>NC_140931.1:71121183-72462285 GCF_014529385.1 Adiantum capillus-veneris
GAAAAAAGAGTTGCAACACCTTTGGCCTAGGATTAATTTAAAAATCTCATGATTACATGAATTTTTTTGTGATTATCATGTGCTATTATCATATTCACATAATTACACTTTATGTGATCACATTGAAGCTGATGAATGATGAGTTCATAACCCACCAAAAGCCCATCGGTCTATTATTTTTTAATGGTGGGTACATTGGGATATGGCAAAAGCCCACCAATAGGCCTGCAAAGATATGGTAGGACTACTAATTTGGGTGTATTTTGCAAGTTAATAGGAAGGCCACGTGAATAGTTAACGTGATCACGTGTTTTTAAAAGTGATCACTTAACATTGTTAACATGTTCACATGTTGTGATCACGTTAATGAAATACCTCCCTTTGACGACCTTAGTCTGCAAGATGAGCAACGCTTGCTTGACCATCTAAACTACCAAACATGTCTTTCACTCTCTAGCCTCTCTCTCTGAGGCAGGAAGGGAGGGTGGGGTCACTGACCTTTTTCCTCTCCTTCAAATCACAACATCATCACATTGACACAATAAGTTTTGATGCTTGCACAAAGATAAATATCCTCCTACATTGACAACACACAAAAGAATCGCACTAGGATTATGTATACATGCACTTCACCTAGCTTGCTCACCAGCTGGCATATCTCCTCCCTTTTCTTCCTTGATTACCAATGCATCTACGTAGATTCCCTCTAATAAACTTAATCCAAAAATGTTCAGACATAGGTGGTTTGTTTACTTCAGAATCACTTATATGATAACGTGTTTTACAACAATTTACACTTATTTTTTTGTTTTGTGGCCATAGTTATAATAATGTATACTAACTGCACCTTATGGACCTCAAAAGAAAAAGTTATCTTGCTAAAATTAAATTCAAATGAAAAATACTTTGTAGAATTGTATCTTCTGAGGCTCAAAAAGATAGATATCAAATTGTGCATTTAATCATAGGAGCTCATAATATGATAAACTTTGCTTAAGGCTAATTTGAGAATGTTACATCTCTCATACAAGCATAGTCAAATTAGTGGCAATGAAAGAGTTGAGATGCAATGGCAGTGACTTTTATCTTGTATCTTGTCAAATAGATAGAAAAGCTTTCAAAGCTAATTTTTGAAGGCTTCGACGCCCTTTCGAGGCACTTTTATCCTTTAGTGAAGTGCAAAAATATTTTTACCGTTCAAAAGAAGGATAGAATATTGAAAAATCTTGAAGTAACCTTTCTAATTTTTGCCTAAATATAGCTTAATGAAGGATAGTAAAAATCTTAAAGTAAACTTTCTAATTTTTGCCTAAATATAGCAAAAAGGAGATAAGTCTTTCTTTCTTTACCTTTTCTTGTGGTTGGAGTTTCCACTATGTATGTTACTTGTCTTGGAAGCCATTTAGGAGATAACTGTCGCTTGTTTGTGCTTTGGTTTATTCCGGTAGGGAATTTGCCATAATTTTGTCGTATTGTGTAGAGGGCTAGAGGGGAATGGGGAGCACACGCAAACGTGATGTGATGAAAGAGGACTTTAGTTTGACGAGGACATAGCGCGGTATTAAAGAATAATTCCGCGTAGATTGAGAAGGTAGAACTAGGTGGGAACTTTTCCATTCAACAGTTTCCATTTGAGGGAAGGTGAATATAGTCATACTGCATTGGGTGGATTGCATGCGTGGCGAGACAAGCGCTACACAAGTGGCACGGGTGCAGGAGACAACCGGCCCATGCGGGAAAATAGCTACCTGCAGGGTGGTCGCCAGGGGCTCCTATAAATTAGCGAGTAGAATTAGCAGAGGCTAGGTAACAAGGGCAGCGGAATTGGGCCGATCAGTAAAAAGAGTGCGTGCTTTAATTACTTGCAGTAGTAACACCAGTGATCAAAATGAAGAGTGGAGCCACCCTTCGTGCCGCTGCTTTCCGGCCTGCAGCTGTACCTCTGCTTGTTACGGTATTATTCTGCTGTATGCAGCCATGCATCTATAGAGTAGCAGGAGATAGCAGTAGTGGGTTAGTGGTAAGCGCGACGTGCGATCCACATGGCATGATTCCGCAGGGCAGCCGCTTCTGGGGCAACCTGGGCTCGCTCCTGTCGCTGCTGGTGGAGAACACCCCCTACACGCCCTCCCTCTCGTTCAAGACACGCTTTGGCGGCGGCAGGGCCCCTGCCTTTGGCGAGGCCCACTGCCAATCCTCATGCTCGCCCGCCTCCTGCCACACCTGCCTGCAGAAGCTGTCGAACGACATCTGGCGCATCTGCAACAGCGCCCTCGGCGCCAACGTCGAGTACCCCGACTGCGGCATCCGCTATGAGTGTTACTATTTTTAATCTGCCCCACTCCTCAATGTAATAATTACGTAAAGAGTCGTTAAGCTTATACGTCGATCCATGGCACGCTCATAAGGATACAATTCATGCGCACTCTTTAATACTCTATGTAGATCCTCTATTGTACTTCAACTTCTAGAATGTAATTAATAATGGCTCTGTAATCCCATCCCATGATTAATGTTTTGCGTACTATGAAAAAAGTATTTGCTAAGGATATTGTTGACGTTCATATGAAGTTCTAAAACATCAGGACACATCAATGCTCATTTTTTTATGGCATTGCAGTACAAATCTCTTCCCAGAAATTCTCAGGTTCTCAGCTAATAGCAATGCTAATACAAAGATAAGGCTAGCTTGCGATTGATGGGCAAACATACAAACTAGAGGAGGAAAACCTACAAGGAGAATTTTTAAGTTCTTTGGCAGTACTATGCGTGTTTACACAAATCAATGCCATATCATGTATTTGTTGAGGGTGTGAGACATCTCTTGCACTCTAATCGGCCATATGAACAAGTCATCCTCTTTTAAAAAGTCAAACCCCTTTGTCAAATCAAAGTCATGGAAAATTTCCTAAATCATCTCCTTAGACTCATACGTCTAGACACCAAGCTATTTGGGGATATCATCTATGCTCTATGCACAAGAATGCTTTGTTCGCTTTATACTATAAGTTCTATGATGTATATCTCTTTCATGATGGCAATACATGCTTGCTTCTTCCATTAGAAATACTAGTCAGTAGGCACATGTGTGTACACGTGTGTGTGTGTGTGTGTGTGTGTGTGTGTGTGTGTGTGTGTGTGTGTGTGTGTGTGTTTTTGTTTGTTTGTTTTCACTATCTCGCCCACAATGGCTTCGACCCACTCAGATGCAAGAGAGAGATATGTGGGGAAAATAGTTGCTTGAATCATTTTTCCCTTTATATATAGTATAGATATCACTTTATTTGTGTTAATAAATATTGAAGTATTCATTAGTATCCGAAGGACATGAATGGCCCAATAGAGGCATTCACTATACATAAAACTGTTATATCATGTGTATTCGAGGGTATTTATGAAATTGTTTTATTTTTTAATTTATTGCATGTCTTGTATGAACTTTAAAGTACCATTTTTCTTCGGAACAATGAACCACCAATTAGAGTATGGTGCACATGATGGCTCCAAAATACTCATCTGTATCTTTTCATTGCAAATCAATAAGCTTTGGCAAGCGAACTTTAAGAACTGGAATATGACCTAAGCTCCATGGCATGTGAGGAATAGTGAATATAACCATAGGCAAAACAACACTTCACCTGGCTCAAAATAAAAAGTTTTACCATGTTATTTGAGCATGCCTTCAAAGCATTTGATCTCATCTTCGTTGAGGAATCCATCGTCTCCAATCTTGAGTTGCTCCAATGACGTCTTCTTAGTAAACTTATGTCGATCCGGATTTTTGAGCATAGGCTGTCGAGAAGCTTCTTTGATCACCCCATCACTTCCTTATGGTAGAGGTGTATCCACTAGTCTTACTGTCTTTGCAACAATCTTATACTTCGACTCTATTTGTGCTTCAATTGCTCTATCCTAATTTTCTTTGATATGTATAAGTGCCTCGTATATATGCATCTCTTCATAAATGTCCATTGAGTGCACTTTAACAATATGAGTTCCACTTTGTAACCTATATTACCTAATCTCCTCAAGCTTTGACATAGTATCTACACTAGATACCACTTCAAGGATCTCTAAAATCACATCATATGGTTCAAGCACTTCACATCCCTGCAATTCACCTTGAATACTTGAAACATATTGTTTCTCTTACTAGGAGAATCATTGAATTTCCTGTAAGGCAGTGAACCTTTAGATGTTAATACCAAAAACCCTAAAGATATAGTTTCTCTTTGCAAGAACTTCTCCTCACCTGTACCGCCATAGTCATGCTTTATATTAACACCTAACACCGTGAGAAAATCTGGTGCAAACCTATTCTCTTTAAACTTCTTATGTATCTTTGATAAATGAACAATCACGTAAACTTTCTTTATTCCTGGCATGGTCAACACATACACTCATAAATTGAACAGATATTTTACCATCTCGACTCCGGATCCTTACATAGGCCAAGCCGTCATCTAACACCTTTGTTTCCGTCTGCACATACGATAAGTGGATAGGAGGAATGCTCCTGTTCAAAAAAGTTATGTTCATCACAAACATCCCCAATAGTTACCTTAACCTTTGCACATGCAACATATAAATCGTTTGGAAGCATACTGGCAGCTCATATCTGCCAATCGTGGTCCACATCAATAAAACACTTCCCCTTTTGGTACAAGCTCTTTGCCATAAGACTGATTTTTGAACTGCTATCTACAAGTGCTAAGACCGGCTCTTCAATGTCGCCAACCTTCATGACAGTTTCAGTTGTCACTCTTGCCCAATGAGTCCTTGAAAAATGACTCCTTGGTATAATTTCATTGTCTTCAGCAACGTCAAGCATGTAGAGAACTAGAAAATTGTATATTCTTAAATCATTTCTTTGAAGTTCAGGTACAATCGCGTTTGAAACCACCATAGGATTTGACTCTTCATCTTCAAGCTCTTCAAATTATTCTTCATAATCATCCAAAACTGCTTCAACGTGTCAAATCATCTGGATCTTAATTGACTCTAGATCTTGGTCACTCGGTATCTGCCACTTTCTTTTAATAATATTGATGAGCTCTTCGAAATTCACGCTTGGAAATTCCCAAAATATCACCCAATGTAAGCTCCACTTTACTATTACAAATGCGCTCTTCAAAACCCTTCTTTAAATTTGTAGCTTGTTCAATATCAAATTTCAGCTTATAAGAGGGTCCCCTATGCTTACCTTGCTTCTTCTCCTTTGGCTTCTCCTCCATAACCACTTCAAGAGCAAGTTTGGAAGTAGGTCCGTCTTCCCACTTACCGTTGGATCCCGTTGCTCCTTGCATTGACTTCATCCCTTTTTTAGGTTTTTTTAACCATAGCTTCATTAGCTTGAAACTTAGAAATAAATGCATATTACCAAAAGAGAAGCCACTAGATCAATCCACCCTGTGGTTTCTGAATGGAATTCCCTACTTGTTCTAATTTCCCCATAAGTTACCTTACCTGCTTCTGTTGTCCTCAAATCATAAGACCGTAATTTTTGTAAACCTGCAATCTATATGTAGTTGCTTCCACAAGAGAAAAATTATGTTGCATTTTTTCCACTAGATTTTTCACTCCGCCCCTACGAAAGGTCAAGCAAGGCATCTCATATGTTTCCCTTAGGTGAATCTTCTTATCTTTCCAAAGAACCACATTTTTTTATAGACTTCATCAAAATAATCATACTCCTTAACATATCTATGATCTTCACTATTGCACCACATACATCGATTATCCCAATTTTTACATAGAGGTTGTTGCTTGGGCTCTAAAGTATATCCCTTTGCAACTAACCCTCAAGTTTTATAGATTTTAAATTCAAATTTAACTCTTGATTAACTTTCACCAGTTCATCGAGAATTGTCTCCTTCACCTTGGGTACTACTAAGGATGATTTCTCCTTAGTTTCCTCTTCAATAGCATCCATAACATCGGCCACAATTAATTTGTCAACCCTCATTTGCCAATTCATGGTCATATTCACTGCTTCAAAAACTATCTTCTAATCAAATGTTAATCCCAATTCATCTATTGCATCCTCCAGCAATTGAACTAAACTCTTCTAAAGCCGCAGATCAGGAGTTTGAATAAACAATTCAACCTTCTGATCCTTCATTGAGCGTTGCTCTGATAACTAGTCAAACTTCTTCTCAAATTCCCATAGCAACTCTCGTACAAGTAAATTTTTATTCTTCTTCTGTACCCATTTCACAAAGCCTTGTCTAGTTGACCCTCTAACAATCTTCAAGAAAATATTCCTCTTGTAGTGGCTTTTTGAACTCTTGCCAATCAAATACATGAGTTGCTTGAATTTCTTTAATCCAAGTCCTAGTTCAAGCACCACAATTAAATGAAACCTGTTTATTGCATTATGGTCATCAATTCCATTATCTTCAATAGCTTGCTCTTAGGTGTTGTAGAATTTACTAATGTCTTGGCCTTGAAACCGCTGTGATTTGTCTATAACCATTTGTTGAGCTTTACAACTCCGCTCCTGTAGATTGTACTATTGTTGGGAAGCTTGTTGTTGTTGCATGTATATTGTTGCATGAATGTCTCCTATGATGTAGACATATTTCTCAAAAAATAATCCCACCCTGATTCGTTTTGCATTGGGTTCACCAAGTTCTAGAGGGATATGCGGTTTTGAAAGGCAAGTCTGGTCAGCGTTGGGCTGCTGGTTGTGGGAAAAGAGAGAGGGAAAAGATGCACCACCCCACACAATAGACTAATAACCTCTTTGAAATGCAAACAAAGCACAAGATCAATTGAATTTGATAATATTGATAAGAATCGATGCATGATTGCCAAGGGGGTGTCGTAAACAACATTGTTTACTCAATTAATTGTAGATTGAGGTATTTAAGCTCCCTTACAAACGTTAGGCCAAATCAATTTAGCATACACTGAAATTGAGCGTTCGTCGATGCTTGATGCTTAATGAATGTAAAGTGTTCTACAAAGATGAAGAAGAAGGTGATCGCAAAGCTGCTTTAATGCTCTCCACTATTGCACACTCTCCTTGCCTCCCAAGAGAGCTCTCCTTGATCAAGAGTGCCCTCCTCTTTCTCCTGATTTCTTCCTTGCTCTTCTTGCTCGTTCTTCTTGCTCACTAAAAAAAAACCTTTCTTGGTTGATTGCCAAAAATGTTTCCTTAAGGGCGTGTATCTGCTATGCTTTTCTTGGAATCTCTCTTTCTATGATTAGCTTGAGATTGCATGTATGATCACACCCTTCTATTCTCAGCTAGCTTGGAACTCAGGTGCATATATGTGAGAGTGCCCCTCTAAAGATTTTTCACGGTGTCGTGATAACCCCTTATGGGGACGACCACTTCAATAAAAGGGAGGGCCTAGCATGGACATGTGGGAACATGCTTCAAAAGGCACACCACATCATCATCTACTTTGTAGATCTAATGACAGCTTCGGTAGCGCAACAAAGCCAATACGGCACCAACACTACCTACCCACGACACCAACAGTGCCTGAGCGCCGCCGCGCCATGGTCAAGGCTCAAGCTCCAAGGGAGAGCTTCCCGAACTCAATCCTAATGTGTTGGGATGCCTTTAGTATATACCTCGACTTTTCACTACAGCTACCCCCATGTGGGATATTGACATTGGCCACGTGGAGGCCTCACACCAACACAGCCTTTCAAGCACATAAAAAGAAGATCCTAGTGTTATGGAAAGAAAATTTTTGTGTCCCATTTGAACTGCTATAATTTCCTGCCCACCGACTCAATGCTCGAGCCACAAAACCCGATTGAGATTTCACGTCATGAACCTCAGGCCATACAATCCTCGATGCACCTTGACTTGGCCAGACCCGTCAAAACTAGGGAAAGTCGTCTGATATCAACCGATTGGCAGCTATCGTCAACTTGAACTTCAATATCTCATCGATTTGGGCTCTGATGATGAGCTATATACTGTTATGGCCTTCAATTACTAGATACTTCTCATACAAACCCTGGGGAGGGTGCAAAAAACATGAGATGGCACACTTGTCAACGTAACCAACCTGGCATAGTATCCTGGCAACTAGAACTCTAAATGTCGATCTGAAAAGATCGATGCACTCCACAAGATGAGAAATTCAAGCCCATGGACTTACTTCATCCATGATTTCTTATCTGCAATTTTCCAATCTGGTACAGATGTGCAAATAGTTCAAACTTCCAACTGTCATAACTTCCTCACCATAGCTCCAATTGACGAGTCGTAAAGACAAGCCATGTATAGCACTTTAAGCACCACATTTCTAGTCCATAAACTCCCATTATCTCTTTTAGCATCATTAAGAGAACTTTTGGCCCTTTAAAACTAGTCCTATAATTGGACACTAAAGTGTCCTATTTTCCTACCAAGTTTTGGTAATTTATTTGTCAAGCTAGAAATATTTTTTTTACACTTTGCTTCTACCATAGGTTGGTTATGAGGGAAAGAAAAACAATGGATTTTTTTGCTCCATGTCAAAATGCAAGACCTAAGGAGAGAATAACTTTAAGTTGTAATTTGTAAAATTTCAAGCTCTTTTGTAATTTTAAAAAAAACATAAAATCTTATATCTTTTTGTAGAGATGTCCTTTTTAATGTTTTTAGAATCTATGTGTTAGTACTTAGTGTCACAAAACAATGAAATGTCCTTCAAAGATTGGTTTCCAAGTCACATGCAAGTTATAGACATAATTTCATACTTAAGCAAGTGATGAATAAGAGCACAATTCTGGTCTTCCAAAGGTCCCCTCATGGAATTAAGGTTATTCTAATGTAGTTTGACATTAACTACAAATGACTTTACACATTGAAACTAAGAAACTACGTTTTTTTTTCTAGCTCCCTAACTTAGTTAAATCTCGTTGCTTGAACGCTATCTTTTTATTTTCTATTGTGTAATACTGTCATCTAAATTTTTTTGCACGTGAAACTTTTAACTAAGTATCTATAGAACAACTATTGAAAAGTCACATGAAATTTTCTACAAGTTCGCTTCATTTTTTCTTAACCTTATAAAACATCAATCACAGTCTTAGGAGGATCAACTTGATGAGTATAGTTCTTGATCACGGTAGCTTCTAAAATTGAAGGTTATGTTTTTAAAAGACCCTCTAGATAACATATTTAGGCATGCTAAGAGGGTTTTCTTAAATGCACCATCTAATGCAAGTAGCATTTAATTTAAGTTTGTAAAAACACGAAACTTAAGTGTGCTATTTTGGCACCAAAATAGTATTAAAGTTGCATCTACCATATAGCTAGCTTGTTATCGAGCCCCCATCACTGTTCAATAAACACATAGCCTTCAAAAAATCTTAACTTGCATCCCTTTGCACATTTTCCCTTCATGGAAGCAGAACTGCACGACATCCACCCCCTCTGAACCTCCACAGCCTCCAATCTGTGCCATATACTTAATCAACATCATCAAACACATTGTCCAATGTATACATAGCATTATCATTGGAGGTTGAACTGAACTTAGATCTTCAAGAACAATCTCGCCTTCTTGCTTCTTGAACAACTTGATCCTTTTTCCTACAATAGGCTCCTTGAGGAGAGTGCCATCAAGCTCACTTAATTTGTATGTTGCATTATCATAAACATGAAGCACCACATATGGTCCAAACCATCATTTAACCATTTTCCATGTAGATTAAGTATATTGAATCTCTAAGCTACTAGCATAAACCAATACCCACTCACACTACAAGCGATGAACCCTGCAAAAACGAAGACGTGGGTCTTTCCATGCACATTTCTATCATTCTCCACCTCTTCTCTTTCCCTCCTCCTCCTCAACTGCTGTAGATCTCTTGTCCAATGTTAGCAGCGGCTAACAAAGGCTACACCGAATATGCATCAAGCGGGAGATATCTATGGTTGTGCATAATATTTCCAACTCACTTTGTATAATTCTTGGGCTCACTTGGAGTTCCGAAGTTGTATATGCTACTTAGAAGTCTCAAGCTTAAACCCATAGTAGAAGGGATTGGTGAAATCCTTTAAAAGGAAGCCTTTATGCGAGGCTTCATTCTTGAGTATCGACTCTTGAGGATCCACTTTTGAGAGCTCCCTCTCTCTTGAGTGTTCACTCTATGTCCTAGCCTTGAGCTTAATGTCTATGCTTGAGAGGCTAGTGTTAACCATTGTAATTAGAGTAAGCTCTTCTTGATTAATCTAATCCTTATTTTCTCGTCAGTCTACTTCTTCTCTACATTCCATCTTGTCATGAAGTAGTATTACACTTTCATTATTCTAGATTTGAGAGATGTATGTACTTCTTGCTATTAACCACTCCTAGTCTTCCATAAGCATTCGAATTGTGAGATTTAGCATCACTATTAGGTTGATTAAGTTGGGTATTAATCTTGTATTTAGTGTGTGGTCCCTATTGTTTGCTTGTCTGTAGATAGGTTTAATGAAGCTCTAGCACCAATCACCTCGTGTATGTAGCTATTGATGAAGTGCCGTGATTGACATGTGGTAATTAGTGTGCTTATCATTAGTGTGCTTGGGGTTTCTAGTCTATGGTAAGTCCGACTTCGGTGGGCTTGATGTGTGTAGGAGTTGATTGATTAGTGATTAGAGTAGCTTTAGAGTTAGTCTTTCCATGACTAATCTCTACTTTCATTGGAGAGGTGATTTCTTGAATCCTTTGTTCGTATGCATCCAATGCTCGTGCTTCCATGCCCTAGCCGGGTTGCCGATCCACGGATTTGATAATTTTGTGTGGGTTGCAATTAGATCGTGCTACAACGCCTCCCTACATTTGGCACCGTTGTCGGGGATCGATAACCTAAGCTAGTGAGTTTAGGATGTGTAGAATAGAGTAATTTCATTACTAATTTCTCGGTTTTTGAGTGTGTAAATTTTTGGTTTGATTTCATGATGTTGTGCAAGAAATTGATGCTAATGCTGAGTTATGAATACCCCAAACCCCCAATTCCACCCCCAATTAGGATGCTGAGATGAATGACTGCCCTTGGTTACCAATTCAATCCAAGTGCATCAAATCATACACAAATGTTGAGATGAATGACTGGCCTTGGTTACCAATTGTGATGAGTAGACCTAAATTTTGGTACATTCATGATGCATTAATTTGAGATGAATCAATTGCACAGAATTGAGGATGATTTAATGCACTACCGTTGCATTGAAACCAAATTGATTGGAATTTTATTGAATGTATGTGTGCCTATGTATTGATGTAATCAGATGTGTATGGCTATGCAAACCATAAATGACAATCCTAATGGGGTTTGAATGATTTGAATTGGAGATGAGCAATTCATTTTGTAGTGATTAAAAATTGGGTTTGAATCGGCCAAGGACAATTAGGTCACTTGTTGGCCAATTGGATTTAAGTGACCGAGGATAGTGGAAATGAGAAATTCATATTGCAATGATTACAATTTTAAAATGGTCAATGAGAGAACAAATGTGATGGTATTATTTTAATGTGTGCTCAACTGACGAAAAGATTGCATCAATTTGGACTTGAAACTTGTTTTTTGTGCCTAATTGAATTTGAACTAGAAGCATGTGTCCAAGTAATTACGTAATTGAATCAAATCAAATAAGAGCTTGAATTACCATGTGCTTGATGCCAAAATAGGGATAGTTTTGAGATGTGACCAAAGGAATTAAAATTGACATGACCATAAGCATTAATTATCGATACATAAAGTGAGTTGTCTTGTGTGTATATCGTCATCAATGGATGATCAATGAATGCTAAAAAAATTGTTGATACTTCAAATTTGAATGGTTTGCATTAAGCTTCATTTGATTACTAAACAAATTTGAGCAGTCTTGTTTCAAACATACACATGCATGAGCAATATCTGTACAAGTTGGAATCTCTCAAAACACATGCCATCATCGTGGGAACAAGCCCCCAAATCAGATATTTTTCTCTCTCTCTCACACACACACACACCCTCTCTATTGCAATTTCAACTCGCCTAGCTGGCAAGTTCTCCCTTGGAATTGTTGAAGAACACACACACGCCCAGGTTTTGCGCATCTGAGACACGCCTTGCTTGGCCGACCCCACACACACACACACACTGCATTAGCTAAAAACGCTTATGACCTAGCTATCGCTACGGACCCAGCTATGGATGGGGCTTGCTAGCAGCCTAAGATTTAAATGCCTCTCAGGTGCATGCTTCAAAATCATCTACTCCTTGGCTACCAACAGATATCACTCCCTATCTCACCCCTCTCACGTTGACCAATCTAGAAACCACACATGCCGTTTTTATTGCCTGGTTTTTGTCCACTCAACTATAGAGTACAGTGAGTACACACCTGTGAGCCACCAGCTCACACACACAAATATCTCACTGGCAAGCCTTAAAGGGCTACCACGGTGCCACCGCACCCTTCTGCTCAGTTGCCTGGCCGTGCTGCAGCTTCAAACTGGGACCTGCCACCTCTTTTAGCTCTCTCCACGCAATCTCTTGCCATGTATTCCCTTTCATTGGACTTCTCTTCCAACTACAGAGTCTATTACCAACTCACCGAGTTGCTCGCAAAGACTCATGCTGACTTGTAGCCATTTACCTTACAATCCCACAATCCCACTCTCTCACTCGGCGTGTCCTTGATAGACTGCAGTATACAACAAAATAAAAGTAAAAAATGGTAAAAATGTTCTAAAAACAAAATAAAAATAAAGAGGGCATTCCCACCCCTATCTCCATCCCTAGCTCGTACAAAACAACATACGATCGTTTGGCCAACGAACTCCCAAAAAGTTTGTCTAGAATTGGTCTTGAACAAAATTAGTTCAAAACAATGAAACAAAAGGGAGATTCTAATATGGGCTAAAAAAGGTACTTTGGCCACCAAAGAGCCATCATGCATGATAGCCCGGATTATCACTTATGCGAGAAATAAAATTTTACAATCTCTTATATTATGAGTTCTAAACTTGTATATAAGTGATTCATGAGCTACCCGTCTTTCACTAATGAGATTCATTGCCTTGGGTTGAGCATTATGATAGTGCATGTTTGATTGATTAAATGGAAAAACTCTTTGTATGCATGCGGGTCATGAGCGCTATGTTGGACGAAGAGTTGATGAATGATTGTGACTTTGTGCTTAAAATTAGCATTGCTTTTGCATTTTAGTGCTTAAAATGTATGCAAAAATCCTTGTGCAGCACTAAAACATTGAGATTTCTTGAATGTCCATAAGATATCATTTTGGTTTTATGATGGAGCATGTTTCTTTTAGTGCTTTTTAATGCCAAAGTTCTTTATAGCACTAAACACCAAACATTATTGACTCATTATGCAAAATAGCATTGCATTGGATGGTCATTATGCTTTACATGGATAAAATTATGGGACATAATGTACTTAAACTTGGCTTGATTGTGCATTTTAGTGCTTGAATTGAATACACATGCCTTACATAGCACCAAAATTGAGCTTGTTGATGGCCAAGAGTGAGCAGTAAAATTTCGGGCTTGTGATTGAGCATACTTTTAGTGCTTGTATTGGATGTTCATATGCTAAAAAGCACTAACAATTGAGCTTCATCTTAAAAGGGTATGGCAGGAGTCTACTCTCATTGATCCAAGAAGGGGTCATCATTGCAAAAAATTGCAAATTTGGCTACTTAGAGCCATTCAATTCTTTGGATTAAAATTGTATACATGCTAGCTCATAGCTTGGTCTAAAATGCAAATGTTTTCTTTTGAGCTAGTGTTTACCCAATTTTTCTGAGAGCTTTCAAGTAAAAATTTTGGCTATTAAGAGACATTCATTTTCATTTCATCAAGTTGCAGTCATCTCTAGCTCATAGATTGCTCTTAAATTGAAAATTTCATGTGAGCTAGTTGTTAGCCAACTTGTTTCGAACTTTAAATTGTAAAATTTGGTTTTCAAGAGCTACTTCATTTCATCCAAAAGTTTCATTATTTTTAGCTCTTGGCTTGTTTTAAATCCATACTTCAAGTGAGCTAGAAATTAATCCACTTTTGAAACATGCATGAGAGATTGTAAAAATTGCAAAATGTGCTTACGTAGAAGCATTTTATCACTCTCATTATTGATATGTATGCATAAATTTGCTACAAAGAGCATCGTGTGCATAACCAAAGGCATTTTTTCCCTTGGGTTTTTTCCCTTTGGCAAATTCAGGTATACAAGACCCTAGCTTTAGGTTTTCATTTATGTTTTTTGTGTGCTTTTGATTTCAATGAAAGGCCTTTGGAGCTTGTGTTTACACTTAGCTTCAAAAAGATTCTTTTGCAAATAAAAGGATCAAGAGACTTCTATACAAAGAGGATGCTTGCTCAAGGATGCACAAAGAGCATGAATAAGTGTAATCCTTTCATGTTTTTGCTCTTTTTTTCATCTTTCCATTCTCTTGCTTAAGTGAAATTTTGCTTCTAGACTATGGTTCTTTCATGTTCAAAAGACTAGGCATACTCAAGTTTCAACACTTTGCTTTGTGAATATTAACTCATCAAAAAATTAGCTTTTATGTGTGCTAATCATAGGTAATTGGCTTTGACCTTAGTTTAATGTGGGTTCATTTCTCATTAGTCCTAGACTCTTAGTGATAGTCTTAATACTCCATTCATTTTGAACATGACCTAGGGCTATGATTAGGCTTTAGTCTCTTTAGTCCAATTGCTATTAGCATTCATGTTGGAAGCAATAAAGTGCTATAAAATGAATCAATGAAGCAAAAAGTGTCAAGAAAAAGTAACAAAAATGCTACTAGACACGTGAAAAGAAAATTTATATGCTATGTTGTGTTTATGTGAGGCCTAGCGCCTTATTGGCTCTTGGCAGGCAAGGGGAATCACCTTGGCTCGCTTGGTCAAGGCCCTAAATGGATGCCCTTGGCTGATATGGGTTAGCCGTCGCCTTGGTAGGCTAGTAGGCTTTTGGAACACCTTCTTGAGGATTCAAGGAGCCAAGAGTCGCACCTAGACTTACCTTGGGGTGGTAGCCTTGTGATGTGTTTTACTTTTTTCAATGAGTGACAAAAACAAAACTTCCATGAGCTTCAAAAAGCTATGACAATGTACTAATAGATTAGGAGCTTTTTTATAGCCCATAGACATGATAGACTTGAATGATTTATTAATTTTGGTCAAATAGTTTTTAGGCTAGTAGGTTTATGAACTTGCATTAGCCTAGGGTCATAATTGATTGTTTGTGTTTCATCCATAAAACTGAAGTTTCAAGTGGTTTAATCTTCACAATAGTATAGGTGTCTTTTTTTCTTTATGTTGTCTAGTTTTTTACTATGATTCACCCATCTTTTAGAAGCAAAAATTCACTTTGCATAATTGTTCATTGTGCTTCATCTTTTATTCATTCTTGGTGGCCTTTGATGCCCATTACTTGTTCTTATGTTTTGCAACTTAACATTTCTTTCATGGACTTGCTTTCTACCATATCACCATGTCTTGCTTCACCGGCACACGAGGACGTGCGCCAAATTAGGAAGGGGGGAATGCTAGCAGCGGCAAAAACAGGCTACACCAAATATGCATCAAGCGGGAGATATCTATGGTTGTACATAATATTTCCAGCTCACTTTGTATAAGTCTTGGGCTCACTTGGAGTTTCGAAGTTGTATATATTGCTAGTTAGAAGGCTCAAGCTTAAACCCATAGTAGAAGGGATTGTGGTGAAAGCCTTTAAAAGGAAGCCTTTATGCAAGGAGGCTTCATTCTTGAGTATCCACTCTTGAGGATCCACTTTTGAGAGCTCCCTCTCTCTTGAGTGTTCACTCTATGGCCTAGCCTTGAGCCTATGCTTGAGAGGCTAGTGCTAACCATTGTAATAAGAGTAAGCTCTTCTTGATTAATCTAATCCTTTTTTTCTCATTAGTCTACTTCTTCTCTACATTTCATCCGTCATGAAGTAGTATTACACTTTCATTATTCTAGATTTGAGAGATGTATGTACTTCTTGCTATTAACCACTCCTAGTCTTTCATAAGCATTCGATTTGTGAGATTTAGCATCAATAATTAGGTTGATTAAATTGGGTCTTAATCTTGTAATTAGTGTGTGTTCTCTATTGTTTGCTTGTGTGTAGATAGGTTTTATGAAGCTCTAGCACCATTCACCTTGTGTGTGTAGCTATTGATGAAGTGCAAATTGACATGTGGTAATTACTGTGTGCTTATCATTAGTGTGCTTGGGGTTTCTTGTCTATGGTAAGTCAGACTTCGGTGGACTTGATGTGTGTAGGAGTTGATTGATTAGTGATTAGAGTAGGTTAAGAGTTAGTTTTGCCATGGCTAATCTCTACTTGCATTGGAGTGGTGATCTCTTGAATCCTCTATTCCTATTCATCCAATGCTCGTGCTTCCATGCCCTAGCCGGGTTTCCTATCCATGGATTTGATAATTTTGTGTGGGTTGCGATTAGGTCGTGCTACAACACCTCCCTACACCCAACGAGTTGTTGGAGGTGAGATTCTTGCTTGTGGACTACTCCCCTACATCAAGGTGAGATTCTTTTCAAGTTTGCTTGTAGGTTTGTGTGTATGTGTGTCTAGCATAGTGTGTGTGTGTACATTTTTGCAGGTTTGAAGACGTTTTTAAGACCGTTTCTTGCTCAAAGAGGCCGCATTTGAGTGCTTAAAAGTTTTATGCATTTTTATTTAATTTACAAATTATATTGTATATTGACAAAATAAATTTTCATTCATTAAGCTTTCAATGCTTTAGATTTTTATCCAATTTTGTTTTGAAATTATGCTTTGGGAAAATTTTATTTTGAAATTATGCTTTGGGGTAATTTTGCTTTTAAATTATGCTATGGGAAAATTTTGTTTTGAAATTATGCTTTGGTGAAATTTTATTTCAAAATTATGCTATGGGTAAATTTTATTTTGAAATTATGCTTTGGAAAAATTTTGTTTTGAAATTACGCTACCATCTCATCATCATCATGCGATTGATGAGATTTATGTTATAGGTTTTGGTTGGGTTTAGGTTTAGGTTATAGGTTATACGTTAGGTTAGATTAGGTTTAGGTTATAGGTTATGTTAGATTATAGGTTAGGTTAGAGCTAGCGGCAAATAGTGAAAAAAACGCAAATAAACTTCGAAAGTGACTCATGTACTTCAAAAAACATGAATGGACTTTGATTAGGTTAGGTTATAGGTTAGGTGTAGGTTTTAAGTTAGGTTATAGGTTACATTAGATTAGCTTATAGGTTAGGTTTATGTTATAGATTAGGTTAGGTTAAAGATTATGTTATTGGTTGGGTTAGAGCTAGCAGCACATGATAGAAAAAACACAAACAGACTTTGAAAATGACTCGTGTACTTCAAAAAACGCAAACAGACTTTGATTAGGGTAGGTTTTAGGTTATAGGTTATAGGTTATAGGTTATAGGTTATAGGTTATAGGTTATGTTAGGTTAGGTGTAGGTTAAGTTATGTTAGGTTAGGTTTAGGTTATAAGTTGTACGTAAAAGGTTAGGTTAGGTTAGGTTGTACATAAAAGATTAGGTTAGGTGGTTGTATGTTAGGTCAGATTTAGGCTATAGGTTAGGTTGTATGTAAAAGGTTAGGTTAGGTTATAGGTTTCAAAAGCGCATTGGACTTCAAAAGCAGACACAGACTTCAAGAACAATAATATATAGTCATTGACTAATAAAGACGAGATTATTACCATGTGGTCCTAATCTCAGTGTACCTCTAGAACGAGGTGTGCAGGAATCAGGCATGGCTAGAGAATGTGAGGTTGTTAGAGTGCCTAGCGGCAAATAGTTGAAAAAAATGCAAACGGACTTCGAAAATGACTTGTGTACTTCAAAACGCATACGCACATTGATAAATGAAGTAAAATAATGCAATCCGACTTTAGAAGATGGACTTCAAAAACCCTAATATATAGTCATTGGCTAATAAAGGCGAGATTATTATCATGTGGTCCTAATTTCCGTGCACCTCTAGACTAAGGTGTGCGGGGATTAGGCCTGGCTAGAGAATGTGAGGTTGTCATGTATTGTCATGTAGTTAGTAGTGTGTAGTTATAACAAGCTTGTTTTAATTATTTGTTGCATCATTGGTAGATAAAGTATGGACGATAGGATGACGTGTTCTTGTGCGCATTGCAAGCATCAGATCTTTTGAAAACGAAAAATTTGTGACCAACACATACGCAGTCACAGTCTCTTTTTGATAGAGCAACTACAAGCCGTGCATTATCGATCTCATGGTCCAAAGACATTAGATCAAACTCCGCAAGTAGATATTGCTCCAACTTCATCCCAAAGAAGACGATTTTTAAATGAATAGCCATCGATTGAGTCCTCCCAACCAATACATGATGTGAGATTTTAAGAAGAAGAGATGGAGCAGATGTTAGACGTGTTCTTTGACATGGATCCCATCATTGAAAACATAGAAGATGACAACATTCAAGGCAATACTGCCAAACAACCTCAGCCATCCCGTCCATATCGATGGCATGATAGCAATGATAAAGAGGGACAGATGATGAAAACTCTTGCATGCATGCCGCTTTACAATGGTGCAAAAATCTCAGTTCTCTGTACCTCTTTGGCAATTCTTAATTTGAAGATGGAGTAAACCCATTCGGAATACGGAGTTTGTCATGGAGCACATGGCCTATTTGTCTGGTTAATTATAAACTTCCACCATGGCTAGCTATCAAGAAGGGCCATCTATTGTTGTCATTGATCGTCCCAAGAAAGTAAAAAGCAAAGAACATGGACGTCTATCTGGCAACACTTATATAAGATCTTTTAATCTTGTGGACAGGAATCAATGTGGTTGATATGTCCCAACCAATTGGACGACGGAGTGTACATGTGCAAGGAATTCTCATGTTGACCATGCACGATTGGCCAGGGTTTGATGAGTGTTCAGGTAAGTGCCTTTGAAACCCTCACACACATGTTATTCCTGGCTATGCCAACGGTTTTATATTTTAAATTTGTGTTTTTTCAGGCTTGAGTTACTCGGGAAATCATGCATGTCTGAAATGTGATCCTCCACTTGGCTTCCACTGCTCTGAGCATTTGAGCAAGATAGTTTATGAGAATCATGGTAGTTTTTTGCCTAAAGGACATGAGCTACGTGGACCAAACATATGCAAACATGACATGCATCCACGGAAAGCGAGCGACTAGAAAAACATGTGGCTGGAGAGGGGAGATTTCATGCCACTTGGAATGAAAAGACTTTCTATTTTCCATGAACTCCCCGTACTGGAGTGACACGGTGATTAATCATCTGAGCACTTTCATTTTATTTCCCACTAAACTCCAGAAAACTAAACGCCATGTCTTCCAAAACCAATAAATTGAAGGTAACTTGAAGAAATCCCTCGGTGGCGGCACCAAAACACTATTGGGAAACAAGCAAACAGGAACACCTCTATATCGATGTCACCCAAGAGCGTTGAAAGAGAACTACAAGAACACAAAACTTTCGGAAATCCCTTTGAAACACCACAAATTCAACAAGAGTAGTCCCCTTGGGAATTAAGTAGCTGTCGCCCACCCAAGAGACTATGTCACATAGGAGTAAAATCCTACCAAAGCATGGATTTATAGCACGTGCCGACCAATGCATATGAAGACAAGGACCTCCCCTTTCACAATTCAACATCACAAACCCACAACTTCAACATCAATTCCACAATTTGTAGATACATGCCCTCCCAATCTGTCTGCACACAATTTGCCACTAGGCTGCCATAACCATAACCCTGTAGAGAACTAGTCGTAACCTGAAGAGCACAACTCCAATTGGGGCACTTTAAAGCTTGAGAGAAATCTTTAAAAATGAATGGAAAGAAATATGAAGATGGAAAAAATTGAATATACACTCCGCTACATGCAAAATTGACGCGAACAGAGAGCCTGTTAACAGAAACCATCAAGGAGGTAGAACGAGCTCAAACATGAAATTTTCTTGAGTTTTGATGAACTTTTTTAAGTTTGTACATGAGTTTAAGTTGTATAAAAATCTCCCTTCAAAAACTCACTCACGGGCACTTACAGTAGCCCTGACAGCTATCACTAGATTATCAGCTTGCAATGTATGTATATGTGCTTGCTAAAGCAAGATAAAAACACCACAAAAATAAATCTCACACACACTTTTGACATCGAACTTCATGTCTGTATGTACAAATTTACATTAAAGCAGGGTGTTAGAAATGCGCCCAACAACCTGTGTACTTTGCTTCTGCCATTAGCAAGGAATCTGCAATTCCGAGTTTTACATAGACAGATAGGAAAACTTCATCATCATCTTTATCCTGTAATAGTATCTCATCCTCAAGCAAGCACTCATCAATAGAAGTTTCAAGATCAGCCCAAATCTACTTGCAAATCTTTGCATATGTAGGCACATTAACACAATTCTCACCATCTTCATACATGCTTGGATCGCATTGTTCGTGGATGATAGTAGCTTTAAAATTTCTCTAGCTATGGAGATTTTTTTGTTTGATGCTCTTTAACTTGCTCAATAAAATCTGGGATCACAAATCTATCAAAAGTTAGAATCTTCTTCTCTTTTGGCACCCCATGCAACTCTAGCTTCTCTTCATAGCACTCCAAATAACTTGCTAGATCATATCCATAAAAAACGATCTGCTTATCAAAACCTAGGAATTTGGCAGTTTCAAAATCCAACTACTGCAACATCTCTCGCTTATAGCATTTTAGCTTTTCATATTCCCTCTTTCCCATTACTGCTCTTGAAATCCACCCAATTCACCTTATATAGACTACTACAACTCCCAGTTCTCAATTTTCAAACTGGTACCCAAATTTTGGTTCATAATATGCACTTGATTTGAATATTGTTGTTACAAAAGAGAAGCCATTAGCACCATAGTCTATTGCACCTCTTTCTCTTGGCTTGTCAACATGTTTGGCTTTGTCTACCTCGGTCAGAGATTCACATCAAGTTCACCAAGAAGATGTCACAGTGAGTGGTTCTCCAGGGTCAATCAGGAAAGCATTGGGCTTCTTGCTATAGCATATAATAAGCCAAGGTGTAACCAAGTGAAACAAGTATAGATAGTGTCAATTTTAGGTTTGATATGAAGAAATAGTGATGCTTAGAAAGCTAACACGGAAGAAAATCATGTCAAAATACAAATAAAGGCTTAAAATAAAATAACGGCACTTAATTGATGTTGGAAATCAACAGATACTTCTAATTTTTTTGATCTTCGATAACCTTGTTACAAATCGGTTGCATACGCCATCATCGGTATGCCTTTTGATTAACAACCTCTAATAAAAAATCCCCAACCCGATGGAAGCAATTTATAATCGCCAAACACATTTCATTCTGTACTTCTCCCCTGCACTTTAGTTCCCTAGGTTTTCCATTATGCTCTCCACTCCAATCAAGTTTTTCTTGATCTTCTTCCTACCAAACAAATAGCCCTTTTGCATATCTTTAAAATTCCTCCTTATTTCCCAACTTTGCTCACTTATGCTCGTCAAAAATGTCAGGAGAGATAGAGTCTTCAATCCTCAACTTTGTCCACTTTAGTTCTTTGCCAATTCTTTGTCCCATTATCTCTCTTTTTTCCCCACCAGCTGTTGTAATAAGAGCGAGTGAGAGAGAAAGGAAATTTACTCTCTACTTGCCCTATCCGTGGCTGCCAAACTCAGGATAGAGAGAGAGAGAGAGAGAGAGCACTCTCAAACTCCCTCCATCCCACCTCTTCTCTCCCACGTTCATGCTCTACGACTTTCAAGAGCTCCCTCCCTCATCGCTTCCCAAAGGTCATGTTTGATGCCCCTTCCATGTCCCGAAATATTTTTCTTCTTCACCCCATTCACGTCCCCTACCCACCCCACCCCCCCGCCCCCCCCTGTGCATGCCATAAAAATACCCTCTATATATAACACCCCCTTGTTTTAGCAATGACGGCACCATTGTTGATTGGACACTCCTCTACTGATGTGTCAGCATGGCTTTTGACCTCCACCAAATTGGATACCAATGACACAGATTAGGGGCCCCATGTCATCCTCATCATTTTTGGCTTGTTCCTCATCATCATCCAAGTGTCGTAGAGCTCACTCTAAGCTCCTCCTTCCCCCTAATTCACTACTCACTGCACTAATCCATGGCCGACTTGGTTTCTTTTCTTCCCCCATTCAGATTTCATAAAAGAAAACCTTTGATGGGTGGCCTTTGATGGCCCTAAGTTCATATGAGTGGGCATTAAGGCCCTCTTATGGTGGGCGGCCACTTGAACATAATGGGCATCCTTACATGACCCTGCGATTCTTCCATTGGGTACCTTGCTTTCTTTTGGCGGCCACTACCACTTGGCATACATATTCAACTAACCATTTTCTTGCACAACATGGTTCTCTGAAGCCCTTAACCAGTATATAAACTCAACCAAAGCACTACCAAGCATGGAATCTTTTTGTACAATCCCTGACCAACAATCTCACTGCCATTCCTCCCAAGTACAAGCATATACAAAGGCATTTGAAGAAATCCCTTCCCTTCAGATCCGGTTAAAATAACCAAAGCTTTTCCATGACTTATTGTGTTAGACTTATCCTCAATCAATGCATTCCAGTTGATGATAGTTTGGATGGGAAGCCCCTCAAGAACTGTTTGCACTTAAGGTAAGAGCATCACATTTGGCATATTTACCAATCCACTCATTGCCAAGAATAATATTTAGCTTACATATCAACCCAAGCATTGAATACACCCAAGATCTTGACTAAAGCGGTGTCAAGCATAGTTTTAAATGCATACGCTTCATCCCCCCCTACTCATAGTTGTCCAAAACTATGGAGAGAACTCAACTATCCATAAGTTGCCTATTGAATGCTCAATTTGATTCCTATAAAACACATGCTATAGCCCATGCTAGGCTTTAGCAACAAACCCCTTATTAAGCCTGATCCAATTTCTTGACACGCATCCCAAGGTAGGTCCAACACTAACAAAATCGGCCCTCAAAAATACTTCTATTACCCATACCTCCCTCGTTTGGACTTTGATTCATTATCTATAAAACCAAGCATGGACAGCATGTCAAGCACTACAATTTTGGCCTATTAAATTGCATTTTGGTAGCATCAGTGCATCTTGTCCTGCAAGCATCAAACCTCACTTAATGACCCCAAAAACCAAAGTTAGCATACATTCCAGTCATTGTGATGTCATAACAGATTTTGGCATTAGCCAATAAGTTTGGCAAAACTTGAAAATTCTTGCAAGTTCTTGTCTTTCATCTGATGCCCACACAGCAGCATGACAACGTACTATATAGCACAATTCAACGAATTAAGGTACCTATTATGAAAAAATTTGTCCTAAAAGAAATTATACACAAAAGAAACAAAGGCCAAAATGAGCCCGAGTAAAAATTCTCGGCACAACAAGAGCTACAATCTTATATATTACTCAAAATGATCATGTTCACGAGGTCTCACTCGGATTTGGAGAAATTAAGCATGTGGGTGTTGGAAATGCTAATGAGGCATGCTTTTCCATGCATTGGAACCCCCCCATATTTTTTTCTCTTTTACCAAAAATATTTCCTATTATATAAGTTACTTTTGATTTTTTCTTCCCTTTTTCACTAACGTTTTAGCCTTTATTAAATAAATAATATTTATGCTAATCAATCACGATGTAGCATAATAAGTAAGCTTTCTTTGTTGATCTCTCTTTTGACCTTAAAAATATTAAATGTATATATTCTAGTATTTTCTAATATATTTTTTTTCATGTATGTATATTATTCCACTCTACCAAATATTTTATTCACTAGTTTTCATTTTCAAACCTCAACCCCACTTTCAAATTTCAATAATACCTCCATCTAGATGATTGCCAATCTTTTCAACACTCTAGGTCATGTTTTCATACACATGAAGGAGCTTACACTTGAAGGCAAGAGAGAAGTCCACTCAAAGGGGACCACCAAAAGACTTTTGCAGCCATAAATAATACATTATTTGGCTGAATTTTTTAAGTAAGGAAGAACCCCGAATCTGAAGGAGCGTTCAACATGAAAGATGTAGCTCGTGATCTCAACTTTTAGCTCAATTTTTTTCAGAATTTTTGGAGTTATGAACACGGAGATATGATTTTTGTAGTGGACCCCAGTTTTCTCGTGTAATGGTGACACAGGCCATCCCACTTTTCTTCCTTCTAGAATGGCTATGGTTCTACAAGTCTTCAAGCATGATTACAAGAGACAAGGCTCTTTTAATGAGGTCTTGGCTAGTCTAGAGTAATTCTATCACCATTTTTGGAGGATCCATCCTCATCAACAAATATCCACCTTCGACAACCTCTCTTATAATTTTCTTACCTCTCTCTTCTCTCACTAATAAGCTTATGTCTATCCAAAGCTAAACTATTGTAAATATTTCCTATCCTCTACATCCTACCCACATTCTCTCTTTTTCTCTCTCTATTGACTCTGATATTTTAAATAATGAGGAGACAAGATGGGAGCCACAATCACATGCACCCCATTTTCCTAGTCACCAAAGTGGGACACTCACCTCAAATAGAAATATTGCTAAATCCTTCCCTCCTTCCCTATATAAGGAGGCCATGAAAGCTCACTTGGCAAGGGAGAACACACACACACACACACACCTATCCATACACACTCTTGTGCTACATGCTTGTAGCATGAACCCTAATCACATAATCACAACACCATCATCATCACCATCACCATGCACAAAAGATGAGCACCACACCTCCACACCACTTGTAATTAAGGGTTGAAGGCACAATTTCAAGAAGAAGAAGGGTGGACACACTCATGATATTCCTCGCCATCAACTCCCATCTCTCCTTTATGCCTCCTACGATCTTGTTCCCTTCTCATTTTCCTGCCATACGCTACCTATTGTATTCATCTTTTGCAAGCAATCAACACACTCCATCTTGGTGCCATACTTTGTGTCGCTTTGGATACATCTCATTGTGAGTATGGTATATGCTTGTTCCTTGCCATTTTTTTTTCTGCTTATGTTAAGGTGTGCGCATTCGCCACCACACACACACACTCTCTCTCCCTCTCATATTCCTATCATCTTGCTACTTCCATCTTAAGGTGTGCGGATTCGCCACCTTTTGTATGAGAAGTGAGCATACTTGCATGTATCCCTGACCTCGTTATCTTCCTTACTACATGCACGCGTAGCGAGCCCATTCTCACTCACTCACCACTCCTCTCACCTTATTCTCCGACCACCCCATTCCACATTTGGGCGTGGATCTTGAAATTGTTTTCCATGCATGCTTCATTGTGTATATGTATGCGTCCTAGCCGCATATCTTGCTAGGTGGTGCCCCTATTGTGTATTCCCCATGATGAGGCCATTGTGCATAGTCTTGGTGTAGAGGCCACCGGGTCTATTTTTTCACTTCCGCCTCTCACTAACATCTATGCCTAGGTGGACGCAACATGATCCGATACCAGTTGTTGGAATTAGGGTTACAAGGATGTGCGCACAGCTTGGAGAAGACATAGATTAATCTCAAGTAACACAATAGAGGGTGTATTGCTTAGGGTGAAAAAATAGAAATGTTTAAGTTATTCCTAAGTGATGGGCATATGCTTAATGAATGGGGGGGAAAACCTCCTAGTGAGGGAAAAAGTGGCCCGATGGTCCTAAGCTTGCACACACACACATCATTACCACATATATGGTAACCTTCCACTCCTTTTATCTTCTATATACTTATATTGAGTATTCATGATTCTTTGAAGAGGATGAGAATGACAAATCATAATAAGGCAAGCTGCTAAGTTTCTTGGGTCATGTAGATCTTAGCCTCCACAATCCTATGTATACTCAAGCTTCTCTTTATTGTAAAGAGATTTAAAAGCATGAGTAATGAAAAGCATTTTGACGGGGGAGTGGCCTTATGAAATTTGGCCCCGAGACTTGTGTCATCTTATCTTAAAAATATCCCCCTTAATTGTGGATATAAGCATGCTAGTTTGAATATGTCTGCAAAAATGATGCTTGGAATGTACCCAAAAATGTAACCTATGCTAAGATGGGTTAATCATAAATCAAGCTAAAGCTCATCGAGGTTTCAAGAAATCCTCCTTGAAGTGGAAGGACCAAAAGATCTTTGAATTAAACCCCTAAACGGACACCCAAAATGAGGAAGGGCTTTCAAATAGGAAGCTATGGCATGCTATAAAGGTGAGAATAGCATGTGGAGATGAAAAATAGCTCGCACAGGTTTCTCTATTGCTTGATTATTCGCACCAAAGAAGGAAAAAATGCTCATAATGACAACACTCTCAGATTTGGAACTAGCTGTTGGAGATGGTTCGTGACACCACTCTTTTGATGACATATATACGCACGACAACATATAGTACATAAAGTATGAACGTGAAAGTACAAGATGCGTGATTACGTGATGCAAATGACATGTGTATATACTACATAAATTGACATTTATCAACGTAGTGATATCAATGAATATCATCAAAGTATTAACAAAACATCATCATTGTATCAATAAAAATGAATAAATCATCATGGTATCAACAAAAAGCATCATGATATCACCGAGAATAATCAATGTATCAATGACACAACATCATGGTATCACCAAGAATAACCATGGTATCAACGAAACAACGTCATGATATCACAAAGAATAATCAAAGTATCAACGAAACAAAATCATGGTATCACTACAAGAGGTTGTGTGCTCTTGTGACGCTGTTAGCGACGGAAATACATTGGGTTTTTATAACCCCCGGCGTCGCTAAGAGCGTCGCTACGAGAGCGTCGCTATATGCGTCGCTATAGGCGTCGCTATATGCGTCGCTATAAGCGTCGCTATATAGCGACGCCTATAGCGACGTTTACACAGATGACTATAGCGACGCTTATAGCGACGCTACAGAGCCATAAATAGCGACGCTTATAGCGACGCCCGAGAGATTTTTTTTTGGTGGCAGGGCATTGAATGCCCTGCCACCCATCAACCATATTGTACTTGATTCACTTTTTAAAAAAAGTGCAAAGATAGATAATAGACCCAAAATAATCACCCACAAGACGCATTGTTTGCAAAATTGACAATTGTACACATCAGAGGCAAAATGAATTGATTGGCAAATGTAATAATGACAATTGTACAACATCATAGGCATAAAGAATTGATTGGCAAAAGGAACTGCGGTGACAAATGTAATAATATACATGGTTCAAAAAGACGTATAAAATCCGTCGCTTGATACATAAGCTATGAGAAACCCTAAACTAATGCTATCTAGCTACGGCTAAACTGACGTCGTCTAATCAGACGTCTCATCGCGTCCAAGCGGCGTATCTGTCGGATTCTGCAAAAAAAGACAATAAGACAGCTTTCAGTAAGTATAAACATATAACGACATTTATAAAACAATACAAAAAATAAAAAAGAGTAAACCCTAATACTAACCATGCCGCCGTGAGAACTGAGAATGTCCATCAGGGCATTTAAGCCCTTCCTGCCTGCGTACTCGCGCTCGTACGGTGTGGGATCACGTCCTGTCATCGACCACTGTCAAAACATACAAAGATTTCATTATGTTAGAACTAAAAAACTCATAAACCCTAAACTATCGAACATGCATAAAGAGCAATGTGAAAAGACTTACAAAATCGGCCTCAAATGATGCCCATCCACCGCTCCCCAAGTGGTGCGAGCTCCTTGCCTCTACTCGCGCTCTGGCTGCATCCTTTTGTTGCTTCCACTTGTCGGGATTCTCGCGCGCTGCTTTCTTCGCATTCTTCCAATCTTCTTTGGCCAACCAATCTGGCCTGTTCCACCCATTCTTGATTGCTTTTTGCACTTCGAAACGCTTGTGTTTGCAGTATTCGCGCATTCGAATCTTCATCAAGTCTTCATTGAAGCGCTGATCCCGTGTTGGAACGGGAAACTCATCATGAAGTATGCTGATGACTCTGTTTTTTAAATCACTTGGTACTTCACTCCATTTGTTTAGTATGTAGTGTCTAAACAGCTGGGAGCAAAGACCACGCATGCGCGAGATCACCTTCTTGCCGTCATCATCCATGATGATGCCGCCGCTGATGTCGACGGAGTAAGGCAAGCCCTCTGGCCGGTGACGCGTGAACCTGGGTGTCCCGACAGGGGTCTCTAGCGGCGTGTCGATGGGGGTACGGACATCAGGTGTCTCCACCAGCGTCTGGGCCCCGAAGCGAGGAGTGTCGAGTGGGGTGGCTCCTGGCGGAGTAGGTAGAGGTGTGTAGCTTCTAGGAACAGTCAGCCGTGCAAAACCTGGCGTAGATGGCGATGCTGTGGCTGGTGTGGGGGCCGCAAAGAAGGGGAGGGTAAAGAGCCTCGTCGAACACGAGGCGGTGTTGAGGCATTGGTGGCGGAATCCCCACAACAACCGCCACCGCCACCACTAGAGCGCCGGTGTCTAGACGAGTGTGAAGCTCGTCTCGTCGACGCCGAAGCTTCGGAGCGCGCCGAATGCTCCGAAAGAGAGGGAGATGCGGATGGTGTAGGAACGCGCGATGATGCGCCAGAGCGATGACGCTCCACGTACCACTGTCTCTGTTGTGGTGACAAAGAAGAAAGAAACTCCTCATCATCCATACCTGCATTAAACACACGAATATTTAAACTTAATATTGAATGAATAGAGTAGACAATGACGCAAAGACCATTAAATACAATGACGTAATGACGCATATAAATACAATGACATAATGACGCATATAAATATAATGTCAGCTGGTAGTATGTGCTCTTTCAGCAATCTACACAACATAAAAATATGATACAGTCGTGTAAAAATCTATCAGATCATTGTACATTTAGAGTTCTATTAAAGTAAACTAATTGTAATAGATCACCTGAAAAGCGCTGTGACACTAGTGTCACTCCATCCAAACTTTGCCTGCATGTTGAGAAGAACCAGGAGTGCTTTCAATCTAGACATACGTGCTCCATTATACAATGGCGTATCGGCTTCACTTTTCATATCATCATAGATAAGCCTTTCTGAATCCATGATCGTCTCGATCATTTCATCAATCTCGGGCTCAAACATTGCCTCGTTGGGAATGTGCTCTGCATGATCATCCCCCGAGCTGTCAGAGGCTACATCTTGTGGCCTCACATATGCTGCTTGACCAAAGCGCCTGCGAACACATCTATTGGGTTGCAAGATAGCTGCTTGTTGGCCAGCGTCAGAGTCCGACGAGTTATAATTGGCAACAACTCGATCTATAATAGATGGATCGAACTCGCCAAATTCGCGAACGTGCTGCAAAGAAACACGTCTTGTCCGTCGCACAGCATGCTTGCATTGATTACAAGGACATAAGACCCTCGTTGAGAGATAGGTGTTTCGGTTGGACGGTCCCACATCCTCGTCGCTACTCATAATGAGGATAAAAAACTTATAACCTGGACAACAAATTTAATATTCTATTGGAATTCTTCATCTTATCTCTCTCTCTCTCTCTCTCTCTCTCTCTCTCTCTCTCTCTCTCTCTCTCTCTCTCTCTCTCTCTCTCTCTCTCTCTCTTTACCTCACATTCTCTAGTCATGTCCAATCCCCGCACACCTCGGTCTAGAGGTGCACGGAGATCAGAACCACCGGGTTATAATCTCGTCTTTATTGGTCAATACCTATATTTGTGGGTACAAGAAATCTACACACCCACGTCTACATGATACTGCATGTAGTGGACAAAACCCCTTTGCCTCTTCTCTAGCTGTAGCACTTCACTTCATCTTAACATCTTTTCACAGTAGATCTTTTCACTGTTCGTCTAACTCTAAACCCTAAACCGTAAGTAATTCTTGCGTGGACTCGATCTAACGTAAATAAGCGTAAATCTAAATAAACGTAAATCTAACTAAAAATAAAGCTAAATCTAATTTAACGTAAGTCTAATGACTAGAGGTTGTCTAGATGGTCATTGTGTCGGGGATGTAGTGACTCTTGCCGCCCTGAAGATCCACCTTCTTCCCTATCTTCTGAAGACATTTCACCAGTACTTTTGGATCGACGGAGCCCACCATGAGTGAAGGCAGCAATACCCTATATTCCATTGAGGGCTTTCTTCACCCGCTTCATGCAGGCATCGCAGTCTATGGAGACCTAAATCTAATCTAATATAACGTAAATCTAAATCTAGCTTAAATAAACGTAAATCTAGTTAAAAATAAACCTAAATCTAATTTAATGTAAATCTACATATAACCTAATCTTTAACGTCTTTTAAGATAGTTTCCTACGACGTTATAACTCTCTTCTTCTTGTGTGTGTGCGCGTGTGTGAATGTGTGTGCCAATAAAAAGAGATAAATGGTATAACCTTTCTATCACCCATGCCAAGTATGATAGATTGATTATGCCATTTCCCTCTTGAATAATAGGTCTTGAGTTCAACTCTTCGTCGGCTAGATCTTTAGGTCTTTTAATTTTAATTAGTTTCCTACGACGTTAAATTAGTTTCTCTCTCTTTCTCTCTCAATGTGTGTGCGTTTTTTTGGATCGTATGCATGTTTTCTCTCTCTTTTTCTCTCTCAATGTGTGCGTTTTTTATTTATGCATGTTCTCTCTCTCTTTTCCTCTCTCAATGCGTGCGTTTTTTGTTTATGCATGCTCTCTCTCTCTTTTTCTCTCTCAATGTGTGTGTGCATTCTTTGTTTATGTATGTGTGTGTGCGTTTTTGTTTTTGTTTGTACTCTCTCTCTCTCTCTCTCTCTCTCAAAAACACTATGTGTGTGTGTGTATGTGTGTGTGTGAGAGAGAGAGAGAGGGAGAGAGAAAGAGGGGAAGGGAACATGAGAATGAGGAGAGGGAAGGAGCATACCTGGCTCTCCTTCCTCTCCTCGTGTGTGTGTGTGTGTGTGGAGAAGAAAAAGAGAGAGAGAGAGAGGGAGAGCGTTACCTGCTCTTTGCTTGAGGGCGCCGAAAAACTCAGATCTGAGATCTGAGTTTTTGGGCACGCTCGGTTATTTTTTTACCCCAGCCGGCGTCGCTATAAGCGTCGCTATGAGCGTCGCAAATTTACAAAGAAATTTGCGACGCTCATAGCGACGCTTATAGTGACGCTCATAGCGACGCCGGGAAATTTTTTTTTGAGCGTCGCTGTGTGAGCGTCGCTAATATGAAGAGCCTCTTGTAGTGTATCACCGAGAATAACCATGGTATCAATGAAACAACATCATGGTATCAACGAGAATAACCATGGTATTAATGAAACAACGAGAATAACCATGGTATTAACGAAACAACGAGAATAACCATGGTATTAATGAAACAACATCATGGTATCACCGAGAATAACCATGGCATCAACGAAATATCATCATGGTATTATCGAGAATAATCATGGTATCATTGAAACAACATCATGGCATCACGGAGAATAACCGTGGTATCAACGAAAATCACCATGACCAAAGTACTAACAAAACATCATCATCAATGAGAGATTGCCAGTAAAACGCCGTAAACTATATCTCTAGAAGAATAAGTATACGAGAATCAATGAACAAATATATCATATAACAAAATATCATGTACCATCAGTAGCTCGACATAATTTGGACGATCATCAACGGTTCGACTGAATTGGAACGATATGTAACTATCTTCTGCAGCAAAGTTACGTCAGTAACAAATATATGATTGATGAAGAGAAAATATAATTGATAAGTTTTCAATTATGAGGAAAATCAAAAGCAAACGGTAAAATTTGCTTTTCAAACATGTTCGCAGTCCGAGAACAATAACCCAAAATCTGTGCAGAATTTAGAGAAACTTTCTTTTGCAAAGTTGTACACCACATCAATTCCGCTGCTCAAGCAAATAGTTTCTGCAAAATCGTTTTCAATTAGGAGAAAAATTAAAAAACAAAAAACGGAAGTTGCTCTTCACGTATGTACGTAGTCCGCGAACGATAACTCAAAATTGGTGCAAAATTTGAAAAAACTTTCTTCTGCAAAGTTGTAGACCACATCGATTCCGATGTTTCCTAGCGGTAGTTTCTGCAAAATCATTTTCAATCTGGAGAAAAATCAAAAACAAAAAGCGAAGTTGCTTTTCAGGCATGTACGCAGTCCGCGAATAATAACTCAAAATCAGTGCAGAATTTGAAAAAACTTTCTTCTACAAAGTTGTAGACTACATCGATTCCGATGCCTACTCACGAGTAGTTTCTACAAAATCGTTTTCAATCATGAGAAAAATCGAAAACAAAAACGTCATGCTCTGATACCATGTTGAGAGAGAAAGAAAGAGCACAGAAATAGAACCCCAAAGTGTGTAGAATACACACATGAGATGATGTATATATAGAGGGGACCTGGGTGCCATATATAGAGAAGCCATATATTGATTAGCTTCACATATAATCTCAACACTAGCCTCATATGAATCTAAGCAAGTTGCCTTGCCTTTCTTGTGTAAGTGCAAGCCAGCTTTCACACACACCCCCTTGCTCTATCTTGCATGCACATGCAAGTCTCATGCAACTCCTCCATGCTCCTCCTCCTCTCCCAAGACCAACCTTTTATCTCATATCACTATAAGGTCACAGGTATTTTGGGTGATGACAGACAGTCCTCCCAGCCCAAAATCCCCTAGCTTAATAGCCATTGGCCTAGGGAGAGCCTCCATGTAGTCAAGCTATGCCAAGCCCGCTAGCTACGATCCTTGTATTTGCAAGTATTGTTCTATAGGTATAGAGCGTTCCTAGTACAAAAAAAAAAATGAGATTTTGTGAGCGGTCAAGCAAGCATCAAGATCTAGAGAAGAAGAGATGCATCCCTATCTCAGATAATAGAGAATCAGTAATTCCATGTTGAAAAATAAAAAATCCTCAAGAAATAAGATTCACATGGAGCATATGGTTTTCCAAAACAAGGATTTTATAAAAAAATACTACATCATACTTTTGAGAATTATGAGTTTTCACTTCTTACCTTAAATATGGAGAAAATAAAACCTACTAGACATACAAGGATACATGTGGAAGAAGGACATGGAAGAGAGGAATTTTATACAATTCAACACAAAAAATCATGGCTATTGCAAGATGACAAGATCCATGCAAAGAGGTCCTTATTCTTAAGCCTAGAGAACCACTTTGGAATGATGGAGCTTCCTCTAAGGAAAAGAGTTCAATTGAAGTAAGAGATGGCTTGCCATGAATTGAAAGGAAGGCTCATTATAGTTTTGTTGTAAGAAAAATAACTAATTCATCACATTATAGTTTCCTATTTTCAAGTCTCTCCTATACATGATGCTAGTGTCACATTTCTCCATCTCCCCAATTTTTTCAAGTGTTATGTGTCCATAGCTTGCTTAAAGGATCTTTACCTTAAAGTGAGAGTTCATTAGGAAAAATATGAACCCCAAAAGGGCCCTTTAGGGTCCAAGATACTTTTGGAGTATAATCTCTACACCAATGAGAATGGGCTTGTGGCCACGGTACCATCAATGTTTGCATTTTTTTGAATTCCATTACTCGAGCATTTGAACTTTAAAATTTTTGAGCAATAGTGCATTTGGATTGCATTTCTGAGATCTTTCCATAGATATGTTACAAGATATAGTTTTGAGGTATGCAAATATGGGCTATCCATGCCCCCCCTTTTATGTCCTGTTGTTGGAATCTGATTGGTTGCTCTTACAAGGCCCCTTTGGGGTTCATATTTTTCCTAATGTTTTTGTGTCTATTAAAGGTCATGGTCTCAACAATTACACATGTCCATTTGACTGATAAACATCTGAGTTTATATTATCATCCAATAGAATAAGAACTATTGTAGGCTATCCTCCCCTCCCCTCACAATGCTCTCTCTCTCTCTCTCTCTCTCTCTCTCTCTCTCTCTCTCTCTCTCTCTCTCTCTCTCTCTCTCTCTCACACACACACACACACACACACACATACACACACACACACACACACACACAACATTCAAATTCCCTTGCAAGAACATGTTCCATGATGAAATTCTAGGGTAGGTAGCTATATAGAATAGGTATATATAGAAGAAAAGTGGCACAAAGCTAATGGATTAAGGTGCTACATAGCACATTTCACAAAGGACCAACTTTGTGAGAATTTTCACCATTAAAAATTTTGTACAAAAGAACAAAAACTCTTCCATTAAGCTATTTTCAATAAAAATAGAGGTCAAATGAGCTTGAATTTGATTTTTACGAGCATGACAATCTATTATATTTTCGAAAGGCCACTTCACGCGATCAATGTGAACCAAACAAAGATCACCTAGATGTGAAAAAGTGATATAAGGGCATCAACGCTCACAACAGTGCTTGGAACAAAGTCACGATGCTAAAGTGTGTTCAAATATCAATTTTTGGAGTTAAAGTTGCAAGAAAGCCCATCCACAACTTAAACAAGATCAAGAAGCTCAAGGACACACAACATACAATCCATATTACCTAGCTTGGTCCTATCGTTATCCTACCCCAAAATCTTGCATGCATACCCTAGGGTTGTTCCTCTTGGTCCTACCATTGTCGTGATGCCTAGGGTTTTTCCTATACATTTACTTGAGCTTCCACTTCTCGAATGTGTGATCAATCACTCTAAGCACAATAGCATAAGCACAAATGATGGGAAGTGCAGCCTTAGGCCAAGGAGGACACATAGGTCCCTCAATTGGAGGAAGTCCTTACACCTCTAACACATTGAGAATCTTGTCTTGGCTTTTCTAAACACCCAATGCTAGGCCTCGAAGAGACGTGGTACCTAAATTGGTATGGTTGGTGCTGATTTCTTACCACCTGTTATTATTTCAAATCCTTTTAGAGCTTCGATTTATGGAGACAGGTGAAGCGGCCGCAGCTCATGTGTGGCTCATGTAAGTTGGAGGTGTTTTGGCTCGCTCCCTGCAAAATGAAATTATCTCTATCCGTAGTAGGAGCGAAAGGGGGTGGGTGGACCGGTTGATCACTACATAGGGTCCGATGCTTCTACTAGTCATTTATATTTTAAGGTATGGTATATCCAGACTTTCTACTTTCATCAATACATGGTTACGTGTTCATTTAGATGGGGCATTTAAAGATTCTCTTTTTGCATGTCTTTATGCACTCGATTTCACCCAGTCCTCCACTCTTCTCTCTCTCTTGCTCTATTCCTATAATGCGGTGTGCATATATATTAATCCGGCCTCCACTTGGTAATTTCTCTTGAGTACCCTTTCATTCATACTACACATTTAGGGGTAACACCAGTCTCTAGGTACTGTTGGATGAAATCTGGCTATAATAACTTAAACTCCATGCTAGGTCAGATGCTAAGAACTTCTCTCTTATGAAAACGCTTTTGCAAATCTGATGTATATTGAAATTGTATGGTTTTTGCATAGACCCCTAGGGAGGGGTATCTCTCAAAAAGGGATGAGCCTAGTGCTACATGCTCACACTAAGAACATGGAACTACAATACCGTTAAGTTTAGAGGGAGAGACTCACAACATTAGAGTTCAGTCTCGCTAATGTGCTTGTATAGGATAACCTTACGTTTTTTCACAAGGCATTTCCTCATGAGAATTTCAAATATTTTAGCAATCTTTAGACTTACTCCCTTTTGTGGATTGATCACCCTCCATAGGGTTAGGCAATTTGCTACACGAGTATTGGCACAAGTTCTCTATATCATTTTGATGGAAATCTGCTACACTACAATATGGTAGTGATGCCAATGGACAAACTTAGGAGCATTCAACACTTTTTTACTCACTAAGAGGTTTTTCCTCCATTTTAATGCTTGGACCGTGAATATTCCCATAACCCTAGCGTGAGGTAGGGAAACTATTGCATTGCATGCCATTCTCCATCCAACCTCTCTCCTTTTAATAGACTTCTAGCTTGTCTTTAGGAGACGAGTAAACCTTGCATGCTTATCCTAGGGCCATGCCTCCCTAGTCTTATCATTGCCCTACCCTTGAACCTTGCACGCCTAGCCTAGGGCCGTGTCCCCTTGGTCCTACCATTTCCCTGTCTCATTACTCCTCCCTTTTAGAGTAGCTCTTTATGGCACTTATATATAGTTTTTGTATCCTTAGATATATTATATGTACTTATTGGGGATGACATTATATTCTATTCTGTAATTGAATACTAAGTTTATAAAACAACATGGTTTTGTCATTTTCCCCATTATATATCCCATTTTATAATTGAACACTAAGTTTATAAATCAGCATGGTTCTGTACTTTGCCATTCCCTTACTCATTGTATTGTACAATTTTGAAACTAATTGAATATTAGAGTTGTTCAAATCTCGTTCTTGGCCTAGCTTTTCATCTTTGCGATTGAAGTTCTATTTGCATTTATGCATACTTGTTGAGGAGATTCCATGCTAGTTATGACACCCCCAAAATTATTCTATAGCAAGCGTCGTTATATGCATCGGTATTATCGTATCTGAACAGTTGATATAGGCGTCGATACACTAATACCAATGCTTTCATTGGCATTGCAAGATTAGAAATACTCATTGAACGGTGTCAGCAAAGGCATCGATCCCTTGAAGGCTCTCTTATAGTGACAGAGTAGTCCATAGCTTCCTTGGCCTACCCTTGCTAGGAACCTCTTCTTATACATGCATTCCAATAGTTCAAAAGTGTTACCATATACATGTGGTAGTGATGTGTGTGAACACAACAGGACCGGCGGGGCATTTTTTCCCTCTTTAGGAGGTTTTTTCCCCCGTGCATTGTATATGCGCCCATCACTCTAGGGCTATCTATCTTTCCATTGCACACTAAGTAACACACTCTCTATTGTGTGCCTTGAGCTTCCTTCATCTTCTCCAAGCTGTGTGTATTTCTCTGCAATCCTAATTCCAACAATTGGTATCAGAGCAGGTTGCGTCCTCCCAGGCTTAGTCGCCAGCTGCTCCAGCATACGCCTGCTCACTTTCTTCGATTACAGTGAGATTTGCCGAGCGTTCGCAGGTGGACAAATATTTTGGGAGAGCCCGTGGAGCTCAGTCTGCTCAGATTTCTGATTTGGACTCAATTAGGGTTCCATTTCCACTGCAGGCAAGTCTGTACAAGCAATTTCATCATTTTGTGCAGAATTTCTGTCAGTGTCGTTTTCTGCATAACAGGTGTCTTGCAGTCTTCTACAGTTTGTGCTATATAGCATGTGTTGTTTCCTCTCCGTTTCTCCTCTTTTCGAGCAATTTTCACATCAAGTGCAATATTTACCATGGCTAACAACAACACAGATGTGTTCAAGATGTTTGTTGCCTGCTGAGAACAGGTTGGATGGGATAATTACCCTATGTGGGCTTATATGATGCAACACGTTCTTGTGTCAAAGGGCGTCTGGAACATTGTGCAGGGCATTGATGTACGTCCTGGTTTTGAGGATGTAGGCGATGTTGAGGATGTTGCAGATCTTGCTGCAAGGATTGCTACTATTAGAATTGTTTTGCCTACGACAGAACAAACTCGTTGGGATGTAAAGGATGCACATGCTCATGCATTGATTGTGTTGTCTGTGAAGCGCACCATTGTTCCTCACATTCGTTCAGCAAAATCTGCAAAACAAGCTTGGGATATTCTAGCAGGTCTTTATGCAAGCCGCAATGAGGCTAAAATTTCTTTGCTGCGTAAAGAGCCGGAATCGAAGACTATGGCATGAGGAAGATGATATAGACACTTTCCTTACTGATGTCAAAGATATCAATGAGCAACTTATTTCTACAGGTGAAGTCATTTCAGACAGTTCCCTTGTGCAGATTGTCCTTGATGCCGTACCAGATTCTTACCAAACTTTTGCTAGTACTTGGAGACTTATGACCCAAGGAAATCCTGAAGTTGTCAAGTTTGATGCATTATGCACATTGCTGTTGTAAGAGTCACTTTCCAAAAAAAACAGGACTAGGCAGCGTGCAGTTGAACAGGCTTTTATTGCTTCTCAAAGAAAGGGTGGTAACAGCAATGCAGCCACTTCTTATGGTTCTGCTGCGAGTGGCAAAACTTCTGTTCCCAATGCTTCTGTTGGCAGCACTTCGTTTGGGAATTCTAGTGATAAGGGCAAAAAGAAGATGCGTTGCCATTATTGTAAAGCTAATGATCACTTGATCAAGCAGTGTCCTAAGTTGAAGTCCAAAGAGGCTAAGAAGAAAGAGGTGGTTCCACTGCAAATGTTGGTTCCACTACAAATGCAACCATTGTTGAGTCTTCTGTGAAAGGAGATCGTGATGCTGATGTTGATGAAGAATGGGCTTTTAGTGCAGAGTGCACTTACAATCCTGTTGTCCATCATGCATGCATGTTAGTTGTTGTAGATTCACATGTGTGGTATTTTAACAGTGGTGTTACAAAGCACATTACCTCACATCGTGAATTGTTCACCTCTCTTGAGTCTGTCTCTCATGGGAATTCAGTCACTTGTGCCAACAATGCCTCTTATCCAGTTCAGGGAGTTGGAAAGATTGTGCTTACTGCTGCAAATGAAAGTTCCTTCACACTTGTTGATGCACTTTATGTACCTGGAATCAAGAAGTATCTCTTGTCTGTATCCGCACTTGCTAGACTTGGACTTGTAGTCAAATTTGTGGATGACAGATGTACAGTTCATGATCTCAGTTTTGGTGATGAAATTGTTGCATCTGTACTTTTGTGCCATGGGCTATATAAGCTCACTTTTTATGACAAGTGTGGACAAAATTTTGCAAATGCAGTTGTAGATTCAAGGGCTATTTTAGATGCAAAACTTTGGCATGCACGTTTTGGTCATCTGAATTTTGCCAGTTTGCTGCATTGGCAAAAATCTGATATGGTTGCTTCTTTGCCGCCTCTTGAAGCACCTGCTAAACATGTTTGTGAAGGCTGTATTTTGGGTAAGATGCAGCGTTCTAAGTTTCCAAAGGATGGTTCAGTTTGGGCCACATGCAAGTTGTAGCTTGTGCATAATGATGTTTGTGGGCCCATGCAAACTCCGTCCTTGGGCAATTACCTTTACTTCGTGGCTTTCATTGATGATTACTCCAGGCATGCATGGGTATTTTCACTTAAAGCGAAGTCCGAAGTTTTTATGTGCTTCAAACAATTTCTGGCTATGGCTAAAAATGTATCGAAATGTACTATGGGCACCCTCCGTTCCGATCGAGGGGGGAGTATATGTCTCATGAATTTAATGCATTTCTGGCTAGTCGTGGGATAAAACACCAATGTACAGTGCCTTATACACCTCAGTAAAATGGTGTTGCTGAGAGGAAAAATAGGTCACTTACGGAAATGGCACGATGTATGGTCAAAATCAAGCTTTACCGCATTCTTTTTGGCTTGAGGCTCATGTGTGCCACTTATGTACTAAATAGGTGTCTTACAAAAGCTTTGCAATCTATTACTCCATATGAAGAATGGCATGATAGAAAGCCTTCTATTGAGCACATGCGTGTTTTTGGATGTTTGGCATATGCTTTGGTGCCACAAACACGGCGCAAAAAATTGGATGATAAGGCTGTCAAATGTATTTTTGTTGGTTATAGTGTTGAAAGCAAAGGTACAGGTTGTATCATCCACAAACAAAGCATATTCTGGTTTCACGAGATGTAGTGTTTCTGGAAGATTCTGTTTTTCCCTTGTTGTCATGTACTAGAGACAGTAATGTAAGCTCACAGGACATTTATGACACTTGTTGCCTCTTTTCAGTGGTGGAAATACAAATGTAAATTCCAATGAGGCAAATGTACAACCTATGGGGGTTTCCAAAAATGTTCAAGATCAGCCTATTATTACTGATGCAGATGTACATGATGTACTTGATGAGGAAAGGGCTGAAAATGAGCACGCTAGAGGTATGCCAAAATGACTGGTGCATACCTTGCGTGACAGTAAATTGGATACACCTTTGTCTAGTCGTACTCGTTCAGGCTCTCGCCATGCATCTTATGCATCAGATTGTTATGCTTTGGCTGTGTTTAGCTTACATGATGTGGAGTCTTTTGATGAAGCACCAAATTCAAAAAATTGGATGGCTGCCATGAAATCAAAATATGATGCACTTATAGAAAATGACACATGGACTTTATGTGATTTTCCTCTTGGCAAAAAGGCCATTGGTACAAAGTGGGTTTACAAGTTGAAACGCAAGGCGGATGGTGAGATCGATCGCCATAAGGCTCGACTTGTTGCAAAGGGTTATCCATAGCAAAAAGGCATAGATTATGAAGAGACTTTTTCTCCCACTTGTGGTATGACTACTGTGCGTTTTCTATGCGCATTGGCAGCTCATTTTGGTTGGGATGTACATCAATCAGACATTGTTACTACTTTCTTGAATGGTGACATATTTGAGGAAGTTTATGTAACACAGCCTCGCGGTTTTGTCAAGAAAGGACAAGAGGACAAAGTGTGCAAATGTAACAAGGCTTTGTATGGGTTGAAGCAATCTCCTCGTGCTTGGTATGAGAAAGCTGACACTCATTTGGTCAAACAAGGCTTTTGTAACAGTCCAACAGAAAGCACATTGTGTGTAAAGTGTGAGGGTGATGTACTTCTCATTGTGGTTCTTTATGTAGATGACTTGTTGATCACTTGACCATATGAGAGACATATTGCTGAATTTAAGGCTGATTTGAATACTACTTTCAAGATGAAAGATTTGGGGCTGTTGCGTCATTACTTGGGTATACAGTTTAAGCAGTGTGATGGTGGTATTGCCTTGTGTCATAAAAGTTAGATAGAGACATTGCTATGTAAGTTTGGACTTGAGGATTGCAAACCTATTGCCGCTCCCATGGAAACAGGTTTGAAATTGAGTCTTCATGATGCTGGTGATCCTGCTGATGTCACTCTTTACCAAATTGTTGTTGGCTGCCTCATTTATGTATGCAACATGAGGTCGGATATTCAGTTTGCAGTCTCATAGGTTAGCAAATTTATGCATAGCCCAGGGTCTAAGCATTGGCAGGCTGTCAATAGGATTTTTTGCTACCTTAGTGGCACTTTACATCTTGGCTTGTTTTATCCCAAGGGGGGATCATTGCCGCCAGACTTACATGCTTTTTCGGACTCAGATTGGGCTGGTTGTTTTGACACGCGAGTGTCCACAAGTGGTTTTTGTTTCATGCTTGGCAGTTCATGTATATCATGGTTGAGCAAGAAGCAACCTACTGTGGCCACTTCGAGTTCTTTTATCTATCCATAAACTTGTTTATCTAAAGGCCATGGATCGTGATGGGTTAGGGAATGGTCATGAGCTGGCCATTCCCCATAATATGTGCAACCCATGGCAATCGGCGTAAGTCAGGAGCCATTTTGGGAGCACATATTATGAGAATGGTCAGCTTAGGACCATTTCCTCCCATCACAATCGGGGGGATGGGCCCGGTAAATGGAGGTTACTGTGCAGGCACTCAGTTCTCATGCATGCAGGCACTCATTAAGTTATTGGAGGTTACAGTGCATGGAGGCACTCAGTTATTGCAAAAATTGCACGATATTCTACTTGCTGACATGGCGCGAAGCGGGTAGCTTCAAAATTGTGTTCGCTGACTTGGCACCGATTGGGTGTTGCACTAATTCGTGACGCAAGCTAAGCTGGCATGATGTCGTTGGCAGGTGTTCGTCAATATTTTGGCTGCTGAGTTATCGAGTAGCTGACGGTTCATGGGGCATATTTTGACTGGGAATGTCTATTAGATGAGGGCTGCAAACTGCAGCCCCTCGGCCCTTGATTGTGGCGGAGTAGCTCTCCCCCCCCCCCCCTCCCCCCCCCCCCAAAAAAAAAAGGGATGTGGGTTGTCACATGGGGCAATAATCATGGCAAATTTTACTGGAGTTTTTACCTTGATTATGTAAAAGAGATTTTGTGAATGCCACAAGGAGAGATGCACACTTGGCAGCATGTCATTGGCTTATTATTAAAGGCAAAGAAAAATGAAACGCTAAGCTAAAAATGGGTTGCGCTAAATTAGATCCGTTGGCCAATTGTAGACGGCTACACAGGGCTTCCATCTCTTTGACCTTCACCCTCGCTGAATCACCCACGATCTCCTCTCCTGTGCGCCATCCTTGTTTCCTTCAAATGGGATCTCTTTCTATCTAGGGGCAAGGCAGCACATCACATCATACGTCCAACCACAATGCAAGATACAATCTCAAGGCCTTGCATCAGCAGCTGCAGATGATCACACATATAAGCATCTCCCTCTCTGTCGGCTTTGGGGATCACACATATGATCTCCCCCTCTATCTCGGCGTCTCTCTCTTTGCTCCAGGTGCAGTGGCCTCATGTTTTCCCCACGAGCAGCAAGCTGAGAAATGTGATTGGCAGAGCACCGATGAACAGAGGAGGTGGAGCAGAGTGTTGGTGCTGCTCTTAAGTGATGATTGGATGGCTGTGTGTTCGCATAAATTTTTGAGAGCTGATATGAGTGCACACAAAGAGTCCCACATGCTCCTCATTTCTTGCAGAATCAGGGGTTCCTGACGTTCGTGTGACAAGAGTTTATTACAGCACTACTTGATATTATATCACAACCCAGCTCTCAGTTTATGGGATATCATGATATTGGAAGCTTATTGTTGGTGTAATCCACAACTTTGAGAGCATTGTTTAAAGGTTGTTGATTGAAGCAATACTATCAATAGACTAATATGTATTATTCCTTTCTTTTGTCGGTTGTAGCAGAAACTTGGGTTTCAATTGGCTTTCCTAATAATGAAGGGCGGCACCGAAGGGCAGGATGGTGGGCTCAGCAGCAGTTAGAACTCACATGTCGCAACTAGGGAGGAGAAGCACCACTTAGAAGACAAGAAGAGGAGGCTGGGAGAGTTTGTACCAGGTGAGGCAAAGAAAAACCACAGAAGTACATAGAGATCATCCGAGGAAACTTGCACTTGCCTTGCCCAATAAACACAGCTGGGAGGTCGATGATCCCCACTGCGGTGGATTATGCTACTGCTCAAAATTCCAAATATGCCCGCTACCATTGACGTAAGGATGTCACCCCCCTTACTAGTAGTGAAGTGACCTCCTTAAAAATCACTCAAACACCTCAGTCGTGTTGCACAAAATGCCGCCTCCCAGCTAAAATCACTGAAATGCGGTCTTGGGAGGCCAAAATCACTCAAATGCGGTGTTCTTCATAAAGCCCAAAAAGTGCTTGATGAGCTTCCTGTCTGGAATGTTGTCTCTTGGAATGCTCTGATTGCGGGATATGCCCAAAAAGGCAGGGCCAAGAAGCACTGGCTTTTTACAGCAGATGCAAAGAGAGAGCAGCTCTCCCAAATGCAATCACCTAAGCTTGTATCTTCAAGGCATGTGGCATTATGCAGATGCTGATATGGGCAAAAGAATTCACGATGATATTGTTAGCCAAAGGTTGTCGAAAAAAAACGAGGTAATTGGCACTGTCTTGGCATGTATACCAAATGTGGTGCACTTGAGAAAGCACACAAAGTGCTTGAGGAGCTTACTGTTCGGAGCGGCATCTCTTCGAATGCACTAACTGCTACAGGGTTGTCGAAAAAAACGAGGTACTTGGAACTGTCTTGGCATGTATACCAAATGTGGTGCACTTGAGAAAGCACAGAAAGTGCTTGAGGAGCTTACTGTTCGGAGCGGCATCTCTTTGAATGCTCTGACTGCAGGATATGCACAAGGGGAGCAGGGCTAGGAAGCTGTGGACTGTTTTCAGCAGATGTGAAGCGAGAGCTATATCCACACGCAGTTGCCTACATGTATATCTTAAAGGCATGTGGCTCTTTGCAAGATGTTGATATGGACACAAAAATTCATGATGATAGCTGTGGACTGTTTTCAACAGATGTGAAGCGAGAGCTATATCCAGACGGTCGCCTACGTGTATATCTTAAAGGCATGTGGCTCTTTGCAAGATGTTGATATGGACACAAAAATTCACGATGATATTGTTACTCAGATGCTATTGAAAAGAGATGTCATGCTGACACTCCCTTGATCGATGTGTATGCTAAATGTGGTGCACTTGATAAAGCACAAATAGTGCTCGAGGAGCTTTTTGTTTGGAACAGCATCTCTTGGAATGCACCGATTGCGGGATACGCACAACAAGAGTAGGGCTAGAAAGCTCTAGGCTATTTTCAGCAGATGCACAGTGAGGGACTTTGTCTAGATGCAATCACCTATGCATGCATCTTGAAGGCATGTGGCTCTACGTAAGATGCTGATATGGGCACAAAAATTCACAATTTCTTTGTTCATCAGAGGCTTTTGAAAATTGAGGTTGTGGTTGGCATTCCATTGGTCGATATGGAATTCACTGATTGCGGGATACGCACAACAGGAGTAGGGCTAGAAAGCTCTAGGCTATTTTCAGCAGATGCACAGTGAGGGCCTTTATCCAGATGCAATCACCTACGCATGCATCTTGAAGGCATGTGGCTCTACGTAAGATGTTGATATGGGCACAAAAATTCACAATTTCTTTGTTCATCAGAGGCTTTTGAAAATAGAGGTTGTGGTTGGCATTCCCTCGGTCGATATGTATGTCAAATGCGGTACGCTTCAGAAAGCATTAAAAGTGCTTCAGGAGCTTCTTGTCCGGAATGTCGTCTCTTGGAACGCATTGATTACGGGATATGCGCAACAAGAGCAGGGACAGAAAGTTCTAGGCTATTTTTAGCGGATGCAAAGCGAGAGTATCTCTCACCATTCAGTCAACTATACTTTTGTCTTGAAGGCATGTGACATTACCAGTAAGATTATTCTGCAGAGATGCTCTCCATTGGGATACCTGATTTTTATCTCAATACTTGAATGTGATGGAGGTGCTGGTATTTAGAATGAGAATTTTGTGGTTATGTTGCAAGGTATGAATGTTTTAAAAGGTCTAGAAACAGCACAAGTTGCTCTCAGCTACTTTGCGCCTGTGCAATAAGAGTAATATTCAAAAGCTTCAAGAGAAGATATTGTGCCTCTGTCAATGAGGCTATTACTCCTCTCTTTACATAAAAGAAGCTTTTCTGTTCATACTTGCACTCCTTTTCACATACATTGTAAATACATGGCCCTGGTACCACACGATAATTGCCTTGTTCTAAAATAGTGTGACCTTGAGAGCAAGATCAAAGCTCGTTATTGGACAAACTAGAATTTGTTTAAATGTATCTTGTGAATCATGCCGATCAAAAAAGAGGTTTGTAGGGTGTTTGGGCAAAATATTGTGTCACTGCACAAGAAAACAGATATCAACGCATGCAAAGTGAGTGCCTTTGTCCAGAGGAAATCACCTGCACATGCATATCTTGATTGCATCAAGCAAGGGCCTCTCTCTTGATGCAATCACATACGTGTGCATCTTGAAGGCATGTGGCTCTACGCAAGATGCTGATATGGGCATAAAAATTCACGCTGATATTGTTGGTAATGGGTTGTTGAAAAAGATATCGGACTTGGCAATGCCTTGGTTGACATGTTTGCTAAATGTGGTACACTTCAGAGAGCACCAAAACTTCTCGAAAAGCTTCCTATCCATAGTGTGGACTCTTGGAACACACTAATTGTAAGATTTACCCCACAGGGGGCAGGCCAAAAAGCTCTAGTCTGTTTTCAACATATTTAAAGTGATAGCTCTGGTCTGTTTTTAGCAGATTCGAAGTGACGGCCTCTCTCATGATTGCAAGATTTGCTCCAAAAGGGCAGCGCCAGAAAGCTCTAGACTATTTTCAACAGATGCGAAGCAAGGAATCTTAGAGAAAGATGTCATGCTTAGTGGTATTTTGATCAATATGTATGTCAAATGGGGTGCCCCAAAGACTACGACTTTGTGTATGTGTGCATGTGAGCCTATGGACAAACAATACCGCGGATTCAACATCAATCGACATGTTTGCGGACGTCGCAAAATGGATGACGATGGTAGAACGTATACTGTGGAAAGGTGGCGGAACAATGTAAGGAAGGTCTAGAAGCGGCTCCATCCAAGATTGTGCATTGATCAACACGACCAATACCAAAGGTGCACTTATATTCCGTATTTTCATTTTCTTTATGTGATCTCAAAAGTACTTAGATTAAATCATGTACACATTAAAGCAATAAATTTACATCATTTTTGTGTCGTTTTTATTCAAAAGATTGTAGATGAAGGTGACAATGGCTGAAGAATTTTTGTGATGCCCAATAAAGGAACACGTAGACAACACGCCACAGCAAGGCAACATGGAATGATACATGGCTTCATAAAACATCGGTAATGAATTCTTCCTTGTAAAGCTGTAGTATTTTTACAATAAGAAAGTCCCTCCAACACTGGAGGAGAAACATAAGTCCCCCTTCAACATTGAAGAGGATAAAAGTGACAGAGGAAAGGCATGTTCCCTACGATATTATTATAAATGTGGAGAACAGTGCCAACTCCGCACCATACATATGTATGGTTTTTTTCTTTTTTTTATGGACACAAGCATCGTAAATGCACCAAATGCGTCTCATTTCATTTTTATTATAATATGAAACTATTTACATTTGTACTTCTTTTCATGCAAAATCTCATATGTGATGCAAGGTCATAGAGCTTTTGGCGAAAGCTTTGAGGAGAGATGCTATGGAGCCATCATCCGAGCTATGTCATGCGGTAAAATCCACACCACTATCACTATTTTACTTCTTACCATCTACACAGTGAGTCAATCACGGCAATTTAGTTTAAAAATTACCGGTGAAGAGTCAAGGGGAGAATGAAGGAAACATCTCACAATAGGGAATAGCTACATTTTTTTGGTGAAGGGCGGCCGAATGGAAAACCGGAGGTTGATATGTCATCGAAATTTCATGAACGGGGGAGGTTATGTGTTATTATAAAACGGGGGCGGGCAGGCAAGTTACAGGTATAAATATGATACAAGGCGCGGGGTCCTGTCTTCTTCTTCGTCTCTCTTCTGTCAGCGCTTCTTCTCCTCTGCAGATCTCCATCGCCATAGCCGCTCATCACTCCTCAGGTATAGCACTCGCTGCAGATTGCCTTCTTTTCTGTTCGTTCTGTGTTTTTTTTTTTTCACTGATTTGCGCCTACATCTTAGCAATCGTCGCTTTCTCATCCCTTTAGATCGCTTTATATCAATTTGTTTTCTTGATGCTTATTTAGAAGTCGGATCTGCACTGGCGATGACGTTTTCCTTTCTATAAACGTGCACTGCCACGCGAATGCTCTTTCATTACAAGTTTTTCTCACGGGAATGCTACATGTAACCGCACAAAACTGCAATCATTTTTTGTAACCGTTTTCTTCCAGATCTCTCTACGATCTGACATGATTTTTTTGAAGTTTTTCTCCAGATTGTGTTGATATAGAGAAAGGTGGTTCAATGATTAGAGGCTCTACTAGATAAATTCAAGTGTTTTGCTGAGAATATAGTGCATCATCAACTTATATGCCATGGCCATGGAGAGCTTTGCTACCCCTTATCCAGTAATCTTCCATGACGGTGAGCGGGAACATGACAAGGGACACATCGGTGTGCATTCTGTGCTCACTTTCAAGCGGTTCCAGGCACTTTTAAGCCAAAAAGTCGGACTTCCTGCTGGCCAAGTGTCAGCTGTGTTTGTATGTAGGCGCACAGTGAAGGATACTGATACGAAGCGGCAAAAATTGCCCATCAATGAGAATACAAATTTCAACATCATCCTGAACCAGCACAATCCTAAGTCTGAGAAGGACTGCCATTTTCTGGTGTCCATGAAGAAGTCAAAGAAGGAGCGAAAGGGAAGCAGGAGGCGAAGTGCAGAAACAGACAATGGTGATGATGGTTCAGTCTCACCAAGGGGAGATGTATCTCCTCACTGTGAGGAGGTATGCAAGGACGGGGCATGTGGTGAATCCAATGATGCTGTGCTGTTGCCAGAAGTTACCTTTGAAAATTCACACAGAGTCCAGGTTTCACATGAGAAAGAATCAGAGCGGGAGTCTCAAGGTTCACCGTCAAGGTACAATGCTGAGTCTCTTAATCAAGAGAGGCTTGAGCATACAAGTAGTCCCAAACCCGTTTTCCGACCCGCAGCCGAAGGTAGTCCACAGTCGTTTTCAAGCAGTCCTCGGTCTCCAGCTGCACAATCTCCACCACTCCTAGAAACCAGTGCTCAATCCATGAATAGTAAGTCACCTGGGAGCAATCCACAAACTCTGCGACACTGGCTCAACAATGGCACATCTTCTGATTCAAGACCCAGCAGCGACAAAAGACTCTTGAGAAGAGACCCAACTAACCTTGGGAGTCCCATTCTTGGCTGGCAAAACATGGATAAGCCAATGGAAACTCATGGCTCTGTTCGACAAGTTGTGGACACAAGAAGCGATAAAGCATGGTTAAAAGGTGAACCTCTTGATGTACGGCCCATGTTACTCAGGAATGACCACAAGTGGGCAGCTGGGCATCAGTTCCAGCAGACGTTGGTATCTCGAAATGCTGAGGGACTTCAACAAGATAGATACAGTGATCCGCTGTTAACAAGGTCTCCTGTTTTGCTTCAGCGAAATGGGATATTGAATCTTTCGGGTACCTCAACGCCACCTGCACTTCTACCAGCTACGCGACCTCTAGTTTTTACGCCAATGGATAACATGATTCTGCCGAGGGTCTCGAGTGGCATTTCAGGGTTAGCATCTGGAACCAGTGCATTGAATTTGCAGCAGGCCCAGGCCCATTATCTCAACTTGCAAGCTCAGCAGTCCGAACAGATGTACCTGAATTTGCAGGCCCTCTCTAAAATGAGGGGAGTTGTGAGGGGTCTGGCAGCATATGAGAATGGGAATCACAAGCCGTCGGGGGTTTGCCAACATTGCTACAGGTTTCAGGAAAGGAAGATTAATCCAACTCCATTCCACTTATGTGTTCATGATCAAGTTACAAACGGTTTTAGGGGACCTTCTCCTGCAGGACCCATAGAGAGACCAGGCAAGCGAGTAGAAGCTGCAGCTTGAAAGTAGGTGTGCAGAGTTTTGTGAGCAGACTGTTACCTTCATTTTGATGCTGGTAGTGCTCTGTATCCTTACATATCTAAGTTTATGTAGTTTCAGTGTGCAGAATAATTCATGGTCCTTATCAACCTTGAAAGATCCGAAGGTTCTGTTATACACGCATTGTCATTGCGAACTATATCTTTTGCTTAATTTTATATGACTGGATTTGACTGGTTTTCTGCTTTTTTGGTTGGCCCATGGTATTCTTAACCGGGAGTGCTAGTTTGTGTGATGTCGTGGTTGACATTGTGCGATATCAATTGGAGTTATTCTTTGTTCTATATGGTGTGAAACTTGAACTTGCCCATATTGATGAGGAAACCAAATTGTGTCCAAAACTCCCTTGCCCGTTTCTCGGTTAGAGTGAAATGGCATGTGTTTTTTCTCTTGTAAGAATTGTATAAATATTGTGCGCCCTGTCAACCTGCCCTTTTACAGGGGTGTCTACACTAGTGCAGTGTGGATACTATGTCTATTAGAAGGATTGTTTTTGGCAACCATGCATATGTGGTTATCGTGAGCTAACATTGTGCTATTGGGTTAGGTTAAGTGCTTTTGGACTGAACCGTGATTGCAAGTTTGAGAGAAGGATGTGGTTAGAACGCTTGGTTCCTTCAGTATGAGTTGTTTCGCATCTCCACATATACAACCAACACAGCATGTCAAGAGTTAGCAAATGCAGCTACATGATTGGTTCGTCAAAAGCCTGTTGGGTTGCATTACATCAAGTTTGTTAATCTAATTAGGTGCGCTACACAAGTGCACCATATAACTTGTATTGAAAACAGTCAAATCCTATATCCCCCCCCCCCCAAAAAAAAAAACAAAAATTACTGTGTGTGTGTGTGTGTGTGTGTGTGTGTGTGTGTGTGTGTGAGAGAGAGAGAGAGAGAGAGAGAGAGAGAATTTATTGTCGTCTTTGGAGATCAAATAGGACCAATTGAAGTATGTGACTTACTATGTGGGGTTGATAAGTGATTCTTGATGCTCAAGGATCACAGAGATGAGAATTGCAATAAAGAGTGGCCAAGAGAGGAAAGTATGTAGGTTTAGGTCATGGCGAAAATGTGTGCGAAGCAAGTTTGCACTCTAGTAGTGTGTCCATTCAATGTCGTGTCTTGCATCAAAGGGAATGGTTGTGCATTTGTTGCAATTGTAGGAAGTCTATGTGGGGTTTTAATGTGTGTGATGGGAAGCAATTGTAGGAAGTCTATGTGAGGGGTTTTGATGTGTATCATCCATTTATAATCCTCTCCATATGTGTCTATAAGCCAACCTCAGAGTAGAAGAGAAGCCCCTTATTCCTTCTATATACATAAGGATCAGGTATGAAGAGTAGGTGGCTAGACACTATGTTTGATGCTAACCTCATTGTTGAACTAGCTATACCACCTCTACATGTGGTTCACAAGATCCTTTGTAGGCTACATGATAGCCTTTAAGAAATTTGCATCTTTTGATAAGACAGGAGTCCTTTGTGCAATTGTAGTACCATCTCAATACATTGATCCTTGGGGCTAATATTTTGTGATGCACACACCACCGATCTTTTGTATTGCTGATTGAGGGCTAATGTGGATGTGAATATTAATTAATTACCTACAATAAGTTTGTGCCCTATTATTTTTGGTTGAAAAAATAGGTAGATATGTGACCTCATTTTGTAATCCTTTGCATGAGAGAGCCTCTTGAGGGCTACATTTGCAACTGTCATATGTCTTGAACTTGAAACCAAGCATTCGACCAATCTTCTCGTGTGCATGTTTGCACTTGGGGGTGAAACCTTGGCATAATCTAGTTTCATAGTCATTGCTTGTGCTTGGGCTTAGTACTTCAATGTCATGCAGGTCTTTGTTGGCAAGGATAATGTTACCTTACACAAGCACTTGAATTTCACAAAATCTAGTATTTCTTGATATTATTGATGATAAAAAAACCATTTTTGCATTTGGTTAAGGAGTGTCGTAATCTTGTCACATTGTTTACGGAAGACAATGTTGAACAAGGTGAAATGGATATAGTTTCTTCATACTTGAATTAGTGGCTCAAAGGGGGTTAGTTCACACATACTTGCTTTGTGGTGGGTGATTACAAACTAACCACAAAAATTGCTAAATTTGGTGACTCAAAGGAGCCACTATGTTCTATGCCAGCTTGTCCCCCGATAACGATTTCATGAACCTTTCTAATCACATCCCATGTCCAAAATGTATCACCTAAATATGAAATTGCTTAATATAAGCTGCACAAAATACATCTTCAAAAGATACAAATCTCAAGAGATGCATAACACGTGGCTACTTGATCCGCAAGGGAATTGCATTGATGGCCACATAAGGGACTTGAGAGTGATCCACAAGGGAAGTACATTGATGACCATTCCAAAGAAAGTTTTGACCGTGTTGGGCAAAAGAAACAGTGGGATACCTCTATAGCTATATAGCCCAAGAACGCTCAAACTTCAATCTCAACACTAAACAGTATACCCCAACAACTCTTAGTAAGCCCCAACCAAAGGCCTATGCTCCCTTGGGAATTTACCAGCACACGCCCACCCAAAAGACCATAGTACATAAGAGCAAAATCCTGTCAAAGCACGGATTTACAGCACATGCCGACCAATGCATATGAAGACAAGGGCCTTCCCTTTCACAATTGAACATCACAAATTCACAACTTCAACATCAATTCCACAATTCATAGATACATGCCCTCACAATCCGTCTGCACACAATTTGCCACTATGCTGCCATAGTCATAACACTGCACAGAATTAGTGGAAGAGCGCAACTCCAATTGGGGCACTTTAAAGCTTGGAAGAAATCTTGAAAAATGATTGGCGAGAAATATAAAGATGAGAAAAATTGAATCTACACGCCACTACATGCAAAATTGACGTGAACAGAGAGCTGTTCTGATATAACTCCACATAGAGAAGGTAAGGCGTAAAGAACTTGGCGTCAAATGTCTACATTTTTCGGTACATAAACTCTCCCCTTGTGGAGTAGGTAGCTGTCATCTATGGAAAAATTCTTCCATCTCTAGAGAGTTGGGCGTGGAGGAGATAGACACACTGCCAGCATTAGAGTGAGAGGGATTCCTCGTTTTGATGTGGCTCCACACCTTGGAGTATGTTTCATCATGATCATATTTGCCCTTTAAAGATTCCAAAAACTCACTTCGAAGCTATGTAAAGAGAAGAGAGTTGATCTTAGATATACGGCTAAGAGCATTAGCTACCACATTGTATCGTCCTTTAGGATACCGAAGTTTTTGTGTGATAATCCTGAAGAATCTCAACCCATTTGGCCTTTTGACCCTTCAAATTGGTTTGTTCTGTAAATCATTTTACACTCTCATGGTCAAACACAATCTCGAATTGAAACCCATACAAATAATGTCGCCACGTTTTCAAAGTAGACACTATTGCATAGAGATTTTGTTCATAAGCAGAGTAATTCTACTGTGCAGAATCAAGGTTCTTGCTTTCAAGTGCAATTGTCCTTCCCTCCCTAAAGAAGAACTACTCCAATAGCATGATTACTAGCATTTGTTTCTCGCGCAAATGGTTTCATAGGGTGTACAATAGCTAAAATAAAAGTTGTAACTAATGTGAGCTTAAGATCATCGGAACCTTATTGTTGAGCTTCTCCATTGAAAGGTTTTCCCCTTGGCTTTTAGTTAGTTCGTCATAGGAACAACGATACGAGCATAGTAATGAACCGCCATTCAAGTCGGCCAAAAGATGAGCATTGATGGAAAATTCATCCTTTGTGTTGACTTGGTTGTGGATTTTTTATGAAAAAAGAATTATTCTCAAAATTTGCAGGGCTTGAATTTTTTTTATAATGTCGGTGGTTCAAAATCTCAATTTTCCGTAATCTTTATGATTGCTTGTGTGGGTCACCTCCAAATAATGCAAGGATCTCAAACAATGTAGGGGCCATAAATTAAGAATATAACTTGTGTTAAAAAGTAAGTGTGAGCTCAATATTTTATGTGGATGGAGTGCACGTAGAGGAAGGTGATGTGGAAGAGGAGAGTTGCACTCGTATACCTTGAAGGGAAGGGCTTTTTAGACCATGCAGCCAAAGGGAAGATGTCTGTAAGACTTGAGGTACCCCTTTTGGCAATAGTTGCGTATGATTTAGTGCAAGTCAAAAAGTTTAGCCTCGTGTATACACACAATTATCACATTTTTTTAGAATTCCATTTGTCTTTTCCAAAATTTCTTTTGAAATTCCTTGATACATAAGTTTTTCAAGTAATTTAAGATCTTATAAATTTTCAACCACTTCAATTATTCACTTACATAGCAATCGCTTCATTTTTTGCACATAATATTTGCAAAAAGAACTCTAATGCCGCGATGCTTTGGACAAATCCAAAGAATTTTCTTAAAGCTTGATGCAAAATTAAATTACTACGAGATTTGTTTGGCAATTCATAGATTTTTTAATCATTTCTTATTGAAATCAATTTTGCAGCAGCTGATTTCAAGCCATTAAACCAAGGCTCTAAAACCACCGATATTGAAGGGGAAGTCCAAAAGCCTCCTCTAACCTCCACCCACAACATATCCAGCACAAATTTCATCATCTATGTCTCAAAAGCATAAAACAGACATGATAAAAACACCATCTTGCTCTATACACACCAACATATGTTGACATAGGGGTGTTAGAGAGTGTAATCGAGGAAGATGGTGACTTGATTGCATACACATAGAATATTGTACAATAATAAGAAAGAAAACCACACGTGTCACCTTAAACTAGTCCCTAAGTGCATGCCACTCTTTGTATCTTGGGTATTTCATATTTATTTTGAAAAATCTAGTCCAACAAATAGAGGCCCCTTTTCCCATAAAGGTGCATGGCCAACCACAAAGGATGGTTGTAAGTTATTGTAGTATTCTCCACCCTAGTATGTACAAATTGGGTTGAGACGACTTGTTTATTGAGCAAAGTGAAATAGCTAATGAACATTAAATTGAGATGACTTAATTATTGACTTGATATAAATTTCTAAACTGAAAACATTGTAGCCTCCTTCTCAACTTTTTGAATTCCAATTTGCATAAGCATTGGTCCTACAAATAGTTAATCGCTAATTATCAAGACAATAGCAAAGTAGTTAACCATTTAAAAGCCCAACTACCCCCTCCAACTACCCCCTAAACATGCTAATGCTAGACACATGTACCAAAAAAATTATGGAGGACGGACATTATCTTCACAAAAATCATTAAAAACCAATGTCTAATCTCTTATCCTTTGGGAAAACTAATGCACCAAAAATATCTATCTTGAGAGGGACTTTTGCATTTTCATCAATGAAGTTCATCCCAACATATCTCTTTGCATCAATACCCTTCTCTTGTCCATCCTTAGGTTAATGCAATGTCTACTCAAGAGCTTTGATCTCAACAATGCTACTTGCCTTAATCTCAATGTCTTCCACAACACCATTCTCAAGTCTTTTGACTTAGTCCTATGTAACAAGCTTTTTTGCTAGATCCAATCCTTCATATCCTTGTCAGCTTTGTGGAGATATCGGAACAATGAAGAACCATTTTGGTTCTATTAGGTTATCCTCATCCTTTGGGTCGTACTTTAGGTCGAAGACTAATACAACCTGTTCAAGGAGATGGTGTGTTTCTTTGGATAGCGATGCTCCTCCTCTTATTCTTAAGAAGTGTATGTTTATGCAAAGTTTGAGGGCTGATTTGAAGTTGAAGGTTGAGCTTAAAAGGCCAAAGACCTTTGAGGATGCAGTTAAGGTTGCAAAGCATAAGGAATGGAAGCTAGAGAGATTGAGAGAGCTTAAATTACAGGGTGATATGGGGCCAAAGGTTTCTCTATGCATTGATGTGGATACAAAGAAAGCCTCTAATGTAATATTGTATCATGGTGATTCTGGAAAGAGCGAAAAGCATATAATGAGGAGAAAGACCCCAAGATGAATGTACACATCAGTCCATCCTTGTTGTTTATGACACTCAATGATGTTTCACATCCGAAAGATGATGTTTCTACCAATGTGAAAGTTAATGAGAAGGAAAAGGATGCAATTAGTGAATTTTTAAAGAATGATCATAATGAGAATCAAGTTGTAGATACCATTGTTGATGTGTCCAATGTGAAAGATGAGCATGTGGTTGATGTGAAAGTGGATGTTGAGTATCCCTCTCTTTTATGTGAGGTGGTTGAGAATGATTTTCAAGTCAATGAGGTTACTTTATATGGAAGTGTATGTGAATGAAGAGCTCTCTCAAATGCATGCTATTGTTGAGTTTTTCCCAATAAATTATGATGCTATTGAGCATGTTGTGGACCTTTTCAATGAGGAGATTGTCAGGGACCTTTGTGATTGCATTGTAGTGATGTATGTGGCCATCCCTTGATTGATAAAGAGAATATTGAGGAGTTAGTGGTTATGGAAAGTGATGAAGATACTTTTTCTATGCATTATGTGAATATGATTGATGCTACCTTGCTTGATCCTCTTGTTAAGGAGCCTAAGTTATGTATGGAAAGTGGCTTACCTGTCAAGCATGGTGTGGTTGAATTGGTGGATGGATTCTTACTAGAGAGTGGATAATGAGATGAATATGCATGAGGATATGTAAATGGCTAAGGTAAAAATTGAAGGCATTTTGGATACGATGTTAATGGCTTCCTTGCATGCTATAGTAATGAAAGGGTGTCACTATATGGTGTTTGTTGAGAGTACTTTATGCCTAACAAGAATTTGGATTCTACACATGGTTTATGCTTTGATGTTTGAGCAATTATATGGATGATGCTTTTTTATGAGGTTTGTGTTTATGTTATACGGCCTTGTGATCCAGGTGCACAACATGTCTATGTTACTGCTAAGCATGAATGCTCTAGCAGACTGGGGGGTTGGCAAACTATGTTTTGCATATTTTGAGAACTCTGTTTTTTGAAAAAAAATGTACATATGGGCTTGAGATAGAATTTAATTAGAGTGTTTAGAAATATTCTTGTGGGTTCTTATGATTGCTTTTGCAAGCACATGTATATGCAGGGCAAGTCGCTAGGGTAGCGCCAGCTGTCGAGTTACTGTAAGTGCCCGTAAGTGATTTTTTTGAAGTGAGACTTGTATATAACTAAAACTCATGTAAAAACTTAAAAATTTTCAATCAAATTCAAAAAATTGCAGGTTTTAGCTCGTTGTGTCTCCTTGATTGTTTCTGATGCAGTTTTTTCCCTCGAATGTCATGATAGTCCTAGTGAAGGGCATGCAGGCATAAGGAGAACTTATGTACTCATCTTGCATTGCAAAAAATGTTAAGTTTATAAAGTAGAGCGCCTGGAAGTAGGAGGTCTTTTACGTCCTTTAGAGATTCCCAATAATAAATGGAGAGAATCTCTATGGATTTTATTATGGTTTTACCAATCACTATATGAGATCATGACTCAATATGGGTGGGTGGTAGTAGATCGCTTGGCTAAACTATGTAAATATATTCCGACCAAGTCCATGATTAAGACTCTCGAGTTAGCAAAGTTTTTTGTTGACAATTTGTATAGACTATACGGAATGCCCAACAATGTTGTCAATGATCATAATCCCAAGATTATAAGTCATTTTTGGAGGATTGTGTTTAAACAATTGGGCACACAAAACAACATCAGTAGTAGAGACAATCTAGAAATGGATGGTCAGACTGGACATGTTAATTAGGGGCTACAGGATATGCTAAGAGCATACATTAGCAAAAAGCAATCTGATTGAAAAGATTATCTTCCTATTCTAGAGTTTGCTTTTAATATAGTGAAAAGCATGTTATGTCATGTGTATGTATGGTGTTCAACCTAGATCACCAGTTACATTGGGGTTGGTAATTGAGAAACTTCAGTAGGTCAAGGATTTCTCCAAGATCATATGGATATGTCAAAACCTTCTCTTCAAAATGTCTGGCAAGCACAAGATCGATACAAAAAGTGCACTGATAAGAAACATTAACCTTCATGGAAGGGGAAGAGGTATTTTTACGTGTGTTAGAGCATTCAAAAAGTCTAAAAACTGAGCCAACATCTAAATTATCTTCGAGATATTGTGGGCCCTTTAAGATACTCAAGCAAGTTGGAGATATGGCTTACAAACTCTCTGTACCTGCGCACTCTTGTATTCATCTGGTTTTTCATGTAAGTTGTTTACGTAAATGCTTGCATAGGGATGACAATATCATTGACCAACAGATTTTTTGGTTGATTTCAATGAGCCTCCAACCGAGCCACATGAAACCAAGCACGTTTTAGACTATCATGATTTATGTAATCATCATTTGCATTATCAAGCATTAATCAAGTGGAAAGACTGACCTGAAAAGGTGCCACTTGGGAAAACATTAGTGTTCTTAAGAGAAAAAAATCCACTTTTGTTGAGGATGAAAGCACTTCTCCAAGGGGAGAGTGATGTAAGACTAACCTGAAGAAGGTGCCACTTCGGAAAACACTTCTCAAAGACTGACCTGAAGAAGGTGCCACTTGGGAAAACATTAGTTTCTTAAGAGAAAAAAATCCACTTTTGTTGAGGATGAAAACACTTCTCCAAGGGGAGAGTAATGTAAGGACAAGGGTCAGCTAGTATGAAACCAAGCTAGGGGGTTGCCTATAAAGAGGCCTAAGGTTGGGACGAGAGTATGGTTTCATAGCCCAAGGCCTTGCTCAAATAATTTGAAAAAGTAGTTTTTGTATGTTGATAAGCTTTTGATCACCACCATAGAGTAGAAAGTTATACAAACAATGCACTACCGTAAAACTATTGGGTTACTAACCGTGTAGGTCGGGCACCTGCCACTCATCACTAACTTATGTCTACTATCGCCTGTCACTAACTTCTGTTTGCTAACCTTTAATTGTATAGATATGCAATGTATAAGCCACACACAAACTAATGTGCTATTGTGTCCTACTATAAAGAAGAGAATTCTCTCTCTCTCTCTCTCTCTCTCTCTCTCTCTCTCTCTCTCTCTCTCTCTCTCTCTCTCTCTCTCTCTCTCTCTCTCTCTCTCTCTCTCTAGCTTGTAGGTATCTAACTCCTCTCTTTTGCTTCCCTTCGTTCTGGTATCACAACCAATTGGTTGATGATGAGAGAGCTTCATCGTCATAAGTCCTTCATACACTATCTAGGGATGATTTGCAACCGTTCTTGAGTGCTATCTGAAGCTAATTTGCAACCGTTCTTGAGTGCTTATGGAGGAGAGTATTCATCCGGAGTGTTATCCTTCATTTTGGTATCATAGCATTTTGGTGTGCTTATCAGGATTTGAAGCAAAAAATTTGTAGCCATGTATGGGTTGTGAAGCTGAGATCTTTAGCTTGTGTTTAGCTCACTTAGGAGCTAATTTTGCTAAGATTTGGGACAATTTTGTTGTATTCATAAAGCCCACATTGTGGCAGATCAGCAAAAGCAAGTTTTCATAGGTGCAATTTTTGGCCCAAAAAACTTCATCTTTTGGCCATAACTCCCTCACATGTACTCAGCTCTATGCAACCATGAGTCTTTTTGGGGGTTTTGGCACATTCTACATGCAACGATAGTGTCCGTTTGACCTAATTCTAAACAATTTTTTTTGCAAAAATATACACATCATCAGTATCCTCACACACAGACACATGTTTTGTGCACACAAATAAAGGCCCAACATAGGTGTTTTGAACATTGGCTCAATGTATGCTTATGAGGATTATACATGCTCTATGTGAGAGTGGTGTGGTCATTGACAATGACACAACAAGTTACAAATGCAGGTGCTACTTGCCCACTACAGGTAATTGGATACATGTACAGGTTGTGGAGAGAATTTTCCTTGAGAACTACCTTTTATATGCCATATGCTTTTGGCATCCATGTTTGACAATGTGGTCAACTCTATCATTGAGAGTAAGTAGTAGGTGTTGATCAGCTTTTGGACTACTCTTGGATTTCATTTTCAATGGGAGTTGCAATTATTGCTTGCTCTCTGATTGGCACTCCTTTAAGCACATGTCCTACTTATTGTAAAGACTATCATATGTACGTTTGCTCCAGATATTGCCTTTGTATGCATTTGTGAAGCCATCTTGGCTAGTACGGCAATCCCAACCCTTTTTGAGGCGGTCCAAAAACTATTCATTTCTAAGACTTGACTATAGTCATGTCATTGCTTAGCCTTTTGTCAGGGTCGTGCATGAGGTTTTTAGCCAAACACTAGGGGCCGGGTTACCCAGTGCAAGGTGGATTAGGTTGCTAGATATCCCCACTTGTATCGTTGTCATAGGACATGTGTAGAGAGGACTAGGTGCTTTGACATCACGTTGACAGTCATTTGTCGATTTGAGAGTGTGCACAGACCGTTTGCTATTCAACAGTTTATTTAGAAAGCATTTCTATTCCTTTTTGGCCTACACCTATTGCACTTTGACGGTCATTTTGGTTGAGTTTTTCTACAAAAATCAAACAGCCATCTACCAATTTTTTTGTGTGAAATTTTTGCTCTAGAAAGCTTGCTCTTATGGCATCTTCTAAGGATAGGGCTATTTATGACATTAAGAAGTTTGATGGGACAAACTTTTCACTTTGGAAAGAGTAGATATAAGATATCTTAGTGCAAAAGAAGTAAAAACTTCCTAGTTCATATGCTACAAGGATTGAGGAGATGAACATGACTTAGTTTCAATTGAAAGAGTCAGATACGCTTTGCAAATGTACCATTGAATTGCATCTTGCCAGGTCATTTGATTTCACTATTTTGGAGTATGTTATGGCGCATTAGGTATGGCCGAAGTTATGTAATATGTATGAGAGAAACTTTGCTAGCAACAAGGTGTTCTTGATGCGAAATCTGTATAATCTTTGTATGAAAGAGTCAACTAGTGTTTCTAGCCATATCAATGCGTTCAACTCTTTGTTTGCCCAGATTCGTGCTCAACAAATGAAGATAGATGATGACATGAAAGCTATTCACTTGCTTTGCTCTTTGCCACCATTGTGGGGTACATTTTGTACTACCATTAGTAATTATGCACCAAATGGTATGCTAGTGTACAATGATATCACTAGTTTTCTTCTTTCAAAATAAGTGTATCGTAAGACTATGGGTCGCTTGAATCATGGAGAAGCTCACTATGTGCAGAAAGGAATCAAACAAATGAAAGGTCATTCTTGGCAATCTAAATCTAGAAAAGATGGCAAAAGAGATAAACCTCATGATAGATCAAAAGTCTTACTGTAAAAACGACATTCAATGTCATTTTTGTGAGAAGTATCGCGGTATGAAGTAAGCCTCTCATGCATGGTAATGTGAGAAAGGAAAAAGCAAAAGCAGCGAAAATGATGTAAAAGAGAAAAAGAGTAAAAGTGAACATCCAAGAGATTAATGTGTTCACTGATTATGACGATGCCTAGGGCATTAATTTGGGATGCAATCTACGAATGTGTTCTATAATGCACAAGAGACTCTATGTTTACATAGTTCATTGCCAGCCAAATTGCTAGTTAGTGGTGAAGTGCCACATACATGGATCCTCGATTTAGATAGCGTTCTTTCACTAATTGAGGTACAAAATGTTGCTTTGTGGCATAGCCGATTAGAATATGTGTACAAGAAAGAAATGGAAACTCTTTCTTGTTTGGGTTATTTGCTTGCTTAATCTTTTTTTGAATTTTCTTTTTGTGAGCATTGTTAGTATGGGAAGCAAACCCATGCTTCTTGTAATGTTATGTTTGAGAAAGAGAGGTGGTCCTAAGAGCTTGTATATAGTGATGTATGCGTCCCCATGCAGACTCAGTCTCTTGGTGGCACATCTTATTTTGTGACATTCATAGTAGACGACATAACACATAAATTTTGGGATTATGCATTAAAGTCAAAGGATGAGACTTTCTTGTGCTTTAAGAGATGCTTGTCAAGTGTTGAAACTCAGTCTAGGAAGAAGCTCAAGGCTTCACATTCAAACAATGGTGGAGAATACATCTTCAAAGAGTTTGTTGACTTCTATGCAGGAAGGGGAATTAAGTGTGAGTTTGTTGCTCCTTATACCCCAACTCAAAACGGTGTTGCTAAGAGAATGAACATGAAAATTCAAGAGAGAATCATGTCTATGCAATCAAAGGCAGCCTAACATGAGCACTTTTAAAAATGGTTTATTTGATTGATAGGTCACCACATGCATAATTGCAATTTAAACAATGGTTTATTTGATGGATAGATCACCACATGTATCATTGTAATTTCATGTGCCTACATTTGGTTGTGAAGCTTATGCACATGTACCTTAGGAGCTTTGTACTAAGCTAGATTCAAAATCTAAAAAAAGCATGTTTATTGGGATGTTTAGTTTGGCTATCATTTGTGGGATCCAGAGAGTCAATCCATTATTTGTAGCAGTGATGTTGTCTTCAACGAGACTATGAATGCTCCAGATGATAGAGCTACTGTCAGATAATGGTGATCTGTCTCGCTACAATGAGGCTATGCTAGCCAATAATAAGACTCGGTGGGAACTTGTGATGAAAAGTGTGTTTTCTAGCATAAAAAAGAACAAAGCTTGAGATTTGGTTCCACTGCCAAAAGGTAAGAAAGCATTGCCTTGTAAAAGGGTCTACAAACGAAAGTTTGCATCTAATGTTGGGACATACAAAGCTTGATTAGTAGCTAAGGGATTCAAGCAAGAGTATGGCATAGATTTTGAGGAAATCTTTTTCCAGTGATCAAGATTGTGACACTTAGATTTTTGTTTAGATTAGTTGCTAGAGAAGACCTAGAGCTAGTTCAAATGGATGTAATAACAAATTTCTTACATGGTGATCTCAATGAGGAGATTTATATGCAACAGGCTGAAGGATTTGTGCAAAAAGGCAAACATTTGGTGTGCATACTAAATAAGAGTCTAAAGAAAGCACCCAAGTAGTGGTATAATAAGTTTGATGCTTTTATAAAGTCCCAAGAGTTTACACATAGTACTGAGTATTTATGTCTTTATGTGAAAAGACCGCGGAATGGACAACTTATTGTGCTTATTTTTTATGTGGATGGCATGCTCATTGTTGGTCATTTAGAAAAGGACATTGCTGACTTAAAGCAAAAGCTACATTGTCAATTTGACATGAAAGATCCAGGTGATGCCAATCATATTTTGGGTATGCACATTACTCAAGATCGTGAGAATTATACACGTTTCAAAAAGAATATGTGCAAAAAGAGCTTGATAATTTCAATATGCAGTAGGGGAAGTCATTGAGTACATTGCCTGCCCATTTGAAACTTAGCAAGAATGATTGTTCCAAATCTGCTAAGGAAAAATCCTCAATGGATAAGGCTCCTTACGCTTCAACTTGTAGTAGTTTCATGTATGCCATAGTGGCTACAAGACTTAACATTGCGTATGTAATGGGAATTGTCAATAGGTATACGTCCAATCTTGGAAAGAAGCATTGGGATGCTGTCAAATTGATTCTTAGATACTTGAGTGGCACAACAAATAGCATGCTATGGTCATGGAGAGTTATTCATTAGGGGACATGTTGAGATTGACATTGCAGGTTGTGTTGACAATCGTAAATGAACGATTGGTTGGATCTACACTTTTGCTCATTCTACTATTTCTTGGAGATCAGTTCTTCAATATTGTACGTGACTTTCCACTACACAGGTAGATTATGTGTCATGCCAAAGGTAATACCAGACACGCCAAGGACCAGGACATACATGCAATAAAGGGGGCCTATAAATAGCATGGTCCAGGGTGAAGGGGATAGAGGAGCACCACAGACAGAGAGTGAGAGAGAGAGAAGGAGACACACACACAATGTGGGTGGGGAGACTCCAAAGAGTGAGCAGCCCCCTATACACTTATGCTATGTATAAGGTATACAAGTCAGTGGGCGCCCAGACTCTGGGCGGCCGGGCAAGGCACAGACTCCTATACCCCAACAACCTCCCACTTAAAGGCAACTGTGCCTTTAAGCAAGAGAACCTAGTCTAAAGACTACAAAAGGCGAGAGAAAACCGCTCTCAACCGATGCCCACTGGCTGGCTGTGATTGTGTGCATCCGGCTGTCCTGCTCCCGTGTAAGTCCATACACCACCAGACGTACCGCACACGTACTGCAAGTATGTACGCAATACCTGCATATCTCCCCCGTGCACTATGCCATCATCTGTCAACAAACGACTGACAACCCCAACTGCAAATGCTCCCACTGCAGCTGCGATATCCGGTCTCACGATCAACATCTCATACATGAGACCACCGAATGCCGATGCAATGCTAGCGGGCCCTGCTAGCTCTACGGAGCATGCATCAACATATATATCCCTGGAAATAGGCATCTCTGACTAACAAGGCGTGTCAGTCACATGCATCTCCTGACTGTCCGCAAAAGACACATCAACCTGTCGTGCAACCTCAGAGCAAACCAGCTGCTCTAGGTGTCTGCTGGAAGACATATCCTGCACAACTATATCCCCATGCTCACTGTCGAGCATAGAAAGGAATGATTGCATAATCGCTGACATCTCAGTCTCCTCTGCAATCATCCACTCCAAACATGACCACTCAATCTGCTGTGACTCACTAGAGCTCTCATTCTCTAACTCCGTATGCATAGACTCTTGCACAACGTCCTCCTGTCGTGACTCACTAGAGCAAGACCGCTCTACCTGTCTATCCTGCATAGAAGTATCTCGCACAACTGACTCTCTGCTTTGCTCAGTCACTAGCAAAGCATGCATGTCTGACTCTGTCACCTCTCTGTGTGACTGCTCAAGTCGTGCCCCAACTGCGTGCACAACGAGCTCACTACTCTGCACTCCATGCAAAGTACCCTGCAACCCATGAGCAAAAGAGACTCGCCTGCTCTCTCGCTCTCTACCTGGCTGCGTGATCACAGAGACAACATCGTCTCTCGCGTGATCCACATGCAATGGGTAACCTGTACCACTCCTAGCACCTCTCGCAATCACTAGCGAACCCAAATGCATCACAAAATCTCTCTCTCGTAGCGAAATCTGACATCCACAATCTCTAAGCTGACCAATCGAGATCAAACTCACTGTCAAATCTGGTACATAGCGCACATGTCGTAACAAGTAAGATGCACCACCCGTTAATGACAGTCTCACATCTCCTGCACCTGCTATCGCATGCACCGATCCATCGGTCAAATGTACACTGCCAAGCATCCCGCTAGAATAGCTACAAAACCATGCACGATGCGGCGTGACATGAAACATAGCATCTGCGTCTAGCAACCACTGCGAAGGGAGTGCACTATCCACATGTATAACATCTCCTGCATAGCTCAAGGTAAAAGTGACATCCCCGTCAGTGGTATACTCCGACACTACATGTGCCTCAACTGTCAAAGCAACTGAGTCCATGGCATCACTACATACATCTCTGAGACTGCCATGTCTCCTACGATGTCGCATACGACGAAAACAGCGCTTTCTAACGTGTCCAGAATGACCACAATACCAACATGTTACCTGTCGGCGTGCTCGTGAATGTACATGTCTCACACGAGTCCGTGATGACTCATATCTATCATACATTTCATGTAATCTGCACCAAAGTGCTCTCGAAGTAGTCTCATACATAACAAGAGCATATACAGATTCCGCAAGGTGCAAAGAGAGTGTAGATAGTGCCATCTCCTCTAGCTCCTGCCACTGATCGTCAGACATGTTTGAAGGTCTACCTGCATCACCACTCAATGGTCCATGCAACCCTCGATGTGTCAATGCGTCAAGCATACACTCTCTCCATGCCGCAAAGTCTGACCCATCAAACACGCGCATCTGTGAGAGGTCACAATCTGATCGATCACCTGTCTCTGCCATGAGCACAATGTAGCAAACTAGAAAGCAAAAACACTTCACCAACAACACCTGGAAACTGTCTACCAATATGGCCAGAAACACAATGTAAAACCTGTGAGACACACTCCAAAATAGAGCTCCCGCAATGTCAATACAAGCCTCGCCTGCTCTAGTATCACACTGCAATCTGTGAGCTAATCACCAAGCCCACATTGTGCGGTATCGATGCATACATACGCACAAATCTCCCACCTGCAGAGAACACCGCACGCAAATGCTGGGTGCAACCCGCAATCTCTACCTAGATCGCACAAATGATACGCATAAAACTCCTGGGAAAATTTCACCAGAGTTTCGACGCACAATGGCTGTCAACACAAAATAACCATTGTCCTGCAAGCTCAATACAATGAGCAATCAATGGGCATCAAACTACACTCAATATACATGCATAAGCTCTGCAAAACTATGGCAAACAATGCTCGAGATCACAAGACTCTCCCACCTGAGAGCAAACCATTGTCTCAAGCAAAGAAAGATACACAACTCCTCACTCTTGCGAGAGTGGATACAAAAACACAAAACTGTGTACAAACTGACAAAACCTGTCAAAGTGAGAGTAAACACTCGATCACAAACTATGGCGAGAATCTGGGAAAAATCCGACAGAATTTCCCCTCAAAACTGAGCAAAAAACTCAAGTACAATCTCTACCATAAACCATAACACTACTCAATGCCAATGAGTAGAAATGCCAAAATGGCTCCACATTTTCACATACAATGGCAATCCGCACTCAACGTACATCAACGGAGTGACTGCGCATAAGCAAACGCCAAAAGATTTGCAATCCGAAAACTTGATCAATGCGAAAACAATGCTCTCAAAAGAGCTTACCAGCACTTGAAAGTGCTCGCCAAAATGCATATATAATGGGCATCAACCATGTGCCATATCCATTTGCAAACCATCCGCAAAGACCATGAATCCAAGCACAAAATCACTGCCAAAGTATCCTGTGAAAACCAGTGAAAGAAGCTCCACCTGTGTGCTCCAAAAACCTGCGTCTCTCAAGAGACCGCTTCGGTGGTGTGTAAACGCCTCCGTACTTCGTTGCCCAAGTCTACCAAAAACCCTCAAACCACAAGCTTAACACAAGCTGCAATTGCATCTTCAGCTCAGAATTTATGCACTCAACTTCAAGCATCTCCCGTGCTTCCAAAAGTGCATCAAACTCGCACACAATGCGACAACAGAAAATTTGGAATTTCTGTATACAGTCAGTCTGAGCTGAATATCAGCAAAACGGTGAGGAATTTGCAAAAAGTTTCTTCTGCAAAGTTGTAGACCACGTCGAAACGGATGGGCTTCCTAACAGAATTCTTAGATCTTCATTCTACAAGGAGAAAAACGAATCTGAAAACAGTGCTGCTGCGCACACAGTTTTAGGGCAGCACCTTCACTTACACACAATCTTCCACACTCCTTTCTGAGCTTCCACAAGAGCATACATCACTCTCAACTGAGTTCACAAGCTCCCATTGCATTCTCACAGCAAGTCTTCTGCTTTCTTAATCTCTCTACCGTCGAGAGAGAGAGAGAGCTATCGCCTCGAAGCTCTCAAAGCCGTCGTGCTCTCCGCGGTCACCATAGCTCTGATTCCAATTGAAGGTGATCGGGGAGCACCACAAACAGAGAGTGAGAGAGAGAGAAGGAGACACACACACGATGTGGGTGGGGAGACTCCAAAGAGTGAGCAGCCCCCTATACACTTATGCTATGTATAAGGTATACAAGTCAGTGGGCGCCCAGACTCTGGGCGGTCGGGCAAGGCACAGACGCCTATACCCCAACACAGGGCCTATATAGGGCGTGGTTGGGTGGTTATTTACATGTGATAGTCCCAGTCCTCATATTGGTATTAAAGCAAGGTGAAGCATGGCATGGAGGAGGGGTGAACCGCTGTGGAAGGTGGGGTGCATGGACTCTCTCTCTCTCTCTCTCTCTCTCTCTCTCTCTCCCCCCCCCAATGAAAGGCTATGGAGGTTCTACGGATGTGAAGAAGAGTTGAAGGGCATGAAAATTCTTGGGGATTTTCTTTTTGCATGTATGAAAGAGGTCGTGAAGAAGACAAAGAACTCACTCTTAGAAAAGAACCATTGTGTGCATGGCCTCCTAACAAGGAGAGAAGCCACACAATTATCAACATGGTTGCGTGCACAAGCAAGCTCGTTGGGGTCGCCCTAGGAAGGAGAGGAAATTATGTCACAGAAGGTTGCTCTATTGTAGCATGCAGCAAGTGTAGCGGGATGACGTTCTTTCCCCCACGTGGCCACCATTGCTCACGAGAGGCAGCTCTTGAATTTTTCTCACTAGGGTACTCAAGCAAGACCACTTAGGGTTCTCTTAAAGAAAAAACTAAAGGGAGGTGCCCACGAGCCGTCCCCCCCCCTCCCCAAAAAAAAAAAAACTTCTCTTTAATCCTCAGCTATAAATTCGGAGATAAAACAACAAGGCAACAATTCAAGGGCGGCACGACATAAGGGACAAGTTCCACGCTCGGCAAGGCATCGACAAAGGTTTTGCACACGGTTTTTAAGGGCTTTGGCATGGCTGACTTTGCAAGGAACGCCATGCGACATGCAAGATGTCGGCATGGAAGGCATGTATGTAGAGTTCACGCCGACAAAGACCAGTTCAGAGATTGTGCATAGCAAAAATTTTCAATGGGTGAAAGCTTGACGACGTCAATTTTAGGCAAATTTGAGCGGATTTGGCATGCAAATCACAACAAAAATCCATCTTGATAAGAACCTCGGCAAGGACATAGTCCTCTGAAAGGAAATTTATTGAATTTCCTTGCACAAGAAGTGTGATTTTCTACTATGCATGGCATCAAACAAAGGACTTCGACGGTGGCAAATGATCCTAAGAATCCATGCAAGGCATGGGGTTTCTTTCTCGTTGGAACTGTATAGAAAACTTACAGAAGCAAAGAGACACGGACAAGGTTAGGGATTGTTTGGTTTGTTTATATTCTAATTCCATTTAGAGTTTATTTTGCAAAAACACTGACTACGGGTAAGTGAACGCAATGTTAAACCTTCCAGTACGCATATGATTTGGTTTTATTTCATTTTTTAATATTCTTTGATTGACTTTTACAAGTAGGATGTATAAGCTTGAACGATTTCATCCATTTTTCTCTTCAAACACATGATAAGGTCATGTAGGAGCAAACAATTTTGGGTGGTAGTGTCCCACATACATTTTTCCATTATGCAATTATGGACCTACTTGATAGGGTTTCGTTTGGCACATGTTGTCACAAGAGGAGCAACATGGTCTAGGTACTCATGGAGTTCAGTTTAGCCAATGTGAAAAAGGGTTTATGAGGGTCGCTCTCGCTGATGTCACTAATTGTTTACAGTTACCTCCACACATAAGTACATCTTGGATGTCATTTTTTCGGACATCCTTATATGAGACATATTCCACATGTGGAGAATATGAGTCTCTAGGAGTGACACTCGTGCCCATTACTTCAATTATGTGTCGCGATAGAGCCCCTAGGTGCTAGTTGGATCCATTTGTTAGACCATTCTGAGCACATTGTATCATGAATAATTTTAGTGTCCAGAAATTGTCGGTTACCTAGGAAGGCTTGTTAAGGTTACAAGTATTGTTAAGCAACTTTAACAGATAGTTGTTTCAACATGTAGCAAGCTATGTTCTATTAATGAACAATTTTTATTTGGTACCTAGATGTGATTGATTTTCACATTCTATCATGGCCCACGTATGTTGGACGGCTTTCACGTGATTGCAGGGGGGAAATTTTGGTTCTTTCTCTATGCGATGTGGGCATAAAGTTATCCATAAGCATTGGTAAGTATGGTTATGGAAATGTAGGTTCGGATTTATTTTTTGTTAAATGCATGCACACTAGATGTTATGGGCCCTAGTGTTTAGCAAAGGCTGAGTTGGAGCGGCATGCAAATTGACGAAAACCATTTTACAATATATGTGCAATATTCCTACGAGATTAATTGTGGGTCTACCAATCACCAATAGAGTTCATGGCTTGGTTTGGATGCTTGTAGACACATTGATTAAACTTTGCACAGTTTACTCGCCACTATTCAATCTCTACAGTAAAACAAGTTGGTTGCTCATAGCATTGTTGATTACTTAGCAATGTTGCAAGGAATTGTGCTCCCTATTTACCAGCCATTTTGGAGGATTGTATGTAAACAATGGGGAAACATACCTCAGTATTGCCAGTCATCTAGAGATAATAGGCAGATACAAGTGTTAATCTTGTGCTAAAGGATATGCTAAGTATGTACGTTAGCACCAAGAAATCCAATTGGAAAGGTAATCTCTCTAGTTGTAGTTTGCTTACCATGAGGCAAAGCATGTTGCAAGACTAAGTTTAGAGTCCCTTCATGTTTCGGTCAGGTTTGCACATTTTTGTACTTGATATGTCAACTATTGGTATATGCATGGGTGTGGGTGAGGGTATGGATGTTGCAATAAATTGTAGTCATATTGATACTTATATGGTTTATATGGATGCTTATATTGACGATCTCAACGTGTATATAGATGTCCACATTAGCACCCTAGATTTTTTTTAATATTTGCATGTGTTAATGTTCACACTCTGTGTTAAATATTTGCATGTGTTAATGTTCACACTCTGTCTTCTAGTGTTGTTTATGCTTGAAACATTACTCTCTCTCTCTCTCTCTCTCTCTCTCTCTCTCTCTCTCTCTCTCTCTCTCTCTCTCTCTCTCTCTCTCTCTTTGCAAACACCTTTTTGGTATTATAACGTTGTGTCCTTTAGAGCATAACCCTTGGATTGTATTCCTTTATCATATTTGAGCTATAATGCTACCATTTCGAAGTCCTTTCTTTATTTCTTTTTGCAAGCATTGAAACATGTGTTGACCATCATTTTTGTTTAGCATGCAATATTACATCAATTTCATAATTCTTTCAAGTCCAAGGAAGGAGGGACCATTTTTTTCAAGTACAACAAGGGGTACGAATGTCAAGGTATGCACTTAGTTGCATTTTTGCATGTTTCCTTCTCAAAGGTCCACATAGTGAGTATTCCATTTGAAATTTGGGCAAGTATGGGATGAAGGAATAGCAAGGGCTCGTAGGGTTTTTCTTGCTCTCTCTCCCTCATTTTGGGCTCTCTCAAGTTCACTGTGGCCAAGCAAGCATGCTCTCTCTCTCCCTCTCTCATGGGAGCTCAATCGATAGTCCCGTGCTCAAGAACATGGCTATGGATGCAAATCCAAGCAAGTGAAACATTCATCTTCTTCCTCTTTTCTATTATGCTAACTATACTAAGAGCTTAGCCATGGAGTAAGCATATATACATACAAAATTTTTGCTTAAGAAATACTTCTTTTCACCCTCATCTACCTCTTTCCCACAATCCTTTATCCTTGTTGGTATGTTTAGGGTTTGGAAAGGAGGGTTACACCATGGAATCATGAAGCTCATCATCTTGATTCAAGGAGAGTTGCACAAGATCAGAGTCTTGCATTGTAATCACGAATCTCTTATGAGAGAATTATAATACAAAGTCCTTTTGGAGGGGGGACCAACTCCAAGAAAATACGGTCCTCATCAAGTTGTGAATCTTAATTTTGTGAGAAAGTGCAGTGAAATTAGCTCGTCACAATCCCTAAATCTCCTCTAAAGAATTCTCTAAAGGGAAAATTCACCTTTCATAATTAACATCATTTATTCTAAATTTTTTTTAGAATTTATAATTTTGTTGATTGCTACTCAAAAAGATGGAAAATCATAACATCCCTAAAGTTTCTTCAAAATCTTATCACCTTGACTTGTATAATTGGGAACCCATTTGAAAATGGTTTCTTGTGAGCTATTGATTGGCAAATCAAATAAATATTCAGTTTATGTGGATTGCCCATTTTTTTGTTGGAACATAATAATACTAAAAGGAAGGCAAATAACATTACAAGTGCACCTAAGGAAGGACAAGGGCTCTCTTGGCCAAAAGAGGAAGGCATGGGAATAGAGGATACATCACAGGAGTGAAAAAGGGAGAGATAATTAGCAATGGTATACAACCTCGAGGAATCATATGAGATAAAATGCTTTCTCCACCTTTGCCATCTCAAACTCTTCTACAAAACTTTTACTTCAACTTGGGTTGCTTTAGAAACCTGACCAGAAAACTCAAGCATAATTTCTTTGAAGTTCCAGCATAATTTCTTTGAAGTTGATGATGAGGAGGCAAGCAGAAGAAGAGAAGGGGACTCCAACATAGCTTGATTTTGTTCTAACTAGATTTACCATAGATAATGAGCTCCCCTTAAATAGGTCCATAAGGGATATCTACAAAGCTGCATTTACCTAGTAAGATGGATCTCCAAGTGAACTTTGATTGATCAGCAGGGCAGGCTTTTTGGAGCTCCTTCTTGAGAAAAATATTATATTTACAATTGATGAAAAGATAAGCTAGAGTCTCTTCATGGACATTACACCTTCTAGAAATACCATCATAAATCCCTATTCTCTTTGCCTTTGAGCATGTCCAAAAGCCTTGATGAATGATATGCTGCATTAGGCAACTCTGCTTGATGGACAAGGGAAAGGCCCATATACATTGGAATCTATAAGACCATTGTTTATTAGCATTCAAGGAAAGCATCCATCTACTATTGAGCATTTTAACCAGTTGAGGGTCCATTTTACATGCTGGTCCTTTGCATTTATAAATGTCCTTGCATACTTTAGGGAGGATTAAATGGTGACCCCTAATAGTGTTTTGTAGCACATTCTGTATACTTTGGACTTTGCTCCATACCAAATCAGCACACCCCAAAGAGATTTGAAATTGAATCATCATCTGCTCTTTTGATAGCCAATTCCCTTCCTCGTCCACATCCTTCTATCATCTGAGACGAGCCTTGAAGCATTTGTGGGCTTTTCTGGATAGCTAACCAACCATTAGACTTTGAAAGCTAGCCAAACCAGATGGAGTCCTACAACCACAGAGAGGGGCAAAGATTTTAGTCATGAGGAGGACACAAGTAAGATTTCTTAACAGTCCAAGCCTTCTAGAACCCAAACAAGGTCAAAACCTTTATTAAAGAGAAGAAGCTCTTCAACTAGAAGAACTCTCTAAGGCTTATAATCTCTAAGGCAAAACTTGTGAATGTTTCTTTCGATAAGCAGGGCCCAAAATTCTGAGGATGATATTGATCTCAAAATCCATTTGCTTGACAACTTACATGATAATTTTTTAATGTTTAGAATGCTCGGGCCTCCATTTTCTTTTGCAATGCAACATGTTTGCTAGGAAACTTTAGGTATCTTGTTTACATAATCAGAACAACCCCATAAGAATTTCCTACTAAGATAGAATAATTTGTTCAATTGATATTGAGAAGGCATCCAGCAGGGCAGAAAGTAAACAACTAAAGACAGCAAGTAACGATTAAGAACAAAAACCCTTACTGTTAGGTTAGGCTGATGGTAGTGCCATACAAAAAGTTCCATACAAAAATTTTCTTCCTAAATTTATCAAGAACCCACTTCATCTTTGGTTGAAGGACACTTTGAACCCCATGGGAATTTCAAGATGTCTGAATATTTGACCATCCTCAATAGGTTTTCATTCTGCTTCCCTCACCAGATCTAGACAACTTCCCTTAGATACTTTATAGCCTGTTTTTGAGTGGTTAATCACTAAGCCACTCACTATACAAAATAGATTTAAGCATTCCAAAGTTTTCAATATATTGAGCATCATTACAAACCAAAGCATACAGTAGAGGAGGCAAGGGACAGCCCTACCTAAATGATCTGTAAAGAGGAATAGCATCAATTAGAGTACCATTGACTGAAACTTTTGCAGAGACATTACCAAACAAAAGATGAACAAAACTTATATTTTTTTTGCCCAAAACCAATGTCAAATAGATTGTGCAGTATAAACTCCCATTCAGATTTGGGCATTCCCAATAGATTGAGCATCATTATTACTGACCAAAACATACAACAGAGGAGACAAGGGACAACTCTGCATGAATGATTTGTAAGAGGAATAGCATCAGTTAGAGTACCATTGTCTGAAACTTTTGTAGAGGTATTACCAAACAAAATATGAACAAAACTGATAATTTTTTTGCCCAAAACCCATGCCAAATTGATTGTGCAGCTTGAACTCCCATTCAATTCTATCATAAGCTTTGCCAAAATCTATCTCAAAGAAAATGAAGTTCGGATCGAATTCCTCAACAAATTCCATGCCTTCCCAAATGGCAATAATAACATCTAAGATGTATCTCCCTTTTATAAATCCTTTTGGCTCTTTAAGAATAAACTGATCTATGAGAGGGCTTAGTCTCCTAGCTAGAGAGAAAATAAAATTTGTACACAGAATTCAAACAAGTGATAGGTCTCCAATTTGACAACTCCTCCCTTGAGCCGTTCTTATGGATTAACTTCACCACACTAGCATTGATAGAAGGGGACATAGCTCCAAGAGCCAGGCCTTCTTGCCATACCAAAATAAGATATGGAACCAAAAAGTCTTGATAAATAAAATAAAAGCCATTAGGAATGCCATTCAATCTAGGTGACTGCCAAGTTTCAATTTTTAATAGTCTGTCTCTCTTATTTCCCCTTCTGTTAGAGGTAGGTCTAACAATTTTGCCACTTGAGGAGGCACCGTTCTCTTTCTCACAGCATCAATTTTGGCTATGGCATTGGTAATTTCTCTATTTCTGAGAGGAGGAGAAGAGAAAACATTAGAAAAGAAAAGCCTCGCAACTTTCGCATTTTCTTTTTGAGTTTTGTCCTGGATTCCATTCATTTTTTAAACAAAGAAATTAAATATTTACACTTTTTCTTTTTTCAGCAGTGAAAACATATGAGAATTGGGCTTATCTATCTTTCCAACCCATAATTAAGTGGTCCAAGCAAGGGCACCCTGAGCTTCAAGGAGCTCCTCCTTTTTCAACTTGTCTTTTAAAGATAAGAGCTCTAAGGGAGGAGAGTCAGATGGATATGATTCTTCAAGCATAGAAATTTTCCTGTTTGTCATCATCCTTCTATGGGCTCCAATATCTCTAGCCTTCCTCTTAAACTGAGTCAATGCATGTTGGGTTTGTTTAACAGTAGAATCCCAGGATACAAATGCAGTACTATGCAAAGAAACATCAGTCTTTAAAATATTATGTGTTGTAGCCTTAACCAAATGAAGCTTAAACACGGACCTATCAAGATGGGGCCAACCAGATCTGAGATAGTGCTCATCTTTATGAGGCTCAAATATTAGAGGTTTGTGATCAAAGAGCAATAATGAAGAATCAGCCTTGCAATTCACCATCCTAGTGTTCCTAAACTAAACCCACAGTCATGTACATCCTATCCAATCTTGCAGATCTAATAGTTTCCCAGAGCTGATTGTTAGAACAAGTAAAACCAATATCCTCTAATACATCCCTAAGGGCATGTTTGTCAAAAAGTTCCTCCCAATTTCTTTTTTCATTTCCTTGAATGACCTGATGCAATGCATTCTATCTGTCCTTAATAGCTCTGTGACCATATTGAAGTCACCTACAATAAGAACTTGGGGATTAGGCATACGATACTTTTTCGATCATTTGGAGCTCCTTTCAGACATGAAATTAGAAACATAAATGCAAACAACAATATAGTTAAAAGTTTCCTTGATGGAAATAGCAATCTAATGATCCTTGGGGAAAGCATCACTTTGGTGATCAAGTGTCCATGACTAAGAGCAATCCAAGAGCATCTCCACCTTTGCCCGCACTATGGTTAGTGTAGAACTATTTTTGAGCTCTACTTATCCTCTACAGATTGAATTCGAGGGGCTGCCCTTTGACTTTCAATTCCTACAAACATATAAACTCCAGTTTCAATTGAAGGTCAATAGGCCACTTCCTGATGGAAACCGCCCTAATTGGGTCTATGAGGCCTTTGCAGTTAATAGAAAGCCCTGAGATGACTTGATTCATTTTTTTTAATTTTTAAAGGGTTTCACTGAAGACACAGAGAGACGTATAAGATCAATTGAATTTTCTTTTGTCCTTTTTGACTTGCCAACATGAATAGGAAGAGTTTCTTCCTTTGCTTGGGTCATCAAGATGTCTACAGAGTTGAGAGGAGATTGCGATAAATTTTTAAACTCCTCAGCATCTTGCTCCTGCAGCTCCCTTGTGAAATCATCACCATCAACATGAAATGGTTGGTCCACTGGGTTGGTGTACTTGGCCAAGTAGCATTGGAATAGGCCTCACCATCATCTGACTCATTAGAATTAGATGTGAGACCTCTAGTGTTTTCTCATGGACTGGCTGGAGGTACCATGGGAACATGTGATACTTGAGGGTTAAGGCCTTCTGACTTTGGGGAGGGTACCTCAACTTGGACCTCATTGAGGGTTGAGAGGAAGAGGTGTTGTCAACTATATCTTTTGCTCTCTATTTGTTGAGGGATCAAATACCATATCAAGCACAACACCATAGCTGTTCACAGATCCACCGTTGTTGTTTCTACCTACCTGTTTGTTCCTTGCATTCCCCCTTCTATTGACTTGCTAAAATCCCTGGTTGTTGTCTTTAATCTCCTTGCTCTTGTCAACTTCCTTCTGTACTTTGATAGCGAGTTCAAGGGTAGTCCTTCAAAAGATGACCCTGTTTGATAATACAATGAAAGCAAGCATTTGGAAAATTTCTATAAATGATTTTTTGAACATGCAAGACTTGCCCCATTTGATCTTTAAGTGTAATGGAAAAGGAGCATCTGTGTCCACTTCAATGAGAAGCTGAGGGTCCCATTCGGGATTAATCCCATTGGAGGGCTTCCAACACAGTCCCTTTCCAACCTGAGACCCCACCTGCTTGAGCCAAGGCAAAAAATCGACTAAAAAATCAGGGAAATCCATATGAGACAACAACGGAGATGTATGCGTGGTGCAGATATGGCTTTGCCACATGTTAGAGAGGCAGTTCCAGCGGCAGTCTATGCCAGTGACGGTTATGTCATGCTTGCCTCAAGTGTACCTCTTGCACATATATCTATGGTTAGCACACTTTCTCCATAGTGGTTACTAGATAGCAATGCTACTTTCCACGTCACACCATGTTGTGAGTGGCTCAACACATTTTTTAGTGGCGATGGTTGAACGTTTACATAGAGGGTGTCATTGCCTAGTGGTGCATCATATACGCTACGGCATGTGCGCTACGTTCCTTAGCTGAGACAGAGCTTGATCTCAGTGAGACAGGCAGACTTTGGTTGTCAGACACTTCTTAGAGATGAGTCTTTCCAGATGCATTGCGGTTCATTAGTGATTGCTAGAGGAGCCCGCAACGGCCTTGTATATCCTATGCATGTGTCTGAGGTTTGAGATGGCATAGTCTCGGTTTTGTTGTTGGCATGCTTTGAGCGAGAGATGAGACATGTCTCTTTCACAGGTGAGCTCCACCATGCTCATGAGACAGAGCATTTAGCTGTGTAGGATGTGCTAGTAGACTCTGTAGAGAAAGAGGTAGAACGACAGTGCTCTAGTGAGACACAACACGTGTTGTTAGACATTGTGCAGGCAAAGGTACAACATTTTTTCTCCCCGGAGACACAACCAGAGATGCCATATATGGATTTCTTTGATATGCTCATGTTAGAGGTTGATGAGTTGATGCTAGGACACACAGTATTCCCTATGGGTGGCAGGGACGTAGCTATCCCAGTGTCGGTGTTGACACATCCATACGCGATGGGTAATCCTGATGATGCAGTGATTGCAGATAGCATAGGGGAGGCGAGTACAACCCTGTTTCCACAGATTTTGTCAGCGTTCGTCGGGCATCTCATGTTCGCTTACTAGTATCGAGGCCCGACCTAACAGTTGCAGTGGGAGCATTTGTAGAAGGGATAGTCAGTCTTACGGTGACTGACACTAGTATGACAATTTGTGGAGCTTTACATACCATACAAAGTTGTCTGTTGGATTTACATGCAGGCTCTAGCATGGACACGCACGCTCGCCTACCACCGGAGCCGATACGACTGCATGTAGATCGACATAGTGAGGCAGTGGACATAGGTTGAGAGAGTCTCTCACCTAGTTTCTTGTACATACTAGTAGTTTAGCCAGAAGGTCTCATTTATATACGCATTGCCTTTAAGTGGGAGATTGTTGAGGTAAAGGCGTTGTGCCTTTGCTCGGGGCCGGACGTCCGGTGTCCTCCCACCCACCCAACGTGTGTACATACCCTTATTCATTATATACATATGAATAAGGACCTCCTCACTCATTACTTGTTAAGGCTACTCCACCCACAGATTCTCATGCTTCTCCCCTTCCTTGCATGCATCGCACCGCACAGTGCACGCATGCATCTGCGCACACGCGCTCTCACACGGCCGACCCCACAGTAACCTCACCATCTACCCCATCTCCATAGTTGTGATTATTATCAACCGAAATCTTTTCAAATAAAGGTTCACCAGTTTCTTCCTTTGCAAGAGAGGCATTGTGCACTACATTCGCACTGTCATGTTCTTTAGGTTTTCCCTCAGGCTTCAGAGGGTTACCTTGCGCATTATTAGGAAATTCTTCTTGATGCATGTCAATGTTGTTCCAGACATTCGAAATAAGGGAGAAATGACCATTATGAATAGGTGGCAAGGAATTTACTTGCATCGGTCTTTGATGAGGGGGAAAAGGGCCATAGAGTTCGTAAAAGAGGTGCCTAGCCCTACATCAGTCCCTTTCCGAGGAGACAACAGAGGGAAATGTTGAATATTACTAAGGGGGATGAACCCTGGTCGGTTCTGGAGGGGATGGGCATAACATATAGGACTATGGGAGATGAGCCTCTGAACCTGCATTTGAAAAAGAGGTAAAACTTGCTGAATGGGACTGAGGTTAGCATTACCTCCTGAAGCCATCCTCTGCTCCATAGGCCTCCATACGTTGGGCGTAGACTATTCGGGATATTTTACAACACCATTCAGTAACGCATCCTGTAGAGCCATCGTACCTCCCCCCAAGGGGAAGGGCACATGAAGACTTGAGAGTGGAGCGGTGCTGAGAAGCGGACGGAGGCAAGAGGGGATGGCACCGATGTGTAATCAATGTGCATGGCCTAGGGAAAACCCCACAGTACGGAGCTTAGACGATCTCTCCCCACCCACTCCCAAGTTGCCACTCTCCAAGTTAATAAACCATTTTAGAACTTACATGGAAGTTTTAAAAGGTGAAAATAATATAGTAAAAATGATCCAGGAAGTACTATTCGTGAAGTTAATTTGACTGAGTTAGCATATTTATTGTATAACAAATATGAACAACTTACAAGTATAGAGAGCAATCGGATAGAGATTCTTGAAAATTTCATATAAATGATGACTAATTTAGGATTTTAAAATACTTGGATTATTCAATGTAATCATCAAACAACACTCTTGTGTAATGTTTAAGCATGATGCTTCGAATGACTTGCTCATTGTTTCAATGGATGTTGCTAGGATAGTAGTGAGACCGAATGCCATCACATAGGTGAAAACTTTGTCTCTTGAATTAGTGTCATTCTTTTTTTAAATTTCTAAAACAAGCCTTAGAGAAGAAGAGAGTGGGGCATACATTGATGTTTTACTAGTTCCTGTATCGATTTGTACCTTTTCATGTGAAGCATTGAAATCCCTCATTCCGAGCCTTGAAACTTGCCTTCCTTTTCGTTTAATTGCTTTGGAATGCCAACATGAACCGAGCATGAACCTTCACCTTGTTTTTTGGCAAGCTTGACAAGCCAAGAGATGCTCTCTTTTTTGGACTCCATGCCATTACTTCTTTTTTATATAAAAAAAGCAAGTATGAAGGTGGAAAGTCAAAAGACCTTTTGTGTTCATATAAAGGAGCGTTTCTCTTCTCCTTATTTTCTCTCTAGCGTTTTCTTCTCTTTAAAGTGTCCTCCCCCCCCCCCCCCCCCCCCCCCCCCCCCCCTCTCTCTCTCTCTCACACTCATCCGTCCTTTCCAGCTAATTCTGTTGCAAATCTGCGTGCTTCATCATTGCCCGTTGCTGTGTGCTATAGACTAGCGCATCATTTTTGTTGTTGTTGAGGGAATCTTTGAATCAAGAATACCTTTTAATTTTTTTGAAGCCATTAGGAATACCATTAGCAATAATCAGACATTATGAGTGAAATATATTCATAAGAAAGAATTACAACAAGATCACCGTGCACATATCGTGTCGTGGGACAAGGACGAGTTTGGCTTTACAAGGACACACCTTTAAAGATAGAAAAAAACTCAAGTCATAACATAGTAAGAACCCGCACATGAGTGCATCGAGCTGAGAAATGTGTTAAGAATTAAATTCATAAACTCTTTGTACCGAGAGCAATGCTTTACCATATTGAAATCACATACACATTTTGCTCAACTTCGATGCACAATTGAAATGCATTCTATGTACATCGAGGGCTAGTCATCATAGGTGCCCCCCACATGCAGGGGGGTGATCCATTATCAAACTTGATTACCCCACCCATCTCACAACCACGCGCGAAATGAAGGCATACATACATAATTCAATAAGCAAGGGGTGATGCTAACTGAAGGTAAAAGAGGTTCAATTGCCTCAACGTCTCTCATTTTCAGCTTTGGGATGCACACAAGGGTGCAATCATTGCCTTGATTTTAGCACTGAGCCGCTTTTAGCCTGGATTAGTGGTCTTTGTGCTCGAGAGTTGAGCTCTCTTTTATAATCTCTCTCTCTTATATATATATATATATATATATATATATATATATATATATACACACACATTGCAAATAGGATGCGCAACAAAAGGTCAGAATAAAATATGAATATTTTGAATGGGAGGCAAAACAGTCAGTGCCGTCACTGTCGCGTGTGGTAGCTCATGCTCCATGGCTGCGATTTGTAATCCCCCTTTTGCTTAGTTTTGGGGGGGTAATAGATAACTGTTACCCCCACTGTGTGCCCCCCCATGGTTATGTTGAGTTCCATTCGAAAATTGGCCCGACACGAAGCACTCACTTTTGGGCCAATGTCCACCTGGGTTGCAACTCATGGCTCGGGAATCGACCGGCGCGAAGCACCTTCCTTTGGGCTAAGGTCCGCCTCATTATGTCGAGTTCCATTCGAAAATCAGCCCGACACGAAGCACTTACATTTGGGCCAATGTCCACCTGGGTTGCAACTCATGGCTCGGGAATCGGACGGCGTGAAGCACCTGCCTTTGGGCTAAGGTCCACCTCGTAGCCCTTGGCCCTTTGGCTACTTTCTTACGGAACGGGCCGTTCATATCATCACCGTGGTCCATGGATAGAAACTTATCCTGTGGAATAGCCACTTTGGTACATCCAGGTACACCTCCATGTCAGACGACCGCAGTAGCATCTCGTTGCCTTGCTTATAAATTTTGCGTGCTGTTCCTCGATCTCTCGCGAACCCGCATTAAACCACCCACAGAGGACTCTTTTGCTGCATGCCCATTAGGGTTTCGGCTGGCCCTTCCGTTGGTGGCTCTCGTATTGGCTATGGCTTTCGATTTTATGTGTTGTCTCCTCGTGGGGCAGCTTCTTCGCTACTGCTTGTTGGTTCTTGTAGCCGCGTTGTCAGGGGACTCTCAGCAGGAGTATTGCCTCTCCAGCCCCATCATGATGATCGTCTTCAACTCCAGGTTCTGATGCCTTCCCACGGGGTTTCCCTTCTCGTTGTTTGCAGCTGCATTGCCGGTTGTTCTGCATCGCACCTCCCTCGACGCAGCTACAATATCTGTAGGTGCCTTTCTCTGCCCTCTCCATTGATTGGATTTCCTGTTGGTTCCTTGCCCTTGCCTCGCCGCCGACCTGGCCATGGCTCCTTGCCATCATCCTGTAACAGGCCTGCAGTGGAGAAGTCACGGATATTGCAGATCCGACACATTTGCAGTACATGTCCATAGTGCATGTTGTAATCTTTTTCAAGGTCAGTGATCATCCCTGATGCTGCCTTCTTTCCGGATTCTTTTGTTTGAATAAGAAGTGAACACTTTCTGTCTTACAATAAACTTACCTTCGCAATTCAGGCTATGTTTTGAAGCTTTGTGTCAAGACATATTTGGAAGCAATTACTGTCGTTAATGTTGTAGATGTGTCAAAAGTTCTTATCGTTGGGGATGATGTGACTCCAGATTGAAGATGTATCACATCATATGGCTTCAATTGTATGGAGTCAAACTCCCCATTGAGGTTCATGCTATATGCCTTATTCTGTTAGTTATGTGGAGGCGTTTGGTGGCATTTTTCTTGTTGCCCCCACCTTGATGACCAGAATTAGGATATCATATGGTTGGAATCAAGTTTGTAAAATGGCTTTGCAGTTTCTGCAGAAGAGAGTACACTTTGTCCTCCTGATGTGTACAAACGAGCCTTTCTGTCGCGTGGATGTGTGTTCTACTCTGTGCAGTTTAAGAATGTCATTTTTTTTTTTTTTTTGGCCGCTGGAAGTGGTCTTGCTCTTCATGTTCTCTACTTCGTCTGTGCCAAAGTCTACATCATGTGTGTGATCATTCTGACTTGTAAGAGGCATGTTTGGAAGAGTTTGAAGATTTTGAGATTGCTGTGCAGATTTGTTTTAAGAAGCTCACTTCCAGTTTTTCATGGTGATGGCCGTCTTTTTTGTGTACATTTTTTAGTACCTCAGAATGACGGTACCGAGGGACCACCTTCTTTCTAGCATGTTGCCTTCTTTGCAACCACCTCCACTCACATACACACATGCACACACAAAAGTTTCACTTTCGGTTCTGCAGCCATTAATTTTTGGTGAATAACTTTTCCTGATCAGGCTCCATGAAATGAATGTCAAATAAGGTGGGAATTTCGCCTTAAGGAAGGAAACAGCAATGAAGAGTACAGAAAGAACAATGTTTGATAGGAGATGTATCAAACATTGAAGTGTCAGAATAGTATTTAGTACTCTTATGGACTTACTAGAGTAATCATGTCCTGGATAATACCCCTGTATAGGGAGTGTGGGCCCCCCTCTATGTGAAGGCGATTTTTTAAGGCGTCGAGGACAGGATTCAAAGATGTGCTCATCTGTTGAGAGCTGGATTGGCTGCGATGGTGCTCACACTATTTCAGGGAGATGGACAGTGCTGTTTGAGAGGCGTACCTGCTGATCATTGTTCAGAGTGTTTTTGCACCAGTACCTCTGTTGTTTCAAGCCATCCTAGTGCATCTTCTGCCTCCAATTTTGACATGGTATTAGAGCTCCTGTGTAGATCCAATTAGAGTTTCACGTATCTGGTGGTTGCTTCGGTATCTCTTAGATTAGATTAGGTAGTGTAAGCTGTTTTGTGGCTGTGCCTGGCCGTGTGTGAGGTAAATGTACTTGCACCTCAGGGAGACATACTTGCATCCTGCCTGTGGAGGTATATGCCTGAATGTTGGGCTGGCTAGAGACCCCAGCTCCTAGGTCATTGGAGGGTCAGAGTCTTTGCATCTTTTATGGCATGTGTTTTCTTTATGATAAGGAGACATAAATTTGCCATGTGACATTTATGATGAGGTATCATATTCTCGAGGATGCCCCCCTTTTTTGCACGTTGTGGGGGATTGAGTGTGGGAGTCCCGCATGGAGAGGGGGCACCTATATAGGGACCCGGGGCCAATATCTTTGGGCACGAAACTGCGCCGGGCCATGTCGCCTCTCCCAGTCGTGATTAAGTTTATTAGGCGGTTTTCAGTTTCTCTCACGTGTGTCGCACTGTCGTGCCAAATTCTCGACTTGGGGTATCCAAGTTGTTACAGTGGTATCAGAGCTCAATTGATTTTTCCTTCTACGGAGAATCTGATCCCTTCTACCGCGACACACATGGATTCAGTTGACGAATCCGACAAGGAGCAAATTGTTGCACCTGACCATTTAGGTTCGGGTGAAAACACGGAAGATTCAAATGGACGGCGGCCTCCTTTTGTTGATTCGGAAGGAGAGTACGAACCACTTCCGTTCATGGAGTATGAACGAATGGAGATGCAATACCAACAATAGATTGATGCCCGTGCTCGGCAAATGCTCTAGTATTTAAAAGATCCTTAGTATGTGAAAATTTTTGACCAAGCACCCGATCGACGAAATGCAATCTCGATGGCGTACGACCATCAATTCACCTCTGAAGCCAATTTTAAAGAAAACACCTATTCCGTAGGTGTATTCGGAGTATGAATTCGACGAAGCACTAGAAAGGCGAGTTAGCCGTCTCTTGAAGACCAAGAAGCACCGGGGATGCATAGTTGAGCAGCAGACTACCTTGGCTACTTAGGTCGCAAGTCTACTTTTGCAAATGCACGAAAATCAAAGAAGCGTGTATGCTTTGAGGGCGTTTCCATTTCATTCTCATCCTCTTCTGATAGTTCCGACAGTTCTTCCTCTTGTAACAAACTTGGACACCCCAAGTCAAGATTCTACCGTGACACAGTAGAAATTTACTTCAAAACACTTCACGAGATGATAAAGAGTCGACACGGCTTGGTGTAGTTCCGTGCCAAGAGAGATAGGCCCCAAAGACTGGCGCCCCTTTCGGTATTTCTTTTATATTTATCTTTGAGCAAAGTACAATAGCCTCTGGGTGCTCGCTCTCAGACTCTGCGTCCAGATGCTCTGTAGAGCGAGCCCCCTTGGGTCCAATTTAAAGGTTACAAGGGTTGCTAAAAGCAGAGTCCCAAAAACATTAAACTTTAAAAGCAATGACTCCCAAAAGCTAGCGATGCCAAAAGCAGCCAATAGGAATCGCGAAATTCCGTACAGTTTTGCCACGTTAACAGCCAGCGCGTTTTATGGCAGTCCGTACAGCCAGCGCTTTTTCCGGGCGTTTGTACAGCTACCACGATAGCCAGCTAGCGTGAATTGCGGAGATCCGTACTGTCAGCCACATCATCACATCCGCATGTGTGTCCGGGCCACGTCATCGATTTGTCACATACTCCCCTCTTGAAAGAATTGAAATCGCCCTCGATTACGCCTACAAAACAGACAGAGGCCATAAACTGGACATCACATGACATCACTCGACATCACATGACAAATCACAAAAAAATTATTCCAAATTTTAGGCCATGTGTTATCTCCCGCTCATCACAGGAGAGGGGATCTAGCCCAGATGCCGTCGAGATGGGCGTCCAGTGTCCGGGCGGACGTAGTGCGAACCCGGCCAGTGTGGCCGGCCATTATTATAAAAGGGAGGCCAAGGCCTCATTTACAGTTATCGACCCCCACTGGCAGAGTGCCAGTGGTTAGCCCACGAGGCTAGGAGTGCGCGAGGTCAACTCGAGGAGGTGAGGCCGGGTGGTATGGGACGCTCGGTCTTACAGGTGCATGCCTACGTCCTCGGATGTTGGCCCCAGCACGGGGGAGTTGCCGGATGGTGGCTATGGTCGGGTGGTTCGTCTGACGCGTATCTGTAGGCGGTCTGTGTAGCCGGGAGATCCAATCTCCTTGTTCGTTTCATGGTATCAGAGCCGGCTTGGCTGCACGAGGGACTGTGTGCACACCTACGGATCGGTTCGAGTCGGGGAACCTCGAGTTTGCGTAATTTTTAGTAATTAATTGCTGAAATTGTGCGTTTTTCTTCTCTTGAGTGTGTTTGCAGGTGAAACTTGATGTGTTTTTTTTTGCTGATTTTTGTTTTAACATGTGGGAGCGCTGAAAATCAGAGGATTCTTACCGAATTTATTGGTTTTCAATCGAAATCAATGTATTTTATCATTAATTTGCTGCTTTAGATTAAAATTCAGCATATGATTTACTTTCAAATCTCTCTGTAAGTCCCTCTCTTTGTAAGTCTGTGGAGAGAGAGAGAGAGAGAGAGAGAGAGAGAGAGAGAGAGAGAGAGAGAGAGAGAGAGAGAGAGAGAGAGAGAGAGAGAGAGAGAGAGAGAGAGAGAGAGAGAGAGAGAGAGAGAGAGAGAGAGAGAGAGAGAGAGAGAGAGACCTCTCTCTTTGCTTGCGCAGTTTGAGCGTGCAGGGGAGGTACAAGGCAGAGAGGGTGAGAGGATGCGCTGCTCCTCCACGCTGGCTGCCTCTCCACGTTGGCTCCAAATTGGCATACCTTTTGCGTGTTGGGCACGAGCAGGCACGCGTAGCTCTTTCCCCCTTTCTCTCCACGCGGCATCCGTATAGAGCAGAGCAGCGCTCGATTTTTTTTAAGAGCTTGCGTTGGAGTTTTACGCTAGCACTTGATTTATCAAGTGCCCTTTATTAAAATATGCTAACGTGACTTTTAAGTATGGGCACAAGCCCTTTGAATTTTTTTAAAGAGTTAGTATGAGACCTGCAGGTTATTACAAAAAACTTATAGAGACTTAAAAAGTGTGCAGAGATCTCTCTTTTGACTCCTCTGCTCGTCACCTGAGGTCTCCCTCTCTCACCTGCTCGCGCTCCCGCGCTCCCGCCATCACTTGCTCGCCTTCAGATGCTCATGCCGACGCGTGGAGCTCCTCGAACTTCAACTTTTCGCGACCGAAAAGTGCAGTAAAGGCCCGGTCTCGTTTGAAAATTCGAGTTTTTCACGCACTTCGCCATGGATTCATCCAGCTCCAATGTGCAGCATGATGACGCGCCAGGTAACATCCAAATTCCATTCACGCATGCTCTCTATACATGGATTACAAATACTTTCCAGAGTTTCGACCAGTGTGTCACCGCTCTGGAAAATGCGAATGTTCAGACGAACCTTCGCTTGGCCTCTCTCGAAGGGGTCGTGCAGGGGTTTAGTTCCCGACTCTCTACCCTCGAAAATATGGCTTAGTCGACGACTGCGCGTATTTCCGAGGGCGAAACCCATCTCTAGCATTTGTAGACGTAGATTGCTGCTTTTGGACGTTCACAAGGTGGTCCGACTACCACGATTCCGTACAAAACTACGATTTCTCAGGTGAAGAGAAGGAGTGTGCGGAACTGGCCGTAAATAACTGGCTGCACCTGTGGACCACATACTTTGATCTCCACGGGGAGCATGATGAACGGAGGATTCAGACGATTCCTCTCTATCTGCGCAGTAAGGCGCTTACTTGGTGGCGCGACATGACAGAGAAGCCTACGACGTGGGCTGATTATTGTGTGAAATTCAAGAGAGATTTCGCCAAAATGGATCCTTTGAAAGCTTATGCAAACTGCAGAGTCTTTCGATGAAAACTCTTGTCTTTTGATAAATATACAACAACTTTCAAAGAGGCGCTCACCTTCTGCAAGGTCGATTCTACGCACACTATGCACATGTATTTGCTGGGATTGCATGAGGACTACCGTTGGGCCTTAATTAAAGACAAAGCCGTCGAGGATGCAGTGGCAAAGGCCAGGACGTTCCATTTGATAAATGGAGCAAATTATGAGAAGAAAAGAACTGTAGACCATCAATCCGGTGAGGGTGCTTCGAGGAAGCGACCCCGATTCCAACATAAGTCTCAAATCACCGCCGAGATCTTCTCAGGAGAAGAAGAAAGCCAGAAATGCTTCAGTTGCTGATGCAGTGAAGAAGAGGGCTTGCTTCGGATGTGGCTTGGCGGGTCACCAAATCAAGGATTGCCCCAAGAAGAAGAAGACACAGAAATCGCAAGGTCGTCCTTTGGTTCAGATTCACGAGATCTCAGGTAACTCTGATGTTGTTCAAGTTGAAGTCCATCATTTAGCGCACAGTTTATGCACTAACTGCACTTTTAGCACCAAAGTGTTTGGTAAACACGATCTTCTCCGTTTTCCCGGGAAGATCAATGGTCATGAGGTGACCGTACTCCTTGATAATGGAAGCTCACATAGTTTTGTGGATGCAAAATTGGTGCAGAAACTGAGCCTGTGGACGCGGGACAGTGACCATGAGTATCGCGTGAAGATGGCACGTGGCGTGGATACGGATGTATGGAATCGGATGGTTTCAGACTTGTCACTCGAGCTAGCTGATTACAAAGAGAACCTGGATTTCCACATCATGCGCCTGGATAGAGCAGATGTTATTTTAGGATTTCCATGGTTTTATGATAAACAAGACTCATTGTATATAGACTATGTACATCACTCTCTTGTTTTTGTTAAGCAGAACATGCCTCATGTATCTGTGTCGCTTTGTAATCAGAAGTTTGTAAATAATGGTTTTGCAATACTAGTTGTTATTGCTTTGGAAATGTATAAAGAAATAAAGTCTTCTGATGTTGACTTTTATCAATGTGTACCATTTGCTTGGTTTGATTCATTAGTGCTTGGTACTTCTGTCACTGAATTTCGTAAAAATGTTTCATGTTCTTCTGTTGAACTTGGGGATTCTGACGAATCCAACCTTATCCGAGAAATTATGATTGATTTCAAGGATGTTTTTCTTGATGATCTACCTCCTGGCTTGCCGCCTTCGAGAGGAGTAGATCATGGCATTGAATTGGTGGCGGGTAGTCAGTCCTTCTCATAGCAACCCTATCGGTTTAGTAAAACCGAGGAGGATGAGATTCAGCGACAGCTGAAGGATTATCTCGACAGGGGTTTTGTTCGGCCTAGCAAATCCCCGTGGGGAGCGCTAGTGTGTTACTTTCTCGAAAGAAGGATAACACTATGCGCTTCTGCGTGGATTACAAGGGGTTGAATAAGCTCACTGTCAAGAACAAGTATCCACTCCCGCGCATGGACGATCTAATAGATCGGCTCCATGGAGCGTTGTATTTCACGAAGATAGACCTGCGATTAGGCTATCATGAGATACGGATCAAATTGGAAGATATTCCTAAGACAGGCTTCCATATGCGTATGGTCACTACGAGTTTTTGGTCTTGCCTTTTGGTTTGACCAATGCTCCAGCTACGTTCCAGCAGACGATGAATGATCTGCTGAGACGTAGGCAACTTTGTTGTTGTATTTCTCGATGATATCTTGATCTACAGCCGAAGTTTGTTTGAGCACCTAGTGCATATACGCACTGTTCTCGAAGTACTGAGAACTGAGAAGCTTTACGCTAAGGCTTCTAAGTGTGAATTCTTTAAGAAAGAGCTTCTGTACTTGGGTCACATTATTACCCGCGATGGAATTCGCGTCGACCCTGAAAAGTTGGATAAAGTGCGAAATTGGCCCATTCTGAAGAATGTACGCCAAGTAAAGTCCTTTTTAGGCTTTACTGGATTCTTTCGCAAGTTTATCAAGGATTACTCTAAAGTTGCTGCTCCGCTTACGCAACTTTTAAAAGGAGGGGTGAAGGGGCAGAAGACTTCGGGTCCTCATCGTAAAGGTAATCCCCGTGTTGTCTGGAATGAGTGTCTCGACGAGAGCTTTCGGACACTAAAGCACTTGGTGACTACTGCTCCAATATTACACATTGTGGATCCTAGCAAACTGTTCGTGGTTGAAACGGATGTTAGTGATTATGCTATTGGTGCGACATTATATTAGGATGGACGTCCTGTTGCGTTTGAAAGTAAGAAACTTTCTGGCGTTGAGATGTGTTATCCAATGTATGAGAAGGAGCTTTACGCTGTAGTCCACGCTCTGAGGAAATGGCGGCACTACTTGTATGGCTCTACGTTTGTTGCATGGACAGATCATCATTCCTTGCGCTATATCTGTGATCGGGGTGATCTCAGAGGTCGGAAGGCTATATGAGTTGAGCTTATGCAAGAGTTTGACTTTGAGATCCGTTATAGAAAAGGATCGAGCAAGCGAGTTGCCGATGCGCTCAGCTGGATTCCTGAGGTTAATGCCTTGTCTATGGTTGAAATCTCGACGGATTTCTATCTCTCTCCGAGGGCTATGTCTGGCCATTTTGGGAGGTCGAAGCGGGGCATGACTCGCATGCAGGCTTGGGTGATCCGGAGACCCAAGTGAGTCGTGCTGGAGAGACGAGACAACGATAATATTCCATTAGAGGTGGACTATTGTTCAGAAATGGTAAAGTCTGTGTGTCGGAAATCGATGAGATTCAACAAAGGATTTTGTGCGAATGCCACGATGTTCCTAGCGTTGGGCACCCAGGCATTCAGAGAACTTTGGCTTTGGTCAAGCGATATTTCTATTGGCCAAGAATGCGCTCTTACATAGAGAGCTATGTGAAAAGATGCGCTCAGTGTCAGGTCAATAAGGCAGAGCACCTTAGGAAAGCTGGCCTTCTACATCCATTGGAAATACGCGATGCCAAGTGGCAGAGTATTTCCATGGACTTCATTGTTGGTTTGCCAAATACTAGTCGGGGCAATGACGCTATTTGGGTTGTGGTCGATAGACTCACAAAAATGGCGAATTTTATACCAACGAAGTCGACAGTAAAAAGCCATGAGTTGGAGGTTTTATTTGTCGATCAGGGTGTACTGAAGGTTGTGGGAAGACTTGTTGCATAGCCTGTAGGTTGCTTCCCTGCCCATTAGAACGAGCTATAGGCTGCTGAAAGGTGGCTGGTTGAATTGGTACACTTTGAAAGACTGGCATCTCAGCCACCTGTTCTTGCACCTTAGGCACAGGTATTGGAGACTGCAAGTTCTCCGTTAAGTGTACAGGTGTTTCCATTGACTCTGCAGTATGAATCACCTGTGTTCGAGCCTTAACAGGCTTTTGAATATGATCCAATGACCCAACTTGCTGAGACGGAAGAGGAGGTTGCAGAAAGGCTAAAAACCTCGGGTTCTGCATTCCTTGTGTGAACATAGCCACAGCAGTAGCCAACTGGGTCCTGAATATATCATTATCTGTCTGTGGTGGTCTTGAAGATTCACCCACTTCATGTGTCTGTTGACCTTGTGAGGAGGAAACCTCTTCAGTCACATCATCTGGTCTGTCAGCCATAATTGCAATTCCCTATGTCTGGTCTATGATCCCCTGTGTCTTCAAGCCCAAACTGACCAAGGCTCACTTCTATGGGAAAAAGTGATTTAATCCCGGCGACGGAACCATGAAACCGGCCTGTTAATCCAAAAAGGGCGGTAGACCTTAGACTTAAACCTCATTTGCTTTGACCCATGTAATTTGTCGCCCAGTTTACGTGTACTTTCAAGACACAACAAAGGGGAAAGGGATACAGGTTGCTAGATTGCACCTATATGAGAAGACCGACACCAGACTGGCCCCTAAATTAGGCGCCCCTTTCGGTATTTCTTTATTCTTTAACAGAGGGAATAAAAGCTGTGGTTTGCTACAAGCTGCCCCGCACAACCTTGGCTGAATTTCAACTGTTCTGGCCCGATTTCGGCAGCATAATTGTACTGGGACCCTTCATAGTCAGTATTCCCACGCATTGGATGACTTTCCCGACGCATACGGACACTTTCCAAAACCTGGCGAGAATTTGCAGCACGCTGAATTCTCTGTTTTCTGCCCCGAAATGTGGCAGATCACTTGTACATCGGTCTCCTCGCGTCCTCGAACCTCCTGGGGGTATAAGGGTCCGTTTAGGGCTAAAACCCTAAACCTGCAAAAATACACAGCAGGCTGTAATTCACTGTTTCGGGCTCCGTTTTGCATGCCGTTCGCATCTGTACCAAGTCCTCGACCTCTCGCACCTGTAGGGCTACTTGCCCTATGAATCGGACGAGATTTCGCATGTGAAACCTCTCCGAATCACTTGTACCTCCTGGGGATTAGCCGCTAGCTAATGCAGTACCTGTGCAAGAGGCTCTTGCCTCGGCAATCGCGCATGAACCCACACAACTGTACACTGGTCAATTGAAAAGCCCACTAGAGGGGCATAACATACTGCCATAGGGGAGAGAGAGGGCAATGCGTAGCATGCAGGGCATCACTCCTGGCACCACATTGTACATAAGAGGGAAAGGAAGCACTCCATAGCTCTCAACCTGTGACAGACTGAAAATCAGCCTCCCTTCTCCTAAAATCAGCGCCACTTCTTCCTGCATGAGGAAAGTGCACTGAAATGTGTCACTTGGCACATTTACAGGCTATTTCCCGTTTTGGGGTTGTCGCCTAAAAATTTCCAGATCGGTTGCCTAGTTGACTTCACGGCAGAGTAATAAAATGTTCCCCTTGTCATTGAGGAGATAATGACGCGAATACATTTTCAGGTCTCAAAATAGTAGTTCCCTAAATTTTAGGAGATGCTGCCATTGTATCTTTCTAGGTCATCTGACCCTCTTTGTACACTGCAGCCACACCAAGAACTGAAATGTAGCCTCTATAGCAAAGGATTCCACTTTGGCTAGTCAATGACCCCACTTTGGCTAACCATAGTCCTTGTCAAACCTTAGTGCTCTCTTGCCCTCGGGCCTGGATTCCCTCTGAACAGTTCCACACTAGCTATGCAATGCAGGGCAGTTAGATTTCCTGAGGGGTGTTTCCAAAAAGTGAAAATGAATAAATAATAAGAAAGAAATCAACAAAAAGGATAGATAGTAGTCACACGCTGGTGACACTCATGGCCCGAACCCTTGTGGTTATTAACGGGGTGAGTATTAAGAAGTTTGAGTAGTGGTTACTCTCAGCACCTCCAAACGACGCAAGCTATGGTCTGGGGGCATTTGGTTGTTAAAGGCCTCTATATCTCATGGTCCGGACCTTTTTGGGTTATTTGCGGGAGGAGTGATGAGGGAGTCGTTGAACAGCTCATGGCTCGGATCTGGATGGTTATTTGCGGGGGGAGTGTTCATTGGCGGCTTTATGTTTCTATGTCTTGTAACATGCATATGTAAGCATTTGTGTTACATTGTGATGTGCCAACCAATGAATATTCCTAATTGGATGAGATTGCCTGGGTATTATTTTAGTGCATCAAGACACCCCTGGAAAATCAGTACGGTCTGGGTGTGATGGCTAATTTTACTACGCCGGAATATCAAGAGTTCTAATCTGGACGAAAGGAGAAGCTAACTCCTTCATCAAAAGAGCCGAAACGAGAAGCTAACTCCTTAAACAGAAAAAGAGCAAATTGATTGTCCCTCGGAATGACCCTCGGAATAGTTTTGCCATGTTAGCAGCCTGCGCGTTTTACGGTAGTCCGTACCTCCAACGCTTTTTCCGGGCGTTCGTATATCTGCCACTTCAGCTAGTCAGTGTGAATTGCGGAGATCCGTACTGTCAGCCACGTCGGCACATTTGCATGTGTGTATCAAGGCACTGCCACGTCATCAATTTGTGACACCTACTTTGACACTAGTGATGAGGATAGGAAGAGTAGGAAGCGAAGAAAGACTCAAAAGACACAACAAGAACAAGAAGAAGGCTAAGAAGAGCAGATCCCACCAAAGATCTTGGAAGTATTTTGTAATGTGCAGCGGAAGTGAATGATGGTGTATGGCTCAGGATCAGGGATCAATGATGCTCAAGGTTCCTTTTACTGATGGGATGGGATTGACTTAATGAGAGAATGTTCAGTGACCAAAACAACGAGAATGGAATGCAAACTTTGAGTGCAAAGTGCATGAGAGTGCTAGAGAGAGAGAGAGGAGAAGAGATGACACGAGATGGGGTCCCAAACCCCTCTTAAAGGGCCCCCCTCTCTATTGCTAGAGAGGTATTTGCTTTAGATTCCACAAAGTTTGGTACAATGCTTCTAGATGTTGTGGTACTTGACGACGACGACGACGACGACGTAGTCAATGGGCTGAAATCTGAAAACGCTTTGTCTACTACTATGGATTTGAGTAGTGCTGCGAGGCAAGGACTGCCGAGGCCTGCAAAAACGCTGACTGTCAATGGCTGAAAACAGAAAAAGCTGGCTGATCTGGGCTGAATCTGCTAAATGCTGGCTGGTTTGTGCTGAAAACTGAAAACGCTAGGCTGATCTGGGTGTTGGGGTCGTGACGGTGAGGATCTGCAACCGGTGCTGCGGGTTCTCGTGAGGCTAAGGGCTGAAAACTGATAACGCTGGTCTTCTCTTGAGAAAACGCTAGGGTGCCCAAGGTGCAGCAGACGGCCAAACCTCCTTGTGTCTTGCTTCTTCTGCTTGTACTGAGCGCCTTGGGTTTCCCTTTATAGCTATCTCAAGCTGGTTTGAGCAGTGCAAGAGGAGGCCTCCACGATTTGACTAGTAAAAATGGATAAAGCCACTTATTAATAAGATGATCTTATAAGAGGTGGTTCACATGCAATGCAAACTGGGTTCATGTAATGGTAAAAAATGCTCATGCTAGGTGTACAATCAGAGGGTATGCAACTACTCTAAGTGCAAAAACATGCACGGCCTGTGTATAGGCTCACAAGGTTGCCATAACACTTTCTTGGCTACCTAAACCCTAGAAGTAGGAAGAACTTGTTTACATGCACATAGGGTTAGATGTGCACATGACATATTCAAACAGTTTGGAGGAGGACTCATCCTCTTTCGAGAGTTCGGACTTTTGATGTGCAGACATTTTACTCTAAGAGGAAGCATTTCTACCGGGCCAACCAATATGACTTTCTCGAGGGCAAGAAGACCAAAGATTTCAAGGTGCACCCCTAAAGTTTGATACTTTCTCGGGTTTTCGAGATACTCGTAAGGGCCCTTGCTTTCATTAAATAGTTTGACATAGCTTATTGTGGAGGGCGCTATTCAGAGAACTTCAAGGTCAGGAGGGCAGCATCTTATTTGAAGGGAGACGCGCAAACATGGTGGTCCGCCCTACTGTTACGTAAGGAAGCACCAACAAAGTGGCTAAGTTCAAGCAACTTTTCACCTCTTCCTGGCTCACTCAAGAGTATGAACGTGATGTGATCACCGCTTGGAATCATCTTCGGATGACGAAGGAAGATACTTAAGACATTAACTGCTAGAGATTTTGGGATACTTATCTATGGGTCTCTTCTTTCAAAAAGATCACCATCAAGCGATTTTGTTGTGGTCTACCTAAAGAGATACGGGATTACTGTTTATTTCAAAAGTTCGAGTCCATAGGACAACTTATGGGACATGCCAAGAAAGGGTTTGCAATGCATGCGGGTACTCTTATGTATCCCATTGATCAACTTATGACAGCAAGGACCGGACGAAATTCAAACAACTGTAATTGAAGAAGAGGAAAGTGTCACGTGCTTGGGCACCCAAGTGGGGAATTGGACACGACACACGAGAGAATCACATAAAATACTTCACAACTTTATCACACTTTAAAATTGGAGTTGACACGGCCCGACATAGCTGCGTGCCTAGAGGTGTTGGTCCCAAAACCTGGCGCCCCTTTTGGTATTTCTTTATTTAATTAGTGCTTGAGCATAGTACAACACCCGAAGGGGTCCTCTGCGCTCAGACTCTGCAGCTAGATGCTCTGAAGAGTGAGGCCCCTTGGGTCTATTTATTGATACAAGGGATGCCCAAAAAGCAGAGCCCCAAAAGCAGGTAAACTCAAAAGCAAAGTGTATTAAAAGCAATAATCCCCAAAAGCTGCCCCAAAAAGCGTCAGCGTGAATTGCGGAATTTCGTACATGCTGTCTGTCACGAGGACGTGGCAATTGTTAACTATGTCACGAGGACGTGGCAATTGCTAACCTTAGTTGTTGGTTTCTTTCCAATGATTTTTGTTTTATTTTTGAGACCTTCTTTTTGAAGTTGCAAATGGTTGAACATTGTATGGCCAATGTGAACGATAGTTTCACCCGTAGACAAGAAGTTGGTCGGCACTGGAAATTGTATAGTAAGAGGATGTCTAGGCTCAGTGCAAGATCATGTAGGTTCCCCCATCGCACTTAGTAAGTTGGTGGATACTAGGAAGTGAACTTCAATAAAGGCATAATCTCAAGGTGGGATCACCAACAAAAAGTATCCGACAGTTGGGCCACATTGCACTTTTGGATGCGGTCCCAATGAGGATAGATGGTCAGATGACCAGTGGGAGCCCAACGGAAGCATCTCCTAAAAAGTAGGGAACTGCTATTTTGGGCCGTGAAATGTGATCGCGTCATTACCTTCGGAATGACAAGGGGAACATTTTACAACTCTACGGCAGAGTCAACTGGGCAACCAGTCTGGAGATTTTTAGGCGGTAACCCCGAAACGGGAAAAAGCTTGTAATTGCGCCAAGTGGCACAATTCTGTGCACTTGCCTCATACAGAAAACTGGGTGCTGATTTTTAAGCTGGGAGGAGGCCTCACTTTTCATTTTGTTATAGGGTGGTGGTCATCCGCAATTCCCACATCGAGAAGGATCCAAGGTGCATCAAATCAGCCCCGGAGGTGCCTCTTCTCGAGGAGTTACCGCGGTGATTTGTTGTCGTCAAGTCATTAGAGTCTGAATTGAGGTGTTGCATTGTGTATACATTCCATTTACGCAATCTAAAGCAAATACCACATCGGCAACGGTGTGGGGGGCCCTTGAGAGGGTTGGTTGGGACCCCATCGGGTGCCGCTCTCTTCTTCTCTCTTTCTCTCTCCCTCTACACATCTCGATTGCATTCTATCAACCCCTCTTTTCAAGGGAACATAAAAGGGACATTCATTGAAGCACAAAACATTCACTAACGCAAGGAAAGTAGGAAAGGATTTTGTGGAAGTGTAAAACTAGATCTTCACCATTTTTATTCCGCTGCACGTGACATTGGTATCAGAGCTTTGAAGATTTTGCAGTAATCCGCTAATCCACAAGAAGTTTTTTTTTTTTTTCCTCTTGTGTTTTTTGGTTGTGTTGGCAGCCTTTCGGTGTATACTCCTCCCACTTTGGAACAGCAGGCGTGCCATTGCGCGTAGAGCCGTGCGCCTTGAGCGTCGAAAAATAGCAACCAATTGTATACCGGGTGTTGCATGCGGGGTGCGCCGACAAGGGGGTAGATAGTCTCCCGAAGATTAGTCTGCGACCTTCCTTGAACCAAGAGGAGAAATCCTTGCATGGTCAAGACTCGTAGCGGTATGAATACCTCCCCAAATTAAGAAGGCGAGCAAGAGCCACCTATGGATCCTCCAAGCCCTCCTCCAACTCCTCCACCTTCGCCATCAAATCCCATGGATGCTATGATGCGCATGATGATGGAGATGATGATGCGGCAAGACGAAGCTCGCCGACAAGAGCGTGTAAGCGGCGGAGCGCGAGGAGCGTTGATTGGCGGCCGAAGCTGAGGCTCGTAGGCTGGAAAGGGATTCCATGCGTGATGTCATCACCACCTTGGCGGTGCGATCCGATTCCCCATCTTCGGAGCCCGATTATGAAAAGCTTGCCAAGACCATTGCGGAGGCAACCATTGCTACACAGACGACCAGTGATCCAATTCCCGAGAAGATCACATTCAGTAAGTATGACGGTAAGATGGATGCTATTGTCATTTACTCGTGGTTGCATCAATTTACATCCTATTTTGCGATTGTTAGAAAGTGTGAAAATAACAAGGTTCTCTTGGCTTCCATGCATCTCACGGGTGATGCCATCACTTGGAAGGATGAATGGATGGAGAAGCAAGAGGTGGCCCATGCGGTTGCCCATGCCGATTCCTACCTCGTTCCCCCTCTCGAGCTTAGTTGGGAGGAGTTCGTGGAGGATCTCAAGACTCGCTTCCTCCCTCCACAGTACTTGAAGCGTTTGAAGGAGGATTTTCGGGCTTTGTCTCAACAAGGTAAGCAGCTGATGTCGTATGCTAACCGTGTGTCACAGCTAGGTGGACAATTGCGAAAATCGGATGAGGAGAGGTTAGAGGCTTTTCTCTTTGGATTGGACAACTCAATCAAGTTTGACGTGGAGGCCGGTGATCCAAAGACATTGCAAGAAGCAATCCGCTTGGCTCAACTCCAAGAGATGAAGCACAACAAGGGTAAGCTTAAGATGGCCTCAGGTAATGGTACTCCTTCCTCTCCTGACTTGTCTAAGGATAAGGACAAGAATTCTAATGGGAATGGCAACAATAGAAAGAACTCTCCAAATTCTTCTCAATCTACATCTACCTCTCAATCTCAATCTAAGGGTGATAAATCTAAGGATAAGGGTAAAGGAAAATCGGATAAGCCTCACCTCACACCTGATGAAAAGATTGCCCAAGGGGTTTTAGGTGGCTCATTAAGTAGAGAAGAACAAGCATTGTATGCAAAAGAACGTAGGTGTTTCCATTGTTCAACTGTAGGTCACATGAAACAAGAGTGTCCTAAGAAAGAATCTAAAAAGGAAATCTCTACTGCGTCCACTTCTGATGCTACCTCTCAGGTGAATGCCATGAGTGTGGTAGAGAAAGAAGCTAAGCAGGAGGGGACTTTCGAAGAGGATGAACTCATAAAATGTTATGGACATGTTAATGGTCAAAGGGTCATTGTGTTGTTTGATTCTAGAACTTCTCAGGATGTCATAAGTGAATCTCTTGTGAAACGTGCATGTCTTTAGACAAATCCAATCCCCACCATCGCGGTGCAAGGATTTTCTGAAGGCATGGACGCCTCTCTCTCTCTCACGAAGTTAATGATGTCAATTTAATTGTTCAACAAACTCAATTTACTCGTCGTTTTGTAGTCTCTAAACTTGCAGGATGTGATGTCATTTTGGGCATTAAGTCGTTTAGCATGTTTAAGCCCATTGTTGATTGGGAGAAGTACATGCTTCTCATCAATCACAATGTGTCGCAGCCAGTTCTCATTCGCGGCGAGAGCGGCATTCCCTCTCTCCCTCTCATTTCTCATGTCCAAGCTAAAAGAGAGCTGCGACGAGGAGCCCAAGCGGCGGTCATCTATGTCAACCCCACATCCAGGAACTTGGGTATTCCTGACAGGTACGGTGAGTTGTTTGAAAAGTTTGAGCATTTATTTCTCCAGGATGATCTCCCCCCTACACTCCCTCCCGAGCGACCTGAAGATCGTGTCATCGATCTAATGACGGAGCACAACCTGTAAGTAAGTTTCCATATCGTATGAACAAGGCTAACGAAGAAGCAAGCACGACAATATTTCCTCAAATTCAAGGATCGAGGGACACATGAAGCGGCGTGGGTGGAGCAGGAATTCTTCATCGATTACCGAATTTGCTAGCCTCATACAAGGAGGCCATGCAAATCGGTACCCGTACCTCACCTTAAGCAGGAGGGGATGCCACGTGCACATGGCTCTGTGTGCCACGTGGACATTCTTCATTGACTTCCAGAGCCAGTTTTCCCCTTCTTCCTAGATAGGGATCTCTAGAATCCTAGGAGGATTAGTACCGGCAATTTTGTGAGCCTGTTCGCAGGACCTGCATGTCCGGACAAATCCATTAGATTAGGTTTTCCAGTTTGGAACCCTCTTGTATAAATGGTTTGTATACGCGTATTGACAGATGTTATTACACTACGGTGGGCATTTGGCATAACGAGCATGTAGTTCTAGGTTAGAGGAGTCTGATGTGCCAGACTGTGCGTCAATCGGATTCCCAGGTGGGCGGATGTGCGACAGTTGCACCGAGATTTGGACCCCTGGACTTATTTTTAATAAATCATTTTTATGATTTATTTGTTGGAAATCTTGGTGGACAGTTGCCCTACCTAGGCCTTAATAACTACTTAAGGCCCATTTCCACCTATAAAAGGAACCATCTGCCAGGTACTTTGGCAGCCATTGATCCCTCCTCTCGGCAATTCCCTTGCCGAAATCGAGTGCTCCATTGCTGTCCATGCTCGGCCTCGTCGAGATCTGCGTTTTCAGCCCATCATCCTTCTCACATCGGAAGTGCAAATCAGGCTTCAGCCCGTGGTGGTCATCCGCAATTCCCACATCGAGAAGGATCCAAGGTGCATCAAATCAGCCCCGGAGGTGCCTCTTCCCGAGGAGTTACCGCGGTGATTTGTCGTCGTCAAGTCATTCATTGAAGCACAAAACATTCACTAACGCAAGGAAAGAAGGAAAGGATTTTGTGGAAGTGTAAAACTAGATCTTCACCATTTTTATTCCGCTGCACCTGACATGACATCTTCCTTCTGAGTGCAACTTCTGGCAGAGTGAGGTATCTTGAAATGCTTGCCATGGAAACCCTAGCAGATTATATCTTGAAATTTCTCGACATCTCTCAGTAGATGTCTCTTCTTGAATTGATAACCTTGGAGGTTCGGTGGGTTTGTTATGTCTTGTGCTACCCGCCAGACGAACACTGTCTGTCCAAGAGCTGATGGACCATGCTGTGGTTATCTACGACCTTATAGAAGGAACCTAAGCCTAATTTTTGATGCAGGTTTCAGGATGGAAAGTCAGTCGACTTTTTTGAGCTCAATTGATGTCGAGATTGCTTTTTAAGTTTGAATTCTGTTTGATCTTGTTTGGTGACCTATTTGAAATTTGTTTGAAATGGATGGTATCTGTTTTGAACCCGTTTTGGTGCCGATTTGAATTGTTTGACTGTGGTTTGATACTGGTTTTAATGATTGGTGATTTTACTCCTGGGTGGAGAAGTGAGAAATATTGTGTTGGTATTGTTTGAACCTTGGAATGACGCAGACCGATGCCTGGGGAGCGTTTCGTTGTATGTTTGAAAACCTCGAAACGACGCAAGCCGATGCTTGGGGAGCGTTCCGTTGTATGCTAGAAACCTCCGAACGATGTAGGCCGATGTGCGGGGAGCGTTTGGTTGCATGCTTGAACCTCCAAGCGATGCAGACTACTTTCTAGGGAGCGTTTGGTTGTACAGTTCTTTGAGCTCATGGCCCGAACCTTTTTAGGTTATTAGCAGGGGGAGTGACGAGGTAGTTGTTGAGTAGCTTCACACCGCATACCGTTTGTCTCAGGGGAGTGCTCAACGGCGCTGTTTGTTGTGTCTTGTAACATGCATATGTAAGCATTTGTGTTGCATTGTGATGTGCCACTTATTGAATATTCCTAGTTGGATGAGATTGCTTGGGTATGTAATTTTAGTGCATCAAGACACTCGTGGAAGATCAGTACGGTCTGGGTGTGATGGCTAATTTTACTATGCTGGAATATCAAGAGTTATGATCTGGACGAAAGGAGAAGCTAACTCCTTGATCAAAAGAGCAGAAAGGAGAAGCTAACTCCTTGATCAAAACAGTCGAAAGGAGAAGCTAACTTCTTGATCAAAAGAGCAAAAAGGAGAAGCTAACTCCTTAATAAAAAGAGCAAACTGATTGTCCCTCGGAAATTTTTGAGCTAACTTGAGTTGTTTTGCAGATATGCTGTAATCGCGGATGATTACTCTCTTTCAAGAAAGGGAGATGTAACAAATTGATGACATGTCAAAGCCTAAAGAATGGAGCCAACTTGCAGACCTCGGCCGAGAGGCCTAAACCCTAAGAAGAACAAGTAACAGAAGAAGAAGTCCTACCAACTTATGGGGACCCCGTCTGATGGGGCCCGAAGTGACGTAAAGGATTAAATAAAGTAGGACCCACACACACATAGAGAAATTGTGTAGCTGTTGATGATGTGGCAAATTTTCAAAAATTGCGCTGGTTGATGATGTGGTAGATTGTACGGATTTTCACGTTTTGCGTTGGTTGATGACGTGGCAGGCTTTACGAATTTTCGTAAATTGCGCTGACAGCTTTTTGGCTTTGCTTTTGGATCAGATGCTTTTGAGTTTGAAGGCTTTTCACCGTAATTGCTTTTTTGGCCAATATGAGGTTAGGGCTCATTCTCTGGCATGCTTCTTGGAGAAGGTGCAGAGACTGGAGTACCGGCTTGTACTGTGTTGATGCAATATAAAGAAATACCGAAAGGGGCGCCAAGGTTTGGGGCCAATACTCTCTGGGGTGGAATTTCGTCACTCCGTGTCGCATGTCGTCTCTCTCTCTCTCTCTCTCTCTCTCTCAGTTCAGTTGTTTTTGAAGTGCTAAAAGTCTGTTTAGTCTGTTCTTTTCTATTGGTACGTGGTGCCCGTCTTGTGACATAATATTTAGTAGTTGGCACATCACAATGCAACACAAATGCTCACATATTCATGTTACAAGACATAGAAACATAAACTCCTCCCGCATAACTGAACAAGGTCTGGGCTGGGAGATATTCAATGACTCCCTCATCACACCTCCCGCATAACCTAAAAAGGTTCGGGCCAAGAGAGATAGAGGCCTCTTACAACCAAACACCCCCCCAGACCGCAGCCTGCGTCATTTGGAGGTGCTGAGAGTAACCGCTGCTCACACTTCTTAATACTCCTTTTGCATAACCATCCAGGTCCGGGCCGGGAGCAACAACAACAATATTTTTCAAGCATTCAATACTCCCCCCGCAAATAACCACAAGGGTCCAGGCCATGAGTATGCCAAGCATTCTCAAACATCATTTATCACTACTCCAATCGGGAGTAAATTACCAAGCATTGAAACCAATATTCAAACCAGAGTCAAACTGTTCAAATTGGTACCAAGATAGGTTCAAAACAGATACCATCTATTTTAACAAATTCCAAACAGGATCACCAAACAAGTTCTCAAACAGATTCTCAAACAAAATTCAAACTTAAAAGGCAGTCTTGAAATCAATCGAGATCAAAAAATAGTCTCACTTTCCATCTTGAAACCTGCACCAAAAGTAGGGTTAGGTTTCCATGAGGTCGTAGCCGACCACATCATGTCCATAAGCACTTGAATAGTCAAAACAAGCCTCGACAGACAGTGTTCCTATGGCGGTGATGGTAGCTGCAAGATATACCAATCACACTGGACCTCCAAGGTTATCAGCTTGCGAAAAGACATTTGGTGAGAGATGTTCAAAAATTTGAGGTCGTAATTTGCTAGGCTTTCTGTGACAAGCATTTCAGGATACCCCACTCTGCAAGCTGCCAAAAACCATATAACTTTGGGCAAAAATTTTCTTGAAAGCTTGCCAAGTCCTTGGAGTGAGCGGCTTGGTAGCTATAGACATCCACCACTACATCTGAGACAAACAGGAGCTTGAAACAAATCTTGTCACAAGACGGGCACCATGTGCCAATAGAAAAGAACAGACTGAATCGACTTCTAGCCCTTCAATAACAACTGAATTGAGAGAGAGAGAGAGAGAGAGAGAGAGAGAGAGAGAGAGAGAGAGAGAGAGAGAGAGAGAGACGACACGGAGTGGCGGAATTCCACCCCAGAGAGTATTGGCCCCAAACCTTGGCGCCCCTTTCGGTATTTCTTTATATTGCATCAACACAGTACAAGCCGATACTCTAGACTTTGCACCTTCGCCAGGAAGCATGCCAGAGAATGAGCCCTAACCTCATAAAATAAAAGCCCTTTGCTTGAAAAGCAGTTTACATGAAAAGCCTTCAAACTCAAAAGCTTCTGGTCCAAAAGCAAAGCCAAAAAGCTGCTAGCGTAAATCACGGAAATCCGTACAGCTTGCCATGTAATCAGCCAACGCAAAATGCGGAAATCCGTACAGCTTGCCATGTCATCATGCCAACGCAATTTTTGAAAATCTGCCATGTCATCTTTTTTTTTTTTTTGGGGGGTCTTTTTTTTGGGTCCCTTTGTGTGGGTCGTGCTTTATTTTAATCCTTTATGTCACTTGGGGCCCCATCGAATGGGGTTTCCATAAGTCGGTAGGACTTCTTCTTTTGTTACTTGTTCTTCTTAGGGTTTAGGCCCCTCGGCCGACATCTACAAGTTGGCTCCCTTCTTCAGGGCTTTGACACGTCAGCAGTTTGTTACATCTGCCCTTCTTGAAAGCGATTACAGCATATCTGCAAAACAACTCAAGTTAGCTCAAAAAAACAATTTCCAAGGGACTATCAGTTTGCTCTTTTTATTAAGGAGTTAGCTTCTCCTTTTTGCTCTTTTGATCAAGGAGTTAGTTTCTCCTTTCGGCTGTTTTGATCAAGGATTTAGCTTCTCCTATCTTCCCGATCAGAATGCTTGATATTTCAGCGTAGTAAAAGTAGCCATCACACCCAGACCGTATTGATCTTCCACGGGTGTCTTGATGCACTAAAATTACATACCCAGGATTTTTCAGTAGTTGGCACATCACGATGCAACACAAATGCTCACATATGCATGTTACAAGACATAGAAACATAAAGCCGCTGATGAACACTCCCCCCACAAATAACGATCCAGGTTCGGGCCATGAGCTGTTCAACGACTCCCTCATCACTCCTCGCGCAAATAACCTAAAAAGGTTCGGGCCATGAGATATGGAGGCCTTTTACAACCAAACGCCTCCCAGACTGCAGCCTGCGTCAGTTGGAGGTGCTGAGAGTAACCATTGCTCAGACTTCTTACTCCCCCCGTATAACAACAAGGGTTCGGGGCATGATTAAAAATAGCACTCTTCAATCATTCAATACTCCCCCCACAAATAACCACAAGGGTACGGGCCACAAGCATTCTGAAACATCATTTCTCATTACTCCACCCGGAAGTAAAATCACCAATCATTAAAACCAGTATTAAAACCAGAGTCAAACAATTCAAATCGGCACCAAGACAGATTTAAAACAGATAGCATCCATTTCAAACAAATTTCAAACAGGGTCACCAAACAAGTTCTCAAACAGATTTAAACTTAAAAAGCAATCTCGACATCAATCGAGCTCAAAAGGTCGACTGAGTTTCCATGTTGAAACCTGCACCAAAAATTAGGGTTAGGTTCCTTCCATGAGGTTGTAGCTGATAGCATGGTCCATCAGCTCTTGGACAGACAGTGTTTCTTTGGCGGCGATGGTAGTCCCAAGAGATAGCAATCACACCAATCCTCCAAGGTCATCTGCTCGTGAAGAGACATCTACTGAGAGATGTCGAGAAATTTCAAGTTATAATCTGCTAGGGTTTCCATGGCAAGGATTTCAGGATACTCCACTCTGCCAAAAGTTGCACTCCGAAGGAAGATGTCAAAAACCATTTAACTTCGGGCAAAAATTTTCTTGAAAGCTTGCCAAGTCCTTGGAGTATGCTGCTTGGTAGCTATCAACATCTGCCTCGTACTGTCTCTGAGAAAAACAGCAGCTCGAAACAAATCCTAGATCCTTCTCTTGCAAGTGATCTTCATGGCTTATGCCCTGTAAGACATGAGCGGTGAAGGCGGGAGCGCGTTCGATGCACGATGAAGTAAGAATGGGAGTGGCTAATAAGTCCGGGGTCAGAGACTGAAGATACCTCGAAAAATAAAATTCCAAAAGCTCTGTCTCCTCTTTTGTAGGACCGGTATGCTTTCAGAAAAGCACACGCCTGATGCTCTGATACCACTGTCACAACATGGGCACCACGTGCCAATAGAAAAGAACAAAGTGAACAGGCTTTTAGCACTTCAATAACAACTGAATTGAGAGAGAGAGAGATGACACGGAGTGGCGGAATTTCACCCCTTGGCGCCCCTTTCGGTATTTCTTTATATTGCATCAACACAGTACAAGCCGGTACTCCAGACTTTACACCTTCGCCAGGAAGCATGCTAGAGAATGAGCCCTAACGTCATATTTAAAGGCCCTTGGCCTGAAAAGCAGTTTACATGAAAATCCTTCAAACTCAAAAGCTTTAAGGGTGAATTTGGGCTTATCCTGGATTCATCTAGGTATATTTTTTAGTCGTATAGCGGACATGCAGACTTCACATTGTGAAGTTTTCGTCTGAGTTACGACCAGTTGATATTGTGCTAATTCTTTCTATCTTTTGTGGTGCGTATGCCCTATCAACTACCTCATTTTTGTGCTAATTTTTTCGATTTAATGCTTCTTTTGGTGCTAGGCTTCACATTATGGCTGAGTCTGCCCTTGATATCCGGAGTCATGACAGAAACTCTGTCACAAACGGGAGCGCATAACAATATAAAATACATTCGGATAAATAGACTTTATCACTTAGTACTGAAGCCAAAGGATATAGAGAGAAATAGATAGAGAGAGATAGAGAGTGAGAAGATCGAGACAGTACTGGGACTTGAAGATGGGCTGGTCCCCCCTCGTAATAGTATCTTTATTACTGAGGAGAAGTCTATACAAGCACTTGAACCGAACGTATTACCACGTTCATTCTAGAATAAGACTTGATGGTTCCCGGAAGCCTTGGCTTCCGATTCCTATGGCAAAACCCTATTCCAAGGAACTTCCGTTCCTTATTTCAAATCCTTGAGAACCAAGTTTCTCGCCTCTGGATCACACCTTCCAGACTCAGGGCATGGCATCCTTGCAACTCTTTTCCGACTCTGTTTCCAGAGTCCTGTTCCTGCAGAATAACTCCGCTTTCTTGGACACGAAGTCCTTTCCTTGGGAATTTCAACTTCCGGATCACATCTCGAGAGTCTTACCTCTCTTCAATCCGTGGATCTGCTTCCCAAACTTGGGTACGAAACCCTTGGGCTGATCTAGCTCTAGTTCCTCAGAGCGCTTTCTCCTGCAGAGGCTCATGCCTTCCTCTGCTCCTAGTCCCTCACTAAGAGGAAGTACACCTGCAAACAAATACTCAGAGTTCATAACATGAAAATCGTTACCTTCAAAGTCTCGACGCTCGAAACGTAACTCCGTTCTCGAAAAGCAATTCCCCGGAAGAGATCTCTCCATAGAAAATCCTCTCTTCCAATCCTACATACAAAAGAGGTGTGTTCTCGGGTTCCTTCTCGTAAATCAGCCCCGTCTACGATGTTTATGGGCTGAAAACAGAGAAAAACAGCAACTTGTCGCGATGGAAACACGCTTCGTAGGCACTTCTTCGCGAGGGAACTCGCGCACTGGGTCTTGGCGACATCTGGTACACTTGGGGCAGCCATGGGCATCACTGGCAACGTCTTCTTTATGGCTGAAATCTGCAGCAGCATCTCCTCCTTGCAAAGATTGGTCCTCCCCTCTGAGTGAGGGTATGTGATGCTTTTATAGCTCCTAGCCACGGTCCACGGACACGAATAGTTGCTCGCGTAGAGATGGCGGCCGTTTTTTTTTTTCCTGTTCTGCTAGAAAAAGAGAGAAAACGCTGGCTGATCTGTTGCCTTATTTATCAGATGGCTGCCCACTTATTAAGTGGGCGGCCGGCGTATTTTAAAAATAGTCTGAACCTGCCCAAAAACTCAATAAAACCTTATAAGTTAAAGACAATGCTTTCACAGCACTTCCCAGGCGTCCCTGGATGCAATCACACGCACAGTTGCAATGCAGACATAGACTTCCTCGCGGGAAAGCATCTGCTTTCCCGAAAAGCAATCCCGCTTTCTCAGAAAGCATCTGTTTTTCCTCAAAGTTTCCTTTGAACCCATCTTCATTCAAGTGCTTTCTTTTTCCTTGTGCACAATTCTAGCACAGTTCGGAATTTCCTCCCGACTATGGATATTCCCTTTCCGATGCACCCGTCACCCACCTTGTGACACATCAGGAATACCCATCACCTAGTCCTTTCCTACCGAACTTACGGTACAATCTCCTTCACGATGCTCTATGTCACCCATCCTATGACGCATCAGAGATGTCCGTTCCCGGATGGTTGGATACTTCTTTCCGATGCTCTCTGTCACCCATCCGATGTGACGCATCAGAAGTACCCGTTCTTGGTGGCCTTATAGATATTCCCGTTTTCAGTGTTCCCGTCATTACTTTAAATGACGCACTAGGAATACTCTGTACTCGGATGTCTCCAGTGAGAAAAGCCCTCTCAATTAAAATTCCAATAATTCATTTAGAATTATTTTTCCTTGGTGTTCCAAGCGAGAAAACCCTCACTTATAAATCCAATAATTCATTTAGAATTATTTTTCTGTAAGATAAAGCCAATTTAGAAACAAACTTAGTACGTTGAACTTTGTGTTGATGTATGCTCATGTGTGCGTGCGTGCGGTGTGTGTTGTGTTTGGGAGCATATGTTAGTATCTAGTTCTACACCCACTATTGGGCACTGACGACGTTAGTGGGGATGTCGTGGTATTTAGTCAATACTGTGCATGATGGAGCTGATGGTTATATTGTCTTGTGGGTGACTACCATGGGTCTATACCTTGCACTTTCCTTTAAGGGTGAATCTCGGCTTATCATGGATTCATCTAGGTATAGCTTCTGTTCCAAAAGCAAAGCCAAAGAGCTGCCAGCGTAAATCACTAAAATCCGTACAACTTGCCATGTCATCAGCTAGCGCAAAACGCGGAAATCCATACAGCCTGCCTCGTCATCATGTCAACGCAATTTTCGAAAATCTACCACGTCATCAATTTTTTTTCTCTTGTGTGTGTGGGTCCTGCTTTATTTTAATCCTTTATGTCACTTGGGGCCCCATCTAACGGGGACCCCAGAAGTTGGTAGGACTTCTTCTTTTGTTACTTGTTCTTCTTAGGGTTTAGGCCCCTCGGCTGACATCTGCAAGTTGGCTCCCTTCTTCAGGGCTTTGCCACATGAGCAATTTGTTACAAATCTTGATCCTTCTGTTGCAAGTAATCTTAATGGCTTATGCCCTATAAGACATGAGCGGTGAAGATGGGAGCGCGCTCGATGCGCGATGAATTAAGGGTGGGAGTGGCTAATAACTCCAGGATCGGGACCCAAAGATACTTCAAATAAGTTTCCAATAGACTTATGAAGCGCCAGTTTTGCTCTATCTACTCTTTTGTAGAACCGATATGCTTTCAAAAAAGCACACGCTTGATGCTATGATACCACTGTTCCAAGACAATCACCATGTGCCAATAGAAAAGAACAGATTGAACAGACTTTTAGCACTTCAATAACAATCGAACTGAAAGAGAGAGAGAGAGAGAGCACGACACAAGACAGGAAGTGGCGAAGTCCCACCCCAAGAGAGCATTGGCCCCAAACGCTGGCGCCCCTTTTTGTATTTCTTTATTATTGCTGATTTGCAAAGTACAACAGCCGGGGAGCACCTTGCAATCTGCGCACTGAAGAGTGCCAGAGAGGGCTCCCAAGGCTCATATTTAAAGGTCCAAAGCCTAAAAGCATCAAATATGAAAAGCTGACCCAAAAAGAAAAACTTTCCTGGAATTTCGGGATTTTCCTAAAAATCCGTCGCAAATTACGGAATGGCCGTACAAGTGCCACGTCATCATAATTTGTTGTGCAAAGTTTTCTGAGTATGTTTTGCTTTGTTTTAAACGCCTTATGTCACTTGGGCCCCATCGGACGGGGTCCCGTAAGTTGGTGGGAACTCTTCTTTAAAAATAGGCCACTTGTCAAGACTTTGTGAGTCTGTAAAACTTCTTTTTCTTCTTCTGTTGCTTCTTCTTAGGGTTTTGGCCATAGAGATTTTTAAGACTGAAATGCTGCAGTCATTTTGTCTTTTAGTTCCTGCACTCAAACAAGTCAAGTGAGAGAGCACAAAGCAATCATCTTCAATTTGGGGAATTCCGTTTCATAAAGTCATACAATAGGATATTGGTCAGCCCATTAGTACCCCTAAAACCCAAAGGGGACATCATTGACCTTATTCAAAATTGAGGTAATCTGTTGACAAAGGAACGGAGTGACTCCCCTCTTGTGCAAACCCCGCTCCATCATTGCATAGCATTTTCATTGAGAAAACCCGTTGCTTTAGAGATCTTTGATTCTTTCGTGAAGTTCCCTAGAGCATAGATGTTGTCAAATGTTGCAGGAACTGTAAAACCCTCTTTTTATCTTTCCGCTTGAAAAGGTGAAAATTTTTATTGTAGATCCCTTATGCAAAGCCAAGATATGGATAGTAGGGCTAGACATACGAACTCCAACTGGTATATCCAGGTGGCGGTGGTGGCAACGGTGACTGCACATGGTCAACATTAGATGGTTGCACCATACTCTCCCAATCGGAATAGAGGTTTGAGTTGTTGTCGGTTAAAAGCCCTTGTGCTTTCTGGTGCCCGGGGAGGAGGAGGAACAATCTGAGGGAATAGAGGAGGCAAAATGTAGTTCAAAAAATGTTGAAAGCTTTGCAGAATATAAAGGTTTTGCTGAGGATGTCTCGAGAGTAGTTGCGGAGCTCGTTGAGGAGTAAGTGTAGATTTTTGTAGAATTTAAAAACGGCGTCTTGCTTTATTTGTTCTGGAGAGGATCGGTATGTCATAAAAAAAGCACACGATTGAAGCTCCGATATCACTTTAACGAGACGACACCAGGTGCCAAGTGAAAAGAACAAACAAGAACAGACTTTTAGCACTTCAATACAATTGAAAAGAGAGAGAGAGAGAGAGAGAGAGAGAGAGAGAGAGAGAGAGAGAGAGAGAGAGAGAGAGAGAGAGAGAGAGAGAGAGAGAAAAGAAGAAGATTTTAATGTCGTAGGAAACTATCCCAAGAGACCTTAAAGATCTATCCGACGAGGAGAGTTGAACTCAAGACCTCTTATTCAAGAGGGAAATTGCATACCCAATCTACCACACTTGGTGATAGAAAGATTATACTATTTTCCTCCTTTTATTAGCACGCACACACACCCACACGCACGCCCAAGAAGATAATTTTATTGTCATAAGAAACTTATCTAAAGATCTATCAGAAAAGAGAGAGAGAGAGAGAGAGAGAGAGAGAGAGAGAGAGAGAGAGAGAGAGAGAGAGAGAGAGAGAGAGAGAGAGAGAGAGAGAGAGAGAGACGACATCAGTTTCTTCAACTATGGACGTGACATCAGTTTCTTCAACTATGGACGTGTACTGCAATTCTTTTTAGTATGAATAGAGGCACGATCACGTGGCATTATGCCCCTTGTCACGAGGACGTGGCAACTGCTAACCTTAGTTGTTGGTTTCTTTCCAATGATTTTTGTTTAATTTTTGAGACCCTCTTTTTGAAGTTGCAAATGGTCAAACATTATATGGCCAATGTGAACGGTAGTTTCACCCGCAGACGGAAAGTTGGTCGGCACTGGAACTCGTAAAGTAAAAGGATGTCTAGGCTCAGTTCAAGATCATGTAGGTATCCCTGTCGCACTTAGCAAGTTGGTGGATACTAGGAAGGTGGGGTCATCAATAAAGGCATAATAAAGTCAAGGTGGGGTCACCAAAGGAAAGGATCCGATAGTTGGGCCACATTGCACTTTTGGATGCGGTCCCAATGAGGATAGATGGTCAGAAGACCAGTGGGAGCCCAACAGAATCATTTTGTAAAATCTAGGGAACTACTACTTTGGGCCGTGAAATGTTTTCTCGTCATTACCTCCGGTATGACAAGGGGAACATCTTATTACTCTGCTACAAAGTCAACTGATGCAACTATCGGATACTTTCCTTAGGTGACCCCACCTTGACTTTATTATGCCTTTATTGATGACCTCACCTTGACTTTATTATGCCTTTATTAGGAAGTTGGCAGCCATGGAAATCTTCCCCTTTTTGCACATATTTGTTCACAGATGCATTACACGTCAAGCACAGAAGAGGGGGCGCTTGATTTATGCTGAGGGGATGCCTCATTAAGAACTTGTCATAGGTTAAGAGCTATAGGGTGCTTGCTTTCCCTCCCATGTACAGTGTGGTGCTAGGAGCATTACACGTCAAGCACAGAAGAGGGGGCGCTTGATTTATGCTGAGGGGATGCCTCATTGAGAACCTGTCATAGGTTAAGAGCTATAGGGTGCTTGCTTTCCCTCCCATGTACAGTGTGGTGCTAGGAGTGATGCCCTGCTCGCTACACATTGCTCTTTCCCCCCTGCGTGCAGTTATGTGATGCCCCACAAGAGGGCTCTTCATTTGACTGGTGTACAACTGTGTGGGGTTCATGCTTTTGTGCTGAGGCAAGAGCCTCCTTTCGCAGGAACAGGGGTAGCTAGCTGTACTCCAAAGAAGGCATCGGTGAGGGTCATAACCTCATCATATAGGTGCAAATTCAACGCTGTGTATGCGCAGAAAATTGATTTTTATTCAGTCATGCGGATGCCAAAACCCTTGGGAATCGTGCCCCACTGGTAGAGGACATGTAGGGGATTGTTTGGGGTTGAAAACATGGCAAAAACCAGTAAATACAGCGAGCTGAATTTAAGAGGGTTTACGCCAATGCAAGTGAGATCCAACAGGTTAATTGATTTCGCGCAAGTTTTGGGGCTGTTATGTTGCCGAAATTTGGCCAAATCAGGTAGTATCTAGTGTGATACAGGTAAAGGATTCCCAGGACCTTACTTTGTAATTTTCCCTCTCAAAGAATAAAGAAATACCGAAAGGGGCGCCAATTTTGGGGCCTACAGGTTGTTGGTGTCTGCTTGGAGCATTCTAGGTACCGAGCCGTGTGTGTGCTTAAGTGTTAATTCCCATCGCAGCTTTCCTTTGCACGTTCTCTTTGTCTGTGTCTAAAGTAAAGAATTTCGGGTGATAGCCAACGTGGCAACGCCTACCGCCCTACGGACCGGTTTCACCCCTCCATGGTGGTTTATTCATCATTCTTCTCAGTTTCCTCCTTGATGTAGATACAGCCCTGCCATTGATTATCCACAGCTTGTACTTCTTCTAGAAGACGGGCTCTCTTGAGCATCTCTAGAAGTCTCTTTGTACTTAGTATATAGCAATTGTTCTTGAGAGAGAGAGAGAGAGAGAGAGAGAGAGAGAGAGAGAGCACAAGAAACAGTGGCGTAGTTTTACTCTTAGATTGCATGGCCCCTTAACTGTGAGAGCACACAAGAAACAGAGTGGCGGAGTTTTACTCTTGGACTGCATGGCCCCTTAACTGTGGCGCTGTAATTAAGTCAGACTTTGTAAATAATTAATTTATTTACGAGAAAAGAATTATCTAATTGGTTGTGTGCACATCAGAATAGATTTAGCAGTTATGGGGCCTCAGGTGTGCCCAAGTTTGGGCCAGTGCACCTCAGGGAGACCCTAGTAGAAAATATCTTGAAGCCCTAGCGATTGGGAAATCAGGTCTTCAATGAAGGGGTAGATAGTAGCCTCAGATTTCAGGCTCAAAAAATTACGCGCGCTAGTGCAAGCACAGGAATGAGATGGGGTCCTTAGACTATTAACCCTAAGGCTTGATTATTTTACGGCCTTAGGATAAGTTAGTTAAAAGTATTCTTAAATGATTTGCGTTGGACCAAATGACCGGACAAGTGCGAACAGGTAATGCCAGAGCATTGCTAGCACGGCAATGCGCTAGGGAGCAGCTAACGTTTTCATTTGTTGCATCTAAGTGTGCAGTTGTGCACTTAATTGCACATTTCATTCACTAGCATAGGATTTTTAAAGTCAAAAGTTGAATGGTTTTTAAGTTTTAAAGTAAGTGTGCCACTTGGCACACTTTCCCATGCAATCTCTCTCTCTCTCTCTCTCTCTCTCTCTCTCTCTCTCTCTCTCTTCATGCTAGCGCCCCCTCTTCTGGGAGGCTATAAGAGAGCAGCCCCTCCCTCTCTTGCGAGGTTGGCAGTGCACTACCCCTTCCAAGTTGACCATCCTCTACGTAGTAAAGCTCTCCATTGAAGCTTGAGAGCAGCACCTTGTGGTGTATGTGGAGCCTCTGAGCACCCATCACCTAGAACAAGGCCTCTCATGGTTGCATGCAGCTTTGGGAGAAGTTTCATCGCGTAAAGTAGTAGAAAACTCTCTTTCTCCCTTGTCTAGCTGCTGCAAATTCCCTGTTTTCAGCTTCTAATCACTTGTATTAGGGTGAATTTCAGCAAAGTCTTAATAGAATCTCATTCCCCACTACCTACTCTACACATACACCAAGTTTGGAGCATTTCTATCGTGAAAAGGATCTCCATTTTGGCATTGTAACGCGCTCAGGTAACAATTTTTGGTTATGTGCAGAAAATTACAGCAAGTGTGTGTGTGTGTGTGTGTGTATGTTTTGCATGTTTCTGTGGTTGGTTGATTGCAGGAATGATTACGTCCAAAGTGGCACAGTTAGCGGAAGATAGACCCTCATTCGTGAGAGCTTCCGATGAGTTTTGTGGAAGGTAGACTCTCCCCTACGAGAGCTTCCCAAAATCTCGCAGAAGAGGATAGATCCTCTCAGTAGTCAGAGAGCAGTTCTTCTACTCTCTCAGTCAGAAGCAGAAAAAAGCCAAGAAAGAATAGAGGACGGGCTTTCGCCCCGTTCTTGTGCTTGTAAAGATTCTCCCTTAGTAATAAAGATATTCTCTTTATGGGGGGGGGGGGGGGGGGGGACCAATCCATCTTCTGGTCCCCAATGAAGTGTTAAGCTTTCTCTCTCTCTCTCTCTCTCTCTCTCTCTCTCTCTCTCTCTCTCTCTCCAATTCTCTTGAGTATTTGAAGTACAATTAAAAGTCAGTTTACGCTTCCGTATTTTTGTGGTAGTGGTATCAGAGCAAGGTCATCTCTCTGTTCCTTAAGGGATTGACGACTCTTGGCAGTGAAACCGGCCTGTTCAATCCAAAAAGGGCGGTAGACTTTACTTTAAACCTTGATTTAGCTTTCACCCATTATTAGTCGTCTATTTTACCTGTACTTTCAAGACACATCAAAGGGGAGAGGGATACAGGCTGCTAGATTGCACCTGTATGAGTAGACGGACACCAGATTGGCCCCTAACTTAGGCGCCCCTTTCGGTATTTCTTTATTATTCAAAAGAGGGAATAAACGCTGTGGTTCCTACAAGCTGCCCCGCACAAACTCGGCTGAATTTCCACTGTTCCAGCCCGATTTCGGCAGCATAACTGTACTAGAACCCTTCACGGTCAGTATTCCCACGCATTGACTGACTTTCCCGACGCATACGGGCACTTTGCAAAACCTGGCGAGAATCTGCAGCACGCTGAATTCTCTGTTTTCAGCCCTGAAAATGCGCCAGATCGCCTGTATAGCGGTCCCCTTGCGTCCCCGAACCTCCTGGGGGTATTAGGGTCCGTTTAGGGCCAAAACCCTAAACCTGCAAAAATACACAGCAGGCTGTAATTCACTGTTTCGGGCTCCGTTTCGCGTGCCGGTCGCATCCCTAGCAAGTCCTCGAGCTCCCGCACCTGTAGGGCTACTTGCCCTTTGAATCGGACGAGATTTCTGGCGTGAAACCTCTCCGAATTCACCTGTACCTGCGGGGGGATTAGCCGCTAGCTAATCCAGTACCTGTGCAAGAGGCTCTTGCCTCGGCAATCGCGCATGAACCCACACAACTGTACATTGGTCAAATGAAGAGCCCACTAGAGGGGCATAACATACTGCCAAAGGGGAGAGAGAGGGCAGTGCGTAGCGTGCAGGGCATCACTCCTGGCACCGCACTGTGCATAAGAGGGAAAGCAAGCACTCCATAGCTCTTAACCTGTGACAGAGACTTGCAAAATGAGCCTCCCAGCTATAAATCACGTTTTTGCCTTCTCTATAAGTAGTAAACTGGCCTCAGAGTGCCAAGTGTCACTCATTTGTGCATTTTCCCGCTTTAGACCCTCGGGTCTAAAAATATCTCACCTGCAGCCTCTGTTGACTTGGCCACAGAGTAACAAAATGATCCCCATGTCAAACTGCACGTAATGACGCGAAGACATTTTCAGGTCCCAAAATAGCAGTTCCCTAAATTTTAGGAGATGCTGCCATTATATCTTTCTAGGTCATCCGACCCTCTTTGTACACTGTGGCCACATCCAAAACTGAAATGTAGCCTCTGTAGCAAAGGATTCCACTTTGGCTAGTCAATGACCCCACTTGGCTAACCATAGTCCTTGTCCAACCTTAGTGCTCTCTTGCCCTCAGGCCTGGACTCCCTCTGGACAGTTCCACACTAGCTATGCAATGCAGGGCAGTTAGATTTCCCGAGGGGTGTTTCCAAAAAGTGAAAGTAAATAGATAATAAGAAAGAAATCAACAAAAAGGATAGATAGTAGTCACACGCTGGTGACATACCCCCCTCTTGAAATCTCAAACGTCCTCGTTTGCATCTATGTCGTCCATGCTTACTGTCAACACTGATGTATTCAACACATGTCGACACATATACGACACATACATGCTCATTGTCAACCCTGGTGTATTCAACACCTCGTCGACTCATGTATTGCTTGCGTGTGAACCCTGTCCCAATGACATAGTGGTAGCTTCGCACTCTGCCATTGCTTTGAGTCACTAACTTTCCAATGACAAAATGGTAGCTGCACATTTTGCCACTGTCTTATAGTACACGTTGGATCCCGTAACACTTTCGAGCATACCCAAACCGACAGTTTAAGAATGCAGTTACACATGTACTCTTTAATAGAAGCAATCACTGTATCCTTGACAGACTGACAAGAAATACTCACTTCTATAGCACTAACCAAACTTTTGGACATTCCATAAGAGCAATTGCCAAACTGACAATCTGTACAGCTCTAACATTCATGTAACAGGTATTTGATTTGAGCTCACTTTAAATACCATGTACATCATTTGTTTCAAAAGCCATTGTCACACTGACAATCCATTTAGCTTTGAAACTCAAGGGGTCAAGGTAGGTTGCAAATCGAAGGCTTCCAGGTAGAGTGATAACACAGTTGGTGACTCTGCAAGTTCACCTTCTTCCATCCACTTAGCATCCATTGGTGGATAGTTTTTAAACTTTACCAAGTAACGCCTAGCAACCTTGCCTTTCACTTTCCTTTCTTTGTGTGCCAAAATCTGTTCAGGGAGCAAGATCTCGTCAAGTTCCTCGACTTCCGGCTGATCTTCAGCTGGCATATCTTCTGGCACATCACCCACATAGGGTCTGAGAAGACTCACATGAAACGCATTGTGAATCTTCCAACTGTCAGGCAATTTCAGCCTATATGCAACATCACTGATTATGTCGCATACTTGAAAAGGCCCATAGTAACGCATGTTGAGCTTTGGAAAGAGTCTTTCCTTGCCCTTCATCTTCTTTAACCTTGCCTTTTCAAACCGTAGAAGCACCCAATCACCAAGTGAATATACCACTTCACGACGGTGACGATCAGCTGCTTTCTTTTGCTTTGCCTGAGTCCTTTCTAAGGCCACTTTGACCTTCTTGTACATTTCATCCATGTCTTGAACATACTTATCTGCTTCAAATATCTTGTCCTTTGTATGCAGTATGGGAGGAACTTTCTTGCCACCTTCAACTATCTCAAACGGTGCCTTGCCAGTTGATGAATGCACTGTATTATTGTATGCATACTCCACCAATGGCAAATACTGCTCCCACTTTCCTTTATGCTCTGACACATAGCACTTCAGCAGATCTAGGACAGTAGACTTTGCCTCTTCTGACTGCCCATCTGTTTGAGGATGAAATGACGAAGAGAATTTGAGCGTGGTACCCATATTCTCAAACAAGCCTTTCCAGAACAAACTAGTCATGCGTGGATCACGGTCGCTAATAATCGACTGTGGCATGCCATGATACTTGAAAATATTGCTCATAAACAAGCGTGCCATCTGATCTGGCTTTATCTTCTTCCTGACAGGAATAAAATGAGCCTGTTTGCTGAATCTGCAAATAATGGTCCAAATACCATCATTTCCTGTCTGCGTTCTTGGAAGATCAAAGATAAAATCCATAGCAATACTTTCCCATGGTTTATCTGGAATAGGTAGTGGTTGCAATAACCCTGGTGCCTTTTGCCTGTCAAACTTGACCTTTTGGCATATTAGGCATTCTCGCACAAAGGCATCCACATCCCTTCTCAATGTAGGCCAATAGAAGAATGTCTCTACCGCTTTAACTGTAGCATCGATACCACGATGCCCTGCATACGGTGGGACATGACTCTCTTCCATAACTTTGCGTCGCAATGGCTTTGTGACACACAATCTGCCATGCATCATCATGAACCCGTCTTTAAGAAGATAGTGTTCATGACGTTGTCCATCCATTAGTTGCTCGAAGACCCTTGCAAAATCTTCATCATTTGCATACTGTTCTCTCATATCATCAAGTTCATGATGATAAGGAATCGACACAGCTGAAATTTGTGGCTTCCTTGACAAGGCATCGGCCACAACGTTCTTCTTGCCTTCCACATGCACAATCTGAAAATGGAACATGGACAAGATATTTGCCCATCGCATATGCTTTTCAGATAACTTTGTCTGTGTCAAGAAGTATCGCAAGGTCTGATGGTCCGTTTGGACAACGAAATCTGCACCTAGCAGGTAGTGTTTCCAACTTAAGAGCGCATGAATCACAGCCAGTAACTCTTTCTCATAGACCTGCATGGTCATCTCTGGCCCTTGCAAAATTCTGCTCTCATAGGCTACTACCCTGCCATCTTGCATTAGCACAGCACCAATGCTACTACCGCAGGCATCACACTGGACCACAAATGACTTCCTAAGATCCGGCAACACAATGACTGGATCTGAAGTCATCTTTTCCTTTAAGAGATTAAAAGCTGAAATCTCTTTCTGTGTCCATCTGAAGGTGACTGCCTTCTTTTGAAGAGCATGTAAAGGTGAAGCAATCTCAGCGAAATTTCGAATAAACCTTCTGTAATAGGAGCATAGTCCCAAAAAGCTTCGGACATCATGCACCGTCTTCAAATTTGGCCATGACTTGATCGCTTCAACTTTTGCAGGATCCATTCTGACACCATCCTTTGAGACAATGTGTCCCAGAAAGTGAATCTCTTCCAGAAAAAACTCACTTTTCTTTGCATTGATGAGCAACCTATGACTGCGTAGCTCTTTGAACACAATGGCCAAGTGATGCCTATGCTCCTCTTCATTCTTTGAGTAGACTATCATGTCATCAAAGAACGTACCAACAAACTGCTGGTATGGACGGAAAATTCTGTCCATCATCCTATTAAACGTAGCAGGAGCATTTGTGAGACCAAAGGGCATCACTAAAAATTCGTAAAGGCCAAACGTTGTTCTAAAAGCAGTCTTGTGCACATCCTCTGATCTAATGCGGATCTGATGATACCCACTCTTTAGATCTATCCTGCTAAACATAGCTGCTCCTTCTAATTTGTCCATAATATCATCAATTCTAGGTATAGGGAACCTATTCTTGATGGTATTCTTGTTCAGTGCACGGTAGTCGATGCACATACGCCATGAGCCATCTTTTTTCTGCACCAACAATACTGGAGAACAGAATGGAGATGAACTGGGCTGAATCAGCCCTTTTTCTAACAGCTCCTGTACTTGGCCCATTATCTCTTTCTGCTGAGCCGCACTAACCCTGTACGGAGGCTTATTTGGTGGGCTACAGCCTGGCACCAAATCTATCGCATGGTCCTCGGGTCTCTCTGGCGGTAATTGAGACGGTAATGAATCAGAAAAACAGTCACTATACTGTTGTAAAAACATTGACCTTTCTTTATCTAGCACAGATAAATTTGATTCATCACAATCTGACACTTCACGTGCAAAAACCAAGTACGCAGAAAGATGCTTTTTCATTACAGAAGTAATAGCAGAAGCTGATACAGTAGGAATAGACTCCCCTTTAAGCTTTACATCCAGAATATGAGTCTTTCCCCTGCTCTGTACAGTGATCTTTTTGTTGTAGGCATCCAGGATTCCCTGTACACGAAACAACCAAGGAATACCTAACAACACATCACATCCGTCCAGTGGCATGATGTAAAATTCTTCAGCATCTACATAGGACTGGATATGTAGACGCAACTTTCCAATGATGGGTGTCACAGCCTCTGTATGGCCAGGACATGCCAAACCTGCCTCTGCTGTATACCCCATCTCTTCAGGTCTGATTCCCAACTTTGAAGCCAATTCTGGGGAAATAAAGTTGGCTTTGGCACCTGGATCAAAGAAGATAAGCACTGTTTGATCCCTAACCTTTCCCCATGCTCTGCAAAGCTCACTTGCATCTGAATTTGGCTTGTCGCCCACCATATCTGGCACTAGACCAGCCATGGGCTTCTTTCCCTTCCTGTCCTCCTTGTCTTCAGAATCAGCTGGCCTTTTCTTTGTAGGACAGTTGTAAGCAATGTGGCCAGGCTGCTCACATATAAAGCATTTGTTCTCTGTCCTCAGGACCTTCTTTTGCTCTTCTGACTTGCGAGGAAAACGTCTTTTCCATTTCTTTGCGGGTCCTTTTTCTGATTCAGCCGTAGCTTTGTCTTTCCCTGCGTTGGCCGACTCCTGAGTCCCTTTAGGAGCCTCATTGGGAACGTGCTTCTTGGCTGAATTTTTCTTGCCTGATCCTGCCTTGACGCCAGTGTTAAATTCACAATCTTCTCCCTTGAGCAAACCATTGCCAGTGTTTGCTACCTCGATGAGCTGCGTCAAAGTAGTGACTTTGGTCTTTGTGCAGTATTTTCTCAATCCTTTGGGTAGGCCACAACAGTATTTTTCTATCTGTTCTGTCAATGGCACAAACCTATAGGAAGTTACTGGAAGTAGAGCTTTCCAAAACTTCCGATTGTAATCATCCAGATTTCTGCAAGTGGCAGCATTAAGCTGGTGCCATTCTGTCATGACATCTGCTTCGAAATCATCAGATAACCATGCTGCTGCAAAAATCTGCTTGAAGTAAATCCATGTGGACGGAGCTTGCCCTTGAAGCAATAAAGTTGTCCACCATTGTCCCGCATTCCCTGTCAAGAAAGTGGCTGCCTTGCGGACCTTTGAAGCCTCTGTAAAGTTTCCCCCTGCATAGGCCTTGTCAAACTGCTGGAGGAATGAAAGAGCCTTCTTCCTGTCATCAAACCCTGTAAAGGTCGTGAATGACACTCCTTTGCCACCTTCTTTGTACGGAGTTGGCCTCTCCAGCGGCGTTAAATTGTCATATGGAAGTGACTGAAACATGGGAACACTATTAAGGTTCATCTGTGTTCCTTGGCCGCTATTAACTTGACCTGGAAATGCCATATTTGGCTGCTGATTTGTAATTCCAGCCATACCAAAACTTGCTTGTGGCATCCCAAATTGTCCCTGAGTGCTCTGAAACCCTGGTAGCATGCCTGTGACACCATACATGGGGTTAGGCATCATCGTTTGAGCACCCCCAAACACTGTTCCTGGCGTATAAAACTGATTTCCAGGTGCATGACCAGCCATGCTCTGAAATACCGATCCACCTCCAAAATAGCCAGGGTGTACTGAAGGTGGTGGGAAGACCTGTTGCATAGCCTGTAGGTTGCTTCCCTGCCCATTAGAACCAGCTATAGGCTGCTGAAAGGTGGCGGGCTGAATTGGTACAGCTTGAAAAACTGGCATCTCAGCCACCTGTTCTTGCACCTTAGGCATACGTTGTGGAGACTGCATGTTCTCCGTCAAGTGTACAGGTGTTTCCATTGACTGTGCGGTATGAATCACCTGTGCTCGAGCCTTAACAGGCTTTTGAATATGATCCAGTGACCCAACTTGCTGAGACGGAACAGGAGGTTGCAGAAAGGCTAAAAACCTTGGGTTCTGCATTACTTGTGTGAACATAGCCACAGCAGTAGCCAACTGGGTCCTGAATATATCATCATCAGTCTGTGGTGGTCTTGAGGACTCACCCACTTCATGTGTCTGTTGACCCTGTGAAGAGGAAACCTCTTCAGTCACATCATCTGGTCTGTCAGCCATAATTACAATTCCCTGTGTCTGGTCTATGATCCCCTGTGTCTTCAAGCCCAAAACTGCCCAAGGCTCACTTCTATGGGAAAAAGTGATTTAATCCCGTCGATGGAACCATGAAACCGGCCTGTTCAATCCAAAAAGGGCGGTAGACTTTACTTTAAACCTTGATTTAGCTTTCACCCATTATTAGTCGTCTATTTTACCTGTACTTTCAAGACACATCAAAGGGGAGAGGGATACAGGCTGCTAGATTGCACCTGTATGAGTAGACGGACACCAGATTGGCCCCTAACTTAGGCGCCCCTTTCGGTATTTCTTTATTATTCAAAAGAGGGAATAAACGCTGTGGTTCCTACAAGCTGCCCCGCACAAACTCGGCTGAATTTCCACTGTTCCAGCCCGATTTCGGCAGCATAACTGTACTAGATACCTTCACGGTCAGTATTCCCACGCATTGACTGACTTTCCCGACGCATACGGGCACTTTGCAAAACCTGGCGAGAATCTGCAGCACGCTGAATTCTCTGTTTTCAGCCCTGAAAATGCGCCAGATCGCCTGTACAGCGGTCCCCTTGCGTCCCCGAACCTCCTGGGGGTATTAGGGTCCGTTTAGGGCCAAAACCCTAAACCTGCAAAAATACACAGCAGGCTGTAATTCACTGTTTCGGGCTCCGTTTCGCGTGCCGGTCGCATCCCTAGCAAGTCCTCGAGCTCCCGCACCTGTAGGGCTACTTGCCCTTTGAATCGGACGAGATTTCTGGCGTGAAACCTCTCCGAATTCACCTGTACCTGCGGGGGGATTAGCCGCTAGCTAATCCAGTACCTGTGCAAGAGGCTCTTGCCTCGGCAATCGCGCATGAACCCACACAACTGTACATTGGTCAAATGAAGAGCCCACTAGAGGGGCATAACATACTGCCAAAGGGGAGAGAGAGGGCAGTGCGTAGCGTGCAGGGCATCACTCCTGGCACCGCACTGTGCATAAGAGGGAAAGCAAGCACTCCATAGCTCTTAACCTGTGACAGAGACTTGCAAAATGAGCCTCCCAGCTATAAATCACGTTTTTGCCTTCTCTATAAGTAGTAAACTGGCCTCAGAGTGCCAAGTGTCACTCATTTGTGCATTTTCCCGCTTTAGACCCTCGGGTCTAAAAATATCTCACCTGCAGCCTCTGTTGACTTGGCCACAGAGTAACAAAATGATCCCCATGTCAAACTGCACGTAATGACGCGAAGACATTTTCAGGTCCCAAAATAGCAGTTCCCTAAATTTTAGGAGATGCTGCCATTATATCTTTCTAGGTCATCCGACCCTCTTTGTACACTGTGGCCACATCCAAAACTGAAATGTAGCCTCTGTAGCAAAGGATTCCACTTTGGCTAGTCAATGACCCCACTTGGCTAACCATAGTCCTTGTCCAACCTTAGTGCTCTCTTGCCCTCAGGCCTGGACTCCCTCTGGACAGTTCCACACTAGCTATGCAATGCAGGGCAGTTAGATTTCCCGAGGGGTGTTTCCAAAAAGTGAAAGTAAATAGATAATAAGAAAGAAATCAACAAAAAGGATAGATAGTAGTCACACGCTGGTGACAGGCAGACTGCAGAAATGGGAGGACGCGAGATAGAGTTCTCTCTCCTTCAACAGCAGGTGGCAGAGTTGCAAAAAGATCTCTCGCATCCAGAAGTCGAAATGATTCTCCATACTCTTGAGAAAGGGAAGGAGAAAATGCCGATGGGGTCTGGAGACATCTCGCAGAACCCAAAGGCGCCAGAACCAAGGAAAGATCCTTTGATTGGAACCTCCCGCATGCACGAGTGGCACAGGAAACCTCCAGAACGTCATGTGCGGTTTAATCCAAAGGTTCAAGAGCAGGATTACCCTGATTCCCCGCAGTTCTCTTTCATGAAGGATCTGGATGACATCGTCGCTCCAGAGGACATGTTTTTGGACGACCCGCTGCAGCAAGAAGTGCATTCAAGGGAAAAGACTCCTGTCCATAAGGAGTCTAAGCATAGAAAGAAGGAGCACCATAAGAAGAAGCACCACAGGCAGAAAACATTCAAGTCGGGAGACAAAGATGTGAAATTCGACACCTACAATGGACGGCGTGATAATGACAAAGCTTTGGCTTTTATCCGCCAATTCGAAGTTGCATTTGCTGAAGGGAATTTTAAAGAAAGATCCAAGCTTCGCCATGTTAGTATGTACCTGAAAGGCACCGCCAGTAGTTGGTGGTTAACCCTTATCCTGGAAGATCGTAAACCCCAAGATTGGACTCCTTTCAAGGAGTTCTACGCACAGTTCCTTCCTCCAGACTATGAGGAAGAGGTAAAGAAAGAATGGGATCGACTTTCACAGTCGGAGAACGAAATTGTTCCGCGTTATGTGGATAGGTTTTGGGACGTTCTCTTGGAAGTCACTCCATTCAAAAAGATTGACGATTCGGAAAAGATGCGCAAGTTCGAAGCAAGATTGCATGAAGCCTTGCAAAAGGCTATGAAGCTTTACCCTCGAGGTAACTTGCAGATACTTATGGAATCAGCCGGCATAGCTGATGGAATACATGATAAGGGTACTCCCAGGAAGATGGAGCAAAGCACTTACCATGCCAAGCAGAAGGCTCTCCATGAGCAGCCTACCTCTACTTCTTCTTCTCAAAAGAAGAAACGAACCGCCTTTGAAGCAGAAGCAAAGCCAAATCAGCCCAAGAAAGGGAGATATCTCTCTCTTGTTGAGTTGCGAACTTACATTAGTGAAGGAAGATGCTTCAAGTGTGGACAAGTTGGTCATATGAAGGTTGACTGTCCTACCAAACCTCCACAACCACCCTCTTCCAATGCAGTCCCGGATGTACAGGGAAATACAACCAAGGATGGAAAAGAAAGAGCTCTTCTTAAAGCATGGGGTAGCATCAACAACCAACGGGCTCTCATTTTGTTTGACCCTGGAAGTACAAACAACTTCATCTCTACCAAGCTAGCTGATGACCTGAACTTGCAGCCCAATCGTTTTGGAGTTTCTATTCAAGCACAATCTGCTTTCAAAGGGCAGAACTCAAACTCTACTCCAATCATAGGGAAGTTGAATCTAAAGGTCGACGACTACAAGGATCAAGAGTCTTTCTTACTAGCTTCACTTGAAGGATGCGATGTTATCTTGGGAATGCCTTGGCACTACAAGATGCATCCCATTCCTGACTATGTTGAGAAAACCTTATCCTTCGCTCATAAAGGAAAGGAGTATCTTGTACTTGCAGATGCAGGTGATTGGCGTATCCCTATCGCCAATCACATTGCCATCAAGAAAGAAATGAAAAAGTGTGTTTCAGCATACTTGATTTTTGCAAGAGAGAGAGAGATGTGTCTATTTCACAACTTCCTTCCTCTCTAGAGCAAAAAAGACTTAAGTTATTAGAAAGTTATAAAGATTGTTTTGCAGATGAACTTCCAAATGAACTCCCACCTCCTCGACCTGAGGATCATACAATTGATTTGATCCCAGGAAGTTCTCCTCCAAATCAGCCCCCTTATCGAGTTAGTCTAATGCAGCAAGAGGAAATTCTCAAGCAGGTTAACGAACTTTTGGAGAAGGGCTTAATAAGGCCTAGTACTTCTCCATATTGTTCACCTGTCTTGCTAGTACAGAAAAAGGATGGCACATTCCGCATGTGCATAGACTATAGATCTCTAAACAAGATCACAATCAAGAATCGATTTCCAATCCCTCGGATTGACGATATTCTTGACAAGTTACAAGGAGCAAGTGTCTTTATTCGTATAGACTTGAAGAGCGGTTATCATCAAATCCGCATAGCTCCTCAAGATGTGCATAAAACTTCATTTAGAACAACCTTCGGGTTGTATGAATTTCTAGTGATGCCTTTTGGGCTCACTAATGCACCAGCTACATTCAACAGAATGATGGATAGAATCTTCCACTCATACAGAAGCTTTACAGGCGTTTTCTTTGATGACGTCTTAATCTTCTCAGAGACGGAAGACGAACACTATAAGCATCTCGCCTTAGTGTTTGAAGAATTACGCAAACACAAATTATTTGTGAATGCTAAGAAGAGTGAGTTCTTTCTAAAAGAAATCCACTATTTGGGCCATATAGTATCTCACAACCAGGTGAGAATGGACCCTGATAAGATTCAAGCAGTTCTAGAATGGCCTACGCCAACTACAGTACATGATGTACGAAGTTTCATTGGCCTATGTTCTTATTATCAGCGTTTCATTCGAGCTTTTGCCGCGATAGCAGGTCCCCTTTATGACCTGACAAAGAAGCGGATTCCATTCCATTGGGGGTCTGGACAAAAACAAGCTTTCGAAAAACTTAAGTATCTACTGAGTCACAGACCTGTTCTCACCGTCCTTGATCTTCGCAAACCTTTCGAGGTATACTGCGGTGCATCTGGAGATTTTGTAGGAGGAGTTTTGAACCAAGAGGGTCACGCGATAGCCTATGAAAGTCAGCGCCTTAGAGATGCAGAGTTGCATGTCTCCATATACGAGAAAGAGCTAATGGCAGTAATTCATGCTCTTTCCATTTGGAAACACTATCTATTAGGAGCTGATTTTATTATCAAGACAGATCATCAAAGTCTTCGCTACTTTCTCACACAGAGAAAGTTATCAGAAAAGCAGATGAGATGGGCCAACTTTCTTTCAATGTTCCATTTTCAGATTTTACACACTTCTGGAACAAAGAATGCAGTTGCAGATGCTCTCTCCAGGCGTCCAAAGATCAATGCACTAACAACAATTTATCATGAGGAACTAGAATCTCTCAGCGAGATGTATCCTCAAGATCCAGACTTCGCCACAATTTGGTCAGATCTTCAAGCTGGTCACTCAAGGCCACCTTATTCCATTAGGGATAATACGCTCTATCGTCAACAAGCAATATGCATAGCTCAGCCCTTACGACAGAAGATGATGGATGAAGCCCATAATTCTCCTTATGCTGGGCATCGGGGAATTGCTTCCACCACTAGTGCCCTTGAAAGGTATTTCTTTTGGCCAACACTCCGTGCGGACATTGAAAAACATGTACGTGAGTGTTTAGTCTGCCAAAAAGTAAAATATGACAGACATAAAGTTTATGGCAAGCTTTAGCCACTCCCTGTGCCTAACACGCCATGGGAAAGTAGTGCCATGGATTTTATTACGGATCTTCCTCGATCCAAGAATGAAAATGATGCAATCTGGACTATAGTAGACAGATTCAGTAAGCAAGCACATTTTCTTCCAGTAAAGAACACGATCAAAGCTGATCACATGGCTAGAATATTTCTAGCTCAGATTTTTAAACACCATGGATTGCCAAAGACTATTGTCAGCGATAGAGATCCCCGCATGACTAGTCTATTTTGGCAGGCATTGTTTGAAAACTTGGGAACTAAGCTTGACTTTTCATCAGCTTATCATCCTCAAACAGATGGTCAAAGCGAAATCGCTAATGCCACTATTTTAGATCTCCTCAAGTGCTATGTTGCGGAACGACAATCCGAATGGGAACAGTACTTACCAATAGTTGAGTTTGCGTATAATAATACCATACATTCCTCAACTGGTAAAGCTCCCTTCGAAATTATTTATGAGAAGCCACTCTTACTTCCTATTATGGTTACCAAAGAAAACATCTTCGCCGCAGATGAATTTGTGCGTAATATTGATATTGCCCATCAACAAGTAAAGCAAGCGATTCCTCGTACTCAAGAGCAACAGAAGAGAAAAGCAGACAAGCACAGAAGGAATCTCAATCTTGAAAAAGGACAATATGTCCTGCTTCGGTTTGAGAAAGCTAGATTGAAAAAGCCGGTCGGCAAAGGGAAAGTTGTCAAACTTTCCCATAGATTTTACGGCCCTTTCAAAATTACAGATAAAGTCAATGACGTGACTTTTAGATTGGATTTGCCTTCTAACTGGCGCATCCATAATGCTTTTCATGTCAGTCTCCTCCGACCATATGTTGGACCTCCTCCAGTGGCGCCAGTACAAGAAGATCCTCCAGAAGTCGAAGAGACTGAGGAAATCCTTCAACCTGAACAGATAATACACCACTCGCAGAGACAACTCAAGTCAGGGAGTCTGCATCGAAAGTATTTAGTCAAGTTCAAGAAATATACTCCTTTAGATGCAAAGTGGATGACTGAGTCTGATCTTAAGGATTACCCAGACATCTTGCACAGTTATGTTGACGCTCTACAGTTGAGGTCAACTGTTTAGAACCAAGAGGGATGTAACTAAGTCAGACTTTGTAAATAATTAATTTATTTACGAGAAAAGAATTATCTAATTAGTTGTGTGCACATCAGAATAGATTTAGCAGTTATGGGGTCTCAGGTGCGCCCAAGTTTAGGCCAGTGCACCTCAGGGAGACCCTAGCAGAAAATACCCTGAAGCCCTAGCGATTGGGAAATCGGGTCTTCAATGAAAGAGTAGATAGTAGCCTCAAATTTCAGGCTCAGAAAATTACGCGCGCTAGTGCAAGCACAGGAATGAGATGGGATCCTTAGACTATTAACCCTAAGGCTTGATTATTTTACGGCCTTAGGATAAGTTAGTTAAAAGTATTCTTAAATGATTTGCGCTGGACCAAATGGCCGGACAAGTGCGAACAGGTAATGACAGAGCATTGCTGGCACGGCAATGCACTAGGGAGCAGCTAACGTTTTCATTTGTTGCATCTAAGTGTGCAGTTGTGCACTTACTTGCACATTTCATTAACTAGCATAGGATTTTTAAAGTCGAAAGTTGAATGGTTTTTAAGTTTTAAAGTAAGTGTGCCACTTGGCACACTTTCCCATGCAATTTCTCTCTCTCTCTCTCTCTCTCTCTCTCTCTCTCTCTCTCTCTCTCTCTTCTGGGAGGCTATAAGAGAGCAGCCCCTCCCTCTCTTGCGAGGTTGGTAGTGCACTAAACCCCCCCCAAGTTGACCATCCTCTACGCAGTGAAGCTCTCCATTGAAGCTTGAGAGCAGCACCTTGTGGTGTATGTGGAGCCTCTGAGCACCCATCACCTAGAACAAGGCCTCTCATGGTTGCATGCAGCTTTGGGAGAAGTTTCATCGCGTAAAGTAGTAGAAAACACTCTTTCTCCCTAGCTGCTGCAAATTCCCTGTTTTCAGCTTCTAATCACTTGTATTAGGGTGAATTTAAGCAAAGTCTTAATAGAATCTCATTCCCCACTACCTACTCTACACATACACCAAGTTTGGAGCATTTCTATCGTGAAAAGGACCTCCATTTTGGCATTGTAACGTGCTCAGGTAACAATTTCTGGTTATGTGCAGAAAATTACAGCAAGTGTGTGTGTGTGTGTGTTTTGCATGTTTCTGTGGTTGGTTGATTGCAGGAATGATTACGTCCAAAGTGGCACAGTTAGCGGAAGATAGACCCTCATTCGTGAGAGCTTCCGATTAGTTTTGTGGAAGGTAGACTCTCCCCTACGAGAGCTTCCCAAAATCTCGCAGAAGAGGATAGATCCTCTCAGTAGTCAGAGAGCAGTTCTTCTACTCTCTCAGTCATAAGCAGAAAAAAGCCAAGAAAGAATAGAGGACGGGCTTTCGCCCCGTTCCTGTGCTTGTAAAGATTCTCCCTTAGTAATAAAGATATTCTCTTTATGGGGGGGGGGACCAGTCCATCTTCTGGTCCCCAATGAAGTGTCATGCTCTCTCTCTCTCTCTCTCTCTCTCTCTCTCTCTCTCTCTCCAATTCTCTCGAGTATTTGAAGTACAATTAAAAGTCAGTTTACGCTTCCTTATTTTTGTGACAGGCGTCCATCTCGATATTTCTTCATATTACTTCAACTAGGTACAACTCTATGGCTCTGCTCTGCGTCTCTGGCGGGTAGAATGTGAGAGAGTGAGCCCACAACACTTATTTAAAGGCCCTTAGCCTACCAAAAGCATCTCACATGAAAAGCACTGCTTCTAAAAGCAAAACACATTGTGGGTATGTGTGGTACAACATGAGTAGGGTGTACAACCCTCAAAAGAGCTAAATTACAAGAGATCCGTCACTGGTCGCTGGCGGATCTCATCAATCGTGCATGTTGGGCCAAAGTGGCTTGAGAGCTTTGATGCAGCCTCCTGTGAAGCTATGTAGTCCTTCGTAGTCGTGGGCGTCTGGATCTTCCTAGCTCAGTCGCTCGATCGATTAAAGAAGTCCGTGATCCGTCTCTTAGACTGGCTAGCCTCTCCTCTCATCAGGCTCTCTCTGTGTCTGCGCAGCTTGAGCAAAAACAGTCCCAGACATCTCTGGTCCTCATACCCCAATGACTAGAGAGAGTGGCTGTAAGCCCTCTCTAAACAGGCAGGGAAAGCGGCCTCGTATCTCATAGTATACTGGGCAGTGACGTGTAGTGCATCTCTGTCTCTGGCTCCATGTGACATAGGGGACATGTCCTCGCCTCTGTTGGTACTCCGTTGTATCTACCAGTGTCGACCCGAAGCTGGTGTGAAGATGTGCGTATGTGGCCAATAGTGCATAGTATCCCATGAGATAAGTGGGTGTCTATGTATTTGGGCCTCGTCACAAAACCATCCTCAGTAAGCTGGAGAAGGTGCTCTCTATAGAAATCCATCTTCGCGCCCAGTTTCTGTGCTAGTCGTATCCAAGTCCTCTTGGTATCTAGCAGAGTCAGGTCTTGGTGCATGAGCCTGGTGACCACGGACAATGTAAGAGCCAGAGATGGTGCATCCAATGAAAACTGGAAAGGGTGCAATCTATCCATGCTGAACCCACGTCCCTCAACCCATGATGTCATCTCCCCATATCAGCATGTTCTATCTCCCTGCATAGCTAACTGTCGAGAGACCTCAAGTGCTAGGCAGACATCTCTCTCTCTTGGAGGTCCCATAAGCGGTGTATAAAGGAGACTGGTCTGGTAAGCGCCTCAACCACTAGTGGAGGTGCAGCTAGTGTAAGGTGGAGCGGAAGTGAAGGTTGAACTTTGCTCACGATGAGTGCTCCGAACTGTGCTCAAGGTTCCTTTTACTTACGGAAGGGAGAGCCTTTCGTTCCTTTAGTGAGAGAGTGCAATGGACAGAAACAAAGTGATGAACATTGTGAATGAAGGTATTGAGAGAGAGAGAGAGAGAGAGAGAGAGAGAGAGAGAGAGAGAGAGAGAGAGAGAGAGAGAGAGAGAGAAGAATACGACACCAGAATGTTGTCAAACCCTCTTTGAAGGCCCCACTCTCTATGGCGAGAGCGGTCTACTTATGATTGCACAAATCTCTACAATGCTTGGACTTGCTGATGATGTCGACGACGATGAGGATGACGACAAGACGCGCTGAAATCTGAAAATGCCAAGGGCTGAAATCTGCAAATCTTTATCTGCTGAATTTTGACTCTATGTCAATGATGATGTCGATGCGACGACGACGCGCTGAAAACGCAGATGCTGAAATCTGGGTTTTCTGGGCTGAATCTACAAACTTCGTGAGATCTGACCGTGCGGCGAGGATCTCGTGCGGGAAGGTGAGATTTGCGAGGTTCGGGACTTTTTCTGCGGGTTCTAACTGCTGAAAACTGAAAACGCCATTCCGTCGCGGTGAGTCTGCAAAATGCAGGGGCTGATCTGCAAACCAAAAACGCTAGGGCTGAAAACTCTTTTGCTGCTGCTGGTTGTCTTGCAAATGCAAAATGTTAGGCTTCTTGATTTGTCTTGCTGCTGTTGGGGCTGATCTGCTGTGCACAAATCGCTAGGCTGCCTGTGGATGAAATTCTAGGTCCTTGGAGATGCAAAAACACTACCTCTGCTGATGTGGGGGGTCTTGTTGAGAAGGTGCCTGTGGAATGCGAAGTTCCTGCTGCCTCTTTTTACCAGAAAGTGCTAGCGCTATGTTTCTTATATACAAACTTAGCAAAATTGCGCTACCTAGTTTTCAACAAAAGTCACTTAAAAATAATAAGTGAAAAATGTCAAAAATAGGAAAAATAGGTCTATGCATTGTAAAAATGCTCTTGATGGGTTCTGATGGAAATTTGATGATCATGTTGTGTGCAACCAGAGGATATGCATCTAATCTAAGTGTCTTGAAATGCACGGTCTGCGAACAGACTCATAGAAGTGCCAGATCACTTTCTATTCTAGACTGACTTGACTGAACTGAACCCTGGTCATGCTGTAGCATCCACGGACACATAGTGTGGATGTGTCACGTGACATCTAGCTCTGCTCGAATAATGTTATGTGGTACTGAAGCCTTGGCTCTACTAAGCCACAAGATCATAGAGACTAGAGGCTTCTCCATGCCTCGTCATCCATCAGTGTGACCCAACCTCCCATGATGGTCCAAAGAGGGTCCCCATATTTGAACTTTATAGAGCAATGTGGAAGCCACTAGAGTGTCAAAAAGCCAAAGCTTCGTCCGAGGCTCTTGAAACTGAATCTGTGAACACATCCTCTCCAATCCCCCCAATGTTGCATAGGCTCTAGTCAATCTGGCTTTTGCCACTCCTCAATGAAAATGCTGGTCCACTAAAGACCACCCCAAGGTAGGTATAAGCATTTGTATATTCCACTGTCTCATGGTCGTAAGTGAATGCAGGTGCTACTCTAGTGTGGGGTGGTGTTAAAGACCATAACCTTGGTTTTACCAAGGTTGACAGACAAACCACTATCGTCGGCAAACCTATGCAATGCATCCAAGTGACGTTGCATCCCCTTCGGAGAGTCGGAGATCAACACAATATCATCAACATATAGCAATAGTGGAATCCATGTCCTTGCCAGTTGTGCGCGTCTATCACCATCTCTCTCAATCTAGTGAGAAACCACATACATACCAAATAGAGTAGGGGAAAGTGGGCAGCCCTGCTTTACTGCGATAGTGGAGTGAACCAATGTAGATAGCCCCTCTGGAGTGTGTACATGCCCCACTATTGACCTGTGTAATGCCATGATTCCCCAAATCAGCCGTGTGGGTACTCCCATTTCCTGTAGTCTACTCATTAATCTAGCTATGGGCACTGTGTCAAATGCTTTGCAGAAATCCACAAAGCTACAATAGATCCGTTTCCCATGTGATCTGCCCTCCTCAATAATGGCTTTGAGTGTCAGAATGTGGTCAAGAGTAGAGAAACCTCTACTGAATCCTGCTTGCCCGGCTGCGCGTATGCCCTCCCTCTCTACCCTCTTACTCAGCTGTTGCTCAAGAATGGATGCACACGACCGTGTCAATGTGTGTCCAGTCATGATAGTGCGAGAGTTCCCAGGCTCCATAGGGTCTTCTGACTTGAAGATGGGTACAATAGTAGAGTATCATGCAAACCCTCACACATGGCACGGTTGAACATCACTGTGAGAAGCTCTGCTAGCAGATCCGTGGCATGTATAAAATGCTCAGCCACTAATCCATCATGATCATCTGCTCTCCAAGTCCTCATCCTATCAATGGCCTTCTTCACCATCTCAACGGTGAAAAAAGCATGTGTGTGGGCATGGCTCGGTGGGGTGAAGAGGCGGCTGTCTAGGAACTATGTACAGAGATGATGCATACTCGCCCCATTCTGTAGAAGTAATGGCAGGAGGGGGGGAGTGCTCATGAAAGAGTGGCCATGCCTCACTCGAGTCCCGACTCAAGAATAGCTGATATAGATCTTGCTCTAGTCGAGCCAAAAATGCCTTCTTCTTCCGCCTCACTAGGTGTCAGAAGGCAATCTGAGACTCTGTCAGTGATGTCCCCCAAAAGCACCTCCCTCTGAAGTTTGGCTCTCATCTGGTGGCACTCTTCATCATACCAGCAGTTCTGGGGCATGCTCCTAGAACGTCTTCTGTGCTCAGGCTGGGTGTGTGGGTATGCCTCTGCTGCTGCATCATGCAAAGTCTGTGTCAGTACAGTAGTAAGCTGCTCCAGAGTTCGTCATGGCTCCTCAGTGCACAATCGTATGTAGATCCTGTAAAGAGAGAGAGAGAAATGAAATGAAATGAAATGTTATATTAACGTCTTCAAGAGGCCAAAATGACCTATGAGACCCGTATATAGACGGACGGACGGACGGATGGATGGATGACGGATGGATGGATGTGTTTTCAGTTGGGCTTTTCATTAGTTTGTAATGCTGTAGCCTTGTATGCAGTTGGTCGAAGTAATGTTTTCCGAGTTTTACATGAAGGTTTTGAAAGGTGCTCAAGGCAGAGAAGGGTTCTTTTGCCATGAACTAAGCAACAACACTCTAGAAAAATAGAAAGAAGACTCTAATGGGTTACGAGATTTCAGTGTACAAAGTGTTCTTGTTTACATCAACTAGCATTGACTCTCAAGTCTTTAAAGTGTTCAATTTACTGCACATACTTGCGTGTTATATGTGGGAAGGTTATGTTGTGATGTTGAGTTGACTAAGTATTATCGCTTGTAGGCTATCTTCTTCTTGTGATAGATCATTGTCTTGTTTAGTTGGAAGTTCCTTGACAAAATCTTAGTTGCCATAGGAAGAAGATAAGTAAGCGTTTGCTAGGTTTTTGGTTGTGAAGGAGTAGGGAATGGTATCTGAGTGACCATTCCCTGTAATACTGTGACTGCATGACGACCGGCGGAGGCTGGGAGCCTTTGGCAGGCAGTATTGCAGGGATTGGTCCCTGAGTGACCATTCCCGGCTGTCAAGGGTCTGGGGACCGAGGCGCATGAGAGCTAGCAATCGGCGGTGCAGAATGTAGCGAAGAGAGATTACGTGTGCTGAGGTGGCACCTTGCCATTGGAAGAAGATAGCTCTCAGGTGCAGGACAGGCACTGCTTCATGATCTGTGCTCCTGATTATCCGGCTGCTTTTGTGTCGTACATCTGGCCTCAAATGCTCCAATTATGGCCAGTAATGGATTGCAAATGCAGGGCCAGGATGTGCAGCCCCCCGATCCTGGACCTTGACGGGTAGTAGACTTGGGAGTGTAATATGTATATGTGAGCGTCATAAAATGTCAGGTATCTTTGTCCACCTCAATTCTCTTGAAGTGTAATTCTACATTCCAAGCTAGATCTTAGGAATTTTTTTGAAACTTGATTCTCTAGACAAATCACCTGAATAATATGAACCTTTTGTATTCACAATTTGTTAAGGTCGGGGGCGGCTGATCTGAACCATCAGATCGGCTGTCCCTGGCAGTAATCAGGTACTGCATCTGCAGGCTTTCAACCAGGTCAGCAGACGGCATAAAATACAACAGCAGCAGCGCTGCAATCGACACGTGAGCGGGAGGAATGCCAGCCGCAGGGCTGCATTCGCCACCTCACAGATGAAATTTCCTGTCTGTCCCCCTGTACCTGCTACTGTCACGCGGTAGTTTGTTATTGGCCTCCCTCCCCCTTGACCTTGACGGGGTAGGGAATGCTCCTGCAGTCGCCAATAGTGGACGACCACATTTTGATCGGCGGAGGCTGGAAGCCATGGTGGGAGACAGGGAATGGCCACCACAGGACCAGTCCCGTCCGTCAGGTGTGGGTGGGAGTGGCGCCAGAACGAGAGGGTGACCTTTGCACACATCTACAATCCATATTTTGCCTGCTGAGCAGGAAGACAATGATTGCATGCAAGCTAAGAGGATTCCGCATGCTGACGTGTAGGAAGCTGGCTAAATTTCTGAGCGCTGACATGTCATCCATACGTTTAATAGGGCTGGTACAGATTCCCAGTGCTGATGTGGCGTTCATCGAAGTTGTGGTTGGGCAGGTTCTGCAGTAGAAAGCACAGTAGATGGAGGGTCAGGATCACCTGCCCCTGATCAACGGGGTAGGGAATGGTCCCTCCATTCCCTGCAATACTGCTCCCGCCAATGGCTCCCGGCCTCCGCCGGTTGCAATGCGTTGCAGAAATACAGAGAATGGTCCCTCGGGGACCATTCCCAAGCTCTTCTAATGCAGATTACTTATCAGAGAGTGGAAATTATTGTGAATGGGAATCTCTTCATTTAGGTGCAATGTATAAGTCTTGCATGCAGCTGGAGCCTGGTCCTGATGTAAAAGTAGGATTTTCTAGAAGTAAGATGTTTAGAGTAATTATCTGAAGGTACTCAAAGGCAAAAACTAGGTTCTTTTAAAATCCCAATATTCAGGACAAGAGGAGATTCTACAAAACGATCAATGGTGTAATGACACATTGAAAGGTAAAAAGTAAGTAGCAGAAGGGACGTCCATATAGTCAAGAGAATTTATTGGCTTGCAATGCCTAAGCATTCTCTCTTGAAAGTGGATTATTTTCTCTCATTGCAAGTCTCAATAGTTTTCTCATGTCATTAGTACATCGTTGCTGGATTTGGTTATACTACAGTGAATACTATCCCATAATTAGATGGTGCTCAAATGCTATGCTAGTTATGATTCATTCTTGAGAGACTTGCGTGCTAGATTGTGAACACATGATGAGATGGGTAGTTTTATCAAATGACAAGAATAATGGGTGTCCAGGATGATGCAATAGATTGTTAAGAATTGTTAAGAGTGTAAAGGTCACACGCTAAGCTGTGACCCTTCATTAGACAATGGAGGTGCCTAGGTATGGATTTATGTAAGATTATTCTACGAATGGAAGAGTATGATCATCGTCCAAGACCTAGCTCATGATTAGATGTTTAGATAGATCAAACAAATCGAGATATTGGTTGCGGTAGACGTAAGACGATGCAATGGATCGAGTGCCATCTTTTTGAGTACACGAGTGCCTTTTTTTTGAGCACCATCTAATCATGGGCTAGGTACTTATGTACTGACATATTGATGTATGCAGTAATAAAGTTTGAACTTTACTTGTTGGCAAACTTCATTTTATTTGTAGATTGTGAGGCACTCATGTACTTAGTTAACGAGCTTGGTGCTATATGAAGAATAGTTTGATGGTTTATCATCTTGGTTGAGTTGGATATTGAGGTTGTAGTATGGCAGTAAGGATGAAAGAGCCTATTAAATGTCTGTCTTGAATTACTTGTGAAGACGAACCTAGAGGAGTAGAGGATGAGCTACTTGGTGCTATTGTATTCAAAGTTGAATGGGTTTGAAAGGAGTGTAAGGGTACTTGTGAGTCACAAATCTGCCCAAGGCAACCATGGAGAGTCACTCAAACCAGTCTTCGTATGCCCATTAGTAAATTGTCACTGATTGGCTTGACATCTTTATTATATCCTGTGCTCAAATGCCTTGCTGGTGACGACTCAACTATGAGGACACGTGCTACATTATGGCCAATGCCTCGCCCATGAATAGATGGTGCTTAAATGCTATGCAAGTTATGATTCAGTCTTGAGTGATATATGTGCTAGATTGTGGACAACATGATGAGATGGGTAGTTTTGTTGAATGACAGGGATAATGGGTGTTTAGGATGATGCAATAGGTTGTGAAGAAGTGTTAAAAGTGTAAAGGTCAGACCCTATGCTTTATGTAACCCTTCATTAGACAATAGAGGTGCCTAGGTATGAATACTTGTAATATTATTTGATCAATGATCATGGGAGCATTTGCCTAGCCCATGATTAGATGTTGGCTGCCTCAGAAGCAAAACGATGCAATAGGTTGTGACGAATTGCTCATCTTAGCATTATACCCCTCCAATAGAGAATGTAGGTGCTTTGATATTTTCATTATAATTTTTCGATTATTTAGATCACACTCTGCACAAGAAAAAATCCTAGTGGTACAAAGTGAATGGGAATGAAACCTATCAACTTGGAAATCATGTGAACTACCATTATCATCCAATACAAACACACTAGTATTTGTTGAATTTGCCATAAAACCATAAAACCACACTTGAAACTAAACCATAAAACCACATCCCCATGCTATAAGGTCAAATGTACTTTCTAAGGAGCTAGATATACCAATATACTTAAAGTCACTTGAAATTTGCATTGGTGCTTACATTGACATTCGCGAATTCTTGTTTGGGCCTTTATAATCACAAACCTCATTTTGGGCATTTCATTTCGACAGCAATACTACCTATACAATTATTACACAATGAATTCTGCATGAAGAGGTCAAAATATTTATTTATTGTTGAAATCTCTTGATATGTTTCCTCTCATCTTGCATACACAAGCAAAATGTGCACTCACGAAAGATGATAAAGCATATATGAATTATAACAAAGTTTACGAAAAAGGATCTTCTCTTTGTAAGAAGTAAGAGAGCCTTTTAGATTCACCTTAAGCAAATGTCTAATCTCTTGCCGGATAAAACTAAGTATGCCCCTCTTGTGCGTATTTAATTTATATAATAGGTAAACATTCACTCGCGCATAAAATCATCATGGCTCATAACAAGCTTATTAAATAATAAATAATTAGGGTAATGTTCTTATTGATACATTGGCATAAGGCGTGGTCGCCATTAGCATTAAAAAAGTGATGGGTGTCATTGCACATGTCAACCACCTAGCTAGTGATTCATTTGTGAAGCAACAAGGCCATATTGTGCGATCATGATAGGCATATCAATAAAACATACGAAAGGAACAATGGAAAATTATTCAAATGTCCATTTTCATTACACATAGAAGCCCCTACAAGTCGTGTAGAATCATCACTGTTTGAACTCATTTATGGCCTAAACGCCATCCTTCCAATTGAGTTTGTGACACCAATCTTGCAAGCAATAACGTTACATGGATGGTATGCATGCGTTTTTCCAATAGGTTGGATTATCTAGAAAGGTTTGAGACAACATGACTCTATGCATGCAACGATAGAGGAAAGGCAATGTAAGACTTGGCGTGATAAAAACTTGTGAACTAAATTTTAAAAAAATGGAGATTTAGTTTTTCTTTACACACCAAGAAAAGCCATGCGCGTGGTCATTGATAGAGAATCTGGACCTTTCATGATAAATGAGTAAAGGGTTTGTTTGATTCAAAACTTTAGAGATCAATCCATGACCAATTATATTGATGGTAATTATAGTAAAAGATAGAAGAAGCCACGGATTGGTTCAAAAAATGGAAGTAAAAATGATGTCAAAACTAATCCATTAGTAGCAAGGGAAAAGATTACGACCTTATCTATGACTCCTTATGCCAAATTTTCATATAGTTTCTCAAATCTAGTCCTACTTGAGTAGGGAGTGGATATCGATGAGCTCATCATAGAGGTCCTCTATGATGAACTCTCTATGATGAGTTCATCATAGAGGACCCACAGAGGACTTTTTATGGAGGACCCACATGAGAGCACTTTTTTGGAAAAATTATTTGCATTATGGGGGTAAAACTTTCAATGGACAATTAATTTCTTGCCCACGTGTAGGATTAGAAGATAGCAATGGTGATCAATCTTGGAGGATTGGGATAATTAAAGGCAAGGTGAGGCAAACACTTACTGCCTTGCAATTGCATTCTGATCAAAATCTCTCTCTAAAAGGACTCACAAACTTTTCAAAGTTATGGCGCCCAAGGAAAGTTTGCATCATCAAGTCAAAGTGCCTCTATAGTTGCACATGTAGTATTTCAAGTTGAAGAGTATTCATAGCTTTGTGTCCAAAAACTTTAGTATGCCAAGATCAATACCTTGAAGCATATAGGAGGAAAAGTCGTTGGTTGGTATGTGTTCATATTATTTGTCAAGCAAACGAATAGTGTGATGGCAACAAGATTACCAAGAATGGAAGTGAGACCATAAGTGCATCAAGATCTTGTCTTGTAGAAGTGAGGCCATAAGGTTGAAAATTGGGAGAGAATTAGACCAAGTACATAACATGTAGAAAAGGAAATGCATTGGTGGCATAGGAAACAAGCAACCAATCACCAAGCTCCTCTCAATGAACAAGAGGACGACGTGAACACTAAGAAGAAGGAACAAACCCTTGTAGAAAGTTTGCAAGAGAAGCTAGAGATCCATATCAACAAGGTTGGATACCAAGAGGGGAAAGAATATGTATAGAAAGCTATGAAAGATTTGCTTCTAAAGCTTAAAGAAGAGGTAAGAACAATGAAATAACTATAGTGAGAAGCTATACAAATCGATGGAGGAAAGTTTTCGGCAAGGTTAAAAAGTCACACACCACTTAGGAAGGTGTGGAAGAGATAGAAGATGAGAAGCTAAGGATTCCATAGGAACATCAATAAAAGAAATAGCACAAGAAGCCAAAATCGCGGTCTCAAGAAGCAACACAGAACAATCTCAAAAAGAGAGGAACATACCCCACATAAGACTAAGGGACTAAGGCCCCAAAAGGATTGACCACTAGTAGGGAGGAGAACATTGATGACAATGTTGATTGGTCAGATGCCCATGGCAAAGGGGGAGATGATGACATACCTACAACGCCCTTGCCAAAGTCTCCACCTAGATAGGAATACCTTTGCCAGTGACTACAAAAGAAGGCACCGAGAGAAAGAGAAAAGGTGGTACATGAGCTTTCTCATGACTAAGAAACCAAAGATAAGAGTAGATTATTTAGCTTTGAACAATATGCTAATTCTTGAAGAAGGTAATAGCAAAACAATGCAAAGTAGCACTACAACAACACACTTGATGAAAAGAAGAAAGAGATACGAGTAAAAAGCAAGTAGCCAAGCACTTTTTTGAATATGAAGATGAGCTTCTGCCCATGTCCCTTGAGGAAATTAAAGATGTCAAGGGTGAGCATTTCTAAATTTTTGTTTGAAAATATGGTGTTGAATGCTAAAATTTTTTGTGTTTTATAATAGGAATCTCTTTCTGCGTAGGTTCTCTTAAGCTCAGAGGAGCTAGCACATACTCCCTGTACAAACTTGTCTAAAAGTGTGCATGTGAGCTGGCTTGCTGGAGAAGAATACAAGGAAAAAATTAGCTTGTATGATGCATGTATTTAAGATATGGTGAATGCTTTGTTACAGAGTTCCAAGCAATATGCCTATCAAATGGGGAAGCACAAAGGTGAAGGGCCAAGCTTAAGTAAGCTGATGGAGAGGGTCGTAGCAAAGTCAACACCAACACCATCCCAAGTTGGCTGCATGGTCCAAGATGAAGCGGTACGTACACCTATGTATGAGGAAACAAGGCAACTACATGGAGATAAGAAGACTATCCAACGGAAGAGGGTGAGGGCAATCAAAATCAATCAATGCTCACATCGCCCAGGGTATGTCATGGAAAGTAGACATCGTGCAACCAAAATTAAAACAAAGCATCAAGGGAGGGAAAACATAGGTCCACAAAAGAGAGCAACCAAGTTCATCAAGAAACCACACACCATTATGGCATAGTAAGTGGAGAAATTACATTAGTAAAAGAGGAGGCCATTGGACGAAAAATGTGGGCCATTAGATGAAGCCCTTTGAACTCAATAGGAAGTATTGATGGAAGAAATAAGTGTAATTCCTACATACAAGGAATCTCTACTAGTGCAGTAGCGCCTTGCTTCTTTGCAGAATTACGACATCTTGGACCTTGAGGGCCAAAGCCTCAGATGATGTGGTCTTTTTCATCAGATGTTTCATTGACATGGCATGTGGACCCAAACATAATCCATAAGCCAGACTACCCAAATGTGTGGAAAGTGGACATGGGCACCATACCACTTCTTAAGAAATAGAGAAATTGCGTAAGACTGGTTTCAAGGTGGGTATCAAGCATGATCCACCTTTCATGGCAGGGGTAGAGGAATCCTTTAGACAAGCAACAAGCCAAATGGAAAGTGACAAGAGGGAAAAAGATGTTACCATCAACAAAAAAAGGTCAACCAAGTGGTGTCATTGAATATCCTAGGAGGTGAAGAAGAGGGTTTGTAGTGCTAAGTCCATGACAACAACAATCATTAATGAGAGTGTAATGGATCCCCCACCACACTCTATTTTTCACTTGGCATGTGAGAGAGGAGAGAAATATTTTGTGCTCATTAAGTAGAACCTCGATGTTCATGTCTAGATTTCATGAGAGAGAAGCTAAAGCGAAGCCTTACCTTGCATGCAAACATATATATTTTGTCTACTTGCGGGTATTAGGCCTACATAAGAATGAGGATATGCTCATACACCAACTGACATTGTCATAGGAACATGTGTCAAATGTGTTGTCACGTTCTCGAAAGAAAGAAGTGTGTGCCCATATTTAAGCTTCCATAAAGCTTGCTTGAGAGGCAATGGCTATGGAGTTCTATTAAATAGCCTTTTCTGTAAGGACATGTAACCCTTTGAGTATTTCATTATGTACTGCTCCAAAGTTTTGTTTTTTTGTTGAAAAATGTGGACTTTGCATGGAGGATACAAAAATGCACTAAACTAGAATCTCTCATAAATTTATTTGTCCTTCAAACCTGGATTTAATAATTACATGATCTCAATGATGAGTCTAGCTATGTACTTTGCATTTTTTTGTCTCAAGGGTCTTCTTTAGCATGGCTTGATATAAAGATATTTGATTTATAAGAATAATTAGAACGTGCAATGTCTTCCTAAACCAATCTCATAAAATAATTCATACAATTGTCTTGTCTCCATTGATAGGGAGGGGATTTTAGAACTTGAGAATCATCCAACCATACTTTTGATAGGTTAGTATAAACCATCACTTATAGTTTTGCCTTCATGATTTATGGAAGTCTTGATAGCGGTATTCTGTTTATGATAATTTTGTCAGTAGTGGAGAAGCTTGCAAAAAAGGTTCATTTCTTGCAAAAGCTTGCCCAAGAAAGCTCACAAGAAAATCAAACCCAATGACAAACATGTGTGATTGAAATACCGTAAATTCTTGCAAATCAAGCAACACAATGATATCTTCCATGATTGTTGCCGTGTAGGAACCCTTCGTGAAAGTAGCCACCGAAAGCGAGGCAATAGTAGGTGCAATAGATGCAAAATGCTCAAAATCAAATTGATGATGCATATCTATGTCTGAATCCATGGTGCAATGCTTAGTTGATAAGAAAACTTAATACCTTTTAAAAATAACCACTTTGTGAAGGTTTTTTTGAAGTCAAGTAGACCTTGCCAACGAGCAACTGCAAACGAGGGAAAAGATGAGCCATGCTAAAGCAATTTCCAATAGGCAAAAGCAAACCTACTTCAATAATGGCTCCAAAATTCTATCAAAATGACTTTGCAAATAGGTCGAAGAAACCATAATAATTTTTTTCAAGGGTTGAATTTCCAAAGAATTGCAAAAAACCAATCCTTGCCCGACCTGTTGTCCAAAAAATTAATGGCCATCAAATTGAGCCTAGTCGCTGCTTGAAGCTACCCGATAAGGGGTGATTTAGAAACTAGCGCAACGGGGGAAATGCCCTTGGGTACCCATGATCACCCCAAATTATGCCAAGTATGGCCTTAGGGTGTGAACACAAGGCCTTCCAAAGATGAGCTATGATGGTAGTAGCGGGGCACATGCAAGAAGGAGACTCCACGTGTAGTGTGATGTCCCTTGCGTCATTCAACAGAAGCAAAAAATGCTGCCACGGTCCCCACAAACCAGTTAAGAGTAGTTGGAGCTAATTTGATGCAAGTTGATAGTGCCTCCCTTGTGTGTGTAAGCGGCCCTGCATAGGGACCTCCTTCTTCCTTGTGGGTTTCTCCTCCTCAATTCCCCTCTTGCATGCATGCAAAAGTCACACACAAAAAAAGAATCTCCACTCAAGCTCTCATACCAATGTAAGACCGAGAGAGAGTTGGGAACTCTATGCTCAACCCATCCTGCCCCGACTCCCCTTTATAGGTTCAAGCCCCCCGTGCTTAGTTCCCATAGGGACCCTACCTTTGCTACCCTTGGCCTTATATCTTGATGAATGCACATGCTATATGTATTTTTGATATGTGGACCCCCCAAGGGTATCTACACACTAGGAGGAGCTAATTTGTACCACTTTGTCCTTCATCTACCATCAGCGCCCAAATTACAATGTGAGCAACAGTCGCATGAATTGTGATTTGAGTTATCATCATTGCACTAAAATTAGATTACACCTTTGGCATCCATGACAATGAGTACATTGTATTATTTAACATTTACCATTTGGAGCTGATTTTGATGGAGAAATTGGCATTTGATCATAAAGTGGAACAAGGGAAAACATTTGCATCAGGTTGAAACCTTCCACCTTTGGAACAAGATCTCAAAACATATTTATTGGTGGACAACCCAAGGTTACGCATCAAGCACTCCTGCACAAGTTGCAATTTGAGCATGAAAAAATTACGGTTTGGGAAACAACAAGCACTTGTAGATATGACCTCATGGTTTCATTCTCCTATATGTGTATCTCATACCCGTGAAGTTTCATCTCAATGGGACCACTATCTCTTGACCATCACCATCATAGTCAAAGTTTTGAGAATGCAAAATTGAGCATAGCACTAACAGACTTCAAAAGTGCACCCAAGCATTGTCTATGCTCTTGCAACAAGCTATAGTTGTCAAAGCTATCAAAAGCTAGTAGTGCACAAATCACTTCTTCACCAACACTCAAAAGTGGGTCTATAGACTATAGAAAGTCTGCAAGAAATTCAAGCGTATTCCATAAACCAGTTATGACTCTATCATCCATCTACTTGTTGATCCCCGAATTAAGGCCTAAACCACCTTGATTGAACCTATGCAAGGTTGGATGGTACTTTCATACCATCCAGCCTGTGATTTAACCTATGTTGGGTTGGATGGTACTTTGATACCATTGAAGTTGGTTAGAAGCATGTCAAGAAATCTTGAGAGCTTGACAAACATTTGTACCTGAAAAATTAGAGAGTCCATGATAAATTCTCTTGTAATTAGCGGGTTGCTTGAACACCCATGCTTTTTTTGGCTGGTTGATATGGATTTTGGATGTTGGAAAAGTCAAAGATTGAGGATTGGCCTTCAATCAAAATCATGGCTTACCCATGAGCACCTTGGCTCTCAAGGACAAAAAGTAAGGTCAATTCTTAAATGCCTTGGCAAGTCATAGTAGATGTACTTTGTGTCATGGTGTTTTCTTGAACTACATGATTTAGCTCCATGAACTCCTTGGTCATGATCTATTTGTGGGTCCACGACTTACAATATCCTGTTCTCATATGTTCAAGGTTGGTTGCTTCCCATTCAGCCCATTTTCTTTCAATCTTTACCTTTCTTGACAGTTGGCAATTTCCATTAGGGAGGGTGGCATGTCATCCATATTTAAGTACCTACATAAATCGTACATCTTTCTTTGTGGACAAGTGTTGTTTGCCTTGCCTTGGTCTAAGCATCCATTTGATCCCCCAAGTTCCTTCCTCTTAGTCTCTATACATGCGATGTTTGTAATTTCTTCCCTTTTAGTAGTATCTACCTTCACCAATGTTGTTTCCCCCAAGTATGGAAATTTCATTGACAATTACCATTTTGGTAATTGGAAACTCATCCATATATCCAACAGTGATATGTTTCCCTTCTCTACATGTCCCTTCTCTACAATGATTTAATTACTTTTAATGATGCTTCCTCCTTATTTGTCTTCAAATCAAGCACCCCTTGTCCACCATTTTCTTGACCAGGCAATGTGAAAACCCCCTTCTCCCAATCCTACTTAGCCCCAATTGCAAGAAACCATGGCCTCCCCAAAATTATAGGGTAAGCATCCTCACCTACTTTCATCACAAAGAAATCCATAAGGCATGCAATTCCCATAATCTTTACCTTCACATCTTGGGCCTTTCACAAACACCTCACTTTGGCATGATTGGCCATCCTCATTCACACATTGGATCTGAACACTGCTTTGATACCTGCGTCATTCATAGAAGCCTCTGTTAGCACACAAACATGGGCACCACAATCAATGTATGAGTTCTTTCTTTCAGCCAAAATATCCACAAGTAAAAGCACATCGATCGGACTCCCTACCCTTAGAGACAGATTCTACACTGCATGCATGTCACCTCTAGCGCATGGAAGCCTTGTGTCCTTCTGATAACACTAGTAGACCATTGCCTCCTCAATTTGGGATTCAATGCACGCAATTGACCAAATGTAATGTTAGCTTTTTTATTTTTGACAACACTCACCAAGTCATCTGTTAGATGACGCAGCCCCAATTGGAATACTATCTACTTGATCTTTCAAGAATGCCTTCTTCTGCTTATCTCTAGCTACTCCTTGCCTTCATTCAATTTATTTTTGCCCTTATGAGCTCTAGCTTCCTGCTCGGTCTTTGTCTACCTTTGTGCTCTTTTGTTTGCCAAAAAAACCACCTCCTGCTCATCCACACTAATGATATTAGTTCTAGGAACGTCATCTATACTTGGCAGGCTGGTGGAACCCGGTTCTCAACTGCTTGTTCCTCTCTTTGACCATTGAACTGTGCTTGCCCTCTACCCGACCAGACAACGGGTACATGCCACCTCTTTCTCTTGGTGGATGAGGGAAATCTAGACGATAATGGCTTTCTTCTTTGTAGTTAAACCCCCTTTAGGCAATGGCATAGCCCTGCATCTTCCAATCCTTGACTGCCCTATTCCCATAACACTTAAACAAAGCTCTTGCATCTGCTCAGTCAGAGCTTGAACAATATGTACCCATTGTCGTGGAAGGGTTACGATTCCCCAATTTGCTTGGTTTTCCACTTGGGCTTCTTTCTTTGGACTTTGGACTGGACTGGGAGCCATAGCCTCATACCCTAACACACCTTTTTGAAAATTCTTCTTGGTTTTCCTGCTCTTCGCCCATGTAATCACAATTGCACCATTATAATTCTCTAGACTTTCAAAATCCACCTCTGCAATGTGTACACATTGTGAATAGTCAAGTTCGCGTGCCAACAGTAGTTGAGCACATGTACATGCCTGGATACGGTGTCGGGGCCTTGGATATGGTTGTTGGTGGCCTCTTTTGGCTCTAGAGAATGCGTTTGAGCTTTCTAGAATGTAAATAATGCAAGTGACAAGTGTGGGCACTCTCATACCGCTCGAAAAGTTTGGCACATGCAGTAACTGTCTATTTACGGTGCTTGCTCTGCATTGATGCGTGCACCACCCTAGAAGTGGTAAAAATTGGAATGTGGGGATGTGGAAAAATGATTTGGATATCAAGGATCAAGCGTGTGTTCATTTGGGGTTTTCCCCACGAAAAATGCCCGTCGAGGGTCAAAATTGGCTAAAACTGGGTCAAAAAATGGCCAAAAATGGTGTGAAAATGCTTCAAATTTCCACATCACTCATGGTGCCGTGAGTGTTCAAGCTGAGTGAGTAATTTGGAAGCCAAGCCTTGGCACTTTCACCTCTCTGTGTGTGGGAGAAAGCAGGGTTCCTACAGGTGGTCTACTGCAGTCCCGTCGCGTTCGCGTCCTATTTTCGAGTGTGTGGAGGAGTGAAAGATTGATTTCTCTCTTCAATTTTTCACTTGGGAGAGTCTATGGAAGTTTTGAGGTTTCCATGGATGTGTGTGTGCAAGGAATTGAGGGAAGAAGGTGTGGCTTTCTGCAAGACTATGTGACCCTGTGTTGGTGCCATTAGGGTTGGCGCTACTCCAAAGAGTCAAACAAAGTGGAGTTTGGTGAAGGCGTTGCAATGGTTTGAGAGAGGAATTTTGTGGCTGGAGTTTTTGACTTTTTGATGGTTTTTCTTGTATATTTTTGTCACCATCAAGTGTGATTTCAAGTGTTGATCAACTTGACTTACCTTGTAGTGTCTGCAGGTAGGCAAGGGCTTATAAGTCGAGGTGTTTGGAGTTAGAATTGAGCTTGTGGATAGTATTATTATTGAGCTCTTGAGTGGTGGTGTGTGTGGTTTGGAATTTAAGTAAATTCCTTGTGTCCTTGTGTGGTGTTGAGTTGACTGGGTGTGTGAGTGTGTGCATGGAGTCTTTTGCTCCATCATCCTTTGGCAATCCTGCTGGGGAGCGGAAATTTTCCGGTTGTGCACCTAAGTGAAGCGGTTTTGCTGTGAAGTTTGAGATTCATTGAAGAAAAGTGGTGGTTTGGTTGAGGTGCAAGACTTCAACTTTTGTGGAGTTACTCACACAAGGGAGAAGCGACTTCAAAGGGACGACGTATAGTCGGCCAGTGTTCACAGGGAAGGAGGATGTGAAGGACTAGATTGCGGACTTCGAGTGGCATACGCTTGGTATGCATATTGTAAATGATAAAGCAAATCTTCATGTATTTCCTCTTGCCCTCAAAGGAGAAGCTCGCCAGTAGTTTTAAGGTTTCGAGGAAGAAAAAAAGCAAAAATGCGAGCAGGTGAAGCAGGCAATTTTTGATAGGTTTGGAAAGAAGCTAACCGCAACAGAAGCAACGACAAAATTGAGAGGTTTGCAGCAAGATGCTCATGCTAACTTTAAAGAGTTTTTTCAACACTTCAAAGGAATTTGGGTGCAATTAGAGGCGGCATCCCAAGTACCTCCAGGGGATTTCTTTAAAGTACGACAGTTTATGGATTGTCTCCATCCAAGAGTAAGGGAGAAGGTCGATTAAGAGGATCTTTCTACATTTTAAAGAGCTGTGGAAATTGCCGAGGCCAAGAGTAAGAAGATAAACAGAAGGTGGGAGCAAGGCATGACACATGGTGAGCTAGTTGTGGTGCAACCAATGGTCCCTGTGGCAGCAGATGATAGAGTGGAGCGAGTGGTTCAAGGTCCGGATCCTGTTACGGTCCGGGTTTTGCATGATCTTGCTGGTCACTTGCAAGAATTATGGATTAATATAATGAATAGAAACCAAAGCGAAGAGCGGCCAGCTGGGAGAGGTGGGGGACGAAGGCTACAAGACAGATGCTACAATTGTGATGAAGAGAGTCATTACGCCCCTGATTGTCCTGAACCACCAAGAGAAAGAGGAGGGATATACTCCTTATATGGACGTGGTCGAGGGAGAATATAAGAAAATCATCAAGAGCGGGCACTAGAAGCACCACCATCGCAACAACAACCACAACCATTGCCTGAAAATGGAGAAGGTAGGGCTATGAACATCATTATCCTTGAGCATCAAGATGTGGATGTTTTGGCCAATAAGAGAGCTAGGCATGAAAGGGAGAAAGAGACAGAAGAAGAGAGGGAAACAAGAGCAAGGAAAGGGAAGGCTAAAGTAGAGGACAAACTAGAGAGTAGCAAGAGGCGACAAAGAAGGAAAACTGAGGTCCAAAGGACTACCCCCTTGGCCAAGGTGTTGAAGACTATGATATTGTCGACAACATACGAAATCAAAGGGCAAATATATCTTCTGGTCAATTGGTGGCTTTGAACGCTAAATTGAGGAGACAGTGGACCAAGTGTGTGAGTACGTGGCTTCCTTCCAAAAAGGAAAAGCATCAAAGCATGGTGTCTTTGTTGAGGGTTGGTCACTCAGTGGATATGGTACCAATAGTTGAAGCTATGTTGGGAAAGAAGACGGAAGTGCAAGCATATGTGGATGGTGGTGCACAGGTATGTGTCATGAGCGAGGCTATCATGAAGGAAGCAGGCATCAAGATGTCATTGAATGCTTCAATCCGTATGAGGATGGCCAACCACAAAAAGGCAAGGTATCTTGGGATAGCTGAAGATGTGAAGAATAAAAGTCTTGGGGATTGAGTGCTTGGTTGATTGCTACGTGATGCAAGCGGGTGAGAATGCTTATCCGATCATTTTAGGGAGGCCATGGCTTATAACCCTTGGTGCTAAGTAGGATTGCGGCATGAGCTTGATCACCATCCCCGACCAAGATAAAGGAAGGACCATTGTCTACAACATGAAGACACATGAGAGCCGTACACAGCCCCTATTGGAGATGCAAGATACAGATTCGATACAAACTACATCATACGATAGTGATGCTTCATCTATGTCATCAAAAGAAAGTGTAGAGGAAGGCTTGATGCAGTTATGTCCTGATCTTTTTGGGATAAGTGTCAAAAAGGAAGCATCCATGTATGATGTGAAAGTCAAGGAGGAGAAGGAAAATACAAAAGAAATTGTAGAGCCTGCCAAAGTGAACACAAGGAGCATGCTAGGAGAGGACTTGACAGAGAAAGAAAAGGAGTATGAAGACATGTTCACGGAATTTCCAAAATTATTCGCCACTGAATATATAGATTTGCAAGAAGCTAAAGGGTCGAGCGTAGAATCAATCTAAAAGAAGGTGCCAAGCCAAAGGTTCAAAAGCTTAGAAGGTTGGGGGTCATTCATGAGAGGGCACTTTGTGAAGAGGTGACAAAGCTTTTAGAAGCAGATTTCATCTTTCTAGTGGAAGAGTCCGAATGGGTCTCTCCAGTAGTTATTGTGCCCAAGAAGAATGAAAGATTTAGGATATGTGTCGATTTCAAACCTCTAAATGCTGCCACAAAAAGGAATCATTATCCACTACCCTTCCTACATGAAATCCTCAAACAGGCAGGTCATGAACGTTACTCAATCATGGATGGATTTTCTGGCTACTTTCAGATCTTTGATAGCGATTGAAGATCGATTGAAGAAGACCTTCATTACTCCTTCCGATCCAGAGAAAGTTAAGGCTTTATTGCTAAGTAGGATTGCGGCACGAGCTTGATCACGAGCTTGACAGGTACCTGGGCTTGTAAGTCGAGGTGTTTGGAGTTGGAATTGAGCTTGTGGGTAGTATTATTATTGAGATCTTGAGTGGTGGTGTGTGTGGTTTGGAATTTAAGTAAATTCCTTGTGTCCTTGTGTGGTGTTGAGTTGACTGGGTGTGTGAGTGTGCGTACGACGTCTTTTACTCCATCAACGTGTGCACATAAATTTACTGAAATTCTCAGCCCACGCTCTCTTCACTAAGAGAAAAACATAAATGTGCAAATGAAAAACCTCGATTTGATCTTTCTGAATGTAGCAAATCACCGCAGTATGCATACATGCATACTGCGGTGACTTGCACATTAACTTGCAAGTCATGCATACATGCATGACTTGCACATTAACTTGCAACTTCTCGAAGACCTTGCAGCCAGTCATCCCATATCTGTCAAACCGTCGAGAATTTGTAGAAACTTCCTTTTGCAAAGTTGTAGATCTCAAAAAAAGGGTTGGGCATGAGAGAAATAGGCATGAAATGAGCTATTTTTACAGGTCAAAATAGATTTGTAAAAATCTGCAGTTGTGTATCCTTGACTTGCAGGCAGTCTGCCAAATGTACAACAAAATCGGTGCTGAATTTGAAAAACTTTCAATTGGACGGTTATATACCATGATGTTTTTAGTAAGGAGAGTGGGAACCAAGCTGAAAATTGACCTTTTCCTCAGCGAAAATTTTGTCGCAATCTCCGCTACAACATTACCATGCTCTCTGCAATCGCCATGCGCTTTGATACCAGTTGAAGTGTACAAGCATGAGCGTGTGTGAGTGTGTGGAGAAATGCAGAAGAGAGGAGAAGAGGAGACACATGTTTGCAAGGGATAAAACTCACTATCAACATGTGAGCCCGCTTATTCTATTATGTACATAATGAATGGGCACCTAGCCTAACCGGCCACATGGGGCGTTACCCCAACATTCTGGGCCTCCTTTGTCCTCGAACAATACGCCCTAAAATAGGTAAAAACCATATGATCCCTCACAACCACGATTGTCATGCCAAGGGAAAACCCAGGCGAGTAGGACTAGGGCCAAGGGTCGGCTGCTAAATGCGGACAGGGAGATTCTATTCATAGCGGCCAAGGGCTATATAATGGGGGGTTGGGCGAAGAATCTCATTACGCAGCTCTTGGGTCTTACACTAGTATCGGAGCCAAGGGAGGAGAGTTATGGAGGAGGGGGGAAGATGGCTTTGCATGGCTTTGTGCATCTTTCTCTCTCTCTCTCTCTCTCTCTCTCTCTCTCTCTCTCTCTCTCTCTCTCTCCTTGAAGGAGGAAAAGAGAAGGGCATGCTTTCATGATGCAGAAGAGGGTCGTGGAGTTCTTAGCATGCAATTACATGCTACAATTGTCCACGAGAAGCTGAAGATCCTATGGTGATGAACACACGCGGGAAGCAACCCCTGCCAAGACGAGGGAGCATGGCAGCTTGCATGGGTATCGGAGCTTAGGGCACAGATTAGACCTGGCTGAAATCATGCAGGTTTGGGCTCTTTTGAATCGCGCTGCAACAAGGATAGATTCACAAATCTGCATGTCCGCGAACCAGGCCCTGTAGCGCCGTCTACCTCTTCCCTTGCCTGCGGCGTAGTTAGATCGGCGCCATGGCCATATTTTTTTTATTTTTGTTGTTTGAAGCAGGTTTCTCATGGTGGCCGGCCGTACCTCTATTTTAGGGGTTGGAATTTTGATTTCCAAGGGAAGGTGCCCACGGTGCCCTCCTGTTTCGGCTCTTCATGTAAATAAGCAGCACCACCGATACATGCAAATTCGATGAGCACATTGCGGCTTCTCGATCTCTGAATATTGAAGAAATTACAAAAATCTTTGAGAAATTCAGCTAAAGCAAAGGGTCATGAGAGGATTGTGACACATCTGAGGATTGTGAAGGTCCTAAAGGCTGCATGCAATTGCGACACAAATGAAGAAGCTTAACAACGATAAGAATTGGCACAGTTGGGCACATTCGGCATGCAAGGCGTGCTGATGCCAGACTGCCCCTCCCCACAACCTCCATCCTCTTCTAGGTTGTGCGACGCAAGAGAAGCATGAATTGATATAATAACAGTAGGGCTGTCAATTGCTTATGAATCAAAGCTTGTGCAATTTATGCACTCCAAGAACAAGCACGGCTTGTGATAGATATTTGAAGTATTCACATTTTGTTGTATACCAAGGACGAATGATTCGATTGCTAACTTGGATTCAAGCATGGCTTGAGTACCTACCGCCTTGATCTGAAGCATGGCTTGTTAGTGGTTCAATTGGCTGTAGATGCATACCAGATTCGCCATGTTTTAGACTCTCAAGGAGACTGGCACATACTATTGCTAGACTTGATGCAGGGGACACATTGCTCGGCATGGAAGACTCTTTGTCACTGTTTCTAGAAGCTCACAGAGGAGGCTTGTCGCACAGTATTGGCTAATTTTTGTTGAAATGGCTCGACAAGGTCGATTCTTTTTGTCTTGCTATCTGTATGTCAACCACCGCATCCGTTGGGTATTAATACAAAAGTATTAATGTGAAGCAAGGCTTCACATTATGCGTCTTGCATTGAGACTCCCCACGTTTGGCATATGCTATGAGCATACAAACATGGGAAGGATTTGGCAATATGTTTGCAGATTGTTCTATTATGTGCCAGATGGGTGTATATGATACACGGGACGTATATGTACATCCACGACAGCTACCACTGCAGCAGATATGGCTATGAGCCATCTTTACGTGGGTTTTCTTCTACAGAATTTCTGGAGAACTAGTTACAACAACGACCAGGTTAGCCCATTTTAAGTTCTTCCTATTTTTCCTTGTTTACATCTTTGTTTGGAAACTACTGTTTTTGTGCAAAGCAAAGGACTTTGACAGTTTTTACACGAAGTAAGGCTTCTCCCTTCTGCCAAGGTACTTCCCATTGACTTCAAATCAAGGACACTGGAGAACTGGTAAAATATGGATAACTGCTCCAATTTTATGTGTGGCACCATCAAGTTAGTACGTCTCCCTAACAGTACAGGCAACTGTGCAAGGCACTTCTAGTTTTGACTCTCACATTTGAGGCCATCACTCTCGGCAAGTGCTTACAATTCTGCATGCAAGGCATGCTGGCTAGATGGATTCAATTCTATCGCTTCATGAATTATGCTCTTGCTATCACACTAGTAACTCTGTCACGAACAAGATAAGTGATGGATTGTTTAACGTGATTTTTGGTTGCTGTCAACACACAACAACATTAAAAGGAACCTAAATTTAGGACTTAATTCATTGGCAAAGTGCCACATTCAAGTCATTTTTGTACAATCACGACCCCTGCAAGTGGGTCAAGATGTGTTTTGTGTTTTTCTATTACCTGAATCATACCCAAAAACTGTGGAATGCTTATAGGATCAGCTACAAGTCAGGCATAAGATGCACAAGAGTACACAAATTGGGTACACACTCTAGAAACTTAAGGACAGTTCCTCAACCCCGCATGCTCTCTTTCTCTCTCTATCCCTCTCTTATTTCTCTCGCAAAATAATGAATACTTTCTAAGAATCTTTTGATACATGTTTTGCTCGTGAGTCAGCCTGAGCCAAGATGCTCTAACTCTCAGCTAGAAAGTGGCAAGACGCCATCCAAATTAGTTTTCATCGGTTCGTCGATTGAACACTAATTGCCATAAGGTGTATGAGACACACATGCTGGCTACGAGTCACTTGTCAGATCTCGCGTAAGACCCAATTGTTGGCATTCCTTGCATTAGGAAATTTTGGAGGTCATTTGGAGGGCCATATGAAAGAGAGAGAAAATCGAGCGCATCCAATGAGCTTGAGGGCTACGTTACGTAGGAAAATACGTGGAAAGACTCAAGAAATAGGAAAATAATTTAAAAACTTTCACGAATCTAGAATTGTGGCATCGTAACTTCTTTACTTTTACCGAGCTATTAGGTGCATGTGTGGTCCCACTGCTGATATTCTCTTATGGTCATTAACGTACTGGAGGGTGGCCATTAAGCCTGCGTGCACAAGATATTGGAATTGTAAAACACTTTCCCTCCATTAGGATGCTTTCAAAGTGAATCTCCCTCCACTAAATCTTTTCTCTCAGAGCTATGGCTTCCACGTCTTCCCGCCCAAGAAGGTCTAGGTGTTTATGGTCTCTCACACCAACTAGCAACACTTGCACTTTGCCTAGAAGGCCAAGTAGTAGCATATCATCAATTACAATATCAACTTCAATAAGTGTAGAGAACCAATGGGTTGGACAAAGGATAAACAAAGGTTCATGGGTCCTAATGCAACCAAGAAGCGCCAAGAGGTCTAGTGCTATCAATGTTTAGAGAACCAATGGGTTGGACAAAGGATAAACAAAGGTTCATGGGTCCTAATGCAACCAAGAAGCGCCAAGAGGTCTAGTGCTATCAATGTTTACCGCTTAGCATGGAAGGCCAGAGTGTTGGATTTCAAAGTTGAAATCGGCAAAAGATCTGTAAAGGAAGTTCTTGTTCAGCATGTATTTACCCATCTAGACGTGATAGCAAACGGTGGAAATGTGTCAGATATACATCAACCACGTTGCAATTGTAGGTATTCTTCACATCTCAACTGCATTTGATTTGTCATTTCACTTATTGATACTCTAAGTTTAACTTTTGTTATATATTTTGCAACGTTTATCCCTCTTCTTATGAGCAATGGCTCCATTCTTCATATCTCAACTACATTAGATTTGTCATTTTCACTTATTGATACTCTTAGTTTAACTCTTGTTATTTTGCATATGTTTATCCCTCTTCTTATGAGCAATGGGAGCATGTGGAGTGCATAATAGGCCTCTTCATTGTCGTTCATGCCCACATTGGTTCTCTACAGTATTTAGGAAGAACCAGCAAAAGCCTGGCTGATGAAGGAATATTTTTCTATGACCACTTCTACCAACTCTGCCCAGGGAATAAGAATGGCATTTTGTGAAAGTGCCTCTACCAATCGACTGGAACATTGTGGACTGGCCAGTTCCTGAGGGAACAATGGTGGAGGCAATGCGAAGTAAGCTCTACAAGGATATATAGAGGTCTCTACATAGCTCTATTCCCACCAAACTGGTTAGAATTGCAAACTTTTGTCTTGCTGCACTATTCATAGAGTTATTTCATAACTACAATATACGTGTTATGTTCATGTGCAAGTCATTTCAGCAGTCATCTTGTGACAAACTTCTTGACAGAGGATGGTATGTAAAGGAAGAGATTAGCATACGGTGTGAGGTCACGCTTGACACTCTAGTTGTCAAGTACATGATTGCAAGCCAATCACTGTTAGTCTCCTTTTGGTATATGCGATCACAAATGCTCAGAGGTAAGTACATTCCTATGGGCCAGGTTTCTATAGGTTTGGAAGATAATCTTGCTGTGGATGTGGAAGTGTTTGATAAAGAGCATGGCCTAATGTTGGTGGTTACAATAAGGGAACTATGCAGTCTTTTGCAGTTGCGGCACGACATAATTGAAGAGTCAATGGACAGGGACCTTTCAGATTTTTCCTTTTTCCTAGCTGGCCATAAGCTAATGCGGTTGAAATAGTGTCAATGTAACAAAGATTCTTGTGAACCCAAGTGTATACGAGTGACTTTCAATACATGAAGTTTTTTTGAGCTCATTTGTCAATTGTGGTCTGTGAATATAAGTGTTCTTGAAATATATTTCATTAGCCATTGCCACATCTCTCTCTCTCTCTCTCTCTCTCTCTCTCTCTCAATGTAAGGCAACACAAAGACATGATAGAAGAGTCATCTTAATTCATTAGAAAGTACAAACTCGTCCGTGAACAATGGAGTGAGATACAATTTCTGTAAGTATGGAATCAAAATGTCTTCAAGGTAAAAATCAAAGGTATGCCCTTCAAAAGAGGGTGGTGAGATAGTTGTTCCTGGTGGATTTAGGTCTCCCTTTTCAGGAGTATCATCAATCAGTAGTGTATTATTTGCATCAAAGGGTACATCGATTTGGCTGAACGGTTTGTACAAAAGATGTAAGTTGGGTTTTTTAGGGTGGTAGTGGCCCTCGATGGTAACGCATCTTCTCTGATCATACAAAAAGGAAAAATCTGCCTATCAGCACCGGATACACCACAAACTATTCTAACTAGTGGCAACAAGTTTTGCCTTTGCAGTGAAGACCATATGGAAACTCTGAAGCGCGGAAGAAGAAACTGAATAAATTCTTTTGTTCCCGGACAAACCACAACTCGATAAGTACCCATTCAAAATATAGCAAATCCTCGTAGGTGTCTGTTATACCCAGAGGCAAGCGCATCAACAACAATCCATTGATGTCCAAGATAATCAACCTCTGCAAAAGTTGACAAGTACATATAAGTAGTTAGAAGATGAACATATTTTTCCATACTTGAATAGACATTACCGGAACAACCGTATCTACAGGTAGCAAGGGTCCATACTGGGTCTCTATAGTGTTGTTGCCATTGTTGCTATCCTCTACTTTTGCTTCTTCATCGTAGTCATCATTCTCATCTTCATCAAGGGTCTCCCCCATGGCTCTTTGTGCCTCATCAGTTCACTTGTCTTCCATGGTTTCCTCCAAGGTCTTTTCCTCACCCTCCGTTGGCCGGCTTGCCTCATCCATATCCTTTTGGGGCTCCTCTATTGGCCGGATTGCCTTATCCATAGGCCTGCTTTCCTCATCCATCCTTGCTTGCTTTTGGGGCTCCTCCTGAGACTGGCTTGCCTCATCCAGGGTTTCCTCCATGGGCCTTTTTGGCTCCTCCACTGGCCTACTTGCCTCTTTCATTGTCTCCTCCATAAGCCCCTCTGCTTGTACACTAGCACCTTGCATATCCTCGTTTGGTCTTTCTGCATCCTCAGCCCTTTCATCTTTGGCTGGTATGACCCCGTCAGCCCGTTGTGGTTCCACTGTGTCTGATGCAGGGGCTTGTGGTGGTGGCTCGTCATGTATTGTCATATCGATTGTGCGGTCGTCCAAGCAACTATCTTCAGCTTCTCTGGGGTTCGACATAGTGAGCAGGTGTTGTATTAGACTTGCCCGATATCTTTGCAAATAATCATATGTGTAGTTCTCCACAGCACTCTGCAAAATTGAAAGACCACATAGTGAGAAGTCTTGTATAAAGAAAACCAAAACTGACTGAATGCATTGCCAAATGGTTACCTTAGTCATGAAAGGTTGTAATGCAAAGTAGCTTTGCAGGACATATTCTGCATGGAGAAGACATCTTCAGCCGCAAGAAGTTGCATCGGTTTGATTTGGTACAGGCACATCTTTGATTGGGGCCTTGTATAGCTTGCCATAAGCAAGCAATAATATCTTTACACAATTGCATAAAGGAGTATCAGGATGTTAGCTTGAGGCTTTCAAATTTACATTGATATCCATAAGAAACACTTTCTGATACATAACACTTACAACCTAATTTCAGGGTGGGTTCCTTGTATTGAATTGAGCACCCACACTGCTGGCTGGTCAACATCAAGGCATATGAGACTCCAGTGATGGTTGTTCTCATAAGGAAAGATGATGACGATTACTTCCAACATAACACAGTGGAGAAACCAAATTTCAAATGTGCCAGATGGACTGTTCTTCTGTCTAATAATCACAGACATTTGTGGATCAAGAAGAAACACCTCCGTGTGGGTGTGCGGTGGAAGTTGACTTTTGATCAAACTGCAAGGAGTGTACCTGATTTAGTACACGTATCATTTGAGTTTTCAAAGTTAGCAAAATATTAAAACTTACTTAAGACAAACGTAGATAATTGTATCTGATATCTGAGCATCTGGATCCAACAATATATTAACGTCCACTGTATCTAGAGCCAGCTTTCTGGCTCCATCTATAAATGGTATCTCTGCAAGCAAACCATCCTTCATTGAAAGTAGAGTATCTTTGTTTCTGGAATCTATGAATCGGGTCACATTGCATTCTCTTTGCCTATGGGACTCCACTGCTGCTTTTGTTTTCTCCTTAAGTTCTACTTCCCTTATGTCTTCTGTTTGGCGAGCAACCGTCTTTGCCCTTGCCCTTGTATTAACATCATCTGTGACATCTACAACTATGACTTGTGGCAATAGTTCAGGGGGGTATAGCAAAATTTCCCTCATTTTCTTATCCCTGCAGTCATTGGGTACCAGAAGTTTGTCATACCTCCACCTTACCCTTTTTAGTGTCTCGCTGTCTTTGTCCATTACAGTCACCCTGTGGGCATGGGTTGCTACAATGGTCATGTCACTGAAGTATTCAAGCAGGAAGTCCTCTGCTGCTTCTTGTAGAGCCATCAGTGCAACCACTTTCCACCTTTTAGTGCCCCAGATCGCTTCCTCACAAATGGACCTCACCATCCTCTGGAAGGGCAGCTTTGGTATGCACAAATCAACACATTTCTGCGCCTTCCTAATTTCTCATGCACCTCTATAACTTCTTCATCCTTGGACCTTTCAAAATCTTACTTGGTTTTCCAGGTCTCTTCTTTGGGGTTGCAGATCTACTACTTGCCTTAGCTGCTAACCCTGGTCCCTTGCCCCCTTTCTTACAGTGGCCTTTGTTCTAGCCATCCCACTGTATACAAATAGAAGAGTCTCTCTCTCTCTCTCTCTCTCTCTCTCTCTCAAACACTCTGTCTATCAAACACTCTCTCTCTCTCTCTCTCTCTCTCTCTAAAACACACACTTCCTAGAATCGCATATGAAGCAAGTCAAAAGGTTCAAAAGACATGCAAGAGCAAAATACTAAGTTCGGGGTGGATGCTTGACATCAAGAAATGGTTTGGAAGATGGGATGCATGTCACTTGGTCAAGGATGCGTCGATCAACTCCCAAGTTATTTGGCCTTCTTACAACGCCAATGTATCATGGCTTGGGAGAAATCCGAAGGTTCTCGCTTCAGCCATTACACCACACACGTTGCCCCAAACTACAAATCTCTCTTCTTCTCTGAACGAGGTAACCAAACCCATCCCTACATCCTTGAGCCCATCCCGTTGAGTGTGATCCGCACCATTGCCTCCATTCGTCTTATCTCCCATTCTCTACGCTGCGAGATAGGACATCGGGGCACTGGCGAGGAGTGTCATCGACTTTGCACCTTATGCCCTCGTCAAGTGCGAGAGAGTGAGTACCACACACTACTTGAGTGCTCAACTTTTGACCACATTAGGTCCTCTTTTCCCCATATATTCAGCCATGAGCTCTCCCTACATACCTTCCTCTCCCAACCACGATGTCGACTCTCTATTGCGACACTCATTTCAGCCATTTTTGAGCATCGAGAGTCACTTATGACCTCCACTCACACCACGTGACATGTTCATTTGGTCCCATAGGTCATATTTGACCTCCGAGGACGATAATAGAACTCTCTCTCTCTCTCTCTCTCTCTCTCCGTTTCACTAACGGCACACAGAGGTGTATTTTATCGTCATAAAATTCTTTCACGCGCGCCGTTAGTGAGATGGTAACTTATGACCTCCACTCACACCACGTGACATGTTCATTTGGTCCCATAGGTCATATTTGACCTCCGAGGACGATAATAGAACTATCTATCTATCTCTCTCTCTCTCTCTCTCTCTCTCCTTCCCCCCTGTCTCCACCTATTTCTCCCTCTCTCTTTCTCAAAGGTCTCTCTCTCTCTCTCTCTCTCTCTCTCTCTCTCTCCATCCAAAGCAGACCAAAACACACACACACACACACACACACACACACACACACACACTCCGTCTCTCTCACTCATTCTCTCTGCCTCTCCACAGTACTAAAGGCGCGCGTAGAGACATCCAAAGAGTAGTTGGCTGTCTCCGCGTGCCTTTAGTACACACACACACACACACACACACACACACACACACACACACACACACACACACACACACACACACACACACAGGTTATGTGTGTGAGTGAGTGTGTGTGTGTGTGTGTAAGAGAGAGAGATATGGAAATTTCCTATGTGACAGAGAGAGAGAGAGAGAGAGAGAGAGAGAGAGAGAGAGAGAGAGAAGGCCAAACCTTGGTAGAAGATGCAGGCGCACTCTCACTTTCTCCTTCTCTCTGTCGCTCGTAGACGCAGACCCACTCTCACTTTCTCCTTCTCCCACTCTATTTCACTCTCTCGGTCTCTCTCTTTCTCTCTCATACTTTTTAGGTGTCACTCACTAACCAATCGTGCTGCATTAAATGACCAAACGTGCGGCATCATTCCGTAGAGATACTATTTTAATGAATACGTGGGCCGCCGCCGGGTGTTAACGGTTATACGTGTCTAGAGAGAGAGAGAGAGAGAGAGAGAGAGAGAGAGAGAGAGAGAGAGAGAGAGAGAGAGAGAGAGAGAGAGAGAGAGAGAGACATATTACTGTCAAAGAGAGAGAGTCAGAGAGAGAGAGGGATTGATTCTTGTCAGAGAGAGAGAGAGAGAGAGAGAGAGAGATCTCTTTCTAACAATAGCTAGCAGAGTGTGTGTGTGTGTGTGGAAACAAACAAATCTATACTGTTGAACACACACACACACACATAGAGGTACACACACACAGAGACACAGGGGCGCGCGCACACACACACACACACACACACACACACACACACACACACACACACACACACACACACACACACACACACGGACGCAAAGCGGACCCCGAACCCTGACGGCCCCTAAAACGCCGGGGGCCGAATGGCTCGCCTCAAGCTTGCCACGGTAAAGCGAATAGGGGGCACCACCTAGCTTTGAGCGGCTAGGACGCAAAGCCCACGATGATATGAACACCGCAAGCCTACACACTGAGAGAGAGAGAGAGAGAGAGAGAGAGAGAGAGAGAGAGAGAGAGAGAGAGAGAGAGAGAGAGAGAGAGAGAGAGAGAGAGAGAGAGAGAGAGAGAGAGAGAGAGAGAGAGAGAGAGAACACTCGCGATTGATGAAAACAACCTCGGGGGTGTGAGGGTGAGTTATTTCTGCAATATTTAAAAGGTGGCATGCCGTGGTGGTAGAGAGGTAGGGAGAGGAGATGGTGCAACCTACTTGGTGCGTTCTCTAGGGCGACTCAATGACTGTGAATACTCATTGCCAAGAGCGTGCATGCGTGTGTGTGCATCGACCATTGGAGTCGAGGTATGGGTGTGGTTCCCTTCGCAGGGTGCAATTTCCAAGGCAAACCCCACACACGAGACCTCCTCCTCGTGATAGTGATGGTGTCAATCCCTCCTACTACACTCTACCCAATGCTTGGTTCCACATAAGTTGCCTCCCCCCGATAGTGACCTCTCAGTGCCAATTTATAGGTGTTGGCTGCTTGGATTATGGTAATCCCAGTGTGTTTAGGGTAATCTTAATCAGGGAGACAAAGCAAGTGGTGGGCCCGGTGTGGTTGACCCTTGCTTTGTTTTGGGGAAGGTTATTAAAAGATGGGAATCTCTAGGTGGGCCTTTGTGACCATCACCTAGAGAGAGGATATTTACAAAATGGAAATTTTACAATGGCTCGGGTGAAAAACTGAAGATAATGGTAAAATAACCTAAAAATTACTGGGATGGCGTTGTGGTTGCGTGTTGCCTCTGCCGGTGCGTCGGTGTCGAGCGTACTTCTTTTCAGAGTCGGCCGGGGCATGCCTTCGACGCATTTTCTGTTTTTGTTGTTGGTGGCGCGTGCGTTGGATCGTCTTCTTCTTTTGTTGATGTCGATGGCGTTTTGCTTGTTCTTCTTCTTTTGTATTTTGTCAGTGCGTGCGTATATGCGTGTCGTGTGTATGTGTGAGAGTGTGAGAGCATATATGTATATATGTGTATTTGCGAGTGAGTGCGTATATGCATTTGTGTGTGTGCATGCATGCGTGGGAACAAGGTAAGAGGGGGCACTATATAAATATATAATGTTTATATATATATATTTTATTTTTTCTTCTCTGATGCTGGCGGCTTGTTCTACTGCGAATGGCGGAAGGAGAGGGGGGGGGTGTGTATCTATGGTGTGTGTGTGTGTGTGTGTGTGTGTGTGTGTCGGCTATGTAGTGCGCGCGAGGAGAGAGGGCGTGTGTGTGTCGGCTATGTAGTGCGCGCGAGGAGAGAGGGCGTGTGTGTGTGTGTGTGGGATGCAATGCGGTGCACAGCGCATGGGAAGAGAGAGGGAGAGGGGGGGGGGTGTGGTAGGATAGGGTGTGTGTGTGTGTGTTGTGTGTGGTGCAGCGCTGCCCGCATGGGAGAGAGAGCAAGCTTTGGTGTGCTCTGGCGGCATCCGGATGAGAGAGAGAGAGAGAGAGAGAGAGAGAGAGAGAGAGAGAGAGAGAGAGAGAGAGAGAGAGAGAGAGAGAGAGAGAGAGAGAGAGAGAGAGAGAGCCTTTGGCGCTGCCGTGAGAGGGAGAGTGAGGGAGAGGGGGGTGGGGGGGTGAGGGGTAAGGGGTTAAGAGATAGAGAGAGTGTGTGAGGGAGAGTGAGGGGAGAGGGGGTATGGCGGGGCATGGGTTGTGTGGGTGAGAGGGAGAGGGGGGGGGGGGGGGGGGGGGGGGTGTTGTTTTTGCATGGGGCTTAAGGACGAAGGGGGGGGATTAGTCAATGGGTGGGGTGTAAGGGAATATATCCGCGGGCCAAGGGGGGAGGGGAATGAGGCCGAGGGGGGTGTGAATGAGCCGAAGGAGGGTGAGGCGAGCGGGTGGGGAAGAGGGAGGGAATATTGGCAGGCCAAAGAGGGGGGGGGGGGGGGTTCTCACGCGGCTCGCACCGAGGGAGCACGAGAGAGGGGTTGGGGTTTTCTTCTCCGAGTTTCTGCCTGGCCGGGGAGGGTAAATCGGGGGGACAGAGATATTAGGAAAAGGGGGTATGTAAGGAAAATGGGGGGAAGAGAGTGCGAGGGTTTTATCCGATGCCCGTGGGGCGGAAGGGGGAAAAATAGGTTACGGTGGGGGGGTACCGAGAGTTGGGGGGGGGGGGGGGGGGTGAAATGAGTTTTTTTTTCTTTGATTTTCGAAAGTCGGCTATCATTATCCCTCTCTCTTTTGGCTAGAGGCATTCATGCTTCTAGCCCTTCTTCAATTTCTTCACCTGTAGAGTTAGAGGGTTCTCCCTCTTCTGGAATGTCTGGCAAGAATTCTGGGTCAAACCTAAGGAAATACCTCTTCAGTCTCCATCCATTGACTCTAGTCTTGTGAATTCTCCCATCTGCTTCCATCAGCTTATAGCTGCCGTTGTCGTAGCGCTTCTTGATGATGAATGGCCCTTCCCATCTGGGTTGAAATTTCTTATCCTTCCTGGTATCAAATCTGTTGTCGTATCGCAGTACTAGCATGCCTTTTTCTAGTCCTTTCTCTTTAAGCCCTTGATTGAAAGTGAGTCGGCGTCGTTCTGCGTGTGCTGCATAGTGATTGATTGCTTTTTCCCTATCCAGTTGGAGTCTCTCTAGATCCAAGGTTTATGATTGGACGGTGGGTCTGGCTGGCCAAGACTGGTAAGCTGGCTATTTGTACCTCAATGGGTAGAATTGCCTCCTTCCCATAAACTAGATGGAAAGGGGTGAAACCTAGTGATGTTCGGAACGTTGTTCTGTAGGCCCAAAGAGTTGCCATGAGATGTTTATCCCAATCTCCTGTATGGTTGTTCACTTGTTTTGTGATGATCTTGAAAATCATTCCATTTACCTTCTCTACCAGACCACTGCATTGTGGATAGTATGGTGTGGAATGCCGACGTGTGATGCCTAACTTCTTCATTAGTTCCCTTACCACATCACCTCTGAATCCTGGTCCTCTATCTGATATTATCTCAAGAGGAGTGCCAAAACGGCAAACGATATGCTCAAAAATGAACTTTGCCACCTCTTGGGCTATAATGCGGGTGGTGATCGTTGCTTCTGCCCATCGTGTCATGTAGTCTACACCCACTATGATGTACAGTTTACTTGATTGGGCCCTTGGTAAGGGACCAATTGCATCTATTTCCCATTTCTCAAACGGACCATATGAAATGATAGGGGTTTGTGGCTCGTAGGTTAGCGTACGATCACTGGCCACTTGACAAGCCCTACATGTTTTACACCAATGGTGCACATCTCTATTCAAACTAGGCCAAAAGTATCCTGCTTGTAGAATCTTCCTACTGGTGATATCTAGAGCAAAATGACCACCGCAGACGCCGTCATGGCAGCTTGAAATTACCTCTGTGATTTCACTGGAGGTTGGCACCCGCCTGAGAATTTGATCCTTGCCCTTACAATACAAGTGGTCGTCTATAAGGCGGTACCTAGTAGCCTTCCTTACCAGCCATTGTTTTTAGCCTTTAGTGTGTCCTGTTGGACATTCCCGTGTATTCAGAAAGCTGATGATATCAGGCATAGCGTCACTGCCTTGGAAGAGAGGTAGCTTTAATTTGATTGCTCCTATAGGAACATCTTGTATTCTTTCTTCAGCTAATGCATCTGCCTCTTGATTTTCTGCTCTGGGAATATGGAAGAGCTTTACTGCTTCAAACTTCTTCAGAAGGTCCTTAACTTGGCGAAGTTGACCAAGTAAAACCTGATTTTTGCACTCCCAGGTGCCATTTATCTGCCTAATCAAAAGCAAAGCGTCGCCGAACACATTTAAGCGTTGAATTTTTTGTGAAATACATTGTTCCAGCCCAAGGGTTAGGGCTGCATATTCTGCCTCATTGTTAGAGTGGGAGTGTAATAAGTGCCCCATGGAGAATACTCTTTCCTGCTGTTCATTGAAAATGACCATGCCTGCTGCAGACTGATCCATTGTTCTCTTGTATGCTCCATCAAAGAAGAGAGAGTGAGCTCTCTCTAGCTTAGGGATCTCTTTATCTGGTATTCCTTCCTTTGCTTCCGTGTTGACCTCAACTTCTTCTCGTAGTGGCGATGAGTGAGAATTCCTGCTAGACTAGCCCTGGTGGAATTTTCTACTTGCATGGTGTAATCAAACTCTTGTAGTCTAATTGACCACTTTGAGATCCTAGAGGAGACATCCATGTGTTGCATTACATAAGGGAAAACTTCTTCCATTGTCAGGATTACAAATGGTCTAGGCAAGAGATAGGAGCGGAATTTCGTGGTAGCAAACATTAGTGCTAGAACCATGTGTTCTACTTCGGTGAATCCCTTTTCTGATGGGGTCATGACTCGACTAGAGAAGTAAATAGGGCGCATGAAAGAAGTTTTGGGATCCTTTTGCATTAGCACTGCTCCCAGAGTATCATTTCCGACACTAGGGTTTACATAGAATGGCTCGTCCCACTTAGGAGGTGAAATAGTGGGAATCTTAGATAGGACTTGCTTTACCTCAGTGAACTGCTGCTCATTCTCTTCACTCCATGAGAAAACATCCCTTTGGGTGAGTTGTTGTAGGGGAAGGACTACTTGAGATAGCAGGTGAATGAACCTGCTTAAATATCTTACCTTCTGAAGGAAAGAAACCAACTGCTTGGCGGTGGTGGGAGATGATAAAGATATCAGAGCCTGAATTTTGCTAGGGTTAGCCTCGATTCCTTTTGATGAAATTACATGACCAAGGAGAGTGACCTTGCTCTCACCAATGTGACACTTGTCCATGTTGAGTTGGCCACCTAGGGTTTGTAGCCTGGTTAAGCCATCATAGACTTTGCTTAGATGAAGGTCTCGTGAGCTATAGATGCAAAAATCATCTATGAAAACCCGTATTGATGTTCCAAAGTAGGGTTGGAAAACAAATGTCACATAGCGTTGAAATGTGGCTGGGGCGTTGGTGAGGCCAAATGGCATCACTCTGTAGGCAAAACATCCCCAACGTGTGATGAAGGTTGTTTTCTTCTAATCCTCCTCCGCAATGCTAATCTGGAAGTATCCTGAGTAGCCATCGCATACTGTGTAGCATTCGTGACCTGCCACTTCATTGAGTATTTCATCCTGGAATGGGAGGGGAAAATGGTCCCTCTTCGTGGCTGCATTGAGCGGTTTATACTCCACACAGACTCTCCATTTACCATTTGTTTTTGGTGTAACTACTACTGGGGAGACCCATTCTGAGTCTTCGACAGGGTAGATGAAACCTGCTTGTAGCAAACTCCTTACTTCTTTAAGCAATGCCTCTTGTTGAATTACTCCAAGTCTTCTGAGCTTCTGTACTACGGGTTTACTGCCTTCCTTGAGCTTTATGTGGTGTTGCACTACTGTAATTCCTGTGATCTTATCATAGCCATCAATGAACAAAGTAGTGAAATTGCCTAACATGGAGACATACTCCTTCTTTTCTTCATTGGTTAACTCATTTGAGAGCATTTTTTGTAGCTTACCTGCATCCTCCAATGACTGCTTACCTGATGGTCCCTCTTGGTTTGCTAAGGTTGCTTTAGATTGTGTTAAGCTGTTTGGGTCTTTAAGAATGACTCCCATTACTTCGATGATACTCTCACTCCCATCAGTGGTGGTTGTGTCTTCTCCTGAGTTAGACGAGGAGTCGCTGGTGGACTCGTCTTCTGAAGCCTCCAAGATCATATTGCGCTGCTTTCCAGTCCTCATGTCGTAGAATATGGACTTCCCTTTAGCATCCTTCATCTGGATCATCCCGGTGCTCCAGTCTTGTTTGGCTTCCATGGCCATAAGCCAAGGCCTTCCAAGAATGATGGGGTAGCCCTCCCCTTTGTGTGGCGTGACGAAGATGTCTACCTCCACTTCCGTATTGAATGCTTTTACTTTGACCGCATTTACAATGCCTACGCATTTTACTCTTACATTGTTTGCCATCTTGGCTTGGCAGGGTGTCGGCCTACTTACCTCTAGACCTAGGTGGTGCATCATCTTCTCACTCATGACGCATACTTGCGCGCCACCATCTATGTAGACGTTTGAAATCCGCTGCCCTTTGATGTGAGCGTCCATGGTTGGCAAGATGTCATCGAGATCCCTCCCAGAGATAGCCCCAGCTATCCGTGGTTTTGATTTCCTGGTACTTACCATTTTTGTCCATTGCCTCCTCATTCTGGGTGCAAGGTGGAGTAATTGGGGCCAAGTTATCTTCGGGCCCTGCATTAACACATCCTGAACTAAGTCATAGGGTTGTGCTTCCTCACCTAGTGAGAAGTCCACGATGTCTATCTTCCGCCGCGGTTTAGCTGCTTGCTTGCTAGACTCGGCTTTCCCTTTTATCTTCTCTTCCTTTTGAGATGCCTCCTTGTGCCTCACACGTTTCACTCCCATAGCATCCACTTCTTCTACCTTCGCTTTTCCTTTGTGCTTCTCTCGAGCTGACTCTTCTACCTTCGCCTTCCCTTTAGCCTCTAAGCTAATGACACTCACCGCTTGGTTCACCGCGGGTGGTGGGGGTAGTGGCGGAATGAGAGGTTGGGTGGTGGTTTCTGTTGTATAGGTGGTTGCAGGATTTGGATTGTTGGGATTGGTCCTGGCTGCCTTGGTGGTGGTCTTACTCTTGGCGGAGAGATCTTATTCTGTCTCCCTCCTCTATTGAAATTCTGCGTTCTTGGGTGTGGACAGTAGTACATTCCATGGCCGTCTTCCCCGTAGTTATAACAGTGGTATTCTGGGTTCTGCCTTCGTTGTCCTCTTTCTTGTTCTGGATTTCTGTCAGATGCATGCCCTTGCTGCACCAGATGCACATATAAACTCTCTAGTTGGGTGGTGATGCGACTCAGCAGGTCTTGCTCTTCCTCTGATGTCTCCTGTGGTTGGACTCTATGATTGGTTGTTGCAGCCACTGGGGTTGGTCGGGCCGAGCTTGTTTCCTCTGACTCGTTTACTCTTGCTTGCATGCGCAGCTTCTTGTCTTTAAGGCGGGCTACTTCGACTGCCAACTCATATGTTGCAGGAAACCTTCCCTTCACCTTCTCTCTAAGAGACGACCATAGACCAGCAATGAAACGGTCCTTCTTCAGGAAATTAGGCGCTCCTTCGCCTTCCTCCAGTGTGGCAAACCACCTCTCCCATAAGTCCACAAACTTTGACTCATAGGTGGCGTACTCCAGCAGGCTTGCCTGCTTTAATTCTGTCAATAGCTGCCATAGCTTCTCCGAGGTTGTGCCTCCACCAAACCTCTTTACAAAAGCAGCCCTTAACACATCCCATGCATTCTTGGTAGCCTGGGGCAATGCATTATACCAGGACTTGGCCTCTACTTTCATCAGTAGAGGAAAAATTCTGAGTCGTGAAGCGTCATCATCTTTGTTGGAGACGACACAAGCAATGTCAAAATCGTCCAAAAAATCAGTGGTGAGATCCTCACCCTTCTTTCCACTGAACGTGGGGAAAGAAACACTTGCCATGGTGGTGACTCGAGAAATTACAAACCCTTTTTTTTTTTTAACATCAACAGCAACGGCTCATAGCGGTTTTTACAGGGGCAAATGGATAGGCTAAAATAGGATAAAAATAAAGACATTAAAGGAATGATGGTAATCTAGTATGGGGAGAATGATAGGGTTCGGGGAATTGAGGATTTCTCCTAGTACTGCCGCACCGAATAGGTAAACGATCTACTGTTGGTAGAAGAATTGCCTATCTACATAGATATTCACATGCATATGCATATTCACATGCATATGCTGCAGGAATCTGAACGGGAATGCCATCGGCCCATTTTCCATCATGCACAAAGGGTGAAATACTTACTTATACTCTTACCGTGCCAGTGTTGATGAGTCGGCACATCCACAAGAGGTCGTCACCTTTCATGGGATCTACCCTTCCTTCGTTACTTAGCACGTACGGGGTGATGGCGATGCGTCGGACCACTCCCAGTCTCTTGGCTAACAGCAATTGTAGGTAATTTTTGTAATCGGCGTGTTGCATGAATTCTACTCCATTCAACTGCAGCTCATCTCCAGCCCACCGGGTCTCTCCCGTGGTAGAGAGATTCTTCAGGATAAGTTGTATAGGGAGGGGAGGAAGGTCCTCCACTCGCTTCCCAAAACAGCGAGAGCAGTAGCTGAACCACTCTTCTCTAGGACATGGGAATCTTCTCACCACTTCTTCTTCTGGATTGTCGAAGTGGATTGGTAGCACTCGCATGCGTTGTGCAAATCGGTAGGCTACCTTCTGCCGCTTAGCTTCGGATGACTTCTTCTTTGACCATGTGGGTACAATCCGGCTCTCTGAGCTTGAAGCACTTGCTTGGCCAAATGCTTCTCCCTTCGGGGTCATGTGTTTCCAGGCTAGCCTATCTTCTCCTTGCCCTTGGCTCGAGCAGCCCCTTTAGGCAACTTTGGGGTTTTATCTTTGACTGCAGTTTCTTTAGGGAAAAGAGGCCTCACCGTCCGCTTTCCTTCCTTGACGTGAATGACCTCCTTGAGATGAATGTCAATGTAGAGGACTTCAGCCCTTCCACTGCCTCCGTTGTTGGCACTCATTGACCGTGTGCCTTGGTTGACAACAGTGATGGAACCTCACCAATCTGCCACCTGATGCTTTCGATTTATAGTTAGAACGAACGATACGAGATGGAGATTTTACCTCTTGAATGTTGATGACACTGCAGCCTGGCAATAGCACCTCAATGAAGGCAGCTAGGGCCTCCTTCGTCTCTTCTTCTTCCGTCCTCCAGTTAGAAAATTCCTTTAGCCACTCGTCCATGATTGATAGTGGGCGTGACTTTCAGCATTGTAAACTGAAGGGGTCTTAGAAAAGCCCTCCTCCGTGGGGGCACCAAATGACGGACGCAAAGCAGACCCCGAACCCCGACGGCCTCTAAAACGCCGGGGGCCGAATGGCTCGCCTCGAGCCTGACACGGTAAAGCGAACAGGGGGCACCACATAGCTTTGAGCGGCTAGGACGCAAAGCCCACGATGATATGAACACCGCAAGCCTACACACCGAGAGAGAGGAAGGGGGAGAGAGAGAGAGAGAGAGAGAGAGAGAGAGAGAGAGAGAGAGAGAGAGAGAGAGAGAGAGAGAGAGAGAGAGAGAGAGAGAGAGAGAGAGAGAGAACACTCGCAATTGATGAAAACAACCTCGGGGGTGTGAGGGTGAGGATGAAAACAACCTCGGGGGTGTAACCTACTTGGTGCGTTCTCTAGGGCGACTCAATGACTGTGAATACTCATTGCCAAGAGCGTGCATACGTGTGTGTGCATCGACCATTGGAGTCGAGGTATGGGTGTGGTTCCCTTCGCATGGTCCAATTTCCAAGGCAAACCCTACACACGAGACCTCCTCCTCGTGATAGTGATGGTATCAATCCTTCCTACTACACTCTACCCAATGCTTGGTTCCACATAAGTTGCCCCCCCCCGATAGTGATCTCTCAGTGCCAATTTATAGGTGTTGGCTGCTTGGATTATGGTAATCCTAGTGTGTTTAGGGTAATCTTAATCGGGGAGACAAAGCAAGTGGTGGGCCCGGTGTGGTTGACCCTTGCTTTGTTTTGGGGAAGGTTATTAAAAGATGGGAATCTCTAGGTGGGCCTTTGTGACCATCACCTAGAGAGAGGATATTTACAAAATGGAAATTTTACAATGGCTCGGGTGAAAAACTGAAGATAATGGTAAAATAACCTAAAAATTATTGGGATGGCGTCGTGGTTGCGTGTTGCCGCTGCCGGTGCGTTGGTGTCGAGCGTACTTGTTTTCGGAGTCGGCCGGGGCATGCCTTGGGCGCATTTTCTGTTTTGTTGTTAGCGGCGCATGCTTTGGATCGTCTTCTTCTTTTGTTGATGTCGATGGCGTTTTGCTTGTTCTTCTTCTTTTGTATTTTGTCGATGCGTGCGTATATGCGTGTCGTGTGTATGTGTGTGAGTGTGGGAGCATATATGTATATATGTGTATTTGTGGGTGAGTGTGTATATGTATATGTGTGTGCGCATGCGTGCATGGGAACAAGGGAAGAGGGGGCACTATATAAATATATAATGTTTATATATATATTTTTTATTTTTCTTCTCTGATGCCGGCGGCTTGTTCTACTGCGCATGGTGGAAGGAAAGGGGGGGGGGGGGGGTGTATCTATGGTGTGTGTGAGTGTGTGTGTGTGTGTGTGTGTTTTTTTTTTTCATGCTGCTGCCGCGAGGGTGTGTGTGTGTGTGTTGGCTGCGGACTGCGGCGAGGAGAGAGGGCGTGTGTGTGTGTGTGTTGTGTGTGTGTGGGATGCAACGTGGCGCACAACGCATGGGAAGAGAGAGAGGGAGAGGGGGGGGGTGTGGTAGGATAGGGGTGTGTGTGTGTGTGTGTGTTGTGTGTAGTGCAGCGTTGCCCGCATGGAGAGAGAGCAAGCTTTGGCGGCATCCGGATGAGAGAGAGAGAGAGAGCCTTTGGCGCTGCCGTGAGAGGGAGAGTGAGGAGAGGGAGGGGGGGGGGGGGGGGGGGGGGGGTGAGGGGTAAGGGGATAAGAGATAGAGAGAGTGTGTGAGGAGAGGGGGTATGGCGGGGCATGGGTTGTGTGGGTTAGAGGGAGAGGGGGGGGGGGGGGGGGGGGTTGCATGGGGCTTAAGGACGAAGGGGGGGGGGGGGGATTAGTCAATGGGTGGGGTGTAAGGGAATATATCCGCGGGCCAAGGGGGGGGGGGGGGGGGGGGGGGGGGAATGAGGCCGTGGGGGATGTGAATGAGCGAAGGAGGGTGAGGCGAGCGGGTGGGGAAGAGGGAGGAGGGAATATTGGCGGGCCAAAGAGGGGGGGGGGGGGGGGTTCTCACGCGGCTCGCACCGAGGGAGCACGAGAGAGGGGTTGGGGTTTTCTTCTCTGAGTTTCTGCCTGGCCGGGGAGGGTAAATCGGGGGGAGAGAAATATTAGGAAAAGGGGGTATGTAAGGAAAATGGGGGGAAGAGAGTGCGAGGGTTTTATCCGATGCCCGGGGCGGGAGGGGGAAAAATAGGTTACGGTGGGGGGGTACCGAGAGTGGGGGGGGGGGGGGGGGTGAAATGAGTTTTTTTTTCTTTGATTTCCGAAAGTCGGTTATCAACACACTCTCTCTCTCTCTCTCTCTCTCTCTCTCTCTCTCTCTCTCTCTCTCTCTCTTTCTCTCTCTGTACTAAAGGCACGCGGAGACAACCAAGTACACTTTGGAAGTCCCTGCGCGTGTTTAGTACTATGGAGAGTTTTTTGGTGTGCTTTGGAGGGAGAGAGAGAGAGAGAGAGAGAGAGAGAGAGAGAGAGAGAGAGAGAGAGAGAGAGAGAGAGAGAGAGAGAGAGAGAGAGAGAGAACAAATACTTGACATTGATTCCTGATGAATAGGATTAAGGTCTAGTAGGTAGAAGAGACTAAAACCGGACCCAGAGCTTGTGCCAAGATTCCAACCTTTACATGCTCAGTTGCTTAGCGCTTCTGCCAAAAGAACTGTTGACTTCATTCAGGACTTTGATCAAGAAGAGTCAATATGTGAAGATGAGTCAGAGAGGTCGGCTAGCCAAGAGGATCCCTCACGCTACAAGGTTCCCTCACCCTCTACAGTACTTGTCAAGAAAAATACAAGAAAGAGGAATATAGTCTTCTCAGATGATGCACATCTCCCAGCAAGCAGTCCTTGTGCAAGTAAAGATAAAGCCAAAGAGGATGTGCCTTCTCTGGAAGAGACAACTGTAACTAATGAGAGGCTGTTCGATTTTGCAGCATCGTGTGGTTCTGGGGACAACTAAGATCTAGTTCATTCTATGTTTAACCCAAAATTTGATATTGAAGACTTTTTAGCTCAGCACAGTGAATTCTTGCAGCGCTACAGAGATCAATTTGAACTTATGGTGCAGGTAGGGAGGGTTGTTTTGCCTAGTATGGCTGTGGTTCATTTAAATGACTACGGTGGCAAAGGACAGGGACTGAAGAAGTATAGGGAATTACCACTTGCTTGCCGACATTCAGCTTGCCCTTTGCACCAAAAAGAGTGCAAACTTATTTAGGAATCCTTTGGCTTTATGATTTACCTGAATAGCCTGTTTGGATTCCTCATGCAGAATTCTGATGAGGTGATAGAGGAGCAGGACGCAGCACCAAACAAAGAATACAAGGGACAACACACATACAAGAAGTCGAGGAGGTTGAAGATACAGTCGACCTTGAGGTTGAGGCAATTGAAGTTCAAAGAAGTAAGATTCTCTCTGTGAAAACAACAGAAATCAAACTACCCTTGGATGTCAGTAACTTCACTGAGAAGCATGCTCAATGATGTTGCCTACTGTGCCTGAGTTCAGGATTGGAGACAGGACCTATATCTTTTTACATGATGTGCAAAGCATCTTTTATTTAAGGGAGGACTTCTCCCTGGCTATCATTTCCAAAATCCAAGAGGAGAGGAATGGATTTGTTTCAGAGGATAGTAGCGATGATGAGCCAATGGAAACATCCAGCAATCCAATGGAATGCCTCCGAAGTTGCTTTGAGAAAGCGAAAAAATACAAGGAGACACTACCGGATGAAGCCACCTTCCAAGAAATAAGTCAAAGCCTAATACCATCAACAAGTCACAAAGAAGTGGAGGATTGGTTTAACCATTCAGGTCAGGAGTCAACTGCGTCTGTGGACCTGTGGGGCAGGAAAACCTCTTTTTGCAGGATGAGAGCTTCATGGTAAGTCTCTCTCTCTCTCTCTCTCTATCACTTACTCAGACATGATATGTGCAGTCTTGGATTGCTGACAAGGGATGACTTTCTTCGATGGCAGACTCGAGAGTATCGTGGAAGGGATGTGGCCCTAGCACAGTACCTTTCGAAGCTTTGCAAGGCGCCGATAATATTTTTTCACAATGGAATGTCACAAGAGGGTACAACAACAACTTACACATTAAAGACACTATCATGCTTTTTGGGTGGACCCGTGCTGCCCAAAAGTGCAGATAAAGTCATTTTTGTGGACAAAGTGTTTGCCAAAGATTGTTTTGGTTATTGCCCGGGCTATACAGGTGGTCGGGCGGCGTATTACTACACTTACACAGCAATGGCACTAGCTCTTGGCAGACAAAACCCGGATGAACTTGTAGAGTATGGCAAACATCTCATGATTCGTTACAAGGGTGATGTGCCAAAAAACAAAATTGAACCTTCAAAATCATGATACACTTCAAGTAGCAATTGTATTAAGAGCATGTATTACAGAAATATTGAAATTTTGTACAATGTCATCCACTCATAGTATCTTTCTCCACTTGTGGTTCACATACACCATTCTCTCTCTCCACCTTCGTTGACCTTCACGAGCACTGGAGTTGTTGTATGCCATTGATCTTTTAATTTTATTTTGTTATAAATGTCTGATGTCTTGTGCTGTTGCTAAAGAGGCCAAGACTTTTTTTTCTTGCATTCGATGAATGATTCTACGATAGAACCATTCAAATAGTTCTCTCAAATTGTTAGCCTTGATTCGAGAGCCGCCATGTCGTGTGTGCCTGAAATAGGAATTTCTGGCCATGTAATGAGACTTTTCCATCCCTTGGGTATTCCATATGGCCGGGTTCCCATACTTTTGTATAAAATATGGTAAATGATTGAAAATGATGTGCTGGATATGAAAACAGATTACTTAGAATGTTTTACACTCACATAGTTACACATAAAAGAGAATCAAATACACAATAATACCATGTAGTGAGTAATCTGGGTGTCTGTCCATGCTGTCTTGAATGATTCTTGAGAAGGTTGAGATTCTACTTGAACTTGTCATATCACCGTGTGACCAATCATCTTTGTCGCACATAAAAAATAGCATGTCTATCGATCGCCAAACCTCAACCTTCGCGTTACGAGTAGTTGGTTCTTGATCTTTGACTACAATATGTAGCTTTTTCCAGCTCTGATACTCTACCTTGCTAACATAATATGTGTTATATATTTTTCCATGCTTTGTTAGCTTCGGATGTCGTATTCCTTGGGGTTTAGATAAAAACCTCCATGCCTTCACCCCATCGATGGATGGTTTGCATGGGACATCCTTCTCAGTAGTTGATATCTTTTCATCCCGTTGGATTTTCACATTGCCACCATGAAGCCCCATATATGACAATACCAATTCTAAGCACTGCAGGGCCACTTGTCGCTCTGTTGAGTTCTTAATTTTCCAAGCAAACCTGATATATAAGTAGTCCAATTTCTCCACAATTCTACAAAGGGCATGCATTGTACAGATGTGGACATTCACAAGTGGTATTTTCAAAACCGGTCGAAAAGCAGGGTCCTCAATGTGACGTGTTGGAGCTTTTGTCCACCACTTTGGGTCCATGACCTTTGCAAGCTCCTTGCAGAACAAACACGGCGACTTTGCCATTGCACCCATTCCACAATTATACATGCACTTTAATGTTTTGAGGTCACCTGCAAGATGCCACTGAACTTGAAAGTCTCCCCTTCCATCTAGACGTAGTACCTCTCCCTAGTTAGTTTGTCGATCAATCACCTCTGGAACATTAGTTTGATGGAACACCCAATATAGAATGTCATGATCTTCTTTTTTTGCCTGCAACACAAAATAAATGAGACTTAAGTAGATGTGAACATTTGAGCTCGGCTGAGAATCTCGCTTACCTCAAAAGCACCAAGCCACCATATGTTAGATTCTGATTGAGCACTAAAATACAAAGGATCATTAGTGGGACACTTTGAGAGGGCTCTATTCATTAAAGTAATAGTAACACGCTCTAGCTTCTTGTCTTTAACAAGCTCACACTCATCTAGTTTCAACACAAAATGTAATACCCCTCGTGACTCTTCAAATGTGATGTTGTAAAACTCCACCATTCTCTTCTGCAACATCTGCAGGTCCATAAAAATATTATTGAACTCATTATATACTATGTTTGCTCCATGGCCACTGTAAGTTGCTGTAATATGAAACGGCTGAACAAGATATTCTCCCTGTGCACTGTTAAGCTGAAGCCTCTCTTTCCAAACACTTGAGGCTGATGGTAAAAGTTTGGACTTTATCCCTTCTTAACAAAGATGGGTGAGACAGATTTCTTTATAGCCAAATATCCTCTTTTTCTTACACCAAGTGAATCAAGCGTGCCTTGTATCTCTTTTGCAGTCACTGAGTTCTCTGAAATAAAGCGGTCCACTACATTTCGCTGTAGGATCTTAAACTTCTTGTCATGTACTATATCTGCTGCAAGGCTTCTACTTATAAGTGGCTTCAATCTCTTTCCTATATTGGCTTTGGGGTCAATGTTTTCCTTGTCAGGATAGATTGAATCTCTACATGAAAACAATGCATAAGTAAATAACAGAAAATTTACTTAACTAACACTATTTAGACACATAAAAACAATGCATAACTAGAAAAACAAAAAATTTACTTAACTAAGACTATTTAGTCAACCAAGAAGCATCACCTTAATGCTCGGATTCATTTCTTGAGACCTCCTGATGCAACCTGCAATGTTTCAAGATTGCGCAATTTCTTCTTTCGGATACGACCACCCAAGATGGTGTCCTTCATTTGACAACTTTGTACCTTTCCTTTCAGTTCCTCTACCTCTGTTTTGTGTTGCAAAATGGTAACCTGATCTGTAGAATGCAAATGTGAAAGACGAACAATCTCACATTTTTGAGCTTGGAGAATGCCCTTATAAGTTTCAGCTTGCCTTGTAAGAGACTTACAATAACCTAGAAGGCTGTTTTCTCCATCACCAGGAAAGGTCAATAAGCTTGTAGGATTGACAAATGCTGGAGACGCGTTAGCCATTGGATTCTTAGGATAGAGAGAGCCTCTCGTCTAGATATCTATGTGTTTAGATCCCTGAGCTCTGAGAGTGTCTATGGATGCGGGAGGTATATGTGTGTTTGTTTTACTCCGCTTAATCAATGGTTGGTACTCGTTGTCCAAATCAATGTGAAGGTGATATTTGGCTCGTTTTTGCGTAACATTTGTGCCATTTGAGGAGTGCGCCATTAGCCAAAGGTGTAGGTTTAATGAAAAGTGAATAGTTGCTGCGGCTTCGTCCCTCCATGTTAGCCTCGTTCCCTCCATGTTGACGAGGTTCATTCAATGCGACTGAAAAGAAGATTATCCCTAAATCATTATGGACGAATGTTTAGAAGGGTAAAGAATCTACTTAAAGTACACTTTTTGAACTTTTTACCATGACAGACCCGCCTCTATTATTCGCCATATTTTCTAGAGAGAGTGTGTGAAAATACATTTTCTTAGAAGGCCCTCCAAATGACGTCCAAAATTTCCTAATGGGGTGATTGTTCTCTAGCTTGAATAGATCTACCCAGTGGACTTCTTATCGATGTTAACGGTCAAGCAAGAGTCTTGCCATTACATATGGGTATTTTGTAAGCACTACATGTTTTGGTGTGACGATTGAGCTGCTTTTTTGATAAACTTACACTTGCATAGGCTGGTTTATAGCACGGCGTATAGATGCAGCAAGCATTTCAAATAGCATGACTGTTCCTAGGAATTACAATAGGTAAAGGACATTCCAGTATCTCCCTTAATCTTCTTGGCCCGAACATGAACACTATGCGCTGCTGGAAAAAAATCTTCCTGGACACATGAACATTTATCTGGATTCTTTGAGTTAAATGAAATGGAGTGAATTGAGGGCCATTTTGATCATCCATTAAAGCCAACCATGCAGCTCCCAAGAAGGCACACCTGACTTATCCTCTGATTTTGCCAAAATTTCAGCAGCATCACAGCATAAATGGCTCAAAAGACCAAAAAACCAGCCATCACAACTCGGAAAAATTTTGGTAGAGTTTCCCCAGAAGTAGAGCAGTGTGAACCCAAAATATAGACTGTATATGTATGCATAAACTGTCAACAATAGAACCCGAGCATCAATTAGGAATCACTAGTACATAGCCTATGGCGAGGTCACGAAAAGGGTGCTCCAGCTACCTGTATCACCGAAAGGATCTCCAAATTTGAGAATCCCCCAGCTCAATAAAACCTCATGCTATCGACCCTCACACAAAGGCTAATGCAAATCGCGTATAGTCAAGTCTCAGAAATGACTATCTTCCAGAACAAGTCTCAGAAATGGTTGGGACTGCCAAATAAAACCAAATATGGCTCCACAAAGGCGTACAATGGCAGTTTCCACAAGTAACGTACAATCTAGCAGACAATGCGCTCAAACAGGCGCCAAATGATGCATACCCACAACAACTGCAAGTGACACCACTGCTAGTATATCACTGTACTCCAGCTACCTGTACCTATGTGAATCACTTGTACCCGTACCTGTCCCTGTAACGTGTAACTTGTAACCTGTAGTCTGCAACCTGTAATCGCGAATCTCGAAGCTCGAAGCAATAAGCAGAAGGTACTCAAAGAAGATCCTCCGTGGGGGCGCCAAAAGAATGTGAGCGGGATGAAAACGCACACAGCGCCTCTATAACGACCCGACACACACTCTTGGGAAGATACACACACACACACACACTAGGGGACACCACTCGGCTTACACAACACACCTGGCCGAGACAGGAAACACACCTATGGAGTGAGAGGAGAGAGACTATCCACTTGCCCACTCCACACAGAGACACAAACACACACACACACACACCCAAAAAATTCAGCTCAAAAGAGGATAATTTCTGATGTTTAGATACAATTGAGCTTGGGCCAACACCAATGGGGCAAATAGCTCACACAATATGGGTAAAATAAGCCAGATACAATCACAAACTAGAGCAGAAACTTCGCTCATAGGAGAAACTTACACAGCAAAAACAGCAGAAAAAGAGTGAGGAATTTGGCAAAATGGGCAGCGCCATCGCGTCCGGAACGGCCCAAGACCCCAGTCTACAATGTCAAAGTACTCAAATCCGACATCGGATGAGCAGTTTACGGCCAAAACAGGCTCCAAAAACCCCAAAAACACACCTGCGGCTGTTCCTCCTCTCTTCTCCACGTTTTTTCTGGTATTTTCTCTGTTTTTTTAGTTCCCACACTTAGCTTTATTATTTGGGCACCATTGGCCTTTTAGATGACCTCAAACGGACCCCGAACAGGCTAAAAACTGACCTCGCAGTGCATAGTTGTCACCTTTTTGCATCATCCGCACACCTGACACTCAGCTTTTTTCAATAATGCATCCCGCCACCACGTGAAGTGGCCCCAAAGTATGGTCCTCATGATGACCTTTCTGCATAATTATCACAAGAAAACATCCACGTTGTGTCCGTACTCATCCACGTGCAAGTATTGACCCCGTTCGGCCTCCTGACGCCACTAGATGCCATCTGACGCACCTACTTACCTCATGTCGTCGGCCCGCGGATAGCTTCCTCGAGAAGTTTTATGCGCTACCAACTCCTCATTATTGTAGAAAAAACACACTGGTACTGGTAATAGTGAAAATAGATGCACTATGTACATGCTGTCCTACCTGTACACATGTGGGCCCCACGTAACCACCTGGCTGTGAAAAATGGGCAATTCTTTATTTGATGCACCATGCACGTATATGTACATATGCGCAATCCCTTGCTCCAAAAAACTACTGACACCGTCATGAGTTTGAATCTTGTTGCAACAATTACAGACCTACATGCTACGGTTCTGTTTGGCATATGTTGTCACATGGGACACAACATGGTCTAGGAACTCAAGGAGTTCGATTTAGCCAGTGTGGAGAAATGATAATGAGGGTCCCTCTCACTCGCGTCGTGGAGTGTTCATAATTCCCTCCACACACAAGTACAATTTGTGCTTGCTGGATGTCACTTTCTCTTCCATCCTTATTTGAGACATATTTTCACATGTGGTGAATATGAGTCTCTGGGACTGACACTGGCGCCTAATTCCTAATGATGTGTCGCAACGAGGTCCCTATGTGCTAATCGCATCCATTTAATAGACCATTTGGAGTACACCGTATCCGGAACGATTTCAGTGGAAAAAAATTGTCGGGTACTAAGTACAGACTTGTTTCGATTACAAGTGCTGTGAAACCACCTTAACGGAGGGTCGTTTCTACATATAGCCAAGTATGCTACGTTCATGAGAATGTCTCACAACTGGTACCTAGGTGTGACTAAGATTTCACATTATGTTATGGTCCAACTCTTGTTGAAAGGCTTTCACCTACGTGTCGTGGAAAGTCTCATCATGGAATTGTGGTTCGGATTTGTTTGTGCTAAATGCATGCACACTAAGTGCTATGGGCCCTAGTGTTTAACATAGAATTGTTCGGAGTGGCATGCAAATACATGGACTTTCTTGTTTATGCCATTTTTTGCACTTCAAGTGCAATTTTTCTCGTAGATTTATTATGAGTTTACACCCTCCCATACAAGGTTATGGCTCAGGATGGGTGTCCGTGGTTGGATGGTCTAAACACTATGCACTTACTCCACTCCACGCCGCTTTCAACCTAGTTGGTTGTCTCCACTCCATATCAAATATATGGCTGGATACTCAATGGTTGAGTCATAGTTTATTGTTAGTTGTGGAAAGTAAGTGGTTGGGGGAAAGCACCTCACTCTTACTGTTGCTATTCATCCCGTGTTGGATGGGCAGATTACAAATATTTTTTGCTAAATAATCTGCTAAGAGCATACGTTAGCACAACGCATTTTGAATGGGAAATTCTCTCCCTATTCTAGAATTTACTTAAGTAAGGCTTTCAACTTTGAACACCTGTTGTGGTGGGGTTGGATACTGCTTCAATAGTTTCATAAGTCAAGGACTTAGTAGGTGTGCTGACAAAGTATGTTGGCATGTAACCTTCATTAGGGGTGAACATGTAGTTCTATGTGTTCTGAAATGTTCAGAAGTTTGACATGAGGATACTCCCTATTCTATCCCTCAGTAACTCTGAGCTTTTCAAGATACTCACATGAGTTATCATGAGTTACCATTTAGATACAAGTGGTTGCAAAAGGACAACAATGCTGAAAATCAAGATGTTGCTCTTGGTTTCATTCAACCTCATCACTGCACCAGGTATCGGTCATATGGACAATTAAGCTCGCGTATGGGCTGTCAATAAGGAAAACATCAGTGTTCTTACATAGATACTACCACTTGTGTTTTCGAGGATAAAAATGCTTCTCCAAGGGGGGAGTAATGTCATGCCAAGGGAAAACCATGGTGAGTAGGACTTGGGCCAAGGGCCGGCTGCTAAATGCAAACAGGGAGATTCTATTCATAGCAGCCAAGGGCTATATAATGGGGGGTTGGGCAGAGAATCTCATTACGCAGCTCCTGGGTCTTACAATGATTACCTACCAATTTCAACTAGACATAACTTCACATTCACGGCCCCAATCAACATGTCATGAACTCCAGTAGGCTTCTTATGTTGCATAGTACCCCATGTAAACCCTGGAAAGATCTAGAAAATATTTGATGGAATGCCTATCAAGGCAGTCAAAACTAGCACCTAACTAGCCCTATAAAAACTTCAACTGCTCATAACTTGGCTGTTTGAACTCTGATTGCCAATTCAAAAAGATCAACATGCACCACAAGTTTAGTGCTTCAAGCCCATGCATTCAATACCACTCTGACCATCCATCTACAACCTCCCAATTTGGTGGGAATATGCAAACCGTTTGTAGACTCAAACTACCACATCTTGCACCCTGTAGCTCCGATTGAGGAGCCGTTTAGAGAACACATCAAGAACCACCTATGGCACTTTCATTTTTGCACTTTGATCAGTAATCTTTGATTGGCCTTGACTTTGATATCTGCTTTTTCACTTTAGCATACACCTATAAACCCACATAGCTATGTTTTACACACTTCTTACCATCGACCAACTTTATTCCACCGATGTATAACTTCAAACAACAACAAAATTTGAAATGGTTACAGTTGAAGAAAAGACCAAAGAAAGAGGAGCAAAATGTAAGCTTCAAAATCAAAATAGGATTACCCAATCATGAGAATAGTTGATTATAAATTAAATCTTCTTGGCCGCTTGAACGTACGTACACAAAGCTCCTTGTTCTCTAAAAGATAATCCTTCTTTTCATACTAAATTCATTGTCTTTTATACCTAGGTCTTTCTAAATGGCCAGTGGGAGACTCACATTAGTACCTTTTACACCTAGGGCTTTCTAAATGGCCAATGGGAGACTCACATGGGCCTTTACAAAGATCATGAAAAAATTACAACTCATAGAATTCATCTGCTACTTTGGAATCACGATTAACACATAGTATAGCTACACCACGCTCAAAAAAATAAAAGAGTAGAAATATATTAAAAACATGGTGTCTGACTATGTGGATGCTGTTGTAATGGTCAAACAATCTTCCCTTCCTACCTTGTACCATGTGCAATCTGGTCATTTAGGATGTCTTCAAGTTTGTCTGTAAGGCTGGTATTTAGCTTTGAAATTGCATTGTAGTTGAAGTCACCCCCCCCCCCCCCCCCCCCCCCCCCCCCCCCCCCCCCCCCCCCCCCTTCCTTGAGTGATTTATATCTACGGTGTCTTGGTTGATACAGGAGTTGAGCTATGATTGTTGAGAAAATTTTGCATTTTTTGCACATGCTCCTTTTTGTTGCCACTTTTGAATCAAGTGAAGATGCATATTGGTATTGCCTCCCTTTTTGGGAACTAAGCCTCGTTGGGTAGTTGACTTCATGAGGGATCTTGCATTTGAGCTCCACTGCAATGCAAATCTTCTACAATACTTCACCAACTTTGAAGAATTTTGTGAGCTCCTTACGATTGTTGTTGATAGCTCTCTTACTAAATTTGTCATGGCTTGTCAGTTGTTATTGTATGCCATTCTTCAACTTGTTTCCATTGCTGTAAGAGTTTCTTGTGAGACAAGCATATTTGAGACCTACAACTGTTTCTTTACTTCTTTGATGATTAATATGGATGGTGATTTCCTTATTGCTAATACTTGATGTAGAAGGAATATATATAATAAGATAGTGATGAGTGTTTCTTGATTGGACAAATGATACATATCAATGGGTCCCCAAGGTATCATTATCAAACCCTTGTACAATTCAAGTTCATACACAAAAGAAACCTCAAAAAAATACATCCACTCATATTGCACTGGGTTCCTAAACAACTATTAGAAACCTAGGGCTACTATGATGGAAATGATAAAATCTGGGTACTTGAATGTAAATTGTATTTTTCCTTGTTACCTACTACAGATCCATGTAAGTCAACAAACCTTGTAACTCGGAAGCCAATTAAATATTGTGCGAAGGAAAATATCACAAAAATACTATACACTTATTTCGGAGCTAGTTTTGGTTCTGAAGCGAGACCAATCTATTCCGCCTAGCTCAGGAAGGGGGGAGTCACATGAAGCTTCTAGATCCTCATGTAACAAATCCATAGATGTAAAAGATTCAATAAAATCTCTACCCACCACTGTGATTGCCCACAAAGCTAAAAGAGAATCTACACCTCCCATTCTTAAATTATTGCCTCATGAACCAATTCCAGTTCATTCCTAGGAAAGTAACTTGCCACCCTTGCAACTCAATGAGGCACCTATGGTAATAGAAAAATATTGGAGAAGAAGAAGAAGAAGAATAAGAAGAAGAGAATTTTAGAAAGAACACAGGATGTGGGTGGAGTAGCCTCAAGAACTAATATGAGCGAGGAGCTCCTTCTTATTCATTGTTAAGGCGGTTACGCCGCTAGCGGAAGCTAAATAGCGAGAACTCAACCAACAACAGAATTTGTCAGACGAGGACGGAGCTTGACCCACAGGCGCATGGAAACAACTAGGTGGGTGTCAAATCACCTACTCGACCTTCTAATGACAATCACTACTAAGGAAATCAAATCTAAGTTCTAAAATACGCAAGTGACTGAAATCCGTACTACGAACGAATGCTATACGAAACAGGATCAAGAATCATTGAATCGATCTCAAACTCAAGGGGAAGTCTATACACTAGGTAAGAACAACACCCTAAAGACTTGAACTGCAAAATCAATCTATAACCACTCCGTGCGATAAACGCGTATGAAGACAGGCGGAAAAATACAGGTGATTGAAACTTGACCCCGATGGTACTAATGTGTAGCTCTACTCGTTGTGGTTCTATAGATATACTGCACGCTCCATTCCGACACACGAGTTGGAAGAAAACTCACACCGAAGCTCGTAGGAACTTACCACACATAAAAGCCGATAGCACGCACTCTTGGTATCTGTGCGTAGCTCTCGCCGTTGCTAACACAATGGCGGTGTCGCTTATCCAATGGCGGCTCCGTAGCTCATGTAGCAAGTAGATAAGACTCTCACTCTCTCTCTCTCTCAGACACAGTCACGGCGCTCCAAAAAACTCACTTTGATTAATAATCTGCCTCCTTTAGGTTACAAAAACTTTGGCTTATATACCTCAGCCTTGGAGGTGAGAACATCTCTAACTAATTACATCAGCAAGTGAAATTACTTCGGGATTACAAGCTGGAAACTCAATTGAGTCCCGTTACTTAATGAATGGCTCAAATCAAAATTAATGTCGGAAAGACATTTATTACAATCAATGGTTACAAAATGATGAGTGTGAGCAAAAATGTGGGTGTGATCCTCTGCTGGCTCAACACTCCCCCCCTGCGCGTTCATGTCGTCCCTGACATGACTTTTATGCTTGGTCAATAAAGTCCTGTCGTCTTGAGCATCTACAAATGTGATTCGTATCGTAGGTTGCCGATGGTCAAGGTTGGGCCGAATATTTTGCTCTAGGCAAAAACATAATCCTTTGGTATAGGAGGTGTAACACTTTTGGAGAAGGCTGCAATGAAAGATCGTACATCATATCAGTCACTGTGTCGGCCGTCGATAGTAGACTCGAGGTCGTGGCTTTATCTGGCGCGAATACTTCAATGCAAGCTAAGAGAGTCCTGCAGATTTTCTTGAGCATCTGACATGAAAGGTCAAGAGAGCCAGTAAATAGCTTGATGGTGCCCGTTAGGGTTTTCACCATGTAGGCTTTACCTATTCTCTCTCCTGCCTTTAGTCCTGGCATCCTGGGATAATTAAGCCAATTTGGCTTCTTTTCTGCAATCCTGCCATGCTCTTTCCAGTTTCTGACTCTTGGCACCGGGCAGAAGGTTGCATCCTCCCGAATCTCCTTTGGTGCCTCCACCAAGTAGATGAGGTAGGCTGGGTATTTGTTCAGCCAACCTTTCCTCCATCTAAGTTGTGAATCTACTATCTTCTTTGATTGTTCCTCCTTTGTGATGTCGCCTTCGTAAAGAGCGACATACTGACCCTCCTCTATTCTCTTTTTTGTCTTTAGCACTTCAAATTTCATCAAAGGGAAAGGCAGGCTGGGTTGCATCCACTGTTCATGGAGCACTTTTGTGTCTAGTCCTTGAAGTCTAATGGAGATTAGGAGTCTCCTCTCCCATTCCATTTCCGCCTTGGCACTCTCCTCTGCTGACTTTTCTATTTGGTCATGGAGCCTTTGTTCTTCTTCTTCAGAGATTCTTGAAGTCGAGGCCACCTCTTGAGCTGGGGGTGGATCTTCAATTGTGGTTGCCTCTCCAGTTTCTGGTAGCTCTATGACTGCTCCACCTGATTCTTCTTGTGGTGTCTCTGTCTCTCTTCTTTGTTGCTCTTGTAGATCTTCGAGCTGTTTGCGGAGGGCCTCATTCTCTGTCCGTAGTGTTTGATTTTCTAATGTGAGCCTCTCCTCTGCGGCCAATGATCCCTCCGCAATGTGCAACCTTTGCACTTGCTCTAATCTCAGCTCTCTTTGTAAGCTTCGGACCTGGTCTTCCAAAGCTGGTATGATAGCTCCCTCTTGTTCGGTTCCTGCTCTGCTAGCTCTAGGGGTAGTTCTGAGTCTAGTGATTGTTCTTTCTTGGAGCTCGACTCTCTCCCTTAGCTCAATGAGCTCATCCTTGGCCGCCTCCAACTCATCCTCTATCCGCTCCCTTGCTTCCTGTGCACTTGTTACTTCTCTTGAAGCCTCGGCTAGCTGGAGTATCAAGCCGTCTCTCTCGTTTTCCGCGTCATAGAGTGATGCTTTATGACTTTTAGATTCAATCATAGCATTCTCTAATTTTCTCTGCAACTCCGCTTCCCTTTGATTGGCTGTCTCAATCTCTACTTCCTTTGCCTTGGACCTTTCTTTTATCTTGCTGAGCAGTTCATGCACCATGTGCATGTCTTTTTCATCATCATCTGTCAACTCTAAAGCTCTTTCCGCCACCACCTCCACTGGCTTTGGCTCTTCTAGTACTTTCGGTTCGTCCAGTTTCTCTTCACTTTCTTTTTTACTCTTTGTTTTTTCCTCCGTTCCTCTCCGGTCATCTTGTTTTTGTAGGGTGATCCCATAAACTGCCTCAAGGGCCTCTTCTTCGGTGTATCCTATCTCTACCAGATCCTCATAATCATTTCTCTTTTGCTGAACTGGATCTATCTTCTTTTCTTTGGTCTCGGCCTCTGGCTTTTCCAAATCATCTGTGTCCACCTCTACTGTGGTCTCCTCCACAATTTTTTCCGTCTTCTTAGGGCTTGGTACATCAGTCATAGAGGGATATCTGTCCTCAGCTTCCTTGGCTTTCCCTTTGTCGGCTTGCCCATCTTTCTCTTGAGGCTTAGTAGACTCATCTACTTTCCTTTTCCCCTTGTTGTCTTTTTTCAGCTCAGCTTTTAATTGTTGTACCTCCTCTTCAGTGTATGGCTCGATAGGTTGCTGCTCCAGAATAGCCTCTGACTCCTCATAAGCTTTAATATATTGATCAATATGTGGCCTGGCTGAGCTAGTTCCGACTTTAGTGGGGTCTGGCACCCACTTTTCTTCAAAGTCACCCTTTAGAGCTCTTTCTGCTCTAAACTGCTCCACTAGTCTTTCCATTCTTGCCGCTTTCTGACTTTTGGTTTTCTTGGGAGCAACCTTCTTCTTTACTTTCTTCTTAAGCGGCTCGTCCACATCCTCTGCAGGTTCTGAAACTACTTCTAGTTTCCGACGTGCTCTTGTGGATGCCCTCTTGGATACTTCGGGCTGTTCTTCCTCCTCGTCGGCTTCTCTAAGCCACTCATTCTGGGAGGGAACCTTTGGCCACTGATCTCTAGCTCCAATAGCTTCATAAGCTATTCTTGTCAGAATTTCCGCTCCTCCTATGTACTTTGGCTTCTCGTTGTGCATGGAAATTACTTGCTCGTGGATGTGTTGAGCGTAATTCACCTCTTTTGGCATATTGCTCTTTAATGCCCATGTGATGGTGGTCGCAATGGCATGGGGTGGTGTCGTATACTTTTGCGGTCTTTTACTGCAAACATGAAGAAATTGGTTGTACAGTCGGCAAAGGGTTGCCGCTCTTCGGTCCGCCATATCTCCATAGGTTGCATTTTGCTTCTAGGGCCCATAGACCTCTATGGTCTCCCTTCTTTCCTTGACCGAGCTCCCTTTGTTGTGCAGCTTCAATGAGTCTGCAATGAGCTGTGGAGTGATCTGTACTTCTACTTTCTCTCCATCCATGGCTGTCAATGTGGCTTTTCCATCCTTCTGAATGGATGTTGCCAACTCGTACACTCTTCTTGTATCCACACATGATGGTCTCGAGGTGAAGAAACTGTGCAAGTCTGCCCTTTCCAGGTACCTGCTGATGTCTTCTGACCTGCTATAATCTACCAATTCCTGTGGGATCATCCGTACATCCATTGCTTGCCCTTGAAGATCTCTGAAAGTCCCCTGGTAGATCTTTATTCCCTCTTTCTCCAATACTGCTTTCTCCACCCAAGTTTTGGTTGGCTTGAGGGTTTCTGCTGGAATGTCAAAGGGTTCCGCTTCTGCAAGAGCATCTTTGATTGTCGGTCTCTTTCTCTTCGTTGCCGATGACTTGGCGGAATCCATGGATCCTGTAAATCCAATTTCAGAAGTTAGTATCTTTTTAGTACTAAAAGCCGAAGTGAAGCTTTTAACTATTCAAATGACTTGAAAATGGAAACATGAGCTATTCAGGGCCTAAGGATGCAAGGTAGGTGAAAAAATATGCAAAATGGGCTCAAATTCATGCTGGAAACATCATACGCGTATGATGTCTTTTGTGTCAAAATGACTTCATATTGGTTGTGCTTGTAGCTGATAGTGTATACATGAGTATCATATGCTTGGATTTGAGTTTGGATCCCATTTGGTCAAGTTTTGGCCAGTTTAGTCCAGTTCCGGCTCTTGGCAAAATTTTGAAAGGGATTTGGATTTTATGATCCAAATTGGATAAAACTTGGTAGTTCACTTTCAAATGGCATGTAAATCACTTCTGTTTGGTGGTTGAAGCCCTGAGGTGCCAAAATCACATAGTGAGACATCATACGCGTATGATGTCTTTTAGTGTATTTTTGGATCAAATTTCTCTATAAGCTTGGATTTGGCTTTAGATAGGCTTATTCAGTGGATTTATGAAGTTTGGATAGATTTTGGGCTAAAAATGGCTCTGGAGACATCATACGCGTATCATGTCTTTTTCATCAATTTTGCATGGGATTGGTTATGTGGACTCCCCATGTACTAGTGAAGGACTGTTTCTACTCAAATCTTGGTTTGGACTTGAGTATGTTGGATTTGGGCCAAAAATAGGCTTTAGGTGAAAGATTTTCCCTCAATTGGACTAATGGGGTGATCCTCTTGACCGAATGGTTCCAAATTTCATATGTAGCATGTATTAGATATATATAATGGATGTATGATGACAAATGAGCAGTTTTGGATCTGTAAGTGCAAATAGATATCATACGCGTATGATGTCTTTTGTGTCAAAATGGTGCTTTTTGGTTCCAGATAGCTTGTAGATGTGTTAATCAACAATCGTACAAAGTTTCAATGAGTTTGGAGTTATTTTGACAAAATTAGGACCAAAAATCAATTTTATGGCCTACTTTGCGTCTTTTTGGTTTTCCTTGGGTTTTCTAACTCCAATTCTCATGATACTTGGTTCATAGGATGTGATTAACATGTGGAATGAGGCTATGCACTCAAATGTTGAAATGAATGTGAAATTCATGCTGTATGATGTCTTTTCTTGAAATGTTGGTCTTTTTGTGCAAAGAATGCTTTGTGCTAGTGCCCTAAGCCCTGCTAACTAGTTTTCAACTTAAAAAGTCATCAGTTTAGCTAAAAAGCCCCCTTATAGGCATTTGAGTCTTCGAAGTCGTCTTTTTGCCTTGGAGTTGAATTTCTTCAACTTTTCTTCTCGAGAGTTGCATTTCCAGCTCATTGGATATGTTGTGAAGCCATCTATTTGGTTGAACTTGACTTTGGCTCCCCGTTCTCCATCTTTCTCCTTTTGGTTTCCCGAAAGCTTCTTTTTCACCATCGGTAAGTGAATCAGCTTTCTTTTGGGTTTTGCTTGCAAACATAAGTCATCCATGTATATTTGAAGCTGCTTGTGAAGTTTCATTTCATTCAGTCGTCAATTTCAGCTGTTATGCCAAAATGACGCTTTGTGTGTCTGTCGTCGAATCGGTTGTTTTGACCCACTTTTGGTGGTCCAAACCTGGAGATACTCCATGGTTGCATTGCCCTCGATGTTGTTAAGCTTCCTGAGAAGTTTTGTGTCGTTTCGACAACTTTTTCCTGTTTGCCTCTTGCAGGCACTATTGACCTAGGGTTTTTCCAGTCGTTCTTTCTTGAGCTTTGAGTGTTAGAAACCCATCTTCTATACTAGGGTAACCCACCTATAAGTTCTTGCAAGGTTTGGTTAGGCGGTTGTGCCACTACCTAGCATTCTACCGCATTCCCCGTTTGCTCTTGTTTCGTGGTTTTGGTCAGTTTTCGCGACAAACGTTAATGATAAGCATCAAAAGCTTATGGCAACGAGTCTACCTCTCATGTCTGGTGTCCTCTGAGCTCTCGTAGCAGTCGTAGAAGGCTGTAGAAGGTTGTATGCTCCCGTGTGCTCTTTGCTCTCTCCAAGAAGGTAATAGTGGAAATGAGCTTGAAAGTGATGTGAAAAATACTTAACTTCGGACTTCCCGGATCACTTGTTACCAAATTTGACATGTGCTCCTATTTCGTCGTGAAATGCACTTTAGGATTTGAAATTTCTCAATTTGGACTCTGTTTGACCTGTTTCTGAGAAATCTGTCCACTTTGCTAAAATTCTGTCATTTCGGGCTTTCCGCAACTTTTCCCGAATTGTACTCAATTTTTACCATTGGTTGCCCTTGTCATTAGGATCATCACCATCTATTCTTTTCTTTTGTTTGATCTCGTTTCACCTGCTTTTTTATTTTTCTTTTACTTTTATCAAGAAAATCATAAAAAATAAAGGAAAATAGCAAATTGAAGCCAAAAAATTCCAAACATACACAATAAATAGCTGGTAACCCTGTGTATATGAATATACACTTATTGCTGATTTCTGGACTTGGATTACCACTTTTTTCCACTTTTTAGCTCCAAAAATACTCTTATTTAGTGATATTTACACGTCTAGAGACCCAAATTCATCATTTGATCTCTTCTTGTTGCAAAACAAGATATATAAGGGCATAAATATTATCAATATCCGCAATCAAACATAAAAAATTGCGAAATCATGTAAGACACTGCCCTTGTAATATAATTTTTGTTTTTCTTTGTTTTTGTCGCTTGTAGCTGCTTTGTAGCTCCTGTATACCTGTATACCTCCCCCCCTCCTAGTCTGAGTCCTCCTGGACGACTATGAAGTGTCTGTGGGCGAAGCATTGTAGTTGTTTTGGTCATAAGTTCCCAATGCAATTGTAGAGCGATGATACAACAGTCTTTCCAATAAAGCTGCTCTTTGTTTGATTGAAGGATTGGTGGTCGGGTTTTGGGTTGGTTTTGGCACTTCGATAGTAGAATCAGTAGATGGATTCTTCTTTACCTTGTTGTTCTTTTTCACAATCCAAATCTGCTTCCGCTTCGCTTGTGCTTGCCACAAACTCTTTGCGACCCAAACCTGCTTTGTTCTTTGTGTTGATTTCCTCGCCTTGAAATACCTAGGAGTTTCCGTGGATTGTACTGAAGGGAGTTCCTGTTTACAAATCCTTGGGATCCAAATTTGCTTGCTATAGCTTTGTGCCGTCATGAACTTCTTTGGAATCCAGATTTGTTTCACTGTCCTTGATTGTCTGGAATCACTCTGTTGTCTGGTATTGAAGACTCTGTTTTCCACCTTTGTGTTCTCTGGCAAAACCTTTTTTGGTCTCCATACCAACTTTGACTCCGTTTTTTCCCAAGGTTGAGCTGTTATATTATTGCTTGTCTTCCTTATCCAATGTTGAGAGTTCCTCGTCGAAGAGCAATCCAGTTGTATAGAAATTTTTGGTTGCCATTGATTCTTCTTTTTCTCTGGTTGTTGTTTACCTTTGTTCTTGGATTCTTCCTTTGGAGTTGTCTCTGATCCTTTGGTGAACTTAACTGATTGACTTTCACCTTCGTATTTGATAAGCACTGATTTAGAACTCCAGTCAATCATTGCATTGTATTGCTTCTGCCATGGTTGTCCTAGCAATAATGGATGTTGTGTAGCTTGGTCTTCAACCACGTAAAACATATGAGGATACACATACTGGTTAATCTGTATATGTAAAACTGTGCATCCGACAGTTTTGATTGAATTCTCAGAGTAACTTTTTAACTCTTGCTTGGCAGTTTGTAATTTAGTGTCATTTGTCAATTGTCTGTACAAACTGAGTGAAAGTAGGTTAGTTTGAGCTCCTGAATCCAATAGTGCTCTGGCTTTGATTTGGTTGGTTTCTACTTTGCATTCAATGATGGGTTCTTCGTTGTCATTATCCATTTCTGTTATACTGACTGCGTTTATTCGTATTGCTCCTTCATTGCGCTGTTTCTGACGTAGTAGTCTTCTTTTCTCCATTATTTCCTTCGCCTCGGCTTGCGCTTCCTCCACAATCTTTTTCTTTTTCTGGACACGCAGCTTTTCTTGATGTATTTTGAGAAGCATGTCTTGGGTTAGCGGCAAAAGATACTTTTTCACTCTGCATCCACTAATCCAATTGGGCATTTCTTCTCCGTCTAATGTAGCAAGCTTGACGGCTCCACTTGGTGATAGATCTTTAATCACCAGAGGTCCCATCCCTCGCTTTTTAAGCTTCTTAGCATGCTGTTTCAGAGTGTAAACTAGGACATAGTCCCCAACCTTAAACTCTTTAGTCCGCACATGCTTATCAAAAAATTCCTTTTGTCGCCTTTTTTGAGCGTAGATAGAAGCTACTGCTTTTAGGCGAAGCTCGTCTAGCTTTTCCAGGTCATCTATTCTATCAGAAAGCTCATGCCCTGTCCACTCTAGATCCTTAGCCACCCTTAAGGTTGAAATCAAGAATTCTATTGGTAAGATAGCATTTAGCCCAAAAACCATGTTATATGGGGTCGTTCCTATTGATGTTTTATATGCTACCCTATATGCCCATAATGTTGAATGCAACTTCTGGTCCCAGTTAGTTCTCGACTCAGATACAATCTTCGTAAGGAACGTGCATATGGTTTTGTTTGTTGCTTCAGCTTGTCCGTTTGCTTGTGGATGATACGGGGCTGATTTCCTATGGATTACCATGAATTCATCTAGAAGGATCTCTATCACTTCATTTATAAAATGTGTGCCTCGATCACTCACAATTTCTATTGGCAATCCATATCGTACAAAGACGTATTCATATAGAAATTGTGCCGTGGTCCTGGCATCTGCTTTTTGAGTTGCCTTTGCTTCGACCCACTTTGTTAGATAGTCTGTAGCCACAACGATGTATTGTGCATGAGTCTTATATGCAGGAGGAGAAATGGGTCCAACATAATCAATCCCCCATTTTGCAAAAGCTCTTGCCCCCATCATTGGTCTAAGAGGCATATCATCTCTTTTACGTGGTACTTTGGTCCGCTGACAGTCATCACACCGTTTAACGTATTCCTCAGCGTCCATATGTAATGTTGGCCACCATATTCCTGCGGCTAAGACAAGTTTTGCTGTCTTATCACCTGAGAAATGGCCTCCACCTACTCCTCCATAAGCTTGCTCCAGGATTATCATATACTCAGACTCTGATGCGCAAATTCTAAGCTGGTTGTGTTTACCTCTCTTATAGAGTTGATCTCCTATTAAAGCGTAATCTCTAGCTTCTGTCTCTACAGATTTCTGCCGAGCTTTTGACGTTCCTTCTGGGAAAGTTCTATTTGTGAGATATTCAACAATATACTGACTCCATTCCGGAGCTATCATTATCTGATATAATGTCGAATACTTTGCTGGTGGTTTTGATGAACATACAATACATACAGTGACATATTCATGCACGCTTTCTTTCATTCCTGGCCAATAGACTCCCAATTGTAACAAATTCCTATATGTGTTCCTTCTTGAACAATGAAATGCACATTCCTGAACATGTGCTTCGCGCAGATATATATTATATTCCTCAGGATTGATGCATAGTCGTAAAACATGATCATTTCCCAATTGATACAACCTTCCTGCAACCAATTGAAGATTCTTGGATTGCTGAATAGCAATATGTTTCTGGTTGTATTCTCTTCTATCAAACTCTCCTCCATAGGTTAATAAGCTAACGACATTTTGAGACCACTTCGGTATCATTTCTATGTTGAACAAGTACGCGTCTGGCATGTCGTCATCTACTCCTATAGGGTCTTCCCCATTCGTCAATCACGAAAGATGATTAGCTCTAAGATGTGTTTTTCCTTTCTTTACTACTACCGTGAAGTCGAATTCCAGTAAGATAATGAACCATCTCACTATTCTCCCGGTATTGCATGGTTTATTCACTAGGTAGAGCAAGGCTTGGTGATCCGTAAAAAACACAAACTTGTTGGCTAGAAGATAATGCCGAAATTTCTTCACAGCATATATCATTCCTAATCCCTCTCGCTCTGTTGTGGTGTAATTCTTCTCTGCATTGTTGAGCTGTCGACTGGCGTAACAGATAGGAAAATCCATATTTCCTTCTTCTGGCTGAGCCAGAATGCATCCTATTGCATATGCCGAAGCATCTATATGCACATGGAATGTCTTCTCCCAATCTGGTGATTTCAAGACTGGAGCAATAATGAGTGCCTCTTTCAATTTCTTGAATGATTCCTCACACTCCTCTGTCCATTCAAACTTCACTATTAGCCTGTAAAGTGGTTGGCCTATTATAGCGTACATGTAAATGAATCATCTATAATATCCGCAATGTCCCATAAAGCTCTGTACTTGTTTCGCATTGGTTGGTCTAGGCATATCCACTATAACTTTTATCTTCTCTAAATCCGTGGATATTCCGTTTTGTGAGACAATATGTCCCCAGAATTCTGCCCTGTCGGACCATAAACACACATTTCTCAGGATTGAGACAAATGCGATATGTCCTACATTTTTCAAATACTTTTCTTAGGTGTTCTAGATGCTCATCTCTCAGAAGAGAATGTACACATAAGTCATCCATGTATATTTCTAGAAACAACCTTAAGTATTCTTTGAAAGCATGCGTCATCAGCCTCTGGAAGGTTGCGGGAGCATTGGTTAGACCAAAAGGCATAACCCGATAAGCATAAATTCCCCACTCCGTTGCAAAAGCTGTTTTATGTTGATCTGCCGGTGCTATGGCTAGCTGGTTATATCCTGAAAAACCATCAAGAAAGGAGTATGCTATTTTCCCTGATACACGCTCTAGAACATGATCAGCTATCGGCAGGGGATAATTGTCCCTGATTGTTGCAGCATTCACTTTCTTTAAGTTGACACACACTCGGAGTTTTTCGTTCTTCTTGGGTACCACCACAATCGGAGATACCCAATCGGTGTGTTCAATCTCGTATATGAATTCAGCTTCCATTAGCTTATCTATCTCTTCTTTGATTCGCTTAGCAAACGTATCATTATATGTGTATGGTCTCTGTCTGCTAGGCTTTGCATCTTGTTTTAGTGGGATTGTGTGTTGGCATATCGATGGGTCAACTCCCCTTAAGTCCTTATAAGACCATGCAAACACATCCCTGTACTCTCGGAGAAGACTCAAAAGTCTCTCTTCCTCGCCTGGAGACAAATCTGTGGCTATGTACACCGGTCTAGGTGTCTCACCTGGAGCTGCTAAATCAACTTTTTTTGCATCCTCCGGTCCGTCATAAGATTCGTTCGCCTTTCTCTCTCGAATAGGTTGGGTTAATACCACCTTCGTATCCTCTATTGTGAATTTCCTGTAGTGAGAAGGAACATCCATGTTTTCCTTGATTTTGGCGTTTTCGTCCTCTCCACTCTCAATTTCTGTCGTCCAAACTTCTTTCAGAGTTTTCTTGAGCTCTCTGTACTTGTTTCTACGTTCTAACTTGGACTCCGTGTGTTCTCTGTTGTGCTTGTTCTTTTCTGATTTTTCTGTTTCAGTTTTCGTTTCATTCCTTTGAACTTGATTTCTTGAGCTTCTTTTGTCTTTTCGTAAGCTCTTTTGATCATTGCCTCTCATTCTTCCAGAAATCTTGTCCTTAACACAATCTTCCGCCTTTACTAGCATTAGGAATTGATTTTTTCCTCTTATTCTAGGCATCGGATTGGTTCTAACCCCCTTTGTTTTTCTCTTTGCTCTATAGCGTTTCTGGCGTTGTTTAGTTTGGTTCGGAAAATCATAAAATCTGACATCCGTTATAGTTTCTTCGTTTCCACTTGAATTGTCCGTTGACTCGTTGTCTGCTTCATTTCCCCACTCTGGATGATCGGGAATGTCGTGAAACACCTCTTCTTCATCTTCCTTTTCCAATGTATTGTTCTTTTCAGTTTATTTTTCGAGTACAGTTCTCAACATGAAGTACGGAACCACGTCGTACCCGTCCTTGTCGCAAAATTTTGTTGTGGGACCATCCGGAATTGCACAAACATCTAGGGTTTCTAGAATGTGTGTCCATTCTAATGGTTCAAGCGTATCCTCTGGAAAGGGTTCTCCTATATTAGTTTCGTCTTCGATAGCCCTTTTTAAAACATATTCTTCTCGCCTCAGACTTCCACATTTCGAGGCCCCACACATCCATAACTCCTTGGGCTTACCTAACCAAGCTGGAAATTCGGATCCCGCCAAAGTAGCTGAATCAAACTCCTCTACCGGTGTTCGGTTCACATCTTTGTAGCTATGGTCTTTCAGGTTCACACGTGTAGTGGCTTCCATATTTCTCAGGTATATGTGATCGTAGCCCCAATCCTGGACCATTTTCAACTGTCTCATGAATGGTCTTCCCAGTATGATATCATAGTTATTCTCCTTGCCAAAATCGACAATAGCAAAAGTATGTTCGTATTCAATGCCGCAAGAAGTCACTACGACTTTCTCTAATAACCCCATAGGTTTCTCCATGTGTCCATCTGCTAATTGGAGTTTCAACCTAGTCTTCCTTATTGCTGGTTTCCCCCATTTTTTCCAGATTTCTTTTGTAGCAATGGCTACCCCAGCTCCGCTATCTAGTATTGCCATCGTGTTCACTCCTTGGAATTCAACTGGTAAGGTTGTATTCCCCTCTTTACCTTCGCAATACTCTCCGACCTTGTTTAAGGGTACAGGCTTAGCGTTCTTTTGTGGTTTGCTCAGCTCTTGTATACCCTCTTGCAGTCTCAATGTTGGGTCTTTTATCCCAAATTTCTCCAAGAATTTTCCTACAGTGGTCCACATATGTGGTCTTAGCCTCAAAAGCTCAGCTAGAGTGATAGTGCATGTCACTGGTGTTGACAAGATCTCCATCAATCCTTGCGAGTCCATGAATTTTTCTGATGAGATTCTTCATGAGGGAAGTGCTCTAATCTCGGATTTTGCTTCATACTCTCCTAAGTATGAAGGTAAGGTATTCAGTGAATGAGGTTTGCTCTCCATTGTTCTAACAGAGCCCCCATCTCCCCAGTAAGATTGCAGATCCAAGTCCACTTGAGATGCCCTGGTAAAGGTGGTTGTTGTCCCAATACCGGTTGCGGTCTTTCTATCCCCATAGGTCCTGGTACATTTCCCGTTGGGTATCGAGGTACTGGATGTACCTGAGGTGGTGCTAATTGAGTAGGAGGTGCATACTGACGCTCCCTTACATACCCTTTGTTGTAATAGCACTCCTCTGTTGGATGGTTTGTCCATTTTTGTTCAATAGCACACCATTTCAGTGGTTTTGGCAATGGTTTTTGATATGGTGCCATCCTTTTTAGAGCATCTTCTATCATTTGCTCTACATTTGGCATGGTTGTTGTTTGAACATTCTTTTTAGTGGTAGTCTCGCTCGCTATGGAGGAAGAGCTACTGAATGCAAAATCTGTATCCGCTGACACCTCTCCATAAACCGTACAGTTATCCACTAAGTACAATGCTGCTCTCGTTACTTGCTCGAAACTTGTACAAGCTTTCGAATGCAAGTCCTTCTTGAGAGTGTCGTTTCTCAATCCTTCAATAAAGAGAACAGATAGTCTGTCATCTTGTGGTCGTTCACGTACTGGACATCTCTCAATGTATTATTTGAAGCGAAGTGAAGCTTCCTTCACTTTTTCGTGTTCTCTCTGTTTAAAAGCATATATTTGTGAGACCGTATTGTGCTTAATCCCTCGTTTTGAGAATTCCTCAGCAAACTCTCTTAGCAAATGGTCAATGTCATGGAATCCCCCTCTGTTCAGTGGTTGAAACCATGTCAATGCCGTACCTTCTAGAGTAAGACCAAATCCCTCGTATTGTGTATGGAAATCTGTTATCTGCTCAGCTCTTAAGACTTGCTTAAAGAGTGATACATGTGAATACGGATCTCCTGAACCACCATACTTCTTTGGCATACACTTGGCTACTTGAGATGGTCTCATACGTCTATGGTGTGCTACCAATCTCATTGCTCCTGTGTCCCGGCTAAAGCTTTTTCTAGCATCATGGACTTCATGGGTTACCCTTGTCGGTTCCCCTGCCCTGAGTCTACTACTAGGAGGTAAATGTGATGGTTCCGCTTCAAACCTTGGACCTGGAGTGGTATACGTGGGGATTGAAATTGCACTACCTCGATTCGTATCCATTGACTCTCTGGAATGTAATGATCCCATTGGTCTGGGCTTCGAGTACTGAGGTTGACTGAAAGAGTCAGCAGCCTCAGTTCTTTGTCCTCCTGTCGTCATTGGGTTTTGCACTCCATTTGTTGGTGCTGGTCTTTGTGAGCTAGAAGTAACATAATACTGATGTAGTGGTCCCCCAAAGTATGTATATCCTTCTAATTCTTTCTTGCCCATTGTTGAGTATTGCCTCCCATACTTGTCGTAAGCGGCAATTTTCACTTCCGATCCCTCTGTGTAGGTGAAGATATAAAGTCTTTTTTGGTCTGTCAACTCTCCGGTGTAGGGTTCTTCACATCTATAATAGAGATCTTGCTCCCCATTATTATATTTGTATAGCCCCACATAGATGTTATCAGTGTTGATCCTTGTAGTTTCATTCTCTTTTCTTAACCTCGCATCAAGGAAGTTCATTATTGGTGCTTTCTCCTCGAGTTCTTCATCTACTTTGGCTTTGGTGCCCATCAATCCCCACTTGTCCACAATGTTAGGGTTTAGGACTACCAAGTACATGGTACCCTCGTCATCTAGATATCTATCTCCGCTATAGCTCACAGGCACTAAGTCCTTGAACTCACTAGGTCTATCTCTTATCTTTACACAATAGCGGTCCATTCCATCTTTGTAGATCTTGGTACCTTGCTCATTGTCGTACTGATATTTTATGAACAATAGCTTCATTGTGGCGGAAGGGTTTGATGATCCTGCTGCCATATTTTCTCTGTTGTTCAGGTTCAAGTGTTCCAAGTGTTTGGTGAAAATCTCGTAAGATCTCTCCGAAGAAGTATCAGAAACACTTCCTTCAAAGATCGGCTCTAATGGTTGCACCCAACTTTGGTTTACACTTCCCTCGGTTAATATGACACTTGCTTGTTCCCCTTGTTTTGGTTGGTTATTCTGGAGATTCCTGCCCGATCTCAAATTCATCAATTCCCCTAAAGGACTTTAACTTTTCTGTCTCGGCAATTTGTTTTCCCAAGTTTTTGTGGTCAGAATTGATCCAAACTGATTGATACTTGGTCAATTGTTTAATCTTGTCAGTCGGACAACTTCTGTTTCATCAAGTGAGAATTTTGTTGCAGTTATGCTGAAAAAGACATTATACGCGTATGATGTCTTTTTTCATAGATTTGGACTATTTTGGTTATGCTCACTCTCAGTAGCCCCCTTATGCTCTGTCCACTCACAAAATTCAGTTTGAACTCTGTTTGAGCAAGTTATGGCTAATTTAGGCTTTTCTTGGCAATTTTCCGCTTTTGACTTGTTTTGGGTCAATTGTGATCCAAATGGGATGAAACTTGAAATATAACCTCTAGACAGCTATTACAATGGATCTGTGTTAGCAAAGTATCAAAATATGTCCAAAATTAGGTCAAAGACATCATACGCGTATGATGTCTTTTTCATCAATTTGGGTCAAGACTTGATATTTATGCTTTCTACAGTGTTTGTAACAATCTTGTCAGGTCAGATATCAAAAATAAGCAGTGGATGTGCTAAAAGACATTATACGCGTATGATGTCTTTTGTCCCAGATTTTGACTATTCTTGGTTTTAAGCCTTCTCCAATGTTTATAATTGAGTTTCAAGTGTTTTTGTCAGGTTGGAATGTAAAAACAAGATCTGAATCCAAAATTTCCTATTCTTTGCGTTTCTTGGACTCCGGCTTGTCTTTTTGGGTTTCTTTGAGTGTTAATGCTCTTGTTTTAAGTTGAAATTAGGGTATAACCCCCCTTTTGAGCACTCTGGTAAAGTCAAAATTTTTGTTTTGGTCTCTGTTTGGTCATTTAGACATCATACGCGTATGATGTCTAAAGTTGCAGATTTCCAGTTTTTTGGCACAGAATCATTCCTAAAGCTTTCTCAAGTGCTCAGCAGCTCCCAGATACACACAAAATTTCTCTGACTTTTGTTTATTGCAAGTTTGACTACTAACTCGACGGTTTAGTGATCTATCATGCAATCAACCATATCAAGCAAATACTCCAATGATTACTAGCTCCAGATCAGGATCAAATGAAGTCCTACCTAAGCTATTCCTAATCATAAAATGGGTTTGGTAATTGTGATTTTAAAGAGATCCACTGTCACTCACGGACTAGCAAATTCTTCTTCTATCAACAACTACTCAACACCAACAAAACAACAAACAAATCTAAGCTAAACTAAAAATACTGTCAACACGGAAGACCCAGGAATACCCCACTTCTTAGTATCTCTCGAGATCTTCGGAGTCCACCACTCCTAGATCTTTTCTAGCTAAAGTATACAAAGTAGTTTATACGACTCACCTCATAGGATTAGTCTAAGGTCACCTACTTAGGGCTCTCGTCCCCGGCAACGGCGCCAAATGTTAAGGCGGTTACGCCGCTAGCGGAAGCTAAATAGCGAGAACTCAACCAACAACAGAATTTGTCAGACGAGGACGGAGCTTGACCCGCAGGCGCATGGAAACAACTAGGTGGGTTTCAAATCATCTACTCGACCTTCTAATGACAATCACTACTAAGGAAATCAAATCTAAGTTCTAAAATACGCAAGTGACTGAAATCCGTACTACGAACGAATGCTATATGAAACAGGATCAAAAATCATTGAATCGATCTCAAACTCAAGGGGAAGTCTATACACTAGGTAAGAACAACACCCTAAAGACTTGAACTGCAAAATCAATCTATAACTACTCCGTGCGGTAAACGCTGTCAGGAGTTTTTTGGAGCAAGGGATTGCGCATATGTACATACCCATGCATCGTGCATCAAATAAAGGATTGCCCATTTTCCTTAGCCAGGTGGTTACGTGGGGCCCACATGTGTACAGGTAGGACACCATGTACATAGTGCATCGATTTTCATCGTTACTAGTACCATTGTGTGTTTCTACAATAAGGAGGAGTTGGTAGCGCGTAAAACTTCTCGAGGAAGCTATCCGCGGGCCGACGACATGAGGTCAGCAGGTGCGTCAGATGGCATCTAGTGGCGTCAGGAGGGCGAACGAGGTCAATATTTGCACGCAGATGAGGACAGATACAACGTGGGTGTTTTCTTGTGAGAGTTACGCAGAAAGGTCATCATTAGGACCACTTTTTGGGGCCACTTCACGTGGTGACAAGATGCATTATTGGAAAAAAGCTGAGTGCCAGGTGTGCGAATGATGCAAAAAGGTGACAACTATGCACTGCGAGGTCAGTTTTTGGCCTGTTCGGGGTCCGTTTGAGGTCATCTAAAAGGCCAAGGGTGCCCAACTAAAAAAGCTAAGTGTGGGAACTGAAAAAACTGAGAGAAGACCAGAAAAAACGTGGAGAAGAGAGGAGGAACAGCCGCAGGTGTGTTTTTGCCCATTTTGGAGCCTGTTTTGGCCGAAAACTGCTCATCCGAGGTCGGATTTGAGCACTTTGACATTGTAGACTGGGGTTTTGGGCCGTTCCGGACGCGATGGCGCTGTCCATTTTGCCAAATTCCTCACTCTTTTCCTGCTGTTTTTCTGTGTAAGTTCCTCCTATGAGCGAAGTTTCTGCTCCAGTTTGTGATTGTATCTGGTTTCTTTCACCCATAGTGTGTGAGCTATTTGCCCCATTGGTGTTGGCCCAAGCTCAATTGTATCTAAACATCAGAAATTCTCCTCTTTTGAGCTGAGTTTTTTGGGTGTGTGTGTGTGTGTGTGTGTTTGTGTGGAGTGGGCAAGTGGATAGTCTCTCTCCTCTCACTCCAGAGGTGTGTTCCCTGTCTCGGCCAGGTGTGTTGTCTAAGCCGAGTGGTGCCCCATAGCGTGTGTGTGTATCTTCCCAAGAGTGTGTGTCGGGTCGTTATAGAGGCGCTGTGTGTGTTTTCATCCCGCTCACATTCTTTTGGCGCCCCCACGGAGGATCTTCTTCGAGTACCTTTTGCTTCGAGCTTCGAGCTTCGAGCTTCGGGATTACAGGTTGCAGGTTGCAGGTTGCAGATTACAGGTTACAGGTTACAGGTTACAGGTTACAGGAACAGGGACAGGGACAGGTACAGGTGATTCACACAGGTACAGGTAGCTGGAGTACAGTGATGTCACTTGCAGTTGTTGTGGGAATGCATCACTTGGCGCCTATTTGAGCGCATTGTCTGTTGGATTGTACGTTACTTGTGGAAACTGCCATTGTACGACTTTGTGGAGCCATATATGGTTTTATTTGGCAGTCCCAGCCATTTCTGAGACTTGGTCTGGAAGATAGTCATTTCTGAGACTTGACTATACGCGATTTGCATTAGCTTTCGTGTGAGGGTCGATAGCGTGAGGTTTTTATTGAGCTGGGGGATTCTCAAATGTGGAGATCCTTTCGGTGATACAGGTAGCTGGAGCACCCTTTTCGTGACCTCGCCATAGGCTATGTACTAGTGAGTCCTACTTGATGCTCGGGTTCTATTGTTGACAGTTTATGCATACATAGACAGTCTATATTTTGGGTTCCTACTGCTCTACTTCTGGGGAAACTCTGTCGAAATTTTCCCAAGTTATGATGGCTGGTTTTTTGGTATTTTGAGCCATTTATGCTGTTATGCTGCTGAAATTTTGGCAAAATCAGAGGTTGAGTCAGGTGTGCCTTCTTGGGAGCTTCATGGTTGGCTTTAATGGATGATCAAAATGGCCCTCAGTTCACTCCTTTTCATTTAACGCAAAGAATTCAGATTAATGTTCATGTGTCCAGGAAGATCTTTTTCCAGCAGCACATAGTCTTTATGTTTGGGCCAAGAAGATTGAGAGAGATCCTGGAATGTCCTTTGCCTGTTGTCATTCCGATGATCAACTATGAAAACTCATTTGATGTGCATGTGTTTGTCCTTATCTAAAGTTGAGCTCCATTGAAGTTTCTGGGGATTGGGAAGTGAAAAGTTTTGGGTTCTTGCACGTGTGTTCGAAGGGGTTCTCAAAGCATCATAATTTGGGTAGCCATGGCTTTCTCTTATCCCGAGTTTCATGGAAGAAGTGATGAAGATGTGGAAGAATTTTTGGAAAAGATGGAGGTTGCCTGCATTAGCAACCAGATTCATGACCCTACGCAAATGTTACGCCTTCTCCAAATTTGTTTGAAGAGTGATGCACGAGCTTGGTCCAAAGCATTTGAAGAGGAGTTGCGTATGGCTGATCCACCTATAAGATTGAGTTGGGACAATCTAAGGCATGGATTGGAAGTGGAGTTTGTGAAGATAGAAGATCCTGACAAAGTGTGGCAAGAAGTACAGGCTTTGGTGCAAAAGGAAGGTGAGCCAGTAGATGCGTACATACGTAAGTTTTCATTGGCATGGGAGCGAATGTGCAAGGCTTTAGCACCACAGGTACCCCCGCCTGACATGATGAAGAAGGACAGGTTCTTGGCTGGTCTTTGGGAGAATATACGTTGGAGAGTAGAGCTAAAGAAGCCTAGGACATATGAAGATGCACTAGAGGTAGCAAGGAACAAAGAGTGGAAGCTGAGGAAAATGAGCCAGTTAGGGGTGGAGTCTTTGCCAATGAGGTCTGAATTTCAGCCTATAGAGTCTTTACAAGGGCGCATGTCAGGGGTTCATCATGAACCAGTGGTTCCTGTTACTACTCAGGTTATGCCAGCATTGGTCACTACAGCAGTGCAAGATGATGGGCTAAGGCAAGACATGAGGCAAATGGTAGATTTGATGAAGAATCTCAGCCTAAACATGCTAGGTCAAGTGGGAAATAATCGAGGTCGAGGGAGGTTTGCAAATCAGCCAGGAGGTGAAGAAAGACCTAGGAATGGTGCTGGACAAAGTAATAGTAGGTTTTGGAGGCAGACGCCCACATGTTATAATTGTGGAGAGTTGGGTCACATCAGCCCGCAATGTGATAAGCCACCAAGGATGGGGGGAGACATGTATCCATTGCCAAGACAGGTGCTAACTAGATCAAATGATTATGGCATCGAAATTAAGGGAGACGAAGGAACCAGTGGACTGACCCAGGAGGAAAAGGGAAAGACAAAAGTGCTAAGTGTAGTCACCTTGGAGAAGGCATCAAAGCTAGAGGATACATTAGTGATGCCTATTGGGAAGAGGACCACAGAGGATAAGGAAGGAAGAAGTGCCCCAGGTCCTAGTAAGAAGAAAGGAAAGAGCCATGAAGGCGAGGATGTCAAGGCCAAGAGGAAAAGGAGAGCTCGTCGAAAGTTTCATGTTTCAGATTTTCCACTAGGGGATGGGCAATTAAGCTATGACTTGAAGGAGGATCTGACGAGCAGGAAGGCAGATGTTACTTTTGGGCAGCTTATAGAGATGGTGCCTAATCTAAAGCGACAGTGGAAGAGGATGGTTAACCCAATGGAGAAAGAGCCAGAGAGAGGTTCAGTGAAGGTGTTGGCAATGGACGAGCTACCAGACATTTGTCCAATAGTAGACGTGTGGCATAAAAGGAAAAATTTGGGACAAGGTTATGTGGATGGCGGAGCCCAAATATGCGTCATAACACACTCATGCGTTGAGAAGATGGGTCTCACAGTGGCTGGGGTGTCAGGTTTTCGGATCAGATTGGCAAACCATCAAAAAGTAAAATGCTTGGGTGTTGTAAAGAGCTTAGAAGTGGAGGCATATGATGCAAAGGCAGTGGTTGATTTTCATGTGATGCCAGCAGGGTTGGGAGCATATCCTATTATACTGGGCAGACCATGGTTACGTGCAGTGGGAGCTGTTCAAGATTGGCGACATGGTACGATTAGCCTCTATGGAAAGACAGGTACCAAGAAGCTTTATAATATGGACACAAGGAAACGATTAGAGGAGCTTTATGAAGGTGAGGATGAGTCTAGTGATGAAGACTATTCCACAGTGATTGATGAGGACAGTGATAGTACTACCAGCAGTGATGAGGATGCTGATGTTTCATTTCTTTTTATGGACAAAGAAATCCAGGAGGATGGTTTAGTTTCATTTGCGAATGAGGATGAAAGTGAAGGGCCTTATGAAGTGATTGAAGGGCTGATGCAAACCAAAGTTGAGTTTTCAAAGAAGCGGGAATTGATGACACAAATGATCAGTGGAGACCTCTCAGCTATGGAGAAGGAGATATATTTGCACATGCAAGTCTATGCCAAAGTAATTGATGATTTTCTTGATGGGAGGTTGATAAATGGCATCTCTACAGGTTTTCCTTCGGAACCAGGTCAAAGTTTGATTAAGCTTTTGATGCAAGGAATGCAAAGTGTTTTTGTGTGGGATCCAGGTGGAATGAGTATCTACTAGTGTTGTTGCTGCTGAGCATGAATGCTCTAGCAGGCTAGGGGGTGGGCAAATTATGTCAGGAGTTTTTTGGAGCAAGGGATTGCGCATATGTACATACCCATGCATCGTGCATCAAATAAAGGATTGCCCATTTTCCTTAGCCAGGTGGTTACGTGGGGCCCACATGTGTACAGGTAGGACACCATGTACATAGTGCATCGATTTTCATCGTTACTAGTACCATTGTGTGTTTCTACAATAAGGAGGAGTTGGTAGCGCGTAAAACTTCTCGAGGAAGCTATCCGCGGGCCGACGACATGAGGTCAGCAGGTGCGTCAGATGGCATCTAGTGGCGTCAGGAGGGCGAACGAGGTCAATATTTGCACGCAGATGAGGACAGATACAACGTGGGTGTTTTCTTGTGAGAGTTACGCAGAAAGGTCATCATTAGGACCACTTTTTGGGGCCACTTCACGTGGTGACGAGATGCATTATTGGAAAAAAGCTGAGTGCCAGGTGTGCGAATGATGCAAAAAGGTGACAACTATGCACTGCGAGGTCAGTTTTTGGCCTGTTCGGGGTCCGTTTGAGGTCATCTAAAAGGCCAAGGGTGCCCAACTAAAAAAGCTAAGTGTGGGAACTGAAAAAACTGAGAGAAGACCAGAAAAAACGTGGAGAAGAGAGGAGGAACAGCCGCAGGTGTGTTTTTGCCCATTTTGGAGCCTGTTTTGGCCGAAAACTGCTCATCCGAGGTCGGATTTGAGCACTTTGACATTGTAGACTGGGGTTTTGGGCCGTTCCGGACGCGATGGCGCTGTCCATTTTGCCAAATTCCTCACTCTTTTCCTGCTGTTTTTCTGTGTAAGTTCCTCCTATGAGCGAAGTTTCTGCTCCAGTTTGTGATTGTATCTGGTTTCTTTCACCCATAGTGTGTGAGCTATTTGCCCCATTGGTGTTGGCCCAAGCTCAATTGTATCTAAACATCAGAAATTCTCCTCTTTTGAGCTGAGTTTTTTGGGTGTGTGTGTGTGTGTGTGTGTTTGTGTGGAGTGGGCAAGTGGATAGTCTCTCTCCTCTCACTCCAGAGGTGTGTTCCCTGTCTCGGCCAGGTGTGTTGTCTAAGCCGAGTGGTGCCCCATAGCGTGTGTGTGTATCTTCCCAAGAGTGTGTGTCGGGTCGTTATAGAGGCGCTGTGTGTGTTTTCATCCCGCTCACAACGCGTATGAAGACATGTGAAAAAATACAGGTGATCGAAACTTGACCCCGATGGTACTAATGTGTAGCTCTACTCGTTGTGGTTCTATAGATATGCTGCACGCTCCATTCCGACACACGAGTTGGAAGAAAACTCACACCGAAGCTCGTAGGAACTTACCACACATAGAAGCCGATAGCGCGCACTCTTGGTATCTGTGCGTAGCTCTCGCCGTTGCTAACACAATGGCGGTGTCGCTTCTCCAATGGCGGCTCCGTAGCTCGCGTAGCAAGTAGATAATACTCTCTCTCTCTCTCTCTCTCTCTCTCTCTCTCTCTCTCAGACACAGTCACGGCGCTCCAAAAAACTCACTTTGATTAATAATCTGCCTCCTTTAGGTTACAAAAACTCTGGCTTATATACCTCAGCCTTGGAGGTGAGAACATCTCTAACTAATTACATCAGCAAGTGAAATTACTTCGGGATTACAAGCTGGAAACTCAATTGAGTCCCGTTACTTAATGAATGGCTCAAATCAAAATTAATGTCGGAAAGACATTTATAACAATCAATGGTTACAAAATGATGAGTGTGAGCAAAAATGTGGGTGTGATCCTCTGCTGGCTCAACATTCATATACAAAAAATAAGGGTATGTATACATGGTGGAGAGATGATTGGACACACCAGACATCCGACCCAGGGCAAACCATAATGCCTTTATCCCAACAAACTCCCACTTGTATGTGCCGATAAGTGAGATCTACTAGCTAAACTAATAGTATGTACAAGAAACTAGGTGAGAGACTCTCTCAACCTATGTCCACTGGCTCACTCTGTCAATCTACATGCAATCGTAATGCATCTGGAAAGAGTGCTCTCAAAGCAGTATCTGACAACCAAACTCTGCTAACTGTCTCACTGAGATCAAGCTCTGTCTCAACTGAGGAATGTAGCGCACATTCCATAGCATGTATGATGCACCACTAAGCAAAGACAAACAAATGTCTCATGCACCCTCTATGTCCAATGCCGAACCATCGGCCAAGTGCACACAACCAAGTCTCTTATTAGAAAATGTGCTAAACCACTCACGACATGGTGTGACGTGGAAAACAACTTCACTATCTAGTAACCACTATGGAGAAAGTGTGCTTTTTATAAACAAATCTGCAAGAGGTATATTCGAGGCAAGCATGACATCACCGTTGTTGGCATAGACTGCCGCTAGAACTACCTCTCTAACATATGTAAAAGCCGTATCTGCATCACACATACATATTTTGTGCTGTCTCATACATCTGAAACAACGGTGTCTAATGTGCCCTATGTGATCGGAATGCCAACAACGCAAGTGTTAGCAAGAACAAGAGTGCACCCATAGGTGATACAAGCTTCAAGGCTTGCACTCAAGACTTTGCTAGAGTGCTTGCTTAGCTACCCCAAATTTCTTGCCAATTTTCTTCGAAGAAATCTGTAAGCTACCTTCAATTTGTAAAGCTCAAGAGCTTTGATACCACTTGTGAATGCGCATGTGTGCACGGTGTGGTGCATGCGGGGAAGGGAAGGAGCATGAGACCGTGTGGGTGGAGCAACCTCTAGAAGTGACTCAAGTGAGCGAGGTGCTCCTTATTCTCATGTATATGAAGAATAAGGGTGTGTACACATGTGGGCGGGCGGCCGAACACCAAACATCCGGTCAAACAAAAGCGTAGCGCCTTTACCCCAACAATCTCCCACTTAAAGACGATGCACCGAGAAGTGATATGTACTAGCTAAACTTCTAGTATGTACAAGAAACTAGGTGAGTGACTCTCTCAACCTATGTCCACTGGCTCACTCTGTCGATCTAACACGCATTCGTATCAGTTCTAGTGGTAGGCGAGTGTGCGTACCCACGCTAGAGCCTGCATGTAAACCCGCAAACTACTCTGTATGGTCTGCAAAACTCCACTATGCATCATGATATTGTCAACCATCACACGACTGACAATCCCTGCTGCAAATTCTCCCACTGCAACTGCTAGACCGGGCCTTGACACTAACACGTCAAACGCTGACAAAATTTGTGCAAACCTAGTTGTAATCACCTTCCCTGTGCTACCTGCAATCACTACATCATTAGGACTACCCATTGCGTATGGATGTGTCAAAACCAACAATGGGGAAGCTACGTCCATCTCCTCCATAGCTAAAATTGTGCATCTTGGTACCAACTCATCAACCTCTATCATGAACCTATCGAACAACTCCATGTCTGTCTTCTCTGTCTGTGTGTCTCTAGGGAGTAGACCTACTCTACCTCTGCCTGCACAAACTCTTACAACACTCATTGTGTCTCACTAGAGCACTTTCGCTCTACCTCTGTCTCTATAGAGTCTACTAGCACGTCCTGCACAACTGAATGCTCTATCTCGTGAGCATGGTGGAGCTCACCTACAAATGAGACACGTCTCATCTCTCGCCCAAATAATGCAAACAACAAAAACAAGACTATGCCGTCTCGAACCTCAAACACATGTATAGGATATACCAAGCGGCTACTGCAGGATCCTCTAGCAAAAATCACTAATAATGAACCACAATGCATCTAGAAAGACTGCTCTCTAAGCAGTATCTGACAACCAAAGTTTTCTAAATGTACTAAGATCAAGCTCTATCTCAGTTGAGGAACGTAGCGCACATGCCGTAGCATGTATGATGCACCACTGAGAAAAGACAAACAAATGTATCCTGCACCCTCTATGTCCAATGCCAAACCATTGGCCAAGTGCACACAACCAAGTCTCCCACTAGAAAATGTATTAAACCACTGACGACATAGTGTGACGTGGAAAACAACATTGCTATCTAGTAACCGCTGTGGAGAAAGCGTGTTATCCATGTACAAATCTGCAAGAGGTACACTCAAGGCAATCATGACATCACCATTGTTGGCATAGACTGCCACTGGAACTACCTCTCTAACATCTATCAAATCCGTATCTGCATCACCCATACACCTACACTGCTATCTCATACGTCTAAAACAACGACGTCTAATCTACCCTGTGTGACCGCAATGCCAACAACACAAGTATTGGCAAGAACGAGACCGCTGTCTCTCAAAAGTCACTGTAGTGGACTCTACATTGTCAAACATATTTGCAACCATAAGTGAATGGCTAAGAACCAAAGTATGGCAAGATATATGGAAAAATCTAGTAGAATCTCCCCTATAAACTGAGCAAAACCTCAAGTACAATCTCAACTATAAACCATGCCAAATTGGCAACAAAGTGGGAGGTAACTCGATTACTATGCAATCATGAAAACTATGACCAATCGCATCAAAAACGATGCTTACATATGCATAAAGCAAGTCCACAATCTGCTATCTGCAAGCATAAATTGGGACAAACATATCAGTAGAGCGTAAAACATATAACCATATACGCAAGTAGAGAGCAAACTACCTCAAAATGTATCCCACAAACTGCCTGCAAAAATATGTAAAAATTTGTGAAACCTGTGACTAGCACAGTCTGTAGCCACACAAGCATACATAATCCTCACTCCTGTGAGAGTGGGTACAAGAACATCAAATTGTGTCCAAAACTGACAAAACCTATCAAAAGTGAGAGTAAACACTCGATCACTATCAAAGTGGGAATATGCATAAATCATGGTGAGAATATGGGAAAAATCCAACATATTTTTTCTTGAAAATTGAGCAAAAAATTAAAAAATCTCACAAAATCTCATAATGACAGACACTCAGTGTCTTAGTGAACAAATCCACAAAATGGCATATATAGCATTGCCAAAAGCCTGGAAAAAGAGCTCACTCCTGACCGAGTAGCTCTATGGACGTGTACATGTCCAAAAATGTTTCAAACTTGTAAAGTTGCTAACTGTGAACTATCGCTAGCTCAAGCGGTATCCACAAAATGTGTACATAGCATAAAACTACACAAAACTGTGCTAAAAAAAGCTCTCTGGAATGTCCCACACAGTCAAACAATGCGCATAAAATCGCATCCGGATGTGTAAGATTTTGAAATTCATATCCCAAAGCATCACTTATATGTGCAAAACAAGATACATTCTTCCTCAAATAGCACCACAGTGTTCCATACATAGCCAAAGATGCAAACTGCATCACTCTCTACAATGTAAGAAACAAACTGCAAAACCTCGATATGTCAAGATTATTGATAGGCTACTGCAAAAAATTCAGCACTCAGAATTTCAAAATTTGATACAAACAACACAACAAAACATGCCAAAACCGCAGGGTAGACTCTTGGATCACATATATCCAAGTCCGGGTGTGAGAGATATGTGAAAAACATCCGTTTTTGGCCCAAAAACGCAGCATAAACTTGTTGCTATTGCACCTACTATAATTTTGATCAAAATTTTAGAAAATGGACATCACCATCATGTCTGAAATGTGCCAAAACCCCAACCTAGACTCCTGGATCATATCCATCTGACTTCGTGTGACGGAGATGTAACTAAAACACTAGTTCGAGAGCCAAAAACGATTTTCAACACTTCTTGTTCCTGCTCTTTCTCTGCAAGATTCATCAATGGCTTTCTTTTTATAGGCTCTACAAAATTCGTGTCCTGGAGAGTTTAATTCTTGCTAGATTTGTCATTCTTTGCTTTTGTTTATGCTTGATTGTCTTCAAAAGCACCAATGCCTTTTGCTCCTTTTCAAGCTCCAAGCTTTGACAATTCTTTGTTACTGCAGAGATCTCTGTTTTTATAGAGATTCCATGGTTTCTCTCATAGATTCTACCTCCGGTTTGAAGGGATTGCACACACCGAGTTTCGAGCTCCACGATCCACCCGGATCTCTTCCGATCCGACTCCTCCATGCCGGATCTACCACCGTCGATGATCGAGCTCCATCATTGCTGACGAGAGCTTGTGGGGAAGCCTACATGCACATCAAGAAATGGGACAAAAGATCACAGCTCTGATACCACTTGTGAGTGTGGCAAATGCGGTGCGTGTGCGGAGAGTGAGAAGGGGAGAGAAGAAGAAGAAGAGAATTTTAGAAAGAACACAAGATGTGGGTGGAGCAGCCTTTGAAATTAATATAAGTGAGGATCTCCTTATCCTTCATATACAAAGAATAAGGGTATGTACACACGATGATGGGCCACCGAACACCGGATGTTTGGCCCCTGGTAAAGGCATGGCGCCTTTACCCCAACACACCTATTACCAATTGGAATAATTGGTTTCAAAGGGTGATGACATCTTTTTAGAAGGTATTATCGGCCGGAAGGTGGAATGCAACTTAGTACCATGTATCTTCTTGTGAATTCCCACTCATCCTTCCTTCCCTAACCTTGTAACCTCCAAATCTTAGGGAATGTGTATACACATCCTTATAGTTAGGCTAGCCAAAAAAGTAAAGAAAGGAAAAAAGAGAGTAAAAGAGCAAGAGCCATCTATAACAAAAATGAGACATAAAAAATCCACAAAACTCACAATGTCACATCATGCACATTGATGTCCTAGAATTACTTGAACCTAATCAAAATCTATCTGTATTCACTCACAGATATGGATAGTTCACCAGAGTCCTCCACTTCTACACTTACTGAGAGGCACCCTTTTTACTTTTCTCAAGTGTTTCATATGATCAACCCCGTGCTTACCTTTGAATGTGATTTGGTAAATAAACTACCATGTGAAGAAAATTTTGAAGAATTAGAATGGCTGATACATATATATGGCTGATACATATATTGACCACAAGGGTTGCAGGAAAACACACACAACTTGGAGAAGACGAAGGAAGCTCAAGGCACAAAATAGAGAGTGTATTACTTAGTGTGCAATGGAAAGATAGATAGCCCTAGAGTGATGGGCATATATGCAATGCACAGGGGAAAAAACCTCCTAAAAAGGGAAAAAATGCCTCGGTGGTCCTAAGTGTGTTCACACACGTCACTACCACATATGGTAACAAATCCCCCCTTGGAGTGATGCGGTGAACGAGAGTTGGCACATGAGTAAAGGGAAGTGCCATGCCCTGAGGACATGGTCAGTCCACAAAGGGGAGTAAGCCCCACGATTTGCGAAAAGCTTCAAACTTCTCACAAGACAATGCCTTGTGTTAAAAGATCTACAAGATTGTCCTGTGTTGGCACATAAGACAAAATGATCTCTCCTGTTGAGAGCCTCTCCCTGACATAGTGGTAATTCACCTCAATGTGCTTTGTGCGAGCATGAAAAATTGGGTTCCTTGCAACTACCAATGCACTCTGACTGTCAATGTAGATAGTGTTTCCAATGTCCTGCCCAACACCCAAATCAACCATAAGGCATCTGAGCCATACACACTCAACTGTAGCTGTGAAGATTTCCCTGTATTCAGCCTTACAACTTGAAGTGGCCACATTAGGTTGCTTCTTGCTCAACCATGATATACATGAACTGCCAAGCATGAAATAAAAACCACTTGTAGACACTCGCATGCCAAAAGAACTAACCCAATCTGAGTCCAAAAAAGCATGTAAGTCTAGCAGCAATAATCCCCCCTTGGGATAAATGTAAAGTACCACTAAAGTAGCAGAAAATCCTCTTGACAAACTACCAATGCTTAGACCTTGGGCAGCCACAACAACAGTTTGGTAAAGAGTGACATTAGGATGATCACCAACATTGTGTAGACTCAACCTTAAACCTGTTTCCATGGGAGTAGCAATAGGTTTGCAATCCTCAAGTCCAAACTTACATAGCAATGTCTCTATGTAACTTTTCTACCACAAGGGAATACCACCATCACAATGCCTAAACTGTATGCCCAAGTAATGATGCAACAACCCCAAATCTTTCTTCTTGAAAGTAGCATTCATATCAGCCTTAAATTCAGTAATATGTGCCTCATTGGGATCAGTGATTAGCAAATCATCCACATAAAGAACAACAATGAGAAGTACATTGCCCTCACGCTTGCCATACAATGTGCTTTGTGTTGGACTGTTACGAAAGCCTCGTTTGACCAATTGAGTGTCACCTTTCTCACACCAAGCACGAGGAGATTGCTTCAACCCATACAAAACCTTCTTACATCTGCACACTTTGTCCTCTTGTCCTTTCTTAACAAAACCACAAGACTGCGTTACATAGACTTCCTAAAAAATGTCACCATTCAAGAAAGTAGTAACAATATTGGATTGATGTACATCCCAACCAAAATGAGTTGCCAATTGTTAACCCTCACGGCTCACGGACACCCTATTAACTACGGCGGACATTGTATTATTTATTTGGTAGAGTCAGGTACCGGGCTTGTCGGTCCAATAGGAAAAGGGTAAGAGTGATCGCCGATGAGAGGCGCACTCTAACTGGAACATTCAAGGGATGAGTTGGCTAAGCATGGGCGCCCAAGTGTGAATGGGGCGAGCTCATATAAAAGTCAACTAAACCTAAAATTCACTCATTCTCTCATTTGTGCAATTGAAGAGTGCTCTTGCTCCATCTCCTTCTTCTTCTTCTTCATCTCTTTGTGTGTGTGAGAGAGAGAGAGAGTGAGAGAGGGAGAGAGAGGGAGTGTGTGGGCGATCGAGCATTACGAAGGCACGACGGCGGTGAAGCGGTTGAGCACGGCGTAGCGGCGTCTCCTTCTTCTTCGCGGCGAGGAATCCTCCACGAAGCAAGCGTAGAGCGGTGAGTGACACACCATCGCCTTCTTTGAGCTTACTAGTTGAGGCTTGTTGTGTGCTTGGAGCCATTTGTGGCTCGCACACGGTGTATCGGCAAGTTCCTTGCATTGACACGTGCGACATACGCGCACATTTTTGGTGCCGTTTTCGGGGAGTGCCATACATGAAGCTCGAGTAGCACTCTGTGCTTCTTCGTGGTGCAATTTCTATTGTAGGAAAGGTAAGGAAGGAGTGTGTGTGTGTGTTGAGAAGAGGGATTTGGTGTTATACTGTGTGTTTTTTTTATTAATGGAGTTTTCAAAGGTTCTGTGTCAAAACACCCACAAAACAAAGCAAGTAACTTTTAAGGGTACTTGCCGACACTTGTAGGGCACCCAAAGGACATGTATCTACGCTCTGGTCGTGTGCTAGAGTCCGAACAACTAGCTAGTGCTTCAATTTACGGGGGTACTCACTATCCTTCCACGCTAGGGTCTACGCCCTCGGTGGGGACCCAAGACCCAAATATAGCGGCTAGCGACTCTTCCTCTGACTACGATATTATGGAAGAGAATCTTACACAAAGCCCCGGGGGAACAAATGAAACCGTACCTAGCTGGGCCCAACAACCTGGAACTAGTGTTTTTAGCCGTTTGATGGAAACTTTTAGTAGAGCTACGCGCTCTGAACCTACGGCTAGTGAAGTAAACGAAGGGGGTGGGGAAGTAGAATCACCATTCACATCTCCTGTAGACCCCACACTCCCTCAGAGTGTCCACGTGGACATTCTACCTACCTCATTTAATGAGGGCCCTACCGAGCTACCACCTTCCAAAGTCGCCTCTAAGGTAGTGGTGACTAAAAGTCAAAACACGAGAAGCAATAGTGCATCCACCTCACGGCAACCCTCTAGTACACCAAGTTTGGACGGGGTATTTCTCAATGAAAATTGGGAATACGACCTACACACGGAGACTTTGACCAACCTATACATGGGCTACACATACCATGTGGGTTGGTTAGAAGTTGTACAATCCACATCTAGCCACTAGTCTGGAGGAACAACAACATATGATCTGCAATGTCATCCATAGGATTATCCAGTCCGAGAGGCAAAATCGAGGAATAAACATACCTTCGACGAGTCCTATGCGATTTTTAGACACAGGCAAAGGGAAACAACCCACTCTATCACAAATGGAGACTCCCCTAGTGAGTCCCATCGATCCCCCATATGTTGTTTCGCCAGGGGTCTCAATGCAATCTGAGCCCACAAGTGATAGCTTTACTTTTCCAAGTCTAGCTCATCTTTTCGTTGATGACACCACGGCTACCATGCCTACCCCAATGATGGGCATGCCAAGAAAAACGCCATGGACCTCGTTTGTTAGTAAAGCACCGCTACATGGTAGCTCAATGCCTGCAATAGTACCTACAAGTGTGAACTAATCGTATGCACCTATGGGTCCACGTACTCATGTAGTCCCTACCCCTCCCATTGTTTCAACTACCTATGCTCCACAACCACAACACCCAAGTTCTTATTTCCATGGGACTATACCGGCTAGCATTAGCATGTTACATCCGACGTCTGCTATGCCTAGGGACACTCATATGAACTATGGACCACCACATGGCACAACATCGTACCCAACGTGGAACCCAAGGGCTTCCTATGCGCCAAGACCAATGCCAATACCTACTCCACATGTAGTCTCGGGAGCGCCTTCACCCACGGTGCCTGCTCACTTAGGTGACTTGGCAACATTTGCTCAAGATATTGGTCGATATATTGCTGAGAATATGCGTAACACGCCTGATAGAGAGCCTAGAAGTAAGGTAGTACAAATAGCCAAGCTCACACAAAAATTTAGTGGAGACGGGGATGTGAGAAATCATATCGAAGTGTTTGAACAAATATGCGATTCTCTAGGAGAACACAATGACCTACATAAGAGCAATGCTTTAAGCCTAACCTTAAGTGGAAAGGCTGGGGATTGGTATAGAACCCTCAGGGTGGAAGAAAAAACGATTTACCCTACTCTTAGGAGACTGTTCTTAAAGGAATACATACGAGAGGGAGTGCTTTGGGGTGTAGCCTCTCAGCTCCAGAAAGCCCAACGAGAGGAAGGAGAGTCGGTGAGAGACTTTATAAGTCGCTTGAAGCATTTGAATTCTCATTGTAATCCAAATGAGCGCTTCAACAATAACCAATTGCTTGATAGATTCATTAGGGAGTTATGACATGAGGATATCTACAATGGCCTAGTCATTAGAGGTATCACCACTTGGGAAGGAGTCACCACCAATGCGATCCAATTGGAGGATAATTTAATGATTCAAGGAGAAAGAGTGTCTGCTGAGCCTAAATCTATTAGCTTGCAAGCATCAGGGCATCAGCCAATGACCCTAAAGCCTATTGCTAAGGAGCCAAAGATATCTGAGATGACTTTAGAAGATCTCACTAAGGCTATTCAAGAGAGTCTTAGAGACAATTGTGCTCCGCAAAACAATCATATGTATCCAAGAAGGGAGCAGCAATGGTGCTTAGTATGCTATGGACTGCATAGTACCAGTGAATGCCCTAATTTTAGAGTAAAATTCAATGGGAACTGCAATGCATGTGGAAGGTATGGTCATCAAGCTAAGGATTGCATAGTATTTAAGCGCGCGATGGCCAATAGACCAACCTTAGCATGGACAAACACACCTCGAGTGCCTGCATTGATGCCGGCCCCACCTCTTGAACAAACAGCACAACACATGGTCCCTAGGGCCCAAAATGTTGTTCAAACAACACCCTTACCACCTCCAGTGCTAGGACCGCAACCACCACATCCGAGAATCACTTCTGTGAATCAAGTGGGTTGTGAGTCATCTATTTCTTGTTTGGAAGGCTATGAGGAAGATATAGATCCTAATATCGCCTATGGGATGGATGTGCTTGAAGAAAGTCCACAATACTACATGGAGGACTATTGGGGACAAGTCAAACCTGTATATCAAGTAGCTCCTCTTGCGGCAAGAGGCCAAAATATCAACTACACTGCTAAGAGACCACCTCTTCAATGCTATGAGTGTGGAGGTCCACATCGTGTAGCCGAGTGTCCTATTAGGCTACAAAAGAATGCCACACTAATGCAAACCAATCAAGCAAGCACGTCTAGAATGCCGATACTCATGTGTAATAGATGTGGCATAGATCATTTGATTGCCCAATGTCCAAATAATCCAAATGCACCGAAGATCACACCATTAAACTTGATTGATGTTACTGAGGAGCCATCACCAAGTACACCCGTGGTACCAGTAAACGTACTCACACGATCGATGCTCCAAAAACAAAATTATATTCTTGAGGAAAGAGACACGGCATCAATTTCCCAATCTCAGAAAAAGATGAAAACACGAAGAAAGAGATTGCAAAAAGCAGCGAAGTCAGACCCCAGTTCAAAGACCAACATAGGGACTGGTGACGACCCCATCTATATGAACGACACAGAAGAAGATTCTGATTCAGGTGAAACCATGGAGACCAAAACGACCACTAACATAGAAACCAACAAGGAAGATCTTCATGAGCCACAATGGCCAGGATCCAAAAAGAAGATAGGAACTTACCCAAACCCTACAAAGGAGATTGAGCGAGTCAAGCAATTAAGGAGTTTGGTAGAAGATACCCAAAGGGATCTAGAACCAGTACCTAGGAAGATCCAGATTACAGACACCGTGTTCCCTACGCAACAACAACCTCACCAAGTCCATAGACCCTTGGACATACCTAGTGTCATCCAAGAAGAAAGTGACTTAAAGTCATGGGAAAGTGGGCGTACTCACTTCTTGATGGAAAGAATGTTTACAGAGGGACTACCTGATCCTATCGAAGAAATGGAGATCCCATCTTCCCCACGTCAAGGGACTCAAGGCCAAAAGGTGTCGTTAAACATTGCCAAATTGATGGATTTCATGTCTTCAGAAGTTAGAACCACCATCATGTCCAAACTATATAAAGACCCCGAGCTAGTCTCAGCCCTTCGAGCCTTCTTCAATGGAGAACTGAAGTTTGGGCTACCACAATTTGCACAGATGGATGGAGCTGGGGAGATGCCAATAGAGGAGGAATACATAGATCCACAACCCAACTTAGATGAGAACCTTGTTATAGAAATACCTGTTAACAAGTTGGGACAATACTTTGAGGGTGATGAATCTAATGCGACTATACCAATCACTACTAAGGGATTAACTGTGAAGGGAATCCTTGATGGTGGCTCTGGGTTTAGCATTGTGACTAAAAATTGTTGGGAAACTATGGGAAGACCTCACCTTGCGACCACAACCATAGTAGTGAAGATGGCCAATGGGTCTATTGTTAAACCTATTGGGATGCTAGAAGATCTCAAGATCAAGGTCTTTGGACATAAAATAAGGATTACCTTTATTGTTATGGATTTCTCCAAACACACTATGGCATCGGACATGATCTTAGGACGTCCTTTCATGAGGGAAGCAAAAATGGTGCATAACTGGTCTAAAAACCATGTCTACTTGCAGTTCCAAGATTCTGTCATTCGAGTGGATCTTGTGACGGGTCGAGCACATCCTCTAGGAAACAGGTTTATAATCGATCATAGATCTGACACCACAGTTCACTCGGCCCCATTGCAGTATTGTTACACATGTAAAGCAGACACTGATGTTGGGGAAGATTCTCCTTATATGGATGTACTACCTGGGATGAGTGAGTCAGACAATGTGGATTGGGTCCACCTAGAAGCAGCAATAGACACTTGGGGAAATAGGGGGACGACCTGGGTAACACCTGAGGGGGATGAAATACCACCACTTGTACCCTTAAACATGCTAGAAGCAATGCATATAGCTTCTGATGATCTACAAGATGAAAGTTTGACTGGCATTGAAACCAGTAGCGCCTCACAAGACTATAGCCCACACGATTTGGGGTCAGAATCATCAGTTGAAATTGACTCTGAGGACAAAGAATCTGAGTTAAATCTTAGTGCAAATGTGGGGACAAACCATTCAGGGCCCAGTGGTAACCTAGATGATAATCTATCCAAGGGAGCAGAAGACACAAGTAGTGATTCATCTAGTGAGTCTTCACTAGAAATCGACTGTAATCGAGAATTAAACAAGAAGAGTAAGAGATATAAGAGGCGACGATATCGAGAAAATGTGCGTGGTAGAATAAATGAAAATAAATCTACCGCAGAATGGCTTAATTATATAGGGGCATGTGATGCTCATCGAAAGTTGGTAGATAACTGGGGTGAATACCTTCAAAGCGTTATGTGGTGTAGTCCACAACCCATTGACATTGCACAACTAGAGGCTACAAATAAGCCAAAGTTGAGCCGTACTGTAAGGAGACGACAAAATCGAGAGTTAGCTCAACAACAAAAGGAATCAGAAGTTAAATCACAGCCCACAGACCAACAGGACCCCACAGACTTACACCTTGCACCTGAACATTTCAAATCCTATACCACAGAGGAACGTAAGGTTGTGTATACAAAGGCTCAAAGAAAACCTATCGATGGTAGCAATGGAGTCTATGATGGTCCAACGATAGTTAAGGAAATAGAGTTAGCAGACCCAGGAGAAGAGTCTAAACCTGTCTTCATTGCCCAAGATCTGACAGTGACTGAGGAGTGTGTACTTAAAGAACTTCTCAAGGAATTCAGGGATATATTTGCTTGGACATATCATGACATGAAAGGTGTTCCAGCTTCCGTGGTGCAACACACAATCCCTATGAATAGCATGGCTAAACCAGTTCAGCAACGGCCCTACCCAATGAATCCTAAATATGCAAAAATCGTTCAAGAAGAGATTGAAAAGCTTGTGGAATGCGGATTCATATACCCTATTGAGCACTCAGAATGGGTGTCTCCAATAGTGATTGTGCCAAAGAAGAATGGGAAACTCAGAGTGTGCGTGGATCTCAAGAAGGTCAATGCCGCCACTAGGAGGGACCATTATCCCTTGCCATGTTCAGAACATGTACTTGAAAGAGTTGCAGGGAAGGAAGCTTATAGCTTTTTAGATGGGTATTCTGGCTACAATCAAATCACAATTACGCTGGAGGACCAAGCTAAAACAGCCTTTATAACCGAATTTGGAGTGTTCGCATTTCGTGTTATGGCTTTTGGCTTAACCAATGCCCCGGCTACCTTTCAAAGATTAATAAACATTGCTTTTAGAGAATATTTGAGGGAGTTTTGTGAAGCTTTCTTAGATGACCTTTGTGTTTATTCCTCTTGGAAAGAACATCTATCATGCTTACGAAAAGTGTTTGAGAAGTGTAGATTGTATCGCATCTCCTTAAACCCTTTCAAATGCCAATTTTGGGTTAAACATGGAGTCATTTTAGGGCATATAGTGTCCAAAAATGGGATTTCCACAGATGAGAGAAAAATTAAAGCCATTGCTGAATTACCACCACCTACAAACTATAAAAGAATTCAAAGGTTCATGGGCCATGTTGGTTATTACCGATGGTTTATTTTAAACTTTGCCGAGATAGCTCATCCTTTGTACAAGCTTCTTATTGAGTTCCAATGGACTACGGAGTGTGACCATGCTTATGAGTCATTGAAAAAGACCTTGACTAGCGCTCCTATTCTACGAGTGCCCGATTGGAATGTAATTTTTCATGTGCATATTGATGCATCGAACTTTGCTATTGGGTGTGTTCTAGCTCAACCAGGAGAACATAAACTGGACTACCCCATTAGCTTTGCAAGTCGTCAGTTGAATGATGCCGAAAGAAACTACACCACTACAGAGCGAGAAGGTTTAGGTATGATTTATTCAGTGAAGAAATTTCGCTACTACCTTCTGGCCAACAAGTTTGTGTTCTATGTTGATCATCAAGCCTTGTTGTATCTAGTAAATAAACCTTGTTCCACGGGAAGAATTACAAGATGGTTGTTAATTCTCCTTGAGTTTGATTTTACCATTGTGGTGAGACGTGGTAAAAGACATGTCATGGCTGATCATTTGTCTCGCATACCCAATGGGGAAGCCCCTACTGGAGTCGATGATGAATTGCGTGATACTTCTCTATTCTTAGTCGAAACCATACCTGAATGGAGTGAGAAGATTGTGAAATTTCTAGTTAATGGTTTTCCACCCAAAGAACTTCGTAAAGACAGAGCTCGAAAACTGTTAAAAGAATGTGAACCTTACTCTCTCATTGCGGGAACTCTCTACAGGCTAGGGAAGGACGATATTCTGAGACGTTATGCCCGTGAGGATGAGTATTTGTACATACTGCAAGAAGCCCACATGGGTATAGCCGGAGGACATTTCTCAGGGGAACTAACAGCTAGAAAGGTGTTGCAATCAGGCTATTGGTGGCCAACCTTATTTAAGGATGCATCACTTTTTGCAAAAGGATGTGATGAATGCCAGCGTTACAAGATCACACAACAAAAGGATAGGATGTCCTTACATCCGGTTAAAGTGACTCAACCATTTGAAAAATGGGTTTGGACTTTGTAGGCCCAATTAGTCCGGTAGCTCGTAGCACTCAATCTCGATATATTATCGTTGCCACTGACTATGTGACAAAGTGGGCGGAAGCCAGGGCAACATGTAAGACCGATGCAAGGTCAACTGCCAAGTTTCTCTTTGAGAACATTGTTACAAGATTTGGTTGTCCCTTTGAGATTGTGAGTGACAATGGTACTCATTTTATAAATGGAGTAATAAAAGAACTCACTACCAACTTTATGATAGCTCACCATAAATCCACACCTTATTATCCACAAGCAAATGGCCAAGCTGAGAGCACCAATAAGACCTTAATCTCTATCTTAACCAAAATGGTGGAAGCTCATCGTACAGATTGGGATTTAAAGCGTACATCATCTCTATGGGCTTATCGTACTGCGTATTAAGTTGCCATTAACTGCACACCATTCAAGATGGTGTATGGCCAAGAAGCGGTTATGCCATGGGAGTTTGTCGTTCCTAGTCTTCGAGTAGCTTCTCAAGAAGGTTGGGATGGTAACCCCTTAGTTGAGCGATTGTATATCCTTGAAAGGCTAGATGAAGAGAGGCAATTAGCTGTGCAAAATTTACTTGTGGAGAAAGATAGGAGGAAGAAATGGCTTGACCGTCATCTAAAGAACAAAGATATCAATGTTGGTGATAAAGTCCTTATGTATGGAGTGCGTAACGAAAAGAAAAAGTTGAAATATGCGGAAAAAGGACCATATAGAGTATGTGAGATCACCCCACAAGGAACCATTCGTGTGGAGACTCTTGATGGAGTTGAAACCATTGGATTCCTCAATGGGAGCAAAGTTAAAAGATACTATGATCCTTTAAGCCAAGAGGAGTTGCGTGCCATCCATACAAAAAAGGCATCCAAGGCACAAATAGAATTGAAGAAGATACAAGCTCAAGCTGAGGCTAAGGAGCAACAACAACGTATAAGACGAAAACAAGAGGCTAACCTTGGAGTCACACATGCATTCCACGTTGAAATCGACGAGGATTGGTTGGACTCTGACACACCTCTATGATACCCTATTGAGCTAAACAGCACCTATGGAAAAGTGCTATATAACGCCTTGTTGGACATGGGTGCTAAATATAATCTGCTATCATATGGGGTGTGGTGTCAGTTAGGGAAGCCACCTCTATCTGAGAGTATTATCCAAGTCAAGGGTGTCAACAAGGAAAAAATTGTAATTTTGGAATCTGGCACACTTCTGTCAGTTATGACAATGGGGTTGTAGCTCAAGACTTTTTGGTCATGCCTGTTGGAACTATGGACGGTAATATAAACCTAGGACGCACGTGGATGATAGCCACCAAATGCACTATTGATTGGGGGACAGGGGGTGTCACAACACAGAAACCAACTCTTAGCCCTGCCACGCAAGCCATAGTCCTTGAGATATTGCCTCTTAAGGAAATAAAACCCAAAACATTGCATGTCCAAGAGGAAAGGAAATAAAACCCAAAACATTGCATGTCCAAGAGGTTGAACCTTATGTCCCCATAGCCCAAGTCTCTAGAGCTTCAACTGATGTAGCTGAAATAATGCTTGAGACACACAAGACCCATCCCAATATAACAAAGAAAACATACAAGTGGGTCCCTAAAGCCTCTTTAGTAATCATGGATGATGCTAAAAAACAGAAGCCTCGTAAGAAACGTCCCCCTCACTCCAAGAAATGTAAAGAAACATTGCATTGGATTCCTAAACGACTATTGGAAGCCCAAGTATACTATGAAGGAAATGATCAAATCTGGGTGCCCAAACGTAAATTGTACTCTTACTTGTCACTGAGCCCATGTGAGCTCAATCCTGTGGCTCCAAAACAAATTGAAGATCGTGGAAAGGAAAAAATCACAGAATGCGACACACCTGCTCCAGAGCTAGTTTGGGTACCAAAGAAAGAACGATTTGTTCCACCTAGCTCAGGAACAGGGAAAGCAAATGAAGCTTCTTGCTCTTCATGTAGTTCCTATACAAAAATAGAAGCTTTGATACAACCTCCACCTACCATTGTACATATCCATACAAGCAAGAAAGAGTTTACACCTCCTGTTGTAAGTTCACCACCTACAACGATGTTGCAAATAAAATCATGGGAGAGTACCTTACCACCCTTGCAACTAGATGAAACGCATAGAGCGGTCGAAAACTATTGGTTAAAGCCTTCACCTATAACAACTAGGAACAACTGGATTCAAAGGGTGACGACATCATTTCAAACGGTATGATCTACCCAAGGAAGGGGGGAGTGTTTGTTGACATCCATCATTCACTTGCTTCCCTCTCAACCTTTCTCCCTGACCTCTTAATCTCCAATCTTAGGGAATGTATATATAAAGCCTTATACTCACAAAAACAAGATAAAAAAGTAAAAGAGCAAGAGCGACTAGCAACGAGAGAGCACCCTATCAGATCCTACACATAAGTCTAAATTCACCATGTCACATCAAGCAACACACAAAAACAACTCATGTTTTAAAAACCTAACCAAATCTATTTTTATTCTCAGAGATGGCTAGTTCACCAGAGGCATGCGCTTCTATTTTTGATGAAAGGTACCCTTTTTCTTTTTCTCAAGTGTTTCACATCTGCTACCCTGTACTTTCTTGCGAATGGGATTTGGTAGAGAGACTTGCACGTGAGCAAAATTTTGAGGAGTTAGAATGGCTGATACGTCTATGGATAACTAGTGATCCCTACCCAGTAGCGAACGTTTCTCCGGTGGCACATGCTTATTCTTTTGCACAGGATGAGTATCCATGCATCGCGAGGTTCTTGATTAACACGCTTGCGCAAGAGGATGATGAAGAAGAAATAATAGAGACCGAGGAAGACTATGGACTCACGGAAAATGATTTCGTTTATCTAGATGATGAGGGTGGCCACCCGGTTTATATAATATCCTCTTTCCTTGATTCTAAAAGGGATGACAGATAGGTAGGTTAGGGGTCTGGATTGTGTTTTGAGTTTGTTTTCTAGGAGTTTTAATTTTTTCACACTGACATGCCTCCTAGAGGTATAGTGCTTGTTTGTTGGATGTGTTAGGTAGGACTTATATGGATCTCCATCCACATGGCTGAGGACATCTACTTCGACGAAATGAGAAACTCCATACCGCCAGGTGTACTACTTTCCATGATTCATGTTGGGGGATATGTATAATTGCTAATAATGATTTTTCATGGTTTGTTTGAGTGCAATAGTCATGTTTGTTATCTGCCATTATAGATGTATAAATTTGTCTTTGCTTAAGTTGATGGAACTAGAGTTTAATCTTATGGATGAGCCTTGAGATTAAGAGACCATGACTTTAGGTTAACTCATTTACTTGACCACTAGGCCTAGTTGATAAAATTATCTGAGTATTTGAGACCTTAGGAATGTTTAAGGCATAGAGAAGCTTGCTGACTTAAACAACAAAAACACTAGTGAGAATACAAAGGAAATGGAAGCAAAAAACATAAGTGCCACAAATGAAAAATCTAATGCTGGAAGAGAAATCCTGGCTTGATTTGGTACTTCACTCACATGTATTGTCTATGGTACTAGAGCCCTAGAGGTTCCTAGTGTGGGCGCTTTTCCTTGATAAGCAAAAAGCCCCGGACATACAAAATAAGCACACACGTCAAATGATTGTGAACCAAAGTAAAAAGAGAAAAAGAAAAAAATGAATGACATTTAAAAGACTTCCATCGAGCTTACAGTTAACATTTCAAGCTTTTGTTTGCAGTTGTGAGAGCTAGTTGGCTAATCAAAGCTGAAAAGCACAATTAGGGAATCTTGCATTTAGATAATCTTCTTAGCTTAGCTAGTACTAGAGTAGTTGTTTTAACCTTAGTCATAGCTAACTAATTGATAGACTCACCACCCATAAGCCCAAAACTCTTGATTAATTAATTTACTCAAAGTGCGATTTATTTGTCCTTAATGGTAGTCTAACATCTCATATATCTTGCATTTACTCATTTCCACATGTACCTTACATTCCCCTCATGATTTATGGAAATATAATTCCGCTTGCTGAAACAGTGACTTTGCCTTGCAGATTCAAATCCAAATGCTCTACAACATGGACATAACAAGCTTCAACTCAATAGCTTCCGAGGATGGAATCTACATCAGGAAGGGGGGCATGTTAACCCTCACAACTCACGGACACCCTATTACCTACGGCGGACATTGTATTATTTATTTGGTAGAGTTAGGTACCGGGCTTGTCGGTCCAATAGGAGAAGGGTAAGAGTGATCGCCGATGAGAGGCGCACTCTAACTGGAACATTCAAGGGATATGTTGGCTAATCATGGGCGCCCAAGTGTGAATGGGGCGAGCTCATATAAAAGTCAACTAAACCTAAAATTCACTCATTCTCTCATTTGTGCAATTGAAGAGTGCTTTTCCTCCATATCCTTCTTCTTCTTCTTCATGTCTTTGTGTGTGTGTGTGAGGGAGAGAGAGAGAGAGAGAGTGAGAGAGGGAGAGAGAGGGAGTGTGTGGGCGATCGAGCATTACAAAGGCACGACGGGGGTGAAGCGGTTGAGCGCGGCGTAGCGGCGTCTCCTTCTTCTTCGCGGCGAGGAATCCTCCACAAAGCAAGCGTAGAGCGGTGAGTGACACACCATCGCCTTCTTTGAGCTTACTAGTTTAGGATTGTTGTGTGCTTGGAGACATTTGTGGCTCGCACACGATGTATCGGCAAGTTCCTTGCATTGACACGTGCGACATACGCGCACACCAATGCACATAGAAAATGAACAATAGTCATACGACAAGTGGGAGAAAAATTTTCTTCATAATCTATGCCTTTTTGCTTCGCATAGCCTTTTGCAACAAGTTAAGCCTTATGGCGATCAACCTCACCATCCGGCTTGCGTTTCAACTTGTAGACCCACTTTGTACTGATTGCCTTTTTGCCAGGAGGCAAATCACATAAAGTCCATGTGTCCTTTTCTATAAGTGCATCATATTTTGATTGCATGGCAGCCATCCATTGTTTTGAATTTTGTGCTTCATAGAAAAATAGAGGTTCCTCAACATCATGTAAGCTAGACAGAGCCAAAGCATAACAATTTGATGCATAAGAGGCATGTTGAGAACCTGAACGAGTATGACTAGAAAAAGGTGCATCCAATTAACTGTCACGAAAAGTATGCACCAGCCATTTAGGCATACCTCTATGCTGCTCATTTTCAGCCCTTTCCTCGTCAAGTACATCATGTACATCTACATCAGTAATAGGCTGACTTGTAACATTTTCAAAAACCCCCATAGGCGGTACATTTTCCTCATTGGAATTTACATTCGTACTTCCACCACTGAAAAGAGGCAACAAAGTGTCATAAATGTCCCGTGAGCTTACATTATCATCTCTAATACATGATAGCAAGGGCCGAACAGAATCTTCCACAAACACAACATCCCATGAAACTAGAACACCCTTTGTTTGTGGATGATACAACCTTTAACCTTCACTTTCAACACTATAACCAACAAAAATACTTTTGACAACCTTATCATCCAATTTTTTGCACTGTGTTTGTGGCACCAACGCATATGCCAAACAGCCAAAAACATGCATGTGCTCAATAGAAGGCTTTCTATCATCTCATGCTTCATATGGAGTAATAGATTCCAAGACTTTTTTAGGACACTGTTGTAGGTCATAAATGGCACACATGATGGCCTCAAGCCAAAAAGAATGCGGCAAAGCTTGACTTTTGACCATACACCGTGCCATTTTCGTAACTGACCTGATTTTCCTCTCAACAACACCGTTTTGCTGAGGTGTATAAGGCACTATACGTTGGTGTTTTGTCCCACGACTAGCCAGAAATGCATCAAATTCATGAGACATATAGTCCCCCCCCCTTTATCGAAATGGAGGGTGCCCATAGTAAATTTTAAGACATTTTTAGCCATAGCCAGAAATTGTTTGAAGCACATAAAAAATTTGAACTTCGCTTTAAGCAAAAATACCCATGCATGCCTGGAGTAATCATCAATGAAAGTCACGAAGTAAAGGTAATTTTCCAAGGATGAAGTTTGCATGGGCCCACAAACATCACTATGCACAAGTTGCAACCTCTGCATGTGGCACAACTAAACCATCCTTTGGAAACTTAGATTGCTACATTTTATCCAAAATAAAACCTCCACAAACATGTTTAACAGGTGCTTCAAGAGGCGGGAAAGAAGAAACCGTATTAGATTTTTGCAAATGCAGCAAACTGGCAAAATTCAGATGCCCAAAACGTGCATTCTAAAGTTTTGCATCTGAAATAGCCTTAGAATCCACAACTGCATTTGCAAAATTTTGCCCACACTTGTCATACAAAATGAGCTTATACAACCCATGACATAATATGCCAGATGCAACAATTTCATCACAAATACTGAGATCATGGACTGTGCATCTGTCATCCACAAACTTGACTACAAGTCCAAGTCTAGCAAGTGCAGATATAGACAAAAGATTCTTCTTAATCCCAGGTATATAAAGTGCATCAACAAGTGTGAAAGAACTGCCATTTAGTAAGCTCAATCTTTCCAACTCCCTGAATCGGATAAGAGGCATTGTTGGCACAAGTGACTGAATTCCCATGAGGGACAGACTTGAGAGAGGTGAACAATTCACGATGTGAGGTAATGTGATTTGTAGCACCACTATCGAAATACCACACATGCAAATCTGCAGCAACTGACATACATGCATCATGGACAACAGGATTGTAAGTGCACTCTACACTAAAAGCCCATTTTGCATCAACATAACATCACAGTCTCCTTTCACAGAAGACTCAACAATGGCTGTATTTGTAGTGGAACCACCCTCTTTCTTCTTAGCCTCTTTGGCCTTCAACTTAGGACACTCCTTGATCAAGTGATCATTAGATTTACAATAATGGCAATGCATCTTCTTTTTGCCCTTATCACCAGAATTTCAAGATGAATTGCTGCTAGTAGAAGCATTAGGAACATGTGATTTTCCACTCGTAGAAAAACCATAGGAAGTGGCTGCATTGCTGTTACCACCCTTTCTTTGAGAAGCAATAAAAACCTGTTTAAATGCACGCTGTCTAGTCCTGGTTTTTTTGGAAAGTGGCTCTTGCAACAACAATGTGCACAATGAAAATGTGCACAATGCATCAAACTTGACAACTTTAGAATTTCCTTGGGTCATAAGTCTCCAAGTACTAGAAAAGTCTGGTAAAAGGCATCAAGAACAGTCTCAAGGGAACTGGCTGAAATGACTTCACCTACAAAAATAAGTTTCTCATTGATATCCTTGACACTAGCAAGGAAAGTGTCCATATCATCTTCCTCATGCATAATCTTCAACTCCAGCTCTTTACGCAGCAATGCAGTTTTTGCCTCATTGTGCCTTGCATAAAGACCAACCATAATATCCCAACCCTGTTTTGCAGATTTCGCCGAACAAATGTGAGGAGTAATGATGCGCTTCAAAGACAACACAATCAATGCATGAGCTTGCACATCCTTTACGTCCCAACGAGCTTGTTCTGCCATAGGCAAACAACTCTAATACAATAGAAATCCTTGCAGCAACATCCTCAACATCGCCTACATCCTCAGAATCAAGACGTACATCAATGCATTGCACAATATACCATATGCCCTTTGACACAAGAACATGTTGCATTATGTGAGTCCACATAGGATAACTGTCCGCATCCAATCTGTCCTCAACAACAAACATCTTGAACACATCTGTCTTGTTGTCAGCCATGGTAAATGCTGCACCTAATGTGAAAACTACCCAAAAATAGAAGAAACGAAGCGGGAACAACACATGCTATTTAGCACAAACCATAGAAGACTGTACAAGACCTATTATACAAAAAACGACACTAATAGAAATTTTGCACAAGATGACAAAATAGCACGTGCAGTACTACCTGTAGTGGAAACGGAGGCCAAAATGAGTCTGAATCAGATATCTGAGTAGACTAAGCTCTACGAGATCTCCCAAAATTTTTGTCGACCTGTGAATGCTCGCCAAAGCTCACTAAAATAAGAGAAAGTGAGCAGGTGTGTGTTGGAGCTGCTGGTGACTAAGCCCGAGAGGACTCAACCTGCTCTTAAACCAATTGTTGGAATTAGGGTTGAAGGAAAACACACACAGCTTGAAAAAGATGAAGGAAGCTGAAGGTACACAATAGAGAGTGTATTACTTAGTGTGAAATGGAAAGATAGATAGCCCTAGAGTGACAAGCGTATATACAATTACAAGGGGAAAAACGTCCTAAAGAGGGAAAAAATGCCCCGACGGTCCTAAGTGTGTTCACACACATCACTACAATATGTATATGGTAGCACATGAGTGATCTCTACTTAGTAGAAAACATCTCTTCCTTGATTGCACAAGTTATTCTTTGGAGCAAGAAGAATATCCATGCCTAGTGAAATTCTTAGAGAAACTATGTGCATGGGATGATGAGGAAGATTTATTAGATTTCACGGATGAAACCCATGGTCTCATTGATGATGAATTTATTAACCTTGACGATGATGATTATAGAGGTTTAACCTTAGGGTTGACAACCAATCTATACAATATCCTCTTCTGTTGATCTTGTAGTGGGGAGCAGATATATAGCTTAGGGTTCATGGAACATATAGACATGTTAGGGTTCTATATTTTGTCTTACTGTTGTTCAATAAATGGTTAATGCCTTCTCCCACTAATGAGACTCCTAGAGATATGTGGTATTTTTTTTCTAATGTATACAGGAAGATGTTGCGGTAGCTCAACTTTTTAGCATCAAGCTGTCCTTGGCATGTCCACACCAAAACATATCAAAGAATTGCGGCCAACAAAAAACAGGTGTTCTTATCCATTATTGTTACTTTCTTGTTTTTTCTAGCATTCATGCTTATCCGTTTCAAGAGTAATCAGTAACAAAGTCTCTAACATACTTGCCTTAAGTATTTTACCTTAAATTCAATATAATTTTACCTCATAGTCTTTGTCTAGGTTTGTTAATCAAGAGTTTTGATCGAGATAGTTTAACCAAGGTAGAGCGTTAGAGATCTTGTCTTAATACCATAGGAGATGCCTTTCTAATTCTCACTAGTTACTTTAGGATAGTTTACCTTAAATGCAATATAATTTTACCTCATAGTCTTTGTCTAGGTTTGTTAATCAAGAGTTTTGATCGAGATAGTTTAACCAAGGTAAAGCGTTAGAGATCTTGTCTTAATACCATAGGAGATGCCTTTCTAATTATCACTGGTTACTTTAGGATCTTAATATGATATTATGAAGCATTGTGTGCAATGTGTCAGTGATTTCTAGTGGCCTAATCCCTTAGCTTAAGTATTATAAAGGAAGTTTGACTATTGTGATGAGCCTAGGGAGTCTAACATTGTCAAAATGACCCCCCAAAGATACACAATTGAAAATCAACAAAAGACAAAGCCACTCAAAAATGAAAACAAAAAAAAAGAGCCCAAAAAGTCAATTAAGGCTCCATGTGGCAACAAAGTCTATAGCACAAACACTTTGGGGGGCCAATCATTGGGAATCAATTCACGCGATGATTTCATGTGTGATTTCTGTTATCATACCTTAACTTGAGGGCCTTCTAGGTATAGGTTCTAGTTAGCCATGGGACAGAAAACACTCTGCTCTTGTAATTAAACAGCTTAATTCACTAAGGAGAATTAGAAGAACTGACTATGGGATTAATAATTGATTTTTATTGCCTTACTGAGAGTGAAACTACTAAAGCTAGATTTCTTGCTTTGTTGACCTCTACAAGTGCTACTCAGTTTAATTTATTGGGGTTTAAAGTATAATGCTTAAACTGGTGTGTTTAAAATTTTGTCACCGATTACTCTTTATACTTATTCACTACATATAGTTATTAATTTACCATATTATATGAGAATGCAGTGAATGTATTATTCTCTTGATTATTTTGTAGGGATCGAGTGCAATTGAGGAGTCACAATGTTGTAGAGAACATGTCTTTCAACATGGACATCTTGATTGTGAGCACGTGTATTGGCCACTACTCTCATCAATATGTTCAATATTGCTTACCATCCTTGGTACTTGCTCTCATTGCCATGCTTATAGCTTCTGAGGACATAATCTATGTCAAGAAGGGGGCGTGTTAACCACGATGCCATGATTATTCTTTCTTTATATTTCTAGTCATGAGCCGGGCTTGTCGGTCCCATAGGTTTATGATCAAGGATTGGTGGTTGTTGATGAGAGGTGCGTAGGCTTATTTAGTGTTGATAGGCCAAATGTGGATGCTTATATGTGAAAGGGATGGATCCATATATAAGAATTGTAAACCTAGTTTTTTCTCATTCTAAAGGTACTAAGCTTTTCTCTTTCTAAAGGTACTAAGCTTTTCTCTTGACTTATCCTCTAGGTATCTATGAGCATGAGCATGAGCATGTGTGTGTGTGTGTGTGTGTGTGTGTGTGTGTGTGTGTGTGTGTGTGAGAGAGAGAGAGAGAGAGAGAGAGAGAGAGAGAGAGAGAGAGAGAGAGAGAGAGGTGATCAAGCAGTGGCGAGTATTGCGATAACGAGGAGGACAAACAGCAGTAGTGGCTTCTTCCTCTTGTCACATGTGATATTTCCTCAGTGACAACAACGTAGGAGGTGAGTGACACATTGTTTGTGGTCATAGAGCTTGTCTGTGTGCACAGGTTGTGTGCTTGCAGCCCCTGTGGCTTGCACATGACTTTGATAAAGTTCCCCTTGGTTGATAAACACCTCAACAAACACCTACTATTGGGCATGGGAATGTTGTTGATTGTCCTGTAAAAGCATTCCTTGCTCTCTTTGAAACTTCAGGGGGTGATAATATCGAACCAATCTATGGAGATGCAAATCATGCTTTCTCAGAGTATCTGAAAGCATAAGGAATAAGGAATATGCTAAACATCTAAAGAAAGTGATGCAAGCTTAACTTTCTTCTATGGTTACATACCACACTTGAGCCATAGAACCTCTTTCTTTGTGCAAGAGAACACGTTCTTAGCTAGACACTACTACTTATCACCCCCAAACTTATGTGACAAGCACACTACAAAAGTCTTGACGCTACCTACAAATTGTATGGCCAAATGATGTACAACAATACAAGCATTGATCCACAAACATGCCGTAGGAACAAACCATCTCAAGTGATTACCGGAGCAATATTGGTCACTCAGTGGTATGTTCAACTCACTTTGCACCATAAATCGAGCAAAATATCAATCAAAATCTCACCATAAACCATTTGAAAATGGGTTTTCTAGTTAGCATATTGGGTATGCTAATTAGAAAAGTGGTATGCTAGCTAGCATACCCAGCCAGATAGTTAAGAAAAAAAATTGGAGATTGAAAAGCGGCTCAAATGCTATTCACAATGTGTCCATAGAATTCATGATGAGTACTTGCATAATGTTCACCCAACTGGAGAGATCATATGCTGAATGGTATCCTCTACCAGACCCTAAATGGGTGCCTAAGCGACTGTGTGATGAAAAGTGGGCTTTTTTACTTGATCTCAATGGCCTTTTGGTGAGGGTTGCAGAGACTCACCTATGACGAATAGCCCCCCACATATGAAAATGAAATGAAAAAGTACAATGTAGAGGATAGACTCTTTGTGTTCTATCGCAAGTACAACCACAGGTTTTTGGATTGGTGCCTTTAGTTCTTCATTGTGTATATATGGAGAACAAGCATGCATTGTAAAGTCATGAAAATTTGTAGTGATATTTTAAAATTATATGTGCCAAAGATTGCTAGTTTTTTCTCTCAAGAGAGAGCAATGACCATTGCAACCTTGGCGGTCTTCAATAAACTTATGTTTTTGAAAGACTTGGACTTGTTTTGGAGGGACAATCGTGAGTATAACATCCAAAACATGCGTATAATTGATGATAGTTTTTACAAATTGTTTCAAAACCCAAAAAAAGCTTGGATTCTTACTCCCAAGCTAGAGCACCACTTTGATGAGTAGAGAGAACAAACTTTTATAGAAACTTTGAAGCCTTGGATTTTTCTTTGGCTACAAGCTGATGATCAAGATAGATATGTTGCTGATAATGTGTTTGATATAGGATTCAATGCCTTTTTTGATGCAGTCATCAACAAATTGCATCAGATCAAAAGCGACAAGATGGAGACTCTGAGACGAGTTGAACTTCATCACCAAAAAATGGAAGCTGACATAGAAGAAGAGATAAATGAGAAATCTAGGCCAAAGAGAAAAAGCAAAGAAAAGGATCAGTAGAGAGAAAAACAAGACCAAGAGAGTAGACTAAGACCAAAGAGCCCATTCACTACAAGCACCCTCAACCCTGACATGAAAAGTAGAAAGTATGGCCTCTTTATTTTTAAAGTCTTCAATATCACCAGTTTTGTACAATTGACTCTTTTCCAATGAGTTTAAAAAATGGATATGAGAAAATGGACACTCACTCCAAATGTGCAGTGCTTTAAAGCTAGTGAGGTGCCATTGTCTTACAAAACTTGAAATGACCAAAAGGGGTACTCATTTTAAGAGGGATCATCTCCCAAATGTACTACTTGTTAGCACACACTGTATAGTAGCTAGCATATATTGTCTGTATTGAATAGATTCATGAATTGATGATGGTTGTTGACTTCGTTTCAATAATATACCATTCAAGTCCAATATTACTGTCAACATGGATTTGTTGGGATCTGATGAAACCAAAATAGTTGCATCAACACCACTCTCTTGCACATCTTTTACATATTGAAAGTTTTCACCCATGGCTTCCTTCAATGAAAGATGCAGCAGAGAGGCCTCAAGTATCTTCATTTGAGTATCAGTAATTGGATTCAATTCTTCAAGTGAGACCTTTGTGGATATATGTGGAAGGCTCTCATTAATCACTATTGGATTGAAACATTCCTTATCTATCCCACCCTCAAACCCTGGATCTAAGCAAAAAACAATGAAAGATCACACAATAGCCTGCTGGAGGATAACATATTAATAAGCAGATTTTTTGACATGATTATTGACATCCACATAATCATCACTTTTTCTTAAACATTATTGCTCCATATCTATTATACAAGAAAAAAATACTTAGAGGGTAACTACATCCAAAATTTAAGTATTTAAGTATGTTACTTACATATCAAGGATATGAAATGACTAAAGCTATAACCCCATAGTCCTAAATATTTGTAGCACTATCCATTCAATCGATAATATTAAGTAAGTTTTGTAAGAATGGATGCATGTTTGATTCACCACTTGGCCAATCTAAACAAGTTCGTGGAGGAGAGAAAGGAAATTCTCAATCCACAACCATGCCACCTTAAGCAAGTTTTGGAAGGGAAAGTTCATCATCCAATATTTAGTGCTTGGGTTTTCTAAAAATGTATAAGAAGGTTTGGTGCATCCTAGATTCCCAATTGATCATTCTAAACATAGTACAGAAGGGAGAATGCATCCTAAATCTACCATCTTTCCATTCTATATAGTTTGTGAAAGGAAGGATGCATATCCTAAATAGAATCAAGGTCATTGTAATGACGTTTTGAATGGTGGTGTGCATCCTATATATTGAATCAAAACAAGTTGTGGAAGACTAGTATATATCTTAGATCCACCACTTGGCCAATCTAGAAATCATGGAAGAGTAGGATGTTAGCTCAATCAAAGATTCAATCATAGTTATTGAAGTGTGCATCCATCCAAGGTCCACCACTAGGCCAACCTATCATTAGGAAGGGAATGGGGTATAGAAGGGCCTCTTTATTTTCCATGGGATTAAAAATGAGATTAAGGGATGAGAAAATGGAGGACTGCCATGTGGACTGAAATGGTGGGTGTGGCAGGCTCTAAAATTGAGTGATCAAATTTATAGGCCTAGAGGTGGATGGGTCTTTTCTTTATTAATAAAATAAGAAAATAAGAAAATTTGAACCTTTTTCCATAAAGCTAGGGTAAAAACCCACTCTCTCTCTCTCTCTCTAGAGGCTATTGACTCCCCCCCTTCCTTCACTAAAAAGGGGTCTTTCAATAAACGTGCTGACATTCTCTCTCTCCTCTTTACTCTATCTAAGGCTGCTACATCTACTCTCTCTCCCCTTTAGCTATGAAACCTACATCTTCATCTTCAAGCCCAATTTTCCCTCCAAATACCTCTTGCAACAAAGGTTTGAAACCTCCCTTCTCCATTGATCACTCAGCCTTACCTTCACACCTCTACAGAAAGCTGTAGATCTACAACATTGGATACTTCTAAGGTATCTTTACCAACACCTCCCTTCTCCATTGATAACGCAGTCTCACCTTCACACCTCTATGGAAAGCTGCAGATTTGCAACACGACTACTTTTGGAGTATCTTCATCAACACCTTCTTTGGTCCTTCTTCCTCATCTAGGTATGAAGGTGAGGTTAATCACTCAACCTCACCTTCAAACCTCTACATGAAGTTATAGATCTGAAGTAGTAACTGCTTCTTGAGTATCTTCATCAACACCTTACTTGGTCCTTGTTCCTAATCTAGCTCTGAAATGATCTCTCCTCACTCATCGACATCATTTTGGAGGTTTGGCATAGGGGCATTGTTGGGTAAGATTATTAGGCTTATGCATGGGTAAGGACAGTGAGCTTCATTCCTACTTCCAATGTTTTCGTATCTTTGCTCACTCACCATGCTCGTTTTTGTTTCCATATTTCATGTAGAGATTTGTAGCTGTGCCATTGTATGTCTTCGTATACATCTTAGCATTTCTCATTAGGCCACAATAATAAAAACTGTGTATATGAACTAATCTTCATTTTTGTCAAAGCATGTGTTGCATTGCTTTCATGTCGTCTTTAGGTGCTCGCCAACATGGGAGTTTTATTGACTCAATAAGTTGCACCAATGTGCAAGACGATAGTAGTTCTTCACTTGCTATCATGACTACAAATTATTTATGTGGGTGAAAATGCGGCTAAGTTCATGCTATTTACACAAAGTATCAAGCAAACATATGGCTTCTCAGACACATCATTGGAATGGGAAGATCATGTTTCAAGAGAACTCAAGATGGCAAGCATCTACCAAAGGTACAACATGTGTATATAGCTTCTCTATTGGTACTTGACATGTCTTTGCCTCAACCTAGGTTTCTTGCAAACTGTACATGTTCTCTTGCTATTTAAATGTTTTGGATTGTACCATTTATGCTTTTACCTCTTAGGTTGCTTCAATATATGCATAATTTTGTGTATTTTCCTTTCATATATTTTTCCAATAATTTTGCAGAGTGGGAGTCAATGGAATCTTTTACAGGAAACTTTGAAGCTATTTATGTGTACATTGGCAAGTTTTTATATGCAGAGTATTTATCTTGAGATCTTCCCTTACAAGAGATACTCCTCTATGGCCACACTTTGCCACATCAAATGCTCTATTATTGGTGAAAATTGGTATGCAGAAACCATATTGCAAACCAAGGCTTGTCAATGAAATTTCCATACAAAAGATGGAAGCAAACAATGGGAGTATGGGAGGCGCTCGACTCCAATATTGTTCTTCAAGAGATTGTGGACCTTCAAATATTCCCCCACACTAACATTGTTCTCAATAGTTGTGTCAATGATGACTGGCACATTAGCAATCTTAACAAGTACCTCAATCCATGAATAGTATTTTTTTTTGTGTGGATAGAAAAATTGTAAGGTCTAGAAGAGAGAAGGGTTTTACTTGTGGGGACATCTCATTCCCGTGATGAATCATTATAGAAGCTCAAACACAGGGCCTTATCTTAATAGAATTTTGTTTACATCCCAAATCTGTGCATAACCATTGATTGTATTTAAGTTCTTTTAATCAATTTTATAGGTGTGATTATTTTGGTATTTCATGAATATTTTGAGTTCTGAGCATTTCAATATTAAAAGTAATCAAGTCTTAGAAAATGGAATCCAAGAGTTGTATTATTTTGCAAGTGCACGTTTAGTTCTCTATTTATCTTCTCCACAAAAAAATAATTTAAAACTCAAGTTTTAGTAATTAAGAGAATTCTAAGCAGTACTACCTAGAGGCACACAAGTGTGAATATGAACTCGTTCTAAACGACTTACACCGTATGATTGTCGATTCATTTTCTAAAGCATGTGTACAAATCTAACAAGAACTTTTGATATTGCCTATTGAAATTTGTTAAAGGGCTTGCTAAGAGGGATTACAAGGTAGATGATCACAATGGCCTCATCGACTTGGGCATGGGATGTATATGTATATATCAATTTCTTAATTGGGACATGGACCTAGCTTTTCTAGTGCTTAAGGATGGAGATGAAGTGATAGAGGAGGTTCTAGACTTCCATCTACTCGATTTGCATGCAATGGTCATAAAGGGTCATCGATTTGTTTTTGTCAAATGACATTTTCAAAGACTGTTGGACTTCGGTAGAATAAGCAAAATTATTAATTATTTCATGCTCTAGCCTTTAGTATGGAGCTTTGGAAATTACGGAATTTATGCTCGTTTTATATTTTTGTATATCAAGCAAAGCAACTATGATGGATCTCCATTTCCTATTCTTCTTATTCATTGGTGGTGGGGAAGGAGGTGATTGTTGTTTCCATGCAAGGACAAAGTTCTTGTACATTTTTCATGACTCTATAGGACTGTTCGTTCCTCTGTGGTTTGAGCAGTATTCTTCTTCCTCTTTTATAATTTCTTTGGCATGGTCACTAAGGGTCTGGTCTTGCGCAACCTCTTTGTAAGAAGTCTACTTATGTGAGAAAATGGGGTCAATTGGAAAAAGATTGAAAAGAATGTGTTTCATTTGGAAATTGTTGGGTCCATCAAAGTATGGGGTTTTTTCTGCACCATGATCAAGTTACACGCCTCATTCTTGGAGAAAAAAATTGGAGTTTTCCATGCAAGGCCATGTTTCGAGGGTCTGTACCAGCCAAATCAGGCATCTTTTGCACCAAAGAACCGCACCGGGGGGTGTTTCGGGATGCGAGGACTCTGTACCAAGATCCATGCACCACGGTGCACAAAACCATGTCTGAACTACAGATTTTGGCCAAATCACCAGGTCAAATAGGCCATTTGCGCGTCGTGGCGCACAGACCCCCCAATCTCGGAAAACCCCCCGACGCCGTTCTTTTGTAGAAAAGATGCTTGATTTGGCCAAAATCTGTAGTTCAAATATGGATTTTGCACGATGTGGTGCACAGAGCTTGGTACAGAACCCTCGCACCCTGAAACACCCCCCGACGCAGTTCTTTGGTGCAAAAGATGCTCGATTTGGCTGGTACAGACCCCTCGGGTCTCGAAACACCCCTCGACGCGGTTCTTTGGTGTAAAAGATGCCTGATTTGGCCATAATGTGCCCCCGAAACATGGCCGTATGGAAAACTCCAATTTTCCGACCACAATTTGGCCAATATATTCCGACAAAAGAGAATATTTTGGCGAACCTGCTCGAGACCAGGGATTGATTTTTGGTTTTTTGATGAGTGGTTTTAGTGTTTTGATGAGTGATTTTTTGTCATGTACAATGGATTCTACTCATTATGGGGTCTTAAAAATGTGTTTTTCTAAAATAAAAATTACAAGGGTAAATCAATCTCTATACTTAACGCATTTCCATGTCAATCTTTAACATAATAATTTGTCAAATCTCAAGAATTTTCATTATCATTAATGTATGTTAGATATTTCTTAAGTTGGCTCAAATTCCATTTTAGGTATGTAGTTTAGTTGTGAAGCTTCTACAATATCTCAATAAAGATTGATGGAATTCAATACTCATTTAGGATCAATAATAAATTACAACTTATTGCATAACTTCTACTTTTTTTAAAATCCATTTTTTGGGTCCTTTGAAATCAAATGAAAGTCTTATCATGTTTTTAATGTATTAAAACTATACTTCCATGAATATTTCATATTGTATATGGAAGTTATGGTCAGATTATTAAAATCTACCATGACCTGAGTGGTCTAAGCCACTAACTTGATCCAAGGATCTTTTGTGCATATGTCCTAAGGTCCACCACTTACCCCACCATTCTAGAATTCCGTCGAAGATTCATAAAGTTTTAAGTACTTAAGCCTCCAAATAAGAGGCCCTCCTACATCCCATTCTCTTCCTAATTTCTATAAAGGATAATTGTACTATTAGCAACTATATGTTTCATGTTCACATTTCAGATTTAGATGTCCTTTATTTAGAAATACGAATAATGAGCTTTCCTTTGTTTTATGGTGCCTTCTAACCATCCTTTCACCAGCCACTATTGATATCCAATTATGTACAAGAATGTATCAACTACAAACATTTTTCGCTAACCTAATTCTCAACACAAATTTTTGTGGGGCCTAGAAAATGAGGGAAACAATAGTATTTCAAGACAAGTGCACAAAATTAACCTGAATGATAACATAAATTAACTTCAAAACAATGACAAAGTTCACTGCAAGTAAAGAGATGACACAATAAGATAGTAAAGGTTGTATTTCATTAATCAATTACATGGCGGCCCACTTGCTTAGCATATGAGTTTTGTACTTAAGTTTTCTGTACATGAGAACAAAGCTAGGCTCTCTCTCTCTCACTACCACTCTATTGCTCCGCCTTTTGGCCCCTCCGTCTTGCCTTCCATTTGCAACACCTTTCTTTGCAGTTGTAAGTTTAGCAGACACTTTCAACTGATTCTTCGTTGTTGAGATTTGGTTCCACACTTGAATGTCCATATTGGCTTGGTTGGTTCTTGGTCTGCAATTGAACACAAAGTGACTGATTATATCTCCCTAGGGCTTGAATATTCAAATATTGCAGGCATGAAATTCCACGTCATTAACTTTTGTGATACACCTTCTGCATAGCCTACATTGCTAAAATGCATTGGAGTTAAGTTTTCCAACCATTGATAGTAGCTTTCAAATAAATCTTTTGGAGGCACTAGTACCAGTTTTCAATGTTGTTGAATATAGGAGAATTTGCTAAAACAAGAGATGATTAATAAAGAATCCTTCTAATTTCAAAGTAGAAAGAGCTTCAATAAGTCATTCATGGAAAAAATACACTAACAACACATGCTTTGCAGGAACTGACACTTACCTTAGGATCCTTTGCCAACATTGAAAATGTGTGACCCTTCATAAGCCTTACATACACCCCTTGCATTCTGCTACATTTTCACCATGTATAGTAGATCTCTAATGCATTGTAATCCTTTGCCGGGTAGCTATGAGCAAGTACATTCTTGCTAGAAAGTACTTGCATAGTGCATAGTTCACACACACACATATACACAGTAAAGAAGGAGATGTTGCAACAACTGTGAAAAGGATTTTGAAAAGAGATAGGAAAAGTTGATGTTGCACGTCAAAAAAATGTTTATGGATGTCGAAAGAGAGATGCAAGCTTGGGAAGAGAGAAAAAGTGGACTAGGAACCTAGAAGTTAGAGCTATGGAGATAGAAGTTGCAGATCTAGAATGAGATGTTGGAGCTATGGAGAAAGAGGTTCCATATCTAGAAGAGAAGCTATTGGAGCTATGGAGAAAGAGGTTGCAGATCTAAAGGGAGATGTTGTAGCTATGGAGAAAGAGGTTGCAGGTTTACAAGGAGATGTTGTAGCTATGGAGGAAGAGGTTGCAGGTTTAGAAGAAGATGTTGTAGCTATGGAGGAAGAGGTTGCAAATCTAGAAGGAGATGTTACAGAGGTAGAATGATGTGTGGTAGGCTAGTTTACAAAAAGATGCCCTAGCATGAGAAGAGGAGGAGAGAGAAATGTCAGGGCATTTTAGAGAGAGAGTGGGGATAAAGATTGCAGATCTGCACTTTTTAGCCAGCTGAGGGGAGAGAAAGAGAGCTTGGGAAACTTTTGGAGGGGGAGAAACAAGAAGAGAGAGAAGACAAAGAGGGGACAAGAGAGGGAAACTTTTAATATTTGAAAATTGAAAAGGTGCTTTTGGGGGGAGAGTAACTCCAACAGATCTTGTAAATTTGCATATATTCCCCAAGAAAATAAGCAAAAGTATTTTTAAACTTCCAAATAAAGAGGCCTTCCTATACCCCATTCCCTTGCTTATGATGGCTTCTATTAGAGTGAGTGTATTCTAGATTCACCACAAAAGTTTTTGACCACTTATCACATCCTTGTTCCACAATAATTGGCCATTTTAAACAACATGTAGAAGCTTTGGTGCATTTTAGATCTACCACTTGGCCATTCTAATCAAGTTTAGAATACAGATTTTTTCTTAGATGCATCACTTGGAGATTTGAAGTTCAAGTCCTTGTTGAAGAGTAAGGAAATTATTAATCCACCACCAAGACACTTTAAGCAAGGTGTGAGAAGGAAAAGTGTATCCTATATTTAGTACTTGCACTTTTGAAACAAATTAAGGAAGGTTTGGTGCACCCAACATCCACCACAAGACCATTCTAAACATGGTGGTTTAAGAGAAAAAGGTATCCTAGATTCACTACCTTTCCGTTCCACTTGTCCAAGCTAGGATCTATTGAGTTATAGAGGACCATAAGATCGACCACTTGTCCAATCTATGCACTATTGAAACATAGAGAGGCATAAGGTTCACCATTGTCCACGCTATGTTCCATTCAAGCATAGAGGACCATAAGGTCCCAATCTATGCTCTATTCAAGCATAGAGAGCCATGAGGTCCACCACTTGTCCAAGCTATGCTCCATTCAAGCATAGAGACCCACAAGATCCACCACTTGTCCAAGCTAAGACCCATTCAAACATAGAAAGATCTAAGGTCCACTTGTATAATTTATGCTCTATTGAAGCATGGAGATCCATTAGATCCAACACTTGTCCAAGCTATGGTCCAAACTTGGCATCAACAACTTTTCTCTTTGATTTTCTTGATATATTTGACACAATTTTCTATGCATAGGATTCTTTGTTTAACTAATTTACTCACATAATGAACATTACTAGGTATTCTAAGAGGTTTACAAACATGGTCATGGTTATTGATTTCTTGATTTTACTATGTTACTATTACTATTATGAATGAATATTACATTGAGATATTGCTCTATGAACCAAGTGGCTAATAGAAGAATAAGCTCCTATGGAAAGGTGTTTTTCTTGGAAAAACATTTTCTTCTCATGTTATTGTAGGCCCTACAATTGCATTGATCAGAGAGTTATATTACAGACCTTAAGGTCACTCTAGTTGGTGATTGATGAGTTTGATATTAATGACCATGTCAAGAGAATAACTTCTATGCTATAAAGTAACTTTTTTCTTTAAATAACTGACAAATGTTGGGTAGAAGAATAATCGATTCTCCTACTCGATTGTGATATGATAACCCAATTGAAACTTACTTGTAACTCTTTTGCCTTGACATTCCCCCAATGATGCGATCTACTTGGCATTCTAATTTCAAGGCTGCTGAAGTTTCAAGGCTTTGAGTGTTAGAAAGTTTCCTATAACAAGGTGTTCTTGCACATCTCTAATTGTGATCACATAAAATTTACCTTCCAATAGCTAAGTTTTGATGGCGATGGAAGAGTAGACCACTCCCTTAAGCTCTTCTAACGAGATGAATGATGTTAAAAGTGACTTTGAAACTTTGTGCATCTTTCATTTACCGGATAATACAGATTTTTTTCCTGGCTCCAGGTTAATCTTAACTTGATCAACTAGCTCTTTTTTACCAAATATACCAATTAACACCATACTAGTGAATTTGGGAATATCCCAATTCCCACTTTCAAAACAAGCTTTAAGATTTGACCTCATGGCCAAATCTTAGCCAAAGTTTTGAAAGCAATTCTCGAAAGAGCTTTTCAAGTACTACCTTGTGGACGTCTTTGTCCTTTAGAAAACATTTGAGATTTGTCCATATGGCCAAATCTTCAAGAAATTGGTTATTCCTAGATTGGCTGTAAAGTCTCAAACTCTCTATTGTTAATATGATACTTGCAAGAGGAGATAACTCACTTTTTTGTTGTTTGCATTTGCTTCCCATGCTCAACCCTCTATCATCTAACGATAGATACTAACCCTTAGGCTCATAGCTTCTAGGCTCCTAGACCCTAGTAGCCATTGTAACCGACATTCCCACGCTTCCAAAGCTTTTAAAGCTTTAGGCTCGCGATTTTTAGCTTTCAGGAGAACAACACTAGTTTTGGGCTTGACTCTACAAGTGGAGAGAGTATGTACCCATGGACTTAGACTAGGGCACCTAACTTTGTTTTCTGTCACATGCAAGTCCAATTGCCAATCATTCGCTTGTATGATTTGCACTAGTTCATAATTATTCCAATTTTCGAAAGGAATTTCTTCACTAGTAGGAGCAATAGATTTTGTTGTGTTAGGGATTGTTTGAGGTAGGCTAATCTATTAGAGCCAATAAAAAATCCCTATAGGGATAGTCTCTTACGGAGATTCATGTTGTCACTTTGATTGTTGCAATCATACATATACAATGTTTGGCCTTCTCTATGAGCAGATAGTTCCATCAAATGTAGGTTTATTAGGAAAGCCTTGATGTGCTTAGTAAAAGTTTTCTGTTGGAATTAGGGTTGCAGAGAAACACACACAGCTTGGAGAAGATGAAGGAAGCTCAAGGCACACAATAGAGAGAGTGTTACTTGGTGTGCAATGGAAAGATAGATAGCCCTAGAGTGTATATACAATGCACGGGGGAAAAAACCTCCTAAAGAGGGAAAAAATACCCCGGTAGTCCTAGTGTGTTCACACACATCACTACCACATGTATATGGAAACAAATCCCCCCTAGAGTGATGCGGTGAACGAGAGCTGGCACATGAGTAAAGGGAAGTGCCATGCCCTGAGGACATGATCAGTACACAAAGGGGAGTAAGCCCAAAGCTTTGTGGAAAGCTTTGATATTTTTACGAGACAATGCCTTTGTGAAAAGATCTGCAAGGTTGTCTTGTGTTGGCACATAAGCCAAGCTAATCTCTCCTGCTGAGAGCCTCTCCCTGACATAGTGGTAATGCACCTCAATGTGCTTTGTGCGAGCATGAAAAACTAGGTCCTTGCAACTGCCAATGCATTCTAACTATCACTGTAGATAGTGTTGGTAGTGTCCTATCCAACACCCAAATCATTCATAAGGCATTTGAGCCATACACACTCAACCGTAGCTGTGAAGACTACCCTGTACTCAGCCTCACAACTCAAAGTGGCCACAGTAGGTTGCTTCTTGCTCAACCATGATATACATGAACTGCCAAGCATGAAACAAAAACCAAGCGGCAATGATTCCCCCTTGGGATAAAACAGTCAAGATGTAATGTGCCACTAGGTAGCGAAAAATCCTCTTGACAGCCTGCCAATGCTTAGACCCTGGGCTATGCATAAATCTGCTAACCTGTGAGACTGCAAACTGAATATCTGGCCTCATGTTGCATACATGAATGAGGCAGCCAATAGCAGTTTTCTAAAGAGTGACATCAGCAGGATCGCCAGCATCATGTAGACTCAACTTCAAACCTGTTTTCATGGGAGTGGCAATAGGTTTGCAATCCTCAAGTCCAAACTTACATAACAATGTCTTTATGTAACTTTTCTGACACAAGGCAATACCACCATCACACTGCTTAAACTGTATGCCCAAATAATGATGCAACAACCCCAAATCTTTCATCTTGAAACTAGCATTCAAATCAGCCTTAAATTTAGCAATATGTCTCGCATTTGGTCCAATGATCAGCAAATCATCTACATAAAGAACCACAATGAGAAGTACATCACCCTCACGCTTTACATACAATGTGCTTTCTGTTGGACTGTTAGAAAAGCCTTGTTTGACCAAATGAGTGTCAGCTTTCTCATACCAAGCATGAGGAGATTGCTTCAACCCATACAAAGGCTTGTTACATTTGCACACTTTGTCCTCTTGTCCTTTCTTGACAAAACCGCGAGGCTACGTTACATAAAATTCCTCAAATATGTCACCATTTAAGAAAGTAGTAACAATGTCTGATTGATGTACATCCCAACCAAAATGAGCTGCCAATGCACATAGAAAATGTACAGTAGTCATACGACAAGTGGGAGCAAAGGTCGCTTCATAATCTATGCCTTTTTTCTGTGCATAACCCTTTGCAACAAGTCGAGCCTTATGGCGTTCGGTCTCACCATCCAGCTTGCGTTTCAACTTGTAAACCCACTTCGTACCAATGGCTTTTTTTCCAGGAGGCAAATCACATAAAGTCCATGTGTCATTTTCTATAAGTGCATCATATTCTGATTGCATGGTAGCCATCCAATTTTCTAAATTCTGTGCTTCATCAAAAGACAGAGGTTGCTCAACATCATGTAAGCTAGACACAGCCAAAGCATAACAATTTGATGCACAAGATGAATGGTGAGAGCCTGAACGAGTACGAGTAGACAAAGGTGCATCCAATTTACTGCCACACAAAGTGTGCACGAGGCATTTTGGCATACCTCTAGCCTGCTCATTTTCAGCCCTTTCCTCATCAAGTACATCTTATACATCTATATCAGTAATAGGCTGATCTGTAACATTTTCAGAAACCCCCAATTTGCCTCATTGGAACTTACATTCATATTTCCACCACTGAAAAGAGGCAACAAAGTGTCTTAAATGTCATGTGAGCTTACATTACTGTCTCTAGTACATGACAGCAAGGGCTGAAGAGAATCTTCCACAAGCACTACATCCCGTGAAACCAGAATACGTTTTTTTTGCAGATGATACAACCTGTAACCTTTGCTTTCAGCACTATAACAAAAAAAAAACATTTGACAGCCTTATCATCCAATTTTCTTAGCTGTGTTTGTGGCATCAAAGCATATGCCAAATAGCCAAAAACACGCATGTGCTCAATAGAAGGCTTTCTATCATGCCATGCTTCATATGGAGTAATAGCCTCTGCAAAGCTTTCGTAGGACACTTGTTTCGTACATAAGTGGCACACATGATGGCCTCAAGCCAAAAAGAATGCGGCAAAGCTTGACTTTTGACCATACACTATGGCATTTCCGTAAGTGACCTATTTTTCCTCTCAGCAACACCATTTTGCTGAAGTGTATAAGGCACTGTACATTGGTGTTTTATCCCACGACTAGCCAGAAATGCATTGAATTCATGAGACATATACTCCCCCCCTCGATCGGAACAAAGGGTGCCCATAGTACATTTTGAGACATTTTCAGCCATAGCCAGAAATTGTTTGACGCACATAAAAACTTTGTACTTTTCTTTAAGAGGAAATACCCATGCATGACTGGAGTAATCATCAATGAAATTCACGAAGTAAAGGTAATTGCCCAAGGACGGAGTTTGCATGCGCCCACAAACATCAGTATGCACAAGAGATGCAACCTGCATGTGGCCTGAACTGAACCATCCTTTGGAAACTTAGAACGCTACATCTTACCCAAAAATACACCCTTCACAAACATGTTTGGTAGGTGCTTCAAGAGGCGGCAAAGAAGCAACCATATCAAATTTCTGCAAACGCAGCAAACTGACAAAATTCAGATGACCAAAACGTGCATGCCAAAGTTTTGCATCTGAAATAGCCCTTGAACTGCATTTGCAAAATTTTATCCACACTTTTCATACAAAGTGAGCTTATACAACCCACGGCACAAAAGCCCAGATGCAACAATTTCATCACCAAAACTCAGATCATGAACTGTACATCTGTCATCCACAAATTTGACTATAAGTCCAAGTCTAGCAAGTGCAGATACAGACAAAAGATTCTTCTTGATCCCAGGTACATAACGTGCGTCAACAAGTTTGAAAGAACTGCCATTAGAAGCAGTAATCACAATCTTTCCAACTCTCTGAACCTGATAAGAGGCATTGTTGGCACAAGTGACTTAATTCCCATGAGGGACAGCAGACTCGAGAGAGGTGAACAATTCATGATGTGAGGTAATGTGTTTTGTAGCACCATTGTCGAAATACCACACATGTGAATCTGCAGTAACTGACAAGCATGCATCATGGATAGCAGGATTGTGAGTGCACTCTGCACTAAAAGCCCATTCTGCATCAACATCAGCAACACAGTCTCCTTTCACAGAAGACTCAACAATGGCTACATTTGTACACTTCTTGGAGAAGACAAAGGAAGCTCAAGGCACATAATAGAGAGTGTTACTTGGTGTGCAATGGAAAGATAGATAGACCTAGAGTGATGGGCGTACATACAATGCACAGGGGAAAAAACCTCCTAAAGAGGGAAAAAATGCCCTGACTGTCCTAGTGTGTTCACACACATCACTACCCATGTATATGGTAACATTTTCCCCTGAGCAAGGATAGCTATATATAATGCTATTTATACGGGTCTCCTAAAGAGAGTGGTTAAGAGATCTATAAGAGGAGGTGGTTGGGTGGAGAAGATTACATCCCTAGAAACAACAAGGCTTTATGCAGCTTCTGCCCATACCTCACTTGTGGATCTTGATTTGTGTTAACCAATGCCAGCTCTAACACCCCTTTGATTGACACTTGCTTTGCATTGTCAGATTGTATTTGTGTTACTCTTTACCTCAATAGACTCACCGCGCTTTATGGTAGAATTTGCTACTTTTGTGGTGACTTTGGCCCTGACCATGATTATGCCTTTGGAGACATATCATGAGATTGTTTCCTTTGAGATTTTGCACCCTTTGATCTCTTTAAATTTGCATCCCCTGACACCTTTCGTTCTGATAGCTACTTACTGCTCTGTATTTGTGTACTCTGATGAAGTTAACCCGTGAATTTGATGTGGGTGACAAAAGTTTTTCCTTAGAGTAATTCTTTGCACTTTGCCAACCAAAGAGTTAGGTCTTTGTGAGCTTTGGAGCAAGCTTTTTTTTTTTTGAGGGCCGCCCTCCCTAATTCCCCTTCCTCCTCTCGCCGCCCATGTGCTTCCTCCTCTTCCCTTGCTCCTCCTCCTCAGCCTCCTCTTTCAATATCCTCCCTCTCCTCCACTTTCTCCTCAATCTCCTCCTCTACCCGCCCTACTTTCCTCCATTCCCTCCTCCAATTGCTCTCTCTCCATCTCCCCTAGCTTCCTCAAGGTCCTCTTCTCCTTCTCCCTTCTTCCCCTACTACCCTCTCTCTCTCTCTCTCTCTCTCTCTCTCTCTCTCTCTAACCAAAGAGTTAGGTCTTTGTGAGCTTTGGAGCAAGCTTTTTTTTTTTTGAGGGCCGCCTTCCCTAATTCCCCTTCCTCCTCTCGCCGCCCATGTGCTTCCTCCTCTTCCCTTGCTCCTCCTCCTCAGCCTCCTCTTTCAATATCCTCCCTCTCCTCCACTTTCCCCTCAATCTCCTCCTCTACCCGCCCTACTTTCCTCCATTCCCTCCTCCAATTTCTCTCTCTCCATCTCCCCTAGCTTCCTCAAGGTCCTCTTCTCCTTCTCCCTTCTTCCCCTACTACCCTCTCTCTCTCTCTCTAACCCCTATCAATCTCTCTCTCTCTCTCTCTCTCTCTCTCTCTCTCTCTCTCTCTCTCTCTCTCTCTCTTTCCACCCTCTATTCCTCTCAGTCTCCCTTTGTCTACCTATTACTCCATTAGGAAAAATGTGGACTCTCCTTGGGCCATATAGGATTAAGGTTAATTAGGCTCCAGCCAATAGGAAGAGAGCAATGTATATAAGTCTAGAACCTAAGAAAGTAGAGAGAATAATAGGGTTGTCCACTCATTTATTGCTTTGTATCCTAGAGGGAGGTGGATGGGTAAAAGAGGGAGGGGGAAAAAGGGGGGGGGGGAAGTGGTGGGTCCACAGATACGTTTTTGCAAAAACCCTAAAATTTCAAAATTTTCAAAAAAAACTTAAATTCAAGATATTCCATCCAAAACTGTCCCCAAACCTACCCTATGATCAAAAAGTCATTTTCTCACTCTAGAACCTTTTTCCCAAGACTCCCTTCCTCCATAGCCCCTTTCCATAACACAAAGCTCCCACTCTCTCTCTAAACTCTGTTTCCTTCCTCCTTCCTCAAGCTCTCCATTGCAACTTTAAGCTCCCACTCTCTCTCTAAACTCTGTCTCCTTCCTCCTTCCTCAAGCTCTCCATTGCAACTTTAAGCTCCCACTCTCTCTCTAAACTCTGTCTCCCTCCTCCTTCCCCAAGCTCTCCATTGCAATTTCAAGCTCCCACTTAAGCATCCATGGCAAACAATGGTCAAAATAGACGCCCCAAATCCATCATTCAAAGTATGGTTCTCCACAACTCAAAGAATGAGGAGCAGCAATGGGAACCTCAGGTTTTTCAAGAAGGTGCGTGGGTCTACATGCAACCTTCCGCAATCGGTCCCCATTGTGTTCGTGAAAGAACAAACGTTGATCTCCATTGGAAGGGAAGACTAATAGGCTTCAAGAAAGTAAGAGACAAGGGTACGGTGGCAATCGTTCAACATGTCTTCATGTTTGGACACATGCGTCTACGAGGGATCACACCCCCAAGGGATTTTCCTTGTAATTGTATGTCCCTTGCACTTCAATGGTTTTGGTGGTAACAAAAATTGGACTTTTTACATCTCTTGGACTGTTTTGATTCTATGTAGATGTTTTTCCTTCTAGCCTTGTGGAGGAGCAACCGCTCTCGTGCCTTTCAGGAACATTTACGGCCATGCATGCAAGTCTTGGGGATATGCTCTTCTCCAACACAACTTCATCAAACCTTGCATGACAAAGGGTGTTCTTCTACACCCACAAGTACATTGTACCTACAGATGAGCAAGGCTATGGAGAGCTACAACCTTTGGAGGCTACAACCTTGCATAGCATGGAGTGGCCAAAGCCAGATGCATTCACTGTAATGTCTTTGAAAGCCAAGATTGTAGCTGATGTGAGAGCATCATTAAAATTTGGAAAAGCCTCGCGTTCCGTTGGGCTTGGATGGTGTTGTCCTGCTCATGTCTTCGCTAGCATATTCGGATCTTTGCCTTTCCATCATACAAATACTATGTATGTTTGCAAAGATCTACATTACGATACATTGGAAGCCATCCTTGGCGAAAAGTGGGGGTATCTTGAAGGACTTCACAACGGAGATCGCTTTCGGTGTCAGGTTGGAAGTTTCGGCATTGCTATCCGTTTCATCAAGCTGCGCTCCACCCTTTACGTGCGGTACTTCTATGAAAGATGGATGTGTAAGCTTGGTGAATGGATTCCATTGCAATCCACCGATGCTACAATTGAGATATTTGATATTGCAATCAAATTGTCGAGTGGTGCTGTTGAGACCGTCCAAGTGAACAAGCATTGGACATTAGCCAATGTGCGGGAGCTATTAGTGATAATGGGTTTAGAGCATGGAGAAGATACAAAATTTTGCATCGGACGACGTAAGGTGAATGATTTTTCTCTCTTAATTATGTTATCTTTATGTTCTTTCGATTATTCCCTGCTCTAAGGTGGGTATTCTATTTATTTATTTTTTTGCTAGATTGGTAGCCGCATGGAGAGCACGATTCAAATTGAAAAGGCGTGGATGACGGAAGAGAATCTGATTTTATCATTAGAGTAGTTATGTTTTGTACTTAAACTTCTTAATATATCACAATTCTAAGTTCAAGCAGATGGTTGTATCAAATTTTGGCAATGCAGATTATCTTAAAGTCGTAGTGATGTGTTTTTAGAGTTAAATGATTGTAATTTAATTTGAAAGTTTTTTATAACTTCTTGTTATTTGTGTTACTTTATGAAAATTGTTTAATATTTTAATTATCGTTTTTTTTTTTTTGGGGGGGGGGGGGGGGCGCTATATAAAGCCTCCTAAACCCTACCATTTTCACAATTCACCTACATAGCCTGTTCACACTCTCATTTGAGCTCTAGCACTCTTTGCATTCCTACCTTATGAGCTAGCATCATGGCATCCTCCTCCACCCCTCTCAAAGCCACGGCGTTACAATGCTTCCAAGCGGTTTTACAAACAACCGAGTGGCAAGATCGTGACGATCTCCACAATTTCTTCACCCAATTCCCTGATGTGAACGAGACTATTCACCTAAACAGCCAATCTTGGAATTTTTTGAAATCTACATCGACAAGTATGCTGTACCAATTGTCGAACAAGGGGAATTGTGGATTCCATGTGATTTGCTTCGCTACATACACAAAGGCGATCGGCCTTTCACCCAACGGCCTTTCACCCAGCGGCTTCAGCGATTTTGTGTAATTGCGGGTGAGGCAGGTCACTACATTGAAGATTCACGTTTGAAAAAGAAGAAGGTCGGCACCCAGTTTCTAAGTCGCTTGGCGACTTTTGTGTTTCTTCTTGCGGAGGAGCCTGAAAGATCTGAGGTGAGTTTGCCTCATTTGCGCCTTGGGGGTGTCGTCAAGGACACAAAGGAGTCCATTACAGCGCCCTGGGATGCAAGCAAAGAGGGAAATATTCTTGCCCTAACCTACCCAGGAGGTGTCATGGATGCCGCCAAATCCATGGGTGATGATGGTGCCGAAGCATCCTTTAAGCCCGCTGCAGATGCGTCGGAGGAGATATTAACTCCGGGGGTTTTTTTTTAACACCTCTCCCCAATTGTCATAAATGGGGAGGAATATTTGTTTTTACATGATCTTGAAAAGACTTTTGACATCCGCATGGATGAGTGCCTGTCCATCCTCTGTGCCACTGTAGAGTCGTCTGCCATTGACCTCTCCTCCGATCCACTGGATTGAAGCCTCCTACCCCTTGGAGAGAGTGTGGTAGATATAGTGGAGTTGGCAATGGTGGCGGTGATAGATGCACCACACTCATCTGTGTTGGAGGATGAGTTTGTAGCTACACGTGCATTGCTTGAAGCCCAACGCACTCCTATGCCTGTTCATATAGATGAACTTGAGAGTGTCGCTATGGCTCCCAATTCATCTATTTCTCTTGACAGCAAAGGCATAAACGACGAGGACAACGAAAAACAAGAGGTATTATTTAATTTTTGTTTTGTGATTACGTTAATTTTCATTGTTGCATTCTGAAATCTTATTTACCTATTGATTTCTTTGTAGAATGTTGTGGAGCTGGATGAGCATGCAGGTCGGGGAGGAGATGGTAGACGCCAAGCTTTTGGATGATAGTCATCTCTTGCACATTACCTTGGCAAGCTCCCCCAGGACGGCTTTGCGATAATCCACAAGGAGTACACTCCTTGTGGTCAATTTTGGGTGTCAATGATGAAACCAATGAGCCGCATCCTATGCTTGTCAACCATATCTCAAGCCTCCCAAGTTATATATCTTGTAAATAAATCCCTGGCCAGTGCTGCATTTGCGACACACATTCGTGGTCGTGTGCTTTGTAACGTGGCCTTAAGCCAAGCTGTAGGTCTAAGCAATGTGGAACAAATTTCTTGGGATGTGCTGCACAAACAGCTTCCCTGCGCCAAAGAGCGCCGAGAAAACATTGCTCGCCATATCTTAGATGGCTAAAGCGCTCAATAGCTGCATATATCTTGTAATTAACTCCTTCAAATTTGTAATGAGATATATCACATCTTTGTACTTTGCTATTTCAAATTTTGAATGGGACTTGATTTTTACTGGTACTTTACATCTTCTGTATTGAGTTTATGGTACGATAGGCAGTAGGTGATTGGTTCTATCTTGTGGTATGATTGTGCAATTCTCTGAACCAAAATCAAGAGTTTTTTTCATATAAATAACACCAAAAAAGCATAATATCATTGTATTCTTGTAAACCTAGCCTAGAAAAAGTTAAAAAAAGTTGTCTGGGGGCCTGCCGCCGCAGAGGCGCACGAGAAGGCAAAAGTAACAGTTACTTTTGCCTTCTCGTGCGCCTCTGCGGCGGCAGGCCCCCAGACAACTTTTTTTAACTTTTTCTAGGCTAGGTTTACAAGAATACAATGATATTATGTTTTTTTGGTTATTCAATCAACCACACTTGGTTGACAGCTCTCCTATCGACATCTCTCTCTCTCTCTCTCTCTCTCTCTCTCTCTCTCTCTCTCTCTCTCTCTCTCTCTCTCTCTCTCTCTCTCTACTTAGTTTTACTCATATCACTTAAAACACAAATGTACATGACTCGTTATATTTGAAAAAGCCACGACTCGTTATATTTGAAAAAGATATCTTTACATTGCCAAAATTGCATAAAAGTCAAATTCAATCTCTCTCTCCTCTGATTCGACGCGCAAGAGCTACATCCTTGGGCATTATTGTCACCCGTTTTGCATGAATAGCACACAAGTTAGTGTCTTCAAAAAGAGAAATTAGATGATATTCTGCCGCTTCTTGCAAAGCTTCTACGGCGATACCTTGAACTCGAAACGCCATTCGATAACTTTGCATGATCTCTTTCACCAAACGTGCGAATGGTGCCTTGCGGATGAGAAGGTCTGAAGCTTTTTGATAGTGACGAATCTCTTGCAAGGCCTTTGGAATGCGTTGCTTCACAGCAGTAGCCCGTTGTTGAGGGATGGTAGGATCTGGGACATGGGCCTTGCGAGGGCGAACCTTGAAAAACTTTTTCTTTCTACGAGAGGGCTTGCGAGCAAGAGCTTGCGCATCTTCAAGGCCACCATGTGCTCCGACTGGCTCTTCAACTCCACCCTGTGCTCCAACTGGCTCGTCTTCTACATCCTCAAAATCCTCTTCATTTAGTAACCCATGATCACCTCTAGGCTGATATGACGACAGAGCGCCGAAGCCACGTGGCAAAGTCTTCCCAGCCAGGACTCGATGAGTGCTTGGGATCTCCTGTCTGCTCCATGGTGGAATTTGTGCTTTGTTGTCCGTCTCGGTTTTTGTGTCTGATGTCACTACCTGTTTCTTCTTGTGTGAAGGTTGTCCATCTTGTTGCTCGTCACCTGACCATTCTGATGCATGGTTTTTAGGACCCCTTCTGAAGATGCAATAAAGGCACAGTCAGTTGTTGGGGAGATGAGGATACTCTAGTCCAAGGGATCTCGAAAGAGAAGAAAAATCTACTTCACAAGCACCAAAGAGTAAAAAGTGCCATGGACAGAAGATACGTGGGAACGAACTCTTATGCATGCCTATAACCTATATCTTACAGAATAGCCCATTCTAGGTGTGAATTTCTAGTGAAATTTACACGAGGATGTTCGTGTGGACTCACAGCACAGCATACTCCGTTTTCACTTTTTTTACCGATAGTAAATATTTTTTACCACAGTAAATATTTTTTACCTACAGTCAATATTTTTCACCTACATGGTAAATACAAATCACTTTTTACCTACAGTAACTTTTTTTACCCATGGTAAATATTTTTTACTGCACCATAAGTATTTGGTAGGTAACAGTTCACTGTTACTAGAAGCAGTGATTGGGCATCAACAATGCAGTTACAGAAGGAGAAAAGGGAAAAAACTTATGGTAAAGGTGAGTCAACATGGATAAAGACTTTTGAGTTGAAAAGAGACATGCTGATTTTTTCAAAGAACACATGTCAAAAGAAGCCATGGTTGAGGATTTTTTAAGAATTTGATATTCAGGAGGACCCAGTTGCCACCTCCCCCCTGCAGGTCCCCCCCTGACATGTGGAAAAACCTCCAGTTTCAACAACCACCTTACCTGCTCTTAAATGCTGGTCAAGGCCTTATCCCCATGTGTCACAATCAGAAAAATCAGCATTTATCCTCCCCTCTCACATCACTCTAGAGAATATCTTGATGGTGACATATCAGGTGACCTCAATCTGTTGACCACCCTAAGCAAAAAGTAACCCCAATCAGCGGATTTAAGCATGTTTATCCCTAATCCTAAACCCTCTCAGAAACCTATATAAGGAGGCCTTCTCTCACTCAAAACAAACACTTCACCCACTTCACCAAGCAACGAAGCTATGACGACATTGCTCACAACGAGGAGCTATGGATGGAGCTCTACTCTCTCTCCCCCTCTCTCTCTCTCCCTCTAGTATGCTACATTACTAGCCCTAAAACCTAAATAAGGAGTCTCCTCTCATGCTCCATGGCCACCATCCTCGCCATCATTCTCTAAGGTATTGATGTGTTGCTAGTAGGATCATACCTACTTGCTGGGTTGATTGTTTTTGACAAGGGATTATGCCATCCTTGGCTTGCTTCTCTATATCCTTGTTATGTATGATCAGATGCCGTTGTATTGTTAAGCTGATGTCTTGTGTATATATATGCTACATAAGGTACCTAAGCTTCGTTTCTATGTGTTTTTCCATATGTTTTGATGCCATCATAATGCCAGAAGTCTCACTTGCCTATGTGCACTATGTGTGAGGTCCCTAAACCCCTTAATTTAGTGTGGTGCCCCCTTTGTTTTGTTCTTTTCTTGTTTGCATGAGGCGTGGTTTGTGGAGTGTGCACGAGTACAGAGGCCACCCGATTGCACTTCTCTTTTTCCCGCTATCATTTTGGTGCCCCCACGGAGGAGGGCTACACAGACCTTCAGTCCACAAGCAATGAAAATGTGCAATCTACAACATGGACGAATGGCGTGAGGAGTTTGCAAATTGGAGAACAGAAGAGGATGAAGCTTTAGAGGCCTTAAAAGCTTTCATCGAGGTCTTGTTACCAGGTTGCAGTGTCATTGAAATTCAAGAAGTAAGTTCTTCTACATGCCTTGTTCGTGATCGTTGCCAACGAAGGAGAGTGAGAAGAAGAGCTTGATATACCTCTCCTCTCAACCTATGAGTGCTCCAGAAACCTCCAACGCACACGAGCTTGAAATATTCTACATCAACATACACGAAGGTACTGTGACACACATTAAGGGAAGAGAAAGCATCACCAGACCTCTCTTTCCTGAGGAGCCGACTAAGAGGAGGAAGATCACCTCTACACCTAAGTGGCCCAAGGCCGCAGCGCGTGCTCAAGCGTAAGGTAACATTTGGCTTAATCTCATAAATAAGGGATTACATGACCACTACAGGCAAGAAAAAGGCTAGTGAGCAACCAACTTCAACCTCCAACTTGCAACCACGACTCTCACCCCTAAATCCTCTTGAAGCAAAGAGGCGAAGGCTTGCCTACAAGATTGCCGCCCGTCTGCGAGTGCTCCCAGTGCACTTTGTGAATCCAGACACTACCAATCCCAAGCCAACCTCCTGTCCGCGTGAAGATCACTTTGGATATTGTCCAAAGTGCTTTGGAGACCGGGTGAAAAGCCTCCCTGCCCTACCTTTGCTGCTAATTTTCAAGAAGTTATCTCAATCTAAGGAAACTATCTTAGTTGATGATGTGTTGCACATTAATGGTGTCACTTTCATTCGTCATGCTGATTATGGTAATAGCATCCAATTGTTGCTTGCTAAAAGGCTCAACATTGTACAAAGTGTTGCCATCATGCCTTACGTCTTCACAGATGCATCAGGAAGAGTCGAAGTGATCCGAGGTGCTGACCTTCTGTGGCTGATCAGGCTCATTCGTCCCAAGGTGGTGCAACTAAGCTAGGCTCTTGTGTGTAAGTATGGATGCCAATGATGAGAATGATGATCCCCGCATGTTTCCTTTCCATTTTGTGCATCATATCTGTGTGAATATTTGTATTGATAGAAAAATCTTTTATCAGCAAAGAATAGCCCTGTTGTTTGGAGCCGAGAGACTTGGGGAAATCTTGCGCTCTCCTCATCCTGTCATTCTACCCTTACTAGACTATTACCATTCCTTTGATGTGTCGATCTTCATCCTATTTTGAGCTAAGTTGTGCTAAAGCTCCAAATTGTAATTACCATACTCTATTTTAAAATAAATTGGAGCTGTTTGTGTAATTGTTTACTCTCTCACTTATGGCCTTCCCTAATTTTTATGGTGAGCCTGGGGAGGTTGCTCCAGATTTTTTGGATAATTTGGAAATGGCCTTTCTCGTATTGGGAAGGGATGACGAAGCTACTAAGTTAAGGGCCTTTCCTTTGGTCTTGAGGGAAGGTGCAAAATTATGGTATCAAACTTTGGCACCTGAAGAAAGAAGAGACTGGGAGTCCTTAAAGATGGCCTTCATCGAAGAATTTCGCCGCCATGAGCCTCCAGAGGAGATATGGAGACAGCTCTTAGAGCTACGCCAAACATCACCCAATGACTATAGAAGCTATGAAGGAAAGTTTTCCAACCTGTGGGAGAAATGGTGTGTATCACTAGGTGAAGGAGAAAGGGCGCCAGAATACCTAAAGAAGGACTGTTTCCTGGCAGGGCTTTACCCCATCCTTCGAGAAAAGGTAAAAGGTAAATTCCCAGATACCTTTGATAAAGCTATGACTTATGCAAGGGAGAAGGATAGGAAGTTAAAATTCCAAGCTCAACTACAAGGGGGAATGGAGCCTCCACCACTAGCTCAACCTACGGCAAGGGTAGTAGCAGGGACAGGAGCAACAGACCAAGAGTCCTCTCAACAAGAATTACTTCAACAAATCACCAATCAACTAGAGAGCCTGTCCATCAATCTGGTTCAAGGTGTAAGGGCTCCCCAGCCAGGAAATGAACGAAATAGACAAGAAGGACAAAGGCAAGCACGTGAGTACATTTGCTACAACTGTGGAGAGGTAGGTCACGGCATGTATTATTGCCCCCATCCACGACGCTATCAAGGAAATGGTAATCAAAGACGGCCTCCTCGCCAGCAAGTCACTCCTCCTCGAGCTAGGCCACTAAATGGACAAAATGCACACGTGGCTCCACCAATCCAAATATTGAGACCCCCTCCTCCACCACCACAAGCACCAGCAGAGATCCCTCCACTACCATCGGGAGGGGAGGACAAGGCTGTCTCTGTCATAAGTCTTGACAATGGTAAGGAAGTTGTTTCCATGCCAATAAAGAGATTTAGGAGACAAAGAACTGATGAAATGGAAGCTTCAGAGCCGGATAAAGGGAATGAGGGTTCCTCCCAAGTGATAGGAGACAAGAAAAGGAAGAGTAGATCAAGGAGGCACATAGGAGTAGAAGACTTTCCACTTGGGGTAGGACCATACCTTACGACCTGGTAGCAGATGTGAGTAAGCAAGGACCAAAGATTTCATGGCAGCAACTCCTCCACCTTTCCCAAAAGATGCGTAGAACCTGGTCTAAGATGGTCAGCACCAGGAGGGCTAAGGCAAAGTCAGTTGGGTCTATTAGTGCAAGAGGCATGAAGGATATCGTGCCAGCCATTGATGCAGAGATTAAGAGTCAGCGAGTCTCCAATGTGTACGTAGATGGTGGAGCCGAGATTTGTGTTATGACAGAGAAATTAATGCACAGGTTGGGTTTGGAAGTAAACGAGCAAACTTCCTTACAAGCTAAGATGGCAAATAATGTAAGGGTGGCTTGTGTGGGAAAGGTTAATGGAGTGAAGGTTTCAGCTTTTGGTGTTGCAATCTCAATTGATGTTTATGTGATCCCAACTAAGGGGGAGGGCTATCCGCTAATCCTTGGAAGACCTTGGCTTATGGCTATGAAAGCTAGGCAAGATTGGGAGACAGGTTCCCTTGAGTTGCGACCAAATCATAAGGTAGGTGGCAAGCAACAAAAAATTGTGTATGACATGAAGCAGGGTAGACAACAAGACCTAGAGATGGAGACTTCTATGGATGAATGGAGCACAAGCAGCTGCTCTTCATTTGAGGATGAGTCATCTGAGGATGAGTCATCTGAGGAGGATGCTAGCTCTTTGGAAGTCATGGGTATAATACTGCGAAACCCAGAAGGAGAAGGTGGTCAAGACTCTCTAAACAAGGAAGAAGCCACAGGCTTAGAGGAGATGCTAGCTAAGGACCTACTAGAAGAAGAGAGAGAACCCTATTTGCAGGTACTAAAGAAGCATGCTGGCCTCTTTATAACTGATTACGAGCACATTAAAGGAGTGACGGTAACCCAACACCATATCCAATTAAAGGAAGGTGCCAAACCAGTGGTGCAAAGGCTAAGGAGATTAGGGCTAGTGCAACAAGATGCACTCTTAAAAGAAGTAAAAAGATTACTCAAGGCAGGATTTATCTACCCAGTGGAAGATTCTGAGTGGGTGTCTCCAGTTGTGGTAGCACCAAAGAAAAATGGGAAGTGGAGGGTATGTGTGGATTACAAGCCTCTAAACGCAGCCACATAAAGGGACCATTTTCCTTTGCCTTTTCAAGATGAAATACTAAATGAAGTGGCTGGTCATGAAAGGTACACAGTGTGTGATGGGTACTCAGGCTACTTCCAAATCAGAATTGCAGATGAAGACCAAAGAAAAACTACCTTCATAACACCTTGGGGGTGTTTTGCTTATAGAGTTATGCCTTTTGGTTTAACTAATGCCCCAGCTACTTTCCAGAGGTTTATGAACTTGGTGTTTCAACCTTACTTTGGTAAGTCCATACGAGTCTTCATTGATGATTTTTGCATTTACAGCTCTAGGGAAGTACATCTTTCCAAGGTTGATGAAGGTTTCACCCGTCTGGCCCAATTGGGTGGGCAATTGAATAAAGACAAGTGCCACATAGGTGAGAGCAAGGTCACTCTACTAGGCCATGTTGTGTCTCAAGATGGTATTGAGGCTGACCCTGAAAAGGTAAAGACATTGTTAGCTTTACCTACTCCTTCAAACGTGAAGCAACTAGTCTCCTTCATTCAAAAGGTTCGCTACATGGGACGATTCATACATCTCCTTTCTCAGGCAATCTATCCTTTGCAGCAGCTCACTAAACACACTATATTGACATGGAGTGAGGAGGGTGAAAGGTGCTTTCAAGAAGTTAAAACCATTTTGAGCTCATTGCCTGTCGTCCTACAACCCACATGGGGTGAATTATTCTATGTAAATCCTAGTGTAGGTCCAGAAGCTCTAGGAGCTGTCTTGATGCAAAAAGACCCAAAGACATCTCTCATGAGACCAGTCTACTTCTCTAGTAGAGTGATGACAGCTGCTGAAAAGGGTTTCAGCGCAACTGAGAAATTGGTGCTAGCTCTTAAGTTTGCAGTGGAGAAGTTTCGGGCTTACTTACTTCCGAGACAATTTGTGGTGATCACAACTGAGGAGGTTTTTCCATATGCCCTACAACACATGGAATTGTCTCAAAGAATAGCAAAGTGGGTGGTGCAGCTTCAAGAGTTTGACTACACACTACAAGTAGAGGATTCCACCCGTGCTTGTTTGGCAGATGTCCTCACACAAAGGTGTTATGAGAAGGCCAAGAAAGACGCACCTAGTAAGGTACCGCCTATCCCAGAGCCTGAAGTTCTACTGGGAGCACACAGTCTGTATTTTGATGGGGCTTACAAGAGGACCAAAGACAAGGCATCAACAAGCATAGTAATATTAGGTCCAGAGAAGGAGAAGATCTTTGCAAAAGGGTTTCATCTAAAAGAGGTTCATTCTAACAATGAGGCAGAGTACCATGCCCTTGTTTTAGGGTTGCAATGTTGTCTTTCTCAGGGCATCACAAAGCTAAATGTTTTTGGTGACTCCATGTTGATTGTTAAGCAAATGGTTGGTGTATGGGCCTATAAAAATGACAAATTGTCTATTAAGATGAGGGAAGCAAAGGCCTTGTTGAAGGGTTTTAAAGAATTTCGAGTGCACTTTGTACCTAGAGATCAAAATCGAGAAGTAGATGCCTTAGCAGGTGAAGAACTACAAACTCTCATAGTAGGTGCTATCCTTGTGAAAAGTCCTTTATACCAAGGAAAGGAGGAGCTACATGATTTACTTTACTTTCTTGAGCATTGTGAAGCACCCTCTGGTATGAGTAAAAGTGAACGTAGGTGGTTGGGAAAAAAGGCTACCAGCTATAGCTTAGTGAATGAGGACTTGTATTGTAGAGGGAAAGATGCTGTCTTAAGGAGAGTTCCTGCATCCCAAGAGATAAAGGATATTTTGTTTAGTTGTCATGAAGGTGTGTGTGGTGGCCACTTTGCACAAGAGATTACTAGCAGAAACATTTTACAAGCAGGGTTCACGTGGCCAAGCCTCCATCGAGATGTACAACATTGGTGCCGCACATGTGAGGTTTGCCAAAAAGCTGGACCAAGGCGTCTTACCCATGAAAATCAGCATCCAATCAAAACCTATGGGCCATTTGAAAAATGGGGGATAGATGCAATAGGGCCACTACCTTGCACTCAATTAGGGAAGGAATACATCATTATGGGGGTGGAGTACATGACCAGATGGGCAGAAGCTCATCCCACAAAGCGCATCACAGCCAAGAACGTGAGTGATTTCATTTTTGAATGCCTTTGTTGCCGTTTTGGCACACCTTTGGAGATTCTCTCGGATAGGGGACCGGGATTTCGAGCTGATTTAGTTGGGCAATTGAAGAGCAAGTTAAAAATCAAGCGCATGCACTCTACACCATACTACCCTCAGTGCAATGGTCTTGTGGAAAAGGTAAATGGTCTTATATGTAAAATCATCACTAAGCAAGTGCATTTACATCCTAAGGCATGGGACAAACACCTAGATGTAGCACTTTGGGCCTACAGAACATCCTTTAAAACATCCTTGGGGTATACACCTTTTCACTTGGTTTACGGGCAAGAGGCACTATTGCCTATAGAAGTGGAGCTAGCGAGCCTCCGAGTTCTAAAAGCACATCAAGAGGATAGTCAAGAGAAGCAGGTGGAAGGAAGAATCATCGATTTGGAGAGGTTAGGGCTAGATCGAGAGTCAGCAGTGAAGTACTATGCAGCCCAGGCAGAGAAGAAACGAAAGAAGTTCAATCGCAACCTTGTCAAGAAAGGTATCAAGGAAGGTTCTTTAGTGCTCAGATACGACAATCGCTTTGATCGCAGGAAGGATGGTAAGTTCTTGCTTAAGTGGGAAGGCCCTTTTGTAGTGATACAGAGGTTCTCAAATGGTAGTTACCAACTAGGTGACCTAGATGGTAAGGTACATCAGACCCCGGTAAATGGTTGGCGATTTAAGGCCTACCAATGTCGTCTTTCACAGCCATATGCTGGTGAAATCAATGCTAAGGATGGTTCAGAGGAGAGCTCATCATATTCGAGCTCCAACTAAGGTAACAATCATGTACATAGTCGTTTCAAAAAAAAAAAAAGGAGAAGAAAAAAAGAAAAAAAGAGAATGCTACCAGTGAAAGCGGATATTGACAATGGATGGGGTATGGCTTTCAAGGGTCTAGGAGACCAGTTGTTAGTCATGGATGGATACAATTATTCATCAGAAAGGACTAAACAGGGTGCATCAGCCAAGAAAGCAGTAACATGGCAAATTCAATTGGTACCAGGTGGGTAAGTATTCAAGAGAACCCTATTATAGCACAACCTACAGCTAGAGGCATCAAATACCTCTAGCTTAAGGGGGAGGGCTATATGATGCATGGTTTTAGGACCCCTTCTGAAGATGCAATAAAGGCACAGTCAGTTGTTGGGGAGATGAGGATACTCTAGTCCAAGGGATCTCGAAAGAGAAGAAAAATCTACTTCACAAGCACCAAAGAGTAAAAAGTGCCATGGACAGAAGATACGTGGGAACGAACTCTTATGCATGCCTACAACCTATATCTTACAGAATAGCCCATTCTAGGTGTGAATTTCTAGTGAAATTTACACGAGGATGTTCGTGTGGACTCACAACACAGCATACTCCGTTTTCACTTTTTTACCGATAGTAAATATTTTTTACCACAGTAAATATTTTTCACCTACATGGTAAATACAAATCACTTTTTACCTACAGTAACTTTTTTTACCCATGGTAAATATTTTTTACTGCACCATAAGTATTTGGTAGGTAACAGTTCACTGTTACTAGAAGCAGTGATTGGGCATCAACAATGTAGTGATTGGGCATCAACAATGTAGTTACAGGAGGAGAAAAGGGGAAAAACTTATGGTAAAGGTGAGTCAACAGGGATAAAGACTTTTGAGTTGAAAAGAGACATGCTGATTTTTTCAAAGAACACATGTCAAAAGAAACCATGGCTGAGGATTTTTTGAGAATTTGATATTCAGGAGGACCCAGCTGCCACCTCCCCCCCGCAGGTCCCCCCCTGACATGTGCAGAACCTCCAGTTTCAACAACCACCTTACCTGCTCTTAAATGCTGGTCAAGGCCTTATCCCCATGTGTCACAATCAAAAAAATCAGCATTTACCCTCTCCTCTCACATCACTCTAGAGAATATCTTGATGGTGACATATCAGGTGACCTCAATCTGTTGACCACCCTAAGCAAACAGTAACCCCAATCAGCGGATTTAAGCATGTTTATCCCTAATCCTAAACCCTCTCAGAAACCTATATAAGGAGGCCTTCTCTCACTCAAAACAAACACTTCACCCACTTCACCAAGCAACGAAGCTATGACGACATTGCTCACAACGAGGAGCTATGGATGGAGCTCTACTCTCTCTCCCTCTCTCTCTCTCTCTCCCTCTAGTATGCTACATTACTAGCCCTAAAACCTAAATAAGGAGTCTCCTCTCATGCTCCATGGCCACCATCCTCGCCATCATTCTCTAAGGTATTGATGTGTTGCTAGTAGGATCATACCTACTTGCTGGGTTGATTGTTTTTGACAAGGGATTATGCCATCCTTGGCTTGCTTCTCTATATCCTTGTTATGTATGATCAGATGCCGTTGTATTGTTAAGCTGATGTCTTGTGTATATATATGCTACATAAGGTCCCTAAGCTTCGTTTCTATGTGTTTTGCCATATGTTTTGATGCCATCATAATGCCAGAAGTCTCACTTGCCTATGTGCACTATGTGTGAGGTCCCTAAACCTCTTAATTTAGGGTGGTGCCCCCTTTGTTTTGTTCTTTTCTTGTTTGCATGAGGCATGGTTTGTGGAGTGTGCACGAGTACAGAGGCCACCCGATTGCACTGCTCTTTTTCCCGCTATCACATTCCCTCTCCATCTCTTCTAAGAGCTCTTGTTCGTGTATCCAAGGTGGTTTTTGAGCACCTTGGACGGATGAGTGAGGATGAGCAAAAAAAGGTTGATCTTTTCTTACTGTTTGCTTTGTGCGTCCCATTGTGTAAGAAGGGGCAAGATTGAAAATGAGACTCCCTCTTCTCTAAAAGCCCCCTATTTAAAAAAAAATAGGTCTCTTCACACTTGACCAGACCACTTAAAAAAACTCTTAATATCATCAAAATATAAAAAACAAAAAATTGGATAAATGGAGAAGTATTATATGCAACTCAACAAAGACATCTACAAACATAAACATTACATTGCATAGCATCATTTGTTTTACATGTTGGGAAACCAACGTTTTCCCACTCTATGGCGATTTTCACGCCACCTAGCATGATTAAGGGGTCCGGTGGAGTTTCTCCATTTCTCTTTAGCAGTAAGTCGAGATTGTTTCCTAACCTCCTTGGCAAGACTTGACTTTCGCGCTCACTCTATGGCATGACATCTCCCCAAAGAACAATGAAAGAACCAATCAAACATCTCCTTCATGTAGTTGGATCTCGTAGTTCCACCACCGTGACGTGTATTTTTAAAGTAAACACCTTTGGCTCGATAATGTGATTTTTCCATTCCTTGAGTTCTCCACATGTCTAATGAACCATATTTTGACATAAAGAATGCTCCATGCGCATACAAAATATATTGCATCAAGAAAAAATGCTTAGATCAAATGAATGTTTATATATAGCATCAAAATTTGAACTGAACAAAGTAACTTACCATGTAGTGTGTGATATTGCTCTCTCCCCACGCTTGCACAAATTCTTTAGTGAAATTCGAAATGTGATCTTTGAACAAATTTTGTTGCTTGCTCGTGGTTTGGGGTTTCCACATGATTTGAAGCACTAACTCCAAGTGGTGCCACACTTGCCTACGCAGATTTACAAGCTACGAAGATTTACAAGCACGGGATTTGAATCTTGATTGGTCGTACACTTGCAAAGCGCCTTCCATAGCTCCCATGGAGCATCCTCCTCACCCCTCTCCTTTCGCATCTCTGGTTTCTTGAAAAACCTACGTGCTTTCACACCATTCATAGATACTTTTTGTGACACTTCATGCATATTTTCCACCTCACCGATGATAGAAACATTGCCACCATGACATCCAATCGAATTTAGAATTTCTTCAACTATTCCAATGGCTTCCACGGATCTGGAAGCGGTTTCATTGTGAAAGCGTACTCTATGTGAAGCTTTAACAAGCGATCAAATATACGCATAAAGGCATGCAAAGTGCAAAAGTGTACATTTGTAAGTGGAAATTGATAATGGGATGCCATGTTTTATCTTTTGTCGACCGATTGGGGACCTCCATGATAGGACACTTCAACACCGAGCACACCCAATCCCTTGCATCATCATCCATTGACCCTGTTGCCTGACTTCCCTTGACACTTTTCTTTGAAGACGTGGAGCCACGAGTACTCTCCTTGTATCCTCGTACACAATATGGACAAGGAAGAAGTGATGAAGCACCTTGTTTACACCCAAGTATACATTTGATTGTTTTTAGATCACCTCCTAAGTGCCACTCAACATCAAATGTACCTACTCCATCTACTTCTAGCTTTTCTCCCTCTAGTTGTGCCTTAATAACCTCTATGATCCACGGGATCATAGAGAAGACCCATGCCAACACCTCATGAGTCTCTTTCGGAACTTCAAAAGCTCCTAACCACCATATTTCTTTTTCCGATTGTACACTAAATGATGGTTTCTGAGAATGATCACCGATAGCATCGACTTTTGCAAAAAACATTGCCTCATTCATAAGTTTCACACTCATACGTTCCAATCTCCGTCCTTTGACAATTTGACATTCATCTAGCTTAAGAATAAATATGAGCTTCTCTCCAAGTACTGAAACAACACAGGAATTGAATTGTTATACTAAATGATATTCAATACAAATAAAAAATGACATTACAATTTGTATTACCTTGTGGAGACAAAGCATAAAATTTAACCATAGCTTGTTGTAGTCGTTTCAAGTCAACAAAAATCTTGTTGAATTGATGATAACCAAAAGACTTTGCCCCATTAGGAATAGTATTGCCTCTCTTTATATTACAACGTGACTTGGCACTCGTGGAAGAGTACATCATGGATCCTTCAATGTGTTTGTATTCGCCAAGGGATTCCCGAACGAGATCATTGTTTGCTTTTTTTGCAAGTCGGACCCTATATAGAATAGGAAATAAATTCTCGGTGATGCCTTGCTCTCGTAATGCATCTTTCATCAATCCATGAAGTGCATGGTATGCATTTGTGTTGATCCCAACCTCATCACAAGCTCTCTGGACATCATCCTCAGACACAAGGTTAGAGATCTTTTTTAGGATCTCCTTTGTGATGGCATCTTTCATGTGTTTGGCCTTTTCACAACCTATGATGTAAAGTATATCTTCCTTTGAGATGCATCCTAGGAGAAGATTGCAACTGTCCTCTTGTCTAAAACTTCCACACACATCTCGTATATATGTCCTATTTCAAAAGGTGAACCGAGTTACAAATTGATGGAAGTTATTTGAGAGTTATGAACATTGTGAATTAAAAAAAATACCTGGTTGCCGTGATCCGCTTCTTACGTGCCCCTCCATTAGAGGCTAAGTTTTCAATGGAAGAGAACTCCCTCTTACGCTCACACATGCCAAATGGAGTGGCTTTCAGGTGCATCATTGCAATCTGTAGCTTAGTTACCTCTGTTTCTGTAGCTTTCATCTCCTCTTTAAGATCTTTGAGTTGTTTCTCTGTGAAATGTAGTTGTTGTTGGAGATTTGTGGAATGAATGTTTAACACTTGACATTGTTGTCGGAAATATGCCGACGCACCTGCGTGATTGGAGTCCAATCTCTTACAATACCCAAGAAGACCATGTTCTCCTTCTCCCACATATTTGATTAAGCTTGCGAGTGTACGGAATGTCGGATGACAGCCCACGAGCGGATCTTTTGGATACAACCCTCCATCAAGCCACAAGTCAACATTGGTTTCTCCTCGAAACCGTCGTACGGATGCCGATTGAGATGCTTTCTCGTCGTTTTTTTGTGGGAGCAAATTCGATCGGTAGACGCAGACTGACATTAGTTGACCTAGTAGATGACGGCGCAGGTGATTCATTGGTTATGTCGCGAACAGACATGGTGGAAAGTTATGATGGAAAAAAATTTGATAAGATATACGTTTTGGGATAAAAAGACTTAAAAATATATTTTTTCATATATAGGTTCAATTTTTGAGCTCAAAGGAGGGAAATTTTTAAATTTTTAAATTTTTAATTTTTAGGCTTATTAGATGGACATTTTGATGATGTAGCATTATCTATTTATTCTTGGAATTAATGCAGAGAGAGACCCAAGGAATTTTAGATTTGGAGCTTATAAAAGCTAGATTCTTCTAAAAAAATACTATTTTTTAAATAAAAAATAAAAAAAATAAAAAAAATATATAGGGACCTTTTTAAAGCTTAAAAGATCCATTTTGAAGATTTTATTAAAAAATTATTTTTTGAGGTGAATTGATGCACGAGCTGAAAAGTGGAAGATGTCATAACTACTTACTCTCTTTGTGGAATTAATGTAGAGAGGGACCCAAGGAATTTTAGATTTGGAGCTTATAAAAGCTAGATTCTTCTATATATATATATATATATATATATATATATATATATATATATATATATATATATATATATATATATATAGGGACCTTTTGAAAGCTTAAAAGATCCATTTTGAAGATTTTATAAAAAATTCATTTTTTTGGGGGTGAATTGATGCACGAACTGAAAAGTGGATTTTGTCATAACTACTTACTCTCTTTGTTTGGTGATAGGCAGAGAGAGAATGGTTCTTCTCTCTACTTTTACTCCTCTCTCTGTTTTTACCCCCCTCTCTCTCCTACTTTATCCCCCCTCTTCCTCCTACTTTACCACCCTCATTCCCTACTTTCCCCCCCTCTCCTATCTAGAGAGAAGTTAGAGAGAGAGCTACAAAAGTAACCCTACTTATTGTCTTTGTTCCCTCCATCCCCTACAAAATTAGCTTTAATTCCTTAAAATTAGGAATCCTTACATGGCCCCGATGGGGTCCAATTTTTTCCTAATGTCCCTCTCCCACTCTCCTTCTCCCGCTCTCTCCAATCTCTATCGCTCCCCCCCCCCCCCCCCCCCCCCCCCCCTCTCTCTCCCCGTCAGTCTCTCAGTCTTTCTCTCCCTCTATCCTCCAACTCATCTCTCCCCCTCCCTCTCACTCTCTATCTCTCTCTGACTCTTTCCCTATCAGTTGTCTCTACCTTGTACTTCTCTCTCTGTATCCCTATTCCTCCCTCTCTCTCTCTCTCTATCTCTCTCTCTCTCTCTCTACCTTTCACTGCAACTCTGTCTCTGGCTCCATGTGACATAGGAGACATGACCTGCCCTCTGCTGGTACTTTATTGTACCTACCAGTCTCGATCTGAAGTTGGTGTGAAGATGTGCATATATGGACACTATCGCATCGTATCCCATGAGATAAGTGTGTGTCCATGTATCTGGGCCTTGTCACAAAACCATCCTCACTGATTTGGATAAGATGTTCTCTATAGAAAGCACTGTATCCAAGTCCTCCTGGTGTCAAGCTGAGTCAGGTCTTGGCGGATGAGCATGGTGATCTCAGACTGTGTAAGAGTCAGAGAGAGTGGGCAATCTATCCATGATAAACCCATTTCCTTGAAACCATGATTGGAGAGGATGGGCAAGCCAGGGTTTTATCGCCATAGGTGAATGTGGGTGTTGCTTTCCTGATCCAATGTGGGGTGGTGTTAAACACCATAACCTTGATTTTACCAAGGTCGACAGACACACCACTCTCTTGGTCAAACCTATGCAATGCGTCCAAGTGACGCTGAAAAGTTGGAGATCAACAAAATATCATCAACATAAATCAATTTAGAATCCATGTCCCTACCAATTGTGCCCCTCTATCACAATGTCTCTCAATATAGTCAGAAAACCCCATCCACATACATACTAAATAGAGTAGGGGAGAGTGGGAAGCCCTACTTCACCCCAATAATGGAGTGAACCAATGTAGATAGCCCTTCTAGAGTGCATACATGCCTCACTATTGATTTGTATAATTCCATGATTCCCCAAACCGTCTATGTGGGTACTTCCATCTCCTATAGTTTGCACATCAATCTAGTTGTGTGTGTGTGTGTGTGTGTGTGTGTGTGTGTGTGTGTGAGAGAGAGAGAGAGAGAGAGAGAGGGAGAGAGGGATATGGATAGCGCAAGAGAGATAGAGAGGCGTTGTTGCACCGAAAGCGAGAGAGAGACTTCTTGCGACGAAAGCTAGAGAGAATCGCTCTCTAGAAAGAAAAAAAAGAGACCAAGCACTAGCGATATCGCTATTGCTAGGTTCTTTTTTTTTGTTTTTTAGAAGAAAGTTGATTTTTTTCAACGCAAGCTGAGTCTATTTTTTAACCACTAGTTGTGAACGATTTTTATTTATGCTAGCTCATGGACGTCGTTGCAATCGCAAGCACCTATTACTGCTCCGATTAGTCCTGCAATCGCCCACCAGGCAGCAATCTTACACCCGCTTGCTTGGCTCTCTGGTATGCCAGACTTCATGACAAGAATTAAGGAGCCTGAGTTTGAGCATGCTCATAAGATCTTACTCCTCAACCCTGCATGCGGCGCTCTGTCCAAGAAGGTTCCAGCAGGATTCTGCATATCCCCTTCCTTCTCTGCCTTGGGCTAGGCCAAGATTGATTTAGGAACATTATGCTCTGCAAACAAGGCCTCTCTTGCCTCTCTGAATTGGTTGTGGAAGACATCTTTCACTCACTTGGCGATCAAGCCTGAAATCTTACACTCGCTTGCTTGGCGACCTCCTTCAGAACCTGTGGGTAGAGAGAGAGAGAGAGAGAGAGAGAGAGAGAGAGAGAGAGAGAGAGAGAGAGAGAGAGAGAGAGAGAGAGAGAGAGAGAGAGAGAGAGAGAGAGAGAGAGAGGGCCAGAAGAGGATGGAGGTAGCACGGTTGCAGGAGAGACCTAGAGAGGAGACACACCCTGAACGCTACTATATTATAGATCCTGTATTGTTATGAGAAAAAATAAAAAAAATCAAGCACCAGCAAAGTGCTTTTTTTTTTTCAAAATTATCCAATTAAGGCTATAGATGATGTACTTGGGTAGAGAGAGAGAGAGAGAGAGAGAGAGAGAGAGAGAGAGAGAGAGAGAGAGAGAGAGAGAGAGAGAGAGAGAGAGAGAGAGAGAGAAGAAGAAGAAGAAGAAGGAGAGAATTTTAACCTCGTAGGAAACTATCCCATCAGACCTTAAAGATCTATTCAACGAGGAGAGCTAAACTTAAGACCTGTTATTCAAGGCATAACCAATCTACCACACTTGAGAGAGAGAGAGAGAGAGAGAGAGAGAGAGAGAGAGAGAGAGAGAGAGAGAGAGAGAGAGAGAGAGAGAGAGAGAGAGAGAGAGATTTGGGGGGGGGGGGGGGGGGGGGGGGGGGGGGGGGTGGTGTGTGTGCTACTCTACTAGAGGGAGAGTTGCAATGTATGGTGGTGGTAGGAATACGGGCGGCAGCAAGCTAGAACCATCAACAATCAATGGTTGGCTAAGGTGGTGGTCATGGGTGCTAAGGGGCGGCAATGGGCAGTAGTGGTGGTGGGATGGCAATGGGCAGTAGTGGTGGTGGGATGGGAAAAAAAAAGCTCGCTCGAAAGCTCACTCTATAACCGCCCCTCAACCGAATTGGTAAATCTATGCTTCCCCATATTCATTTTCCAAGTCTCCCCCGTTCCTAGAGGGTTTTCTAGGTTAAAAATTCATCATGTGTGCATTCCTTAGAGAGCTTTGCAAATTTTCATTTTGCTAAATGTCCATGAAGTAATGGTGTTGATGAGCTAGTTTTGGCGGAGGTTGTGTTGTGGCTAGAGGGAATCAGGGAGGAGGTAGCCTACTTCTTCCACCCATAAGAAATTTTCTTTAAATTTTTATTTTTATTTTTGTGGGAGGGGGGGGGATAGATAGATAGATTTTATTAGGGAAAATTACCAAAATACCCCTCTAATTTGTGAAAATTCCCAAAATACCCCTCAAATTTCAAAAATTCCCAAAGTAGCCCCGATATTTTGTCATAATTTCCCAAAACACCCCTCAAATTTTCCAAAATTCCCAAAATACCCCTAGCTGTGAGATTAAATGTTTTCGAAGATTAAAAAATTTGTACCTTTCATAAGAAGACTGATTGTCTATCAATACAAGATACTAAAACTAGAATTTGAGAAGGTTATGTAGGTTTTGAAGATGAATTGCTTCATTATTTTTAGATATAATTACCCTTTTTTGTGAGGTAATTTGTGACAAATTACATGCTAAGCACTCGAAAACGGATCTTGATTGTCAAAAAAGAATAAAGGAGTGATAAGCTTGAATAATTCAACCAAAATAGATACAAGGGTATTTTGGGAATTTTTTAAATTTGAGGGGTATCATGGTCTTCTCCATTTTGGAGGTGATGGAGAGCGTTTAGCCCGCCATCTTCGTGGAGCCATCTTTGCCGAGGTGGGGGATCTTCTGAATGGTCATCGATTTAAACACTCTCTACTCCCACTCCAATGCTTCTCTGGCTGTGTCTTTTACTGCCGCTTCTATGGCCTTCTGCAACTTTTCTTCTTCTTCTTGTGTCAGATCCTGGGGTTCTTGTGAGGGTCCCACAAGGATTTCCTCTTGCAAATTGGTGTGCACTGGATCTGACAAATTTTATATGTCGATTCCTTCCATTGCTGCTAGCCCGGTGCTAAACTATTGCTCTTCAGTTTGTTGTTGGTGTTTTCCCATTTTATTATCGTCCTATGTGTGTGTGTGTGTGTGTGTGTGTGTGTAAGAGAGAGAGAGAGAGAGAGAGAGAGAGAGAGAGAGAGATTTTATTATCGTCCTATGAAAGAGAGAGAGAGAGAGAGAGAGAGAGAGAGAGAGAGAGAGAGAGAGAGATTTATTTATTTTGAAACAGGTCCTGAGGAAATCTACAAAATTTCAAGGTGCAAAAACCTTCAAATTTCCCAAGGTTTTAGAAGGTTTTGCTCGAGGATTGGCTCTCAAGACGTGTTTTGAGACAGAGAAGAAGAAAAGAGATTCTAACGTCGTCTTCGTAGATCTACCTTGTGTCACGTCTTGAGTTCGAAACTCGTTGCCGGGCGGGGAAAAGAAGGGGAGGGGGGATCATGGGCTGTCTGATCAGGTGGCCGCAAACTTGTGCGGATTTACACACCTGAACATAATGTTAATTAATTATAATTATTGCATGCGGACGGAGTGGTTAGAGGCTAGAGCACTTGGCTATCTCCCGGGACGTCGTGGGTTCAAGCTAGCCTAGAGGTAATCGAATCTATCAAGGTGAGAGTGCACGTCACGAGAAAGAGAGAGCAAATAGCCAACCTTTCAACAGCTCATAAACTATAAATCGTTTTTTTCTTTATTTGGAACAAAAACGCAAAATATTATTCACAACAGCTCTCTCTAAGCACATGTTTTACTTTTGGAATAAATCAAAATTTTTGTGCAACAGGATTGAGCTTAATCACTCCTCCCTCTTACAATGTAATATCCGTCATGATTTTCTTGACTTTGGAATAAACCTTGTTTCATTACATCATTAGGGAGCGATCACGTGATGCATAGTTATCAGTTACTTTTTGCAATAACTGTGCCTCATGCATGGTCACGCACGCACCACTTACTTGTCTTTTATACAAGTTACAACTATGCAAGGGCTTTTGTAACTATGCCAACTTTGACATAGTTGCATCAATGCTTCGCGTGACCACAAACATTACATCGGCAAGACTTGGATAACCAATATTTGTGCCATATTCATCAGACTCAACTTATGAATGTGATCCTCATTGTGTGTATCACAATTGTGCTATCATATCACAAGAAGTTTTGGACAAATTCTCACAATAATGCCCACGTTGTGACTTACCTCAACATCATGAGCTTTCGTGACAGAGGCACCGCATACCTAGCTAGGTATGGAGTGCCTCTCGAGCAGAAGCTCATGATGTTATGCATTGTATGAAAAAAATTGAAAAAGACTCGGTTTTCTTACATGAGAAAATTTCTAAATATTCTTGTGTATGCAAAACCTTAGTAGATAAAAAACTCAAACAAGATAGCATTCAACTTATTCAATCGAATGCTAGATTATATGAAAAGCCTTAGTAGATCAATTAGTAGATCAAGAAAAATATTTCTGAAAAGGCCGGGCTACAATACATTGGAGCTTAATGGTCTACTATACTACATTTTTTTGGGGCTGTCCTGAAAAGAAGACCCACTAGTTTTTCTTTTACTTTTATTTAACCGAAAAGGGGATTGCCTCCTTTGATTTTGACAATCTATTCACCCTTCAAAGCCTCAATCAAATCATGTAGGAAAGTCCTAAAAAACTCACACAGATTGACATGGCAAGTTACTTATCATTATCATCTTCCTCTCACATGTCCCCTCCCATGCCACCGCTCTGACCTTTCTAATCATCAACCTTTTGCATAATCACCATCTCAGTTGCTCAATGCTAAGCTTAAGTAATCTACTAACATAATATGGCGGAGGTAGTGATCTTTTACACGTGTCACGTTCTGCGAGATGAAAGCTATAAATCAAAAGTGGAGGAGTGAAAAAGAGAGAGAGCTCACAGGGGGAGCGAAGGAGAGAGAGTTCGGCGGCCGGCCGTATTCGTGTGCTTATAAATAAGGGAGACTCCACACTCGAGAGGCTAAGACTTGATTGAAGGAACATTTTGAGGTGATTGTAGCTCGCTCACACACACACACACACACACACACACACACACACACAGAGGTAATAGGAGGGGAGGTAGCTTTTGCAAATCCAACTGCACAGTTAGTGGAGGGGGTAACTTAAAAACAGTTACCCCTCCTCGGGTGGAGTCGTTCTAACTCTACATAATTTACATTACAATGAGTACATCGGGCTTATTCAGCTTCGCTTTCTAGGGCTTACCATTCAAGCAACCACCTTTAGCATATCCAAATTGTCAAGCTGTAAATTGCATATTTTGAAACTTCTCATGATTGTACAACTTGAATTCCCTATCTATCCCTTTCAAGATGTGTGAGTGCAAGTGCGAGTGCAAGCGTGCTTGTGGACCTCGCATACATGGCGCAATTGCAAACAGACGTGTAGCTACGCGTGGGAACAATATGGCTTTTAATCATACAATTTGATTGCTCTTCCATGTTAGTTTTTGTTAGCTCAATGTGAAAAGTATTCTGATTCCCTCCCACAAAACAAGAATTTTTATTTTATTGTTTCCATGCCAAAAGCATAGAGCCGCTAAAGGAATTCTGATTCCCTCCCACATGAGCTCTATGCCAAAAGCACTTTACCATAAGAAAACATTAGAGGTTTGAGATATTTGAACATCCTTTTCTGATCCCATGATCACGACCATGTTGTGAACACAAGTCATTCCTAAAGAAGGCCATATATTTTAATCCTATTTAGGCTTTTGCTAAGAATAGTTCATAGCACTTAAACTAATGAAAAATTAACTTGAGGCATATATTGAGAGCCTAACAAGACGTTTTGGATAAATTCTCACAATAATTCCCACATTGTGACTTGCCTCAACATCATGAGATTCTGTGTGGGAGGCACCGTATACCTAGCCAGGTACGATTGGGGGCAGGGGACCGCCGGCCCGGTGGGGGGGCCAGGGGTCCCCTGCCCCCAATCGCCCCTAGCTAGGTATGCGGTGCCTCTCGAGCAGAAGTTCATGATGTTATGCATTGTATGAAAAACACTGAAAAAGACTCTGTTTTCCTGCATGAGAAAATTTCTAAATCTTCTTGTGTTAGCACAGGTCTTGCTTTTCTGTCACTATCTTAGCTACCTTCATAACCTTATGGGAGGGGCTAGGTCCATAAGGAGATGGAAGACCAAACGTTCTTATAGATCATCAACACACAACTGCTTTTAATCAATATTACTTTACATGAGAGTGCTTTTTGTTTAATAACTACATTATGTTGTCAGTGAGTGCTTTACAAAGCTGAACAGTGTGCTTCTTAGAAGCCTACAAAGCACAGAAAGCTAGAAACTTTTGCCCTAACTTGGGGTGACTAGCTTACTTTTGAATGGTCCACAGCTTGTTAAAGCTCTTGCTTAGATCGACCAAGGGTGGACACTAGTAAATTCCAACATTGGGTGTTTAATTATGTCGTCAATCGATGCTTTAAGAAGCTGAATGTTCTTAGAACTCTAGAAATCACAGAAAGCTAGAAACTTTTGCCTTTGTGAAATCTTTTCTACTACATGGAGAGTGTATATGTATGTTCCATAGAGCAAAAAGGATAGCCATTTCTTTTTGGCCTACATAAGGCCTTAGTAAAGCATTGAATTCTTGTGGGCCATTGTAGACTGCTGTATAAAGCTTGTCGATTGGTGCCGCGCCGTGGCAAGTTAGTGATAACAAACTTCTTTTCTTCCTATTTCTTGAAAGAGGGGCACAACTAACCATTGCCTTTTGTACATGTAGGCCATTGTGAGAGATAGTTAATTTGTTTTCCTATTTCTGCAGCAGAGGGGCATTTAGTAGTGGATTACACTCACTATTTCTTACCCTCTTGTGTAGGCCATTGTGACTTTTCACCTTGTCATCTGTAGCAGAGCATGTGATAGGATATTGGGCTTAGGATGATCATCAATGCTGGACATTATTGATTAGCAACATGATTGCCAAATGACATGAGACACTATGTCATTAATGTCCATCAATTAAATTGATTAAGCAGTTGGCAGGGTTTTGGACTATGTAAAACACCAACATTGACAAATGCCACTTCAGACTTTGTGGATAAGGTCTATCAATGAGCTTTAATAAGCAATTCGGCAATATTTCGGATTCCCTTGCACTTCCCAGCTTGTTTAAACAAGGGGAAGACTCATTCACAAGAAGTTTTGGACAAATTCTCACAATAATTCCCACATTGTGACTTACCTCAACATCATGAGCTTCTGTGAGGGAGGCACCGCATAGCTAGCTAGGTAAGATTGGGGGCAAGGGACCGCCGGCCCGGTGGGGGGGACCGGTGGTCCCCTACCCCCAATCGTACCTAGCTAGGTATGCGGTGCCTCTCGAACAGAAGCTCATGATGTTATTCATTGTATGAAAAACACCGGAAAAGACTCCGTTTTCCTACATGAGAAAATTTCTAAAACTTCTTGTGATTTTGGCATTCTAAAACAAATAAAAGTCACTTAAGGCAATTGGATAGAGAGGCACTTTCACAAATGAAAAGCGCACACAGAATTTTTATGCCTTTCTATTAAAAGAATGAACCCAATTAGAGACCAAAATCTTTGGTATCTCTGTCAGAGACTCTTCTTAGTGAGGATTAGTCACCATTGAATGCCTGTTATCCAGTTAACGTGGTTATTAAGCACATGTGGAAGTAGTTGAAATACAATTTCCGTGGTTCACAAAATCAGACAATGCTACAAGGCTCACTCCGAATCCTTTCAGAGTGACCAAAACCGTGTGATCTATGCTTAGTACCAGAAAAATGCACAGGATGTTTCCATAAGTTGAAAGGCATAAGCTGTTCAGTACGTGTTGGCATCACTTGAAGCATTCCAAAATGAGGATTACAATCTTAATTAATAGCTAAAGACAACATTTTGAGTGCTCCAGCAAGGCCTTAATTACACCGTCTATACACAACAAAACCAAATAAAAGTCGGGAGGAAGTTCGTTTATTTCTTTATTGCAAGACAACAATGTCTCCTTACATATACCGCGATCTGTATGCATAAGAATGCACCTATCTTAGTTTACATGTGTGTAACATGAACAAGAGCTAGAATGTAATATGACAAATTGAATCTATCTTTCAGGTGTGCAATCTTAAAGCACATCAAGAAAGTCTCCAAAGTACATAGGGTCATAACTAATAATGTGAGGGCTAGTATGTGTGGAAAGCGCTAAAGGTATTTACAGCAATTGCCATGGTAGCCTGTTGAGCTCCTTGGAAGGTGATCTGACAATGCAGACAAATGAAACCTAAAGAACCATGGGATCCAACTAAGAGCTCAAGTTGGGTGATGCTGACTCAAGGCTATCATGAGTACACCATGCGTGCTTGCGATGTACTTGCTCTTATTCGATCTTTTCAGCTTGATGAGGGCCAAAAAGCAAAATTTCACTTCGCAAGCACACAGCCTCGCATGTTCAATAGCTCTCCCGATAGCATTTCCTTGTGGATTACCAGCTGAAATCCATAAATGAAAAAGCATATAAATGATAAAATCCCTTCACAGTGACAAGTTTGATTTACTCATGATCTAAGGAATGACTGACTCAACAAGTACTGCCAAAATTTTTAAAGGCTTGCTAATAGATGAAAACTCACTGTGTATGTTGGAGTCTATGATGCATCCTGCTCATTCAAGCCAAACAGTCTATTCCAAGCTTTTGTGGAAACCCCTCAATCTCTTTGAGATGCTTGACCACTTGCAACATGGTAGGGCGTCGCACTGGGTCATCAGACGTACAAAGAGTGGCCACTTGAAGGACCTGCATAGCCTTGACTTTCCATGCCCCATTGGACATGACCGCTGCGTCGAGAACATCTGCTACCTTGCTTTGATTAATCTTCTGTCTTACCCACCCCACCAAATTGCCTCCTTCAATCTCCTTGAAATCAGACCCTGTTGGTTCCTTGCCTGTCAAAAGCTCAAGTAAAATAACTCCATAGCTGTAAACATCACCCTTTACAGTAGATCGCCAGCTCTGCCCGTACTCAGGCGGAATGTAGCCAAAAGTCCCAGCAATGTCTGTGCTGACATGAGTTTCACATGCGCTAATGAGGCGTGCCAAACCGAAATCTGCAACCTTTGGTTCAAAATCTGTGTCCAGGAGAATGTTGCTTGCCTTCATGTCCCTGTGGATGATGTGCGGGATAAACCCATGGTGTAAAAACGCAAGACCTCGAGCTGCTCCGACCGCAATTTTGAACCTTTTGGCCCAATCCAAGACCTCTACGGCATCTGCCCTGTTCCTCAGCCATACATCTAAGCTTCCATGAGCCATGTAGTCATACACAAGAAGCTTCTCATCACCAAATGAGCAATAACCAAGAAGTGGAACCAAGTTCTTATGCTTAACCTTGCCTAAGGTTTCCATTTCAGCTAGAAATTCTCTGTTTCCTTGTAATCCTGCAGGCCCTAGCTTCTTTATGGCAACTGTCCGCCCGTCTGGAAGCACTGCCTTGTACACAGTGCCAAAACCTCCATTCCCAATGATGTTGGCCTTGCAAAAGTTGTTGGTGATGCGGAGGATGTCGGAGAGAGTGAGCCTTAGCAAGGGCCTTTCAAACATGGCGACATTGATGCTAAGGGGCTCCTTCTGCATCTTACTTGCAAGCAGTAACATGTTTGGTTCAAAGGGTTTATTCAACTTTCTCTTCTCATCTGAATATTCATCTGCCACTGCCTCCTGCTTTAGCAATTTCCATCGGACAAGGACAAACATCAAGCATAACACTCCAATGGAACTGCCGACGGTGATGCCAAGGATTGCACCTGTGTTCAAGAGAGAAGTAGAGGGATGCCCATTCCCCCTACACTCTCCATAAAAAATTCCAGCACAGAGTCTGGCATTTCCTGCGAACGAACCATTTCGGCAAACTGGAGTTTTGGGGATATCACCTGTCAACTGATTGTTAGATGCATTGAGATACCTGAGTACCTCTAGGCTACAGACATTCAAGGGGATAGGCCCCTCGAGATGGTTCATGGACAAATCTAGATACTGAAGTTGGGAGAGGGCTCCAAGGCTTGCAGGAATCCGTCCAACAAACTCGTTGTCATGCAGATCAAGTGAGTTGAGCACACTGAGATTGCCAAAATTATCAGGAATGGGTCCGTTTAAGAAGTTATGGCTGAGATTTAGTGAGACCAGTTGCTGCCAGATAGGCTCTTCATGTGTGATAAACTGCAGGTCCCCATTTAGTTTATTGCCCTGCATGCTTATTCCGATTATGCTGCCCAACTGACCCCAGGCTGGGGGTATTTCACCTGAAATAATGTTCCAGCTCAGATCCAGATGTTGAAGAGCTCCCAGATTCCCTAGCTCCATAGGCAGAGGACCACTTAGGCTGTTGCTAGTCAGATTCATGCTCACTAAACTTTGCAACTCCCCTAACGCAGCAGGAATCTCACCGGTGAGCTTATTAAAGGCCACATTCAGCCCTTGAAGTTTATGCAAACTACCCAACTGCTCTGGCAGACCCCCACCTATTTGATTACTGGACACATCTAGGTTTGTCAAGTTTGTCAAGCGTGCTACTTCCGGGGGGATGGTCCCTGTAATCTGGTTATGGTTAAGATACATTTCGACCATTACACTGCAATCACCAATAGAGGTTGGGATGTCTCCAGAGAAAGAATTCCAAGAAAGATCAAAGTAGCCATGGTGCTGCACATAGCTTGATGTTGGAATAGATGTTTGCTGAAATCCAGCACATACCTCTGAGGGAATCGATCCCGACAGGCTGTTGTGAGACAGAACCAAGCACTCCAAGTTGATGAGCTGCCCAATCTGTTTTGGTATCAACCCAGAGAGCTGATTACCACCAAGGTCTAGAGTGGTGAGCTGCACACACTTGAAAAGCTCTGCAGGGATGGAGCCTTGCAGGCGGTTTCCATTCAGAAAAAGCACCTGCAAGTTCACAAGCTTCCCAATCTCTTTTGGGATACTGCCTTCGAGCTGGTTCGAATTCAAGCCAAGATGTTGCAAGGTTACAAGGTTACCAATGGAAGGGGACAACTTGCCTACAAGCTGATTGTCACTAGCCTCAAACCCAAGCAAAGTAGAAGAGCTCCATAGCTCATCAGGAATAGATCCTGTCAGATTGTTGTATGCAAGCTCGATTGTAACAAGGGGAAGCTTGCCCAAGTAAACAGGAATGCTTCCCACAAGCTGATTGTTGTCCAAATGTATCTCTGTCAATTGGGAACACACTTTGAATGTGTCTGTAATAGTGCCCATGAAACTATTCCCTTGCAAATAGAGAGACTGCAGGCCTTCTGCATTGCAAAGCTCCGATGGAATTGGGCCAGTGAGCATGTTGTCTTCAAGAGACAATGATGTCAGTGAAGAACAGTTGCCAAGCTGTGGGATGAGCCTTCCTGTTAAGCTGTTTGAGCCAAGCAAGATATTACTTACAAACTTCCAGCTACCCATCCAAAATGGAAGAGGTCCTGTGATTGCATTTCTTTCAACTGAGAATGCAATTATCGATTGAAGGCTCTGCAATGAGTCGGGTATCGGACCAGACAAAGAGTTGAAGGACAACATGAGGGTAGCCAAGCTAGTGCAGTTCCCCAACCGAGAAGGTATAGAGCCATTCAGAAGGTTATTGGCCAAGGAGAGTATTCTCAGATTCTGAAGGTTTCCAATGCTCTCGGGTAGCGGCGATGCAATGTTGTTGATTGCGAGGTCGATTTTCTGTACATTATAAAGCTCTCCGAGTTCATCAGGCAATGGTCCTGTGAGCTCATTTTCTGAAGCAGACAAGCTGACCAAGCTCTTCAAGCCTCCTATCTCCCTTGGTAATGGTCCTCTTAGCTTATTCATACTGACAATGAAGTCAGTCAAGCTTTTAAGTTTGCCAATCTCTGGAGGTATGGCTCCTCCAATAGAGTTGTTGCTCAGATCAAGGTACTCCAACATGGTGAGGTTTCCAAGCTCAGAAAGTAAAGAAGAGGATATGATATTGTTACTTAAATCAAGAGTAAGAAGATTCACTGCCATGCCCAGCCTAGAGGGGATGCTTGTGAAGCTATTAATGCTCAAGTCAAGGTATGTGAGATTAACAAGCTGCCCTACTTCAGCTGGAATAGGGCCTGTGAAAGCGTTGGAGCTCAAGTCTAGCACTTGCAATTGATTCAAGTATGCTATTTCAGAAGGTAGATTGCCATTGAAAGAGTTGAAACTCAGGATTAGCTGCTTCAGTTTCGACAGCTTGTGCAATTGGGTAGAAATCCTGCCTGAGAGTAGGTTTTGGCTGAGATCCAAATGCTCTAAATTGACAAGATTGAAGAGAGTGGAGGGGAGCTCTCCCGTGAGATTGTTGAAGCTCATGTTCAAGGATTGCAAGCTTGATAAGCTACCCAGGTGCGGAGAAATCTTCCCCATGAGCTGCATTCCATGTAGCCGGAGAGAAATCACATGTGGGCCCTGGCATACCACCCCCCTCCAGAGACATGGAGTATCTGAATTTGCCTCCCAATCCAGCAAGCCATCGGCTGGAGTCTGCAAGTCTGATTTGAATGCTAGCAAGGCCTCTTTCTCATTCGTAATGGCCCTGCAAATGATGAAGGACGGCAGCACGCAGACCAGAAAAGCAATCAAGATGGTGCTTCTTGCCATGGATGTAGGTGACAATATTCAGGGTCTTCTCTACACCTGCAAACCGTGGGGGAAAAGGGCAATAGTGAGAAGCCAATGCGATTCAACCGACAATAATCCTAAGTCAACATTTCTTGTTAAGCAGTGCAATCATAAGAAGAGCAAACCACAAACAGAGCTTCTACATGCAATCTAAAAGGATGGCTTGATTGTTACCAGAAAGAGAAAGGGGGGGATTGGGGTGCCTGCTGGGTAGCTAGCAGAGAAGCAAAGGCAATGTTCCTTTGTCTAGAAACATTGGGTCAAGAGCTGCAGGCAGGATGCAAAAATGTGTTGCTCGTGTATAATTTGTTGACACCTTTGCAGATGGATGTAAGTGTGTGGTCAGATAATTGAAGATTTGGATGAAACACATTGGACAGTGGGACTGCTACATATAAGCATAAAAAGCTACCATTTTACTGTTTGAGTGCACATGAATTTCCATAACTTTAATCTAAACCTAGGAGTGCTAGATTGTTGATGTGATATTCTTAGCAGCACAGTAGGTTGGTTAATGGATCACACCTCACTAATGCATATCATCACCATTCATTCGTTTCCTCTATACGTACAACAGTTAGAGAACCGGCTACTCTTGACCAGTGCCATGTGTGCATATCCTTAAAAACTTTTGTGATTGTTTGCCTTCTTCTTGAGGAGCGGTCTCCCTCGAACTCCGTGCATCAGTGGTGGGGTGGTGGTTGCAGGATTGCTTGCTCACTTCAATGGCTACAAAATCTATCACCATTCACTATGTAGTGCTAATGTGGCACTGCCTATGGTTTCCAACTTTAGCACTGCCTACAATATACCTATACCAGTGCATATCTTTCTGTGTTCTCGGGCATGCTTGTGAGGCGCAATCGTATTGACTTGGTTGACATTAGCTATCATTATGATGGTCTGTGGCTAGTACTCACTTCAATGGTGATGGTGCATATGAGCAGAAATTTAAAATGGTTTCAAGTTTCAACAGTTGAGCAGAGAGAGAGAAAGAGAGGGGTTGCTTGCTTTCTATGTACTCACTCAATTACATATAATGATAATGTTCTGCACATGCACCCTCTAAAAAATTAGTGGGTACATTTGGACACCTATTTCAATGCATTTGCACCAAATTTGAGCTTTCAAGAGGTTAGTATCATCATATCATTTTTTAACAATAAGCATTGAGCATATAGTGCCCAATGGGTACATACACCCTCAGCACTAAGACAGCTGCAATAAAGAAGAACGGATTGGGCAGCATGTAGGCCTACATGGAATGGAATAGTCTGTAGATTATAGTACTGCATTGGTTTCTAATGATGAACATAGGTCAATATATTAATGCACTTTAGGAGAGCAACAGTAATGGGTCATTGTGCAGGCCTCTTTTCTATGTGGTTCATTACAAAGCCTTCTTGCAAGCCTTAATTAATCACTATCACTTTAGTGCTTTCTTAGTCACACTCCTATGATAAGAGACTTGCATTGTATAACATGCTTGAGTCCTTCTGTTACTGCTTTGAGCACCTAGTGAGGCCTTACAGTGCTGTCTCAGATTTGCATTCTCACCTTTAAGGATGGCCAGGCGTCAAGGTATGCCAAACTGACCGACATCGATTCCGCGCTTTTTCCGCGTAGTTGGCCAGCAGAGGAATATTGAGGGCATGATAAGTCTTTTGGAGTCTGCACACCCAATGAGAAAATGCAAAGGTCGTGTCCACTGGTGGTTCTTGTGCAATCATCACATGGGGATAAAAAATTGCCTTTGAAGCAAGCAGATCATCTCAAAGGGATGTGAAGGATATGAAGGTGAGGCACTGAGGCCTGAGGTTTGAAAGGAAAAAGAAGATCTTAGGGGGGGAGGGAATCTCTTCTTTCTAGAGCAAAACAAAGAGGAGGGATGATAGTGTGAGAGAGAGAGAGAGATTGCATGCTTTACTTGAGCTGGTTGCTTACAATATTGAGGGAGGATGTGATCCGTGAGAGCGTGTGTGTGTGTGTGTAGAGCAGCTACTATGTGCAAATTTGCTCTGCAGTTCCTTAACTCTGCCTTATTAGTAGTCGTAGTACTAGCTTGCCAACACCTTGCAGCGGCTAGGAGCTGCTAAAACTTGCTAAATCCTGTTATTTTTTGCTACCTCATAACATGCCATATGAGCTGGATATTAAAATAATGTTATTTTTTGGATTATACGCTCACAAGTTGGCAATCGTTTTCTGGGTATATAATTGTATTTTTAGCTTCTCTCTCTCTCTCTCTCTAGAGTCGAGTCACATATAATGCAGGCTAATGTAGTAGCCTTTGCATTGTATGTATTGTGTAGCCTTTACACCATGCACATGGATTGCCAAGTAGGTTGACCCCCCCCCCCCCCGCCCTTCTCTCTCTCTCTCATCTTTATGCTGACAAAAGACGGTTTGGCACACGCGCGTGCGTGGATAGTGATAATCACCTCTCACTATCGGAGCTGTGAAAAGGATACCTTGAGCCTTGGCAAAAGAAGGTTTCTGTGAGTGTCTCTCTCTCCTCTGGCTATGAACTATGAAGGTTGCTTCTCGTGTAAAGTTGTAAACTCCATCTCTCTCTCTCTCTCTTTTACTGAGTCTTCTCTCTCTTTCAAATTTTCAGCCTCCCGGACGGGCCCCACCGGCTCTGTAAGTCTTTCTCTCTCTCTCTCCTCCTCCCATCCTGCCTACCCTCATGCATGATCCAACTCAATGGACTCATCATTTGCTGTATGTGTCTATACTCTCTCTATAAAGCTTGCTTCTCTTGTATAAAAAACTCCATCCATCCTCTCTCTCTCTCTCTCTCTCTCTCTCTAATCATCTGCTGTGTGTGTGTGTGTATATTCTCTCACACCACAACAGTCGCAGATAGCTAGCGCAGCAAGCAAGAGTTCAAAGGTCGTGGCATCATCATGACTCTCGGCGCTCGCCCTTTGATCAGACACTCCCTGTGCCTCTGCCATACTAGAGTGGAGCCAAGGCTCAACTCAAGCTTTGGAATATTATTTTTTATCATTACATTTTTATACATTTTTATGCTTTTATTATATGCATGCAAAATTTCAAATACAGCCGAAGGGCCATCAATTATTATAGGAGTTGGCTGCTCGCTCTAGCGTAGTAGGACCCAGTGGCAATTAGGAGGGCGTTCACGCGAAGGAAGTGGACGATCTGGAGCTTGCAGTAATGTGGGTCATAGCGGCAGAGAGATGAGAGACCGAGAGAGAGAGAGAGAGAGAGAGAGAGAGAGAGAGAATAATCTACGTGCACGCAGTACATAGCTTCACCTAATTTGAGAGAGAGCGGGAGAGATGGATGGACGGACAATCATAATTTACGTGCACACAGTAGTAGCTTCTTTTTTAGAGAGAGAGAGAGAGAGAGAGAGAGAGAGAGCGCTAAGCAGTGAGTAAAGCACTAGATAGAGAGACAGAGCTGTAGGTCGTCCTGAGGTTCCTCTTCTCTCCTCTCGCGCTCTAGAGCAGGAAAGAACAAGGAAACGTAAGAGTGGACTGTGGATTTGTCTGTAAGCGTTCCGTTGTTAGATTCCACTCGATTCATTGTGTGTATGTGTCGTCTCTCTCTCTCTCTCTCTCTCTCTCTCTCACACACTCTTTCTCTCTCTCAAGTTCTCAACTTATGTCACGATATGTGTGTATGCATGCGAGGACATGTGATTGCAAATCGTTGCGACTGCACTCACTCTCCGTATCGTTTTCTGGACGATAGATTTTGCAAGCCCCGGACTCTCTCTCACACGACTTCCCGCCAGATGCGGAGAGAGCCACGCAAGTGTGTCAGAATGTGCCCTGCTTTCCTACACGCTACCCCTTCGCTAAATCCAACCGCGCGATCATCACTACTACGTACGACTACGAGATGAGAGAAGGAGAGAGACGTCATATATAACTTATTACGAGTATTGACTCTTGAACTCAAGACGTGTTACAATCACCTCAAAGAGGCTACATAGAGATCTCTTACACGTCTTTGCAGAAAATGATACACAAACTAGGTCTAAGAGCGGGTGCATGAGCCACACCCATGTGGAGAGGACGCGGCAAAATTAGGATTCAGTGTGTTGTTGGGTTGAGGCAAATTTCGCACTAAATTATGTGTTACTTTAGTCGGACATCCGCTAGGTCTTTGATTTGCGAGTTTGATAGAGAAACAACATGATTCAAAGAAAAATTGCGCTAATGACCCAAAACATTCCCTTGTACATTGATTTCTTTGATTACAAAAACCTGGTACACACTAACTCCCTAAAAACATTGTGATTACGTTGAATCGAGCTCGAACCATAACATCTATTCATGATTCCATTCTCTTTTTATGCCACTGAATTCTTCCCTTAGTGCTTTACTTCCTTGTGATTGCATTTGATCGGCTCGGAGTTCTTCCTATTGAACATTGAAAGTCCTTCGTTAACTTCGTCTCTTCTCTAACTTTTTTCTTACAATTACGGAGTCTACATGAAGGGATGCTGAATGCAATGTGTGTGTGTGAGAGAGAGTGTGTGTGTGTGTGTGTGTGTGTGTGTGTGTGTGTGTGAGAGAGAGAGAGAGAGAGAGAGAGAGAGAGAGAGAGAACACATAGTGTGGGGTGGAGCAAATTGGCAAGAAGCAGCACTCTCTCCTTATTCTTTCATGTATATAAAGAATAACTGAGTGGGTTAATGAGGCCACTCGGCAGCGAACATTGGACGTCCATCTTGGGGCAAGACAAGTGCCGTCTTTACTCCAACAACCTCCCACTTAAAGACAAATGTGCAGCCGATAAGTGGGTTCTACTTGTTAAACTACTAGTATCTACAAGAAAATAGGTGATAGACTCTCTCAACCTATGTCCATTGGCTCACTCACTTGATCTATATGCAGCCATATCGGCTCTAGTGATAGGGGAGCACATGTATCTATGCTAGAGTCTGCATGCAAATCTTGTATATCTTTGTATGGTCTGCATAGCTCCACAATGCATCATGATAGTGTTAGTCATCGTAGGATTGACAATCCCAACTGAAAATGCTCCTATCACAGAGCTGCTATGTCGAGCCTCCGGGGAGGTCACCTAATAAAAATGTAACCTATCACGTGAGTTTAACAGAAGGGTATTTAAAGTTCTTGAAACTTACAAAAATATGTATACGGAAGGGCATTAATTTTTTAAAATTAAAAAAAAGTTACAGATTTTAAAAGAAAAGAGTACATTATATTCTTAAATTTTTTTACAGATAAGGAGTTTTACAAACAGGTTTTGAACGCAAGTGATATGGTAGTTTTACACATAGTGAATCCCCCGAGGTCGGGCCTCGACATACTAGGGGAAGTTTGAGGTTTCTTTTTTGCTTTAATGTTTAGAGAGAGAGAGTGCTCTAGGTCAATGAGAGGAGGGCTTCCATTATAGAATCTTCTTTTTAAAATTGAGTTAGATTTTTAAACATGAATTTTCTTGAGGCACAATCTAAGGTAACTTTCAAGTACATGGTCTTTATACCTCACATTAGGAGAAACTTGGACTCACTTTTGGACCTTGTAAGAAGTCAGCTAAAAGAGAGAAAATGAAAATGTTAAACAATACATTTTAGTGATACTTTTTTGCACCAACAAAAAGCCAAAATAACATTCTTTGTTAGGTAGCCGCCGCCTTTATCATTCTTATCCTTCGTTCTCGTGTCAAGAATCCAACTAACCGTATGACTAATGATTTGAAATGCCAACTTACAAGCATTCCCTTGAAAAACTTAAGCTATACAAACTCTATCAGCTCTAAACATGAGACTACAGCCTTCCCTTCCAAAGCTTGAGATATTTTGTCAGTTTTGAGTGTTTGTATGTCTCTCTATCAACTCTAGAAATGGAGAACTCTTCTTTTTCTGATGAAAAAAAATCAATTTGAACTTGTAATGCTCAACCCATTCATCCTCAACACTTACATAAAGAAAGAACAAACATCATCTTCATGTTGATATATTGCAAGAGTACGCACCATTGCAGAAACGTAGGAGAGAGTCTTTCTTATCTCAATGGTAGAAAGAACTTAGAAGGACAAACAAATAACATCATTTGGATTTGTGGACCGATGGGTCTATTTACTCAAAGGATCTTACAACAAACCGCCTCCCATTTCTAATATCACTAACCTTTTACATTTCACAGGTGATGGCAAGGATGGGCTATTGGGATACACTGAACATCTAGAAATGCGAGGATTGAATGCAGAACAACAAAGAGACATCCTAACAATGGAGAACATGAAGTTGAAAAAACTTAACGAGACATGCACTCAGAAGATTTTGTCAAACAAAGAAACAATCCAAAGCCTTGAGAAGAAGATCACAAGTTTGTATGAGAAAGACACCATGTGTAATGGAAATGGCCTATTAACTTTGAGAATAGTGGAAATTAGAGAAAGTACTTTTGTGAAATCACTTTGTGAGTATAAAGAGTGAACTTCTTTGATGATAAAAACATAAACACAGCATTTAGCTAGCTTGGCATGAACAATACTTTTGCAAGAGAGAGAGAGAGAGAGTTTAGAGAACATGCCAACATTTGAGGATCGGATTTATTTTGAGCCGGTCCCCCCTCCAATATGCATTTATATTATAGGTTCTCCCATTAAGAGAGACTTGGTACAATACAATTTTTTTGTTCCTTGTGACCTAGGTGATGCAATGAAGATGGGAAGCTTCATGCATCACGAGCATAACATAAAATTTATAGAAAGCATTAACTATCGCAAGCCTCAGTCCCAAGGCCTCAAACACCTTCGAAGGTGGAGAGAGCTAGCGGGGAATGGGGGTAGGGAAGAGGAAGAAGAAACATTTCATAAGAGAAAGAATCAGTTCCTCACTTATCATCACTCTTCTTGCTAGCATACATAATAGCATAGTAATGAAGAGCTTAAGCATCGAAGCATGGCTCTTGGTTGGATTTGCATTCCATAGCCAAGAGTGTTGGTGTAGGCTCTCAACTTCTCTACTTGCTTGGAGAAGGAGACGGAGCTCTTGCACTTTTCACTTCACACAATGAGAGTGTGTGGGAGAGTATAACCCTCAAGAAACCCTCTAGCTTGCTTTGGTCGACCCCCCCCCTTGTAGCTCATGAATGGAGATCATTGGACCTCTCCAAACCTAGCCAATCACATGTAGGGGCATATCAAGCAACAAGGGTAGCCTTGGGACAAGCGTCCCCCTTTCCCTTTGAGAGAGAGAACTTGAGAAATGCTAAAAAAATTAATTAAATTAACTAATTTATCATTGGACCCCTCGGGAGGCCAACCAATAGGCTTTAGGCACACAATGAGGGAAACATGAAGTGGAACTTGACAAGTGTCCTATATACTTTCTTTGAACCAAGCTTACCTTTTGTGAGGGTATGTGTGATATCTCTCTACCCCCGTCTTGTAGGGCTCGCCCCCTCCTTGTAGGGATAATTGTTGACTTTTGCACACCTTACTCCCAAGCACCTTAGTCAGCAAGCATGACAAAGCACCTCTGAGGTTGGGTAGTGTTCCCACAAGCACCATGTAACATTTAATGGCCTAAAAACTTGTGTGTAGCGGAAATTAGCATGAACATAGTGGGCATTTCATTAGAATAGATTCCTAATGAGAATTACAAGAGTGCTTGGGTGGAGAGAGCAACAAAAAGCATAACACCTAGCTAGATAGCATCAACAATACTTTCAAAAGAGAGAGAAATTAAGCTATTGACAATAGTTGAGGACCGGATTTGCATGGAGCCGGTCCCCCCTCCAAAAGGCTTTGTATTATGGTTTCTCCCATCAAGAGAGAAATTATACAATTCTTTGTGTTCCTTCAAGACTAGCTAGTGCAATGAAGATGAAAGCTTCATGCACTAAGCAAAACACTTAGCAAACACAACTTTAATTATCCCCGTTCTCAGACCCAAGACCTCACACACCTTCGAAGATGGTGAGAGCTAGCAGGGTATGAGAGTAGACTGAGAGGAAGAAGGACTATCTTACGAGAAAGATGTACATCTCCTCACATAATCACTCATATTAGCATAGCTTAGCTTAGTAATTAGCTTGGTAAAGGAGATGAGCATGCATTGAAGCTTGGCTCTTGGTTGGATTTGCATCCACAAGCCAAGAGTGTGTCGATGTAGGCTTCTATCTCACAAGCTTGGAGTAGGTGATGAGCTCTCCATTAAAGCTTGGGAAGAGATAGTCTTCTCTTTCTTCACACATGATATTGTGTGAGTGTGTGTGTGTGTGATAATGCCTTGCAAAAATCAGCCCCCTCTCTCTCTCTCTTGGGCGAGCCCTCTTGCTATTTGGTCTTGCAGGCTCCCCATTGGACCTCCCCAAGTCAAGCCAATGGCTATTAAGCAGCATAAGTGATAGCCTTCTGACATGTGTCCCCCTTTCCCCTTTTGTGAGAGCTTAATCAATTAAACTTAATTGATTTAAATGAATTAAATCCCCATTGGACCTTTCCCCATTTTGACCAATAGGAATTAAGTAGCCCATTGGGCTGCTCAATTCCTATTGGACCCCTTCACGGGCTGTCCAATAATCATCCAAGAGACTTAATTTTCATTGGTTCTTTTTATTAAGTGTTTTAAAATTAATTAGGATAAATTTACTCTAGCCTAATTCTCATTGGTCCACTTCAAGGGTCATCCAATAGGAATTGGGTACACCTTGTGGGCATCTGGCCTAGGGAGCTGACATGTGTCCCTCATTCCCTTTGTGTAAAGGGAGCTTGTGTGTGTGTGTGTGTGGCCTTCTCTCTCATCCCCTACTTGCTAGGCTTGCCCCCTCCTATGTAGGGATATTCAAAGACTTTTTTGGTCACACACAAAGCATCCAATTCCCTTAAGGTTGACCTTTGGACACAACCTTTGAATTTTGGAACCTTAGCATTTTGGAAGTCTTAATGGGTTGAACCTTAGGGTCTTTTTAGCCCATTGTTGCACATGGTTCTTCTGTAGATGGGCCCCCCCTTTGGATCCCTATTTTCCCTCCTTTGGATCCCTACTGTGGGGCCGGTCTGCTAGCTTAACCAATATTCTAGCTTTTTCTCCCTTGGCACTTCCCCATATTAAATGATCAGTTTAACATGAGAAAATCATTTAGGAGAATTAGATATTGATTATTATGACATTACCTCTCTCTTGAAATCATAGTCGTCCTCGACTATGGTGTAGAGAAGATAAAGCATATTCATGAGTCCTTTTCTTAGCGGGTAGAGGATCCCTATGTTACCCTACGACATCATTTCACAATGGATGACTAGTCCATTTGGCGCTTGAGAGCCTGAGGCTGCCGTAAGCATGTCTGCACATTAGTCCTATCAATCTTCCATAGTAGAGTGACAAGCTCTACTTGGTGTTTGGGAGACGTCGTCTCCGCAAACTTTATCTAAGCATGCATACTACTTCATTTTTGTGCGTGCAATAAAGAAAAAGAGAGTCTTATAAGACAAAAAAAAACTTTGTTCATTATTAACATTTTGTACATTTGCTTACTCTTGGGAAGCATTGTAAGCATTGACAAGGTTTAGTTTATCCTTTAATTGTATGCCTTGCATCCATCTAGCATCTTCAAAAGGATAATTCTTAAACTTAATAAGATATCGTTGGATAGTCTTACCGCCTCTTAGTACCTTGTCTTCATGTCGGAGAATGGACTCGGGCTGCAACACCTCCTCTTGGTCCTCGATCTCCAGTGGGTCTTCAATAGTTGGTTCTTGAGGTGGCTCTCCTTTGTAAGACTTTAATAGGCTCACATGGAAAGCATTGTGTATGAGCCAATGATTGGGCAACTTGAGTTGATAGGCCATCTCATTGATTGGCCTAAGAATCTGGAAGGGACCATAGTACCTTTTTGCTAGTTTAGCATAGTACTTTTGGTGGCCCATAGGATTCTTGCCCGTTGTGTGCCTTAATCGAGCCTTGGGAAACTTTAACAAGACCCAATCGTTTTCTTTAAAGGCTTGGGCTCTTCTGTGCTTGTCAGCAGCAGCCTTTTGCCTTTGCTGTGAGATAGAGATAGCATGCTTAATCTTTTGAAAAGATTCTTGTAGGTCTCGGCTATACTCATCTGCAACGAAGATCTTCCCATGTACCTTAAGTAGCAAGGGACTTTTTGATCTTCCCTCAATTACCTCGAAAGGTGCTTTTCCCGTGGAAGTATGTACAATGTTATTGTAAGCATACTCCACTAAGGGTAAGTACTTTTCCCATTGGGATCTTTGATATACTTCCGTTACATAGGCTTTTAGTAGATCGAGAATGGTTAGGTTAGCTATTTCACTTTGGCCATCCGTTTGTGGATGATAGGCCGAACAGAAGTTTAGCCTTGTCCCTAAATTCTCAAAGAGACCCTTCCAGAAATTACTGGTCATTCTAGGATCTCTATCCGACACTATGGACATTGGCAAGCCATGGTACTTGAAAATTTGTGAAATGAAGAGGGTTACCATTTGATGGGCTTTGATAGTGTTTTTGGCAGGTATAAAATGAGCTTGTTTACTGAACCTGCCTACTATCGTCCATATTCCAGTATTCCCATGGATGGACTTAGGCAGTCCAAAGATAAAATCCATGGATATGCTCTCCCATGGTGAATTAGGGATTGGCAAGGGTTGAAGAAATCCAAGTTGCTTCCCTCTATCAAATTTTGTCTTTTGGCATACCACACATTTAGAAACATACTCTTGTATGTTTACTTTCATGGTAGGCCAATAGAAATATGTTTCAATTCCCTTTAAGGTAGATTGAATCCCCCTATGCCCCGCATAAGCTGGAGCATGAGACTCATACATTACTTTCTCAAGTAGTGAGTTAGTAACACATAGTCTATTGCCATAGAGAAGATAACCATCTTTTAAAGTAAATGGTTCTTCTTTCTTCCCTAATGCAAGGGCTGAAATCACATCTCTAAAATCGGGATCAATAGCGTACTCATCTATCATTGAAGATAGATCATTGTGAGTGGCTATGAAAACCACATTCACTCTCGGTCGTCTTGAGAGTACATCAGCTACTTGATTATTCTTGCCAGCAATGTGAGCAATATGAAAATGAAATTGCGAAAGGAAATTTGCCCACCTCATTTGTTTGTCGGAGAGCTTGGTCTGCATCATGAAGTACTTAAGACTTTGGTGATTCGTTCGCAGAATGAAGGAGTCCCCAATAAATAGTGCTTCCATGAGTCTAAGGCATGTAGAACTGCAAGGAGTTCCTTTTCATATATGCCTAGAGCTTGCTCAACAGGGTCGAGCCTTCGACTCTCATAGCCTATGGCGTGCCTTTCTTGGAGTAAAACAGATCCAAGGCAATCACCACAAGCATCACATTGGACCTCAAATGGTTTTGAGAGATCCAGTAGTGTAAGCACAGGTTGAGAGATAAGCTTTTCGAAAGCATTGTTCTCCTTAGCAGACCATGTGTACCTAACGCTTTTCTTTGTTAGGTCATGTAATGGTCCCGCAATTTGTGAGAACTTTTCTATGAAGCGTCTATAGTATGCACACATACCTATAAAGCTTCTTAGTTCATGAAGATTCCTTGGTTTAGGCCATCCTTTTATTACCTCTAACTTTGATGGATCCATTTGGATGCCACCTTGAGAGATAATATGACCTAAATATTGAATCTCTTGCAAGAAAAATTCACTTTTCTTTCGATTAACATAAAGTTTATTCTCTCTCAAAACTTGAAATATTACCTGGAGGTGTTGCTTGTGTTTGTCTAATGAATTAGAGTAGATGATAATATCATCAAAGAACACTCCAGTGAAGGTTCGATGAGGCCTGAACAGCTTCTCCATCAAGCGGTTGAATGTGGCTGGTGCATTGGTCAAGCCAAAAGGCATGACAATGTATTCATAAAGACCAAATGTGGTGCGAAATGTGGTCTTTACAATGTCTTGATCAACTATCCTTATTTGATGATAGCCACTTTTTAGGTCAATCCTACTGAAGTAGGTCAATCCTTGTAGCTTATCAAATAGGTCTTCTACCCGTGGAATGGGAAACCTATTCTTGATAGTGATCCTATTTAGTGCTCTATAGTCGACACACATATGATATGTGCCATCTTTCTTTTGCACTAATAGCACAGGTGAGAAAAATGGAGATGAGCTAGGCCTAACCATGCCCTTCTTAACTAACTCATGCACTTGCCGCATAATCTCCTCTTGTTGAGCTTGAGAAACTCTATAAGGAGGTTTTTTAGGCGATGAACTTCCTAGAAGAAGTTCAATTGCATGGTCATCATTACCTCGTTTAGGAGGTAGCTCACAAGGGATGTCGTCAATAAAAACATCTTGAAACCCCTTGAGAAAATTGGATAACTCTAATTCCTTCTGGTTGCTTTTATTTTCTTTTGTTAAAGCATTAGGTTCATTTTGAGAATCTTTAACAAAAATCATATACACCGAAATAGAGCTCTTTATTGACTTGTTGAAAGCTGGTGTATGTACAATGGGAATAGTGTTACCCATTTCCTTAGCATCTATATACATGTCTTTTTCCCGGAACTTTAAGGAGATTCTCCTTTCAGGAAATTTAACATCGGCAGCCAGGCGGTCAAACCATGGTGCCCCTAGGATTACATCCTCATGCTTGAGAGGAGAGATAAAGAAGTCCTCTTTGTCCACATAGCCTTGGACATGAAGCATCAATTTCCCGATTAAGGAAGTGACTGAAGCTTCTTGCCCCTTGAAGGCACTGTCTGCGGGTAGGACATCTCCCATCTCATAGGATTGTATGCCTAGCTTGGTGGCCAACTCTATAGATATAAAATTGTGAGTAGAACCAGGGTCAAAGAGAATAAAAGCATCATGTTCTCTTACCTTTCCCCAAGCATGGCATAGAGGAGATCCTTTGTGATGAGTTTGGTGAGTCTCCTCCTCTTGGATTTCAACCAAGGAAGCTCTAGGAGGATCTTGTCGGTTGTTCTTTTGGGGACAAGCGCGGTATCCATGCCCTTGTTCGCCGTACTTGAAACACAGGTTATCCTTGCGATAACTCTCAAGCTCTTCAGGAGAGAGTTTGTTCTTACCTTTGTAAACTCCCTTCTCTTTAGCTTTGTTGGAGTTGCCCTTAGGAGACTTTTGGACATTGTCCTTCCCCTTACGCTCATTGGAACCCTTGTTTTCCGTGGGCTTATTATTTCTTTTAGTCCCCGTTTAGAAATTGATTCGAGAGGCCACCATAGTATGGTGTATTACCGCTGATATGGTACGTGGCCTTTGGGAGTTGACATACTCCGCCATTTCTTCGGTTAAGCCCGCACAAAATTCTTGCTTTTGCTCTCCAAAATCCAACTTTTTGAAGACAGTGGCTTTGAGTTGTAGGTCCCAAAACTTGTCTACATATTTGTGGATGGATTCATAGGGAGAGAGCTTTAAGCTTCGCCATTCGGTGAGTACTTTGTATTTGGCATCGGTGGCCAAAAACTGCTTCATAATGGAAGCTCTTAAAGCTTTCCATGTTCGTGGAGCTTCACCTTTGGCTCATAGGCTAGACCACCATTGCCTGGCGTACTTTTGAAAGTGCATAGCTACATGGTGTAGCTTAGAGGACTCCGTGAAGTCCTCATTTCCAAACGCCGCATCGAAGTGCTGGATAAAGGCCAAGACTTTGTCCGTAGCACCAAAGGTACCATCATAGGTAAGGAAAGAGATGCTCTTTCCTCCCTCTTTGAATTTCTTCAGCTTGGATGACCTCTTCCATGCGGCATAGGATTTCCTATGGCCTCTTATTTTTGATGGTTCAAAGGTTGCATTATCACTTTCTTTAGAAGGTGAAGAATTTGAAGAAGGTGGAGAAGAGGGTGACCTCTTTCTCGCCTTTTTCTTGTCTTGATCTTCGTCGTCTTTACCATCACTTTCATAAGAGGAAGAGGATGAAGAAGATGGAGAAGAGCGTGTCCTCTTTCTCGCCTTTTTCTTCTCTTGCTTTTTATCATCCCTCTTTGAATTATGGCGTGGAGAAGAGTGTGATGGTCTTCTCCGCTTTGGTGGTTATGGAGAGCGTTTAGCCCGCCGTCTTCGTGGAGCCATCTCCGTCGAGGTGGCGGGAGACTCACTTCTTTCTCGTTCCTTCGGTGGAGGCTCTTGAGTTCTACTTTGGGAAGGAGATGCATCATCAAGAAGTAAATTCTTGAGCCCTTCATACGGATTCTCTTCTTCTTCCCGAATCGGAGAGAGACCTCTTTTGGGAGTCTCACAAGGAGGCTTCCTAGGTGTTCTCTCGTCATGGTGATGAGCTTGGAGAATCTCGTGAGCACGGAGCTGCCGTTGCACTTCGCTTTGGAGAGATGGATTGCCCATGGCTTGTTGAAGCCTAGAAACAAGATAGTTAACAAGCATCGGAGCATCATTAGTAGCTTGCTCATTAGCAAAATCAAAGTTATCAACATTAATTTCACTCTCTTTACTATTGTCAGTCATTCTAACAACTTTTAGGTGTAAACTTTTTAGGTGTACTTTGGCACTTCAAGCCCTAGTTGCTACTCCTCTTTACCCCTTTAGAAAAAGCACTCAAGCTACTGTACCTGCGGCTCGAATACCATTAATTGCAAGGAATAGAAGAGAGGGTCTTTCGACACCAAAACAACACCGGCTCCTGTCAAGCTTCTAATAGCTCAATAGTGGTTAAGCCGTAGGCAAAGCCGTAGGCAAGCCCCATAGGACTCCACTATTAAGACCATAGCTCTCAACGGTGATGCCTCACTAACTGCACAAAGGCAGGGGCACTGCAAGGCTGAAAAATCCCTATTCTACTTACTCATAGGCAATTAACACTAGGTTGGTAACCTAACAGGACATAAAAGTTTCCTTTCAGGGTTTTGAAAAAAACCTCCCAAACCATAGTAGATCCACTCATTTTGTAAAATCCTTTCATGAGGTTATAGTTCAAGGTCTACTACACATGGAAAAAATAAGAAACTTGTAAAATTTCTCATCTTTTGGTCACACCAAGCCTCCAAAGTTGATGGACCAGTGTATTTTCATCAAAACAATCATTTCTTACGTTTTGTTGCATAAAAATAAGATTAGGGATTTTTGTAGGACTTGAGATAAATTCCGTAGTTAACCTCAATGGGTTGGTGATGAGAAAATATGATTGCTTCTCACTCACTATTTTTTGTTTTGCCAAAATAAATAGGTACAAAAAAGTTGAATTTTTACCATTCTGCAAACCTATCATCAAAGTTTCTATAGTCACGCTCAATACAAATAATATATGCATGTTTTCTTAGTTCCATATTGTCCTTTATGTTCATAAGGAGCCATGGAGCATGTCAAAAGAATAATACATCTCTTACCAAGGGGAATCTTGGGGACAAAGATGAAGTGCTAAATACAGCAAACATGAAAAAACTGGGTTCAACATTGTGAGTTGTAGAATCCCATAGAAACTATTCAATATCTAGCCAAATTTGATCCTTATGACTAGAAATGGTTACTACCTACAAAATGCATGTAGTTGTCGCAAGAAACTAATAATATTGAAAAAGCTATACTTGATATACTAGAATGTTTTGTTTTCTTCTATAATTGAAAAATCAACCATCATTGTGTACTATGCAAAATAGGGTATTAGGTGCCCCAAACCTTAAGGAATACTAGCTTTATGTTACAATATGTGACATAGAAATTCAAAAATGCATTTGGATATCATGAAATCCACCAAAAAAATCATAGAAGAGCTAAAATTGGCTAAAAAAGAGGATTTGACAATTTTTGTAATTTGGTCATAACTTACAACTTTAATATTTATTTCTCCCTAGAAGCATCAAGAAATGTTGAGGACTACTAAAGATAGTTCTCTAGCATTATATACCTCACAAAAATGAATTCTAGAGTGGTATAGTTGCAAAAACTTGAAAAAAGCCAAAAACAGGACCCATTTTTTCACACAGTTTAGGTTGTGAAATGTTGTGCAAGGACAAGGTTAAAGATGGAATTGATATTCCAAAAAAATGTCGAGATTTTTTCAGCTCACGAGTCAACTTTCTAGATATATAGCACCTCAAAATCCATTTTGAAACTCTTGACATAATTCAAGGAAAATGGTCACTTAAAAGGACATAAAAGTGTCCCATTACCAACCTAGTGTTAATAATACCAACCATTTATAGCTAGCTTGAGGACCTCCCTTCTTGAGCAAGAAAAGAGAAACCTTGTTCTCTGATACCAATGTAACATTTAATGGCCTAAAAACTTGTGTGTAGTGGAAATTAGCATGAACATAGTGGGCATTTCATTAGAATAGATTCCTAATGAGAATTACAAGAGTGCTTGGGTGGAGAGAGCAACAAAAAGCATAACACCTAGTTAGATGTACATCTCCTCACATAATCACTCATATTAGCATAGCTTAGCTTAGTAATTAGCTTGGTAAAGGAGATGAGCATGCATTGAAGCTTGGATCTTGGTTGGATTTGCATCCACAAGCCAAGAGTGTGTCGATGTAGGCTTCTATCTCACAAGCTTGGAGTAGGTGATGAGCTCTCCATTAAAGCTTGGGAAGAGATAGTCTTCTCTTTATTCACACATGATAGAGTGTGTGTGTGTGATAATGCCTTGCAAAAATCAGCCCCCTCTCTCTCTTGGGCGAGCCCTCTTGCTATTTGGTCTTGCAGGCTCCCCATTGGACCTCCCCAAGTCAAGCCAATGGCTATTAAGCAGCATAAGTGATAGCCTTCTGACATGTGTCCCCCTTTCCCCTTTTGTGAGAGCTTAATCAATTAAACTTAATTGATATATTGGACCTTTCCCCATTCTGACCAATAGGAATTAAGTAGCCCATTGGGCTGCTCAATTCCTATTGGACCCCTTCACGGGTTGTCCAATAATCATCCAAGAGACTTAATTTTCATTGGTTCTTTTTATTAAGTGTTTTAAAATTAATTAGGATAAATTTACTCTAGCCTAATTCTCATTGGTCCACTTCAAGGGTCATCCAATAGGAATTGGGTACACCTTGTGGGCATCTGGCCTAGGGAGCTGACATGTGTCCCTCATTCCCTTTGTGTAAAGGGAGCTTGTGTGTGTGTGTGTGTGTGGCCTTCTCTCTCATCCCCTACTTGCTAGGCTCGCCCCCTCCTATGTAGGGATATTCAAAGACTTTTTTGGTCACACACAAAGCATCCAATTCCCTTAAGGTTGACCTTTGGACACAACCTTTGAATTTTGGAGCCTTAGCATTTTGGAAGTCTTAATGGGCTGAACCTTAGGGTCTTTTTAGCCCATTGTTGCACATGGTTCTCTGCAGATGCCCCCCTCCCTTTGGATCCCTATTTTCCCTCCTTTGGATCCCTACTGTGGCCGGTCTGCTAGCTTAACCAATATTCTAGCTTTTTCTCCCCTTGCACTTCCCCATATTAAATGATCAGTTTAACATGAGAAAATCATTTAGGAGAATTAGATATTGATTATTATCACACACCTCAAGCTCCCTAGTCAGCAAGCACGTCAAGCACCTTAGTCATCAAGCACGACAAGCACCTTAGTCATCAAAGCACGACAAGCACCTTAATCATCAAGCACGACAAGCACCTCAAGCAGCTTAAGCTTGGGCCAGGTTCCCACCTCAAGGTCAACCCTAGCTTAGCTAAGGAAAAAGGACTTTTACAGTAACCTTTTGAGGTCTTTGATGAAGCTAACCCTAAAGTATTTTAAGCTCCATTGGTTTGCCTTGCTCTTTGACATACCATCTCTCATTTGGACCCCTTTACCATTGGCCCCGTGTTGAGATAGGTCTATAATCAGATGTCTATATTCTAACCCTTGTTCACGTTTATTCTCCCACATTAAATGATGAATTTAATATGAGAAAATCATTTGGGTTGGTTAGACTTTAGATTTTATGACATTACCTCTCTCTTAAAATCATAGTCGTCCTCGACTATGAGGTAGAAGAGATAAAGCCTTAGTCATTAATCAATCTTTCTTAGTGGATAGAGGATCCCTTTTTACCCTATAACATCTTTCCAAGATAGATGACTAATTCATTTGGTGCTTGGGAGACATAGCTGCCGTAAGCTTGTCTACTCATCCTTAGTCCATTTCATTCTCCCAAAGTAGAGTGACAAATTCTACTTGGTGTTTGAGAGACGTCGTCATCACAAACATGATTCTAAGCATGCATACTATTTAAATTTTTGCACAATAAAAAGAGAATTAGTCTTATAAGACAAAAACATTGGTCATCTAAAAGAAATTTGTACATTTGCTTACTCTAATGTATCATTGTAAGCATTGACAAGGTTCATACTATCCTTAAGCTGTATTCCTTGCATCCATCTAGCATCTTCAAAAGGATAATTTTTGAACTTAATAAGATACCATCACATAATCTTACCATGTTATACTACCTTGTCTTCATGATGAAGGATAGCTTTGGGTTGTAGCACCTCTTCTTGTTCTTCAATTTTGGGAGGGTCTTCAATAATTGGTTCACTTGGTGGCTCTCCTTGTAGGGCTTAAGTAGGCTCACATGAAAAGCATTGTGTATGAGCCAATGGTTGGGCAACTTGAGTTGATAAGCCATCTCATTGATTGATTTCAAAATTTGAAAAGGACCATAGTATCTTTTTGCTAATTTAGCATAATACTTTTGATGGCCTGTAGGATTTTTGCCCGTCGTTTGCCTCAATCGAGCCTTGGGAAACTTAAGTAAGACCCAATCATTTTCTTTGAATGTGAAGGGCCTATTGTTCTTATCAGCAGAAGATTTTTGCCTTTGTTGAGAGATGGATATAGCCTCCTCAATCTTTTGAAAAGATTCTTGTAGGTCACGGCTATACTCATCGTCGGCAATGAAGATCTGCCCATGTACTTTAAGTAGCAAGGGACTTTTAGGTCTTCCCTCAATTACTTCAAAAGGTGCTTTTCCCGTATAAGTATGTATTGTATTATTGTACTCATACTCAGGGAAATACTTTTCCCATTGTGAGCATTGATCTACTTCAGTAACATAAGTCTTTAGTAGATCGAGTATTGTAAGATTGGCTATCTCATTTTGGCCATCCATTTGTGGGTGATAGGCCGAAGAGAAATTCAATCTTGTTCCTAGAGTTTCAAAGAGACCTTTCCAAAAATTACTGGTCATTCCAGAATCTCTATCTGACACGATGGGTGTTGGTAGCCCATGGTGTTTGAAAATCTGTGATATGAAGAGAGTTTCCATTTGGTGTGCCTTAATAATCTTTTTGACAGGAATGAAGTGTGATTGCTTGCTAAACCTCTTGACTATTGTCCATATTCCCGTATTTCCATGGATAGACTTGTTAGGATTTGGGATCGTGCTAGCTATGGTGGATGAAAGAGAAACATGGTGCAAGTGTGTGAGTGTGTGTAAGCAAGCTTATCACTCAAGTGAATTAGGTTCCAAGATAGATTAGCTTGGACTCATAAACACAATCTTGAGTATTGACTTAGCTTAGCACAAGTTCACCATAGACAAGCATGTAGTGCAAAATGAGTTGTTGTTTATTGATTTAAGAAATGATCTTTAAGTAGCTCTATAGCCTTGCTCCACAGTATGTGGGATAAATCCAATCTCCTCTCCTTGACTCACACCTTAGGACAAAGCTCACACTTTACAATCCTCCCCTTGAGGTTTGGACTAAGACAGGATACTGAAGATGCATGATCCACACAGGCTAACAAAATCCACATAGGATGGTGATATCCACACAAGAAAATAAAGTCCACAAAGGATGGTGATATCCACACAGGATGGTAAAATCCACACAAGAACAATCCACAAAGGATGGTAAGCTGGTATCCACACAGGAAAAAGTCCTCCCCTACAAGTAGAGAGTCTGCATCTTCAAAATGGGTCTTCCCAAATGCTACCTTCGTCTTCATCCTTTTTGTCTTCTACTATGTGAGCTGATCGTCTGTCAGGTCTCTTGCCTTTGTTGCTTCTGCTGTTGCTTCTACTGCTGCTGCTTTCTCCACTGCTACTGCCTCCACTTGAGTAGCACCGAGAAGGAGGGTGTCCCTTCCTACCACATTTGTTGCAAGGTTTGTTTGTGTAGAAATATTTCGCTACGTGTCCCATTCTTCCACATTCATAACACTTTCTTCCATTTGTTGATGTTGATGGTGAATATCTTCCCCTTGAAGATGTTGCAATCAAAACTCCTCCTGATGGGGTGAGTGAACCTCTTTGCTTTCTTTCTTCTGCTTGGATTGAGTTGATTACATCTTGAAATGGTGGTGCTGGTTCTTTTTCTTCAAGAATTGTGACTAAGTGGTCATAAGAGGGTGGAAGTGCACTTAAAAGTATGGCTACTTTGTCATCTTCTGGTACTTCAACTTGGATGTAGGTGAGCTGCGTGACAATGCTCTTAAGCCTGTTCACTAGGCTAGCAATATCCTCCCCTTCAATCATGGTTACTTTGTAAAGATGTCTTTTAAGACTGACTTTGCTTCTTTTGGCTCTAGCTCCAAAATTACTTTCTAGGACATGCCATGCTTCATGTGCATGCTTACATTCATCTATGAAATGCACATAGTTATCATGCAAAGAAGTGATGTAATTCCCAATGCTTGTTCGTCTTTGGCCAAATTTTGTGCACTTGCTATGAGTGTAGATGCCCTAGTGTGCACTTCATCGGGTTCGGCTTGTTGCGGGCAGTGCTAATGACAGACCACAAACATTTTTTCATAAGATAGCCTCTTAACTTCGTTTGCCAAGTGTGAAATCCCTCCCCATTGAATTTCTCTATTCCCTTGTCCCCCATTTGTGCCAATAGAGGGGTCTTAGCTTAAGAGACTCTCCTAGCCAGTGTTTGCCTCTTTACACTGTGCACAATTGATGATAAAAAATTTTAATTTGCAAAATTGTTCTTGGTTGCAAGATGTCACTTAAAAAAAAAAATTCTCTCAATGTGAAGTACCTCTTCACTCGAGGTGAAGTCACTCTTCACAATAGGTAGTGTTCTTTGAGATTTTTGAAATCTGTGCTTGGAGAAATCCTTTTTGAAGCTCGATGAGATCTTGAGGTCCACCTTTGAATGCCTTTTGGAAGGCTTTGAAAGCTTTGGTTTATTTGCCTTGGGGAAGCCCTTGAAGCTTGGCAATAAACTTCTTGTCGCAATTCCGCGGTCGGTGAGAACGGGCTCCTTTGAATTCTTTTGTTGAAGCTCTGTGGGACAACACCCTTATAAGGGGTTTGATTGTCTTGGACCTTGGAGGCTCGGATGCAGTAGACAGGGCTGCCTGTGGGAATGCACCCCTGTGGGGGGTTGAGATTAAAAGGTTGAAGGCTTAAAAGGTTGCCGTGGGAAGGGAGGCCCAACAAGATCAAACGGTCAGACGCGACAGGGCAGGGCATCGATCGGCGGAGGACAGTCACGCGCGCCAAACGATCGGACGACAGGGCAGGGCACCGATCGGCCGGCCCTGTCAGTTCACGGACCCAGAAATTTGGACTTCAAATGGATTCACTGCCTGGCTAAAGTCCGCCTTGGGCGCCCAATTGGGGTGGCCCCTTTGACTTTAAAAGGGTTAAAGGCCCCCCAAAAATAGGAGGTTCCCACGTGCTGCTTTGAGGACTTTTAAAAAACTCCTCCAAAGAAATTCTTTTGTGCATTAAATGCTTCCCTCTCACACACACACAACTCTTGAGTTGTTGCAAGACAGAATTTCTATAGATCAAGTGGAACTACTAATCTTGCAAAATTAAGTGGACAATTAGGTACAAATTAGAAACCCGATTATAGCGAACAAATAGTCGTCGGATAGCTCTCGAGACGGGCTACGCACACACACTAATTGCAAATGCCAATTAACCTAAAATAAGGAGCAGCCGTTGAATGTAAAATGCTATTTCTTGATGGAAATTGAATGCAATCTAATGCTAATTCTCTCCCTAATCAAGTCTACCTAGCCATGGAGGGCAGTGGCCTCTTGGGTGTGCCAAGGACATGCCTACACATAACTAGATTAAGGCCTAATTAGTGAGATGCAACTAATCATGAAGAATGTTAATGGGCCGTGATAATGAAGTGCAAATCCATCTAATGGAGATGCTAATGATTAACACACACTAATGCATAATGGAAATCCTAGCTAGCACACCTTGGATCTGATACCAAATGTTAGGATTTGGGATCGTGCTAGCTATGGTGGATGAAAGAGAAACATGGTGCAAGTGTGTGAGTGTGTGTAAGCAAGCTTATCACTCAAGTGAATTAGGTTCCAAGATAGATTAGTTTGGACTCATAAACACAATCTTGAGTATTGACTTAGCTTAGCACAAGCTCACCATAGACAAGCATGTAGTGCAAAATGAGTTGTTGTTTATTGATTTAAGAAATGAGATTTAATTAAGTAGCTCTACAGCCTTGCTCCACAGTATGTGGGATAAATCCACTCTCCTCTCCTTGACTCACACCTTAGGACAAAGCTCACACTTTACAAGACTTGGGTAATCCAAAGATCAAATCCATGGATATACTCTCCCATGGTGAATTTGGGATAGGAAATGGTTGGAGTAATCCAACTTGGTTTCCTCTATTACTTGGTCTTTTGGCATACTACACATTTTGAAACATACTCTTGTATGTCACTTTCATGGTAGGCCAATAGAAGTACATTTCTACTCCTCCCTGAGTAGGTTGAATGCCTCTATGCACCGCATAGGGAGGAGCATGGGATTCATACATGACTTTATCACGAAGGGAGTGGGTAACACATGGCCTATTTCCGTGGAGAAGATAACCATCCTGCAAGGTGAATGGTTCATCTTTCTTTCCCAAAGCAAGGGTTGACATTATGTCTCTATATTCAGGGTCAGTAGCATACTCATCTATCATAGAAGAGAGATCATTGTGAGTAGCTATAGACACCGCATTAACTTTTGGTCTTTGTGAAAGTGCATCGGCCACTTGATTGTGCTTACCCGCAATGTGAGCAATATGAAAATTAAATTATGAAAAAAAAAATTCCCACCTCATTTGTTTGTTAGAAAGCTTGGTCATGAAGTACTTGAGACTTTGGTGGTCTGTTCATAAAATGAATGGAGTCCCCAATACATGTGTCTAGGACATGTAGAGCAACTGAAAGCTCTTTCTCATAAATGCCCAAGACTCGTTCATCTGTATTGAGCCTTCGGCTCTCATATGCTATGGCGTGCCCTTCTTGAAGAAAAACTGCTCCAAGGCAATCACCACAACCATCACATTGGATGTCAAATGGATTTGAGAGATCCAGAAGCATGAGGACTGGTTGGGAGGTAAGCTTCTCTTTGAGCTTGTTAAAAGAATTTTTCTCCTTAGCAGTCCATAAATACTTAACATTCTTCTTTGTTAAGTCATGTAATGGTCCTGCTATTTGAGAGAATTTTTCTATGAAGCGTCTATAGTATGCACACATACCAATAAAGCTTCTTAGCTCATGTAGATTCCTTGGATTAGGCCATGCTTTTATTACCTCTAACTTCAATGGATCCATACGGATACCATCTTGAGAGATAATATGACCTAGGTATTGAATCTCTTGAAGAAAAAAATTGCTTTTCTTTTGGTTGAGGAAAAGCTTGTTCTCACTCAATGCTTGGAAAGTCACTTGGAGATGTTGTTTATGTCGCTCCAAAGACTTGGAGTAGATGATGATATCATCAAAGAACACTCTAGTGAATTTGTGGTAGGGTCTAAAGATTTTCTCCATTAATTGATTGAATGTGGCTGGTGCATTAGTCAAGCCAAAAGGCATGAGTAGATATTCATAAAGACCAAACGTTTTGCAAAACGCGGTCTTTAGGATATCCTTATCCACTATCCTTATTTGATGATAGCCACTTTTAAGGTTAATCCTACTGAAGTAGGTAGAGCCTTGTAGCTTATCAAACAAATCTTCTACTCGAGGCACATGAAATCTGTTTTTGATAGTGATATGATTTAGTCCACACACATATGGTATGTACCATATTTCTTTTGCACTAAAAGGACTGGAAAACAAAAGGGAGAGGAGCTAGGCATCACCATCCCTTTCACCAATTCTTGTACTTGCCTCATGATCTCCTCTTGTTGAGCTTTGAAAACTCGATAAGGAGGCTTGTTAGGCGGTGAGCTTCCTGGTAGAATCTCAATTCGATGGTCATCATCTCCTCGTTTTGGAGGTAAGTCCATAGGGATTTCATCAATGAGAACATCTTGGAATCCTTTTAGAAAATTAGACAAGTCTAACTCTTCTTGATTCCTACCATTTACATTTGAGGAAACATTAGGATCTTTTAGGGACTCTTTGACAAAAATCTTGTATGCAGAAACTGAGTGCTTCATTGATTTATCAAAATTAGGTAAATTTACAAGTGGTATAGTATGAACAAACTCACTAGAATCTATATACATGTTCTTTCCCCTATAGGTGAATTAGATTTGAATTTCAGAGAACTTCATGTTGGTAGCCATGCAGTTGAGCCATGGTGCCCCTAGGATAGCATCCTCATGTTGGAGAGGAGAGATAAAAAGGTCTTATTTGTCGTTATAGCTTTGGACATGGAGACTCAACTTCCCCATCAAGGGAATAATGGAGGCTTGTTGTCCCTTGAAACAAGTGTCGGCCGTTACTACATCTCCCATCTCGAAAGCTTGAATGCCCAACTTGGTGGCCAACTCCATTGATATGAAGTTGTGAGTAGAGCCAGGGTCAAACAAGATGAAGGCATCATGCTCCTTTACCTTTCCCTAAGCATAGGAGAGAGGTGCACCTTTGCAATGAGAATCCTCTTTTGGAGCTTCGATGGTGGAAGCCCTAGGAGTCTCATTGTTGCGAGCATTTTTCTTGGGGCAAAAACGATAGCCATGTCCTTGCTCCCCACACTTAAAACACTTATGGTCCTTGCAAAAATCTTCAATTTCTTCAGGAGAGAATTTGTTTGTACCTTTGTAAACTCCCTTCTCCTTGGACCGATTGTTGTTTTTGTTGTTGTTGGAATTTCCTTGGGAAGAATTCTGGGCATTGGTTTTTCCCTTGGCATCACTTTTGTCTTTATTCTCCATGGGCTTGACATTCCGTCTAGCCCCTTGTTGGAAATTGATGCGCAAAGCAACCATGGTGTGGTGGATTACTTCGTTGATAGAACCAGGCCGTTGAAAGTTGACATACTCGGCCATCTCTTCAGGTAATCCCACACAAAATTGTTGCTTTTGCTCGGCAAATTCTATCTTTTGGAAGACAGTAGCCTTGAGATGTAAATCCCAAAACTTGTCTACATAATTGTGGATAGACTCACGAGAGAGAAGCTTCAAACTACGCCATTCGGTAAGCACTTTTTCCTTTGCATAGCAATTGCTTCATGATGGAAACTCGTAAAGTTTTCAATGTCTCTGGGGCTTCTTTGTTACCACTAAGGCTAGCCCATCATTGACAAGTCAATTTATGGAAGTGCCTAGCTACATGGTGTAGCTTGGAGGACTCTGTGAAGCCCTCGCCTCCAAAGGCCACATCAAATTGCTGAATGAAGGACAACACTTTGTCAGTAGTACCAAAGGTGCCATCATAGGTGAGAAAAGAGATACTCTTTCCTCCCTCTTTGAACTTCTTGAGCTTTTGCGACCTTCGCCATGCAGGGTATGATTTGCAATGTCCTCCCCTCTTGTATTCTCTAGGAGAATAGCCGTAGCTTTCATCGAAAGAGGACGAAGATGAAGAAGAAGGAAAAGAGGGTGTCCTCTTTCTTGCCCTTTTCTTCCTTTGTTTCCTCTCTCCCCTTTTGGAGTGATGAGGAGAAGGATTGTGGTTTGAACGTTTCCTCTTGGGAGGAGTTGGCAATCGTCTAGACCGCCGTATTCATGGAGCCACATCTTCAGAGGAACTTAAAGTTTCATTACTTTCTTGCTATTTGGATTCCTCCTCTTGTATGGGAGAGAGTCTCCATTTAGGGGTCTCTTCAAGAGGCCTCCTAATCTCTCTCTCCTCTTGGAGCGGAAGGGAAATCCATAAGCACGAAGTTGTTGAGTAACTTTGGCTTGCAAAGTAGGGTTGCCCATAGCTTGCTGCAACCTAGTAACAAGATAATCGACAAACATGGGGGCATCATCATTAGCACCTTCATGTGAAAAATCAAAGTTATCAATGTTCATTCTACTCTCTTGATTATTGTCAGCCATGTGAACAAAATTTGTGTACTTACTTAGTGTATGCTTTGGAAATTCAAAACCTTAGTTGCCACTCCTCTTAGCCTTTGAAAATTGGCACTTAAGTATCTACACCCACGACTCGAATTGGTTAATTATAGAGAGTAGTGGAGTGGGTCTAATATTGCAGAGTTGTCGAGGGCTAGCTCCTTTTGGACTTCTTATGATCAATAATGACAAAGCCGTAGGCAAGTCTGAAAAGACCCCATTATTAAGTCCAAATCTCCCGAGATGTGCACCATATCCCACATAGTGGGCTCAACAAAACCGATAATAGATCCCAATCCCACTTACCCTAATACAACTAACAAAATCAAACATTTATAGGCTACTTAAGTACCTTCCTTCTTAAGCAAGAAAAGAGAAACCAAATGCTCTGATACCAAAGTAATGGAAGTGGCATGAGTAGCGGAAATTAGAGAAAATACTTTTGTGAAATTACTTTGTGAGCATAGAGGGTGAACTTAATTGATGATAGCAACATAAACATAGAATTTAGTTAACTTGGCATGAACAATAATTTTGCTAGAGAGAGAGAGAGAGAGTGAGTTTAGAGAACATGACAACAGTTGAGGACCAGATTTATGTGGAGCTGGTGCCCCCTCCAATAGACATTTTCATTATAAGTTCTCCCATTAAGAGAGACTTGGTACAATACAATTTTTGTGTTCCTTGTGACCTAGGTGATGCAATGAAGATGGAAATCTTCATGCATCACGAGCATAACATAAACTTTGTTGAAAACATTAACTATCCCAAGCCTTAGTCCCAAGGCCTCAAACACCTTCGAAGGCGGATTGAGCTAGCAGGGAATGAGGGTAGGGAAGAAGAAGAAGAAACATTTCATAGGAGAAAGAATTAGTTCCTCACTTATCATCAATCTTCTTGCTAGCATACATAATAGCATAGTAATGAAGATGGAGAAGATGACAAGCTTAAGCATTGAAGCATGGCTCTTGGTTGGATTTGCATTCCGTAGCCAAGAGTGTTGGTGTAGGCTCTCAACTTCTCTACTCGCTTGGAGAAGGATATGGAGCTCTTGGACTTTTCACTTCACACAATGAGAGTGTGTGTGAGTGTGTGTGGGAGAGTCCCCCCCCCCCCCCCCCCCCCCCCCCCCCCCCCCCCCCTTGTAGTTCATTATTGAAGATCATTGGACATCTCTAGGCCTAGCCAATCACATGAAGGGGCATATCAAGCAACAAGGGTAGTCTTGGGACAAGTGTCCCCCTTTCTCCTTTGAGAGAGAGGACTTGATAAATGCTAAAACAATTAATTAAATTAACCAATTTATCATTGGACCCCTTGGGAGGCCAACCAATAGGCTTTAGGCACACCCATGAGGGCAACATAAAGAGGAACTTGACAAGTGTCATATTTACTTTCTTTGAACCAAGCTTACCTTTTGTGATAGTGTGTGTGTTCTCTCTCTACCCCCCTCTTGTAGGAATCACCACCCTCCTTGTAGGGATAGTTGTTGACTTTGTACACCTTACCCCCAAGCACCTTAGTCAGCAAGCATGACAAAGCACCTCAAGCTTGGGTAGTGTTCCCACAAGCACCTCAAGCTCCCTAATTAGCAAGCACCTCAAGCACCTTAGTCATCAAGCACGACAAGCACCTTAGTCATCAAGCACGAGTAGCACCTAAAGCAGCTTAAGCTTGGGCCGGATTCCCAACTCAAGCTCAGTCCTAGCTTACCTAAGGTTAAAATACTTTTACACTAACCTTTGGAGGTCTTTAATGAATCTAACCCTAAGGTCTTTTAAGCTCCATTGGTTTGCCTTGCTCTTTGACAGACCACCTCTCATTTGGACCCCTTTACCATTGGCCCCGTGTTCAGATAGATCTGTAAGCACATGTCTATATTCTAACCCTTGTTCCCGTTTATTCTCCCATACTAAACGATCAATTTAATATGAGAAAATCATTTGGGTTGGTTAGATATTAGATTTTATGACACCATGCTTGGGAGTTGGAAAAAAAAACGAGATCTTTGCAATATAAAGAATATGAAGATTGGTAGTGGTGGCCTAAAATTTACAAAGATTTCATTAACTTGATCACGAATATGTGAACATGTTAATAGCATTGAGTGATTACGTTTCAAAATACGCATCACGTTAAATATTCATGTGGCTTCCCATTAACCTAGAGAAATTGTCCAATTTGGTAAGCCCACTGGGATGTTTAATTTCTTGGTGAGCCCGGTTTATTGTTCTTATAGTTTCTCGGTGGGCCCATTGGGAAAGCGCACACCCTGATGGAGTTTTGGTGGGTTGCAACGTCACCACTTATCAACTTTTGTTTTGTCATGTTAATTGTAATTATGTGAATGTGATAGTAAAAATTGTGATCACAAGAAATTTCACGTGACCATGTGAATATGAAATCCTTGCCTGAAAAAACAAATACGATCGACGAGTACGAGGTCCTAAAGAACAAGAAGCTGGAGAGACTTACCATTACCCTCATGAACAGAGCTTTGGATACATCAATAACAAAAAAAGACCCAAGATACTTCAAAGTGCAATCCAAAAACAATATTCTAACACTAGGATCATTTGAGGTATACTTAGTTCAATCTATAATGACAAAAAAGTTGTTTGTATGGTTCTTGGTTTTACAAATCCTCTATTGGGTTTTTAGCTAAACCCAGATTCCTTCTATCATCAGTGTGAACAAAGAAACGGAAGTGTGCTTTCAATGGAATAAATTGGTGAATGGCACATGGCGGGTATTTTAAAGACTCTTAAGTGCATGTACAACATAACACATGGTGTAGCTGTGGTAAATCCATGCTTATACTGTAAGGTTGATGCACAATCTCTTGAGAGTGTGCAATGGAGTAGAACTCTGAACAGACATCTTCAAGATAAATCTTTTTGTCCAGTGCTTAATATTCCTCTGAGCAGAGTTCACGTCTGTACACTCCATGCACTCTGCTGAATAATTGAAAAGGTGGTTCATTTGTACATATGTTTTGCATGGACCTTAAAGCCAGAGAGTGACTCGAAAAGAGCCATCAAAGCTCTAGAGGGAGTGCTCTCTGGCATTGGTTTGCATGGAGGCAATGTCAAAATCGAAGAGGACCCTAAGATATCTCAAGGTCATTACAAGGTACCTAGGAAAGCATCGATAGTAGGCGGCATGAAGGCCAGAAGGTTTCTTGGGTTTAGTCTCAAAGACTTTGATAGAGAGGAGAAAAGAAACCTGTTTAACAAATGGAAAAAGTTACACAAAGTGGTTAAAGACAATGCTAGTGGTGGGGCAATCCAAAACCACAAGGCAAATGTGTGGAAATCATTGGATAAAATTTTCACTACGTTGAGCAGCATTCATGTGACGAAAGTAAGCTCACATCATTTCAAGCAGCCTTGTTGGATCAGAAGAAGGCATACCTGGCAGGGTGGGATGGGCAACATATCACTCACGACATGGTGAGTTAGCATGCTCCGTATTCAAACCACATTTAAAACTATACTCTACTCACCATTTTGTTTTATTCCAATGCAACACATACTGTTTAACCATGGTCCATATTTTGACAAGACATACGGCTCATTGTCAATATGTTCTACACAAGGCATGGAAACAATCCATTACATGGCAAGAACAAGTTACTTTAAGCACACCAGACTTGGGGGAGGAAATGATAGAGCCAATAGCATGTTAGAGTTGCACCAATGGGCTTATTAACGACTTATTCATAGAGCAAGGAAGAAGGAGCTTCTTAAGAGCTCAAAAATTACACGTTCTTTACAACACATCCACAAAGTAAAAAAGAAAGGGCTTGGGAAAACTCAAATGAGGGGGAGCACCATGCAAGGTGGAAAAAATCACAAGTCTGGAGAGGGATAAGATGGACTTGATCCCGTCGTTTTTATCCTCTTCGTCGCACCTCCTTCTTCCTCACTGTGTACCTCTTTGATATGCAAGCTCCTCAAATGAACTCTTTCCTCTGTTGATGGTAGCATCCCCGTGGGAATCAAGCATCCTCTTTCCTTAAAAAATAGCCTTCTTTTGTATGGATCTAAGCTCTCCGGGTCTTCAACTCTTGCCACCAGAGCATGAGCTGTGTAGGACATGAAATAGGGGGATCTAAGTGCTTGGCACCCATACCCGATGCCAAAGAAGCATAGAGGAAACTGTTTCTCTATCAGAAATAGACTTTCTGTGTTCAATATTCCTTCTGGTATATTATGATCTATAAAACAAGATTACAATGGGTCATGGGTCATAAGCTCTATGTACAATAGAGTTAAGTACTTGAATTGTTTCTGCAAACCTTTTTGTGGTTGAAACACCGATGTAGTGAGACAACGCTGCATCAACCTTGCCTTGTACTCCAGTGACAATCCATTTCCTTGAGCCCTTTGCTCTTCTAAGGAAACTATCATCATACACAAGCACCTGTCAACAAGAATATCTATGTCAATATTACATCATTGGGCCATGCCCAAAACCATCTGAATGCCTAAAGAAAATTACAATATGATTCTCGGTCATTTCCAGCATGGACCTTCCCCACAAGTGAATAGAGTCCCTATTCACTACCTAGGCTATAGGTTCCATGTGGATACCCATGTTTTCCAAGCCAAATTGTCTTGTGGTCAATTGGAATTTCTCTCTGTTGGAAATTTGGATTCTCCGAACTTTGCTTTGTTGAATGTATCTTTGATAGGTTGTCCCCTTTAAGTGATCTGTGTTGGTCCACTCCATCATCCTACACAAATTCCATGTCTCCCTCACAAAAAATTACAATTACAGCTAGGCAGTAATCCTCTCGTATATTCAATTCATGCATAATATATGTGAAGAGAATGTAGTGAATGTTGTCCGCCATAGCAAAGCTGGGAGAGAAATTTAGAGGCAAAGACCCATCCTCATTTGGTCTTCCTTTCTTGCTTCCTAATGCTGCATTCACAAGAAAACCAAGAGTTAATCCTGCATCAAATGTTTCCTTTAATACCTCTACCCGCTCTATTTTTGGGTCAAACTATACCTCACCATCCTCTACCTCTTCCTCCAGTGCCAATGCGCAACTACCAAAATTTGATTACTGGGAAGCCTCTAACTCACCATCCGTCAAAAAGTATAAGTAACATACAAATCCATGATTGAATTCCACTAAGCAAAACCCTTTAGAAATCCTAAGACATCCATCTTGCACAAGCAATGCATTGGAGGGACACTTTTCTAGACAGCAATTCAATCTCCTTGCCACACACTTCTCAGGGTCAAGATCAACTAGTTGCACATATCGCATGCCATCAATTGTTAGGGAATTTTCACAAATGACTGCTTCATACTCTTGAAACTGCATTTATAGGTGCTCAATTGAACAATCAATGATCCATTGGATAGAAAACACTGCATTAAACATTTTTGATAGTTTTGGTGCATGGTGATGTGCACGGGCATTGTACAAGAACATGTACAATTTTTCTTCACATGTATCCTCCTCTACATCGTCCGTCTCTAGGACTATGTTCCGCATGTTTGAAAGAAACATCAACCCAAAACCACTGTTATATATTGAACAATATTTGGGTTAAAACCAAGCATGATAGCACAAGCCTGGAGAATCCCTCAAAGTCTCTAATTGCTTGGTTTTGGCCCGCTCATTGAGGACATAACCAATCACATGACCAGGTGAATTAGGGCCTTAAGAATCTACCAAGGCCCATATTTTCTTGGTTCTAACCCAAGTAATATTTTCTATACAATTTACGCTATACCCATGTCCTCTCGGCACGGAGGGTCAAAACCAAGCGAATAGTGAGTCTGGAGAATCCCTCAGGGTTTGCTTGATTATGGCCCGATGTCGTTGAGGACATAACCGATCACATGATGAGATTCAAAACCAAGCAAATAAGGGCTTAAGAATTTTCCAAGGCCCATATTTGCTTGATTCTGACCCAAGTGCTATTTTCAATACAATTCATGCTATACCCATGTTCTTGCGGCATAGAGGGCCAGAACCAAGAGAAGTGTGAGCCTGGAGAATCCCTCAAGGTCTCTATTCGCTTGGTTTTGGACCACTTGTTGAGTACATAATTGGTCACGTGATGAGAGTTAAAGCCACACAAATAAGGACCTGAAGAATCCACCAAGGCCCATATTTGCTTGGTTTTGACCCATGTGTTGAGGTCATAAAAGGTCCCTTACAAATGCATTGAAGTCATAAGAGGTTTCAATTTTATTCCTTTAAAAATAAACTAAAGTCCCATTTCGTGTGAAACTGATGCGACTCGCGAGGCTTAGCTATGAGTAATACATATCTAAGCCCAGTCACTCACTATGCCCAAACATAGTATTAAATGAACAACCATAGCCTTGCATGGTCACTCGAGGTGTTGTTATTCCAACTATGCCTTGAACTGAACAACTATGCATGGAGAATCTCAACCAATTGTTACAATTTGTAACTATGCAAATTTTGGTGTCGCGTGACCACAACATTCACTACTCCCCTTGTGTCCTAAACCCGTGACACAGTGGCTTCGGTGCATACAGAGGTGAAACACAGGCAAATGAGAGCTCGCTTGGGGGGGGGGCTGGGAGGCAGAGAGGGAACCTGTCTCTACAATATCCAATGGCACCGAGGTGGATGGTTATGTGGCAAGCAACAAATTCAAAGATTTGGAGATCACTCAGAGCAATATTTCAAAAAGGCAAAGGCAAGGGCGATGTTGATGCGCCAGTAATAGACTCAACGCTTTGGAGCTCACTAAGGGAATGAAGAGGTGGATGAGAGCAAGATCACAAAAAGGAAAAGGCAAGGGCAATTTGCTTTGCCTATTTGGAGATGGAGATGGTGACTGCCCACAATGATCGATTTATGACACCAAACGATAACTTGAAAGGGGCAGATGGGTTGTTCTCACAAGGATAACCACTGTAAATGCAATGAGTGGACTCAGATTCTCATGTGGTACGATCAACCAATTGCCATCAAATCATAAATAATGCTCATTAAAGAGGCACATCCTCCAAAGTTTAGAGGAAGTTTTAACGTAGTGAGAAAATAGTGAAAGAACAAGGACTCCTGCTTGTAGCACTTGTGCTCCCAACCCTCTTTTTGCATCCTCTTCTGCCTCTCCACTACCTCTGAAGGATCTTTTTGCATCCTCTTTTGCCTCTGTAGTGCTCCCATCCCTCTTTCCCCATCCTCTTTTGCCCTGCTTTGTTGATGCAGATCTCTACACACTACACTTCAATATGCATAAATAGAGTGAGCCTAACAATCTTTGTAGCAATAGAATACTTGAGAGGCTTTTGTGTCTCCTGAAACAACTTATTCCTAAAGCTTTCACTAGTTTGGGAAGCTGACAAAGACCAATCCTTGTGTCAAAGGATGGAAGTGGCAAAGAAGTTACACGACACCCTAGCCAAAGGATATTTTGGGTTCCAAATATAACATATCTGCAAGCTCCTTGTGCGGTCTTCCCTCGGGGGGTTCACTGTTTAGTACCCCCCATATAACGTGCGTTCATGGGGTATTGAAAACCCCCCTCTTTTAACATATTTGAATGAATAAAATGACCCCTTATTTCCCAAAATTGAATATAAAACCCCCTTATTTTAATGTATCTTTGCTAAATTGCCTAAAATTATTGCATTTTAAAACCCCTCCTATCGAACTCACGTTATACATTAATATGATTACATAGTGCACCCCCCGAGGGTCTTCCTCGGTACATTTTCTCACCAATAAATGCAGGGAAAGAATAAAAAATCCCAACTATGCTTTTAACTTGTTTCTTGTCCATCCTGTTCGATGGATAAATATTTGCAACTTATACCAAACATGATATCAACCCTAAACCTTTGAAAATAATCATGCAATAAATGAGATATATGCTGAAAGTAATCGATAGTTGGGTCGATGCTGTGGAAAACCAGGAGGAGATGTTTACAACCTTAAGTCTGTCCCCAAACCAAAATGTTTTTTGAATCTTATCATGGTCTTCTTTTCCCTCCTATTCCCACCCCTCTTTATGTATCACCACTTCCTTCTCCCTCTTCTTCATGAAAGAACCTTGGGAATTGCTATGGAGAACCCTCCTCCCTACCTCCCTTTATATAGCCCTTAGGGTTGCCTGCCTAGCTTAGCAGTCGGCCCTTGGCCTAGGTCCTTGACCCCCCAGGGTTGCCCTTGTCATGACATAGTTCTCCCTTGGAGAAGTGTTTTTGTCCTCGAAAACAAAAGTGGGAAACTTCTTCTTAGAAACACTAATGTTTTCCCAAGTGGCACCTTCTTCAGGTCAATCTTTCCACTTGAGTAAAGCTTATCGACATACATGATGACATGTACATAAATCATGGTAGTCTAAGATTCACTCAGGTTCATGTAGTTGGGTAGGAGATTCAATGAAATCAACCAGAATTTGTTGGTCAATAACATTGTCATCCCCATGTAAGCATTTATGTAAACAACTTACATGAAATACCAGATGAATACAAGAGTTTATAGGTAATGAGAGTTTGTAGGCTCCGTCACCAAATTGCTTGAGTATCATGAAGGGACCACAATATCGTGGAGATAATTTAGGTGTTGGCCCAACCTTCAGAATTTTGGAATGCTCTAGCACACACAAAAATTCCTCTTCCCCTTCCATGAAGGTAACTTGCTGATGATTCTCATCAGCGTTCTTCTTATACTTATCCTTTGCTTGTCAAACATTTTGGCGAGGTAGTTTTAGCATAAACATATGGTCTTGGATAAAATCCATGACCTATTGGAGATTTTTAGTTGCCAATCCCACCATAACTTTTGATGACCTAGGTTAAAAATTGTACATTAGCATGAAAGGACTAAATCCAGTTGTTACATGCTTAGCATTGTTGTAAGCAAACTCAACAATAGATAGAAAGTCTTCGCAATACGATTGCTTATTGCTAACATATGCTCGTAGCATATCCTCTAGCACTTGATTGACTCTTTTAGTCTGACCACCATTTGTTTTAGGCTGACCTGCTGTACTTAGGTTGAGTTGTGTACCCAATTGTTTAAACACAACCCTCCAAAAATGAATGTTAAACTTGGGATCACGATTAATCACAATGTTACTTGGAAATCCATACAACCTGTACAAATTGTCCACAAATAACTTAGCTAGCTCTGGAGTCTTAATTGGGTCTACGACCACCCATACCCAGTCATGGCCTTGTATAGTGGTTGGTAAACCCACAATGAAATCCATAGATATACTTTCCCATTTTCCATTAGGAATCTCTAATGGATGCAAGAAACCTCCTACCCTTTAGGTGCTTTGATTTATTAACTTGACATTTCTAGCAGTGCAAGACATAGTCTTGGACATAGCCGTGTAAACCTGGCTAGTAAAATTTTCATCTTACAAGAGCATAAGTCTTCTTAATGCCTGGTGCCGTGCACTTGGAAATCATGACATTCATAAAGATGATTTGGGTCCAAATGTTCGTGTCCCTCGCACTTTTCCCTTGTGGAGTAGATACCCATTAACGATGGAGAAATTCTTCCATCTCTGCAGTTTATCACTCGATAGAGGAGAACTGAGTGTGGAGGTTATAGACACACTACCAACATTGGGGTGAGAAGGATCCCTCATTTTCACATGGATCCACACTTTGGAGTATGTAGCGTCATGCTCATATTTTCCCTTAAAAGAGTCCAAAAACTCACTTCTAATTTCCGTGAAAAGAAGAGAGTTGATCTCAGGCATATGACTAAGAGCATTAGCTACCACATTGTATTGTACTTTATGATACCGGAGCTTTGCGTCTTACTCCTAAAGAATCTCAATCCACCTGTCCTTTCGACCCTGCAAATCAGTTTGTTGTGTAAACCATTTAATGCCTTCATGGTCGAACACAATCTCAAACTGAGCTCCATATAAATAAATCCACCATGTCTTCAAAGCAGACACTATTTCATAGACTTCTCTTTCATAAGCATAGTAATTTTGTTGTATTGAATCATGCTTCTTTCTTTCAAATGCAATTGGCCTTCCCTCCTACAAAAGGACTCCTCCAATAACACGATTACTAGTATCCGTTTCTAAAACAAATAGCTTCAAAGGATCCACAATAGTTAGAATAGGAGTTGTAGATAATATGCCCTTGAGAGCATCAACACTTTGATGTTGAGCAGCACCCCACTGAAAGGTTTTTCCCTTGGCTTTTAGTTGGTCCGTCATCAGCACAACAATATGAGCATAGTTTTTAACAAACCTTTGATAAAAACCAGCAAATCCCAAGAAAATCTATAACTCTTCCAGATTTTTGGGAGAAGGCCACCTCCAAATAGCATCCACTTTGGATTGATCCATGTGCAATCCACTAGCTAAGATGACATGCCCTAGGTACAGAATTTCCTCCGTGAGAAAATCACGCTTCAACTCTTTGGCATATAACTTATTTTCTCTTAGCAATTCAAACACCTGCTTTAGATGTTGCAAGTGCTCTTCTTCAGAGGCACTATACATGAGAATGTTATCAAGAAAGAAAATAAAAAACTTGCCCAAATACGGTCTTAGGGCACTATCCATGAGTGTCATGAAAGTTGCGGGCACATTGGTTAACCCAAAGGTTGAATGCGTACTTGGTGATATCCCGACCGCAAGTAGATTTTAGTAAAAATAAGAGCATGGGTGAGCTTGTTAAACAACTCATCCACTCGTGGTAATGGGTACTTGTTCTTAACACTTGTTGCATTCAAACCACTGTATTCTAAGCACATACGCATGCTACCATCCTTTTTCTTCACCAATAGAATGGGAGAAGCCCATGGTGAAAAACTAGGTTGAATAAAGTCTCTATTGAGATAGTCAGCAAGCTGGTGTTTCACCTTAGCAGCCTCAAAATGGCTCATTTTGTAGGGTGGTTTACTAACCGGTTTACTGTTTGCAACCACGTCTATGCCATATTTCACAGACCATGTCGGCTCTGAGAAAATTTCAAGGGAAACAGAATCAACCTTTGAAAGAAAATGACACAAAGAGTAACATAAGAAAACTTCTTCTATTTCATTATCAAAAGTGAGCTTCATAAGCTCTATTGTACATTTGAGTGGCGAGGAAGGCACATGATTCTCTCCTAAAAGAAACTAAGTTGCATTGTACATTATAAGGTGTACATATAATACGCTTTAAACGGGCGTATTATACGATACTTATCTTTATTTGGCCATATTATTATACGGTGCCACATCAACAAAAACACCTTCTCATATAATTTCTTAGAAATTCGATCAAAATATACATTTTGATCAAAATATAGTCCTTTATATACGTGAAAACCGATTGTTTTCCTCATTATATTTGAGCTGTCTTCCCCCTTGTCTCATCTTTAGGTGAGCTTTAAAACATTCAACAAAATAAAATAAAAATTTTATTTATGAATTTTGTAACGAATTATCAATTTAAGTAAAATGTTATAGCTTAGGGTAAAAAGTTAAATTAGTTAAATGTGGATATAAATGTTTTTTTAAGGTTATGGAGTTTTGAGTCTAGAATTTACCTGCTTTGTGTGAAGTATATATCACACTTGGAGGTAGATTAAGAAGAGTAGTTAATGATTGCTTGCCTTCTATAGAGGAGACTCACACTTGGAAGTGATTTAGGATAGTTAAAGTTACAAGTTACTTGCCTTGTGTTGAACTGTGTTCACACTAGAAGTAACTTAAGTTAGATAGTTAAAGTTAGTAGTTACTTGGTTTGTGTTGAACTATGTTCACACCTGGAAGTAAGTTAGGTTAGATTTATCTAATGGTTTTCTATCATGTATAGAGTAATACTCACACTAGAGGCAATTTAGGTAAATTAGATAATAAACTCTTGCTTTGTGTCAAGGTATTCTCACACCTAGAAGAGATTTAGATAAGTAGTTGATTATGATTGCCTGCCATGTACAGAGTTAAACTCACACTTAGAGGTAATTTAGGTAGGATATTTAAAGATATCTTGCTTTGTGTAGAGTTTACTCACACTTTGAAGTGATTGATATAGGTTAAGTAATTTTTTATCATGATTTAGGTATAGAGTGAAAGCTCACACTTGAAAAAAAAAATATCTTTTGTATTTAGAATTTAAAGAGGTTAAAAATCTATATTTTTTTAAAAACGATAGCAAATTTAGTAATGTAAATGGTATGAGAGTTTGATTTTAGATGTGTATTTAGTAAATAGTGTTGTTTGAGTTTGCAAATCTTAAGAAGATGGTGAAAGGATATGAGTGGAGCTACGTAGAGGAATTGGTCACTGGAAAGAATATATCAAAGTTGAGGTGTAAGACATATTGCCATCATTTTAGTGAAAATGTATACAAGATAGAAGGACATGTGTTCAAAATTCCTGCAAAACGCCCCCTAGAGGTATTGAACGAAAATTTCCTGAGTGGGCACTCAAGGCAAAGAGAGTACATCTTGAGGGCAAAAAAAAGGGTGGTCCCAAAGTAATGGCTCCATCTATGGCTAGGGATGTGGAGATGACACTTGAGAATGATCAAAACGCTCCCTGACCCATGTTATAATCAAGGAGGGTGTCATTCATTGTTGATTGGGGCTTGTAGCTCTAATCCCACCGCAAGCTCTACTAACATAAGCCAAAGTGAAGCATGGATTGGAGGAGAACCTGCACCAAGTGGTTGTACTTTGCATCAGGTATTTGATAAACAATGGCTGCTTGAACTCCATCTTAAGTGGACGCAATAATTTGTTGCACGTGGAATTCCTTTTAACATCATTGAAAATCCTATCTTCAAATATGATTTAATGAGCACAATGAAGAAGGGTTTTGTGGTACTTGATTACAATAAGATGTGTACAAAATATTTAGACAAAGTGAAAGATAGAGTCAGAGACTATTTTAAAGCACACAAATTTTGATTATGTGATACAATATGGATGCACAATCACTCTCAATGGTTGAAAAATTGTCAAAAGAAACCATTGATTAATTCGATGTTGATTTGTCTAAGAGAATCTATCTTACTTGAATCTATCAACACATCCATGAAAGAGAAAACTTGTGGATATCTTGTTGGTGTATATGAGTGTTCAATAAAAAAATAAGGGGGACTAAAAATGTGATAGCTATAGTCACAGATAATGCATCTAACAACAAAGCACCTAGAAAAGCAATTGAAGCAAAGTATCCAAAGATTACATAGGTTCCATGTGCTGCCCACACTTTGAATCTGTGCAGAGAATACATAGGTTTCATGTGTTGCCCACACTTTGAATCTGCTCTTGAAGGAATTTGGAAAAGTTCCTTCTATTAAACAAACTCTTCTCCATGTAAACCACTTAGTGAAATCATTTATTATCTTACGCTCTGTTTAGAAAAAATTACCCAACCAAAAATTCACAGATTTTTTGTGTGACCCGTTTTGCGACATCATGTTTCGTTCTCTCTACACTACAAGAGGTTAAAGCAATCCTTGTTGAAACAGTGGCAGGTAGAAGATGGGACATCTGGCTTGATAAATATCCCAAGTATGAATCTACTGCTTCCAAATGCTACCAGCTTGTAAATTCTCCTCTTTTTTGGAGAAATAGATAAAATTGTTACTATCATTGAGCCCTTCACTCACTTCATACGATTAGTGGACAAAGAAGCCTCTATATTTGGATGAGTGTACTAGTACATGCATGAAGCCTCTCACGAGTTAAAAGACTGTACATCTTATGCAGGAAAGGAGAAATCCATGATGATGTCATTTGTCAAAAGACCACTGCATACTCCTTTACATGGAGCAGAGTTTGTCTTAGATCCCAAGTTCTAGATGCACGATCAATCTTCAAACAATGAAGTGATAAGTGATTTCAAGAAATTGTATGCCTAACTATTAGGCAATGTGGATGGACAAGTGTGGTACACATAGAAGACGGCCTATACTGGAAGAGAAGGAATGTTTGGGGATCCTTGGCATATCGATGCTATCAATACGATGAGTGCACCAATTTGGTGGAGGGAGTATGGTGGAGAAAAAGTGGAACTTCAATATGTGGCTATGAGATTATTGTCTGTAGTCGCCTCAAGTGGTAGCTATGAAAGAAATTGGTCTTCATTTGCTTTCATGCATACTAAACAATGAAATCGATTAAGTCCAAAATGAGATGCGGACTTACTCTATGTATTTTGTAACATGTGACTTATGCATAAGCCACCAAAGTTAGCAGCACGTGCTACTGAAGAAACCTTTAGACGCTTTCAAGCAGACGAAGCAGTTGTAAATGAGCTCAACTCCGATGATGAAATGGAATGGAATTGGAAGATATTGATCCAAAATGTTCAAATGTCAAAGAAAGTGATGACATGATGCCTATGATTGAGGGGATGAATGAGCTATAAAGTTTGTACTAGATTCACAATTAATTTTTTAATGCAAAAGCTGTGTGGAGTTTAGCTTCACTCTCTCTCTCTCTCTCTCTCTCTCTCTCTCTCTCTCTCTCTCTTCCTCCATCTCTAATTGTCTCTCTTTCTCTCCATCTTCTTTCTATCATTGTCGGAGAGAGAGAGAGAGGGAGAGAGAATAAGACTTACACAATTGCAACAACATCTGACATGTTCATTTCGTCCAACAAATAGAGATTTACATAACAAAAAGAGGTTTTGGTTACAAATCTTGAGATTTAAGATACAAAAAGAGCTCATTATTGGTTGGGAGATTTAATTTAGATCATGAACTTGCTCTCCTAGAAGATCAGATACGCCAAATCATGAATTGCCGAATGAATCTCTTGGGCCAACATTACCTATCTCTTCTTTGATTACAAATCTTGAGATTTAAGATACAAAAAGAGCTCATTATTGGTTGGGAGATTTAATTTAGATCATGAACTTTCTCTCCTAGAAGATCAGATACGCCAAATCATGAATTGCCGAATGAATCTCTTGGGCCAACATTACCTATCTCTTCTTTGATTACAGGCCCATATCTTGCCTCGTACCATGCCAACTTTCTTTCTAGCTCCGCTATACGAGCGTGCAGCATGGATGGGGTCTCTCCTTGACTTCCCAAATCCACGCCTTGTCTTGCGAGCTACTCAATGACCATTGTTTCCTTGGGAAAATATGTGTAACCCCTTTTGCAAGGAGGATCTTCTTAATTGGCCTCCCATGCATGATTGTCCTTTGCCGATGCCTCTTGTAGTGGGACGATCATTCCAATCTGCTTTGAGCTGCAATACAAAATAACAATAGCATTGTTGTAGAAAGTAAATTGCCACTTGGTGGCGATATGTATACTTGGATAATATTGAAATCATATTTCTCGTGAGTACAATGTGTTGCAAATCTAAAACTTTTAAGGGAGAAGATGCCTTAGCATTTCCACTAACTCGAAACAATGTATAGCATATGAAATTATTTGGGCATAGCTCCTACCTTGCCTGTAATTCAGTGGATCCCCTTGAAGTTCTGATTCATCCTCTTGGGATGCAGCCAAAGCCCTAAGATCCCCTTGAGCCACCCATGTTTCTTCCTCTTTGTAAATATGGTGTGCCAATGCGTGATTAAGCTCATCAAGCTGCAGTGCATTCTAGTTGGGAACAATATCTTCCATATTTGAATTGCAAAACAAGAAACTTTAATGAGCAAAGTTTATATGTACTTAAAAGAGAGAGACGGTTTAAAGGATTTTATAGATCCAACTTGAAATACTTTAAAATCCTAACTTGAAGAACTCTAAAGACTTAACTGAAAATAAGTTCAAAGATCTAGTATGATATAACACCACACATCTACGGCAAAAAATATGGTTACTTGTTTAATCATCAAGATGCCTCAAGCCAGAATCGGTTACAACATGGTAGACAACATTATAAGCTCCATTCAAACAAAGGCTTAAATCCTATGTTTTAGGCCTATCTAAGGGTTTGGGGAATTTTCCAGTAGCAAGATGTTTATTTACATTTCACAAAAATTTGTGCTTGTGGACCTCATAGGGCTCTGCAATACAAGCAACCAAGCGCTTAAGAATATATAACAGACTATATACATCAAACGATTTGGTGAAAGGAGGAGGATTGGTGGTGATATTTTTAGGAGTAGTTCATGGATAATCTCGCTTGAATTGAGCTCTAGTTTGAAGGCTGAGATTTGGGAGCTTAGGAAATGTTGCCAAAGTGTTCGATGGTATACTTTGTCCCCAATCCGCAATCCCAAACATACACTTCTCGCTCACCAAAGTGTAGTAGAATATTTCTAGTTTGTAGGTCATTGTGAATGAAGTCGTGACTATGCACAAACTTTATGGTCTACAAAAGAGCGTTACAGATCGGAAAAATGTTGTCAATGAACTATTGTATAGTTCTAGATGTGTGCTAAAACTCTCTGATTGTAGGCTTGCTTCCATCAAAATGGAGGCCTAAATCCACTGCTCAAGGTGACCTCCATTCCAAATCTTGAAGATCAACATGGGCCTTTTGTCATAACAAACAAGAGCACAGCTAGATAGTAGTAGTTGTTGTGTCCTGTAGCAGTGTTTGTAAAGTTGGCTTCCTTCCTATCTAGTCCTTGAAGATCTTTTTTGCATAGATAGGATCTTTGAAGAGGGGATGGGCCAATGAAACTTGTTTAACATGTGCAGGTGAAAGATAGAATGGGCCCCAAGTAAGTGTAGGATATGAAGACTTGTAGTATCATCCAGGTGTACAACTGAGGGCTTGGCACCAGAAGGAGGAGGCACATCCTCTTTGGTTCTAGGATGTTTAGAAGAGCCTTCGACTCTATCCTTTCTCTTCAATTCTAAATGTAGATGTGACTAAGTCGCATTCGCTCTGTGATTCCAGATTTGGCTTTGATTTTTGGATGAACCATACTTTCAAAGCTTCTAATGACTTGGCCCAAAAATTTATTTACTGTGTTGTGCATAACTCCATTAGTGAACAGAGCTGGGTCAAATGAAACAGGGAATGCATTGCACAATTCTAGCCATCACTGCTCCACAAGCTCAATCACAAAATCATCAAAATTTGTCTAAAGTTGATCAAATGCCCACCGATGTAAATGATCATTTGGAGCTCCATTGAGAGATAAAAAATGAGCATCATAAATGATTTTGCAATGCTGGTGGGATAACTTTGTCTCTACCATGACTGAAGCCTAAAAATGCACAAAGAAAATAGAATTAAGATTGATCTAGAATAGATATAACTTTGACTTATATCTAAAATTACAATAGTCCTCTTTGCAAAGCAGCACAATGATAGGTAACATTTGAAAATGAGCAACTATATGATATGATACCTCTTTCTACAATGCGATATGATATGATACCTCTTTCTACAGTGCGATCCTGGTCAACAAAAACTAGTAACAAAAGATCTAAAAATACATAACCCCTCCCTGCAGTGCGAGCGGTGGTCAACAACAACTAGAGATGAAGAATCTCTTAAAACCAATCTCCCTGTAGTGCGGTGTGGTAGTCAGCAGTAGCAGCCAGGGATGCAGGATTTAAAATATCTAACCCCTCACTGCAGTGCGATGCGGTGGTCAACAATAGCCAGAGACGGGGAAACTATTAAACCCAATCAACCTACAATGCAACACGGTGGTCAGCAACAACCAAGAATTAAGGATTTAAAATACCTAACCCCTCCGTGTGGTGTGACATGGTGATCAACAATAGCCAGAGACAAGAAATTTATCAAACCCAATCAACCTGCAGTGCGACGCAGTGGTCAGCAAACAGCCAGGAACGAAGGATTTAAAATACCTAACCTCTCCCTGTGGTGGTTAGCAACAGCAAGAGATAGGGAATATATTAAATCCAATCTTCTTGTAGTGCGAGGTGATGGTCATCAATAACCAAGAACAAAGGATTTAAAATACCTAACCCCTCTCTACAGTGCAACACGGTGGTTAGCAATAGTCAGAGATGAGGTATCTATTAAAGCCAATCTTCCTGCAATGCGACGTGATGGTCAACTATATTCATGAACAAAGGATCTAAGATACCTAACCACTCCTTGCAATGCAATATGGTGGTCAGCAACCACCACAGACGGAGAATCTAATTGTACATCCTAAGCTACTTCCTGCAGTGTGACACGTAGGTCAGCAGCAGTCAGGGACGAAGCATCCAAAGTCTAAACCCCCCTTGCAGTGTGACACGAGGATCAACACAGCCAAGGATGGGGGTCTAAACTCTCTCTCTCTCTCTTTGTAGTGTGACACGGGGGTCGCTAGCAAATACAAAGCTAGAGAAAAAAACAAAAACAAGTAGCAGAAATGATTACCTAGTGCTACTTGCTCTCTCTCTGTCTCTATTGTAAGCGTTGTATTTGTGACACTTCAAACAAATTTTTGCGGTGCTTTATTTATAGAGTATAATATATTTTGATCAAAATATATTTTATTTGGATATACATGTATAAATACGGATATACAGCGTATAATACCGAATTATACGTACATTTTTTGTTGTATGGGTGTATAAATGCAACTTATAAAAGCAACACATGTGCACCATGGGATTCAAACATTAGATTGTTGTGCTCATAGCTAAGTTTAAGTGATGGTCCTAGGCTATGCAACTACTCTCAACCAAGTACCACATCCTCTTGCTCCATATTTATGACTTGTAAATCCAAGGACGTGTTACACCCTTGAATTTCCAATGGTACATCTCTCACTTGAGTGTCCCACACCTCGGCGTCATGGCCACTCATCATCGCTACCTTGTAATGGTGGGAACTTAGAGTTTGGGGCAACTTGAGCCGTTTCACTAACCCGTGGTTAGTGAAATTGTGCAAGGCACCATCATCTACCAAGATACACATCCTGTGCCCTTGAATAGATCCATGCATATACACTAGCTCATGTAGATTGAAGGTCTCTTGCCACATGGAAGCTGTTATACAACATTCATGCACCACCTCGCTGTGTGTTACCTCCACATTGGAGAAACAAGAGGAAGATGCAAGAGGCAACAAATGCACCATGTGCACTACTCTCTCTTTTCCTTGGGAAACACATTTCCCCTTGGGACAATCCATTTTTCCATGGCCGCTTCCTAAACATTGAAAACATAATTTTCTTTTTTTGCCTTCTCAAACTCTTCTATAGAGAGAGGCCCTCTAGACCCTTGGTTTCTTGGATGCCTCTGAACTATAAAATTTCTTTTATTGTGCCCACACTGTGTACGTGTATCACTATGTGTAGTGTCACGCACCTGAGTACTATGATTTGCTTTATCATCAGGATCATTGTGGATGTGAGCTTGCACTATGGCCTCCTCAAGCGTCTTGGGATCCTGAGTGTTGACATGCTTCTTAAGATTTGGTGTCAGACCACGGATAAACCCACACACTCTCTAAAAGATATCTAGCCCCTCCAGCTTGAGAATGACATCTCAATAGTGCAAGATATATTCCAAAAGTGTTATGTTTTCGCATGGAACACTTATCCCAAGCCGACCAATTTTTGTTTGCTTCATTTATGAGCTGAAATTCCTTTCTAATTATAGCCTCAAAGGCTACCCAAGTCTATGGTAGGATGCCCTCCTCCTTGAGAGACATCCACCATTTATAGGTGTTGTATTTTAATGTCAGACTTGTTTGCAGTGCCTTGACTGCATCCAAAGTACATAGCAGATTGTGAGTACTAAAAACCGAGAAATTGTGCAAAACTCTGTTGCCCATGGAACCTTCCTTTGAGATTGTTGTCGATCAAGTAGATGCTACCGTTTGAATTTTCATTGGAAGCTTTCTGGTTCTGCAGAGCTTTCCCATAATTGTTGGCTATGGCAAGGTTCGCTAATTTAAATCCTCTTGAATATTTGCTTGCCTAGAAGTCTCTGCAAATTTTTTCAATGTTCAAAAATTCATCAAATTGTGAAAAATTCGTCTAATTACCCCTCGTCTGATCACCCTAGAAGCGGGTTACTTGAAGAGGTGAAGGGGGGGTGGCCCGTGGGCACCCTCCATTGGAATTACTTGAAATTTCCCTAAGGCTTAAAGACCTTTGGTGCTGGGTTCAACAATGTTTTTTTTGAATGACCACATAAATGGTTATCTACTGGTAGCACTTGCATCACACTTGACCTCAACTCAAAATTTCAAAAACTTGCACATAATTGTTTTATTGTTGGTCTTGATAAATTATCTCCTATTCAAGTTACCAATATCATTTCAAGACATTGTAGTGATCTCGGATATTTGGCTGAGACAATCAAATTACCTGTGCTATTATCTATCTGTAAACATAAAAAAAGCAAGTTAGGTGGATATTTGATGCCTTGAATGGGATCTTTACGGATATTACTATTTATTCCTTGACCTTATATTAACCAAGTTTGAATCAATCTGTGCATCAAAACAAATGATATGTTTAGATTTTCTCAAAGTCCACTACAATCCATTTTGTCTTGTTATAAAAGCTTTACAGAGGGTACTCTCAACCTTCCCAAACAGATCTTTCATCTCTTATCTATTGACATAATCGATCAATGTTACAAAAACATTCCCCTTAACGGGGATACAAGACTTAATTTTTTTTTGAGAAAAAAAATTAAGATTAAGATTACTCTTAGCCATGCTCGGCTAAGAGGACTTTCCCACATTTCTCTCATTAATAAACTGAGATGGATTAAAAAATCTAACTCATCACACACTTCCCACTTTGATGAGAATAAGCTTAATAACGCCATTGCATGGATTCTTGATAATTGTTCAGTTCACTTTGGTAGCCATTGCTACAACCAAAGCCTTGGTATTCCAATGGGCTTTTCTTGCTCACCTCTGTTGTACAACTTATACCTAGCTTTTTTTTTAATATAAATGGTTTATTGAAACCATGAAGAATAAAAATACCAATTACAAACTTTTTCTCTTTAATCGTACATATAGATACATGGATTATATCCTTAGCCTTAATAACAGAACCTTCTTTGATGAAATCAAGCAGATGTACCCAAACTACCTTAAAATAGAACCAACTTATGGAAATGGGTTTGATACGTCTTTGGGGGTTTTTTGCACCTCTATACAATTCCTTAACATCTTGATTCTACTACACAATCCTTGTAATGGTAGCTTTGATCTCCGTTTTGTTTGGAAGAGAGACAATATTAAAATCTCTTTTATAGAGTTTATTAAAAAGATGAGTAATTGACCACTTAAAGCAGCACTAAACACATGTATTAGTCTAATTTACATGATCTTATATTCTTCTTCTGATTTCTTTTCAGCATGGGAAGACATCAATCATCTCATTCACAAATTTTGCCTCAATGGCTTCAAGAGAAACGACCTAATTAACGCTATCACTTAAGCTATTTCACTAAATAACTAGCCTGGCTTAACAATTAATTGTACAACTCTCATCTCTTTATTTAGGCAATATTCCCATATGCAATGGGCCTACTGCCAACCCATGGTGTATGGTGCCTGGGATAGGGCGGGTACACACACACACACACACACACACACACACACACACACACACACACACACACACACACACACACACACACACACACACACACACACACACACACACAGGTATTGCTCTTGGCTATGGTTGGTTAAACCCATGCTTTCACCTTCTCTCCCACAAAAATATCTCTGATAGCTTTGGGTTTTCCTCTACCAAGTTTCAGCTATAAGCTACTGGTATATGCCCACTCATACTCACAACAGATTTTTAATGAACATTGCTTCTATACACATCTATGATATGGCCTAGAACCTTGAGCAGATTGATACCCAACCAAAGTATGAGTATGAGTATAGCCAACCAAAGCCTATTGATTGTACTGATCGTGGGGGATTCAGTGTCCTGTGAAATTCATGAGGCCTAAAACTTTCACTTTTGCTATAAAAGGAGGTGAGGGTTGCTTTGGCACCTCACTTAGCCTTGGTTGCGCTAGTGTGTGTATGTGAAAGAGAGAGAGAGAGTGCATTGTCGCTTACTATGCAGTCATGGATCTACTTGAGCTCCCATCTCAGGTTGGTGCTTACCAATCTTTTTCTAGTTTGTAGCTTTTACTTGGGGCTTGTTGGCATACTTGTGTACTTTGCATGTGCTTTACTTTTTTCTTACTATCGGCATACTGTTGATACTGGTTCATGCTACTAAAATTTTTCTAGCTATATTGGACCCGCTTTGTATGTTCCTACTACTTTGAGCTTTGCATAATAGGTTTAACCCACTGCATAATATGCATAATGCTTGGCATCCTAATTGCCATATTTTTGGTATCGCACATAACACGGTAATTTTTCATTACTTATGCTTGATGTGATTTTCCATGTTCAGCACATACTCTATAAAATGTTTTTTCTTTCAAATCACGGACACTTAGTACACTGGTGGTACTCTACTTTACTAGACACTTGGTATTTGATATGTTTGCTTGCTCAATGCACATGTTGCCCATACTCTTAAATTATTTTTTCTTATTTAAATGAAAACAAAAATGTCGTGTTTTCTGCATGTTGTCTGGACTTTTTGTTGCTCTTTTTGCTATCTGATGATTATTCTGATGCAAGTTTTTTTTATAAAAAACAAATGGAGATGGCATCTCGTTATCGTTTACTCTTGCTCAATTTTTTAGCCTAAGTGGGTCTGATACTTGATTGAAAAAATTGTGGCTCCATCTCTGGCTTGGGTTTTCTTTTGTTACAGCTAAAATCTTAACCGTGGAGCATTTAAATGTGGTAATGGCGTAGTCGGTGTTTCTTGATGGTGTAATTAAATCTTGTGGCTTGAAGACTATGGAGTTGGCATTGGTCTTTAATGAAATATATAGGAGTCTCTCTGCTTTGGATACCTTTGAAAGGCTATACTAAGCCCAGTTTTTGTAACTACTTTGGCTAGTTTTCTAGAGTAGCCTATGTGGCATAAGTGATGTTGTCTCTAAATGGATCACAAGTGTGGGAAAAAAAAACATTATGAATGAATGGCTCCATTAAACTCCCTAAAAAAAAAAGACACCCAATGGAGTGATTGATATATTTATACAAAAATACAGTTTGATTGGAACAAAAGTTGGGTGTATAACACTTATATCAAAAGGGGTAGTGGCCTTTGATCGGAATTTTAACTATTTAAATAGCTATTTAAGGGCTCAAAATATTGGGGTATAAGATAACCTTATTTATAACATACAATAACTCACTTGTATCTCAAAGGAGTGATGACCTTTTTTATTATAAGTTAAAAAAGGAACAAAAAAAACATTTAAAAAAAAAGACAGAACAAAAATTACTTTAGACAGTTGGTTTAAAGTTAAAAAGGTTGTAAAATGGACATGGATAACAAGTGATAAAGTCCATCGACACTTGTAAAATGGATTCAAAGCTAACATATCTATTGTCTTGTTTAAATGGATCCAGGTGAGGACTCTATTCTTTCTTGCATTTTTTTGGCTTACCTGTTGTTTGTCTCACTAATGTACTTGTCTTTTGTCACATTATAGAACAATCGGTGTAGACTATCTCATGTATAAAAACACTAGAATGAGATCTCACTCTCTTATCTATATACAAAAATAATTCAAAGACTGAGTTGTTTTTGTGCTACTCCTTGTCCCTTGTTTAAAGCCAGTTGTCTTTTGAACTATTATGTTCTTTTGTTTATATGTGTTAATTTAAAACAGCAACACACACACACACTCTTTCAAACATCATAATCTATGTTGAGAGGATAATACTATAATAGAGGATATCATTTTCCTCATTCATGTGTACGAGTACTCATACACATGTACTCTCTCTCTCTCTCTCTCTCTTTTTCTCTCTCTCTCTCAACATCCATCATTCACAAATCTCCCTCTTTTTCTTCTCGCTCCTCTCCCACGAATTTCTTTTCTTAGTGAGCACACATATATCAAGGACCAAAACACACTCGTATCATTAAACACATCTCGGGGGGTTCACTATGTGTAAAACTACCATATCACGTGCGTTCAAGACATGTTTAAAAACCCCTTATCTGTGAATTTTGTTACAAATGTAATGTACCCTTTTCTTTTAAAATCTGTAAGTTTTTTTCCAATTTGAAAAAATAATGTCCTTCTGTATATATATTTCTGTAAGTTTCAAGAACTTTAAATACCCTTCTGTTGAACTCACGTGATAGGTAACATTTTTATCAGGTGACCTCCTCGGGAAACACATACATGCTCTTTCAAATATTTAACACAACTCAATCAGATCTCTCTCTCTCTCTCTCTCTCACACACACACACACACAAGGACAAGTATACGTCTAAACCATTTTGCAATGGTATTAATGCTAACAAGTGGCAAGATAGAATGATTACTAAACCAAGATAATGCAAAACATCTTTGCCAATAGTCCAATACCAAAACAATCCAAATCATCTTTTCCACATTCAACCCCGGGGTCTTCACTAAGGATTACCGTATGGTGTCACGTGAGTGTACAATAGGGGGGTTTATGAGGCCAAAAAGGTAGATTTTACAAAGGAGGGTACCGTACATAGGGGGTAAAATGGCAGTTTTGGTGCACGCAACACATGGAAAAAAAGGTATCACAAATTTTACCAAACATGGGGCTTTACTCTAGGTTGGGATATGTGCGTTCATGGCTAAGAGCATTGTAGACATCTACTTTCCTAGCACAGGCTGATGTATGAGCATGTTTTCATTTTGGCTGAATCCAAGCACTCTCAAGAAAATGAAGTACAAGTGCTTGCAAGCCAAATACAATTTCTTCTTGGCCTCCTTGTTGGTGAAATTGAGGCATGTGTAGTAGGGCTTATCCTTGATGTGCACCTCATACACCCCCACATGTTCATCTCTTGCATGAGACTCGCGAGACCTTGAAGACCTCATGTGAATTTTCTATGATGGATTTCTCCTCAATCACCTTACCCTTTAAACAAAGATCCAGTTGCTGCCTCCCTAAAATGGAAGTACAAAATTGACTCTTATGCCATTTCTTAGTATTGAACTACTACTACCCATTTTTGTTGAAGCGATAAGAGGAGTCACCTCCTCTGGGGGTGCACTATGTAATCATCTTAATGTATAACGTGAGTTCAAAAGGAGGGGTTTTAAAATGAAAACCATTTAGGCAATTTAACATAGATACATTAAAATAAGGGGGGTTTTATATTCAATTTTGGAAAAAAATCCTAACATTAGGCAAAATTTGGACTCACAAAGGGGCCCTTTAAGGAGTTTGACTTTACCTCTCTCTACCAAAACGGACGCATGGATAAATTTTTGCAAACAAACTCCAAAGTTGGCGGAGGTTTGACAGTTAGAATGTCCTCTTCAAGCTCTATCTACTGATATATAGCACGCCATGAGATTCCTCATATTTTAGAAGATTCTTTTGTTGATTCACCTATGATGTGACAACTCTGTCGGAATCTAAGTGAATCAAAAAAAGAATCTTCTAAAATATGAGGAATCTCATGGCGTGCTATATATCAGTAGATAGAGCTTGAAGAGGGCATTCTAACTGTCAAACCTCCGCAACCTTTGGAGTTTGTTTGCAAAAATTTATCCATGCGCCCGTTTTGGTAGAGAGAGGTAAAGTCAAACTCCTTAAAGGGCCCCTTTGTGAGTCCAAATTTTGCCTAATGAATAAGGGGTCATTATTCATTTAGACATGCTAAAAGAGGGGTTTTTTTAATACCCCACGAACGCATATTACATAGGGGCGTACTGAACAGTGAACCCCCCGAGGTCACCTCCACCCGTGGGAGGATTCTGCATTGTTGTTGCACCCAATTGTTCTTTTCCAACTGGCTCCACTTGAAATCCTCCTTCAAGCAAAATCTTAACTTCTTCATCTGTAAGATTTGTTCCTACATCAACTGGCCAAATTGTTGGTGGAGGTGCTGGCCTTGGATCTATATTATGATCCACAACATAATAATGAATAACATGGTTGGGATAGAACCAAAACCATTAGCTCAGTAGCCCATTTTGATGTTTTCTATACCCCTCAAAAGAAGGTGCACGAGTCCCTTTACTACATGCCACTATATTTTGTCCACATATTTTTCCACCATTGGGGGTGCCACTACATGTTACATGGCTACTGATTGGAGTTCTTCTATTTTTTCACATAGCTGCATTGGCCTTTTGTTCCATAACACTTGTTTGTTCCATAACACTTGTCTTTATAATTCTCACTCCCATGTGCTATGTAATGGAATTGGCCTATTTAACTTGAGAGTAGCGGAAATTAATGAGAGTACTTTTGAGAAATGACTTTGTGAGCATAGCAGGTGAACATAATTGAAGATAGCAACATAATCATAGCAATTAGTTAGCTTGGCATGAAAAATACTTTTGCAAGAGAGAGAATTCAGACAACATGACTACAATTGAGGACTAGATTTATGTGGAGCCGGTCCCCCCTCCAATAGGCATTTGTATTATGATTTATCCCATTAAGAGAGACTTGTTACAATACAATCTTTGTGTTTCTTGTGGCCTAGGTGATGCAATGAAGATGGAAAGCTTCATGCATCACAAACATAACATAAACTTGAAGAAAGCTTTAACTATCCCAAGCCTCAGTCCCAAGACCTCAAACACCTTCGAAGGTGGAGAGAGCTAGCAGGGAATGAGGGTAGGGAAGAGGAAGAAGAAACATTTCATAGGAGAAAGAATTAGTTCCTCACTTATCGTAACTCTTGTTGCTAGCATACATAATAGCATAGTAATGAAGAAGAAGGAGATGGAAAGCTTAAGCATTGAAGCATGGATCTTGGTTGGATTTGCACTCCATAGCCAAGAGTGTTGGTGTAGGCTCTCAACCTCTACTTGCTTGGAGAAGGAGAGGGAGCTCTTGCAGTTTGCATAGCACACAATGAGAGTGTTTGTGAGTATGTGTGGGTGAGTATAACCCCTAAGAAAACCCCTAGCTTGCTTGGGTCGACCCCCCCTTGTAGCTCATGCTTGAAGCTCATTGGACCCCTCCAGGCCTAGCCAATCACAAGCAGGAGGCATTACAAGGAACAAGGGTAGCCTTCGGACAAGTGTCCCCCTTTCCCCTTTGAGAGAGAGGGATTGATAAACGCAAAATCAATTAATTAAATCTCCTAAATTATCATTGGACCCCTTGGGTGGCCAACCAATAGGCTTCAGGCACACCATGAGGGCAACATGAGGAGGAACTTGACAAGTGTCCCTTTTGATTTCTTTGTACCATGCATGCCTTGTGTGAGTGTGTGGGTGCTCTCTCTCATCCCCCCTCATGTAGGGCTCGCCCCCTCTTTGTAGGGATTGAATATTTGACTTTTTGACACCTCAAGCCCCTTATGCATAGGCCCAGTTCCCACCACAAGCTTGGCCCTTAAGCACTTTAAGCTTGGGCTAGGTTCTCACCTCAAGTGCAACCCTAGAATCTCAAGCATGTCAAGCACCTCAATCATCAAGCACCGCAAGCACCTTAGTCATCAAGCATGACAAGCACCTCGAGCTGGGTCGAGTTCCCGTGCCTCAAGGTCAGCCCTAGCTTACCTAAGGTCAAAGGACTTTTACACACATTATTGGAGGTCTTCAATGAAGCTAACCCTAAGGTCTTATGCTCCATTGGTTAGCCTTGCTCTTTGATAGACCATCTCTCATTTGGGCCCCTTTACCATTAGCCCCGTGTTGAGATAGATCTATAAGCACATGTCTATATCTTAACCCTTGTTCCCGTTTATTCTCCCACATTAAGTGATCAATTTAATATGAGAAAATCATTTGGGTTGGTTAGATATTAGATATTAGATTTTATGACATGGTACCCCTGAATTCTCCCTAAAAATGATCTTCCTAGGCCTTCCACATGATGTGCGATCACATTTTTTTGCATTGTATTCCAGTCTATGTGTAGATTCATCCTCAACATAAATCACAATCAATGGCCCTCTCTTTTGCCAAATAGTTTCTTTGACTCCTTCAAGAGGAGTTTCAGACTTATACATGGATGTTCCAGATGCAGCCTCATTTACTACTCTTATCACCTATGTTGGACTAGAGTAAACTCTCTCCTTGAGTCTCTCTAATGAAGGACCCTTTCCAATATGTTTACCTTGAGAGTAAGAAATTGCTTTTGTGCTTTGTAGTATTGCATATGCCATATTGCAAGTACATGCATCATAAAATGATTTTTTTTTATAAGTACCTCGCCTACAAGCCATCTCCCATGCTTACTCTCAGCCAAGTTGGTTCTTGGAGTTTTTTTCCCATCACTACTTCTCTCTATTGTCGTCATGATGCTTTTCCAATGTGCAATATGCACCTCCCACCAACTCAACCAAGAGTCCATTGCGGGGATATTTTTGTCCATGCAATTTTCATTGCACCACCATTGCCAAGCGAGACGAGACGAGACTATAGCTGCCTCTCTAGATGAAGCTAAATGACACTTTTTTCACATCTCTTTGTGAGTTAATTTAAATGAAGAAATAATGTACTTTGTTGTGTGTGCCATTATGCTTTTCTTCCAATAATAGAGGCAAGATCACTCTCAATGTTGTAGAACATTGCCTTTTCCACCATTCAACACAGTGCGAACTATATTCTCATGTGCTTTGTGGGCCATGAATCCATGGAAATCTTTTCTCTCACATCCATGCCCTTCCATAACTTCATTTATGCACTGCCCAAAAAGGATTTGTGCTTCCATATCTTCCTCTTTCATCTCACAAGTTGCAACATTGAGGAGATCTTGCATGCTTTAATGTAAGACATTCATATTTGTATACATATTATTAGTCATTTTGTAAGATATGTCAAACTTGAAAATTTGTTCTTGAAATAACAAAACTTGGATCGTAAACATGACATGCCATGGTCACCCAATCCGCAACTCGGTGAGTGTGATCAATAGGGATTTCACTGACGTGATTGCGATCGTGTGATCATGTTAATAACACAAACACATAAAAAATATGTGATCATGTTAATTATTAACATGATCTTGATGGTGACCTGCAAAAACCAATAGAGTCGGTAGGCCCACCGGGTTTTTTCATTTTCTTGGCAGGGCCCACTGAGAAAATGAAAAAGCCCGACGGGCCCGATTGTATATAGTAAACCTCTTCTTACTTTGGCATTTTAACTAGGCAAATCCCTTGGGAATGTATCCGAGCGTCGGGTATATTCATCTCCTTGTGAATTGACCTAAGGTTACAGAGTCACAATTCCTTTTTTTGGGCCGAACGTGATTCTTAATTTGGTAATAACTTCTAAAACTATTTAAATCCTTCACCAAACATAAAGATATGAAACCAAAACAATTGAGAATTTGGAGAGTCATTCTCATTGTGATGAAGCTATTGGTACATAAAAGGGCCGAAGCTGGTTTTAGAAGATGAGCATATTTAAATAACGAGTTGATAGTCAAGGGTCGGATGTCGTGTACTAGTGTATTGGGTATATAAAGATCCTTGAAGTTTTGCATTTTTCACCATCATGTATTTGAATTGATACACATTGTCACTGCACAATATGAGAATTGGATGCATAAGGGGGCTACAATCCTTGATTGGATACAAGTAGTCCTCAATTGTGTAATTGTATTGAAGATTTCATTGCCTTGTTTTATGCATTGGTTTATATAGGGAGTGCATTATGTATTATGAAAGATTGTTAGTGCACAAGATGGTCAATCATCGACATTATTGCTTTTGTGTGTGTTTTGCAAATAATTATCATCATTCAATATATTTATAATTGCATTGACAATTTCATAATATTTTTGTATGCATAATTTCATGTAGAGAGTGCATTGCAATGTGTTTGTATATTGCTCAGAACATATGTGGTCAATATGTGATATTGATTAGAGTGCATTAAAAATCTCATATTGTGTAGATTTGATTGCTTTCTTAGTGATTGATTTTCTAATATATATTGAAAAGAAGAAAATTATTTTTAAAACTAAAATCTAGTTCTTATGTCTTCACTATTAAATTGAACGCAATGGAGCAAAATGTTGGCACAAGTGATACGAAGGAGGCAAAGAATAAAAAAGACCCTAGCAAACATGGGTTTTGAATCTCAAATCAAAAAAATTATCTCCCAGATTCGACCGGACAGACAGACTTAGTATTGGAGTATAACTTGGTCTAAACAAGTTGAAGGTTTATTCAGACAATTTCTACAGAATCCTTACAAAGTTGTCATTGGTTCATAAGCTCTTAAAGCCAATCTGTAGAAGTTGTTTTTTAGAATGAAAAATACTCAAAATTGACAGATTTACTGAAGTGAATGATGGATGGAAGTAAAGTGATCATATTTATGGAAACAAAAAGAGGTTGTGATTAAGTTACTAGACAATAGGAAAGAAATGGCCTCATTTTCGGGCCTTTTAGCTCTAGTGAGAGAATGCTCCTTAGCCAATAGGAAGAAGGCTAACGTTACGCAGAAAAAATCTTTTTTCTCATTTTGAAAATGTGCATGAAAACCATTTTGGTGAAATTGTCACTATCACCAGAAAAGTAAGGCAGTTGATAATGACATCTTGCACAAGCACCGAACACCTTTTTATGACCCGATGTTGCTATCCTATAAAGTGAAGTACTTGTGCTTGTGCATCTCGCACAAGCATCAATCACCTTTTTATAAAGTCCTCGCAATTTAAATTCAAATAGATCGTACTCGATAGTGATTGATAGGTACTATTTAAGACTATGAAGGAGTCAGAACCAAGCGAATAGAGGCCCTTGAGGGGTCTCTAGGACCTCTATTTGCTTGGTTCTGACCTCATGAGGCCCTGTAACTAAGATATAGCATTTTTTAAAGACCCCGATCCATCCGGAACGTCCAAAAACCTTAGGATAGCTCTTTAAAACGCTGAAATCTGACGTCTCTGGCTCAAGATATAGCATTTTTAAGCCTAGGGCCTCATGAGGTCATTACGAAGCGAATAGAGGCCCTTGAAGACCTAGAGGCCCTTGAAGGTCTTCAAGGGCGTCTATTCGCTTCGTAATGACCTCATGAGGCCCTAGGCTTAAAAATGCTATATCTTGAGCCAGAGACGTCAGATTTCAGCGTTTTAAAGAGCTATCCTAAGGTTTTTGGACGTTTCGGATGTAGGTTGACCTTCAAGGGCCTCTATTTGCTTGGTGATGACCTCATGAGGCCCTAGGCTTAAAAATGCTATATCTTGAGCTAGAGACGTCAGATTTCAGTGTTTTAAAGAGCTATCCTAAGGTTTTTGGACGTTCCAGATGCATCTGTGGTATTATTATTTTATTTTGAAAAAAACTCTTATGTGTTTTTTCTCATCGCACATCACATCACTCATTAAGATTACATACATGGATTTTTGTGTACAATTAAGTTGGGCTCTCAAAAAGCATTTTGTATGAGCATGCATTTAAGTGATTGAGCAAACTTTTATGTATGTACTATGAGAAATAGAATTCCAAAAAAAAACTTTTGCATTTCTCATAATTACCTCTCTCTATGCTGAGTTGGTGTTTCTTACAGGGCCCAAAATTGAGTCCAAGTTTCTCCTAATGCAACTTTGAATGGATGAATTTGCAGCTTTATCTATTCATGATGATAAGAGTCAAGATGAACGAGAATTGGCTTCTTTGTGAATTTAGATCTTTCAATAGCCCTATAATGACAACAACAGATGTTGGAGCTCGGGGTTTGGATGTGAAGGACATAAAGCACAAGAAAGCAAAACAACAACAAAGACCACACCGACATTGACAATAAGGTCATGTCAAGGATGAAATGAATTTGGAGGGGGGGAGTGTTGACCCATGGGTCAACAACATGACATAACTCAATTTCCATGCCAAAGTCTTATTTTTTGATAGTTATGAAATGATGTGGATTATGGTTAAAAAAATCATTTATAATGAGTAGTTATTCTAGTTGTAGAAGCCGGGGTGCAATGGCACTTCCAAATTGTAAATACAAATCCATTCGACCCCTTGAACTCTATTTGGATTTAGCATATGGTAGCCTTACTATATCCCTCATGTCATGCTAGTGATTCCCTTGATGTACCATCAATCTGCTCATGTTTTCATCCCTTGGCATGACATAATATACAAAGAAATCACGTGTGTGCAAACAAATGGGCGGCTATCCACAATAGTGGCCAAGTAAGCTTGCCTACAACCTCGAGGTTTCACTTTTTAGACCTGTAAGCTACTTTGTGAGTTCAAATGAGTGAGTTTCTTAATTGCCAAAATTTTAAAATGTCAACAAGATTATATCAACACTACTTCTGGAATCGGACACTTAAGTGTCCTGTAAACAAGGCTTTTTTTTGGGATTTTTTTCACTAGAAATATCAAGCAAAAATTAGTTGCAATTTTCTTTAATAAGTAGCCCAAGACTCAAAGTAAAGCTGGAAATGTTTACCTCACCAAATCTTACGTCAATCGAGTCATTTTTAAGGATTTTTCTTCGCCAAGTTTACCATTTTGCTTGCATGGCTATGGTGTGCACAGCACGGCAGGGGGACATAATTCGGTCGAATGGTTGGCCATATGGTACCATGGACCCAAATTTTGGGCACCTTTCAAGTCTATGCACATTAGAAAGTGTGCGAACAAGGCTAATATCAAAATTATTTTCAAATGGCCGAAACCAAAAATGAAATTTGTAGATCTTCATAGGAAACAGAGCGTTCATGTGTTGTAGGTTTTTTGTGCATTGTAGAAAACTCCTCGCAAAAATTGTCATGGCACGTCCTTCAACACTTAGTGGCATGCCTTTGAATGCATTTTGAAGCATTTTAGAAGGACAAGAACTCTTGCTTTTGGCTTTGGCTTTTGGCCTTTATTGGGCAAAATAAACCCACCCTCATGATTGGCAAAGCAGGATGTAAAAGGTCAAGATTGATGCCTTCAATACACGCAAAAAACTATTCGAATGTATGTTTGAAGATTATGATACTTTCTACATGCTATCATGGGATGATATTTGCAAGTACGTTGTTCTTCAAGAGGAACAAGCACCCGATCTGTCGATTTCGGTTACTTTAGATCATGATGATGAGCGGTCTTTGGACTATTTCTTGGCAAGTCAAAAGAGGAGGTTGAGATGATCAAATCTATTGCCCCATGTGGATATAGATCATGTAATTGATGTAATAAATAAATGTTGCAATCATGAGAATTTGATGCATGCTACGGTGTCGGGGGATATGTGTTCGAAACGTGAGCCAGGAAGGCATCGGGCCTTTGGCTGTCAGAGGTGTGAGAGAGAATAAGAACAGCAGGTGGTGCAAAAAGGCTATGGCAATCACAGTAATCATCAATTAATTGAGTAATGCTCTAAGTATAACTTAACCCTTAGCCAAGGTGGACTGTTAACAGCACCGTCACTTGGATCATCTGATAACTAGGAGTTTAAGCTCCCATTTTACAAGATTAATTGGGCCGTTAACAACACCAAGACTTAACAAGATAATTAATCAATCTCTAATTGTTGACGGTGATGGTAATTATCTCTTGTCCCTTTATCTGCTTCAATTGCCTTCAAGATTTTTCAAACTTCATTTAAGTTCATTGTGTCAATCATCATGCTTTAGTTATTGTCCAATTGTTTTTCAACTTCCTATTTTGTGTGCTTTGCACTGCCTTAACTGCTGCTCTCTAGTACCCTTCTCTCATGCAAAGCAACCTCCTCAATGGAGGCTCAATCTTGCTTGTGATCTGAGAACGAGAAAGAGAGTTATCCCCTTCTTTCCCTTTGCATCCTGTTCTTTTCCCGTTCCTCGTTACCTCATTCCAAGCTCTCCCCTGCATCCCTGCTCGCTGCCACGCCATGTTTCTCCTTATTTTTCCTCTCCTTCACACGCGCTTACCCCTTTTTTAAGCGGCTAGCCATTGGCTCTTTAATTTGGGCGGTCACTGCCTCATTTGCCTTGGGCAACCGGCCCTTGTAGTGGCACCACATTTGGTTACATGTTGACCAAGGCAATGATAGAAACGGCACCAAATATGGCATACATAACAATCAAAGCATTGCTAAGCACGACATTCTCTTCCAACATTCCTTGACTAACAAATATATCAAGTGAATTTTGCTGCCCGTAATAAGGTCTTGAAGAGTGCCACATGCCCTCAAGATGCAAGTATGAGGGATTGCATTTTAGGAATGGCCTTCCCTTCGCATTCGGTTAAGGAGGGCACACCGATTGACCCGGCATGGAACTAGCCTCCAGGGAGAACTAATATGGCGATATCTTAGTAGCCATAACTTTGACTGCTTATCTGAAAAGACAAACCTACTCCACAAATTGATCACATCAGCCCCATGCATTCATATCAACTTTGAACCTTCATCAACAACTGCAAAAATCCGGTATGGATCTGCAAACATCTCAAATTCAAATTTCCATAGCTTCTTTACCGTAGCTCCAAGTAAAGACAAGCCGATAGAGCACTTCAAGCACTGTAGTTCAAGACCATAATCTCCCATATGTAATCACTTCAAGAATACTCATTTTTAGCATCATTAAGGCATCTGTTGGCCCCTTAAAGCCACATCTGGCAATCATTAAACGTAAAATTAGCTTGTTAGCAAGTCGTGAACACTGATCATTAATCAGGTAAGGTTCAATTAAGCTCAATGTGCATCTTTCTAGTATCTTTCTTAGCATGGGAGTGGAGCTGCACAACAACGGATGCAATGGATGATGTAGTGAGACAATACAAGAAACAATGTTTAATTATGAGGAGCTTATGCAAGATCCACCTATGTATGAAGCTATGCATGAGGAACCTAAAGAGTTTGAGGATGCCTCTGGATCTATGCATGTTTTGGTGGTTGTTAGTAGGAGAGGATGCCCTCCAAAGTGCAAAGTTGTGGGAAGAGGTAGACCAAAGTTGCAGCAGCTTGATGTGGTTTGTGACAGTCATATAAATGATGCTTATGAGGTTCTTGATGGCCATGTTGATCCATTTCTTGATGCTCAAGCCACCAAATTTGGCAAGTCCCATGCTCATGGAAAAGGTTACAAGCTTCAAAGAAGTGGGGCAAAGTGCATAAGCATTCTATCACAAGAAAGGTTGGCCTTCATACATGTATGAAGCTGAGGACTTTGGTGATGAACATGCTTCTATGGGAGAAGAGGATGAATGTGAAGATGAGCTTCGGGAAGTTGAAGGGCCCGTTTTACACAAGAGTGATGAAGAGGTAGATTGGTCTAATGTATCCATGCCGACATGGAAGAGTGGGGAAAGTATGCATGTGGAGCCTGAGGGGACATTCAAGAAGCTCCCCTTGTTTTTGGGATGCGTTATGCAAAGGTCATTTGTCCTTCTTTGTGAGTCTTATATTCTTTTCCTACTTCTCATATTTTATACAATATGCTCTCCAAAGGAGGGGGTAAGATGATCCATAACAAAGATGCTAGATTTATTCTTAAAAAATTAAAAAAGGACACTAAAGTGTCCTTTTTGGTACCAAACTAGTGTTGACAAGGGGTTTTTTAATGGAGTTTAAAGAAAAAGCCATAATTTTGTTAAGAGAAAGGGGTCATTTTATTACCTGAAGCATAGTAAGTAAAGGGTTGTTTTTTAATACCCTTTGAACGCACTTAAAGGTGCATCCCTTGAGCCTACAAGTCCATATAAAACTCGCGTAGAAGGTAGTTTTATCATAATACCATTGAAATGTGTCATGTTTGACTTCCCAAAATTAATGAATTTGGGACAACTTTCATTGAGACACTTCAAGGCACCTACACAATGGCCTTTATGATACACTCCAGGAAATACGATGTTGGAGTTTTGCGGTTGGTCTAGCACTATGGACCATACTTATGTTCCAATTTTGAAGTGAAAGCTCGCCATTGCCCCCCTTTTTTGTTGTCTCCCCTCTCTCCCTCTTTCTTCTGGCTCATGGTTTTTTCTTTGTGGTGTTGGTGTGGTTGTGTGTAGTCCCAAACCCTGATTTTGTTCTACAAAGGGTGAGAGAGAGAGAGAGAGAGAGAGAGAGAGAGAGAGAGAGAGAGAGGTGTGTTTGTGGTGTGGAACAAGGTTGTGTGTGTGCGATATATGTTGGATCTTTCTGAGAAGTGTATGCATATGTTGGTGTATCAAAACGAGTGTGTTGATTTTGAAGGTGAAAATGAGTGGTTATGGGTGTTGTGTATATCCTAGGCTATAGAGAGGCTTTTATTTTGTGCTCCAGGTGTGTATCCCCTTTCCATCTTTTGGTGCCCCCATGGAGGAGCACACTGATTGCTCCTGATTTGGTGACGAAGTGCAATTTTTTGCATTGGTGAAGATTGCCTCCTTAAGTTATGGTCCAATTTTGACAGGCAAGGAGAATCCCGATGAATGGATTGCAAATTTTGAGGTGTATAGGTTGTCTTTGCATATGCCAAAGGAAGACAGTAGGATGCAAACTTTTTCATTGGTGATGCGCAGTAAAGCTCAAGTATAGAATGCCTCGTTGGAAGGCGAGCTGAGGCAGGCATGGCCAGCTCTACGTGCTTGATTCTTGCAAGATTTACGCAGGGAAGCATCTCCGCCCGAGATTGATGCGAACCTTATATATCTCAAACAAGATGTAGTGAGGATTTCAATTTGTTCTTAGATCATTTTGAAGCATGTTGGGTAGAACTAGAAACAACCATGCAGTTGGCTAATGGAGACTATTTCAAGCTGAACAAATTTATGGCATGTCTACATCCTAGAGTCGGAGAGAAGGTAGCTTTTGAAAGTCTAGAGAATTACAACGATGCAATGGTGATTGCACGATCAAAAAAATAGAAAAATAATGAAGCAAATTGAGCAAGGTGCAGTAGGCTACGAGGTGGTGACTCCTACCCAATCTTAGAGCCCCCAAGAGGCTGTCCAAGAGGAGAACCATGGTAACAGGGGTATAGCTAGTATGCCGCAAAATTGGGTGCGGATGCTTCAAGACTTTTCTGAGTAAATACAAGAGTTAAGGCTAAGTGTGATGGATAGGGGTCAACCAACAGGGGAAAAAGGCAGGGTGAGATCATTGCCTGGCCAATGCTACAACTATCAAGAAGAAGGACAGTATGCGTCAGATTTCCCTAACCGCCAAGAGAGAGGTATGTATTTGGCATAGGTAGAGGGAAAGGGAAGTACAATGGCCAGAGAGAGCAGGCAGATGACAATCAAGTGCAACCAGCTCCGCCTAATGGTGGTGAGATTCCTAGGGTGAACATCATTTAAGTGAATAAAAATGTGAGAAAAGCAAGTTCGGATGTGACCAAAAGTTGAGCACTCTAGTAGTGTGTGGTACTCAGACTCTTGAGCTTGCAATGAGCATAATGTGCATAATCAATTTGAGTCTTCTCCATTGCCCAAACGCCCTGTCTTGCACCGAAGGGAATAGGAGCTAAGCCTGCGATAGTGCATATCACCAACAAGGGGTTAGGCTCAAGCATGTAAGTGTGAGTATGGTTTCCTCTTTCATTGATGAACATGGTTTTGTAGTTGGGGGAAATATGGGTGGTGTAATGTATGAATCGTGACCCAATGGATTTCTCCCAAGCCATAATACATTGGCATTGTAGAAAAGATTCATTCACTTGGGAGACAATTGAAGCATCATGCAACAAGTGTAATGCATCCCATCTCGCAAACCACTTCTTTATTTCTTGCATCCATCCCGTCCTCAAGATCTTGCTCTTATACGTCTTTTAAACTTTTTGGCTTGCTTCCCATGCAATTGTAGGAAGTCGATGTGAGGGGTTTTGATGCATCTTTATCATGTCCTCCACAACCCTTTCCATGCCCATAACCTCAATTGGAAGAGATCCCGACTCAAGAAGCAGGAGCATATATAGTGTTTGTGTCTTAACTTGGAGAAAGTTCGTAAGAAAACACTTTTGGACATTCTCAAACTCTTTCCAAGTAGACTTTGAGATGCTTCCTCCCCACACTTCAACTAAGTAGAACCGATGTCACCAATGCATAAAAAGAGTACTCCTTGAGAACCCAACACTTTATGTTTCCTACATTACACATGTTCTAAAATGCGCAATATGCTCTCTTTCCCGCTTCCAAATGATGCATATCACATTCATGCCACTTGTGATAGGACGGAACCTCATGGCCAAGGTACTTAAATGTCTCAACAGCTTTAAATGTCTCATTGTTGTGCACAATGCATGGCTTCTCCTTATTGTTGGTTTTCACAAGCATAACCTTTGTTTTGGATTCATTCACAATCAGCCCACTATGCAAGAAAAAGTTCTCAAGGACAACCATAAGCTTTTGTGCATTTTCTAAAGTGTGTGCTAGAAGCACTACGTCATCCACATACAACAAAAGCATAGTTACCGCATTGCAAATAGTGACCTCTTCAATGCCTTCTTCTTGCATAAAGTCAATTACCATTTTTTCCAATTGATCAATGCATAGACCAAAGAGAGTTGGTGACAACGGATATCCTTGTTCAACCCCGATAGTGCTTACAAATTTTTTTGAGATTCATCTTCCCATGCGCAATTGACAGATCACCTTCTCATAGATTCGAGAAACCACAATCATAACTCACTTAACACTTGGAGTTCTTCCATCCTTCTCCACAAATTGTTATGTGGAATCATATCAAAGGCTTTCTTGAAGTCCAAAAAACAAAAATACAATCTCTTGTCTAAAACCAGAGGCCATACCTTGGGAGTGAACCATAAAATGGTATTTTCTTAGTATTTGGTTGCACATATAATAGCCTAGAATGTGTGTACATATCCACAAGACTCAAGTTACCAAAATTCTCAACCAGCTTTTCCCTCAAGTTTCTCCAAAATCTTCCACATGCATGTGCTTTTTCTTAGACTTGAAAAATTTGTTGCTTTACTTCCCATCTTCTTCTCTTCTTTTGAATCAATGCCTTGTATCTATGCAAATGACTTTGATAGTTTTCCTTGTTCATATTTGCATCAAGCTTTATCAAGGAATTTCGAGCAACTTGACATTCTTTATCAAACCACCTTTTGCGTGATCTATCTTTGCTAATATCCTGAAGATGCTTTATGGCAAAGAGTTCTTCGGCACAAGAACAAAGAACTTTCTTGAAAACTCCAAAATTGTGGTAATGAGAGTCGCAATGGAGAGAGAGAGAGAGAGAGAGAGAGAGAGAGAGAGAGAGAGAGAGAGAGAGAGAGAGAGAGAGAGGAGGAGGAGGAGGAGGAGGAGGAGGAGTAGATCCTCAACTATGCAGGGTTGAGAGAGGAAAAGAATTATTCAGAATCTTCTAAATAGGTTCCAAAAAGTGCTCTCGAGAAAATGCTCACAAAAAAATATTCTCCCTTTTCACCCTCTCGGATTATAGGGCATTATCAAGTAACCACATATCCTTGAAAACCATATAATTCTTCTATCTTACTTCCATGACTAGCTCCACTCCATGATGAGTAATATAGCTCCATCCCCTTTAGTTTCTTGCTCAGGGGGAGGGGGGTCAGTTAGAATAAATCTCCCAAATCATGTGCATTCAAAGGGTATTATATTAAAAAAACCTCTATACCTACATGCTCTAAGGTAATAAAACAACCCCCTTTTTTTGACATACTTATGAATTTTTTTCCAACATGCAATAAAATTCTCCTTTTGTAAATGTAATTCTATTAATTTAGAAGCAATTCCGATAAAAAATCCCTTATTTTGAACTCATGTGTTATACTTACATTTTGGGCGTGACTCTCCCAAGGTTTCTTGCCCCACACTAGGTATCCGTTAATCCTTTGATACTCAAGAAAAATATGCTAGAATCTCATTCAAAATTTGCAAAAGATTAGCTACATTTACTTCCTATCATTTTGAACTACATCCCTCCTTAGATTGAAAGAAATCCCTCTTTTTGATAGATTGAAACCCTTCAAAAGCTTTATTAAAAAGGCTGATAAGCTCTGTATCTTCTTCCTCTAAAGAACTCTTTTCACCCTACAAAGAAATCTTAGGCGTATGCACAATAAACCCTTCTTCAATCCTCTCACTATCTTTTAAACATCTTTGCACCTATACTTCCTGATACTCTCCATAATTTCCAAGACAACATCTATTTCCCAATTTATATCAACCCTTTTACCTTTTGGTAGAAAAAAACTACAATTCTTCTTGCATCTCTTCTGAATAAACACTAGCATTGTCTCTTAATGATAAAATCAAGAACAAAATTATATGACTTTATCTTTGGCATAGAGTTGGAAAACTCTTCTTGTTAAAATCATTATAGTCTATACTCTTCCATATATAGTGGATAAATGCTCATAAAACTACTTGCAATCACCTGTAGCATAGACCCTGAATCTTATTCATGCCTCATATATTTTTTGCATACTCATAGACAACCCAAACCCTTAGAACCTTGTATAATAGGCACATCATGGAAAGCATCCTCATTTTCATCTTCATATAGACTAGAATTATCCTCGGGGGTTCATCGTTCAGTACACCCTATATAACCTGCGTTTGCGCGGTATTAAAAAAACCCCAAATGACCCCTTATTTTAGGATTTTTTTCCAAATTGAATATAGAAACCCCTTATTTTAATGTATCTCTATTAAATTGCCTATAATGTTTTTGAAAAAAAACCCCTCCTTTCGAACTCACATCATACATTAACATGATTACATAGTGCACCCCTGGATGAATTATCACCCATGTCACATACCAGCCCTGAATAGGTTTCTTACCCTTCTTTTCCATCTTTTGGTGCCACTTTAACCTGTCTAGCACCCATAAAAAAAAATTCCTTCACTTTGAGAATTTTGAAGCTTTGTATTCTTTTGGTAAATGCAATAGTCCTTGACTTTTTTTACTTGTGGCATCTCCATCTGTAGCAGTATATTGTTTGATTGGTCTAGCTCTTGATAAAATGATCCTTCTTTTATGACATCTTTTGTAAAGTCATCCCAATTGTTGGCAAATTCTTTTGTAAACCCTAGATTTGCTCATTGAGATTTGGAATCAACAAATTTGTAAAAGACACAATCATCTAATGTCTTGAAATCCCTTGAAGCTGCATCTATACCTCATAGCAACCAATGTAACCTTCAAGATCATGTCTACCAAAGATATTTATCTCTGCATATACACATCCGTTTCTTTTTCCATTGGATTATCCTTCACTTTTAGATTTTTTGTTTGTCTTTTTCCTCCAACCAAAATACTTGACATAATCTCAACTAAGTCATCTTTTACTTTTGCTTGAGAAAAGTGATACATCCATCCATAGTTCACATTCTAACTATTTTACCTCAGGTTCTCGAGACAACTCTTGCACCAGACTTCTAGCTACATGAGTTCAAGAGAGAAATAACACGACTCAAAACAAAATGACACTAAAGACAAAAATAAAATAAACTTCTTGCACTTTGATTTCCTTCATTATTATAGAAACCAAGTACACACATTTTGATTACATTGAACTCAAACCCTAACATTTATTCATGATTCTTTTCTCTTTTTATGCCATTGAATCCTTCCATTAGTGCTTTCCTTAATTTTAATGCCTTTGATTGGCTTTGAGTCTTCCTCCCAAGCACTAAAAGTCACTTCGCTCGTTCTACTTCTTCTTTTTCCCTACACTTATGATCTACATTGCCCTTGACTATTTGGATGCCCTTGACTGTATGTCCATTTGAGTCCCCTTGATTGAATCCCATGCTTTGATTCTCATGAGAGTTATGATTTCTTTGAGTTATTCTCTACTCTTCTAATTCCCCCCAATAGGGCTTGAAGCTCCCTTCTTCTTGGATTGGCTTGAATGTGTGAGCTATAAAGGGAAACCCCTAAAAACCTTTAAGAGAGAGATTTCAAAGTCTTCTTCTTCCTCTTTTTATGGATGAGAGAAACCGGCAATAGGATGAGAGCAAGGAATATCATTTGAGAGAGAGAGAGAGAGAGAGAGAGAGAGAGAGAGAGAGAGAGAGAGAGAGAGAGAGAGAGAGCCCACTTGCCTTCATCCTCTCTCCCTCTGAAAGAGAACAAAATGAATTTTTCCCTCCTCTTTTCCTGGTTGTGATATTTTTTTGTGCTTTTTTTCCTCCCTCCTACTTAGAAGGTTTCCTCCTTAATAGGCGTTTAAGACCCCTTTTTGCTAGCTCTCGTCTTCCTTTACATAGGGCTTAGGTTTGATTTTACAAGCCATGTGGGAACAGGTCTCAAAAAGGTTCAATGTTGTGGTAGGCTTGCTTTTTTACTTGCACAAAAATTGATGCAATTAGGGCTAAAAAGATGCATGTTGGACTTCATATGCTTTGTCCCTTCTTGCTCACCACCATTCGAGATGAGTACAAGCCATTGGAAGTGAAGTGGAATAGCATCTTCACAACTCTTTTGACACTATTGATAGAGGTTCCAATTCTTATTTCTTATTGTTATAACCCATTCATGGTGGCCTTTAAGTGGGTCCCAAGGTCAAGTTCCTCAATGAGAAGTGATTTTCTAGCTCATATATACAAGTATGGTCAATGTGCATCATTCCTTAAAGCCTTGCTTAAAAAAAACCATTTTCATAACTAAAATGCCCAAAATTTAACCTTGAAAATCTATCCTGTCTAATTTCAAATTTTAAGTGGCATTTTACATTTTCAAATGGAAAATTTACACTATGAGCCGAGGCCTTAGATATGTGAGCATTACCGCAAATCTTGTAGCATAAATAAGCCTAGGGACTAAGTATATTAATGATAATATCTCCTTCTCTCTTTCCATCTCATAAAATTTTGGATTTTTTTAGATTGATATTTGTAGCAGTTACCAATTGATCACAAAAAAACTTTGTGATGTCTTCTAGTACGTACTTAAGAGAGCCTTGAGAGGGGCTTTCTTCCCTTGATTTCCAAAAAGTACACCATTCATAATGACCCATGTATGCCAAAGGTAAGCTAATTTGAGAGAATTTGAGAGGGAAATGCCCAATACCTTAGACTCTCCCAAGACTATATCTTTCAAATAGAAACAAATAGGATGTAGCTCCTTGTAGATGAGATGCAATTGGTGGAGGTCTTTAGAGCTTCATTGTTGAGCTTGACCCTAGTATTGAATCATTTGTTGAGCCTTTGGATAGTCATGGTAAAGTTTTATTGAACTTGGGGATTCTTGAATGTTGAGATTATTTTGGTGATACAGGTTGCTGGAGTATCTGTATACAAGGCCTGACCATAGGACATGTATAAAGCGGACTAGGTGCTATTGATGCCATCTTAGTGGTCGGATTTGGTTAGTGATGGATCAATATTATATGCAGAGCACTCTTTTATGCATACTATTTATATTTTTTATCGCTTTTATGCTCATTTGATTTTGAGGTTTTTCTCTAGTTACAAAGAAAAATCTAACAATTTTCCCCTAAGATTTTTGCATAGATTTTTTAACTTGTCAGCAATTATGGCTTCTAATTTTGGCAAGGACATTTAATTATCTAGAAGTTACAGTGGCACAAAGTTCAGTGTCTAGAATGAGCAAATTCAAAATGTTTTGATCTAGAAAGGTCTATTAGACCAATTGTTTGAGTGTGCCAAGGGTAGCAACTAAAATGACACACATTTGAAGATATACAATTAGATCTACTATTTGCTTACATCTTATAGAGTCAATAACAATTGGTCTATTAGGCCAATTGTTTAAGTGTGCCAAGGGTAGCAACTAAAATGACACACATTTGAAGATATACAATTAGATCTACTATTTGCTTACATCTTATAGAGTCAATGTACTTCACTATTTTTGGGGACGTTACTTCTTGCGCCTTATGGGATAAGTGATGTAAATTTTACGGACAATAAATTAGAGAGTCATTCATAGTGTTAACATGCTAATGATAACTTACTGACACAATTAGAGATTGGAGTAGAGTGTATAGTTTAGGGACAATAAATTAGAGAGTCATTCATAGTGTTAACATGCTAATGATAACTTAATGACACAATTAGAGATTGGATTAGAGTGTAGATGCAAAAGGATAAGTAAAATGAACAAAAGTGTTCACAAAGAGGCTCATTATATAGAGCTAGTGTAGGTGCCTTATCTTGCATCATGTATTACATCACATAGAGGGCCCATATCAGTCCAAGCAACTTACAAACCTCCTGGGTGGTCTTCTCAGGCACTAAAGGATCCTTGTAACTATCTCTAGGTGAGTCCACACCCTCTAGTAATGACCCTCATGGGTAACCAAAACCCTTAGGTGTCTTTTCCACATGATACCATATGGGTCTATGCCACCTATGCATCCTAATAGACAGAGGGTGTTACACATAAACATATGCTAAATCCAAAGACCCTAACAACCTTTCCCTTGGGTTTTAGACTATAAAAATTGACAACTTTGACACACTCCAATCCACAAGAAAGAAATCCCTGACGAAGGAGACAATAGATATCACGTCAATCTAGAAGCGTCACTCTAATCAAGAAGCAAAGAAGAAAATCACTCCAATTGAGGAGCTATTGCAAGTCTCTAATCCAAGACCCTACAAAAAATGCCTCCTCTCAAACAATGTTAAAAAGTCCCAAGACCAAGCTATTCCATGCTTATCCCAATGGGACTCCATTGTAGGTAAAATTTAACTGGAAATGACGATTAGAAAAGAGAGTGAAAATGGGATCTAGAATAGGGAAATTGTACCTAGTATTGATACTATGATTAGAAGGCACTAATCACTAGCATAGCTATGATAGGAGTTGTAGAGTTTAGATAGGATAAATTAGAGAGCCAATGAATATTGTTAACATACTATTGATAACTTAATCACACATCTAGAGGTTGGAGTAGAGTGTAGATACAAAAATGATAACTAAATTGAACAAAAGGGTGTACAAAGAGGCTCATTATATAGAGCTTATATAGGCATCTCATCTGGGATCATGCATGACATCACATAGAGGCCCCATGCTGGCCCAATCAACTTGCAAACTCATGAATGGCCTTTCAAGTCACTTTAGGAGCCGCTTAGCTATCTTTAGGTGAGTCCATGACCTCTATTAATGACCCCCATGGGTATCCACATCCATTAGGTTCCTTTTCCACATGCTATGACATGGTTCCATGCCACGTATGCATCCTAGAGCACAAGAGTTGTTATACAGAAACATAGGCTAAAACCCATAACCCTAACAAGTTATGCAACGCATATAAGAGGAAGAGCGTAAGTAATTTAGTTTACTTGATGAAGAGGTTGTTTGAGCTTGAATGATTTTTGTCGATCAGATACACTACTTGCAGGTGGTGCTAGCAAAGTGAGAATTAGGCCAACAAACAAGATGTCAACCAAGGACGGAGGTTGACACGTAGGCACATCGAAACAACTAGATGGGTGTCAATCATCTACTCAACCTTCTATGGACAATCACTAACAAGGAACAACCAAGGATGGAGTTTGACCGGTAGGCGCATGGAAATAGCTAGGGTGTCAATCATCTACTCTACCTTTTATGGACAATCACTAACAAGGAACATCCACTTAAAGCACACTATGTATGCACAACCACTATCTTACATACGATGGCTACGCTCTTCAAAACAAGAACTAACGTTGTCATATCATCAGGAAACTCATGGGATGACCTCTACACACCTAGACAACACTACCCTAAAATCTCTAACCCCAGCTCGCTACGTGTAAACACTCGGTACAAAAAACACATATGAAGACATGCAAAAAATTACAAGTTATTGATTCTCAATGTGTTTAGGCCTAACGTGTAGTTCTACTCGCCAAGAACACAATGACATATAGAAATCTCAAAATGGATGCAAGGTTAGAGAGAAAACTCACCTCGAAGCTCGTGGAGAGCTCTTCGCAAAGAAACAAAAATCATACGAGGTTGGCGTTGACGCGTAGCTCTCTCCATTGCTAACATGATGGTGTCTCCACGAGCTCTTCCTTCACAATGTAGCTTTTGTAGCGGGTGTAAAGAGTAGAAGAAGATCACTCCCTCTCTCACACAAAACTCACGGCATGCTTAGTTAAGCTCAAAAGATGATTAATTTAAAAGTTGCCCTTAGGGTTACAAAATTGGCCTTTATACCTCAGCCTTGGAGGTTCTAACTTATCAGAATTACCTTCTACTTCCTAGCACGGATTCAACTAATTCACATAATTAGTATATTAAAATCCAAAAACTCAATTGAGTCCCGAAAAATAATTACAATGAGTTTGTTGAGATAAATAATACAAAATTGGGCTTTTCTCGTGTTCAGTGGTTAACACTCCCCCCCTTTGCATCCATGTCGTCCCTGATATGATGGGTCTTTTTCTTTTGGAGTTTTCGGCCATTTCTTGATGTTGTAACAGTCTTCATCCGTTTGAATCAATGGAAACCTCGTGGCTTGAGTAGCTTCAAGTATGACTTGTATCTTATGTTGCCCAAGGTGACTGTAGGGCCAAAAATCTTGTTGTTGTAAGTGAAGAAGCTGGTGTAGACGGCTTCCTCAAAGGCTTGCATGTCATAGCTTGGAATGAAAGTCAACCTTTGATAAAAACGATGTAACAGCTCTGGGGATGGCTGTCTTGAAAAATCATACGCCATTTTGGTGACAGTGTCTCACATTGATAGTAATGTAGAATTCGTTTCTTTGGATGGCGCAAACACTTCAAGGCAGGTCAGGAGGGTCTTGCATATCTTCTTGATCATCACACATGTCAAGTTAGGAGAACCACTGAAAATCTTAATGGTGCCCTTTAGGGATTTCACCATATAAGAAACACTTATTCTCTCTCCTACCTTGGGTGGTGACATGGATGGGTAGTTGATCCACATAGGATGATTCTTCAAGAGTCTGGAGTGGTTTGCCCATGAGCATACACGAGGTACTAGACAAAACAGAGTGACATCCCTTATTCTTTTCAGGGCTTCTATTAACTACTTCAGAAATACGGGGTACTTGAGGAGCCACCCTTTTCTCCACTTTGACTTGGAGTCCACAATCTTCTTTGTAGCTATACTGGCTCTGTAACTTTGCTTCAACTCTCTTCTTTATGGTAAGAACTTCATACTTTAGGAGAGGGTAGGGGAGTGATGGTTGCATCCACTCTTCCCTAAGCACATATGTGGCTAGCCCTTGGACTCCGACTGAGTGGATCATTCTCTTTTCCCACTCCAAGGCTGCTCTCTGATCCTCTGTTGTGGACTATTCAATCAAGCTTTAGAGTTGTGCCTCCTCTTCTGATGTCAACGGTTGTTCTTCCTCTCCTTGCATGTGTAAGTGTTCCTCTAGGTGCTATAAATCTTTTGCATCTTTAGGGATCTCCATGGGCTCACTTTGTGCGTTGATGCCCATATTACTAGAATCAGGCTCTATCTCCTATGATATTTCTTCTTCTACTTCTTGCTAGAGCCTCATAACTGTTGTTCTGCCACGTTGTCCTTCCTTCTAGCCTCTTCTTGTTGATCTACTAACAGCTCTTGCACATTTTCTAGCTGGATTTTGAGATGTTTATTCTCTTTTTGTAGTTCTTACTGGTGGGCTATCAATCTCTCTTCCACGACTAGGGAACCTTCTGCCATATGCATTCTTTGTCTTTATTCCAGCCATAATTCCTTTTGTAGTGCAATGACTTGGGCTTACTAGGCTTGTATAGCCTGGCTATCTGATCCTCTACTTGCTCTTGTAGCCCTTGGGGTTGCTTTGAGCTTTTGTATCGTCAAATCTTGGAGCTCTAATTTTTCTTTGAGCTCCACTACTTTATCCTTGGCTGCTTCTAGCTCGCCCTCCATCCTTTCCTTGTTCTCATGCAAGCTCTTTACTTTGCTCGAGACCTCTTCCATCTACATTGTAAGTGTGTCTCATTTGCTCTCATCATCCCTTAGTGTTTTAGTGAGAGCCTCAAACTCTTTTTTTGCTACCTCAACTCTTTGACTCATTATCTGGAGAATTCTTGTGAGGTTTTCATACCTTTCTTGCATATTTTCCTCCCTAATGCATAGCTTGCTCCTCTCCTTTGCTAGTGTGAGAGACCACGTTTTGATTTGTCTAGTATTTGGTGTGCGTCTCTCACATCCTCTTCGTTTGCTACAACCAGACTTCTTGCCGATGGTCTGGGTAGTGGGCCTGAAAATGGAACTTGACGTCCCATGCTTAACAATAACCCCACTGAACGAGGTCTCCAAGGTCTAGTCAAAGATCTCCGTTGTGGCATAGGTGGAATTTGGACTAGTCTTGGTACTCCAAGATGTGGGCATTGCACTTTTGGTGCCCTTCTTTGTGTATCTTCATCCTCTTGTTGTTCTTTTGCCCCATCATCTCTTGTTAGTTGCATCTCCTCCTTTCCTTACTCTTGCCTTGCAGCCCATGGTGGAGCTGGAGCGCCATATACAAATTCAGAGGCTTCTTGTGGTGTGTACCTAGCGTTAAGTAGGTCTTCAAAAGTAGACCTTCCATGCATTTCCTTTTCTCTTGGTGTTTGTTCTACTTTTGATGTCTTCTCCAGTGATTTCACTTGTTGCACTGTAGAGGGCTTAGGGCTGGATGGTTGAGAGGTCAGCCCCAAGGAAGGTTCTAATGGTGATGCTTTCCTTCCTTGCTCACTTTCTTTATTTGTTTTTGAATGTGCATTCGATATATCTTTTTCATTTCTTTTTATATATTGTACCTCCTCGACTGTGAAGGGATCTAAATCCTATTGTTCGATCACTCTTTTAGATTCTTCATAGGCTTAAATGTATTGATCGAAATAATCTTCTAGCAGTATTGAGGAACTGCCCCCGATCCTTGTTGGATCTACAAACCAGTACTCCTAAAAGTCCCCTCTGCAAGCCCATTCTGTCTTGGATTGCTTGATTAATCTTTCAATTCAAGCTTCCTTTGCTTGGTTGTTTCCTTGGGTTTTGGTTCCTTCATCATCACCATTTTAGATTTTTTCCTTAGTGGCTCCTCAGACTTTTCTTCTTCTTGTACGGTCTCCAACTTTCTTATGAGCCTTGTATAGCGACAAGTGGTGCTACTGGTGATTCTTTCGCTACGTCTTCCTTAAGTCTTAACCACTCATTTTGGGTTGGTGGGGTAGGCTACTGTCCTTTGGCTTTGATAGACTCATATGAAATCTTTGTCAAAACCACTCCACCCCCGATGTATTTTGGCTTTTCTATGCCCATTCTAACCACTTGCTCATGCAGCTAGTGGGCATAGTTCACCATTTTGGGCACACTGTTTCTCAATGCCCATGTGATTGTGGTTACTACTTCATGTGGCGATGTCATGTACTTTTGTGGCCATTTGTTGCAAACATGAAAGTATTGGTTGTAAAGCTTGCAGTTTTTTGTAGCCCTCGGGTCCTGTAGGTCTTCAAATATAGGATTGGTCTTTTTGTGAGAGTAGACCCTCACATCATCTCTCCTTTCTTTGAAAAAGCTACCCTTATTGTGGAGTTCCAAAGCGTCTATAAGGATTTGAGGGGTAATTACCACCTCGATGGTTTGACCATCCAAAGCAATAATCACTACTTTGCTGTCTTTTGGGATGGAGCTGGCTAGCTTGTAGACTCTCTGGATGTCCACACTTGCTGGTTGTGCTGTGAAGAAATTATGTAAATTTCTCTCTCCATCTAGTTGAGGGTCTCTTCTTTGTTTACATGTTTGATGATTTCTCGTGGATTCATTGAAATATCCACTGTATTTCCTTGTGGGTCTTTGAATGTACCTTGGGATACTGTCAGTCCTTCTCTTTCCAATGTTGCTTCATCCACACAAGCCTTGACTAGCTTAAGTGTCTCTTTTGGCATTGTGTAGGGCTCAATGGATGTAATGATATCTCTTAAGGATAGCCTCTTCTTCTTTGCTGGTGATTTACTGGCTTCCATTGATCATGTGGACACTCTAAGTGCAAAAGTTAGCGTTGTGCACAAAATCTGGTATTTTTCTGTTTCTAGATATCCAAATGACTTCAAATTTGAAACACAAGCGAATTAGGGCCTAAGGGTGTTATGCATGTGGTCAAAAGTGCATTTTTGGGTGCAAATTCATGCTGTGATACATCATACACATATGATGTCTTAGTGCCTACAATGAATTAATTTTACATATGTGCATAGCTCATAACATGTCCATCATGGATATATGCCTGGATTTCAATATGGATGTCATTTGGGAAAGTTGTGACCATTAGAACTCCTTTCAGCTTTCAGGCTTTGAAATTAGATTCTAGCTTAGACTTGAGCAAATGAGGTCCAAATGAGATGATCTCACAATTATGTGATAAAGACTGAGAATAGGTCAAGTTAGCTCCCAGGTTCATTAGGGAGACATCATACACATATGATGTCTACTCTGTTCAAAATGTCTCAAACTTGTACCAAAGCTTGGCTTTAGCATGGCACAGACTCCTGTGGTATCGGACTTTGATTTGGAATTTTTCTCATGTGTTTGAAGCCAAAATCAACTATAGAGCTTCAAAGTTTCAAAACTTGGGTTTAGATGGGTATAAAGAAGTAAAACTTGATTGAACATGAGCTGTGGGATAACAATAATGGGATAATGGCATTGGAAGTGAGAAATTTCCCCAGATTGGTCATTTTTGCCTCTAGAGACATCATACGCTAACTAGCTCCAAATCTTATGAAAATTTGTGTGCTTCATGTTTAGAGTATGCACAATCTGTTTGTGGATTCAAATGAGTAGTTCCTATGCAAAAATTGGTTGTGAGACATCATACGCGTATGATGTCTATTTTGATAAAAATCAACTTTGATGCTTTGAAGTGCTTTTAAACCCTAATTTCTAGTTTTCATCTTAAATATTCAGTTGTTTAGCTTAGAAACACTATGTTTGGCATTTCAGTCTCTGAAAGGGATGCCTTCACTTGGAGATGACTTTCCACGATGATTCCTCTTGAGATCAATCTCCCAGGCTTGTGGATGCAGCAGGGCATCTTTCCATGGATTTGGTGTAGCGTTTGGCCTTATGGATACCCTTTTTGGCAATTTCTTGCTCAAATAGTGTACTTTTGTGAGGAGATGGTTGGCGACAATTTTTCTTGTTGTCTAACCATATGTGTTGGTTGTTGATGGTATGTCGAGATGCCCGTGAAGTTTGGTGGCAAGTGGACGCACTGTTTGGCCGTGAGAGCCAAATGATACTTTGCCTGTCCAAAGACTATCTTGATATTTTGGCCAAGTCTTGGTAGTTTGACTCTAGAGACAATTACATAGGCTTGTAGGCACCCTCAAGGAGCACCTAGTTATGGAGTTTGGTAGCATTTTGTCAACATCCTTTAGGGTCGACTTAGGGATTTTACGCCTAGCCTAAACCAACATAAGAGATCATAGACATGTTTATGTGGCCTAGGGTTAACCCCCTAATCATGTCTTGTAGCTATCGGGTTAGTAGTTGTTGTGTTACAGTCCTGTTTTGGTCTCTTCCGTGCCATGCCACATTGCCGTTTCCATAGGTTTTTGCGACGAGTAAGAATACAACAAGGAGTGAATATGGTGAGGATCCTACCTCTCTTGTATCATGTCAGTTGGTGTCCCATGTGTGGCATACGAAGCCGTCGAAGTCCGCGCGCTCTAGGTCTCTCTAGCTCTCTTGCTAAATGTGAATAGTAGAAATGAGATAGTAAGTGGATCCAAAATATATTATATTGGGGGTATCCCGTCCATTTTTGATGGAATTTACATGGGCTCCTATCTCACCATGAATTGCACTTTAGGCTCAAAAATTTCTCCATTGGGACTCCCTTTGACCCATTTCTAGACAATTTGTCATTTTGTTTAAAAATTGGATGGGATCGGGCTCTCCCACAACATTTTCATGATTGCACCCCAAGGTCACCATAAGTTTTCCTTGACATGTTGGTCACCCTTGTATTTTTCTTATGTCGTTCTGACTCTATCTTTACCTGCGTTATTTATTTTTCTTTGTTTTTCTCTAGATAATTAACAAAAATAAAAGAAAAATAACTAAAGTAACCCAAAGATATCAATAAATGATAATAAATAAAAAACAACACAATGAACCGCTATGTAAATCATTCATGATATTTTTGGCCGGATCTATTTGTTTTCTCATTTTTATGCATAAAAACTTTTATTTTTACATATATACACACACCTAGAGGCTCATTATTGGCGTTTGTCCTAATGTCTCTGTACAATCACATTTGATAAAGGAAAATATACTTGGGTTCACCAAATTTTTGCAATCAAAACCCAAAAACATAGAAAACAGTGCCCTTTTAGTACTTTTCTTAGTCTATCGAGTTCACATTGAGAATGCCTCGCCCTCTCCTAGTTGGAGTCCTCCCTGACGATGGTTTATCGTCCTAGGGTATGTGTTGTGCATAGGTTACCAAGCGGTTCCAATGTAGACCATGTAATGAGACCCTATATGCATACTCGGTCAATGCATGGAAAAAATTAATGATGTGCACGAGGAGGGTATAAGCGATGTGCTTATTGGCATCCGATGTTGAGGTTTCGTGTTAAGTCAGTACGAGTAGGATAGCGGTGAAATAAAAAAATTTCTAAGTGTGTCACAAACTGTTTGATTGAGAATGGTTGCTTTGGTACTTCTGGTTTGTGTTGCCAGTTCTGTTGACAGTCTTGTTTGAATCCAAAGATCCACATAGGGCGTGTTCTTGAGTGTGTTCTTTTTCAGCTTTCCATAATGGCTTGGGTACCCAAATCGGCTTCACATCTTGTCTTTGGTGATAGGGTTGTGGTTTGGGTTGGATCTGAGGGGTTTGTACTGAAGGGATTTCTTTGTTGTGTTACTTTGGAATACAAATTAGCACTAGATGACCTTGTGCAGCAATCAACTTCTTTGGTACCCATACATGATTGTACTTTTGGGTTGATTTTTGGGGTTTACCATTTGACTTTGTTTTGGTAGTCGTAATATTGGTCTGCAGAAATTGGGCAACCTCTCCCTTCTTAACCCAAAATTGTTTAGGTCTTGTTTGTGACTACAGTGGTGGCTATTTCTTGGTGGGTTTTACGGATAGACCCCTTAGACTATTCCCGGTGCTTGGCTCCGCATTGGCAACCTCCCTTGTTTTGTTCTTTGGAATCCATTGTTGATATGGTATAGGGAAGGGTTTTTCACCCTTAACTTTTAAGTCCGTTACCATTGGTTTGTGTTTTGGTTCTATCGCAAATGGAACCACTTGATTTTCTTGCACATGTTGAATGCTTATTGTATTAGATCTCCAATCAATTTGTACATTTTACTTACGCTGTCATGGCTGACCAAGCAATAATGGTTGCTGCACTGACTTATCTTTCTCCACATAAAACTTATGCAAATAGAGGTATTGATTAATCTGCACATGTATCACCATCCAACCCAATGCCTTGATTGAGTTCTCTGAATAACTTTGAATGTCTTGTTGTGTTGGTTGAAGCTGTCCCTCAAGTGTCAATTGCTTGTATAGGTTGTAGGAGATTAGATTTCCTTGAGCTCCGAAATCTAGGATTTCCCTGGCCTCCACTTGATTAACTCCAAGCTTGACTTTTATGGTTGGATCCACCATATGCTCCTCTTCAAAATATGTCATTTTGATCACATTGATCCTTAGTGGTGGTCCTGGCTGCTGATGTTGTCATAGAAGCCTCCATTTTGCCATGTGCTCCATGGATTCTTCTTGAGATTCTTTGAATACCCACTGCTTTTCTTGAGATCAGTTCTTCCTCGCATGGATTTGTTGAAGCATGCTCTGGTTTAGTGGTAGATAATACTTTTTAAGCCGACAACCACTAATCCAATTAGGAATTTCTTCACCATCCAATGTAGCAAGCTTGATGGCCCCACTTGGTGATATATTGGTGATCCACCAAGGGTCTTATCTCTTGCTTTTTAAGTTTTTAGGATGTTGTTTCAATATATAAACCAGGATATAGTCTCCTGTTTTAAACTCTTTTGAGCGTACATGCTTATTGAAAATTTCCTTTTGTCGTCTTTATTGAGCATAGATAGAGGCTATGGCCTTCATGTGAAGCTCATTTAGTTTTTCAAGGTCATTGACTCTAGAAGACAATTCATGGTCTATCCATCCAAATTGTTTAGTTATTCTTAGTGTTGGGATCAGAAAATCCAGTGGCAAGATCACATTAAGGCCAAACACCATGTTGTATGGTGTTGTTCCAATAGAAGTTTTGTAGGTTACCCTTTAAGCCCACAATGTGGCATGTAACTATTGGTCCCAATCTTCTTTCAAATCGAATACTATTTTGGTCAAAACACTGCATAAAGTCTTATTTGTAGCTTCAACCTATCCATTAGCCTGTGGATGGTATGGAGAAAAATTCTTGTGAACTACCATGAATTCGTCCAAAATATTTTCAATACCGTCCATTAAGGAAATGTGTGCCACGATCACTGACAATTTCTATGGGTAGGCCATATCTAACAAAGGTATTTTTGTATAGAAATTGTGCAATGGTCCTTTCATCTGCTTGTTGTGTGGTCTTAGATTTGGCCCACTTTGTGAGATAGTCAGTAGCCACAATGACATATTGGGCATGAGTTCTGTATGTGGGGGGTGAAATTAGTGCCGCAAAATCTATACCCCACTTAGCAAAAGCTATGGCTCCCATCATTGGCCTTAGAGACATCTCATCTCGCCTTATCTATACTTTGGTACATTGACACGCATCACATCTCTTAACGTATTTTTCAGTGTCCATGTGTAATGTAGCCCACCATATTCCAACGGTTGAAACAAATTGTCATCTTATCCCCTAAAAAATGGCCTCCACTGAGTCCTTCATGTGTCTACTCAAGGATTGGAAAATACATGCTTTTGGTTGCAATTATCCTCAGCTGATTGTCCTTTCCTCTCTTATAGAGTTGATTTTTTATTAGTGCAAAATCATCTTTACTCAATTGACATCGCAAGGACTCGATTTTGGTGAATGGGTTCAATCTAATGTTTTGTTATGCTCTCTACTTTCCTCATAGGATACGTTTTGTACAACCATAAGTAACTATGTGCCTAAAGGCAAGTTGGTCTACAATGATGTAGTTGGTAGTTTCTCACCAAGGATATTTGTAGGGAATATCTTGAGCCTACCAGGAGTGGTGATGATTATGCTACATAGTCTTAAAAAGAGACAAGTTTCACTTATGATCATGTCAAGTCTAAGATCATACGAACTCTCATAAAAGATTTGTGATTCCATGTATAATGCCAAGTGCTGATATTGCCATAAGAAAGTCCATGTGAAGAAGGATTTTCATGCTACATAAAGAAACAAGAAGCTTGAAGAGACTAAGAAGTCTGATATTGAGACAAAGGGTAAGGCTAAGCTTGAGGAAATGAATGTTGTAGACTCATATCTCAAACATCTTGGTTTTCACCTTAAATTCCACTAGAGATATCCTTGTCAAAAAAGATTCCAGTTAATCATAGAGGGTGATAGATTCCGGTGCAAGTTTTATTTTACACTATGTATAGAGATTGGTTTTCCTCTTGTGCAAAGGGGTATCACGGAATAATCAAATTGGGTTATTCTCATGTGCTCAAGATTATCAAAATTGGAGATATAAAGCCGGTACTTCCAAGTGGCATAGGATTTATGCCAAGGAATGTTAAGCATGTTCCCAAGTTAGCTAAGAGTTTAATCTCTTTCGAGAGCTAGATGACTTTGGATAGACAACTATATTTGGATCGTTAAGAATGTAGTTCTCAAAGGTAAAAAAACATAATACTTTGTATTGTGTTTTTTATCTTTGTACTCCATGCATGCATCTCTTGTAAAAGATGATTTTATTTCTATAGTCAAGAGTTGTTGTCTACTGAATTGTGGTATAGCCGGCCATGCCATAAGAGCCAAAAGGGAACAAATCCTCTATCACGTTTTGGTTACTTGTTATGAGTGTTGCATTTTTAGTGATTTTTCCACGTGTGAGCATTGTATTTATGGCAAGAAAACTAAGACTATGTATTATTCATAGAATAGAAGGCGTGTTTAGCCACTAGAACTTGTCTAAATTGATGTATGTTTTCTATGATGACTAAGTCTCTAAGGGGGACCTACTTATTGTGTAACATATATAAATAACTCTACTAGAAAGGTGTGGGTTTAACTTTGAGCCATGAGGAGTATTGTCCATGTTTCAAAATTTCCATGTACTTGTTGAGGACTGGTCATGCAAAAAGCTTAAGGGCTTGAGGACAGATAATGGGGGGAATATGTCTCAAAAGAGATGACCGACTTGTGTGCAAAGAGAGGAATTGATGACAATTTTTTGGAGATGACAACTATGGATAACCTTCTAGTCAATTTTCCTCAAGCCTATTCTAATTCTAGGATTTTAAAAACACATAAAGCTCATAGATGATGATGTAAGTGAATTTTTTCCACGTAATTTTAATACTAGTTATGTAATTGGACACTCATGTCTCTTGTTTTTCTAGCAGCTTGTCATAATTACTGGGTGAATCAAAAAACAAGATTTATGGGTCATGTTCATGACTTAGGCCAGTTATGAGGTAAGGAACATAACCAAACTTTTAGTTTTTCCAAAATCAATGCTATATTAGGTTATGATCATAACTTTAAGATGAAAAATTACTAAAAGAATTAGTGCAATTCTAACAAAATTAGTGCATAAACTGAATATAACGTCTCATCAACATGAGTTTTTTCAAGGTTTATGGATAGGAAAAAACTTGTTATAACAAGAACTCAAGCTTCATTACTCAGAAACCAAAACTCAAATCTTAAAAATGTTGACAAAGAATAAAATTTTGGTCTTTTAAAACCTCTTTCACCTAACATCATGAGGTCATGGGGCAAAACTTGAGGTCTATAATGTTTTGTGAGGCCAACTCCCATCAACTAAGTATTTTTCAAGGTTTCTAAATCATAGGCATCTTGTAATTTAAGCTCATTCAAGAAAATTTATAGTGCTTAATTTCTTGCAAAGCAACCACTGTGATGAAAAACACATGAAAGTGTGCATATATATTCTCCAAATGTGTCCATATGAGATATTTGTATAAGAATAAATGAGATGAATGAACAAATCCAAACAGAGACTTTATTTTAAGGCTAATCTTTCATAAGTGAAAAATAATTATTTCCACGGGTGTAGTTTTCGGGATATGACATAAATCACCAAATGCGGATTGTGCAACCATCAAATAGTATTACTTTAAGCAATGGAGTGGTAGATCTATTATATAGACCGTGGAAGATAATGCAAGTCTAGATAAACTAAATGTTTTATGTGATTGTGAATTGAATTCACAAATGTTGCATAGTAGACCCACACAAATTTCCATATTTAATTCTAGTAATAAAGAGTTTCTTTTTCACATGAGAGTTGCAAAATGTTAAGAACATATATAACTAGTTACTGTAGATTATTACATGCACACTGCTCATTTGTTTTCCTAAACTAGGGTTTGAGTTTTATGAAACATCGACTCCTATTTTGCATATGTGTTTTTCATGAGTGTAGTTACTATTGAGGTTGTGTACAAAAGTGAGGGAATTAAATTTTTATAAGTAATTTGGCTAACATTTTATAATTTTGCAAAAGCATTCATGAAAAAGGGACACTAAAGAGTTTTTTTTGGTACCAAACTAGTGTTAATGCAAATGCACAATACCGATGGGAGCCGAGCCTAGAGATCATTTTTAAATGCCCTAGGTATAAAAGTCACTTAAGAAGAAGCTTTAGAAGAACTCTTGTCCGTGCAAGCACAAAAGAGAGAAGCACTACTTTGTAATTGGCATATCTCTCAATCTAGACATCTACTTCGTGTTTCTCTCCTCTTGCTCTATCATTTGAGTGCATACATTGTGAGTCCGATGAAGGTTTGTGACTAGTAAAAAAAAGTCACATTTGAGGATGTTGCCTTAGAATCAGTAAGAGCTCAGAAGTCCAGTGAGGAACCTTTTTGCTGGGTGGCAACACTCCACGGAGAGGAAAGGGCAATTGTGAACGATTGAAACGCTCTAGTAGAGATTTACATTTGCTTGAGTGGTTTCAATCAAATATGGATTATGTCCTCGGGGGGTTCACCTCTTAGACATGTAAGTTACTATATGAGTTCAAATGAATGGGTTTTCTTAATGGCAAAAGTTTAAAATTTTAACAGATTTCTAGTAACAAAAGGGGTTTTTAAATTGATTTAAGAGAACAATTTGTACGTTTTTTTTTTTTAAGGGATCATTTTATTACCATAAGCATGCAACTAAAGGGGTTTTTTTATTACCCTTCAAACGCCCGTTATATGAATGTGTTCTTAAAGGTTCACCCCCTGAGATTATGTCATGCTAATTGACTATGGAGAACCGTCTTGCTTCCAATAAGCCATGTAGATGGATCATAAGATACAATGAGAGCAAGCTATGAAATCTGACTCGATTGTCAATAATGAGACTTGGAAATTCATAAAATTTGGTGAAGTAAAGAAAACATTATCTTGAAAATGGGTATACAAGAAGAAGTGTGCATCACGAGACCCTTGTGAGTGCGCAAATGTGGTGCGTGTACAAAGAGAGAGAGAGAGAGAGAGAGAGAGAGAGAGAGAGAGAGAGAGAGAGAGAGAGAGAGAGAAGAGAGAGAGATTCCAACCACCCATCACTTGTACACATCTTATAGTTTACTAGATATAAGAATAAGAGACTCTCTCAGACATTATGGTGAGTTGCTCCACCCACAACCACCCATCACTTGTACACAACTTATATTTTACTAGATATAAGAATAAGGGACTCTCTTGGACATTATGGTGAGTTGCTCCACCCACATCCTATGTTCTCTCTCTCTCTCTCTCTCTCTCTCTCTCTCTCTCTCTCTCTCTCTCTCTCTCTCTCTCTCTCTCTCTCTCTCTCTCTCTCTCTCTCTCTCGTATGGTGAGATTGACAAAGATGAAGAATATGAGCCATGGGGGAACGATCGCTTACAACGTACAAAGGGCTGGGGTTGACCTCCACAAAAGTGTCTGCATGTGGGCTTGATAGGTGAATGCTGGGCTACTAAAAAAGAGCACATTTCATGGCATGTTGCAAAACTAGCATGCAGAGGGCGCATCAAGCGGTAAAGTTATCCTTTGTACTATAGCTCACGATCGCCATAACCAAAAAATTGTTTAATTTTTTGACCATACATTTGGCACCCTAATTTGGGCACCCCCAATTAAGGTCTTTTGCCCACGGCCAAAGCTAGCACATCTCCATTGGAGGAGCTTATGCCAAGGGATGAGAAGTAGTGTTATCCAATTGCAGTGGTACTACTACCAAAGAGAGCAAAACTTACAGAATTTTTGTAAAGTTAGAAAACTCGGCCAATTTTGAGAGTACAAGCATCATCGTTCTACACGATGATGGTAAAAAAACACCATGTATAGTCATGCAGCAAGCATGCAAGTTGGGCAGGTTTGGCAAGCCAGAGCAAAGCCAATGAAGCTTCATAGCTTTGACTTGGACACACATTCTCACCATGGAAAATTTTTGACTTTGAGAGGGGAGATCTTCAAGTTTGATCTCTTATAGATACAAGCAATTGTTCAAGCAAAGGAACCACTCTAAAATAAGCCCTTGTGAGGCTTCAAAACGAGGCATACGATGCAAACCTAGCCAACAATGAATTGCTGATAAAAGGTGAGCAACATCAAACTGCTACACTTAGGTATGCTTTGTTCATAAATTTAAGCTAGATATTGATATTATCAAATACAGAGTCCTGTTCAACACCACCGAGGATTTGCAAGCAATTCTCATGTTGATCACATGGTAGCATATGGATGCATCGACAATGCACGTGTCATCATTTTGGAGTGCGGCTTTGGATTACCAAGGTACATTGATCATGTTTTGTCTACGGATTATGACTTTGTATGAGGCTATCCACAATGACTATGGAGTACAATCCCGTATGAAGCTGCCTATGGGAAAAGCTTGTGTAGACCTCTTTTGTACACCAAGAGGCTAGAACAAGGTCATGAATTTTTTGGTTTATTCAGATGCTAATTTGTGATCTAGATCTCATCTTGTAGAAACATTGTACGAACTTGAGAAAGATAGCATATCTTCCTTTACAAGTAGTCACTGACATTTCTAGGCTTGGTCATGCCCTTTAATTAGGTTTGGATACATGCAAGGCATGTCATTATCTTTGAATTAAGGATCAAGGCTCCAACAAGGATAACCCATCCAAGGATTTTAATGACAAGGCAATGTTGCCTACTAATAGTTAAAGTGAGTTAGGCACGGCTGATGACTTGTTAGACAAAGGTAATTGGCAAGGCCGATCATTAATTCGAATTCTAAGAAGCCCATATGCATCAAGAGTTTTGGGGCATGGCTCCTAGACTAGTTTTTTAAATCCAATGCAGTAAAAAACGATCATGCTCAACTCATTGTAGGCAATAGAGATTCAATGGATTTCAACAATATTGGGAAATCCAAGTACGGTTTGTCTCTATAATTATTGTAGCTATTTTTAAGCTTTTAATCCGATATATTACACGACAAGGTTGAAAATCAGCAGGATTATTTTTCTTTTACATGTCTCGAGTATGACAATGCCATAAGATGCATTACAAGAGCCAGGCTCCATATAAAGATACTCAAAGAAATTGGCTTTTGCATTATGTCGGCGGCTAATATCTCTTTGATATGTCCTCTTTGTACTATTAAGTAGAGGGGAAAAGAAAGGCTTGTAGGAGCACGGCTCCATATATATATATATATATATATATATATATATATATATATATATATATATGTGCATTGGGTGCCTAATTGATCCAAAGCAATCGTAATCCAACTACCATACACAAAGTAGTCATCTTGACCATAGGTGAAAATATTTTATCAAAATATATACCTTTCTACTATTTCAAACCTTTAGCTATGAGTTTAGCCTTACTCTTAGGCTTAGGGTTATTGGCGTACTATTGGGATAAAGGCAATGTGCTTCTTACCCTGATGGGATGAGCCAGAGGCATCCAAATTTCCATCACTTGTACACACCTTATTATTTACTAGATAGAAGAATAAGGGCCTCTCACACACATTGTGGTGAGTTTCTCCACCCACATTCTATGTTCTCTCTCTCTCTCTCTCTCTCTCTCTCTCTCTCTCTCTCTCTCTCTCTCTCTCTCTCTCTCTCTCTCTCTCTCCATTCCTCATCATGATTCTCCCTTTTATGCTTGCATGGATAGAGATCAACCATTTTCTGATTTGGAAGAGGACATTGCTTATTTCAAAGATGAAGGTGATCTTATTGTATTTGGGGATATGAATGCTCGCACAAAAACATTACAACATAATACTCAACAATTTGATATGCCATACATTTCAAGGGAGTTGGAGGAAGTTCACTTGTATGATCGTACTTCAATGGATGAGAAAGAGCCGGATCACTATGGAAAGTTACTTTTACACATGTGTAATAGCACGGGTATGCTCATTGCCAATGGTATATCTTTATGGAGTGGAACCAATGGATTTACATGTAGGAGACATAATGGGGATAGTGTGATTGACTATATGCTACTCTCTGAAGCCATCATGTATCGCATAAAGAGTTTTATGTTTGGTCAATGGACCCCGAAATCCGACCATCGCACCTTATGTACTGACCTTTCATGTGGAGAAGCAACTAAGCATGATAATCTCAGCCAAAGGAAAGAGAAGTTATCACTATGTATGGATTTCAAACGGGCACCAATGTACATTGAAATGGTTGAGCAAAAATTATGGATGACAAAGCTTCAATGTGATGCACCATTGGAAACTAAATGGGAAGCTTTCAAGAAAGCTATTTGTTCTTGTTCGGAAGAATGCTTTTCCATAAAGCATCTCCATGGTATCAACAAAGATAGATCACGCAAAAGGTGGTTTGATAAAGAATGTCAAGATGCTCGAAAGTCCTTGATAAAGCTTGATGCAACTATGGACAAAGACAACTATCAAAATCATTTGCATACATACAAGGCATTGATTCAAAAGAAGAGAAGAAGATGGGAAGTAAAGCAACAAGAATTTCAAGTCCAAGAAAAGGCACATGCATGTGGAAGATTTTGGAGAAACTTGAGAGGAAAGCGGGTTGAGAATTTTGGTAACTTGAGTCTAGTGGATATGTACACACATTGTAGGCAATTATATGAGCAAGCAAATACTGAAAAAATGCCATTATGGTTCACTCCCATGTATGCCGTCTTTTTTTACTAGTGAGGATGTATGCGGTGGGCTTGAAAAGTTGGCCACTCGCAAAGTGGGAGATCTTCAAGGTATCAAGCCGGAGATGATCAAATGGACGGGAGATTTTACCCATGAATGGATGTGTGATATGTTCAACCTTGCACTTCAACATGGTATGCCTTATGATTGGAGTACTAATTGGGTTAAGCCTTTGCATAAAGGAGGGGATGTAAAGAATGTAAGCAACTACCGGACTATAATGATTGGGTCCCTTATGGCAAAGTTGTTTGGGTGCATAATGGAGATGAAATTGAGTGATTGGGCTGAAGAGAATGACAAGCGTGCAAAGGGACAAGCGGGTTTTCGTCGATGCCATAGCACCATTGATCATCTTGTCACTCTTCATGTTCTCATGGAGGAAAGTCGGTTGAAAGGCAAGCGATTGTATTGTTGTTTTGTGGACTTTAAGAAAGCCTTTGATATGATTCCACGTAACAATTTGTGGAGAAGGATGGAAGAACTCCAAGTGCCAAGTGAGTTTATGCTTGCGGTTTCTCGAATCTATGAGAAGGTGATTTGTCAATTGCGCATGGGAAGAGAAATTTTAGAAATTTTTGTAAGCACTATTGGGATTAAACAAGGATGTCCATTGTCACCAACTCTCTTTGGTCTATGCATCGATCAATTGGAACAAATGGTACTTGACTTTATGCAAGAAGAAGGCATTGAAGAGGTCACTATTTGCAATGCGGTAATCATGCTTTTGTTGTATGCGGATGATGTAGTGCTTCTAGCACACACTTTAGAAGATGCACAAAAGCTTATGGTTGTCCTTGAGAACTTTTTCTTGCAGAGTGGGCTGATTGTAAATGAATCCAAAACAAAGGTTATGCTTGTGAAAACCAACCATAAGGAGAAGCCATGCATTGTGTACAACAACGAGACACTTGAAGTTGTTGAGAGCTTTAAGTACCTTGGCCTTGAGGTTCCATCCAATCACAAGTGGCATGAATTTGCTATGCGTCATTTGGAAGTGGGAAAGAAATCATATTATGCATTTGAGAACATGTGTAATGCGGGAAACATCAAGTGTTGGATTCTCAAGAAGTATCTTTTTGATGCATTGGTGACACCGGTTCTTCTTTATGGAGTTGAAGTGTGGGGCGGGAGCATCTCAAAGTCTACTTGGAAAGAGTTTGAGAATGTCCAAAAGCATTTTCTTACAAACTTTCTCCAAGTTAAGACACAAACACCATATATGCTCTTACTTCTTGAGTCGGGATCTCTTCCAATTGAGGTTATGGGCATGGAAAGGGTTGTGGAGTACATGATAAAGATGCATCGAAACCCCTCACATCGACTTCCTACAATTGCATGGGAAGCAAGCAAAAAAGTTCAAAAGACGCATAAAAGCAAGATCTTGAGCACGGGATGGATGCAAGACATAAAGAAGTGGTTTGGGAGATGGGATGCATTACACTTGCTACATGATGCTTCAATTGACTCTCAAGTGAATGAAGCTTTTCTACAATGCCAATGTATTACGGCTTGGGAGAAATCCGGTGGGTCACGCTTCATACATTACACCACCTATATTGCCCCCAACTACAAAACCATGTTCTTCGCTGAGAGAGGAAACCGTACTCACACTTACATGCTTGAGCCTATTCCCTTGTCCGCGATATGCACTATCGCAGCAATTCGGCTTAGCTCCCATTTCCTTCGATGCGAGATAGGGCGTTGGGGCAATGGAGAAGAGTCAAATCGATTGTGCACATTATGCTCACTGCAAGTTCAAGAGTCTGAGTACCACACACTACTAGAGTGCTCAGCTTTTGATCACATCCGAACTTGCTTCTCTCACATTTTCAGCCATAACTTAAACCTACACACTTTCCTCTCCTAGCCAAAGTGTGGGCTCTCCATTGTGACTCTCATCACTACAATTTTGGAGCATCGAGAGTCACTCATCAGCCATACACATACTACATCACATGTAACTTTGGTCCCATAGGTCATATTTGACCTCCGAGGACGATAATAAAATCTCTCTCTCTCTCTCTCTCTCTCTCTCTCTCTCTCTCTCTCTCTCTCTCTCTCTCTCTCTCTCTCTGTGCACATGCATTGCATTTGTGCACTCACAATTGGTATCAGAGCTACGGCTTGACGATGGTAGGGAGCATGGTGGTGTCAAGAGTTCCGAGGCAATAGTTTGATTTCTCTTGATGGTGGAGAGATCAATAAATCTTGAAAGATTTTGGAGAATGCAATGGGAGCTTGTGAGCTCAGCTAAGAGTGATGTATTCTCTTGTGGAAGCTCAAAAGACAATGTGGAAGATAGTGTGTAGATGCAGGTGTTTTCCTTAAAACTGTGTACCCAGTAGCACTGTATTCATATATTTTTTTCTCTTTATACATTATAAATTTAAAAATTCTCTCCACCATGTCTCTTCTTATTGATGTGGAATCCAATCTTATAAAAGAAATGTTATGCAAATTCCTCAGCAATTTGCTGATATTCACCTCAGATTGACTATATGTAGGAAATTTCAAGTTTTTTGTTTTCGTGCAATGTACAAGTTTGATGCACATTTGGAAGTACAAAAAGTGCTTAAATTTGGGTGCATAAATTCTAAGGTTGAAGATGAAATTTCAGCTTATACAAAGATTGACATTTGAGGTTTTTGGTACATATGGGTAAAGAAGAAACATGTAGATTTGGACAATGGACACCCATTTTTGGCAGAGGCAAAGTTGTCACCATTGGCACTATAAGTGGAGCTTCTTTCGTGGAAACTTTGCTAGCATTTTTTTTATTTGGTTTATGACCTTTGCAAATGTATTTACATATGGTTATAGTGCACGGTTGACGCCCATTGAACATTCATTTTAGCGAGCACTTTTGAGTGTCAGTGAGCTCAGTTGAGAGCATTGTTTCTGCATTGATCAAATTTTTCAATTGCAACCCTTTCGATTCTTGTTTATGCACGGTCACTCTGTTTATGTACGTTGAGTTAGATTGCCATTGTATGCACATTAAGGAGCAATTTGTTTTGGTTTATGGTTTTGAGTCCTCTTTCAGATACTACCTTGGTTGAGTTTTGCTTTTTCTTTGCGATACTCTTGATTGACATAATTTTGGCCAGTTTGTAATAATCAAGATCATCTCGCATCTTGGATGCAGTTTATGCTTTGAGACTTTTCATTGAGATTTTGCTCATTTTGCAAGGGAGACTTTGTCCAATTTTCCCTAGATTTCTTACCACAGCTTTGCCTTGTTTGCCATACATTTTTTTTTAAATGTATTTACGGTCATTGCATTGAGATTATGATTCTCCTTTTTTTGTGGTTGATTGAAAGACCCATCGGAACTGCCTTGAGGATTATCCACCCTACCACCCTACCACCCTTTATATAGGCTCTTGGCCATCCAGATTTAGAATCCCCTATCCACACCTAGCAACCGGCCCTTGTCCTGGGTCCATGACCCCATGAGTTTCCCTTGGCATCACATTACTCCCCCCTTGGAGAAGAGTTTTTGTCCTCAAAAACAAAAGTAGTGATAGCATCATAAAAAACACTAATGAATTTGGCAATGGCATCCTTCATAGATCCACTGTCCTTTTGAGTGGAATACAATTCAGTAGGAGGTTCAAGAAAAACATCTTTCTTTTTAACATTGTTGTCCTTTTGGCACCGTCTTATGTAACCGTCCCATATCCCCCAACATAGCATATAGATTCCATTTATAACACACTTCATATGCTAAACAAGTGATCACAACTAAGATGTACCTAAAAGAGTACCTCTTTTCACTTTCCATAAAAGTAATTGGCTAACGTAGCTCATCGGCAAAGTATAAGTCCTTCACTTAATATTATTCTTTATTAATTAACAACCCCACCATAACCAGTGGTCAAATTTAGAACTCGATTTAAACATGAAGAAGCTAAACTTAGTTTCCATCATGCTTATAATTGGATTGCTTGGTGCTAATGTACATGCTTAGCATATCCTTTAGCACAAACATTTAAGATATTTAAACCATGAGACTTGGTGTTAATGCTTAATTCACGGTAAGGGAGGCATAAGCTTGAAAGCTTAAGTTGTGGTGGCTAGGCCCGTACTATGTTCATTAGAGTGCGAGTGCCAATGCATTCTTTTTGTGGAATTTGGATGAAACTTTGATTCTAAGTTTGGTGAATGGGCTCAAATTGGAACACTACATTGGGACGGTGCCCAATAATCTTGAGAAGAAGATCACGGTGGCTGATTCAACTGTCACTCTAATTATGTTGGTAAGCAACTTTGAATATGGACTCTATTCCAAAGGGGAATATTTTAGTCAAAATGCAATGGATAGTGTAATTGTGGCATGGCATGGTGGTACATTAACTACCACACATGTGAATTCCCAATTTGAGGCATGGTCTACAATGTTTGACATGTCTAAGAGATGCTATAAAAGTGTAGTGCCTGTTTTGGACTCACTTTTGCAAGGTGCACACTTCTTTGATTCCTCCATGAGCGGTCTACGCTTTCTTTAATACTTCTGCTACCTGCCAGAGCTGCTGCAAAGCCCTTCTATGTTTTTTTGCTGCTTCTCTAGCTCTTTGTAGATACAGCCATGACACCAGCAACATGATCAACAAATATGAAGGCTATCATGTCTATCAACCATTAGATTTTGATGTATCCTAAATTGGGATATACCATGCCCACGTTTGGAGCCTAGGGGTCGTGACCTAGTGTGGGCGCTACCTCTTACTTATGTCAAGGGCCAAGTGTCATTTCCATAAGGGAGCTGCCATGCAAAGGGTGGCACTGCCTCACAAGTCCATGCAATAGGGGAGTGGCAATAGCTTCGAGGTGTGTGTGTGTGTGTGTGTGTGTGTGTGTGTGTGTGTGTGTGTGTGTGTGTGTGTGTGTGTTCTCCTATGGTTTTCTCAAAGCCTCGCTTTGATTTACTTAAAGCCTTGCTTCATTATACTAGTATCAGAGTCTACATTTTCAGCCATACTTACGGCGAGCTACTGGTGATAACTCACAAGCACTCAATACTCTCTTGCTAGGCAGGTGCATCTACTTTATCTCCATCTAGCTATGTAGTCATCTCCCTTATTGTGCTACACAAGCAACCCTATTCATTGACCCATGCCCTCGCTATTTTCCACCAAGGTCGATAGTCCCATGAGCTGAGTATCCAAAATCCCTAGAGCACCTTACCTAAGTCAATTCCCACGGCTCTAGAAGGCATCCCTAGAGCCCCTACTCAACTCCCTTGTAATCCTTGTTGCGGCTTCATTTCTTGCTTGTCACCTGAAACATTAGCTCTGTATTCTTAAGTATAATAGTATGCTCATAGAAATTTTGTAAGGAAGGCTTCCTATTCTGCTGCCCGTGATTGAATGCAGTTGAGTAGCTCGTAGCGATCCAAGCCAATTGAGCAATAGCTCATGTTCAAGGGTGGTCAACTGCAGTACAAGGAAGAAAAACTATTCTTTAGACCTCACCAATTGAAGCGACAATTAGGGCAGTCATGCCATCTGTACTCTTCATCAAAGCATCTTTTGCACACCATAGGAAGTGTTATGTATATTTGTGCATAGATTATTTAACATATTTTTCCGTATTTTTCAAGTTTTAAGTGATTTTTACTTTTAAAACACAAAGAAAACAAAAAAAATGGAGAGAGATCAAAATCAAAAAACATTTGAGACTGAAACCAATCAAGAACAAAATATGTATGGGATTGAAGACATGGGGGAAGAGTGGGATGTGCCGTCCTGTGAGCAGCATGAGATGATAGTGTGTAGGGTAGAAAACATAGAACAACAATTACAAACTTTCCTTGCTACTCTAGATGGTCTTAAAGACCAAATGACTAAGTTGATTGAATATATGCAGAAGGGTAAGAAGTCAACGACATGGGATTTTATGCCATCAGATCCAAATATACCTTCCACATTTAGAGATGGTGAAATTGTGTATAAAGAGACTGCTCTTCCTCCTCTTGAAACCCCATCTAGACCTAGACACAACCGTGCCCTCAAAGACATGAAACCACCTCAATTTAATGCAAAGGAAATTGATAAAAACAAAGATGCCATCTATACTTTTCTACATAAATGGCAAGACCTGCATAGGTTAAAAAAACACCCCACCGGAGTACCAACCCCTTGAGGCTAGTCTGTCATTGGGTCCAAAGGCGTACAAATGGTGGATGAGTCTTAAGTCATCATGAAATATTTCAAGGGATTGGGCTCAATTTGAGAGCATTTGGTGAAATAATTTCTCCCTGAAAATGAACCAAAAATAAATTAGGAGGATTGGGACAAGGCTATGCAATGTAGTAGGCCTTTACTTACTTACATTGCAGAGCACATTGAAATAATCCTCATGCTTCAAGGGATAGATGAATTTCACAAAAATGAGGGTGTATATGGGGATTAGGATAGACATTTCAAGCAAGAGGTAAAAAGAAGTGCACCTAAAATTTTAGAAGAAGCAATTAAATGTGCAAAAATTTATGAAGATAATACTTGCTTTTTGACAGCTTCTAATCCCACTCAGATTTAACCCAATTCCATAGAAATGGGGGTATCATGGCCATTTCTAAAAGGGAAAAGGAAATTCCCATGTAATAAGGAGGGTAAACCACTATTTAAAAAGAGGGTTGCAGCAGGGCCTAGATTGAACCAAGAGGACTTTGCAAAGGCTTAAAACAAGAACTTATGCTTCACTTGTTTGTCACCCGACCATTCTCAATGGAATTGTCCAAAGAAAAAAGGGAAAAAAGATTATGAAAAGGATAAGGGTCCTGGAAAGAGTCATAAATATAGGCAAATCCATGTTGTTCAATCACTTCCAATAAATGGTAATGAAAAGTATAAATTCATAGAAGTGTTACATGAGGACAAAAAAACATTATTGTTGTTTGTCAACCAGCATGTGGAAATCAAGTTTTGGCCACATGAGTGGGTAAAAATGCATGGGTTTGTAAATGGGAAAAGGGTTAGGGTCATGATAGATGAATCTGCTACTCATAACTTTGTAAATTATTCTCTTGTCAAGAAACTAAAAATTTCTCAACAACCAAGTTCTCACTAATACGTCATCTCCATGATGCATGGTGAGGACAAGAAGATATGGGATACTCTAGTATCCAATTTGGAAGTTGAGATACAAGGGTATAAAGATACACTTGACTTCCAAATTATGAATATGGATCATGTAGACTTGGTTTTGGGAAGGGAATGGTTGTGGGGCCTAGGACCTTCTCTGAAATGAAGTTACCAGCAAAAATTACTATAATTTGAAAAAGAAGGTAAAACATTTGTTATACAAGGTGAGCATGATGTACAAAATAGTCCTTTGATATTTTCTCTTGAGTTCCAAAAGCTTGTAAATAGAAGTTCTTCTGATATATATATGCCATTTGGTGTCGATTTGTTGTGGATATGGACTCTGTAGAATTGAAAAATTGGGTTTCTTATTCTCCTTTATCTTCTCGTGATAATTATAAAAGTCTTGCTAGAAGAGTTTAAATATGTTTTTCCTATTGCTTTGAAAAGTTTCTCCTTTTGGAAGAGGTGAAGGAGATCATGCTATTGATTTAATTAAAGATGCAAAGCATGTCTATAAACTACCTTATAGATTAGGCCAAGCACAACAATTAGAAGTAGAAACGCAATTGCAAGACTAAATAGATAAAGGTTCATTAAACTTAGCAATTCTCTATGAGCTTTGCCAATTTTATTAGTAAAGAAATCCAAAGAAAGTTCAAGATTTTTTACAATGGCATGAACCTAAGAACCTAGAAGAGCTACAGAGCTTCTTAGGAATGTCTGGATTTTATTGTAGATTCATTAAGAATTATGCCATGATAGCAATTCCCATGACTAACCAACTCCAAATAAAAGGAAAAACCTTTAAGTGGGGGGAAACCCAAAAGAAATCTATGCAAAAATAAAAGGTAGCAATAGCTATAGCCCCAATTTTGTACACTTTGGATCACAATAAACCCTTTGTGGTCAAGAAAGATGCTAGTAATTTTTTTGTAGGTACAGTTCTAACTCAAGAGGGTCGACCCATGGCATTTGAAAGTAAAAAAGTTAGACTATGCACAAGAAAGTTACTATGTATATGAGAGGGGCTGTATGCTATTGTATAAGCATTGAAAAAATGGATGAACTATTTATATGGTGCTAAGGTTATGATAGAGTTTGATCAAGAAATCATTAAGTGGATTTCCAATCACACAAAATTGAAGGGTCATAAGGCCAAATGTGTTGAACTCCTACAAGAGTTCAACTATGAGATTAGGTATCGCAAAGGGAAATATAATGTGGTAGCAGATTCTCTTGGAAAGATGCCTATGATAAATGATAGAGTTTCATTCAACTCACTAGTGATCTACTTGATTCATTAAGAGGGAATTGTCTGGTTGATCATGCAAATTCCAAGATATGGGAAGCCATTGAGAAATTGGATCCACAACAAGAGGTTTCCAATGAGAATGAAACATCAATGGGTTCTTTAGAAGGTTTCAAGTGGAAGAATGTTGCCATGGATGATGGCTATTTACTCTACAAAGGTAAGGTATGTGTCTTGAAGATGAAGAAATTAGGCACTAGATACTCTATAAGTGTCATGATAGTCGAAGTGTTGGACACACAGGTGTAAAAAAGACTCATAATCCTTTTAAGGGAAAATTTTATTGGTCTAGAATGTATAAGGATGTCCTAGAACATGGGTTAAGTGTAGCAAATTCCACATCAATAAAGTCAAAAGGCTTAAGATGGGAGGACTAGTCCATCCATAAGACATTCCTTCAGGGAAATGGAAGGGGTATCTATCTCCATGTATTTTATAGTTGGATTTCCTAGAACACAAAGGGGGCACAACTCTACCTGGGTAATAGTGGATAGGTTAACGAAAATGGCTAGGTTTATTCCAAACAAACCTAATGTTGGCTAGTTTACTTGTAGAAAATCTCTATCAATTATATGGTTTGCCAGTAGATATTGTGTCAGATAAAGATTGGAAGTATAATAGCCACTTTTAGAGATTTGTTTTTTAAAGGTTTGATACTAAAATAAGCCTGAGCACAACTGAGCATCCTCAAACGAATGGTCAAACTGAAAGGGTTAATCAAATCCTAGAAGATTTTCTATGAGCATATGTACTTACCTATAGTAGACTTTGCATATAATAGTGCCAAGCACTCTTCCGCTGGATATAATCCATCTATATTAATGTATGGGTTTCAGTCTAGAGCTTCTTATGCAGTAAGACTGCAAAAGGAGAAAGTTCAAGAAGCTAAATACTTTCTAAAAGATATGAATGAAATGCTTAATCTTGCTAAAGATAGTATTAAAAAGGCTCAAGACATATATTGATTTGTGTAGAAGGCCTCTTACCTTCAAAAAAGGGGAGCAAGTTTATTTAAAGTTTCTGTAAAGTGTAAACCATGAAGATGGGAACATGTCAGAAAGTATCACCAAGGCATTGTGGACCTTTCACAATACTAAAGAAAGTCAGAGATATGGCTTACAAACTCTAATTACCAAAGACAAGTGGCATACATTCAATATTCCACGTTTGCAGACTCAAAAAGAAGTTGGGTCAATCTGATAATCTTATTCAAGATGATCATATAGGAAACTCATAGATGCTCAATCTCTTCCACATGAACCAAAGAAAATATTAGACACTAGAGAAAAAAGAACTAGAAATACAGTTTATAAAGTGTGTCTAGTTAAGTGGAAAGATTATGCTAAAGGGAGTTCAACGTGGGAGCAGGTAAGCATTATTCAAAAAAGATTTCTCAAGTTTAGGATCATGCCTTACAATCAAATTTTTGAGGATTAAAATTCTTCTTAAGGGGGAAGGAATGTGATGTATCCTAAATTGGACATACCACGCCCACATTTGGACCCTAGGGGGTGTGGCCTAGTGTGCAAGATTCCTCTTACTTATGTTAAGCACCAATTGTCATTGTCAAAAAGGGGTTACCATGCAGAGGGTGGCACCACCTCACGGGTCCACAAGATAGGGGAGTGGTGGTAGCTTTGTGGGGTGTGTGTGTGTGTGTGTGTGTGTGTGTGTGTGTGTGTGTGTGTGTGTGTGTGTGTGTGTGTGTGTGTGTGTGTGTGTGTGTGTGTGTGTGTGTGTGTGTTCTCTTGTGGTATGTTGAAAGCTTGTCTTCCATATACGTAAAGACTTGCTTCATTATATAGATGATAGAGAGCATGAAGAAATGGCTCAAGCACAAGCATTTATTAGAATACACCCTCATTGATTGGGGGTAGGTATAGCTTCACCCACATGCCCTCTTAATTTTATAGGAACTCATTGCCAAGGATATCCAATGAGTAGTGCACCTTCATGGTGAACCCCATCATCTTTTTTCACAATTAGTCATAAAACAGTAGTGCTACAGGTGTGACAACACCTGTAGAGAAGACATTAGTGAAGGATATGGTGGTGGGGTATGGGAGCCCGACTAGCAACAAGTTCCGCTTGCATGGGTGCTAGGATTTGGAAGTTGAAGAATGCATGAGATGGGTTCTAGAAGGAGTGTGGCTTTAGGATAAATTCTACAATATTTTCAAGGTAGGTCTTGCCATGATTTTTGAAATTAACAGGAGGAGTAAATTGGGCAAAAATTTTAATCACACAATTGTTTGAAAAAGCGAGGTGTATTGTTAGCACAATGGATAGGGGGCATGCTATAAACACTAAAGTGGGCTAGATCTTGCAATTACTACTTCCTAAACAAGGTTATGAGGGCCGTATTTTCCAATCTTTTGTGTCTGATTCAATGTATAGTCTGATGCCGGCTCTTGATGTTCCAAATACTTCTATGTTGATAAAATCCAAACAGGAAGAGTCTAGACATTTGGCTACAATCGGTACAGTTCATGCATTGAGGTATGCTTTTGTTGCATCCACCAATAACTCTTTGCCATTTACTACAACCTCCCCCATTAGTCATTGTTTCTTGTTTAGCAGATGGATTCCAATAGTCTCCTACTAAATGATGGAAACAAGAAATGTAAGAGAGACGGTTGCAAGCTTTGGCTGTAAGTCAGGCTTCCAGTACCATGAAAGTAGTGGGGCTGGTCCGAAAGTGTTAATCATATCTTCCTCTATTAAGACTACCTCTCATGTTCCATTGCATAACACAACCAGTGTGCTTTCTACCATGTCCACTTTGGTGTCTACACAGACAGTAGTGCCTCAGTCACAAGAGCAAACGTAGGTGTTGGGAGCGATCTCTACTTTTGTGGAGTATTAGCAGATACCAACTAGTTTGGGAGAGAGTGTGGGTTATCCTTGGTTATAGCCCAGCTATACACTACAAGCTCAACATGTCACAACAGAGGATACCAACACAAGGAGAGAAAATATTTGGTTGACTGCACAAAATCAAAGGCAGATGGAGCGACTTGAGGAAATGGAAAAGTGATTGTACCAAGCTGATCTTGGCAGCAAGCTTGTAAAGCTCAGTATGCGGCCACAACTTTAGATGAATGGCAAGCGGAGTTTATTGGAAGCATTATGAGAGGATTTGGCAAGACATCCGGTGGACTATTCTCTCAAACTTGCTTACTAGAAGGCCGGTTCCAATTTACATCCCCTCATTGAAGATAATTTGGATGTAGTGGTGTCCTTCTTGAAAGATGATATTAAAGTTTAGTGGGAAGGCATGATCAAGAATTGGCAATTGTCTCTTCGGCCTGTATCTGGAATACCAACTCTGCCTGCACCAAAATGTCATTCGGGTGGATCATTTTTTGTTTTTACTTTAGCGAATTGGGGAGCAAAAGACTTATGATTATGACCCAATTTTGCAGAGAGCTATGTTTAGAAACCCTATATTTGATGCGGAGAATACTAACCGGTTGCAAAATTGAATGGGCTGATAGATTTTTTGACACCTCCGCTTCCTCAACTTTTTCTTTGTTTTCATGTTTTCACTTGAGCTATTCCCTTGTTAGATCAAGTGCAAACAAGAAAAAAAAGGAAAATTTGAGTGAGTGGAGGTGTCCAAAACTTATTCAAGTGGTTCAGTCTTTCCTCATAGGCTTGTAATATAGCATCCAATGGCTCCAACACCTTTTCTACCAAGAATGAACCACTTGATAAAGTTTTTGACACCTCCGCTCCCTCAACTTTTTCTTTGTTTTTCTTGTTTACAACTGAGGTGTTCCCTTGTTTGCTATATTTCTATCTATAAGGTTTTCTTTTCCCTTTGCCTCTTCGCTTTCATTTTGTCTCTTTTTGCTTCTCGAGATTTTCTTGACTCCTTATCATTAAACTTTCAAATTTAGTTTTTTATAGGTGTTTTGACTCGTCCTTTATCGGCATGTTTCTTGCTGCTTCCTAAGCTTGCACTCTAGTCACCACATTGACAGGAATTGTTGGTTGAGATTCAAATCCACTTGAACAAGGCAAAACAACTATGAGAGGAGGAGGAGGAGGAGCAGTTATGGGAGGAAGTGGCTCAACAGAAGAGAATTGTAGTGAAGTATAAAGCATTGTTTAGATGTACAACAGTTTTCCTTAATCAATGTACTAATTCTTTTAGTTTGTACAACTCCCCTTGATGTAATGAGTCTTCTAACCTGTTAAGGTGACACTATTCAAATTACAAACCATTTGCTACCTTACAACCTTATGTCGACCCTAACCCACCTCCCCTTTTCCTCCGCATCTTGATTCTTTTGATGGCGAGTAGTTCTTTGTATGTGGGATCAGGTCGTTTGTGCATGAAAGATGTTAGTAGGCCATCAAAAACCTTAATGTATGTATGAATCAATGAGAGCGCTGATTTGAAATGGTGAAACCTCTTGTACCGTTATGTTTAAGGGAGGTTATATAGCCATGCACTCTGTGTGTGTGCTACAACTGTATTAAGATGAAGCTATAATCTGATGATAAATGATGATGACAATGTTACCTTGTCTGTGTGTAATGATGCAGTCATAAATTTTGTATGTAAGCGCCTGTATACACTGGATAGCACCTATTGATCTACTAACCAAAGGTCTACCCTCCAAAAAATTTGCACATTATCAAAAGCTATAGGGAATCCGGTAAACATTCAAACTCTATATACCTTGTATATATGTCCATAGCTTGGTTAAAGGCACATTGGCCTTTAAGTCAAAAATATTGTTGGTATTAAAGGGCCAATGTGTCTTGGTCGGACATCGAGTGTTTGGATACCCACTAACTCAATTTACTAACCATTGGTTCTTATCTCATTTGTACAATATGTTCCTGCAGACATAATGGGTTACTATAGGAACTCCACCCACAGTGTGTGGTATCTCTCTTCTCTCTTGTGCTCTCCTTGCATGCACTCCTTCCATCAAATGTGTCTTTTGATGGAGTACTTAATATTAATGTATTTGTTGATTGAACATTACATTGATAAATTGCTCTATGAACCAAGTGGCTATTTGAAGAATAAGACAAATGATGTGATACTATTGAAAGGGGTTTTTCTTGAGTAGACATTTTCTTTTGATGTAACTAAGGGATACAATTTAGGTTATGTTGTATAATGCTGCATTGATTAGAGATGTTATAATAGAAATCATAAGGCCTCTTTGGTTGGTGATTGATGGGTTTGAAGTTAGCTAGAAATATCAAGAGAATATTTTCTATTATGTAGTTAAAATAAAATAACTTTTTGTTTTACATAGATAACAAAATTTGGGTAGAAGAATCTTTGAAGAAGCCTTCTATTGTGATCTCATCAATTAATTGAACTTTACCTTGACATTTCTCTGATGGTACGATCTTTTAGCTTGAAATTTTGTGGCTACTAAAGTTTCAAGGCTTTAAGTGCTAGAAAATTTCTTAGAACAAGATTATCTTGTAACTCTCTAGTTGTGATGACATAAAATTCACCTCCCAATAACCAGGTTTTGGTGGTGATGGAAGAGTGGACCACTCCCTTACGCTCTTCTGACAAGTTGGATGCTCAAATTGACGTTCGTTTGGAGCTTTGTCCATCTTTGGTTTACCTGATTATACCCATATCTCCTATGATATGAGTTTTATTTTAGCTCTAGATTAGTCTTAGCTTGACCAAATAGTTCTTTTTCACCAAATGTACCAAATCTAATACATTCAAAGAGGACATAACTCACCTTCTTTGTTGGTTGTCTTCGCAATAGACGGGAGCGTAGAGGGCCTATAAAATATCAAATATAACATGCTACAAGCCATAAAACATAAACATGCTTGATGAGTTGATAGGTGAGATGCAAGCTATGGAGCCAAGGTATGCTAGAGAGGGAGAGAGAGTGTTCACTCTTCGAATGAGAAGGAGGCACTAATGGGTGGATGTTGAAAAAATAAAAAGAAATATATATATATATATATATATATATATATATATATATATATATATATATATATATATATATATATATATATATATATATGTATGTATGTATGTATATGTATATGTATATATACATATGCATATACATACACACACACACACAGAGATATATATACACACACACACATACATATACATACATACACACACACACACACATATATATATATATGTATACACAGATATATATATATATATATGTGTGTGTGTGTGTGTGTGTGTGTGTGTATAACTCAAAATTGATTGATATTCTCAAGTTATATATATAATAAATACTACAAACAGAGGCATAGAAGACCTTATAAAATACCAAAATACTACATGCTACAACCTATGAAACAGAAAAATTTTCATACCTTGCAAATCCCATAGCACTACATGTGATCAGAGAGAGAGGGTAAAAGAGCACGTGTAGAGGTACCTCCTAGATCAAAGTGCTTCGTCGGCATGGCAAGAGAGAAGAGAGGAGAGGAGAGAAGAAACACACAGCACTGGGTTCAATCTCCCCCCTCTTTTTGGGTGCTTTTAGCAAAAGTCCCCAATCAATGATGACGATGCATGCCTTCAAATATTTAGTAAAGTCCAACACTACATTAAATGGGTGTAGGTCAGTGTGAATAATGCCCACCATATGTGCAACTGCCATGCTATCCACTAGAGCATTCATAATGTGGGGCATATTCATCACTACCTCCTTGACCTTGGCAAGCTGCTCCCAGCTTAGTCGCATGTCAGGAGGGGGGTACTTTTTCCACCCTTGATCCAAAGCGATACATCGCTCTGGAAAATTCATTGTATTTGAAAGGCACCTTCAAGAGCATGTTGCCGAGCGAGCCACCATTATAGTAAGGAAATATTGTAATCCAAGGTGACTCATTCGTGAAATCAATGCACCTGACGATAGTTGGGTTCAATACTTGCATGCCCTGCTTTGTCTGAAAGCTCTCAAACTTGAAGTTGATGTTTCCCTTGTACAGCTTCCCACAATATGTTATGTACTCAAGAAGAAAAGAAATCCTGTATTTTGTAATCTTTTACTTCACCAAAGGCCCCTGAACCAATCACTTGTCCTTCAATGAATGCCTCGTGTGGAATTCTGATGAGATGTGCACACATGGAGTTGCAAACATTGCACATAATTGCCCATGTCCTTGTAATATCTGGCTACCCAGATGATGCAACGGATGTGTCTTGGGCAATGCACACTCTTTTTGGACGTGACTCTACATCCAATTCCCTCATGTGCTTGCTTTTCACCTTTTGCTCGTTCCATATTGCATCCCATAGCTAGAGTCGACATAAATCAGCAGAAGCTGACACCAAATCTTTTAAATCCTTGTATGCAACTCACATACTTTTCAAAATGGTGCAAGTTATGTGTTGATGATCAAAGTCGGCTAGCTTCTGCCTTTCACACAATTTTGGATTTCCTTCTCTTTGGAGTTGATGCAATGTATTTTCCTAAATTTTCTCAACAAGATCCCACATGAGGATATTAGAATCATCGACTTTTCTTATGGATTCATCTGCATTTTGCGATACTATAATGACTGCTTCTATGCGTAGGGGCACGCAAGATGACTTTTTGCTCGTCGATGGAAAGCATGGTGTCGCAAAGATAGCGAGAGCTACAACTATTACAACACATAACACTTAATACACATCCATATCCATTGAGATAAAAACAAAAACAAAGTGTCAGATAATAGCAACTAGAATATTAATTGTACATCAAGTAAAACATCAAATTGCTATCCATTTACACTAAAATGAGAGTCAAACAACAATAACTAGACCATTAATTATACTTCAAGACATATTACAACAGCAAACACTTAATACGCATCCATATCTTTTGAAATAAAAACAAAAACAAGGTGTCAGGCATAGTAGTAACCAGATAATTAATTGTACATAAAGCAAAACATCACATTGCTATCCATTTACACTAAAATGAGTGAGAGAGAGAGAGAGAGAGAGAGAGAGAGAGAGAGAGAGAGAGAGGATATTAGAAAGTTTAGAGTAGTTTCCTAAATTTTTAAAGATAGACAAAAGTAATGTTTGGAATTATTTTATATTTTCATGGAGGGAAATATAGAGATTTGCACTCCATATTATTTTGAAATCTTGAAAATAGAGTAAGAAAAGTAGATTTTTAGGGATTTTTAACTTGATTCATATTTAGAGAGAGAGAGAGAGAGAGAGAGAGAGAGAGAGAGAGAGAGAGAGAGAGAGATCCAAACTACATTTTGCAACCTTTAAAATTACTTCATGTTGCTTACACATAGAACAATTTTTTATTTTATTTTTGAAAGTATCATAAAGAGAAATAGAGTGAATCATATGTGTCATTTTCAATTGTTTTACAGGTTCTTAATAACACACACACACACACACACACACACACAAACACACCCACACATATCGCATGGTGTGAATCTTTAGTGTTACCATATACATGTGGTAGTGATGTGTGTGAACACACTAGGACCGCCAGGGCATTTTTTTCCTCTTTAGGAGGTTTTTCCCCCCGTGCATTGTATATACGCCCATCACTTTAGGGCTATCTATCTTTCCATTGCACACTGAGTAATACACTCTCTATTGTGTGCCTTGAGCTTCCTTCGTCTTCTCCACGATGTGTGCGTTTCTCTGTCACATGTGCCAACAATGCCTCTTATCCAGTTCGGGGAGTTGGAAAGATTGTGCTTACTGCTGCTAATGGAAGTTCTTTCACACTTGTTGATGCACTTTATGTACCTGGGATCAAGAAGAATCTGTTGTCTGTATCTGCACTTGCTAGACTTGTACTTGTAGTCAAATTTGTGGATGACAGATGTACAGTTCATGATCTCAGTTTTGGTGATGAAATTGTTGCATCTAGCCTTTTGTGCCGTGGGCTGTATAAGCTCACTTTGTATGAAAAGTGTGGAAAAAACTTTGCAAATGTTGTTGCAGATTCAAGGGCTATTTCAGATGCAAAACTTTGGCATGCACGTTTTGGTCATCTGAATTTTGCCAGTTTGCTGCATTTGCAAAAATCTGATATGGTTGCTTCTTTGCCACCTCTTGAAGCACCTGTCAAACATGTTTGTGAAATATTTTGGGTAAGATGCAGGTTCTAAGTTTCCAAAGGATTTTCGGCCACATGCAGGTTGCAGCTTGTGCATAGTGATGTTTGTGGGCCCATGCAAACTCTGTCCTTGGGCAATTACCTTTACTTCGTGACTTTTATTGATGATTAGTCTAGGCATGCATGGGTATTTCCTCTTAAAGCGAAGTCCGAAGTTTTTATGTGATTCAAGAAATTTCTGGCTATGGTTGAAAATGTCTCGAAATGTACTATGAGCACCCTCCGTTCCGATCAAGGGGGAGAGTATATGTCTCATGAATTTAATGCATTTCTGGCTAGTCGTGGGATAAAACACCAATGTACAGTGCCTTATGCACCTCAGCAAAATGGTGTTGCTGAGAGGAAAAATAGGTCACTTACAGAGATGGCACGATGTATGGTCAAAAGTCAAGCTTTGCCGCATTCTTTTTGGCTTGAGGCCATCATGTGTGCCACTTATGTACTTAACAGGTGTCCTACAAAAGCTTTGCAGTCTATTAGTCCATATGAAGCATGGCATGATAGAAAGCCTTCTATTGAGCACATCCGTGTTTTTGGCTGTTTGGCATATGCTTTGGTGCCACAAGTGCAGCGCAAAAAATTGGATGATAAGGCTGTCAAATGTATTTTTGTTGGTTATAGTGATGAAAGCAAAGGTTACAGGTTGTATCATCCGCAAACAAAACGTATTCTGGTTTCTCGAGATGTAGTGTTTGTGGAAGATTCTGCTCAGCCCTTGTTGTCATCTACTAGAGACAGTAATGTAAGCTCACAGGACATTTATGACACTTTGTTGCCTCTTTTCAGTGGTGGAAATACGAATGTATGTTCCAATGAGGAAAATGTACAGCCTATGGGGGTTTCTGAAAATGTTCTAGATCACCCTATTACTGATGTAGATGTACATGATGTACTTGATGAGGAAAGGGCTGAAAATGAGCAGGCTAGAGGTATGCCAAAATGGTTGGTGCACACTTTGCGTGACAGTAAATTGGATGCACCTTTGTCTAGTCGTACTCGTTTAGGCTCTTGCCATGCATCTTATGCATCAGATTGTTATGCTTTGGCTGTGTCTAGGTTACATGATGTTTAGGAGCCTTTGTCTTTTGATGAAGCACAGAATTCAGAAAATTGGATGGCTGCCATGCAATCAGAATATGATGCACTCATAGAAAATGACACATGGACTTTATGTCATTTGCCTCCTGGCAAAAAGGCCATTGGTACGAAGTGGGTTTACAAGTTGAAATGCAAGCCGGATGGTGAGATTGATCGCCGTAAGGCTCGACTTGTTGCAAAAGGTTATGCACAACAAAAAGGCATAGATTATGAAGAGACTTTTGCTCCCACTTGTCGTATGGCTACTGTGCGTTTTCTATGTGCATTCGTAGATCATTTTGGTTGGGATGTACATCAATCAGACATTGTTACTGCTTTGTTGCATGGTGACATATTTGAGGAAGTTTATGTAAAGCAGCCTCGCGGTTTTGTCATAAAAGGACAAGAGGACAAAGTGTGCAGATGTAAGAAGTCTTTGTATGGGTTGAAGCAATATCCTCATGCTTGGTATGAGAAAGCTGACACTCATTTGGTTAAACGAGGCTTTCATAATAATCCAACAGAAAGCACATTGTATGTAAAGCGTGAGGGTGATGTACTTCTCATTGTGGTTCTTTATGTTGATGATTTGTTGCTCACTAGACCAAATGAGAGACATATTGCTGAATTTAAGGCTGATTTGAATGCTACTTTGAATATGAAAGATTTGGGGCTGTTGCATAATTACTTGGGTATACAGTTTAAGCAGTGTGATGGTGGTATTGCCTTGTGTCAAAAAAGTTACATAGAGACATTGCTATGTAAGTTTGGACTTGAGGATTGCAAACCTATTGCAACTCCCATGGAAACAGGTTTGAATTTGATTCTACATGATGCTAGCGATCCTGCTGATGTCACTCTTTACCAAACTGTTGTTGGCTGCCTCATTTATGTATGCAACACAAGGCCAGATATTTAGTTTGCAGTCTCACAGGTCAGCAGATTTATGTATAGCCCAGGGTCTAAGCATTGGCAGGATGGCAAGAGAATTTTCTGCTACCTTAGTGGCATTTTACATCTTGGCTTGTTTTATCCCAAGGGGGGATCATTGCCACCAGAATTACATGCTTTTTCGGACTCAGATTGGGTGGTTGTTTTGACACGCGAGTGTCCACAAGTAATTTTTGTTTCATGCTTGACAGTTCAATTATATCATGGTTGATCAAGAAGCAACCTACTGTGGCCACTTCGAGTTGTGAGGTTGAGTACAGGTCAGTCTTCACAGCTACGGTTGAGTGTGTATGGCTCCGACGCCTTATGGCTGATTTGGGTGTTGGACGGGACACTGCCAACACTATGTACACTGACAGTCAGAGCGCATTGGCAGTTGCAAGGGAACCCAGTTTTTTCATGCTCGCACAAAGCACATTGAGGTGCATTACCATTATGTCAGGGAGAGGCTCTCAGCAGGAGAGATCAGCTTGGCTTATGTGCCAACACAAGACAACCTTGCAAATCTTTTCACAAAGGCATTGTCTCGTGAGAAGCTTGAAGCTTTCTGCAAAGCTTTGGGCTTACTCCCCTTTGTTTACTGATCATGTCCTTAGGGCATGGAACTTCCCTTTACTCATGTGCTAGCTCTCGTTCACCACATCACTCCAGGGGGGATTTGTTACCATATACATGTGGTAGTGATGTGTGTGAACGCACTAGGACCGCCGGGGCATTTTTTCCCTCTTTAGGAGGTTTTTTCCTCAGTGCATTGTATATACGCCCATCACTCTAGGGCTATCTATCTTCCATTGCACACTAAGTAATACACTCTCTATTGTGTGCCTTGAGCTTTCTTCATCTTCTCCAAGCTGTGTGCGTTTCTCTGCAACCCTAATTCCAACATTTAGTTTTCTGAATATAGAAATAGAGAGGGATTAGATGATATGTCATAAATTTTAGAGGTTCATCAAATTGAAGAGGAAGATAATATAAAGAGAACTATGATCTAAGAAATACTCAGGTTGAGTTATTGACCAAGTATTGCATTAATCATGTACATTAAAAAAATAGAAGGTGTAACATTTAATGGCCTAGTAAGTTGTGTGTAGCGGAAAATAGCATAGACATAGTGAGCCTTTCATTATAATAGATTCCTAATAATGAGTATAGCAAGAGTGCTTGGATGGAGAGAACAGCAAAAAGCATAACACCTTGTTAAATAGGCATGAACAATACTTCAAAAGAGACACAAATGAGGCTATTGACAATAGTTGAGGACTGGATTTACATGGAGCCGGTCCCCCCTCCAAAAGGCTTTGTCCAATAGGTTTCAATCATCAAGGGGGACATTTTACAATACAATACTTTGTGTTCCTTCAATATCTTGCTAGTGCAATGAATATGGAAGCTTCAAGCACCATGCACACACTTATAAAACACAACATTAATTCCCTCGTGGTCTTAGACCCAAAGCCTCACACACCCTTAAATATGGTGAGATCTAGCGGGGTATGAGTGTAGATTGAGAGGAACAAGGAGTAGTCTTATGAGACATAAGTATATCTCCTCAACTAATCACTCATAATAGCTTAGCGTAGCTTAGTAAGTAGCATGGTAGAAGAGAAGAGCATGCATTGGAGCTTGTCTCTTGGTTGGATTTGCACCACAAAGCCAAGAGTTGTTGGTGTAGGCCTCCCTTCTCACAAGTTGGAGTAGGTGATGAGCTTTCCATTAAAGCTTGATAACATTAGGAGAAATATGAACCTTGCATGGGCCTTGTAAGGAATCCTAATTTTTAGGGATTAAGGCTAATGTTGTGTAGGGTTAAGGGGACAAGGGCATTCAAGAAGCTAGTTTTGAGTAGACTTTTTTAGCCTTTTTTTAGACACATGTAGGATGTGGACCTAAGAGGTCACTTTCTCTCTCTAGCTTTTGGAAAGTGAAGGGAGTAAAGGGGTGTGGCCACATCAGCAAAAACGTGGGTCACTAAGAGCCAAAATTTGACTTTTTTTCAAAAAAGTTATTTTTATTTATTTTTGACTTAAAATTCCCTCCCAACATATATACACATCAAAAAATCCTTTTTTGACATTTTTTTAAACCTACAAACACTAAAAGTCCACTTTTTCAAAAAAAAATCCCCCAAAAAAAAAAAACCTTTGTTCTCTCCTCCTCCTTCCTCCTCTCTCCCTCTCCTCTCCCTCCCTACCCCCTTCTCTCCTCCTCCTCTCCTCTCTCTCCCTCTCCCCCCTCTGCCCCCTTCTCTCCTCCCATGTTCCTCTCCTCTCCCTCCCTACCCCCTTCTCTCCTCCTCCTCCCCTCTCTCTCCCTCTCCCCCTCTGCCCCTTCTCTCCTCCCATGTTCCTCCCTCTCCCTCCCCCCTCTTTCTTTTCATTCTTTGCTTCCTCACGCAACAACTGCCATGGTGCTCACGGACATCACAAATCGTATCCCTCCACCACCATGTACTCCACACAACAAAAGTGTACATATTGCTTGTCCGCGGTGTTTGCACCGAAGGCCGCACGTGAGGGTGAGAAGAGGTCATCCCAAGATCGTCATACTGTCGGTGAGACGAATGTGTATGGTTCTTCAATATCTTGGGAGGGGAGAAGTAGGCTTGTTAGGCTATTGCAATTGGTTGTGTATGGGTGCAGGTGCTTCTTTGCATTCATGGATGCACGAATGTCAAGCTCTTCAGCTCAAAACAGTGGCATTACAAGAAACAGTGGGTGCAGGTTAGAGAGGTCAAGTGTCACCACTTTTCCTCTAAAACAGCCTTCTTTGTTACATCTTGCAGGTAGGTGCTTCAAATCCATCCTTATTAGAGGTGGGTAATCTCATCCTAATGCAAGAATGGCTCAAGGAACTAGCATAACATGAAGCTTTTACGGTGGCACAAAGCTCTCCTCAAGCAATGTGGCTCCCACTACACCAAAAATCACTATGCTAACATGGAGAGATCCCTAGTAGGACAATACAACAACTTTTCATCAGCAGCACACCCTTTCCTAACATGAGGGCACCCCCACCAGAGATATTTTTATATGATAGGTCACCCCTTGAGCATACCATGTCATGGAATGGATGTAAGAACTATGACTGCACTACCCCTTGGAAGTTGTTCACGAATGTATGTTTATCAAAGTTAATGAGAAGAAATTTGGACTTTTTTGTTTGTTTATGTGTAAGAGCACTCTTGGTCTACCATATTTTAGATTGTTTGATAAGTTAAATAAGATTTTTAGTCATTTAAAGTATCATTTTTTTTTTGTAAGATTGTACATGAGAAGACATGATAAAGTACAAGAGATCATGACGGAATAAACCTTGATGAGATTCCCACCATGCACTTGTGACACCATACCTCTCCTTGAACCCTTTGACTTCTATCGTTGTGGGGAGTCCAATGGGGGGCTATTTTCAAATTTTTAGCATAACTTTTTTTTGAAGGAAATTTTGGTTATTCTAAAGTTTATACACAGTCTAAGAGTTCATTCTGATTGTTTTTCTTCAGTTTCAAATTTTGACCGAGTACACTCCTTGGAAGCCACTTTTGAAGGTGTTAGGGCGAGATTTTGGGAAAGTTTTGTATGTAGGAAATACATTACAAGAATATAAAATCCCTTCTGTTGAACACATGTGCTATGTTACATATACTTTAGTGAACTCCCCATGTCAACGGCCTCACAAATCCTGTGCACTAAACATTAAACACTAGAAATCGACCAAACAAGGAGCCAATTTTTACTTCCTTGTGTCCACCTAGTGTTCTTGTGAAACATTGCTAATGTTATATATTCAACATCCCCAAATGAGGACATCTTGACAAAGTTTATGATCCACTTTAATAAGAATAACCATTAATGATTAAACTGAAATCAAAATATTGCTTGAATTTCTTCAAGGTGGAGTGATTAAGACTTGCGACTTGAATCATCGTACAGGCAAATCAAAATATCCATAAAAGTAAACAATATTTCTCAGATCTGTATGAAACTTCAGTAATCTAAATTAAATACTCTCACTCAATGCGACACCATTTAACAAAAAAACATATTTATATTGCATTTATAGAGGAATCCAGCCTCATGAAAAATAATTACAAATGGAGACAATGTTGTTGCTGTTAGGCTTATCTTACAAGTATTTGTCTTCCTCATCTAGAGATTCATATACACTTGAGTATTTGTGTGTCTATGACACTAGGGAAGATAGTAGTACTATATGGATGGCTTCTATGAGAGCTCCTAGAGAGTCCCTATTGGTTCAAGATTCTAAAAAACACCTACTATTCTTATCAAAATCTTTTAACATGGTAGTGAAAGGTTCCTCAAGGAACAAAAATAGAGTGATTTCCATCTCTGCACATGGTTGCTTGCTCATGTCCTCTTAAAAGAAGTTGAATCTGTAAGTAAACAAAAGATTATGTGAGCACAAAGTTATAAAGTACAAAATGATATCATTCCAATTATCTAATGACAATTATACGAAGAATAAATTACAAGAAAAATCTTTGACGACTCTCCATAGATAACAAATCTTACTTACATTGTGAGACTCAAATCACATGCTACACAACTATAGATGGTGCACCAAAGTCATCAACAAAATAGCACCACCCAGTGTTATGAGGTGTGAAGCCTAAACACTGAAATCCATGAAGAGGTTAATCCTCTCCAGCATGATAAACTTAAAGATGGAGATGATGTTAAGCTCTGAATGTAAGCTACAAGGGTAGTTTTCTTACCATTCTATCTTTATGTTGGAGATGAACCCTTGCAATGCCCACGCGATATTCACACCTCCTATTGTTGTGGTATGCAACTCATGTGAGCTCATACTTTTGCCACCTTCGGGAGTAGAGGTTTCCATGTAGTGTAAGTGAATGAAAGTAGAAGGAGTAGAATCTTGTTTCATGTTGTAATGGAGATGAGAGAAGGGAGAGGAGCTAGCTTGGTGTGAAACTATGTGGTGGGTAAGGGGAAGAGATGGAGGAGGAGCTTGCTTGGTGCTACAATGGAGGTGGGAGAAAGCTAGCAGAGAGATAATGATGGACTATAGGGGGTGCATGTGGTTGTTGCAGCAATGGAGAGCTTGGAAAAAGGTTTGTAGAGAGAGAAAAACACTTTTTAGCTATAGAATAGGTTTGGAAAGACTTTGGAGGGTGAAAATGATGTTTTGATTTGTTTTTTTTAAAAATCAATTTTTTGGATTTTTTAGTACACGTTTTTAACTTTTGAAGGTCAAAAATACTTTTTTGACCATGAAATAGGTTTGGGGACCTTTTAAGGAGGGAAAACTTGAAATTTGAAATTTTTTGAAAATTTGAAATTTTTAGTGTATTTTTAAATCCGGGCCAAAAAGTGGGGGAAAAGAGGTCAAAGTGGTCCCCCCCCCCCCCTCTTTCCCCTAGCCACCTCCCTTACCTTCTTACCTAGTCCCTTACCTTCTCACTAGGTAAGAGACAATTAAGAGGTGTAAGGCTACCTTGTCCCCCTACTTTTTTGAGGGTATAGAGTGTGTCCACCACCCTCTTCCTATTGGCTGACCTCTAATTAACCTTAATCCCAAAGGGCCCCTAGAGGGTTCATATTTTTCCTAATGAGGAGAGAGAGTCTTCTTTGCTTCACACATGAGATTGTGTGAGTGTTTGTGTGATTATGCGTTGACAAAAACAGGCCCCTCTCTCTCTTGGTCGACCCCTCATGCTTTTTACTCATGCTGATACCCCATTGGACCCTGCAAAGCCTAGCCATTATTATTGAGAAGCATAAGGGATAGCCTTGTGACATGTGGCCCCCTTTCTCCTTTTGTGAGAACTTTAGGTAATTAATTAATGCAATTAAACTCTCATTGGACCCCTTAGTCTTCTGTCCAATAGGAATCAGGCAAGCCATTGGGCTATTGCATTCTCTTTGGACCCCTTGGGAGACTGGCCAATAGTCTTCTAGTGAGCTTAATTCCTATTGGTTCTTTTATTAAGTGTTTTTAAATGAATTAAACTAGATTTACTCTAGCCTTATTCTCATTGGTCCACCTCTATGGTCATCCAATAGGATTTGAATGCACCTTGTGGGCAATTGGGCTAGGGATCTGACATGTGTTCACTATGCCCTTTTTGTAATGGGGCTTATGTGTGTGTGTGTGTGTGTGTGTGTGTGTGTGTGTGTGTGTTTCTCTCTCATCCCCTACTAAAAGGGCTCACCCCCTCCTCTTTAGGATCTTGCAAATACTTTTTGTACACTAGCAAGCATCCAATTTTCCTAAGCATTGACCATTGGACTAAACCTTTGAATTTTGAAACCTTAGCATTTTGGAAGTCTCAATGGGCTGAAACTTACGTCTTTAAAGCCCATTGCTTGCATATTTCTCTTCTGCAGATGATCCCCCTTTGGATCCCTATTTTCCCTCCTTTGGATCCCTACTGTGACCAATGTACTATCCTTACCAATAATCTAGCTTTTTCTCCCCTGGTACTTCCCTATATTAAATGATTGGTTTAACATCAAAAAATTATTTAGGAGAATTAGATATTAGTGATTATGACAGAAGGTGCATAATTGGCAAGCCAAACAAATTCACAACATTTTTTTGGTCGCTTTACTAACCAAATGCTACAATATGCAAAAAATAGAACATGCACTAGAGAATGGCACCATTTTGTTGCGTTACCAACAACAAGGTGCCACTCGAATCCAAGGGAATAGGAGATGCACACATGCACACACTTATAAAAAAAAACATCAATTCCCTCACGGTCTTAGACCCAAGGCCTCACACACCTTCGAAGATGATGAGAGCTGGCGGGGTATGAGAGTAGATTGAGAGGAACAAGGAGTAGTCTTACGAGAAAGAAGTATATTTCCTCACCTAATCACTCATAATAGCTTAGCATAGCTTAGTAAGTATCATGGTAGAGGAGATGAGCATGCATTGGATCTTGGCTCTTGGTTGGATTTGCATCACAAAGACAAGAGTTGTTGGTGTAGACCTCCCTTTTCACAAGCTTGGAGTAGGTGATGAGTTTTTCATTAAAGCTTGATAAGGAGAGAGAGTCTTCTTTGCTTCACACATGAGATTCCGTGAGTGTGTGTGATAATTCGTTGACAAAATCAGTCCCCTCTCTCTCTTGGTTGACCCCTCATGCTTTTTACTCATGCTGACACCCCATTGGACCCTGCAAAGCCTAGCAATGATAATTAAGAAGCATAAGTGATACGCCGGGGAGGTCACTTTTTAGAATGTGTATGCTATCACGTGAGTTAACCGGAGAGGATTATTAAAAGATCAAAATGTATACTTTTATGTATACATTAGAGGGCGGTGGGGTTTTTTGAAATAGGCACGTAGTGTAAATATAGTATGTATATTGAGGTATTATTAATAACCTCTTGAACGCACGTGATATAGGAAGCTTTTGATAAGTGACTGCCCCGGGAGTGATACTATACTTGTGACATGTGGTCCCCTTTCCCCTTTTGTGAGAGCTTTATGTAATTAATTAATGCAATTAAACTCTCATTGGACCCCTTAGTCTTCTGGACAATAGGAATCAGGCAAGCCATTAGGCTATTGAATGATCATTGGACCCCTTGGGAGACTGGCCAATAGTCTTCTAGAGATTTTAATTCTTACTAGTTCTTTTATTAAATGTTTTTTAATGAACTAAACTAGATTTACTCTAGCCTAATTCTCATTGGTCCACCTCTATGGCCATCCAATAGGATTTGAATGTACCTTGTGGGCAATTGGGCTAGGGAGTTGACATGTGTCCACTATGCCCTTTGTGTAAAGGGGCTTGCATGAGTGTGTGTGTGTGTGTGTGTGTGTGTGTGTGTGTGTGTTTCTATCTCATCCCCTACTAAAAGGGCTCGCCCCCTCCTCTTTAGGAGCTTGCAAAGACTTTTTGTACACTATCAAGCATCCAATTTTCCTAAGCATTGACCATTGGACTTAACCTTTGAATTTTGGAACCTTAGCATTTTGGAAGTCTTAATGGGCTAAACCTTAAGTATTTGAAACCCATTTCTTGCACATTGCTCTTCTACAGATGGTCCCCCTTTGGATCCCTATTTTCCCTCCTTTAGATCCCTATTGTGACCAACCTGCTAGCCTTACCATTAATCTAGCTTTTTCTCCCTTGGTACTTTCCCATATTAAATGATTAGTTTAACAAGAGAAAATCACTTAGGAGAATTAGATGTTAGTTATTATAACATTACCTCTCTCTTGAAATCATAGTCGTCCTCGACTATGGGGTAGACAAGATAAAGCCTATTCATTAGTGCATTTCTAGCAGGTAGAGGATCCCTATCTTACCCTACGACATTGTTCCAAAATGGATGACTAATCCATTTGGTGCTTGAGAGCCTAAGGCTGCCTCAAGCATGTCTGCACATTAGTCCTATCAATCTTCCATAGTAGAGTGACAATCTCTACTTGGTGTTTGGAAGACGTCGTCTCCACAAACTTGATTCTAAGCATGCATACTATTTAACATTTGTGCACAATAAAGAAAAAGAGAGTCTTATAAGACAAACACTTTGTTCATTTTAAACATTTGTACATTTTCTTACTATAGGGAAGCATTGTAAGCATTGACAAGGTTTAGGTTATCCTTTGGTATGCCTTGCATCCATCTAGCATCTTCAAAAGGATAATTATTAAACTTAATAAGATACCGTTGGATAGTCTTACTGCCTCTTAATACCTTGTCTTCATGTAGGAGAATGGACTCTGGCTATAGCACCTCTTCTTGGTCCTCGATCTCCGGTGGATCTTTCAATAGTTGGTTCTTGAGGTGGCTCTCCTTTGTAAGGCTTTAGTAGGCTCACATGGAAAGCATTGTGTATGAGACAATGGATGGGAAAATTGAGTCGATAGGCCATCTCATTGATTGGTTGAAGAATCTGGAAGGGACCATAGTACCTTTTTGCTAACTGAGCATACTACTTTTGGTAGGATTCTTGCCCATGGTGTGCCTTAATTGAGCCTTGGGAAATTTTAGCAAGACCCAATCATTTTCTTTAAAGGCTTGGGCTCTTCTGTGCTTATCAGTAGCAGCCTTTTGCCTTTGTTGTGAGATAGAGATAGCATCCTTAATCTTTTGGAAATATTATTGTAGATCTCAGCTATACTCTTCAGCAGCGAAGATCTTCCCGTGTACTTTAAGTAACAGGGGAATTTTGGATCTTCCTCAATTACCTCAAAAGGTGTTTTTCCCGTGGAAGTATGTACAGTGTTATTGTAGGCATACTACACTAAGGGTAAGTACTTATCCCATCGGGACCTTTGATCTACTTCCGTTAGATAGGATTTTAGTAGATCAAGAATTGTTAGGTTATATATCTCACTTTGGCCATCCGTTTGGGGGTGATAGGCCAAAGAGAAGTTTAGCCTTGTCCCTAAATTCTCAAAGATACCCTTCCAAAAATTACTGGTGGTCATTCTAGGATCTCTATCCAACACTATGTACATCAGCAAGTCATGGTACTTGAAGATTTGTGATATGAAGAGGGTTGCCATTTAATGGGCTTTGATAGTCTTTTTGACAGGTATAAAATGAGCTTGGTTACTGAACCTGTCTAGTATCATTCATATTCCCGTATTCCCATGGATAGACTTAGGTAATCCAAAGATAAATCCATAAATATGCTCTCCAATGGTGAATTAGGGATTGGCAAAGGGTGAAGTAATCCAGGCTTCTTTCCTCTATCAAACTCTGTCTTTTGGCATACCATACATTTAGAAACATACTCTTGTATGTTTGCTTTCATGGTAGGCCAATAGGAATATATTTCAATCCCTTTTACGGTAGATTGAATCCCTCTATGTCACACATAAGGAGGAGCATGAGATTCAAACATTACTTTCTCACATAGTGAGTTAGTAACACATAGTTTTTGCCATAGAGAAGACAACTGTCTTGTAAGGTAAATGGTTCCTCTTTGTTCCCTAGTGCAAGGGCTGAAATCACATCTCTAAAATTGGAATCAATAGTGTACTCATCTATCATAGAAGATAGATCATTGTGAGTTGCTGTGGAAACCTCATTCACTCTCGGTCACTGAGAGTGCATCGGCTACTTGATTATGCTTGCCAGCAATGTGAGCAATATGGAAAACAAAATTGCAAAAGGAAATTTTCCCACCTGATTTGTTTGTTGGAGAGCTTGGTCTGCGTCACAAAGTACTTAAGGCTTTGGTGATCCATCCGCAAAATGAAAGGAGTCCCCAGTAAATAGTTCTTCCACGAGTGTAAGGCATGTAGAACTGCAAGGAGTTTCTTTTCATATATGCCTAGAGATTTCTCAACAAGGTCGTGCCTTTGACTTTCATAGGCTATGGCGTGCCCTTATTGGAGCAAAACAGCTCCAAGGCAATCACCACAAGCATCACATTGGACCTCAAATGGCTTTGAGAGATCCAGCAATGTAAGCACAGGTTGAGAGATAAGATTTTCTTTAAGCTTTTCGAAATCATTGTTCTCCTTGGCAGACCATATATACCTAAATTTTTTTCTTTGTTAAGTCATGTAATGCTCCTGATATTAGTGAGAACTTTTCTATGAAGCGTCTATAGCATGCAGACATACCTATAAAGCTTCGTAGTTCATGAAGATTCCTTGGATTAGGCCATCCTTTTATTACCTCTAGCTTTGATGGATCCATTTGGATGCCATCTTCAGAGATAATGTGACCTAAATACTGAATCTCTTGTAAGAAAAACTCACTTTTCTTTCGATTAACATAAAGTTTATTCTCTCATAACACTTGAAATATTACATGGAGATGTTTCTTGTGTTCGTCTAGTGAATTAGAGTAGATGGTAATATCATCAAAGAACACTCAAGTAAAGGTTCCATGAGGCCTGAATAGCTTCTCCATCAAGCGGTTGAATGTGTCTAGTGCATTGGTCAAACCAAAAGGCATGACAATGTATTCATAAAGACCAAATGTAGTGCAAAATGCGGTCTTTACAATGTCTTGATCAACTATCCTTATTTGATGGTAGCCACTTTTAGGTCAATTCTACTAAAGTAGGTCAACACTTGTAGCTTATCAAATAGGTCTTCTATCGGTGGAACGGAAAACCTTATTTTTATAGTGATCCTATTTAGTGCTCTATAGTCGACACGCATACGATATGTGCCGTCTTTCTTTTGCACTAATAGCACGGGTGAACAAAATGGAAATGAGCTAGGCCTAACCATGCCCTTCTCAACTAACTCATGCACTTGCCGCATAATCTCCTCTTGAAAAACTCTATAAGGAGGTTTATTTTGCAGTGAACTTCCTGGAAGAAGTTCAATTGCATGGTCAGCATTGCCTCGTTTAGGAGGTAGTCCACAAGGGATGTAGTCAATAAAAACATCTTAAAATCCCTTGATAAAATTGGATAACTCTAATTCTTTGTGATTGTTTATATTTTCTTTTGCTAAATCATTAGATTCATTTTGAGAATCTTTAACAAAAATCATGTGCACAGAAATAGAGCTCTTTATTGACTTATTGAAAGCTTGCATAAGTGTACAATGGGTATGGTGTTACCCAACTCCTTAGCATCTATGTATATATCTTTTTCCCTAAACCTAAAGTAGATTTCCTTAGGGAATTTAACATTGGCAACCATGCGATCAAACCATGGTGCCCCTAGGATTACATCCTTGTGCTTGAGAGGAGAGATTAAAAAAGTCCTCTTTGTCCACAAATCTTTGGACATGGAGCCTCAACTTCCGGATTAAGGGAGTGACTGAAGCTTCCCCTTGAAAGCACCATCGGTGGGTAGGACATCTCCCATCTCATAGGCTTGGATGCCTAGCTTGGTGGCCAGCTCTGTGGATATAAAATTGTGAGTAGAACCAAGGTCAAGGAGAATAAAAGAATCATGTTCTCTTATCTTTCCCCAATCATGACATAGAGGAGATCCTTTGTGGTGAGCTTCCTCTTCTTGGATATTAACCAAGGTAGCTCTAGGAGGCTCATGGTGCGTCTTCGTTTAAGGGCAAGCGCGGTACGCATGCCCTTGCTCACCGCATTTGAAAAAACAGGTTATCCTTGCAATCACATCAAGCACTTCACGAGAGAATTTGTTTTTGCCTTTGTAAACTCCCTTCTCTTTAGCTTTGTTGTTATTGGAATTTCCCTTAGGATACTTTTGGACATTGTCCTTCCCCTTAGGCTCATTAGAACCCTTGTATTCCGTGGGCTTGGGATATCTCTTAGCCCCTTGTTGGAAATTGATTTGTGAAGCCACCATGGTATGGTGTATAACCGCAGATATAGTGCGTGGCGTTTGGGAGTTGACATACTCCACCATATCTTCAGTTAGACCCACACAAAATTGTTGCTTTTTCTCTCCAAAATCCATCTTTTTGAAGAGACTGACTTTGATATGTAAATCCCAAAACTTGTCTACATATTTGTGAATAGATTAGTAGGGAGAGAGCTTCAAGCTTCGCCATTTGGAGAGTACTTTGTCTTTGGCATCGGTAGCCAAAAACTGCTTCATGATGGAATCTCTTAAAGCTTTCCATGTTCGTGGGGCTTCACCATTTTCCCGTAGGCTAGACCACCATTGCTTGGCAGACTTTTGAAAATGCATAGCTGCATGGTGTAGCTTAGAGGACTCCGTAAAGCCCTCATCTCCAATGCCGCATCAAATTATTGGATGAAGGCCAAGACTTTGTTCATAGCACCAAAGGTGCCATCGTAGGTAAGGAAAGAGATGTTCTTTCTTCCCTCTTTCAACTTCTTGAGCTTGGAGGACCTCTTCCATGCGGCATAGGGTTTCCTATGGTCTCTTTTTTTTATGGTTCAAAAGTTGCACCATCTCTTTCTTCGGAAGATGAAGAATTTGAGGACGATGGAGAAGAGGGTGACCTCTTTCTCGCCTTTTTCTTGCCTTGTTCCTCTTTGTCTACACCATCACTTTCTGCATAAGAGGAAGAGGATAAAGAAGATGGAGAAGAGGGTGACATCTTTCTCTCCTTTTTCTTCTCTTGTTTTGTGTCATCCCTCTTTGAAATAGGGTGTGGAGAAGTATGTGATGGTCTTCTCCGTTTTGGAGGTGATGGAGAGAGTTTAGCCCGCCGTCTTTGTGGAGCCATCTCTGTCGAGGTGGTAGGAGACTCACTTCTTTCTCGTTCCTTTGGTGGAGGCTCTTGAATTCTCCTTTGAGAAGGAGATGCATCATCAAGAAGAAAATTTTTGAGCCCTTCATATGGATCCTCTTCTTCTTCCTGTATCGGAGAGAGGCCTCTTTTGGAAGTATTGCAAGGAGGCTTCCTAGGTGCTCTCTCATCATGGTGGAGAGCTTGGAGAATCCCATGAGCACGAAGCTGCCGTTGCACTTCACTTTGCAGGGATGGATTTCCCATGGCTTGTTGAAGCTTGGAAACAAGATAGTTAACAAGCATCGGGGCATCATTAGTAGCCTACTCATTAGCAAAATCAAAGTTATCAACATTAATTTCACTCTCTTTACTATTGTCAGCCATTCATGCAACTTTTAGGTGTAAACTGTTTAGGTGTACTTTGGCACTTCAAGCCCTAGTTGCTACTCCTCTTTACCCCTTTAGAAAAAGCACTCAAGCTACCGTACTCGTGGCTCGAATACCATTAATTGCAAGGAAGAGAAGAGAGGGTCGTTCAACACCAAAACAGCACCAGGTCCTGTCAAGCTTCGAATAGCTCAATAGTGGTTAAGCCATAGGCATAGGCAAGCCCCGTAGGACTCCACTATTAAGACCATAGCTCTCGGCGGCATAGGATATCCTATGGCCTTTTTTTTTTATGGTTCAAAATTTGCACCATTGATTTCTTCAGAAGATGAAGAATTTGAGGACGATAGAGAAGAGAGTGACCTCTTTCTCACCTTTTTCTTGCCTTGTTCCTCTTTGTCTGTACCATCATTTTCTGCATAAGAGGAAGAGCATGAAGAAGATGGAGAAGAGGGTGACCTCTTTCTTGCCTTTTTCTTCTCTTGTTTTCTGTCATCCCTTTTTAAATTATGTGTGGAGAAGTGTGCAATGGTCTTCTCCATTTAGGAGGTGATGGAGAGAGTTTTGCCCGCCATCTTTTGGAGCCATCTCCGCCCAGGTGGCAGGAGACTCACTTCTTTCTCTTTCTTTTGGTAGGGGCTCTTGAGTTCTCCTTTGGGAAGGAGATGGGTCATCAAGTAGTAAATTTTTTAACCGTTCGTACGGATCCTCTTCTTCTTTCCAAATCAGAGGGAGGCCTCTTTTGGAAGTCTTGCAAGGAGCCTTCCTAGGTACTCTCTCGTCATGGTGGGGAGTTTGGAAAATCCCATGAGCACGTAGTTGCTTTTGCACTTCACTTTGGAGGGATGGATTACCCATGGCTTGTTGAAGCCTACAAACAAGGTAGTTAACAAGCATAGGGGCATCATTAGTAGCCTGCTCATTAGCAAAATCAAGGCTATAACCATTCATTTCACTCTCTTTACTATTGTCAGCCATTCTAACAATTTTTTAGGTGTACTCTCGCACTTCAAGCCCTAGTTTCTGCTCCTCTTTACCCCTATGAAAAGCACTCAAGCTACTAAACCCGTGGCTTGAATATTATTAATTGCAAGGAATAGAAGAGAGGATCATTCAACACCAAAACAGTACCAGCTCCTGTCAAGCTTCTAATAGCTCAATAGTGGCTAAGCCGTAGGCAAGCCCCATAGGACTCCACTATTAAGACCATAGCTCTCGACAATGATGCCCCGTTATTTGCACGAAGGCAGGCACACTGCAAGGCTGAAAAATCCCTATTCTACTTACTCAATTTCTATTAATAATACCAACCATTTATAGCTAGCTTGAGGACCTCCCTTCTTGAGCAAGAAAAGAGAAAACTGCTAGCTCTTATACCAATGTAACATTTAATGGCCTAGTAACTTGTGTGTAGCGGAAAATAGCATAGACATAGTGAGCCTTTCATTAGAATAGATTCCTAATGAGCATAGTAAGAGTGCTTGGATGGAGAGAGCAGCAAAAAGCATAACACCTAGTTAGATAGGCATGAACAATACTTCAAAAGAGATAAATTAAGCTATTGACAACAGTTGAGGACCGTATTTACATGGAGCCGGTCCCCCCTCCAAAAGGCTTTGTCTAATAGGTTTCCCCCATCAAGGGAGACATTCCACAATACAATTCTTTGTGTTCCTTCAATATCTTGCTAGTGCAATAAAGATGGAAGCTTCAAGCACCATGCACACACTTATAAAACACAACATGAATTCCCTCACGGTCTCAGACCCAAGGCCTCACACACCTTCAAAGATGGTGAGAGCTAGCGGGGTATGAGAGTATATTGAGAGGAAGAAGGAGTAGTCTTATAAGAAAGAAGTATATCTCCTCACCTAATCGCTCATGATAGCTTAGCATACCTTAGTAACTAGCATGTTAGAGGAGATGAGCATGCATTGGAGCTTGGCTCTTGGTTGGATTTGCATCACAAAGCCAAGATTTGTTGGTGTAGGCCTCCCTTCTCACAAGCTTGGAGTAGGTGATGAGCTTTCCATTAAAGCTTGAGAAGGAGAGAGAGTCTTCTATGCTTCACACATGAGATTGTGTGAGTGTTTGTGTGATAATGACAAAATCAGCCCCCTCTCTCACTCTTGGTTGACCCTTCATGCTTTTTACTCATGCTGACACCCCATTAGACCCTGCAAAGCCTAGCCAATGCTAATTGAGAAGCATAAGGGATAGCCTTGTGACATGTGGCCCCTTTCCCCTTTTGTGATAGCTTTAGGTAATTAATCAATGCAATTAAACTCTCATTGGACCCCTTAGTCTTATGGCCAATAGGAATCAGGCAAGCCATTGGGCTATTGAATTCTCATTGGACCCCTTGGAAGACTGGCCGATAGTCTTCTAGAGAGCTTAATTCTTATTGGTTCTTTTATTAAGTGTTTTTTAAGTGAATTAAACTAGATTTACTCTAGCCTAATTCTCATTGGTCCACCTCTATGGCCATCCAATAGGATTTGAATGCACCTTGTGGACAATTGGGCAATTGGGCTAGGGAGCTGACATGTGTCCACTATCCCTTTGTGTAATGGGGCTGACATGTGTGTGTGTGTGTGTGTGTGTGTGTGTGTGTGTGTGTGTGTTTCTCTCTCATCCCCTACTAAAAGGGCTTGCCCCCTCTTCTTTAGGATCTTGCAAAGACTTTTTGTACACTATCAAGGATCCAATTTTGGAACCTTAGCATTTTGGAAGTCTTAATGGGGTGAACCTTAGGTCTTTGAAGCCCATTGCTTGCATATTTCTCTTCTACAGATGATCCCCCTTTGGATCCCTATTTCCCTCCTTTAGATCCCTACTATGACCAGTCTACTAGCCTTACCAATAATCTTGCTTTTTCTCCCCTGATACTTTCCTATTTTAAATGATCAATTTAACATGAGAAAATTTTAGGAGAATTAGATATTAGTGATTATGACAGAAGGTGCATAATTGGCAAACCAAACAAATTTATAACATTTTTTTGGCTGCGTTACTAACCAAATGCTGCAATATGCAAAAAATACAACATGCACTAGCGAATGGCACCATTTTGTTGCGTTACCAACAAGGTGCCGCTCGAATCCAAGAAAATAGGAATTGTATACAGACATAACTTAGCCACGTTTCCAACCACATGCTTACATTTGATAAAGGGAAGGGAAGGTGACATCATCATAAAGATACTATTATTGCCATGTTACAGACTAGTACCACCACAACGTGCCATACTTATTATAGGACACTACTTAGCCGCATTACTGACCAAGTGCCCCATGATAAGCACCATTCTAAAGAAACGCCTTACACATGCATGAACCCCTTGTGTAGCGGGCTACACACATCTAGCTGCACATTGCGACTATGTGCAGCTGCTCGCACGAGCACACACATTCACTCACACCCACACATGAAAATCTCAGTACATGTGGGTGAGCAGATGGTCATGAAATATATCCCAATGGGCCCGATGGGGCTAGTTATATATAGAAAAACATAGCTCATTGGGCTTACTCATAACATCGACGAACATCGCTGGGTATTGAAGATACCTGGCGGGCTCATCGGGCTAATCCAAAACCCAACGGGGTTTTGGCCGGTTCACATGAGAAGTTGTTAACATGTTCACAAGTGTTATTACAAAAAAAAAAGGTTTGATTACGTGATTATAAAATCCATGGTATTGCGTGAAAGAAGTTTAAAGGCCAAGTAATATCTCTAAATGAAAAACTACTCATGGTGCTTTTGTTTACTGCTGTTACGATAAAAGTTAAAAGAAAATATATTGATAGTACATGACATTATATTCATAATGTTTTACATTAATCGTTTGCAGAGGAGTATTAAAAACAATAGCATGGATGTCATACAAAAGCAAATAAATAAAGATATATCAAGTAATATGCAATTATAATTTCACTACCATTATATCATACGATTAAAGATAACAAAGTTAAAGTTTCTCTACTCAAACCAAAAATGAGGTAGTTGTAGAATTAATAACCACATATAAAAGACTAAATATATCATTTGTGGTGGTTAAGGATCATTGCACTTATTATAACTGCTATATCTTCCTTGTGTCATGCTAGTCATGAGCTTCTAAGGTGTGTTTTGGAAAAATGACCTATGAAATCCAATCACATTACAGTCCGAAAGGTTAGGAAGATGGTCTAATGTCAAAAAAAATAGATAGACTTGTGAAGTTGTAAAATTTGCATAAAGTTCGGCCTCTAGCTAGGAAAAAAACAATCAATTTGACTAAAGAAACAATCAAAGTAGACATCGGGGAATTAGTAAGTGCACAATAGGTCACATTGAGATTATAAGAAAATTGACCTTTCTAGAATGGGAGAAACTAGTCATATTATCATAGTCAGTCCGATGGTTTAACTTGCTATCTCTATTGTGGTAGGCCTTTGCAGCATAATGACCTTATAAAGCATGTAATAAATGTAAGTACAAAATATCAATATCGCCTCTACAACATTGAGCGTTATTAGTATAAATTCATGCTTGTATTTGCCAAATTGGAATGCTACATGTGTAAAATGGTAGGGCCCTTGGTGACTACACTTTACTCACTATTGAAAAGAAATTTGATTTAAAGATTTCAAAGAAGTAGGGATCTCATCCAGTGTCTTTGAAGTAGAGGAGGTGTCATTCTTATCAAACATATATGTTTGATGAGTAGATATGAGGTTGAAGAAGGTGATTCAACCAGTTTTGACAATCCTTGATACTCAAGAGTATAAGCTCATAGGGAAGTTCAATTTTGCCTAGCAGCTTGATCCTTGCTAAGCCCATTAGTGACCCGCATCGATCGTTGCTTAATGTTGGTGTTGACCACTGGGTCAACAACACAACATAACTCAAGTTTCGTACCAAAGTCTTATCTTTTGCGAGTTATGAACTGCTGCGGATTATGGCTATAAACGTCATTTGTAATGAGAAGTTATTCTAGTTTCAGAAGCCGGGGTGCAATGACACTTCCAAATTGTAAATACAAATCCATTTGACCCTTTCAACCCCATTTTTGGTTAAACCTAAGGTAGCCTTAGTATATAAGGTACCTAGGTCATTTTGTAAGAAGACTTTTAATCATAATCAAACTTTTAGCGCTACCGTCTACTGTGTGTGAGAGAGAAAGAGAGTGAGTGTGAGCTTCATCCTCTCGCTACGCCCGGCTCACTCAACACATTGGAGATCCGACTGCACCATTGTTGTAGGCTCGAGGAGAGCTACGCGACAACGCCAAGCATTCCACGCGAGACGAAGCGCACACGCCGACGCATCTACAAGCTATTTGTGGCCGTAAGTGTATCAAACGATGTCTGTTTTCTGCGTGCTAGTAGTCTATAGAATCGTGGCGACATAAGCTACGCATAGGTACTCATAAATTTCAGTTTCGGACACTTTCAAAATTCGACTCTGTCATCCTACGCGTTTTTCGCAGATGGCTTTAGAGTGAGGATTTTGAGTGTAGAAGCTTAGGGACAGGTGTATCCTAGTGAGGGGATGGTGTTCCTTATGTTTCGTATGATTCAGGCATGATTAGGTGAGTTACCTTCCGTATGTGTGTATGTGGCTAGGTGGTGTAGTTGAGGGTAGTGAGGTTCTTGATTGTGGTTTAGTTGGCCTTCCAGAGTGTTGTATGTGTAGGATGGTCTCAGCCTGACAAGCTAAAAAGATTTCCTCCGTGTACCTATCGTGTCATCTGTGTCCTCGATTGACATTATGTTGATCTAGGTAGTGTTTGCATGCACTTCATGGGTGTGTGAGTCGCTCCCCGTCCAACAGTTGGTTATGAGTTTGAGGAGAAACAATGATTGTGAGTCCATCACCAAAGCATGCGAGAATGAGATAGAGAAAGAGAATGTGGGCAAGTTACAGTATATATAAAAGGTATAGCTCCACAAATAAGGGGTTGAGCCCATTAACTTGGGACAAATAACACCCCCTTCTTCATCAAAACCAAAATGACATCATATGAATAATTCCGAGACATGAACTAAAATCCGCTGGAGGGCAGCGATAACCGGTGTTGAGCTCAAGTTGTTGAGCTCAAGTCATTTAGGGACAAGAGATATGAAATTTGAAATTACAACCGTTCACCCTCAATTTGGCAAACTTAGATCTAGCTCTCTCCATTTTCCTTTATAGCCCGGAGAACTGAAGGCTATTTTCACTTATAGCGTCTTGCACCAACACTACATCCTTGGGATGCTATTGTGACTATCATGCCAATGCTAGCATTCCTATCAAGAAAACCCTCCTCTTATCTAAAAATGGACTCCGGATACTTAAGTCGTATCGTTCTGGTTTTTTGTTGTGTCCAAATTCTTTGATATCATTGCTACAAATGGAGGCATAGAAGGCCTTGCAAAATACCAAAATACTACGTGCTACAACCTATGAAAAAAAAAGGCAAATTCCATAGCAGATAATCAAAGGTACATGCAATTAGAGAGAGATAGAGAGCGAGAAAGAGTAAAAGAACATGTGTAGATGTACCTCCTAGAGCAGAGTGCTACGTCAGCACGGTGAGAGAGAAGAGAGGAGAGGAGAGAAGAAAAACACAAGCACTGAGTACAATCTCCCTCCGTCATTAGGTGAAATTTGGACTCACAAAGGGGCCCTTTAAGGAGTTTGACTTTACCTCTCTCTACCAAAACAGACGCATGGATAAATTTTTGCAAGCAAACTCCAAAGTTGGCGGAGGTTTGACAGTTAGAATGTCCTCTTCAAGATCTATTTACTGATATATAGCATGCCATGAGATTCCTTATATTTTAGAAGATTATTTTTTTGATTCACCTATGATGTGACAACTCTGTCGGAATCTAAGTGAATCAAAAAAAGAATCTTCTATAATATGAGGAATCTCATGGCGTGCTATATATCAGTAGATAGAGCTTGAAGAGGACATTCTAACTGTCAAACATCCGCCAACTTTGGAGTTTTTTTGCAAAACTTTATCCATGCGTCCGTTTTATAGAGAGAGATAAAGTCAAACTCCTTAAAGGGCCCCTTTCTGAGTCCAAATTTCACCTAATGGAATGCTCATAGCATTTTCCTCTTGCACGTATTTATTTGTGGATTTCTGGAATGCTCATAGTGAGTACAGATTGCTCGGTCAGACATAATTATATTTATAGCTCATAAAGAGCACTTGAATAATAAAATATATAAAAAATGTATATCCTTTTGAATTTTTCATAACTTGGTCAGGCTTTTCCACCTATGAGCTGTAGTAAATAAAAAAACATCAATTTCAATTACAATAAACGTGTTACTACATATATAATAAAAGTGCTACCTGAAAATGATCAAAAAAATTGGGCACTTTGCTAGTAGGGTGGGCACTAGGTAGTATTGAGTGGGTTGAGGTCATTGCATGGTACTACTTGTAGAAAGTATGCAAAGCCCATGCAAGCCTTGGGGTTTTGCGGCAGCAAGATGGTTGATGAGAGGTAGGGAGGGAGAGAGAGTTGAACACTATGACTTTTGCCGGCTTTTATGCCATGTTCTAGTGTTAGAGGTTTTTTATTTATGTCTTCATGAATTGGTTGGAGACATGCAGGTATTCTAAGGGTGATATACTCCTTTTAATGTTAGGGGACTTGCTGTTGGGCAGCCCCACTTGGCTGAGAGTAGTTGGACTAACAACTTGACAAAGGACTAGTAATTTTGTGACTTGAGTGTTGCATGCACAGCCTATGGTAGTAGTTGGTTCACTACAACCTGTCGCGTGGAAATTGGTGTAGATACCAACAAGACAAAGCTAGTTTTAAAACTAAAAAGTGATGAAATAGGCATAAAAAATGACGTTGGTCTCGTGTCGTTGGTATAGGCATTGATACATGTGACATCGGAATAACCTATGAAATAAGCGTCCAAACAAGCATTCATGTGTGCGTCAATAATTCTATAGGATATTCCGATGCTTCTTCCGAAGTGTGTATCGATGCATGTACCGTATTTTGTACCGACGAGCGAACCTACAATTTTTTTTTGGGTAGAGATGGCTGGGAAGTGATGATGCATAAACTGCAGCAAAAGAAAATAGCCCTCTATGTCCCAAGGAAGAGTGCACAAGCAATTGCACTCCACCTAGAAGCTGACGCTAAAGAGCGAGTGTATGGCAATTAGCAAAATTGTAAGAATAACATAACCACAAAATAAAAAGCTTGATCATGGCATAACGGCATAAAGATTTTATAACCATAATTAAAACATGAGTCAAAAACTACAAAACCATAAATATAACCCGTTTGCCATGCCATAACCATTACCATAACTTGCTTGTCATATCATAACCATAACATCATTACACAACCATAACCATAACCATCACATGATTTCCATACCATCATAGCAAAATCATAACCTTAATTTGACTGCCAAACCCTAACCATAACATTTGTGCCATACCATAAACATAACCATAAACCATAAACATAAGCACTACAAAACTGTACATATGCAAACAATCACTGAGTGAGACTGTACCAACAAGATCACAACTACAAAAAAGACTGTACCAAGAAGGCTGTATAAAGATGATTGGGTAAAAATGTATCAAGAAGACCCTCATGGTAATGCCTCCCAGTCGACGTCCTCTTCCTCCTCCTGCAGCAGCGGCAGCTAGGTCAGAAGGGCCACAAGTCCATGCTGGTACCCATACTTCTCTCGGCGTGTCGGAAGGCGCTTCACGGCCTTCCTGTAAAATTATGATTTAATCATGAGATAAATCTTCAAATAACATATATATTTTCAATAATTCAAAGCATACATATAATACTTACAAACTCATGTCAAAGCGTATCGTAGCCTCCACTCGTAAGATGTGATGCTCCAACAGACTCCAAACGTGCTCTGGCTGCATCTCTTTGTTGTTGAAAATGTCTCACGATTGTCTTGTGTCTCTCATGCAATCCCCGCCCACTCCTCTGCTCGTCCAACCATGCCGGCTTTGGATTGCTGGCATTGTACCTGTCTCTTGCCTCTGACCGACGGTGTGACATTGTGGCCTTCGCCACGCCCAAAATCCAAGGATTTGAGACTGGATCGTACCCCTCTTGCCTCTGACCGACGGTGTGACATTGTGGCCTTCGCCACGCCCAAAATCCAAGGATTTGAGACTGGATCGTACCCCTCTGCCGGCCTGTACTCTCTGTGAATGGCGTTGACAATGTAACTCTTTTTTTCATCATCGAGATTATCCCAAACCTCCATCACAGAGTGACCAAACTGAACTACATAGAGCTACCGAATTCTCTGTTGCATGACCTTTCCGAACCTATTTGCCACAACAACCCCATCCCTGCTCTTGTACACCTTGCTAGGATCATGCTAGTGTGATCCCCAAGGTGTACATGGTGGGCCAATCGGTGAAGTATCTACTAAAGAGAGTGGTGAACTCTCTCTCGGTGGTGTGAACGCATCGGTAGAACCGCTACCATAGCAACCACCACCTCCAAAACGACGCCTACCTTGTCTCAAGGATGAACCACCCGTTGATGTAGGGGACACATGAGTCATAGGCATAGGGGGCACACTCGACTGAGGTGTGGGGCTAGTCAGTGTAGGGAACACACTAGTCCCGAGCGTAGGGTTGGCCATAGTAGATCTAGAGGAACCTGTTGCCCAAAGGTTCTGTGCCATCGCAATCTTCTCTGGTGTGAACTGAGACAAAAAAGATCCCATCTAGACATGCCGACCGAAGTGACAGGAAACTAAAACTAGTAGAGTATGGCGCATCATCATCGGCCATGGCTGATCATACACAAATAACACCCACAAAATAAGTTAGTTTACAGAAAAAACACTTAATCAATACAAATAACAAATAAACAAAACTACAACACAAATGAATGAATCTAAAGTGTATTGTAGACTAATAAAAAGAGTTTTACAGAAGAGTTCCTAGTAAAATCAATTAATCTCTCATCTTCTATGAGATCTGATGCACCAAAGATGTCTATCTCAATCTGTACTTCTATATCTTTGTCATCAAACTCTACTTCTTTGTCACTCTTTGCATCAGCTTCAATATTTGACACCACATCTCTAGGTTCATCCAATTGCTCACTACTGACATCCACCTCAAAATCTAAACTTAAAAGTTTTTGTCGGTCCTGCACTTTGTTCATGAATCACCTCTTTGAACTCAACGTCCAATCCTTCACACACTTCCTTGCTCCGTGGAGAAACTTGAATGATATAGAGCCAGCACGGTTTAGACAGATCATTCTCATCATTTTCTATCCATTGTGGATCGTGTGTGAACACAACTTGTTCACAATGCTACGGAAGTACGAATGTATCCCGCGCATCTGTCCACACATGCCTAGAGCTCACTTGAATCAATCCACTCTTGTCTTTACGCACAGTTGCATTAGGGCCGTCGGTAATAACTTTGAAACACTTGACATCAAAGATAAACATATTGTTAGCGGGTCGCCGCGACAGGCGTCTGCAACATAGCTCTTTTGCACTAACATAATGTCACTATACAAGGAAGCGACTCGGGATGGGGCACAGAGACTTCATGAGAGTGTCAATCTCACCAAAGTGAACTCAAAGCGATACTCGTTCTACGACAAAAGCAAATCAACCATTTCCTAGCCAGACAATCAGTATGCATCCAATCTCAACACTCAACGTCATCAGGCAAAAATAGGTCAGGTGCCTACAGTTGAGATTCAAGTACTTGTTTTTCCATAGTTTGCCCCATTTTTTAATTCATGGCCATATTTTTTCCGTTTTGACCAAATCTGTTTCTGGCAACCACTTTTGGAGTCATGTTTTGCCTGAAATCTCTCCTTGCTTTGATTTCTGATGATTGAGGTCTGTAGTTCATAGCTTTGCTTGGTTCCTTGGAAATTTTCCCTAGACATTGAATTCTTTTGAGAAGGCAAACTGAATCCTGCAAGTTTCACCATTTTGCAAGTAAACTTTTGCTTGGTTTTGATCCCATCACCATTCTTAGGTTACATTTGCTTGTTGATAGGCTTCGAGGAGAGTGTAAAGTTTCCCACATTACTTTAGTAGTAATTTTGACCAAAAGACCATTTACAAACTGAAAGTAGCAATCCAGGTGAGTTTGATGATCTGTAGAGCACTTTTTGTGATCATTTTGCAACACCAGTACTATTTGTACATTGTCCAGCTAGTGAGCCACTTTTATCCTGATTTTGGCAAAAGGTACATGGATCCCGATCCATGTTGGGATGCTTTCTGCAAAACCAGTCATGGGGTTGTGTTCCTGAGCCTCTATTGTTGCTCCTATAGAAGTTTCCATGATTTTAGGGTTTTGGGAACATGGATCGCGATCCATGTTCCAACACCTTTTTCTACTGTTTTTAGCTTGGCTGATTCTGTCAGTTAGTTGGGGTCTACTAATGAACTTTTTCTTGTTTTCGATGGGTTTTGGACTTCCTCATTGGCCCTGTTAGTTTGCCGATTTTGTGACCTTGTACTGCTTCAATTTGTTGTTTTGGTAATGTTGATGCAGTATGGGTCAGACACACATGCTCTTGTAAGGTTAATGATCATACCTGTCAAATTTGGTATAGTGAGATTCACCGAGGTGGTCGCAGCAGGCAGAAGCAACTCTGAAAACTCTATGCTCCTGTGGTTCTCTCTCTCTCTCTCTCTCTCTCTCTCTCTCTCTCTCTCTCTCTCTCTCTCTCTCTCTCTCTCTCTCAATGCAAATGAGCTTCTGTTGCCCCTTTTGACTATATGATCCCAGTGTACCCGAAATGCCCCATTTATACTTACCTTAATTTCTCATATCTTGTTGGGCACATCAACTGCTGTTTGAACCGTTTGTCATTCTGACACACTTGTTTTACAAATGGTGTTCGATCTGCAATTTTGATCCTTCAGAAGTTGGCTCAAAATTCATCTTGTGTTGAATTTTTCCATATTTGCCATGTTTGAAGTCCTTGCTTTGAAGTTTCGACGTTTGCTTTCAAAAGTCGATTCTGACTTTCCTGGCTTGACTTATCAATTTTTTGTTGATTACTTGTCATTTTTTGCTTTTTTGTAAAAGAAAATTATTTACAATGATTATAGTCGGCCAAAAGTTAGCCAAAATTAGTGTCGCCTCCCTTATATACATACTCTTATTCTGGTATTAGATGGTGACCGTATGGCTCATGATTATGCCAACTAAGAGTCTGTCAGGCTCTGAAAAACTTGTGTTTTTTTAACGAAAAGGAAAAGAAAAGAAAAGAAGTAAGATGATAATAATGGTATATACAAATGATACTCCAGCCGCATTTCCCCCCTTCCTAGAGTGAGTCGTTCGCGATGAACATGTGTCAGAGTGCGTGGGAATAAAGCACATCTATGCATAGCCGTATAGTGTGGCTCTATGATGCGAATGGAGGATATGCATGGGAAAACGAAATGTTGTGCAAGAGATAGGTATTGAACAATATGTTCAATGGCTATTGGTGGCGAGGATCCTTGGAAGCTACGTGGTTCGAACAATAGTAATTGTAGAAGGCATGCTTTGTGTTTGACTGTGACCTGCAAAAGTTTTGATGATGTCGATGGGGTCGGTTTTTGGCATTGTTTGGGTTGCCATCTAAAGTGCTTAGGTATGGATCCACTAGAAGAGGCATCATGAAGGCGAGGTTGTTTCGGTTTCCATACCCATTTGAGTGTGGTTGGATATGGAAGAGAGTGGTCCATCGGGTTAGGCCGTTTGACAACAGCGGTGGGCAATTTGTGGTGGTTTAATTTTTGTGTAGGCAATGTAGATATACGTGTATTGATTTGTCGTTTAGGTATCCACAATTGCCTAGGCTTCATTTTCATGATTGATTTCTTAACCCATATTTTCATGACCATGGTGGTGGATGATCCTTGAGCTGCCACATGTGGCGATGGTAGAGGTTCCTATTCATGGTCGGTTTGTACGAATGGCGTGGCTAAAGATTGGCCCTCGTGTTCGATGCGTAAAGTGTTGTCCTGCCAGTTTGGTGTGTCTTGATAAGTGCGCATCCATGGCACTCCCAGAATAACTACTTCGTTCAGATAATGATCTTCGACCACATGAAATTGATGTGGATAAACTGTTCCATCAATGTTGATTGGCAAATTTATGTGGCCTAGATTGTCCATAGTACCTTTTTTTGCGACCTTGAATTCCATAGTGTTGGGCATTAGAGATTCTTGTGTGATTTTTTTGAAAGTGGAGTAGTTAACCACATTAGCTATGGCCCTTGTGTCCACTAACGCTCTTTCGGTGGTGCCGTCGGCAAGTTGTAACTGAATGCGTAGATCCATTCCTCCTAACCATGAAGTCTTCGCTTGTATGGATGCTATCGGAGCATTCTGAATAGCCACGTCCTGTTGTTCTTTCCTCTGAAAGTTTGCTTGTTCCCTGCATTTTAATATTCTGAGTTTGGCTTCCTACTATGCTTGTTCCCGAATATCCTATGCTTGACGTATGCGTTGAGCTGCTGCATGGAGTGTTGCGAGTTCTTCTGGTGTCAGCGGAAGAAGATATTTCTTTAACCTGCAACCACTCGTCCAATTAAGCATCTCCTCTCCTGCAAATGTTGCAAGTTTGATGGCGCCACTTTGCGATATATCATGGATCACAAAAGATCCCATTCCTCGCTTTTTGAGTTTTTTGGAGTGTTGTTTTAGGATGTACATGAGAACGTAATCCCCTTTTTGAAACTCCTTATCAATCACGTGTTGATCATGAAAAGCTTTCATTTTCTTTTTCTGAGCATATATCCCAGCTATCGCTTTAAGTCTAGTTTCGTCTAATTGTTCTAGGGTGTCTAGTTTCTTCGATAGCTCATGGACCGTCCATCCTAATTGTGTTGCCACTCTAAGGGATTTGATTAGGAATTCCAATGGTAGTATCACATTAATCCCGAATACCAGGTTAAAGGGAGTCGTTCCAATGGAAGTTTTAAAAGCTACGCGGTAAGCCCATAAGGCGGTGTGTAGCTTTTGATCCCAATCATTTCTTGAGTCACTGACTATCTTGGTGAGCATTGTGCATAGGATTTTGTTGGTACTCTTTGCCTGTCCATTGTCTTGTGGATGATAGGGTGCTGACTTGTGATGGACCACCATGAATTTGTCAAGGAGGCTCTCAATGACGTTGTTCACAAAGTGTAAAGTGTGTTCCTCTATCGCTTACTATTTCGATTGGTAGTCCATACTGCGTAAAGAAGTTTTCGAAAAGGAACTGAGTTGTAGTCCTTGCATCATTTTTTTGGTTGCTTTGGCTTCCGCCCATTTTGTCAGGTAGTCTATTGCTACGATGATGTATTGTGCCTATGTCCTATATCCTGGAGGGTTGATGGGACCAATGAAGTCAATGCCCCATTTGGCAAAAGCACGTACACCCATCATTGGCCTCATTGGCATTTCATCTCTCCTCTGGGGTGGTTTTGTGTGTTGACATTCATCACATCGTTTGATATATTTCGTTGCATCCATGAACAGGGTTAGCCACCATATGGCAGAGTGTAGCACTAGCTTTGCCGTTTTATCAGCGGAGAAGTGTCCCCCAGGTTGTCTCGAGTGTGTTGGATCTAGGATGATGTAATATTCCCTTTTTGTAGCACACAGCTGTAATTGTTTGTCCTTTTCCCGTCTATACAGTTGGTTGGCAATGAGCAGATAGTGTTTGGCCTCTTTCTCGACAGTTTTCATTCTTGTTTTGCCCCATTCTACTGGAAAGGTTTTGCTTTTAAAGTACTCAACTATGTGAGCACTCCATTTAGGTGCTTGTACTACACAAAACATTGTGGCATGTTCCACTGGGGGCTGTATTATACAACTATCACAGGATTTTAATATTTGTGGACACTGTATTCCATGTTTGGCCAGTAGACGCCTAGTCTTTATAACCATTGGCCTGTCTGTGTTTCACCAGTGTGAAATCTTGTATTTTGTATATGAGCTTGTTTGAAGTAGTAGGTGGTATCTTCAGGCTGTACACATAGTCTCAGTATCCTATCTTTACCGTGTTTGTACAACCGTCCTGCTAAAAGGATGAGATTTCATATTTGATGGATAATTGATGGTTGTCTTTCTATCTGTAAAGAGCCGATTGTGAGTAGAGGAATGACCTCTTCGCTCCATGTCAGCACCATTTCTATGTTAAACAGACATGAATCAGGAAGGTTATCATCAACACCCTCAGGTGCTTCCCCATGAAATATTCGTGAAAGATGATCTGCTCTTTGGTGTGTGGTCCCCTTTTTTACGACTACCGTGAAGTCAAACTCAAGCAACAGTATAAAGTAGTGAGCAATTCTTCCCTTGTTGCAAGGTTTGTTTACTAGATATAGTAGTGCTTGATGATCCACGAAGAAGACAAACTTGTTTGCTAGAAGGTAGTGTCTAAATTTCTTGACATCATAGATCATTCCCAGACCTTCTCTTTTCGTAGTGGTATAATTTCTCTCTGCGTTGTTTAGTTGCTGACTAGAGTAGCAAATGGGAAAATCCATTTTCTTCTCTCCTGGCTGGGCTAATATGCACCCGATGGCATAGGCTGATGTATCCACATGGACATGGAAGATTTTTCTCCAGTCAGGGGCTTGCAAAATTGGAGCTGAAATTAAATGTTGCTTCAATTTTTGGAAAGCCTGCTCACATTTCTCCGTCCATTTGAACTTAGTTATGTGGGCGTACAATGGCTTAGCTATCAAAGCACACATATATATGAAACACCTGTAGTATTCACAATGCCTTATAAATGCTTGCACTTCTTTTATCTTTGTTGGTCTCGATAGTACAACAATTGTCTGCACCTTTTCTTGATCAGTTGAAATGCCGTTTTTGGACACTATGTGGCCCAGAATTCTACCCTGTCTTACCATGAAGACTCATTTTTCCGGGTTTAAGAAAATACGATATGTTCTGCATTTTTCAAAGACTTTTCCCAGATGAGTGATGTGGTCACTTCGTAGATGGGAATGAACACAAAGATCATCCATGTAGATCTCCAAAAATTGTCTGAGATATTCTTTGAATGCGTAGGTCATTAGTCTTTGAAATGTGGCCGGGGCATTGGCCAAGCCGAAAGGAATTACCCTATATGCAAATATACCCCACTCTATCACAAAAGTTGTCTTATGTTGATCTTCTGCTTAAATCGTCAAGTGGTTGTATCCTGGGAACCCATCCAAGAAACTATAGGCCTCTTTCCCTGCTACCCTCTCAATAACATGATCGGTTATTGGCAGTGGGTAGTTATCCCTGATGGTGGCTGCATTTATTTGCTTGAGGTTTATACAAACACGCAGTTTGCCATTCTTTTTGGGTACCACCACAATCAGGGACACCCACTCGGTGTGCTCAATCTTGTAGATAAACTCAGCGTCCTTCAGTTTGTCTATTTCCTCCTTGATTTTCTTTGCAAAAGTTTCATTGTACAAGTAAGGATGTTGTCTACGTGGTCTGGCATCACTCTTAAGGGGAATTGTGTGCTGACATATCTCAGGATCTATCCCCTTTAGATCTTTGTATGACCATGCAAAGACATCTCTATATTGCCTAAGCGTATCGACTAGAAGTTTCTCTTCCTCTTTTGTAAGGTCCGTGGCAATCTATGCCGGTTTAGGCTCCTCACTTGGTTCTGCTAAGTTGATGCTTTTCGTGTTTTCAGGCCCGTCATATGAAGTTCCTTGTTCTTTGGGATCTCGTTTGGGTTTTTGCACCACTATCTTCCTATCCTGAATGGTATACTTCTTATAGTGGGAAGGTGCATCGAATTTATCATCATTTTATTCTTCGTCAGTTTCCATTTCTGTTGTCCAAACTTCCTTCAAAGCTCGTTTCAAATCATTGTATTTGACTTTGCACTCCATCTCGGACAACTTAAACGGTTTTTCGGTATTTTTTTCTTTTTTTGGTTTTCGTTTTGATGTTGTTTTGGTTGAATCAAGTTTCATATATCACTTTGATATCCTGTCCTTGATATACTCAGTCGCTTTGACTAATCTCAAGTACTACGTTTTGTCAGTTAATAGAGGTACCAAGTCCTCGTTGTGCTTGTTGTGGTTATTTATGTGTTTATCTCGATATCTGCGTTGTCTTCGAGGGTTTTGGTTTGGGAAATCATAGTAGATCACTCGTCGATCCTTTCGTTTGATGATCTGACTCAAGCTACTAGACAGGTCATCATCCACGTTATCCTCTAGTGTCTTATGAGTCGAGTCTTGAAAATCTTCTTCTTCATCCCTTTGGACAAGGTCCCTTACAGAGATTTTGTCCACTATGTGTCGGCACTCAGCCACCTCTTCCTTGTCAGGTACGTCTTCCTCTATCTTCAAAGTTAGGCAGAAATTCATCATCTGGAATGAAATGATATCATACCCTTCCTCATCATAGAATTTGGTGAGGGTCACTTCGTTGACACAAACATCAAGAGTAGCTAGTATTTGTTGCCATCCAAACGGTTTGAACATCTCTTCTGGAAAAGGTTCTGGTATGTATGCTTCATCGTGGGCAGTCCTATCAAGAATGTAGTCTTCCGTTTTTAGACTTCCACAATCCAAAGCTTCTCTTGTCCATTCGTGAGCTTTGTTTTGGAGCCAAGCCGGTATTCCTCCTTCCTGGTCAGTTGTGGAATGCAAGTCTTCTCCTGGGGCTCTTTCTACGTCTTTATAACTATGATCTGTGACACTAATTTTTGTAGTGACATCCTTTTTCCTGAGATAGATATAGTCATAGCCCCAATCTTGCACCATTTTGAGTTGACACATGAATGGTCTACCCAGTATGATGTTGAAAATGCTGCTCTCATCAAAATTCATAATAGCGAAGGTGTGTTCATATGCAATTCCACAAAAGGTTACCACAATCTGCTCCAAGATGCCAATAGGTCTCTCCAGGTACCCATCCGCTAGTTGAAGTTTCATTCTAGTTTTACTTAGAGTAGGTTTTCCCCATTTTTTTCCACATTGCTTTGGTGGCTATGGCAATTCTGGCTCCACTATCCAATATCGCTACCGATCTTACGTCCTTGTACTCTATCGATAGGGCCGTATTTCCTTCTTCACCTTCACAATAGTCCCCTACCTTGTTTACTGGCACTGGCTCATGTTTAGTTTGCTTCGGGGGTTGTGTCTTTAGCATGTTTCGAGAAGCCTCGGGTGAAGGATTTACAAGACCTATTTTTTCCAAATTTTTTGCGACCTCGTCCCAAAGATGCGGTCTAATATTCAACAACTCTGACAAAGTCAATGTACAACGAATAGGTAATGACATCAGCTCGTGAAGAGTTTTAGTGTCCATCATCTTAGGATTGGCTTTCGATTGAGATGGAACTTTCCTTACCTCAGATCGAGTTTTAGGGTTACCAATAAATGAAGGTAAAGTCTTCAACAATTGTGGTTTATTGTCTTCCAATATCGATGTGTCTGGATTTCTATACAATGATCGGATGTCATTTGGGTAGAGCTCATGCTCCAGGTGGATTTCTGGGATAGGATATGACACAAGTGTGGCACTTCCATCTTTTCTATTCCTAATCTGTTGCCATAGTTCTTGAGGCCATTGTTCTTCTACCTCCGGAATTGGTAGTGGTACTTGAGAATGCCTTCTATCTGTTGTATTGGCTACCACCCTCGTATCCAAAGGTGTTTCTTCTACAAGATTGGGTAGGTTATTCGCTTCAATTCCCCTCTCATATAACTCTTGAATCTTTTCTCGTATGAGTACCTTGGTTTTTGGAGTCGTAGGAACTGATGGTTCCATAACCACTTGAGCGGCTTGAATGAGCTCTTTGCACATCTTTAGCCTCTCTTTCTCATAGCCTGGATGAGGGTATGTTAACCACCTATCCTCTTGGGTTTGCTTAGGATTTAGCCTTGCCTCATAAGCTTTCAAAATTGCGTCCATAGGTTCAAACACCTTGTCTACTAAGACTGACCCTCCTGATGGAAGTTCCGACGTTTTCTTTGTCTCGTTGTTGCCCTTAAGTCTCTTTCCCTCTAAAGTTTTTCCTCTGTTTTCCGCAATTTGGTTTCCAATTCCGTTTTTTCCTTTTCTCTTTTGGCTTTCATCTTGTTTCGTTTCGCCTTCCAGGATTTTCTAAGAGTTCGGACAGACAAGTTGTCTATCTCTGTTTGGCTGGCAGGGACATTCTTTGCTACCTCATGTGCTTGAGCTCTAGTGACCGTGTTTATCGGAATGTTCAGTTATGTTTCTGTTCCACTTGAGCTTGGCATAATCCCTATTTTGTTCATGGTTGCTTTTCCTTTGTCTTTGGGGTTTTTTGGGCAGTGTGAAATAAGATGGTCAGTCGTGCACCCGTCACAGAATCCAAAACATTTCACCCGCTCTCCTTTGTTTGGACAAACGCTAGCCCAGTGATCATTGCCATATTCATAGCATGGTCCTACAGGTGGTGGAGAAGCTTGTGAGCTCCCATCGGTGTCCTATTCTAGGAGGGTAGCCTCTAGGTTTGTCGCCCTAATTTTCCATAAACATGAGCATATTCTCATCGACCAAGTAATGATTTTTGGTTGGTTGTGCTATGTATGAGGTCTCGGGCATTTCTTCCAGGATTATCCATGGAATATGTCCCTCTCGAGCATATGCATTCCTATCAATTTCCCTTTCAAGTATTGTCTGAATCTTCTCGATATGAGACTACCTGGATCATACTCTGATCAAAAGGTGGTTCTATGGGTTGAGAAATCCTTACCATAGCCCTATTTTCTTGGGGTAAAGAAGGTTGATGGTCCCAACACCGGTTGAGCTTTTTTCTGACCCAAGATTGCGTTATTTGGCCCCACTTGGTACCTTGGAGGAGGCGGAAGTTGTTATCCCCCATGCAGTCCGTATTGTCGTTCTCTAACATAGTTCCGATTATAGAAACATTCGTGAGTTTTGTGGTCTATCCATTTTTGTTATGTAGCACACCGTTTCAATATTCGTTGTGCGTTCACTCCTGGCCTTTGTTGAAGGTTGCACCAGTGGGTTGCCTTTTCGGGTGGGTGGTTGTCGCCCCGGCAGCGGCGCCAATGTTAGCGGGTCGCCGTGATGGACGTTGTCAGGAGTTTTTTGGAGCAAGGGATTGCGCATATGTACATACCCATGCATCGTGCATCAAATAAAGGATTGCCCATTTTCCTTAGCCAGGTGGTTACGTGGGGCCCACATGTGTACAGGTAGGACACCATGTACATAGTGCATCGATTTTCATCGTTACTAGTACCATTGTGTTTTTCTACAATAAGGAGGAGTTGGTAGCGCGTAAAACTTCTCGAGGAAGCTATCCGCGGGCCGACGACATGAGGTCAGCAGGTGCGTCAGATGGCATCTAGTGGCGTCAGGAGGGCGAACGAGGTCAATATTTGCACGCAGATGAGGACAGATACAACGTGGGTGTTTTCTTGTGAGAGTTACGCAGAAAGGTCATCATTAGGACCACTTTTTGGGGCCACTTCACGTGGTGACGAGATGCATTATTGGAAAAAAGCTGAGTGCCAGGTGTGCGAATGATGCAAAAAGGTGACAACTATGCACTGCGAGGTCAGTTTTTGGCCTGTTCGGGGTCCGTTTGAGGTCATCTAAAAGGCCAAGGGTGCCCAACTAAAAAAGCTAAGTGTGGGAACTGAAAAAACTGAGAGAAGACCAGAAAAAACGTGGAGAAGAGAGGAGGAACAGCCGCAGGTGTGTTTTTGCCCATTTTGGAGCCTGTTTTGGCCGAAAACTGCTCATCCGAGGTCGGATTTGAGCACTTTGACATTGTAGACTGGGGTTTTGGGCCGTTCCGGACGCGATGGCGCTGTCCATTTTGCCAAATTCCTCACTCTTTTCCTGCTGTTTTTCTGTGTAAGTTCCTCCTATGAGCGAAGTTTCTGCTCCAGTTTGTGATTGTATCTGGTTTCTTTCACCCATAGTGTGTGAGCTATTTGCCCCATTGGTGTTGGCCCAAGCTCAATTGTATCTAAACATCAGAAATTCTCCTCTTTTGAGCTGAGTTTTTTGGGTGTGTGTGTGTGTGTGTGTGTTTGTTGGGAGTGGGCAAGTGGATAGTCTCTCTCCTCTCACTCCAGAGGTGTGTTCCCTGTCTCGGCCAGGTGTGTTGTCTAAGCCGAGTGGTGCCCCATAGCGTGTGTGTGTATCTTCCCAAGAGTGTGTGTCGGGTCGTTATAGAGGCGCTGTGTGTGTTTTCATCCCGCTCACATTCTTTTGGCGCCCCCACGGAGGATCTTCTTCGAGTACCTTCAGCTTCGAGCTTCGAGCTTCGAGCTTCGGGATTACAGGTTGCAGGTTGCAGGTTGCAGATTACAGGTTACAGGTTACAGGTTACAGGTTACAGGAACAGGGACAGGGACAGGTACAGGTGATTCACACAGATACAGGTAGCTGGAGTACAGTGATGTCACTTGCAGTTGTTGTGGGAATGCATCACTTGGCGCCTATTTGAGCGCATTGTCTGTTGGATTGTACGTTACTTGTGGAAACTGCCATTGTACGACTTTGTGGAGCCATATATGGTTTTATTTGGCAGTCCCAGCCATTTCTGAGACTTGGTCTGGAAGATAGTCATTTCTGAGACTTGACTATACGCGATTTGCATTAGCTTTCGTGTGAGGGTCGATAGCGTGAGGTTTTTATTGAGCTGGGGGATTCTCAAATGTGGAGATCCTTTCGGTGATACAGGTAGCTGGAGCACCCTTTTCGTGACCTCGCCATAGGCTATGTACTAGTGAGTCCTACTTGATGCTCGGGTTCTATTGTTGACAGTTTATGCATACATAGACAGTCTATATTTTGGGTTCCTACTGCTCTACTTCTGGGGAAACTCTGTCGAAATTTTCCCAAGTTATGATGGCTGGTTTTTTGGTATTTTGAGCCATTTATGCTGTTATGCTGCTGAAATTTTGGCAAAATCAGAGGTTGAGTCAGGTGTGCCTTCTTGGGAGCTTCATGGTTGGCTTTAATGGATGATCAAAATGGCCCTCAGTTCACTCCTTTTCATTTAACGCAAAGAATTCAGATTAATGTTCATGTGTCCAGGAAGATCTTTTTCCAGCAGCACATAGTCTTTATGTTTGGGCCAAGAAGATTGAGAGAGATCCTGGAATGTCCTTTGCCTGTTGTCATTCCGATGATCAACTATGAAAACTCATTTGATGTGCATGTGTTTGTCCTTATCTAAAGTTGAGCTCCATTGAAGTTTCTGGGGATTGGGAAGTGAAAAGTTTTGGGTTCTTGCACGTGTGTTCGAAGGGGTTCTCAAAGCATCATAATTTGGGTAGCCATGGCTTTCTCTTATCCCGAGTTTCATGGAAGAAGTGATGAAGATGTGGAAGAATTTTTGGAAAAGATGGAGGTTGCCTGCATTAGCAACCAGATTCATGACCCTACGCAAATGTTACGCCTTCTCCAAATTTGTTTGAAGAGTGATGCACGAGCTTGGTCCAAAGCATTTGAAGAGGAGTTGCGTATGGCTGATCCACCTATAAGATTGAGTTGGGACAATCTAAGGCATGGATTGGAAGTGGAGTTTGTGAAGATAGAAGATCCTGACAAAGTGTGGCAAGAAGTACAGGCTTTGGTGCAAAAGGAAGGTGAGCCAGTAGATGCGTACATACGTAAGTTTTCATTGGCATGGGAGCGAATGTGCAAGGCTTTAGCACCACAGGTACCCCCGCCTGACATGATGAAGAAGGACAGGTTCTTGGCTGGTCTTTGGGAGAATATACGTTGGAGAGTAGAGCTAAAGAAGCCTAGGACATATGAAGATGCACTAGAGGTAGCAAGGAACAAAGAGTGGAAGCTGAGGAAAATGAGCCAGTTAGGGGTGGAGTCTTTGCCAATGAGGTCTGAATTTCAGCCTATAGAGTCTTTACAAGGGCGCATGTCAGGGGTTCATCATGAACCAGTGGTTCCTGTTACTACTCAGGTTATGCCAGCATTGGTCACTACAGCAGTGCAAGATGATGGGCTAAGGCAAGACATGAGGCAAATGGTAGATTTGATGAAGAATCTCAGCCTAAACATGCTAGGTCAAGTGGGAAATAATCGAGGTCGAGGGAGGTTGCAAATCAGCCAGGAGGTGAAGAAAGACCTAGGAATGGTGCTGGACAAAGTAATAGTAGGTTTTGGAGGCAGACGCCCACATGTTATAATTGTGGAGAGTTGGGTCACATCAGCCCGCAATGTGATAAGCCACCAAGGATGGGGGGAGACATGTATCCATTGCCAAGACAGGTGCTAACTAGATCAAATGATTATGGCATCGAAATTAAGGGAGACGAAGGAACCAGTGGACTGACCCAGGAGGAAAAGGGAAAGACAAAAGTGCTAAGTGTAGTCACCTTGGAGAAGGCATCAAAGCTAGAGGATACATTAGTGATGCCTATTGGGAAGAGGACCACAGAGGATAAGGAAGGAAGAAGTGCCCCAGGTCCTAGTAAGAAGAAAGGAAAGAGCCATGAAGGCGAGGATGTCAAGGCCAAGAGGAAAAGGAGAGCTCGTCGAAAGTTTCATGTTTCAGATTTTCCACTAGGGGATGGGCAATTAAGCTATGACTTGAAGGAGGATCTGACGAGCAGGAAGGCAGATGTTACTTTTGGGCAGCTTATAGAGATGGTGCCTAATCTAAAGCGACAGTGGAAGAGGATGGTTAACCCAATGGAGAAAGAGCCAGAGAGAGGTTCAGTGAAGGTGTTGGCAATGGACGAGCTACCAGACATTTGTCCAATAGTAGACGTGTGGCATAAAAGGAAAAATTTGGGACAAGGTTATGTGGATGGCGGAGCCCAAATATGCGTCATAACACACTCATGCGTTGAGAAGATGGGTCTCACAGTGGCTGGGGTGTCAGGTTTTCGGATCAGATTGGCAAACCATCAAAAAGTAAAATGCTTGGGTGTTGTAAAGAGCTTAGAAGTGGAGGCATATGATGCAAAGGCAGTGGTTGATTTTCATGTGATGCCAGCAGGGTTGGGAGCATATCCTATTATACTGGGCAGACCATGGTTACGTGCAGTGGGAGCTGTTCAAGATTGGCGACATGGTACGATTAGCCTCTATGGAAAGACAGGTACCAAGAAGCTTTATAATATGGACACAAGGAAACGATTAGAGGAGCTTTATGAAGGTGAGGATGAGTCTAGTGATGAAGACTATTCCACAGTGATTGATGAGGACAGTGATAGTACTACCAGCAGTGATGAGGATGCTGATGTTTCATTTCTTTTTATGGACAAAGAAATCCAGGAGGATGGTTTAGTTTCATTTGCGAATGAGGATGAAAGTGAAGGGCCTTATGAAGTGATTGAAGGGCTGATGCAAACCAAAGTTGAGTTTTCAAAGAAGCGGGAATTGATGACACAAATGATCAGTGGAGACCTCTCAGCTATGGAGAAGGAGATATATTTGCACATGCAAGTCTATGCCAAAGTAATTGATGATTTTCTTGATGGGAGGTTGATAAATGGCATCTCTACAGGTTTTCCTTCGGAACCAGGTCAAAGTTTGATTAAGCTTTTGATGCAAGGAATGCAAAGTGTTTTTGTGTGGGATCCAGGTGGAATGAGTATCTACTAGTGTTGTTGCTGCTGAGCATGAATGCTCTAGCAGGCTAGGGGGTGGGCAAATTATGTCAGGAGTTTTTTGGAGCAAGGGATTGCGCATATGTACATACCCATGCATCGTGCATCAAATAAAGGATTGCCCATTTTCCTTAGCCAGGTGGTTACGTGGGGCCCACATGTGTACAGGTAGGACACCATGTACATAGTGCATCGATTTTCATCGTTACTAGTACCATTGTGTTTTTCTACAATAAGGAGGAGTTGGTAGCGCGTAAAACTTCTCGAGGAAGCTATCCGCGGGCCGACGACATGAGGTCAGCAGGTGCGTCAGATGGCATCTAGTGGCGTCAGGAGGGCGAACGAGGTCAATATTTGCACGCAGATGAGGACAGATACAACGTGGGTGTTTTCTTGTGAGAGTTACGCAGAAAGGTCATCATTAGGACCACTTTTTGGGGCCACTTCACGTGGTGACGAGATGCATTATTGGAAAAAAGCTGAGTGCCAGGTGTGCGAATGATGCAAAAAGGTGACAACTATGCACTGCGAGGTCAGTTTTTGGCCTGTTCGGGGTCCGTTTGAGGTCATCTAAAAGGCCAAGGGTGCCCAACTAAAAAAGCTAAGTGTGGGAACTGAAAAAACTGAGAGAAGACCAGAAAAAACGTGGAGAAGAGAGGAGGAACAGCCGCAGGTGTGTTTTTGCCCATTTTGGAGCCTGTTTTGGCCGAAAACTGCTCATCCGAGGTCGGATTTGAGCACTTTGACATTGTAGACTGGGGTTTTGGGCCGTTCCGGACGCGATGGCGCTGTCCATTTTGCCAAATTCCTCACTCTTTTCCTGCTGTTTTTCTGTGTAAGTTCCTCCTATGAGCGAAGTTTCTGCTCCAGTTTGTGATTGTATCTGGTTTCTTTCACCCATAGTGTGTGAGCTATTTGCCCCATTGGTGTTGGCCCAAGCTCAATTGTATCTAAACATCAGAAATTCTCCTCTTTTGAGCTGAGTTTTTTGGGTGTGTGTGTGTGTGTGTGTGTTTGTGTGGAGTGGGCAAGTGGATAGTCTCTCTCCTCTCACTCCAGAGGTGTGTTCCCTGTCTCGGCCAGGTGTGTTGTCTAAGCCGAGTGGTGCCCCATAGCGTGTGTGTGTATCTTCCCAAGAGTGTGTGTCGGGTCGTTATAGAGGCGCTGTGTGTGTTTTCATCCCGCTCACAACGTCTACAACATAGCTCTTTTGCACTAACATAATGTCAATATGCAAGGAAGCGACTCGGGATGGGACACGAAGACTTAATGAGAGTGTCAATCTCACCAAAGTAAACTCAAGGGCTACTCGTTCTACGACAAAAGCAAATCAACCACTTCCTAGTCAGACAATCAGTATGCGTCCAATCTCAACACTCAACGTCATCATGCCTTTTCGGTATCCAAACGAATCCGGAATGTCACGAAACTTAAGGAGAGGTATCACAACACTTATGGGTTCAATCCTACCAAGTTCTGTCACTATCTCGGAAGGTACATAAATCACAATCCATCACAAAAAAATGTGCAAAAAACTGAAACAGAAGTACTTGGAAAGATCTACCTTAAGCATAGAAACACTTATCCATGGTCAAAACATCAAAAAACAACCATTTTAACTCCCAAATCAATGTATTTAGCTGACAAAAAATACATTGTGAACCACAACAAAATTGGAAATGATTACACTTAGATTGTAGAGCAAGAGACAAGGAACGCAATGTGCTATTCGGAATAGAATTCTTATTATCAGCTCAGGAGAAAAGAGGATTACAAGTTGTAGTCACAAGAAGCCTCCACAGTGCACGTTTTCTTTCTTCAGCTAATGATACTTTTTTCTTCAAAACTAAGGGTTTTGACTTTAAAAGTTAGGGGGGCGCTTTCCCATGTCCATCCGGCCTCTTACAAGGGTGAGAAATAAAAAGGGTATGGTCTAATCTCATCATGATTACAACTCATCTTACGCTGAATTACAGGGTTTTTTCCCAAAAAATAGAGTTTCCACAAGGTTTGGTGTGCATACGCCTGTATGCGCCTGTATCCACCAAACACATATTAAACTTTCTAAAGCTAATCTTCAAGATGTCTTGGATGTAGCCAAAGTATTCAAGTTGGCTAGTCTCTGTGTTCTCATCCCTAGCACTACTCTTACTTTCTTGGACGAAGCTTGCCCTAACACCACTGTCGAAAGTGACCCTTTGTTCGTCGATCCATTGCACTCTGAAGTGTTTCCCATACGACCACGAAGCTCTATATTTGTGATACTGCAGGCACAAAATTGAAACAGACTAAAAGTTATTAAGGCAATGTGATCATGTGGAGCTCGAAAAGGAAGTTGTGAAAATATACATGCCAATTGCAACCCCTTGACATCTCCTCTTCCTCTTCAGTAATCAACACTCCATTCCTCTTTGCCTCTGGGATTGTCACCTCTAATCACCACCCAGTTGGAAAGTCATAAAATTTTTAAGATGATCTGGAAAAGAAGGTTTCTAGTGGCACGATTGCGCTTGAATTGCAGGCGATCTGTCAAGCGTTGTTGCGTTTTCCCTTCGTACCTCTCTAGCCACTTTTGCATGATGTCTGAGTTGAGAAGGAAAAATCTCATAACCTTTTCTCGCATTGTGATCTCCATCTTCCTAATGATGCCTTGTCCCTGCGACTCGTCCCCTGTCACCTTGAAGTTGACATCAGTAGTCCACATTCCAGGCATCTTTGAATCAATTGAGCCCAAAAATTCACTAATGAGGACAAGAGACTCTTGTGCAAGACATCCCTCGGCCATGCTACCCTCGAGGCGAGCCCTTTGACGAACAAACCCCGTTAAAGCCTACATAAATCTCTCCAAGAAGAACATCCACCTGCTATGGACCGCCCCAGCAACTGCAACTTCATCAACCACATGCACAAGTACATGCATTTGGATGGTAAGAATGTTTTTTGGAAATTACTTCTCTACCATGCACATTGCTTCAATAGCATTTAAGCGTGTTGCATCGATGTTGTCTGTTACCATATACCATTGGGGCATTTTTTTCCTCTTTAGGAGGTTTTTTCCCGTGAGCATTGTATATATGTCCGTCACTCTAGGGCTATCTATCTTTCCATTGCACACTAAGTAGCACACTCTCTATTGTAAGACTTGAGCTTCCTTCGTCTTCTCCAAGCTGTGTGCGTTTTTCTACAACCCTAATTCCAACAATTGGTATCAGAGCAAGTAACGTCCTCCCGGGCTTAGTCGCCAGCTGCTCCAGCACACGCCTGCTCACTTTCTCCTATTACAGTGAGGCTTGGCGAGCGTTTGCAGGTCGACAAATATTTCGGGATAGCTCGTAGAGCTTAGTCTGCTTAGATTTTTTATTCGGGCTCATTTTGGCCTCCGTTTCCACTACAGCCAGGTTTGCACATGCAATTTTGTCATTTTGTGCAGAATTTTTGTCAGTGCCGATTTTTTCATAATAGGTGCCTTACAGTCTTCTACAAGTTGTGCTATATAGCATGTGTTGTTCCCGCTCCGTTTCTCCTATTTTTGAGCAGTTTTCACATCAGGTACAGCATTTACCATGGCTGACAACAACACAGATGTCTTCAAGATATTTGTTGTTGAGGACAGGTTGGATGGGGACAATTACCCTATGTGGGCTTATATGATGCAACATATTCTTGTGTCAAAGGGTGTCTGGAATATTGTACACGGCATTGATGTACGTCCTGGTTCTGAGGATGTAGGCGATGTTGAGGATGTTGCAGGTCTGCAAGGATTGCTGCTATTAGAGTTTTTTTGCCTACGGTAGAACAAGGGATGTAAAGGGTGCACAGGCTCATGCATTGATTGCATTGTCTGTGAAGCGCACTATTGTTCCTCACATTCGTTCAGCAAAATCTGCAAAACAGGCTTGGGATATTTTGGATGGTCTTTATGCAAGTCGCAATGAGGCTAAAATTGCTTTGCTGCATAAAGAGCTAGAGTCAAAGATTATGCATGAGGAAGATGATATGTACACTTTCCTTGCTAGTGTCAAGGATATCAATGAGCAACTTATTTCTGCAGGTGAAGTCATTTGAGACAGTTCCCTTGTGCAGATTGTTCTTGATGCCCTACCAGATTCTTACCAGACTTTTGCTAGTACTTGGAGACTTATGACCCAAAGAAATCCAGAAATTGCCAAGTTTGATGCATTATGCACATTGTTGTTGCAAGAGTCACTTTTCCAAAAAAAATTTGGACTAGACAGCATGCAGTTGAACAGGCTTTTATTGCTTCTCAAAGAAAGGGTGGTAACAGCAATACAGCCACTTCTTATGGTTCTGCTGTGAGTGGCAAAACTTCTGTTCCAAATGCTTCTGCTGGCAACACTTGTCTGGCAATTCTGGTGATAAGGGAAAAAAGAAGATGCATTGCGATTATTGTAAAGCTAATGATCACTTGATCAAGCAGTGTCCTAAGTTGAAGGCCAAAGAAGCTAAGAAGAAAGAGGGTGGTTCCACTACAAATGTAGCCATAGTTGAGCCTTCTGTAAAAGGAGACTGTAATGCTAATGTTGATGCAGAATGGGCTTTTAGCGTAGAGTGCACTTACAATCCTGCTATCCATGATGCATGCTTGTCAATTGCTGCAAATTCACATGTGTTGTATTTCGATAGGGGTGCTACAAAGCACATTACCTCACATCATGAATTTTTCATCTCTCTCGAGTCTGTCCCTCATGGGAATTCAGTCACTTGTTCCAACAATGCCTCTTATCCGGTTCAGGGAGTTGGAAAGATTGTGCTTACTGCTACAAATGACAGTTCCTTCACACTTGTTGATGCACTTTATGTACCTGGGATCAAGAAGAATCTCTTATCTGTATCCACACTTGCTAGACTTGGACTTGTAGTCAAATTTGTGGATGACAGATGTACAGATAATGATCTCAGTTTTGGTGATGAAATTGTTGCATCTGGCCTTTTGTGCCGTGGGCTCTATAAGCTCACTTTGTATGACAAGTGTGAAAAAAATTATGCAAATACTGTTGCAGATTCAAGGGCTATTTCAGATGCAAAACTTTGGCATGCACGTTTTGGTCATCTGAATTTTGCCAGTTTGCTGCGTTTACAGAAATGTGATATGGTTGCTTCTTTGCCGCCTCTTGAAGCACATGTCAAACATGTTTGTGAAGGCTGTATTTTGGGTAAGATGCAGCGTTCTAAGTTTCCAAAGGATGGTTCAGTTCGGGCCACATGCAGGTTGCAGCTTGTGCATAGTGATTTTTGTGGGCCCATGCAAAATCCGTCCTTCGGTAATTACCTTTACTTTGCGACTTTCATTGATGATTACTCCAGGCATGCATGGGTATCTCCACTTAAAGAGAAGTCCAAAGTTTTTATGTGCTTCAAACAATTTCTGACTATGGCTCAAAATGTCTTGAAATGTACTATGGGCACCATCCATTCCGATCGGGGGGGGGGAGTATATGTCTCATGAATTCAATGCATTTCTGGCTAGTCGTGGGATAAAACACCAATGTACAATGCCTTATACACCTCAGCAAAATGGTGTTGTTGAGAGGAAAAACAGGTCACTTACGGAAATGGCACGATGTATGGTCAAAAGTCAAGCTTTGTCGTATTCTTTTTGGCTTGAGGCCATCATATGTGCCACTTATGTACTAAACATGTGTCCTATGAAAGCTTTGCAGTCTATTACTCCATATGAATCATGGCATGATAGAAAGCCTACTATTGAGCACATGCGTGTTTTTGGTTGTTTGGCATATGCTTTGATGCCACAAACACAGCGCAGAAAATTGGATGATAAGGCTATCAAATGTATTTTGTTGGTTATAGTGTTGAAAGCAAAGGTTAGAGGTTGTATCATCCACAAACAAAAAATATTTTGGTTTCACGGGATATAGTGTTTGTGGAAGATTCTGTTCAGCCCTTGCTGTCATGTACTAGAGACAATAATGTAAGCTCACAGGACATTTATGACACTTTGTTGCCTCTTTTCAATGGTGGAAATATGAATGTAAGTTCCAATGAGGCAAATGTATAGCCTATGGGGGTTTTTGAAAATGTTACTGATGCAGATGTACATGATGTACTTGATGAGGAAAGGGCTGAAAATGAGCAAGCTAGAGGTATGCCAAAATGGCTGGTGCATACTTTGTGTGACAGTAAATTGGATGCACCTTTGTCTAGTCGTACTCGTTCAGGCTCTCGCCATGCATCTTATGCATCAGATTGTTATGTTTTGGCTGTGTCTAGCTTACATGATGTTGAGGAGCCTGTGTCTTTTGATGAAGCACAGAATTCAGAAAATTGGATGGCTGCCATGCAATCAGAATATGATGCACTTATAGAAAATGACACATGGACTTTATGTGAGTTGCCTCCTGGCAAAAAGGCCATTGGTACAAAGTGGGTTTACAAGTTGAAACGCAAGCCGGGTGGTGAGATCGATCGCCATAAGGCTCGACTTGTTGCAAAGAGTTATTCATAGCAAAAAGGCATAGATTATGAAGAGACTTTTGCTCCCACTTGTCGCATGACTACTGTGCATTTTCTATGTGCATTGGTAGCTCATTTTGGTTGGGATGTACATCAATCAGACACTGTTACTGCTTTCTTGAATGGTGACATATTTGAGGAAGTTTATGTAACGCAGCCTTACGGTTTTGTCATAAAAGAACAAGAGGACAAAGTGTGCAGATGTAAGAAGGCTTTGTATGGGTTGAAGCAATCTCCTCGTGCTTGGTATGAGAACACTGACACTCATTTGGTCAAACAAGGCTTTCGTAACAGTCCAACAGAAAGCACATTGTATGTAAAGCGTGAGGGTGATGTACTTCTCATTGCGGTTCTTTATGTCGATGATTTGCTTATCACTCGACCAAATAAGAGACATATTTCTTAATTTAAGGCTGATTTGAATGCTACTTTCAAGATGAAAGATTTGGGGCTATTGCATCATTACTTGGGTATACAGTTTAAGTAGTGTGATGGTGGTATTGCCTTGTGTCAGAAAAATTACATAGAGACATTGCTATGTAAGTTTGGACTTGAGGATTGCAAACCTATTACCACTCCCATGGAAACAGGTTTGAAGTTGAGTCTACATGATGCTGGCGATCCTACTGATGTCACTCTTTATCAAACTACTGTTGGCTGCCTCATTTATGTATGCAACACAAGGCCGAATATTCAGTTTGCAGTCTCACAGGTCAGCAGATTTATGCATAGCCCAGGGTCTAAGCATTGGCAGGCTGTCAAGAGGATTTTCCGCTACCTTAGTGGCACTTTACATCTTGGCTTGTTTTATCCCAAGAGGGGATCATTGCCGCCAGATTTACATGCTTTTTCAAACTCATATTGGGCTAGTTGTTTTGACACGCGAGTGTCCAGAAGTGGTTTTTGTTTCATGCTTGGCAGTTCATGTATATCATGGTTGAGCAAGAAGCAACCTACTATGGCCACTTCGAGTTGTGAGGCTGAGTACAGGGCAGTCTTCACAGCTACGGTTGAGTGTGTATGGCTCAGACAACTTATGGCTGATTTGGGTGTTGGACAGGACACTGCCAACACTATCTACAGTGATAGTCAGAGCGCATTGGCAGTTGCGAGGAACCTAGTTTTTCATGCTCACACAAATCACATTGAGGTGCATTACCACTATGTCAGGGAGAGGTTCTCAGCAAGAGAGATCAGCTTGGCTTATGTGCCAACACAGGACAACCTTGCAGATCTTTTCACAAAGGCATTGTCCCGTGAGAAGCTTGAAGCTTTCCGCAAAGCTTTGGGCTTACTCCCCTTTGTGGACTGATCATGTCCTCAGGGCATGGCACTTCCCTTTACTCATGTGCTAGCTCTCATTCACCGCATCACTCCAGGGGGGATTTGTTACCATATACATGTGGTAGTGATGTGTGTGAACACACTAGGACCGTCGGGGCACTTTTTCCCTCTTTAGGAGATTTGAGATTGTCATCTCTCGTAAAAACCATTTTCAAACATCGCATGCACCCTGTGGGAGTCTTGAATGAAGATATACTCTTCTTTACTTGTTGCTCTTCTGCACGACTCAAATCCCATGGACCTTTTGGTATAGCAAGCTTTCCATTGGGTTTAAGTCGAGGCCACATCTGTGGCACTTGACCCACAGCTTGCAGGTTATCTCTTTGGGCCTTGCTCTCCCTTTTTCTAGTGATGGTTTTCCATATAATCTTCCGCACATTCTTGAAGATGTGCATTGGGTTGAGAAAATGATTAATTAGCAGGTCACTCCAGTATGGGAGTCCATGGAAAATAGAAAGTCTTTTCATTCCAGGTGGCATCCAATTTCCCCTCTCCAGCCACATGTTTTTCAAATTTCTCGCTTTAAGTGGATGCATGTCATGTTTGCATATGTTTGGTCCACATAGCTCATGTCCTTCAAACAAAAATCTACCATGCTCCTTGTAAATTGTCTTGCTCAAATTCTCAGAGCGACAGAAGGAAAGTCGAGGATCACATTTCAGACATGCATGATTGACCGTAGTAACTCAAGCCTGAAACATCAAAAAATTAAAATATAAAAGTGTTGGCATAGCCAAGAATCACATGTGTGTGAGGGTTTCAAAGGAACTTACCTGAGCACTCACCAAAGCCTGGCCAATCGTACATGGTCCACATGAGAATGCCTTGCGCATGTACATTCCGTCATCCGATTGGTTGGGACATATCAACCACATTGATTCCTGGCCAAAATATTTGGAGCTCTTTTATACGTGGTGCCATATAGACGTCCATGTTCTTTGCTTTGTACTTTCTTGGGACGATCAAAGACAACAACAGATGGCCCTTCTTGATAGCTAGCTATGGTGGAAGATTATAATTAACTAGACAAATAGGCCACGTGCTCCATGACGAACTCCGTAGTCCGAATGGGTTTACTCCTTCCATTGTCATACCAAAGCGGTTACATCGAGGCTCATTCTTAAATGTAGGCCAACTTTCCTCTATGTGCTTCCATGCACGAGAGTCAGCAGGTACCCGCATCACATCATCTGTCTATCTAGTATTTGAGTGCCATGTCATCAAAGCGGCTATGGACTTGCACCTGAACATGCTCTTTATTCTTGGAATGATAGGAAAGTGTTGAAGGACCTTTGCAGGGATAAATTTTCCTTGTGTGTCCTCCTTGTACCTGTTTGATCCACAATTGGGACACTGTTCCAAATTTGCATACTCAATGCGAAAAAGTATACAATCATTAGGACATGCATATATTTTGTGATAATCCAAGCCCAAATTAGTAAGAAGCTTTTAAGCAACTGTACGGGTAGGGGGCATGTGATTCCCTTCTGACAAGATTTGCTCATTGAGAAACCTATCATTACATGAACAACTCAGCCCCTTGATCACATTATTGAATTGTAATTTGCACTTTGTCATGCTTAGAATACAATGTATTTACCTGAAAAGCTCTGTGAGACGTCAGAACAACCGTAGATAGACTGCAATTTAAGCATTGCCAACGTGGAACGGAGAACTAAGATTTTTGCACAAGTGTAAAGCGGCATGCGTGCAAGACTTTGCATTATCTCGCCCTCTTTATCGTTGCTATCATGCCGTTGATATGAACGGGATGGCAGAGGTTGGTCCACAATATTGCGTCAATGTTGTCGTCTTCTATGTTTTCAATGATGGGATCCATGTCAAAGAACACGTCTAAGATGTAATCCATCTCTACTTCTTGAAATGCCACATCAGGTATTGGTTGGGAGGACTCATTCAATGGCTATTCGTTCAATCATCGTCTTCTCTGGAATGAAGTTGGATCAATATCTACTTGCGGAGTTTGATCTATTGTCTCTAGACCATGAGATTGATAGCGCCAGTCTTGTAGTTGCTCTATCGAAAAGAGCCCGTGATTGCGTATGTGTTGGTCACATATTTTTTATTTTTGAAAGATCTGATGCTTGCAATGTGCACAAGGACACACCATCCTATCGTCCATACTTTATCTACCAATGATGCAACAAATATTTAAAACACTCTAGTTGTTATAACTACACACTACTAAGTATATGACAATACATGACAACCTCACATTCTCTAGGCAAGCCCGATCCCCACACACCTCGATATAGAGGTGCACGGAGATTAGGACCACATAGTAATAATCTCGTCTTTATTGGTCAATGACTATATATTAAGGTTCTTGAAGTCTATGTGCACTTTTGAGGTCCAATTGCATTTTTCTAACTATTTGTTGCTAGCTCTAACAACCTCATATTCTTTAGCCAGGTCCGATCCCCACACACCTCGATCTAGAGGTACACAGAGATTAGGACCACAGGGTAATAATCTCATCTTTATTGGTCAATGACTATATATTAAGGTTATTGAAGTCTGTGTGCACTTTTGAAGTCCGATTGCATTTTTTCAACTATTTGCTGCTAGCTCTAATAACCTCACATTCTCTAGCCATGTCCGATCCCCGCACACCTCGGTCTAGAGGTGCATGAAGATTAGGACCACAGAGTCAATGACTGTATATTAGTGTTTTTAAAGTTTATGTGTGTCTAACCTAACCTAATATAACTAAGCCTATAACCTAAACCTAACGTAATCGAAGTCCGTTTGCGTTTTTAGAAGTACAGTCATCTTCAAAGTCCGTTTGTATTTTTCTATTATTAATTTTTCGCTAGCTCTAACCTAACCTATAATTTCACGTAACCTATAACCTAAACCTAACCTATAGGCTAACCTAACCAAAGTCCGTTTACGTTTTTTGAAGTACATGAGTCATCTTCGAAGTCCGTTTGTGTTTTTTCTACTATTTGTCGCTAGCTTTAACCTAACCTATAATCTAATGTAACCTATAACCTAAACCTAACCTATAATCTAACACGGCTGAAGTCCATTTACATTTTTAGAAGTACACAAGTCATCTTGAAGTCTGTTTGCATTTTTTCTACCATTAATTTGACACTAGCTCTAACCTAACCTATAACCTAAACCTAACCTAACCTAACATAACCTACAACCTAAACCTAACCTATAGGCTAACCTAACCGAAGTCCGTTTGCGTTTTTTCTACTATTAATTTGCCGCTAGCTCTAACTTAACCTATAATCTAACCTAACCTATAACCTAAACATAACCTAACCTAACATAATTTAAAACCTAACCTAACCGAAGTCCGTTTGCGATTTTTGAAGTACATACGTACACTAGTCACCTTCAAAATCCGTTTGCATTTTTTCTACTATTAATTTGCTGCTAACCCTAACGTAACCTATAACCTAAACCCAATTTAGCATAACCTATAACATAAACCTAACCTAATTGAAGTCCGTGTTTTGCAAAAAAAATTCAAACCAAACCTATAACCTAAACATGAGTTAACTTAACATATAACGTAACCTTACTTTTTATGTACAACCTATAACCTACATAACATATAACCTAACTTGTTGCCTAAACCTGACCTATAATTTAGCTAACTTAGCTTATAACCTATAACCTAACTTATACCTTAATTTAACATATAATTTAAACCTAACCTATAAGCTAATCTAACATAACCTATAAGCTAACCTAATTTAACTTATAACTTATAATTTAACATATAACCTATACCTTAACCTAACCTATATATAACCTAATCGAAACCTATAACCTAAACCTCATCAATCGCATAATTAAAAACCGACATAATTCAAAACAAATTTTCTTCAAAACAAGATTTTTTCATAAAACAGAACGAAATTTTTTCATAATTCAAAACGAAATTTCACAACACAAACCATAATTTCAAAACCAATTTTTTTCAAAGTATTATTTCAAAACAAAATGACATAAATATTTAAACCATTGAAAGTTTAAAGCATTGAAGTTTCTTTTGTCAATATAAAAATTAATTTAAATTAATTTAATAAGCATTAAAAGTTTGAGCACTCACATGCGGCCTATTTGAGCAAGAAAGGGTGTTGTAAATGTCCTCGAATCTATAAAATTGCACACACACACACACACACACACACTATGTTAAAACCTAAACCCTAAACCTACAAGCAAACTTGAAAACAATCTCACCTTGGTGCTATGGAGTAGTCCACAAGCAAGGTTTTCACATCCGACAACTTGTTTTGCACCACATCTGCAGTAGGTGAGGAAGAAGAGAGCAAGAGAAGAGGCGCAAAAGAAGAGAAATGTGAAGGGAAAGACCCACGGGTTTGTTTTTCGCAGGGTCCATCGGTACAGGTTTCGGTACAGGCATCGGAATATGTATCTATACACGCGTCGAAAAGTGCTTCAATACAGCTGTCGAAAAGCGCATCGGAATAGATGCCGGAAATTCAAAAATAAAATTTTTAAAAAACTTCATCTCCCTCCATACTTACCTACACATATACCGGCGCCCGCCATTGACGTCGGGAATTGGTGCCGAAATTTAAGTGACCTCTTGTAGTGGTTGGTTCAGTTTTGCATGAAAGACTGCGTGAAAGTTGTATGATGATTAGACTATCCAGTGGCTCAAAGGTGACTCTATAGTGTACCCGTCATCGAACACCACTGGTTGCAGGGTGAATCGTGATGAGCAATGTTGGCGGCATGGGAATCTGAAGCCCCATGTCAAAGTTGGCATCCTTGCTATTGAAACATTGATGAAATGTCTCAATATGATGCTCTTGGTTGATGGTTAGATGATGTCGACTGCAAAGAGGACCTCAGGTTGGTGGTTGGAGCTCTGCATGCCTTGTGTTGACCACTTCCCCTACCATATTTTAACCACAGCTTCTAATTATTTGTTCCTCTCTTTCAACCTATCTCGTAGGTATTCAAGTATTTAATTAAGGGATACTTTGAAGGTCATGTGGGGATGTTTCCCATGACTTCTTAATATTCCTATGTAGCTTTCATCTCAAGATCACCCACATGAGCAACATGCCTATGGTTTAAGACTTGTTCCATAGATCTTTTCTATTGGAATTAATTATATGATGTTTAAACCCCATTACCTCTGTAGATCTTCTTCTCTTTCCTTTTCAAACTTGGATCTTGGGGCATTCTCCACGATGGTAAATACATCTCAAATTCTTATGCCGGTGTTTCTTCCTCTCAGCTTAAAACTATCCTCATGCAATTTTCTCAACTTCTCCATACCTATCTCACCAGAAGCCGGTTCACACTAAAACTACATAAAAAACTATTCATATTGTTTCGACATAGTTACACTATAGTGTGTGTGTGTGTGTGTGTGTGTGTGTGTGTGTGTGTGTGTGTGTGTGATGCAACTAATGCTCCTCTATAAGCTTTCTTAATCAAGAGTATTTTCAAGCAAGAAAATGAAAGAAAAATTACTTAGCTTGACAAATATATCCAAGTTCTGTAGTTTTTGGAGCATATCCTATCGCTTTGATACCACTGCAATAACAGGAGCACAGAGGACCTGTAAAATATCAAAAATAACATGCTACAAGCCATAAAACAATAGATCTGCATACTTAATAAACCGCATATACACATAATCAAGAACACTGCATGATCTGAAAGAAGGGCAAAGGAGAGCACGTACAAGTGCACCTCCTCTCTACCCTCTTCTCTCTCCATGCTACCCATGCACGGAGAGGAGAGAAGAATAACACATATATTGGGTGCAATCTTCTTCCATGCAAGAGTGAGTATTTTTCTCTTGCACGTATTTATTTATAGATTTTTTGAATGCTCAAAATGAATACAGATTGTCCGCCCGGACATAACTTGATCATTACTCATAAAGAGCACTTTAATAATACAATATCAATAAAGATTCTATCCTTTTTATATTTTCCATTGAGTCTTGACCGCTTATGCTTTTTCCACGTGTCAGCTACAATAAATAAATATATTGCCATTTTCTTCACAATCTTTGCTTTTTGTGTTAGCTCCTTTGGTTCTTTTGCATTCTTCGAGCATTACGGTTTGCAAAAGACCTCATTTATTAGTTTTGCTAGTACTAGCTATGGCAATAACCTTGTCCGTGTCATCTTTGGGAAAGCTATTTGTGTCGGTATCTTTGTTGTAACTTATGGCTCAACCCTAGACCTCACTTCTGGATCTTGACTTGTGTTGACTAATGCCTACTCTAACACCCCTTTCAGTGGTGCTTGCTTTGCATTGTGAGCTTGATACTCTTGACCTCAATAGATTGACCGTGCTTTCTGGTAAAAATTTTCGCTTTTGTGATGGCCTTGGCCCTGAACTTGATGATGCCTTTGGAGACATATCAGGAGATTACTTTTGTTCAAATTTTGCATCATTTGATCTCTTTGACCCTTGGTTATTACTTTTGTTCAAATTTTGCATCATTTGATCTCTTTGACCCTTGGTTATTTATTGCTCTCCATTGTGTTTATGTACTCCGACGAAGTTTGTCTATTAGTTTGTGGTGGGTGGCAAAAGTTGTGCCTCCCTTCTTCCTAGGGTCTTCTGTAGGTGCCGTATTTCTTTGCACTTCCCTAACCAACTAAAATGACAATCTACGCTTCTTTGTTTTCCTTTTGTGAGTCTCCCACCCTCGTGGAGGGGTGTCTAGGTAGGTACAAAATTCAAATATGCATCTTAGTGTAATCCACAAATTTTGACCATCTGCAAAAGTGAGGAAATCTACAAAAGTGTCCCTTAGTGTAATCCACAAATTTTGAACTATGCAAAAGTCAGAAAATCTACAAAATTTAGTGAAAATTTTTTCGAAGACGTTTACATTCTCCATGAAACAAAATTCCCTTAAGGGTAGATTCAGAGAGTAAATTTCCCAAAAAATACCGGAATTTTTGCAATTTAGCTCTATTTTCTTAAATTTTGCAACCCCCTCCCTTCAACCACCTGGTTTGATCATGAGGCACGAGAAAAGAGAGAGAGAGAGAGAGAGAGCAAGAGAGAGAGAGAGAGAGAGAGAGAGAGAGAGCAAGAGAGAGAGAGAGAGAGCAAGCGTGTGCAAAGGGAGAGAAAGAGAAAGCAAATAGCAATCCAAGTTAATACTACTCTAATTTTATGCGCAATATTCAATTGAATGTTAGATCATATGAAAAGCCTTAGTAGATCAAGAAAAATCTTTCATGTGGGGAAAAAAAAAAAAAAAGTTCTTGAAAGGTTAGTTTTCTGAAAAGGCAGGGCTACAAAATACTACTCTACTACATTTTTTCTGGGCTGTCCTGAAAAGGAAACCCACTAGTTTTTTTGGACTTTATGTAAACTGAAAAGAGGGATTGCCTCCTTTGATTTTGACAAATGTAGTCACCCTTCAAAACCTGCAGGCTGCCTTATTGAGCTTCACTTTCCAGAGCTTACCATGCAAGCAACCACCACTGCCAAGCCCTCATATATTTTTTAACTTGTCATGATTGTACAACTTCATATTCCTTGTCTATCCCTTTCAAGATGTGCGAGTGGCGAGTGCGAGTGCAAGCGTGCCTGTGGGCCCCACATACATGCGTGCAATTCCAAGCGGACATTCCGCTAGACGTGCTAACTAGTGCTCGAAAAAAACCTAGGTTTAGTGTAATCCCACCTGCAAATTTTGAAATTTACCTCTAAATTTTATATTTGAAGGTGAGAAAACCTACAAAATTTTGAAAAAATTAGTATACCTTGGTGTAAAAACCTTCAAATTTTGTGAATTTACCTCTGTTGTTTCACATATGCAGGTTTGCCAAGTTTTTGGGAAAAAGTTTTTTTCAAGCACTGGTGCGAACAATACGGCTTTTGATCATATATTCTGATGCTCTTCCATGTTAGTTTTTGGTAGCTCAATGTGGAAAGCATTTTGATTCCCTCCCAGAGAACAAGAAAGAAATGTTTAGTATTTCCATGCCAACCACCACAAGAATTTTGATTCCCTCCCACATGAGCTCTATACATAAGAAAACATTAGAGGTTTGAGATATTTTCTTTTTTTTTTGAACAGTTCAAGTCATTCCTAAAGAAGGCCATAGATTTTAATCCCATTTAGAGTAGTTCTTTGCAGTTAAACTAATAAAAAAATCATATAGAGAGCCAGAGTTTGGCAAAGCCTTGCCTCAGCTTCAGCCTAGAGCCGGTTCAAAATCCAAATTAGCCAATTTGAAGCCGGGGGAAAAGGCAGAAAAACCGGTAATGTAAGGAAATAGTTCAAAAATCTTGCAAATTTGGAAACTTTTACTAGGACTTTTGGTTTTCATCTTTAGGAGGAGGAAACATGGCCGTCTACGGAAAAATACTTTCCCGAATACACCGTTGAGAGCTTAAGACCTTTGCAACAAGTCTTGCTTTTATGTCACTATCTTAGCTACACTCATAACCTTAATATGGGAGGCACTACCAGGTCCATAAGGTGATGGGAGAGCAACCGTCCTTCTAGATCATCAACACACAAGTGCTTTTCATAAAACATGTACTTTACATGAGAGTGCTTTTTGTTAATAACTACTTTATGCTGCCAATGGGTGCTTTGAAAAGCTCAACAGTGTGCTTCTTAGAAGCCTACAAGGCAAACAGAAAGCTAGAAACTTTTGGCCTAACTTGGGGTGCCCAGCTTGCTTTAGGATCAAGGGTGGACATTACTAAAACTCCAGCATTGGGTATTTAATTCTATGGTCCGTCGGTGTCATAAGTTCTTCTTAGAACCCTAAAAGCACAGAAAGCTAGCAACTTTTGCCTTAGCACCTTCTTTTAGAATGGTCAACTTGTGAAATCTTTTCTACTACATGAAGAGTGCATAGTACATACATATGTTCCAGTTCCATAGAGCAAAGAGGATAGCCATTTCTTTTTGGCCTACATAAAGCATTGACTTGTCGTGGGCCATTGTACACTGCTTCACATTCCTTGAGAGAGGGGCACAACTAAGCATTACCTTTTGTACATGTAGGCCATTGTGAGAGATAGTTGACATTTGTTTTCCTATCTCTGCAGCAAAGGGGCATTTAGTAGTGGATTCTCACCCTCTTGTGTGTAGGCCATTGTGACTTTTCACCTTGTCGTCCATATCATAGCATGTGACACAAGAAGTTTTGGACAAATTCTCACAATATTTCCCACATTGTGACTTATCTCAACATCATGAGCTTCTGTGAGGGAGGCGCCGCATACCTACTAGCTAGGTACAGATGGGGGCAGGAGACCACTTGGCCCCCCCACCCCTGCCCCCAATCGTACCTAGCTAGGTATGCAGTGCCTCTCTAGCAAAAGCTCATGATGTTATGCATTGTATGAAAAAACACTAAGAAAGACTGTTTTCCTACATGAGAAAATTTCTAAATCTTCTTGTGCAATATATTGCCTACTGGTGCTTATGATCAATGGTGACATCACTCATTTGCATCATGATTGCCAAATGGTATGAGACTATGTGATTAATGCCCATCAATTATAATGATTAAGCAGTATGGCAGCTGTGTCTTGGACAGAGTAAAAGTCCAACATTGCCAAATGCCACTTCAGACTTTGTGGATAAGGTCTAGCATAATGAGCTTGGTTAAGCAATGTGGCAATAGTTTGGACTCATTTGGGGTGAGAATTAGATGCAATTCCCAGCTTGTTAAACAAAGAGAAGCCTCATTCAGGCATTCTAAAACGAGAAAAGGAGAATTAAAGCTTTCGCAAATCAAAATTGATAAGAGTAAATTTGTACGCCTTTCTCGCTTCAAGCATGTTTGAGAACACTGCCTCTCATGTCCAGTGGCTCATTTCCTTGTGGATTCTCTGTTATATGCCAGCTGAAATCGATGAAATGACCCTTCATAATGACAAGTATAACTTAATCATGATTTAAGGGATGACTGACTCAACAATTCCTGCTTAAAAAATGTAAATGCTTGGAGAGTATGATGCTTCCTGCAGCTCATTCAAGCCAAGCCGCAGTCTATTCCGAGCTTTTGCGGAAACCCCTTACTTATGCCACCTGCAACATGGTAGGGAGAGTACAAAGGCCGGTGGCCTCCAGCTCTTCTGCCCATACTAGCCACCAATGTCTGAGTTTCGCATGCGCTAAATGAGGCATCGAGGCGTGGGAAAATTAGAGGGGTATTTTCGTAATTTTCTTAAAAGAGAAATAGCCTAGCACTCTTTGGTCTAGAGCGTTAGGATTAAATCAAACACATTCCAAAGATATAGCCTAGCCTTTTAGAGCCCCATCCCACCTTGTGCTTGGAGCGGTTGAAAGCTCCACAAGAACTAAGCACAGCAGTCCCAGAGAGCGGTTATAGCGCAGCCAGGGGCTGAACACAGCCGCTCCAAGCCCTACAAAAAATATATGCTCCAAGCTGAATATTTATAGATCATTCTTAGTGCAAGACACGAAAATGGAAAGCAAGGCTAGAAATCGCACATGCACGTAGCTGCAGGCGAATCAGATGTAAAAGCTACTTGTTGTAGGCAGAGAAAATATGCACGTTCTATGACCGCATAGAGTGTTTGTGGTGCATGAGAGGAGAATCTTCTCTAGCCCCTCCTTGCGCTAGGCAAGACGTGGCTCTTAGTTCCCCTCTACGCCCACCAGCTCACATAGGGTAAAGGGGCCAATAGAAAGCAGGGGCTCCCAACCTTATGACCTTATGACCTTAAAGGTCCAGAAGTTGTTTGGTGTGGTGGTTACCTGAGTGAAGTATGCTATCTATATTGTTTGCTCTTAGTTCAAGCCTTGCCGGCTACAAGGTCTCATTACAATTCACACCAGCTTTTGTTACACGTAAATTTTTTGTCACCGTTGGAGCTTCGTTCGGAGCATGATTTTTATGGGAGGTAGGCGGTGCTGCGCTCTTTGGATCGTGCCCATCCAATCCCAAAACTGTGTAGTGTGCCGCCGGAAATTTGCCACTCAGCTTAGGTAGCCCTAAGTTGGCCCCTTTACCCTAGGTAAAATGGGCATATTGGCCTTTGCACCCACTAAATTTCAAAAATAACAAACAAGGCCCTCCTGCAATGACATGTATATTGTCTATTGGTTAAATGGTTTGACTGGTGGCAGTTGGATCTCAAGGACAAGCATTACACATTGCAAACCAGTTTTGGAAGGGGGGTTGGGGCCATCCAAAGCCATATCGGCCCTAATTTTTGCATAACAAAATAATCACCGTCATGTGTACGTCACATCAACAAACTCCATTGTGCCTTAGCAATGGCAGAAGCCCAAATGGCGAAGTGCAAAGAACCCTAAACCCCCTCAGAAACCTTCCACCCCTCTAGACACAAACAACAACCAAAAAAATGAAGGCCCTTCTAGGTCCCCCCCCCCCCCCCAATCGTCTAGGGCTGAAAATCCCCTTGCAGAAAAGCCAACCAATGAGAAGAACAAACCCAGGGCCCCAAACAGATATGCCATTCTGGCCTCCCTCCCCGAGTGGAAAGACTCAGATGTGGCAGACTCCATAGGGCAGGAATCGGGAGAGGATGAGGACTCTAAGTCCCGCCTAGTGTCCCAAGTTAATAAGGTGGATAGGGAAAACTCTATAGACCTCAACAAGATCTCTCCCATCCCTTGCAACAAAGAGAATGTGATCCCCAAACCTAAGGGAACCTCCGAGACAGGCCCCTCACCCATGGAGGTTCACAAAGACAACAAGAGGGCCCTCAACTCAACGATGCAGGTATCTCCTCAGACATAGAACAAAAAAGGATCGTCGAAGCATTAGATAAAGGCCCTCTCTTGGGATGTTAAAGGGTTTTTAGACCCTTAAAAATCTAAGAAAATCAAAGCATGGATTGTCAACTATCCTATAGAGGTTATCGGGCTGCAAGAGATTAAGATTACTAGGCCATAATTGGATCAGAGGCTCCTAACAATATCCAGCAACCACAAGTGGTTTTTTTCCTCGCACTCAAGAGGCTCTGGAGGAACAGCCCTCGAAATCCCCCAAAATTGGAAGGTTAACCCTAACCTCTCCTCTATAGGAGAATACTGGGTGGCCTTGGCTATTGAATCCCCCCTCCACTGCATGCTACTTTCTGTCTATGCAGGAGGGATCTCTAGAGAAAGAACGACCTTATGGAATCATCTTAGCCTCTTGCAAGGGCAAGTTATTATGTTCGGAGATTTCAACATGGTTGAAGCCTCAGAGGACACGTATCAACACAGAAAGGGCAAGCTATGGAAACATCCGAAAGGAAGGAATGGGATCTCCTCAAAGCCAAACTCGAGCTATGGGATGCTGGAACACCTGGGGAGTACACTTGGCAGAACTATTCCGAAGGTGAAAACACCAGGAAGTCTAGGCTTGATAGATGCTACATCAATGTCCCTTTGGCAAGGAACTTCAACCGTATCAAAGTCAAACACAGGCTAACCTCGTGTGCGTCGGATCATTATCCCTTAGTCATCACTATTGATGGCAAGTGCAAGTTGATTCCACATTGATTCCTCCCTCTTCCAACTAGAAGAAGTTCAAAAAAGGGTCAAGGCTATCTGGGCTCAAGAGTTCTCCAAAGGCCATACTCCAGCAAAAGCCTGGGTGGCGGCCATCTCTAAGACCCAACTCACTCTCATCAAGTATAGGAAACAGGTTACAGAGATCCATAGAAAAAGGAAAGACAGTATTTAAAATTCTCTCATCGACCTCGAATCCTCGAATAAATAAGACTCTGAAACTCAGGAAAAAATAGCTACTCTAAGGCAGCAACTGCGTATTGAGGAGGACCTCACCATGAAACACACATCAAATTTCTTCAGAGAGTGGTGGGCAGGGGGTGGGCAGGGAAGATTGACAAACCAACTAAAGAGATGTTCAAGCTCCTCATGAAGAAAAACCAAACGGAAACCATCCCTTTCCTTCAGGGTCCCAATGGAAAAGCTATGTCGGAGGCCGAAAATTTGGAAATCGCTAGGTCCCACTTCTCTGACCTGTTCAGCCCCTCAGAAAAGCTTAACGACTCTATCTCCGCTGCTAGAGTGCATATCCAGAACTGTAGGAAAAACATCATCCCTTCTCTAGTTGCCTGCCAACTTGACTCAAACCACTCGACATGGGAAATCAAACGGGCCATTGACTCTCTCAAAACCAAGAAAACCCCGGGCATGGATGGCCTCCCAGCTGAGTTCTACCAAGCTTTCAAGGAAGTAATGGGTCCCATTTTGGTTAAAGTTTGGGATGAAGCAATGTCCTATGGAGCCCTCCATGTACAGATCAATACGGGGGTCATCAAGTTACTGCACAAAAAAGGGTCAAAAGATGATTTAACTAATTGGAGACCCCTAACTATGCTCAACTCTACCTACAAAGTATTTTCTAAAGCTATTTCCCTTAGAATATCACTAGCACTCGTTGAATGGCTTTCCTTTGAGCAAAAGGGCTTCATCAAAGGCAGACAAATAATGGAAGCAGTCATCGCAATGTGGCAAGGAATAGAACATGCAGAGGCATTTTCGTCAAAGTTGACTTCGACAAAGCATACGAGAAGCTAGAATGGTCCTTTCTGCTAGATTGTCTAGTAATGATGGGATTCGGACCCAAGGTGGTTAGATTCGTCCAGACTCTACTGGGTAGTGGCAAAGCTAGAGTGGCGCTCAACAACTCCCTTTCTGACCCCGCTCTTAATCGTTCCGTCAGACAAGGATGCCCACTAGCCCCCCTCCTCTTTGCTATTGTAGTTGACTCCCTAAACTAGTTAGTTAAATCCAAAATGGCCATTGGTGCTATCAAGGGAATCTCCCTACCTAATGGCGGACAACAGTGCCTCTCTCAATTTGCGGATGACACTAATGCTCCTCCACAACGATGAACAATCCCTTCGCCAATTTTGGGAATGCTTATAGATATTTTTCACGACATCTGGCTCCAGAATCAACCACTCTAAAACAGGCATCAGAGCTTCTCACTCCCCTCTCCCTGCTGGATCATCAAGCAAGGGTGCTCCAATCTAAGAGACGGAGTAATTTTCCGACCGCTAGGAATTCCATTTTAATTCAAATTCACCATGAAGCAGAGGTGGAACTAGGTCATGGAAAAGTTTGCAACCAAACTGAATCGATGGTTGGGCTTCCAAGCTAATCTAGCAGGAAGGGTGCTAGTCATCAAGCACTTCATCACTAGCTACGTATTATTCTTCCTCTCTTGCTGGAGACCCCCTGATGACCACTTAAAGGACTTTATTAGGGTCTGCAGGAACTTTCTTTGGACAGGTGACCCCCTCAAGAAAGGGATAGCCAAAGTCAAGTGGGACTTTTGTTGTCTCCCTAAGGAACGAGGAGGGCTATGACTTACCAATATAAATGACTAGGCTGACAAGCTAGCAGTTAAGCTCGTCCTTAGAGCCCTTGAACAACCGGACGAAGAATGGGCCTCTCTTCTGTTTTGGAATCTGGACAAGTTCCAACTGAAAGGAGTCCAAGGAGTCTCCAACATCCCATGGTTTACACTTTTCTTTGGCCCTATTGAGTCATCTGCAAAGGGATCGAATCTCCTCAAATCACTGTGGAAGGCTTGGAACAGGTATAGACCCAGCCTGAAGGTCAATTGGTAATCAAAGCACAACCTCGTCATCAAAACCCAAGAATCATTATGGTGGTCTTTCCCCCCCCCATCCCCCCTCTCTCCCAAGACCAAGCTCGGACTGCAAGACGCATTCACAACAAAGGTATAACCTCTTGGAAGAACCTGTGGCATGCAGCAAAAGCAAGATGGCCCACCCACTCTGAACTCCTCGGGCACCACCAACTGCAAGCGTGGGAGCTAACCCTACTTGATACTAGAAAAACAAAAAAACTCGAAAGGCTTGGAGTGGTCCCTCTCATCCACACATGATCCTTCCCCCAAGGCCCTGTTCTGGGCAAACGGCAAGGCACTCCACCATCCTTCGAATCTACCCCCCAACCTACAAGTTCCCTTGCACACTACCCTCAATAAGAGATGGAATGTTAGCATTTCAAAGAAGCATTGGACCTTCAAGTTCTAGAACATTTGGAACAAAGGGATCCCAGCAAACAAAACACTACGGTCCTTCTTTGGCTCATCCTGCACAAAGTAGTCTGGACAAGCTACAGAATGAGGACTGCTGGAATGGGCACAAGAATCTGCAAAAGGTATGTGCGAACTGAAGAGGACATCCCCCACCTCTTAATGAACTGTCCAACTAACTTTGTTATATTGTTCCCCTTAACTAGAGCTCTGGGCTCCACCCCCAACTGCAAACAACTTCTTCTAGGTGATTCAGTTTCAGTATTTTCAGTTATTGGAAACATGATCAGAGGATAATTTTTTTGGCTAATCTGGCTTGAAAGGAACAACAACGTATTTAGCAATGCTTACCAGACTAAAAGTCTTAGGATACTCTTTGCTCATTTCTCCTTGCACGTCAACCAGCTCAAGCTAGATCAATGTAGAATCTATGAGGCTAATTGGAAAGTCCTAACTGACTGCATGTGTGCACGTATGTCGCACGTTTCAATGCAAGGAACTTGCCAATACACTGTGTGCAAGCCACAGATGGCTCCAAGCACGCAACTAGCCTAAACTAGTAAGCTCAAAGATGGTGATGGTGTGTCACTCACCACTCTACGCTTGCTGTCATGGAGGATTCCTCGCCGCGAAGAAGAAGGAGCCACCGTTGCGTCGTGATCAACCGCCTCGCCGCCGTTGTGTTGCCACAATGCTCGATCGCTCTCTCTCTCTCTCTCTCTCTCTCTCTCTCTCTCTCTCTCACACACACACACACACACACACACACACACACACACACACACACACACACACACACACACACACGCACACACGCATATACACACACACAAGGAGATGAAGAAGAAGAAGATGGAGATGGAGCAAGAGCACTCTTCAATTGCACAAATGAGAGAATAAGTGAATTTTAGGTTTCAGTGACTTTTATATGAGCTCGCCCCATTCACACTTGGGCACCCATGCTTAGCCAACTAATCCCTTGAATGTTCCAGTTAGAGTGCGCCTCTCATCGGCGATCACTCTTACCCTTTTCTTATTGGACCGACAAGCCCGATACCTGACTCTACCAAATAAATAATACAGCACCCATTGTAGGTGATAAGAATGTGCGTGAGGGTTAACGTGCCCCCCTTCCTGATGTAGATTCCGTCCTTGGAAGCTATTGAGTTGAAGCTCGTTGTTGAGGTGGAAGAGCATTTAAGATGAATGTCCTTAGCCTTCTTCAGTCTCACTGCAAAATCAAACAACATTGGCACACTAATTGCATTCTCATATACAATTAAAAAGCATACGCAGTTTTAGGCAGACAAATTGATTGGTAGCAGAATTCTAAACCATTTGTTAGCAATAAACATTAAATTGCAATATAATCAAACGCATAAACAGTTGTAAAGGTAAAAAAATTAAACAAGTCTGGGGTCGCTAATTTAACGATCGAAAGGCACTAAAGATCGACTATTAATACCATGGGCAATCTTCTCAATTTTCTCTGGTCAATTAAGTTGTTTAATCGCGAGAGCCAAGTATTTCATGTCCGAGGGCTGACTAGAGGCTATACCTAGAAGACCTTGTAGTTAAGCTACGATAAAAGGAATTTCTCATGAAATCATCGCCTGACTGATTACCTTTTCTTTAACCCCCCCAAATAAGCCAATACACTGAATATTATGCTATCAATCACAATTGAAGCAGACAAACATGGATGCAAAAAGATAAGGGGCAATGCTAATGGACAAGAAACACCTGTTTGTGTTGATAGTCGTGCTTGATTTGAAGTGTGAATGAGAGAAAGATTCCATGAAGGTCCAAATCATAACCATAGCAACACGTTCCTATACACACTATGGAACACAAAGAATACCTCTAGGAGGCACATCAGTGGGAAAAAAGAACTTTGCTAATCACTAAACTCTAAGACAAAAGCACTCCTATTGTACTAATCCTACCTACCCTCCATCACTCGAGGGATGAGGATCAAAGGTGTTTGATGACATAGGTTTCTGTTTCAGTATACCAGATGTGAATGTGTAGGTCTGGGTCAATGTTTTGTCTTTTATTGTGCACACTCGTTTGCTAATTGCTCTTGCTCTTTACTATTTTTGTTTTTTGCAAGTATAAGGCTAAATATATACATTCCCTAAGATTGGAGATTGAGAGGTCAGGGAGGAAGGTTGAGAGGGAAGCAAGTGAATGATGGATGTCAACAAACACTCCCCCCTTCCTTGGGTAGATCATACCGTTTGAAATGTGCTCGTCACCCTTTGAAACCAATTGTTCTAGTTGGTAATAGGTGAGGACTTTTGCAAGTAGTTTTCTATTACCTTAGGTACCTCGTCGAGTTGCAAGGGTGGTAAGGTACTCTCCCAGGATCGAACTTGAAGTGGTTCATCAGGTGATTCTTGAACACTGGGAGGTGTGGATTCCTTTGTAGCTTTATGGAGGTCCACTATTGTAGATGGAGGCTGTGGAGAAGCTTTTACCTCTATGGATGCATTACATGAGGAGCTAGAAGCTTCATGGGACTCCCCCCTTCCCGAGCTAGGTGGAACAAATTGTTCTTTCTTCAGTACCCAAACTAGGTCTAGAGCGGGTATGTAGCATTCAATGATTTTTTTCTTTCCACGATCATCAAATGGTTTTGGAGCTACAGGATTGGGCTCACATGGGTTAGGTGACAGGTAAGAACAAAATCTACATTTTGGTACCCAGATGTGATTATTTCCTTGATAGTAGCCTTGGCTTCCAATAGTCCTTTAGGAATCCAACACAACGTTTCTTTACATTTCTTGGGGTGAATGGGATGTCTCTTACTAGGCTCTCGTCTTTTAGCATTGGCGATGGTCGCTAAAGAAGCTTTAGGGACCCACTTGTATGTTTTCTTTGTTATATTAGGACGAGTCTTGTCAGAAGCTATATACATTGCTTCTAGAATATTTAAGGATACGAGTGGTGGCATTTGATCCCCCTCAGATGTTACCCAGGTCGTCCCCTATTTCCCCAAGTATCTATGGTTGCTGCTAGGTGGACCCAATCCACATTGTCCGACTCAGTCATCCCAGGTAGTATATCCATATAAGGAGAATCTTCCCCAACATCAGTGTCCGCTTTACACGTGTAACAATAATGTAATGGGGCCGAGTGAACTGTGGTGTCAGATCTATGATCAATTATAAACCTGTTTCCTAGAGGATGTGCTCGACCAGTTACAAGATCCACTCTAATGACAGAATCTTGGAACTGCAAGTCAACATTGTTTTTAGACCAGTCATGCACCATTTTTGCTTCCCTCATGAAAGGACGTCCTAAGATCATCTCCGATGCCATAGTGTGCTTGGAGAAATGCATAACAATGAAGGTAACTCTTATTTTATGTCCAAAGACCTTGATCTTGAGATCTTCTAGCATCCCAATAGGTTTAATAGTAGACCCATTGGCCATCTTCACTACTATGGTTGTGGTCGCAAGGTGAGGTCTTCCCATAGTCTCCCAGTAATTTTTAGTCACAATGCTAACCCCAACGCCACCATCAAGGATTCCCTTCACAGTTAATCCCTTAGTAGTGATTGGTATGGTCGCATTGGATTCATCACCCTCAAAGTATTGTCCCAACTTGTTAAAAGGTATTTCTATAACAAGGTTCTCATCTAGGTTGGGTTGTGGCTAGGTTGGGTTGTGGATCTAAGTGTTCCTCCTCTATTGGCATCTCCCCAACTCCATCCATCTGTGCAAATTGTGGTAGCCCAAAGTTCAGTTCTCCATTGAGGAAGGCTTGAAGAGCTTAGACTAGCTCAAGGTCTTTATATAGTTTGGACATGATGGTGGTTCTAACTTCTAAAGACATGAAATCCATCAATTTGGCAATGTTTAACGGCACCTTTTGGGCTTCAGTCTCTTGACATGGGGAAGATGGGATCTCCATTTCTTCTATAGCATCAAGTAGTCCCTCTGTAAACATTCTTTCCATCAAGAAGTGAGTACGCCCACTTTCCCATGACTTTAAGTCACTTTCTTCTTGGATGACACTAGGTATAGCTAAGGTTCTATGGACTTGGTGAGGTTGTTGTTGCGTAGGGAACATGGTGTCTGTAATCTAGGTTTGCCTAGGTGCTGATTCTAGATCCCTTTGGGTATCTTCTACCAAACTCCTTAATTGCTTGACTTGCTCAATCTTCTCTGTAGGGTTTGGATAGGTTCCTATCTTCTTCTTGGATCCTAGCCATTGTGGCTCATGAAGATCTTCCTTGTTGGTTTCCATCTTAGTGGTCGTTTTGGTCTCCATGGTTTCACCTGAATCATAATCCTCTTCAGCGTTGTTCATATATACGGGGTCGTCACCAGTCCCTATGTTGGTCTTTGAACTAGTCTGCCTTCGCTGCTTTTTGCGATCTCTTCCTTCGTGTTTTCTTCTTTTTCTGAGATTGGGTAATTGATGCGATGCCATGTCTGTTTCCTCAAGAACATAATTTTGTTTTTGGAGCATCAATCGTGTGAGTATGTTTACTGGTACCACAGGTGTACTTTGTGATGGCTCCTCGGTAACTTCAATCAAGTTTAATGGCGTGATCTTCAGTGCATTTGGATTATTTGGACATTGGGCAATCAAATGATCTATGCCACATCGATTACACATGAGTATCAGCATTGTAGACGTGCTCGCTTGATTGGTTTGCATTAGTGTGGCATTCTTTTATAGCCTAATAGGACACTCGGCTACACGATGTGGACCTCCACACTCATAGAATTGAAGAGGTGGTCTCTTAGTAGTGTAATTGATATTTTGGCCTCTTGTAGCAAGATTAGCTACTTGATAGACAGGTTTGACTTGTCCCCAATAGTCCTCCATGCAGGATTGTGGACTTTCTTCAAGCATATCCATCCCATAGGCAATATTAGGATCTATATCTTTCTCACAGCCTTCCAAACAAGCAATAGATGACTCACAACTCACTTGATTCACTAAAGTGATTCTCGGATGTAGTGGTTGCGGTCCTAGCACTGGAGGTGGTAAGGGTGTTGTTTGAACAACATTTTGGCCCTAGGGACCATCTGTTATGCTGTTTGTTCAAGAGGTGGGTCCGGCATCAATGCAGGCACTCGAGGTATGTCTGTCCATGCTAAGGTTGGTCTATTGGCCATCGCGCGCTTAAATACTATGCAATCCTTAGCTTGATGACCATACCTTCCACAGGCATTGCAATTCCCATTGAATTTTACTCTAAAAGTAGGGCATTCAACTGGTACTATGCGGTCCATAGCATACTGAGCACCATTATTACTTCCTTCTTGGATACATATGATTGTTTTGTGGAGCACGATTGTCTCTAAGACTCTTTTGAATGGCCTTGGTGAGATCTGCTAAAGTCATCTCAGATATCTTTGGCTCCTTAGCAATAGGCTTTATGGTCATTGGTTGATGCCCCGATGCGAGCTAATAGATTTAGGCTCAACAGACACTCTTTCTTCTTGAATCATTAAATTATTCTCCAATTCGATCGCATTGGTGGTGACTGCTTCCCAAGTGGTGATACCTCTAATGACTAGGCCATTGTAGATATCCTCATGTCGTAACCCCCTAATGAATCTATCAAGAAATTGATTATTATTGAAGCGCTCATTTGGATTACAATGAGAATTCAAATGCTTCAAGCGATTAATAAAGTCTCTCACCGACTCTCCTTCCTCTTGTTGGGCTTTCTCGAGCTCAGAGGCTACACCCCAAAGTACTCCCTCTTGTATGTATTCTTTCAAGAACAGTCTCCGAAGAGTAGGGTAAATCGTTTTTTCTTCCACCCTTAGGGTTCTATACCAATCCCCAACCTTTCCACTTAAGGTTAGGCTTAAAGCATTACTCTTATGCAGGTCATTGTGTTCTCCTAGAGAATCGCATATTTGTTCAAACACTTCGATATGCTTTCTCACATCCCCGTCTCCACTAAATTTTTGTGTGAGCTTGGCTATTTGTACTGCCTTACTTCTAAGCTCTCTATCAGGCGTGTTACACATATTCTTAGCAATAGATCGACCAATAGCTTGAGAAAATATTGCAAAATCACCTAAGTGAGCAGGCACCGTGGGTGAAGGTGCTCCGGAGACTACATGTGCAGTAGGTATTGGCATTGGGCTTGGCGCATAGGAAGTCCTTGGGTTCCACGTTAGGTACGGTGTTGAACCATGTGGCGGCCCAAAGTTCATATGTGTGGCCCTAGGCATAGCAGACGTCGGATGTGACATGTTAATGCTAGCTGGTATGGTCCCATGGAAATAAGAGCTTGGGTGTTGTGGTCGTGGAGTATAGGTAGTTGAAACAATGGGAGGGGTAGGGGCTACATGAGTGAGATGACCCATAGGTACATACGATTGGTACACACTTGTAGGTACTATTGTAGGCATTGAGCTACCATGTAGTGGTGCTTTACTAACAAATGAGGTCCATGGAGTGTTTCTCGGCATACCCATCATTGGGGTAGGCATGGTAGCCATGGTGTCATCAAGGGAAAGATGAGCTAGACTTGGAAAGGTAAAGCTAATCACTTGTGGGCTCAAATTGCACTGAGACCCCTGGCAAACAACATATGGGGGATCCATCGGACTTACCGAGGGAGTCTCTATTTTCGATAAGGTCGGTTGTTTAGCCTTCCCTGTATCCAAGAATCTCATGAGACCCGTTGAAGGCATGTGGATACCCTTGTTCTATCTCTCTAACTCAATGACCCTATGGATGACCTCACAAACTCTTTGTTGTTGATCCTCCACACTAGTAGCACCCATTGTGGATTGTAGGACATCTAACCAACCCACGTGACCTGTGTATAGGTCGGTTAGCGAATAACCTCGAAGGTTAACCGCTTACTTTTTTAGGCGTCCATTTTCACTCGTTTTTTTTATGTTTTTTTATGATCGATTTTTTTATTAAAGTGTGTGAAGCTAAAATACGTAATTTTAAAGGGAGACTGAGGCCTGAGCCTGAGCATGAGCTTGAGCTTGGGTCTAGGAGATATTCTCGATCTCGGTCCTATCTTTTAAAAAATTTATTTTTTTTTTTTATAAAAAAAATTGGGATAAGGTCGTCACCGCCTGTGCGCGAGCACACACACACTCTACCTACCTACTTACAACTAATATACCTACTGTTACACACTAACACACTTCATTAGCTCTAACAAATCTACTTCCTACTTAGTGTACTTTACATTACACAGAACTAACAACCTTAATACTAACACCTTATCACAGAGAACACACAGTACCTTTCAAAACTTCATTAACAAAGAAATACACAGTAGCAAAAACAAAATCCTTCTTCTCAACACACACACCTTCCTTCCCTACCTTTCCTACAATTGAAATTGTACCACAAAAGAAGCACAGAGTGCCATTCAAGCCTAGTGTATGGCATTCCCCGGCAGCGGCGCCAAAAATATGAGCGTATGTCGCACGTGTCAATGCAAGGAACTTGCCAATACACTGTGTGCGAGCCACAGATGGCTCCAAGCACGCAACTAGCATAAACTAGTAAGCTCAAAGATGGCGATCGTGTGTCACTCACCGCTCTACGCTTGCTGTCTTGGAGGATTCCTCATTGCAAAGAAGAAGGAGCCGCCGCTGCACCGCGCTCAACCGCCTCGCACCGTCGTGCCGCCGCAATGCTCTCTCACTCGCTCTCTCTCTCTCTCTCTCTCTCTCTCTCTCTCTCTCTCTCTCTCTCTCTCTCTCTCTCTCTCTCTCTCGCATATACACACACACAAGCAGATGAAGAAGAAGAAGATGGAGATGGAGCAAGAGCACTCTTCAATTGCACAAATGAGAGAATAAGTGAATTTTAGGTTTAGTGGACTTTTATATGAGCTCGCCCCATTCACACTTTGGCGCCCATGCTTAGCCAACTAATCCCTTGAATGTTTTAGTTAGAGTGTGCCTCTCATCGGCGATCACTCTTACCCTTTTCCTATTGGACCGACAAGCCCGGTACTTGACTCTACCAAATAAATAATACAGCACACGATAGGAATGTGCGTGAGGGTTAACAGCATGGGCTTTTACAACAAGCCAACATAAACAAGCAACAAGAGGTCCTGCTAGATAGCTTGTACACGCACCTACAACGAATGATTGATGACTGCAAGTCTGAAGGAGAGAAGTTAAGAAGTCAGCACTTGAATGGTCTGCGGCTCATAGCGCACCTCCAGGAAGTCCTCAACTCACTGCCTAATGGAAGTAGTTGGTGACTTAGAGCTTTGTGTAAAGAATCATTCTAGATGAAAGCTTTTGTGATTTTGAGCAACGGCGGTAAAGTAACAAGCACTACCTCCCTCCATGTAATTTTTGTCATCTTCCCTGATTCACCAGAAGAATGTAACCTTGTTTCTTTTCTAATATACACTCACAATGCCTTTTATGGAAAAAAAAGTACCTAAGGTTTACTTACAACATGAGCATGCACAAATGTCAAGAGCTCGCTCTCTCTCTCTCTCTCTCTCTCTCTCTCTCTCTCTCTCACTCTCATATGGGTGGTCATTTGTCCTTACAATTAGCTTCCCATCAGCTTCTTGACTCTTTACCCCATGTAACTTGTGAATTTTTCATTGTGCTTGTTATTTTTCAGGCTTATTATTGCCTAAGTTTCCCTTATATCAAAACTGCAGTTATCTAGGGTAATAACTTGTCCTATTAAAATGTTCACCCTAACTCTGACTCTGTATGATTGCATCAATTATGAAAAGTTGCAAACCATCCCTCTCAGGACTCTGGACCATAAACACCGACTCGATGAGGAAGTTGGACATCATCATAACTCGGACTCTTGAGCGGCCTCTGCTCTAGAGTAAGCTTGTTTGGCACCATTCTTCTCCAAGCTATATAACATGAGAAGTTATTTACTCACTTACGCTTGTATTGTACTTACATTCTCCTTCACACTTAGTTAGCTTATACCTATGGCACAAGAAGGGGATCTTGTTGCAATATCAATTTTGCACATGCTTACACCTTATTTAGATAACTGTGTTCCTCAATTATGAAGTTAAAATCTATTCTTCCCCGTCCTTTGACACAAACGTCCTTTGACACAAATGTCCTTTGTACCCATTTGTGTCAGAAATCTTACTTGGAGAGTTTTGTTGAAATTTGTTATATTATTTGTTTGTGATTACATAAACTATAATAAAGTCTATGTTGTGGGGGTAGCCTTTATAATACATTAGGAAATATTTGAAACTTGAAGCTCAACCAATAGGAAGATGGTAGTACCACTTAGTACCCTTTTTGGGGGGGGGGGGGCACTATGTATAAAATTTATATATCGCGCGCGTTCAAGGACTATTTCTAAAACTTCTTATATGTGAATCTTTAATGAATAAAATATACCTTTTTCTCATTCAATCTATTAAAAAAAAATCAATTCTATTTTATGGTACCCTTCTGTACGTGAAAAAGTGATTAAAAATGAGATTTACTAATCCCTTTTGCTACACTCACGTGATAGTAACATAATTATTAAATGACACGCCCCCTCCTCCCCCACCCCCCACGAGTTAGTACCTAAGGAAAGGTAGGGAGGAACCTAGTTTCCCCCCCCCCCCCCCCCCCCCCCCTCCAAATAATGTGTTTGTCCCTAGAGAAGGGAAAAGAGGGGGGGCGGGGGGATTGGGTCATTATGTCTACCTATTGGCCACTAAAAAAAAGTACACAAAAAAAACCCTAAAAATATGAATTTTTAAAAAAAAAAACCAAAACTGCTATTTTTTGCTTTCAAACTTATCCCCCAACATATTCTGACATCAAAATTGCATTTTCTCTCCCTAAAAGCCCTCTCTCTACCTCTCTGGTGCTGAAACTAACCTATTTCCTTCTCCATCTCCTTCCCCATTTCCCTTTCCACACGCTCTCTTAGCTAACCTACACCAATTCAAGCTCTCCATAGTTGTCATCCACATACTCTCTCTCTCTCTCTCTCTCTCTCTCTCTCTCTCTCTCAAAAATCTACATAGCTTGAAGATCAATTTCAAGCTCTCTCAGCTACCTTCTACACGTCCTTTGTGAACATACACCACCTCCAAGCTCTAGCACCTTCCCTATGGACATGTCTCTCCAAAATCTTCACCATCTCAAGTTGTCCATAGCTTCTTTGACAAGCTCTCTCCCATTGCTACAAATCATGGAGAACACCTTTTCAATAGCTTGGCGTGTAGAAGGATGCATCCAAGAGAGGGCAATAAAAGCTAATCTCCCTTCAACACTTCATCATCCTCACTAGGCTCTAAAATATTGCAACAACAGCATGCTTTCGTTTGTTGTCAGCTAAATGTTGTGCTTCACTTGCATAGAGTATTTTCAACCTTATGAAGACTTTAATAGATCCATTAAAGGTGGCTACTATCAAGGACACTAGCAAGAGCTATTTGTTTTCATTCTTTAATCCATGTATATTAAGACTTGTGTCATTTTGGTACTTATGGTATTCAAGTGCGATAGAACTTAACCCATGCTTTGATTTTTTTTTTGTAGGTTCGTTCAATGGGGAGAATTTGGATGAGAAGCGGCCAACAAGGGTTTCATATATCTTGACCATCTCTTGGATCTGGTCATCGTCTTAGATGCACTAGATAGCAACTTTTTAGTGGCCCTTTGCAATGTGTGGATATAGGAATCCTTTTTTTTTTTTCAAAACTCATAATTCTGAGTGAACTATATTAGTATTAACAAAAAAATTACAAATTCAAGTTATGGTTGAGCCGAGCCATGACTTCTTCTCATTAACCATAGGTACATCGAGTGCTAAGAAGGGAGCCACCCCGCCACACATAGTGAGAGGCCTCTAATTTAGCAATGACCAGCCATTGTGGCATCAATAGCCCTCTTCCACTCATTAGAGTTCATGTGTTTCCCTACGGCTACAAACGCTTCCCTATGGATAATGGATATGTGAGTCCCTTAATAAAGATATGTGTTGTGTTATAATCTCTTTGGAGGGGCAGTCTCGTAAACAAATGCCACTTTGTAATATTTCATCAATGTAATAAAATTGTCGTTTGCAATCATGCTCTTGTCTCTATTTTTTCGGCTCATATCGTTATTTCAACATTAAGCTTTTAAGTCTTGTTTCACTCAAAATGTTCGTAAATGTTTTTTTTTTTTTTTGGCAAAACTTACAATTGTGAGTGGATAGTATTAAGAACATCAGCAATATACAACAATCTTGAGCTCAGACCGAGCCTCGAGGGTCCCACGATTGCATGTTATCTACTTGGCCTAATCCTAAGCTTTCTCTATTACAAGATGTTATGTATTGTTCTAGATCAATCCTCTGAGGCTTGTTTGCCTCCGATCATGTGAATCGTCACTCTGCTCTTTTGTATGATTTCACAAAAGCTTGCCGCAGCCATATCCCCCTCAAACACGCGCTCAACACGTGGCGGTTCCTTGCTTGCCAAATATGGTGCAAGAAGTATACCTGATTATTTGAGTGCAGACCAAAAGAGCAAGACTTTCCAACCTATTACTACCAAAAAACATATCATTCTTGAAGAACTTAATTTGCCATGTCCTTTGAATCCACTTGCATAATTTCCCAGCCATGCCCCTGATTGCCTGGCATCCCATGAAAAGGTGGGCTAGGTCTTCACTAGCTATTCTACACCCTGAGCAACGATCAAACCCGATGCCTCTTTCTTGTACCTTTACTCCCGTCGACAGAGCACCCCACATCACTTTCCACAAAAATATTGAGGCCACCTTGGCTTCCAAATGTTCTCCATGACTTCCTCCCAGCGCTTTTCTGTCCATTCCTCTTCCATAATTTGTTGAGGGGGCTACACCAATTAGCCTCGTGCATTAATGCATGGTAAATGCCTTTAGAGTGTGGTTTTCAAAAGAGGCTACTCCCGGGCCATCTCCAAGTGTCCCATTCAAAGTTGGATTCACAAATTGGCATCACCATCTTATCAAGCTCTTTCATCACTCTGTGGACTAGTAAGATCTCAAAGCCATTCAGTTGAAACTGGATGGCTATAGAGTTAGCAGTTTTCCAGCACTTCATATTGCCATCCCAGAATTTCTCTAGTCGAGTGAGCCCCTGATTATTCACATTCCTTGCCATTTCTATCCAATAGGGGTTTTGTGGCGGCCTCAATATGTTAGAGAGCCAAGGGGACCATTGCAAAATGGAGTTCTTAAAGTATCTGGTTACTTCCCCCCATTCCAAAACCGCTGCTGCACTTTTGCACTTCCTCATCAACTCCCCTGAGAGTCCACCAAATCTAAGATAAGACCACTTCGGGGCGAGAAGTTTGTCGTGCATCACAACCCCCTTCACTTTTCCCCCTTTCGAACCCAGTTTTCCTGCATCAAGCATTTCCTTGGTCATGATAGCCCAACCTTGGTCCCGTTTAGCCACTGAGACCAAAAATTTGGCACAAAGGGCCTCAGCATGGGATACAGGGTTAATAATGACGAGCCCTCCTTGGTCTACCGGGCGAGCAACTACCTCCCATCTCGCCCACTACCATGGCTGGGATGTTTTCGTGTTGTTCTTCCAAAGAAACCTTTTCACTGGTTCTAAATATTCTTCCAGTTACATTTAGCCATCTTGAGCACGGGGCTAAGGAAAGCAATATACGGGATCATAAAAGCATTGATCACTCTAATCCGGCTTTGGAAGGGGAGGAGAACAAACTCCCATCTTCTCATTTTTAAGTTTATTTTTCTAGTACCCATTGAAATCTTTGATTGTTGGTTACGTCCACCCCTACGCGGGTTCCAAATGTCTAAATATACTCCCTTTTGAGATGATCTCTCCTATCCATACTGCAGGGTCAAAAGAGTCGTTCTCCAATAGGGAGATTAGTCTTGACTTCTCTATATTGCACTTGGATCCCAAGGCCACTACAAAAGTTTGCACAATCTCCAGCGCTCTCCTGACAACTTGAGGGCACGCCTTCAAGAATAGGAGTGAATCATCTACGAACATTTTTTGCCAGTAGTAGCTGGTCGTTGCCCGGTAATGCTAGACCTTGGATCTCTCCCCGTGCAGCACTGGCTTCGAGCATCGTAATGAGAGGATGCAACCCAATGGCGAAAAGCAAGGGGTCCAAGGGACATCCTTGCTTAATAGACCTTTTAACCTCAAAAGAGCCCACAATTCTGTCATTAAACAGGAGCTCTAATTGGCTGCCAATGCCAAGTGTGGGTATGAGGCGAGGCCCAAATCCCAGATCTCCCATGACTTCTTCTATATAGGACCATTCTATCCTATCATAGGCTTTGTCAAGGTCCAGCTGCAGTAAGACTCACTCTTGCTTGGAGAAAGATGCATACTCTATTCCTACCATTGCTGCTAAGATGTTTTCATATATAGATCTCCCTTTAATGAACCCGTGTTGATGGGGGGAGATGATCCGACTCAAGAGGGGGGCCAGACTGAGAGCTATCACCTTGGCAATGATTTTGTATGCTACTGACATCATCGTAATGGGACGCCAATGCTTAAGTTGAGAGCAGCAGATCTGTTTGGGAATGGGCTTGATAAGCCCTCTCTTAACACTTGCATCCAACGACTCTTCGAAAACAGCTTGATTGGCCATCCATGTGACTGGACTCTTGAGATCCTCCCAAAATTCCTTGAAGAATTCAGCTATCAGTCCATCCCATCCGGGGGACTTTTCATTGCCAAGAGCGTTTAGTGCCACTAAACATTCCTCTTCAGAGAAGGCATTTTCCATCTGGTTGGCTTCCTCCTGGGGAACCTTCTTCTCAACACTCCCAAGTAAAGACGCTCGGGCTTCTTCCACTTCCTGAGATTGAGTCTCTGGCTAGCCGATAATCTGGCTGAGGTACTTGAGCATAAGTGTAGCCATCTCATCTTGGTTTTGAATTGTATTCCCTTTCTCATCATCGAGTACTTGCACACGGCCTCGACTTTTCCTCACTTTCAGAGCTCTAAAGAAATGTGCTTGGCTAGAAGGCTCTGGTTGAAGGAAAGTTTCCCTAGATAGCAATCTCGCCTTCTTGATTTCCTCCAGCTGTTCATTGGCCAGGTAAGATTTAGCTTTAAGCCATCACTTGTGCTCATCCTCGGTATCCAGTCTGGCAGCCTTCCTAGAGGCTAACTGCACTACCTCCTCTATGAGATGTTTGATATGTGCCTCATTGGATTTTTTCACCCGCGGGCCCGAAGTTTTGATAGCTTTTTGAACACTCCGAAAAAATATCTTCCAAGCACTAGGTTTATTCATCCCCACATCTTTCTTGAGCTTCTCCAATGCCTTCTTAGTGATGCTTCTGAAGAGAGGGTGTTTGAACAGGTGTGTCCCTATATAACAAGAAGCTTTTTCTCCCCTCTCGGGGATTGCCCCCCCCCCCCCCCCCCCCCCCCCCCTTTATCTTTCTTGAGCTGTAAGTGTAATGGCATGTGATCAGAGAGGCTTTTTGTTGAGATTACCTTCATCTCTAACAATGATGGGATCCAGTCAGCTTGATGAGAGCAGTAGCATCTGTCCAACCGGGAGGCAGTGCGGGCATATTGAAGGCTTGTGTAGGTGGATCCAGGCATGTTGTTCCAAGGGCCCACTTCCCACAAGTCAATCATAGCCCACTTCTCACATAAGCTCAGCCATTTAGACTTTTTTGAGCCAGCCAGGAGACTCACAGAGCCTGTTCTATCCTTGCTTTTCTCGACCATATTGAAGTCTCCTACCATCAGCCACTCTCCTTCGATCGGAGTATCCCTGAGCTGCATCCAAAGTTTGGCTCTATCCTTTACGTTGCAAGGGCCATAAACATTTACTATGGTGATAGGTTGATTGTCCCATCTGATTCTAAGACCAAGGACTCTTCCGGAGGGGTGGTTTAGAACTACTTTTGGCTCCAAATCTCTGTCAGCAATGCACAAGACACCAATGAAATCGTCGCTTTCTTCCCATAAAAGATAAGTTTTTTCCCTACAGCTTGTTTTCTCTTGCGATGAGCATCCAAATGGTGTTCTTGGATGGCCCAGCAATTGACTGCCTTCTCTTTCTTCACTTCTTCCCAGAAGAGAGTGCCCTTCTTTGGTGTTTTTAATCCCTTCACGTTCCAAGATTGAATAGAGAGAGTATCCATCATTAGGAAAGGGGGACAAATTCTTCTGCCTCCATGAGCTCTCCAATAGAGTTTTCATTCAGGTTGTCCTCTTTCATTGGCTCCTTCTCAGTTGGAACCTGCATGGTATCTAGCTTGGAAGTTAGAAGGTCCTCTTGATTATCTTCCCCAACACTTCGAATATGTTGTCATCTATGACAGGAGGCTTTAAGAAATCCGGCGGGAAATCTTTGAATTGTCCTAGCCTTTACTTTAAACCGTTTACATGAAATATGAGATACTTGCTGCCATCCCTCATCTTTTGATCTAAGAGTTGGAGACATCACGATCTTTTGCATTACTAGGTTGGCCATTCTTTGCTGAGCGGTGGATGAAAAGCGGTAGCTTTGGGTGGTCTTGCCCTTACCCCGGTTGCCATGATCTTGTTTCTCCACACCTTTATCCGAGTTGCCTTTATCTTGCCCACCCTCTGCCTTGCCCAGATTTTCAATAGTCTTCTTTGTTGGATCTGCTGTATTCGTGCCACCCTATGGTGTAGCCTGTAATTTGCTTCTCTCATCTGTACGCTTTAGCACCTCCACGGGACACGCTCTCGCATAATGCCCAAATTTATTGCATTTGAAGCAGGCCCCGAAGAAGGTGTTAAAGTTAAGAGGAACGACCTTTATTCCTGTCGCAACATTCACCACCAAGTTCTTTGGCTATGGCTTCCGCAGATCCCTTCAGATATAGACCTTGTTTGCTGCTACACCCGAGGCTCTGGTAGATGGGACAAATAGTGGATCACCAAGCGAAGCTGCGATGTCCTTTAGGTTCTTCCTAAGCCAAACTGGGAGGTTGACAAACTCCACCCATACTGGGCAGAGATCCTTGAATGCCTCGTTAGATTCAAACAGAGGGTCCCAAGGGAGCACGCACATCGGCGCGCAATTGAAGAACGGCGTGCTTTTTGCCAAAATCCTCTCAACCATTGCACTGTCGTTGAACTGAACTGACACGAATCCTTTTGCTATATATTGGGTGAACATTACCGAGCCGTGCTGATTCAACACCAGTGGACTGCAAAGCCAATTACAGAGCTCAATTCTATTGGAAACTCTCCCCATAAACCCCGAAGACCAGCGTGGAATTTGCAACTTCTACAAGTTGTTTTTTCACAATGGCAGGGGGAACAACCACTGTAACGGCATCTTCCACCTCAACACGCTGCGGGAGCGTCTTTTTAAGTGCTCAAAAAGCTCTGTCCCCTTTGGCCACTTCAGCATCATCCTCCTGCACCGCCTGATCTTCGCGCGACCTTTTGTTCAATGATAGTGCACCCAAGATTGCCGCTAGGCCTTTTTCCACTTGCGTCTTTCTTTTTTTTAGTTCCTCCTTACTCATATTAGCCAAAGAGCTTTGTCTGCTATCATTGGCGCCCAGCTTCGCAAGTTCGCATGTTGGCTCGATAGCCTTCAGAGCGTCGGGTTGCTCTTTGTCTGCCACTACTTCGGCGTAGGACGACTTAGAAGAGCTCGCCATGACGCGGTGCAAGACCCAAATTTGTAAATGTTAACAAAGAGTATAAATTTAGAGATAAATTGGATTACATACGAGAAGGTTTAGTACAAAGATTGTATGGGTGAGAAATTGTGCAAGGGATGAGTGTCGCAAAGTTTCTTAAATCGAGACATAATTAAGTAATTGAGTGGGATTTAGTGCATATCTATTTGGGTGTCTTTAGATAATGAACACTAGCCTATTAAGTCATTTGTAGGCTTTGTCTGTCCCTTCTTCTTGACATCTTGGTGGGGTGGACATTTAAGTTTCTTTCTATGACAATGTGCCTTTGATACTAAAGCCACTTTCTTTGTGGCCAAAAGTTGTGTGCTTTTGTAGCATTGGTCATTTGTCCTCAACTTGCAACAAGTAACGTATGGTATGCTTTTAGCTTGCATTTAAAAGTCTCAAACTAAATATTTTTTTCTTCCAAATGGATGCCAAATTATTCTTTCCTTTACAATCTCCCTCATGAATTTTGTTGCCACCTAAAATGAAAAGTTTGGAAGGAATGTAATGGGACTTGCTAAGTGTACATATATTGCTCTATTACACTAGGATGCCATACCTTTGACCAAGACTCTCATTTTGCATGCCAAGTGTTCAGGACACATTATACTCTCAAGTTCTCACCCACCACTAGCATTTAAAACATAGAACAAACCAAGTGGGTAATGCATTTAAAAGAATGATAGAACCATTGTTAAATTGTGTATCGCATGTAGTGACATGATACTTCATCAACCTCTACCTCAAAGTAAAATACAAGGTCAAAATACATAGAACAAACCAAGTGGGTAATGCATTTAAAAGGATGATAGAACCATTGTTAAATTGTGTATCGCATGTAGTGACATGATACTTCATCAACCTCTACCTCAAAGTAAAATACAAGGTCAAAATGAAGCTGCAAATTCATTTCTCTTCAGTTTCCATGATGTATTGATGTAATTTTGCAAGCACAAAAATGTTTTGATGAGCATGTGTTCTAAGATGCGGTCGTTTAGAATACATAATTTCAAGATTTGTCCAACAAGGTCAGGGGACTTACTCCATGTGTCCCAAACACCGCTAGCAAGGTGGTAGCTACCTCCCAAATTTAAAGCTGAAGGGAAACTTTTGTGAGACTTCAATAATAGAGTTTTCATAATTTAACGATGCCCAACACGATCCAAGGTTGTTATAACCTTTTTTAATTCTCTCTCTCTCTCTCTCTCTCTCTCTCTCTCTTTGTGTGTGTGTGTGTGTGTGTGTGTGTGTGTGTGTGTGTGTGTGTGTGTGAGAGAGAGAGAGAGAGAGAGAGAGAGTGAGATGAAGCTTGCACCTAAGCAGACCTTGCCTCCATAGATGCCCTTCTCTCTCCCTCTCTCCCTCTCTCTCTCTCTCTCACACACACACACATGCCAATCCCTCTAGAGGTGTTTCTTGGATACCTGGGACAAGGTACTTTGTCTTCCTCTTTCCACCTCTCAAATACTCACACGATGCTTGCAATCATTCTGATTGAGGATGTTATAAATTCAACTTTTAGCACATGCCTTTGTTCTAGCTCAGTCAAGTGAAACTCATGCAAACATAGTGTAATCAAGGAGTATGCAGAAAAGAAAGCACACATATCACGAGAGAGTCAAAGAAAGGGAAGCTAGAATCAAAAAGTCTAGCTTCAATGAATTTAAGTACTGCAAAATTACTACACATATTATCAAGTGTTTCAAGCGTTGCATAGAGGGTCTTGACAATGAGGCAAAGGGGGAAATTATTAGCAATAGTCTGGAGCATCAAGCAGTGAGAGGCCTGAAGATTCAGTTTACACGAGTTGAGGTTTCCAATGATGAGCATAAGATGTTGATAAGTGGAATGCACAACACTCTTAAGGCAATGAAGAGATCAAAAAGCTTGAAAGAGTTTTTTATTAATAATCTAAATGCACCGAAGATCACGCCATTAAACTTGATTGAGGTTACCAAGGAGCCATCACAAAGTACACCTATGGTACCAGTAAACGCACTCACACGATCGATGATCCAAAAAAAAAAACTATATTCTTGAAGAAAGAGACACGACACCAATTGCCCAATCTCAGAAGAAGAAGAAAACACAAAGGAAGAGATAAATGACGTTGAAGAGGATTCTGATTCAGGTGAAACCATGAACGACCACTAGGAAAGAAACCAACAAGGAAGATCTTCATGAGCCACACTGGCCAGGATCCAAGAAAAAGATAGGAACTTATCCAAACCCTACAGAGGAGATCGAACGAGTCAAGCAATTAAGGAGTTTGGTAGAAGGTACACAAAGGGATCTAGAGCCAGCACCTAGGCAGATCCAGATAACAGACACAATGTTTCCTACACAACAACAACCTCAAAACGTCCATAGACCCCTAGCATCATCCAAGCAGAAAGTGATTTAAAGTCATGGGAAGGTTTCTTTCCTAGTGTTCGTTCATGGTTTCACCTGAATCCGAATCCTCTTCAACGTCATTGATATATACGGGACATAAAATAAGAATTACCTTCATTGTTATGGATTTCTCCAAGCACACTATGGTATTTGAGATGATCTTAGGACATCCTTTCATGAGGGAAGCAAAAATGGTGCATGACTGGTCTAAAAACCATGTCTACTTGCAGTTCCAAGATTTTGTCATTCGAGTAGATCTTGTAACTGGTTGAGCACATCCTCTAGGAAACAGGTTTATAATTGATCATAGATCTGACACCACAGTTCACTCGGTCCCACTGCAGTATTGTTACACGTGTAAAGTGGACACTGGGAAGATTCTCCATGTATGGATGTACAACCTGGGATGACTGAGTCGGACAATGTGGATTGGGTACACCTAGTAGCAACCATAGACGCTTGGGGAAACAGGGGGACGACTTGGATAACACCTGAGGGGGATGAAATGCCACCACTCGCACCCTTAAATATGCTAGAAGAAATGCATATGGATTTTGATGACCTACAAGATGAAGGTTTGACTGGCATTGGAATCAATAACGTCTCACAAGACTATAGCCCACACGATTTGGGGTTAGAATCATTATTGAAATTGACTCTAAGGACAAAGAATCTGAGGTAAATCTTAGTGCAAATGTGGGGACAAAACATTCAGGGCCTAGTGGTACCCTAGATGACAATCTATCCAAGGGACCAAAAGACACAAGTAGCGATTCATCTAGCGACTCTTCACTAGAGATCGGCCGTAATAAAAAATTAGACAAGAAGAGTAAGAGATATAAGAGGTGACGATTCGAGAAAATGTGCATGCTAGAATAAATGAAAAGAAATCTACCGCAGAATGGCTTAATTATATAGGGGCATGTGATGCTCATCGGAAGTTGGTAGATAGCTGGGGTGAATACCTTCAAAGCGTTATGTGGTGTAGTTCACAACCCATTGACATCGCACAAGTAGAGGCTATAGAGAAGCCAAAGTTGAGCCGTACCGTAAGGAGACGACAAAATCGAGAGTTAGCTCAACAACAACAGGAATCGGAAGTGAAATCATAGTCCACAGAACAACAGGTCCCCGCAGACTTACACCCTGTACCTGCACATTTCAAATCCTACACCACAGAGAAACGTAAGGTTGTGTATACAAAACCTCAAAGAAAACCTATTGATGGAAGCAATGGAGTCTATGATGGTCTAGTGATAGTTAAGGAAATAGAGCTAGCAGACCCAGGAGAAGAGTCCAAACCTGTTTTAATTGCCCAAGATCTGAAGAGTGTGTACTTAAAGAACTTCTCAAGGAATTTAGGGATATATTTGCTTGGACATATCATGATATGAAAGGTGTTCCACCTTCCGTGGTGCAGCACACAATCCCCATGAATAGCATGGCTAAACCAGTTCAGCAACGACCCTACCCAATGAATCCTAAACATGCAAAGGTCGTTCAAGAAGAGATTGAAAAGCTTGTGAAATGCGGATTCATATACCCTATTGAGCACTCAGAATGGGTGTCTCCAATAGTGATTGTGCCAAAAAAGAATGGGAAACTCAAAAAGTGTGTGTGGATCTCAAGAAGGTCAATGCCGCCACTAGGAGGGACCATTACCCCTTGCCATATTTAGAACATGTGCTTGAAAGAGGTGCAGGAAAGGAAGATTATAGCTTTTTAGGTGGGTACTCTGGCTACAATCAAATCACAATTGCACTAGAGGACCAAGCTAAAACAGCCTTTATAACCGAATTTGGAGTGTTCGCATTTCGTGTTATGGCTTTTGGCTTAACCAATTCCCCTGCTACCTTTCAAAGATTAATAAACACTGCTTTTAGAGAATATTTGAGGGAGTTTTGCGAAGACTTCTTAGATGACCTTTATGTTTATTCCTCTCGGAAAGAACATCTATCGTGCTTACGAAAAGTATTTGAGAAGTGCAAATTGTATCGCATCTCCTTAAACCCTTTCAAATGCCAATTTTGGGTTAAACATGGAGTCATTTTAGGGCATATAGTGTCCAAAAAATGGGATTTCCACAGATGAGAGAAAAATTAAATCCATTGTTGAATTGCCACCACCTACAAACTATTGACGAAGGAAATTTGGAATGGCGGCCTCTACACCAAAACAAACTCCATTGCGCCACAAGGGAAATGAGATGAGGGCACCACCTAGTCTTGGAAGCGTGGACTAGGACCACTACACAAAGAGAGATAGAGAGAGAGAGAGAGAGAGAGAGAGATAGATCACTATGAATGAATCATTAACCGTAGTGTGTGTACAAGGAATGGATGACTTCAAACACTCCCAACACAAATAGCATATAGATTACCAGACAATCACTCAAGGATTAGCCAAGATCACATCAAGCACTCTCACACGCATATAAAACATTTCTCTTAATTAACATAAGTAAGAGGAGGAGAGGTTACTAGCATGAAACAATTTGCACTCTAGGATGTGCAAGAATAGAGTGAATGAATGAGCTTATGGGCTCATGGTGAGTGATACAAAGGCTCAATGGGGCTGAGGGAGGCTTGAAATTACAAAGGGGAAGGCCTCTTTATATAGGAAGGAGAGTGATTAGGAGTGAGGTTAAGATCCAAGTGTAATTTGTACAAATGAAGCTTGATTAGGGACATTCAACCAATGAAGAAGCTCCTTCCAAGTGATTTGTTGACCAATTAGCTCCATCATCACTTGTGTTGTCTTCAATCCTTCCTCCATAGCTTGAGTCCAAGAGCTTCCTTATTTTAAAATGTAAGAATCTACATAAAATCAATACATATCTAGTAATAATAGAAAGGGGTTGAATGAGAAGTTATGAATTACAACAAGATTAAGCATGACTTGAGAGGTGATTAGAAGAGGAATTTTGATGGGTTTTTGAGCTTGAGAGAGAGGAGGAAGGAGAGGAGGGTGAGAAGACTAATGGCTGATTTTTAGAGAAGGTCTCAATGTGGAAAAGGAAGGGTGTGTGTGTGTAAAGGTAGAGGGGGTGGTCTCCACCACAGTTGAAAAAACTGGCGTCCGCCATTTTGGCCATATCTCCTAGACCGTAGATGCAAAAATTATAAAAAAAATATGGCCAGAATCTCCAGCTCATCAGCTACAACTTTGATGAAGACAACTTTTCTTGGATCGGAGTGGAAGTATTTTTTAAAAATTCAGCAAAATCATGTGTCTGGTTCCTTCCTTTACCAAGTCTTCCACTTGGGTCCCATTTGTTTGAATCATCATATGGCTCCAAAGCCATGATGATATGAGCCACTCATGACCCTTGAATCATGGGTGCATGGCTCCACAACCACATCATATCTTTTCTTTTCACATTTACATATTTTCCCTTCCCTTTACCACTAGGTTCTCCCTCTACCTTTCACCTCCGGTGAACTAGTCAAGAAAAAATTCCTATCAAATCATTTTTTTAAAAATTTTTCCAAGAGGTTGTTCTCACTCTTTCTTTTATTGTAAACCTCTAGAAGCAAGGAAAACCAACAAAATATGATAAACAAAAATTTGTGATAGGCTTGGATCACTATAAAGGAGTTCAAAGGTTCATGGGCCATGTTGGTTATTACCGACGGTTTATTTTAAACTTTGTTGAGATAGCTTGTCCTTTGTACAAGCTTCTTAGTGAGTTTCACTGGACCGCGGAGTGTGACCATGCTTATGAGTCATTGGAAAAGATCTTGACTAGTGCTCCTATTCTACGAGTGCCCGATTGGAATGTAATTTTCCATGTGCATATTGATGCATCAAACTTTGCTATTGGGTGTGTTCTAGCTCAACCAGGAGAACATAAATTGGACTACCCCATTATCTTTGCAAGTCATCAATTGAATGATGCCGAGAAAAACTAAACCACTACAGAACGAGAAGGTTTAGGTATGATTATGAAGTGAAGAAATTTTGCTACTACCTTCTGGCCAATAAGTTTGTTTTCTATGTGGATCATCAAGCTTTGTTGTATCTAGTAAATAAGCCTTGTTCTACAGAAAGAATTACACGATGGTTGTTAATTCTCCTTGAGTTTTATTTTACCTTTGTTGTGAGACCTGGTAAAAGACATGTCATGGTGGATCATTTGTCTTGCATACCCAATGATGAAGCCCCGATTGGAGTCGATGATGAATTGCTCGATACTTTTCTATTCCTAGTCGAAACCATACCTGAATGGAGTGAGAAGATTGTGAACTTTCTAGTTAATGATTTTCCACCCAAAGAGCTTCATAAGGACATAGCTCAAAAACTGTTAAAAGAATGTGAACCTTATTCTCTCATTGCAGAAACTCTCTATAGGCTAGGGAAGGATGATATTCTTAGACGTTGTGCCCGTGAAGATGAGTATGAATACATACTGCAAGAATCCCACATGGATATAGTTGGAGGACATTTCTCAGGGGAACTGATGGCTAGAAAGGTGTTGCAATCAGGCTATTGGTGGCCTACCTTATTCAAAGATGCATCTTTTTTTGGCAAAAGGATGTGATGAATGCCAATGTTACAAGATCATGCAAAAAAAGAATAGGATTCCCTTACATCCTGTTAAAGTGACTCAACCATTTGAAAAATGGGGTTTGGACTTTGTAGGCCCAATTAGTCCGACAGCTTGTAGCACTCAATCTCGATATATTATCGTTGCCATTGACTATGTAACAAAGTGGGCGGAAGGCAGGGTGACACAGAAGGTTGATCCAAGGTCAACTACCAAGTTTCTCTTTGAGAACATTATTACAAGATTTGGTTGTCCCTTTGAGATTGTGAGTGACAACGGCACTCATTTTATAAATGGAGTGATAAAAGAACTCACTACCAACTTCATGATAGCTCACCATAAGTCCACACCTTATTATCCACAAGCAAATGGCCAAGTTGAGAGTACCAACAAGACCTTAATCTCTATCTTGACCAAAACGGTGGAATCTCATCGCACAGATTGGGATTTGAAGCTGACTTCAGCTTTATGGGCTTATCGTACTGTGTACAAAGTTTCCATTAACTGCACTCCGTTTAAGATGGTGTATGTCCAAGACGTGGTTATGTCATGGGAGTTTGTCATTCCTAGTCTTTGAGTAGCTTCTCAAGAATGTTGGGATGGTATCCCCTTAGTTGAGAGATTATATATCCTCAAAAATCTAGATGAAGAGAGGCAATTGGCTGTGCAAAATGCACTTGTGGAGAAAGATAGAAGGAAGAAATGGTTTGACCATCATCTAAATAACAAAGATATCAATGTTGGTGATAAAGTCCTTATGTATGGAGTGCATAACGAAAAGAAAAAGTTGAAATATGCGGGAAAAGGACCATATAGAGTATGTAAAATCACCCCACAAGGAACCATTTGTGTGGAGACTCTAGATGGAGTTTAAACCATTGGATGCCTCAATGGGAGTAAACTCAAAAGGTACTATGATCCTCTAAGCCAAGAAGAGCTACGTGAAATCCATCAAAGAAAGGCAGCCAAGGCACAAACAGACTTGAAGAAAATACAAGCTCAAGTTGAGGCTAAGGAGCGGTAACAATGCATAAGACGCCAACGAGAGGCTAATCTTGGAGTTACACATGCATTCCACGTTGAAACCGACGAGGGTTGGTTGGACTCTGACACACCTCTACAATACCCTATTGAGCTAAACAACGCCTATGGAAAAGTACTATATAACAGCTTATTGGGAACGGGTCCGAAGTATAATCTGCTATAATATGGGGTGTGGTGTCAGTTAGGAAATCCATCTCTATATGAGAGTATTATCCACGTTAAGGGTGTCAACAAGAAAAAAACCACAATTTTTGGTATCTGGCACACTTCTGTCAGTTATGACAATGCGGTTGTAGCTCAAGAGTTTTGGTCATGCCTGCTTGAACTATGGAGGGCAACATAAACCTTGGACGCACGTGGATGATGGCAACCAAATGCACTATTGATTGGGTTATTGGTAGTGTCACGACGCTTACCCCTATCATTGAAGCAAAGTCACCTACGTTGTAGACTCTAGAGAAGTTGTAGGATAGCCAAGATTCACCAACCAAAGTGGTTAACTCGTCCTTGTCGGCTGCCCATGAGCCTAGCACTTCAACACCTGTAGTTGCAGCAAGTAGTAATATTGCAAGTACTCAACCTGCACAACCTAAGAGTACATATCAATGGGTCCCCAAGGCCTTACTTCCAGATACCTCAACCCTTCCATCCATTTCAAGAAAAAATTCTCATGGAAAACTAAGAGCGCGCTCTAGGAGAGTCAAGACCAAATCATGATGGATTCCAAAACAACTATTAGAAGCCCAAGGCTACTATGATGGAAATGATCAAATTTGGGTACCTAAACGTAAAATGTATCTTTCCCTATCACCCACAAAACCATATGAGTCAATCAGTGTAACTCCAAAGCCAATGGCAGACCATGGAAAGGGAAAGATCACAGAATGCTACACACCTATTTCTAAGCTAGTTTGGGTTCAAAGGCAAAACCAAATTGTTCCACCTAGCTCAAGAAGGGGAGTGTCCCATGAAGCTTCTAGCTCCTTATGTAATGCATCCATAGAGGTAAAAGATTCTCCACATCCTCCACCTACAATAGAGGACCTCCATGAAGCTACAAAGGAATCCACACCTCCCAGTGTTCAAGAATCACCTGATGAACCACTTCAAGTTCGATCCTGGGAGAGTACCTTACCACCCTTGCAACTTGATGAGGCACCTAAGGTAATAAAAAACTACTGGCAAAAATCGTCACCTATTACCAACTAGAACAATTGGTTTCAAAGGGTGACGAGCACATTTCAAACAGTATGCCCTACCCAAGGAAGGCGGGAGTCCTCACTCACGTCAATATTTTGGATCCCCATCCTCTTAAATTTTCTTCCCTGACATCTGAACTCTGTAATTGAGGGACCGTATGTACATAGCCTTATACTAGTTCTAGCAAACCAACAAAAAAAAATTAACAAATTAACAAATAATAAAAGAGCAAGAGCGACTAGCAACGAGAGAGCAACCTATCAAATCCTACACATAAGTCCAAATTCACCATGTCACATCAAGCAGCACATGAAAACAACTCTTATGTTTTAAATACCTAACCAAATCTATCTGTATTCTCAAAGATGGCTAGTTCACCAGAGGCATGTGCTTCTTTTTTTTATGAAAGGTACCCCTTTTATTTTTCTCAAGTGTTTCACATCTGCTACCCTGTACATTCTTGCGAATGGGATTTGGTAGAGAGACTTGCACATGAAAGAAATTTTGAGGAGTTAGAATGGTTGATACGTCTATGTAGATAAGTAGTGATCCCTACCCAGTAGCAAATGTTTCTCCAGTGGCACATGCTTATTCTTTTGCACAAGATGAGCGAGGTTCTTGATTAACACGCTTGCGCAAGAGGATGATGAAGAAGAAATAATAGAGACCGAAGAAGACTATGGCCTCATGGAAAATAATTTCATTTATCTAGATGATGAGGATAGAGGCCTAGCCTTAGGGATTCCACCCAGTTTATATAATATCCTCTTTCTTTGATTTTAAAAGGGATGACAGATAGGTAGGTTAGAGGTTTGGATTGCGTTTTGAGTTTGTTTTCTAGGAGTTTTACTTGTTTCACACTGACATGCCTCCTAGAGGTATAGTGTCTTGTTGTTTGATATTGTTATGCAGGACTTATATGGATTTCCATCCACAAGCTTTTGTTTGGAGTTGTGAGAGCTAATTGGCTAATCAAAGCTGAAAATCACAATTAGGGAATCTTGCATTTAGATAATCGTCTTAGCTTAGCTAGTACTAGAGTATTTGTTTTAACCTTAGTCATAGCTAACTAATTCATAAACTCATCCATAATCCCAAAACTCTTGATTAATTAATTTCATCAAAGTGAAAATTATTTGTCCTTAATGGCAATCTAGCATTTCATAAATCTTGCATTTACTCATTTCCACATGTACTAAACATTCCTCTCATGATTTAAGGCCATATAATTCCTCTTGCATAAAACAGTGACTTTGCCTTGCAGATTTAAATCCACATACTCTACAACATGGACAAAACGGGATTTCTCTCACTAGCTTCCGAGGGCGGAATCTACATCAGGAAGGGGGGCATGTTACTACCAAGCGACCACCACCACCAAGCGACCACCTTTTACGTAGCCATGGGCCGGGCTTGTTTGACCCACTAGTAGTGTATTATGTTATTGGCCGGGCTTGTTGGTTAGGTAGAAATGGTTAAGACTGATCGTCGATAAGAGGCGCACTCTAAAACTGGAACTTCTAACGTGTGGGTAAGATTGGCTAAGTGTGGGTGCACAAATGTGAATGGGCAAGCCCATATAAAAGTCAATCTAAACTAAAAATACTGCATTCTCTCATTTGTGCAATGCAAGAAGAGTGCTCTTGCTCCATATCCTTCTCCATCTCTTTTGTGTACTAGTGTGTGTGTGTGTGCTTGAGTGAGAGAGAGAGAGAGAGAGAGAGAGAGAGAGAGAGAGAGAGTGATCGAGCATTGTGATAGCACGACGGTGGTGAGGTGGTTGAGCACGGTGCAGTGGCGGCTCCCTCTTCTTCGCGGCGAGGAATCCTCCACAACAGCAAGCGTAGAGTGGTGAGTGACACACCATTGTCATCTTTAAGCTTACTAGTTTAGGCTAGTTGCATGCTTGGAGCCATTTGTAGCTCGCACACAGTGTTAGGCAAGTCCCTTGCTTTGATACGTGCGGCAGATGTGCACAGGTTGGATCTTATTAGGGTCCATATTGATGACAACCCAACAGGTGCTCTTACAAGGAGCCTGGATACAAAGCAATTTGCACATTGCATCAAGTGAAAGGGTGTAGGGTGTATGTTGTTGTATAGGGTGAAGCTACATTTGTACTTCACAATCATACATACTACCTTAAAGCATAGCCACTTTCGGCCACATTGGCCTTTAAGTGGGGGATTATTGGGTAAATTACTAAACGGCCATCCCCTTCGTGGATGACTAACCCTACCCTGACTAACTCACTTATTAACTTTTCTTCTTCTCATATAATAAGGAACCCTTGAAACACTCTCTTAGTAGTGTGGTTTCATCCCCAAATGGGATCTCTCCTCTTTACCTCTCATATGCCCTCTCTATACACACACACATCATGCATTGCTACTCTCTACGACACATATATTGAGTAAGACTCACAATTTTTCATCTCACACAGATACCATGATTTTATATAGCAATATCTTGCTTCTAATAATGGGACACAAGCTCCACAAACTCTCCAACTACTTGTAGATCTTAGGATTGTTGATTAGTAGCCACATAACTTGTTTTTTGTTTGTTAGTTGTTGTTACAAAAGCATGGACACCACATGTATATAGTAGAACTTTTTCAAATCTTTCAAGTACTTGTATGCTGTCTATACAACTAAATGCAAGTAAAATGTGTCATTCTCGTTTTAACTTTTTTTCATCAACTTTTATCTTGCAACTATTACTAGTATCTCTACAAGAGGGTATGGTGTGTCATGAGTGCCTTTGAGCAGAGTGTAAACCAAAATCCATTTTCACTACAACAAGACACTAAGAATGTGTAGTTAGAAGATAACATTGAACATATATAGGATCACCTTTGGTTACTCAATTTAGATGGATTGTGCAGCCGTATGTGAGAATATATTTTTAAGTAGAGGAGATATTGTGTAGACATGTCTGAGCACACAGAAACAACCATGACAATGTGGAGTTAGAAGTTGAGGGATCTTGTTAAGTTTTTGGGGTTCGACAACACATGAAGAAAAACAAGCTAAACAGTCCTCATAAGGCTTAATACAAGAATCAGACTCAGCAGAATAACATAGAGACAAGATCAGACAGAGCAAAGAGGAGAGATTAGGGTAAACTCAGAACTCGTATTCATCTTCAAGAAAGGCTTATAGCTCCAGAGATCATCTCCCCGAGTCGTCCTCTAAGCCCATGAATTATCCAACACGAAACAGTTGTAACTGCCCAAAAGAAGTTCTTGGCCAAATATATGACTAAGCGAAATCCGACTCAGAAGAAATCCGACTTCAGATAATATCAGACTCAGCAGTATCTGATTCAACAATAATCCAGAATCCGACGTAGCAACATCTGACTGACCAGAATCCAACTGACTAGAAAAACAGATCTGACTGACCACTAAATTGTCATACTGATGTGCCTATCAACACATGGCACATCCCGGTGGTGGATTTCTCAGAAATCCGACTCGGATCCACACATCCCTTGATCAGAGTCAAATGCCTTATCCCAAAATATTAGTGCTAATAGCCCTATATGATGCAAAGTGTAGTGCTTGGAACTTAATCCAAGATACACAACATACACCATACAAACAACTAGATACCGCCCAATAATTTCCAAAAAACTTACATTGATATCCCAAAGTATTGCGCAGTACCTCACTAGATCAAGTGAATTACTTGTGCACCAATATATAGCAACATGCCAATACTCCGACATCATCATATACAAACACATCCAATCCTCCTCATACAAGATAAACTTGTAAAACCAATAATCAACAATCATATTGAATCTTCTTGAAAATAAATTCAGCTTCAAGAGCATCTTTATCTCTGCAAATTCTGATATCTGCATCAAAAATTCAGAATTATGATATTGCATCAAAAATATTGTATCCATCTGAAAATCTGCAATATCTGCTTCATAAAAACTTTGCAAATAGACAAAACTATTCCAACATTGAGTTAGAATTGTCTCCAAATCTGAAATAAAGTCCTTCTCTTCAAAATCAAAGATTTTAGGTAAATCAGAGACAGAACAACTCCTTCCATAGTAATCAATCATTCCGTTTAGCAAACTCTGTAATTTTGTCATGAAAAACATCCAAAATATCATATCCCTTTGATTTCCATGTGACTTTTGCAAAAAATCAAGGAAAAAATTGTTTCTGCCTGATCATCAATCTGCAAATTCTATTTTAAACAATATGAAATATGGATCATTGAGTCATCAGCCTCAACATTGTGCATCTGCAAAATATGATTTGCAACTTCTGCATTGAGAACATCAGTAACATGTACTTCAAATAAGAAATCTGATCTTGAAAAACTCCACAAGTTTGAATATCTGCAACTTTTGACTTTGAGAATAATCTCATACAGCTGAGATACATCTCCATGATCAGCTTTAGCCACTAATTTGCAGCAAATAACACTTCCAACGAATCAAATTGCACTTCATAATGACCTAGAATTGGTTCAAAATGAAAAAACCTCTTTGCAACCATCAAGCAATGTGTGGGCAACATCTGCAACATCTTAGAACACTAATACTTTGCTTCAAAATCTGAGTTAGGCTCCAAAAACCAACTTTCTTGAATTTGCAGATTCAGAAAACAACCAATCTTATCTTCTTTTGCTTTAATCTGAATTGATTCAGAGCGATAAAACAGAGTAGTAGCATCATCCTCACACAAATTTGGCAAACCTACAATAGTTTGCTCAAGTTCCTCCCCAAAAACATCATAAAAATCTAAGTTTGTCTCTGAAATCAAACAAATCTGTTTTTGCATTCCAAGAAATCTTGGAGTTTGTTGCATCACATCAGAATTCGAATCAAGTACTTGCGACGTTGTTTTTAGATCAGAAAATTCCACTCCACCTATCAGAAAATCTCTATGTTGGTCCATAGGATCACTTCCATAGTACGTCTCAGGCTTCAAAATTGGATCAAAAACTTGCTCAGAATCAACAACAAACATATCAGCATCAATGCCATCTCCCTTACTTAAAACATGAATTCTTCCACATTTAGGATGACTGCCCTGATCTGATTTTGGACACTCAGATGGACTCCCCTTATCTGATTTTTGGTGATGTTCAATCCTATCTTGGTGAGTGGAATCATGCATTGATGTTGTGTTTCCATCTTGCTCCAATAGGTCAAGAAAACTTGCAAAAATAATGGTTTTTGCAACATCAGAGTATTCTCTAGGAGGACTTGGAACTGAAATCTGATATGGTTTACAAGCTGAATTTTCAAATCTGAGACTATCTAATGCAAAAACATTGCTTCTACACATGTTTTCAACATCATGGTTGTTATTTGGATGTATGTGGTGAAGAATTTTCCCATTTTGTGGAATTTCTAATGTCGGATTAGGGGTATCTATGGGTCCTTGGTGGCTCCTTTGGCTCACACCTCCCACTTGTGCTCCCTTTTCCTGACATGTTGACACGCCCATTGGGTATTCCCACTCATCATCCTCATCCTCGCTCAACTCAAACACCTCCTAAAAAACATCCCTCAATTTTTGACATGTGTCTCGCAAACAAATCACTTTCTTCCTACTTGCACATGACTTACGTCTTTCCCCTTTATGATCAGCAAGCCACTCATATGCACTCTCCAACTCATACTCTAGGTCATCTACCTTGTCTAATGCCCTCTCCATCTCTTCAAAGAATGATGCTTTATGCAAAAATTTTACAACTTTGCGAAGCTTTCTACACAATCTGACCATGCACCATTTTTTGCAATTCTCTCCCTTTGAGCACTCATCAACCACATACGGACAAGCATCCACCTCATGCAACCTACTCATGCAAACCTCACATTTCTTCTTCTTCTTTTTACCCATTTCCAGAAATCAGAAATCACATAACAAGTTAGCCCTCATATTCAGTGCACCACACTGAACTGAGACTACATGTAATCCTGAAGTGGAGAGCATAGGATACAGTACCTAGATCCACTCCCATCTTGACACATAGTTGCTTCATCATGCTATACAACTTCTAAAATCAGAAATTCAGGTAAAATTTGTGCAAAATTTGAAATAGCTCTTACTTGAAACACTCCAAACTTCTCAAGGATTCTTGCACTGTGCAAGTTGTCTGAAATAAATCCTAGCTATAGTTCTGATTCAGTAGCACAAAAAGAGTTGAATTCAACAACTTCACATTTTGATTCAACAGCGTCACGTTGAATATGCAGGTTCAGATTCAGCAAATTGGATCCTCTATCTTGCAGCCCTTCACGAGACAACCCCTATTGCCTCTCTCACTTTGTACTTTGCTTCATCTATTTGCGCTTCCAAGAAACCACATTGTCCACCATCTGCTCTACAATCGCAATCGCTCATGCTGCTCATGGCCCAAAATGTCAACACGCCACAGCACTAGACCCACTCTCAAGCCTCCATTAGAGTGAATGGTACGATTCAGGGACAGTCCCCCGATTCTCTGAATTGCTGAAAATCTGAATCTACAGATGAATGTTGGGGATGGATGATGCCCCCCAAGGCAACATCACATGGTCTCTCTGACATGCAACATCTCCCAATGGAACACACAACCCAACTCACGCAATGCCAGCACAGTAATACATCAGGCACAGCAGCAAAACAGGCTCAGCAGAGAAATAGGCTCAGCAGAGAAACAGACTCAGCAGAGAGACAGACTCAGCAGGATCGCCAAATGTATTGGGGTTCGACAACACATGAAGAAAAACAAGCTAAACAGTCCTCATAAGGCTTAATACAAGAATCAGACTCGGCAGAATAACACAGAGACAAGATCAGACAGAGCAAAGAGGAGAGATTAGGGTAAACTCAAAACTCGTATTCATCTTCAAGAAAGGCTTATAGCTCCAGAGATCATCTCCCCAAGTCGTCCTCTAAGCCCATGAATTATCCAACACGAAACAGTTGTAACTGCCCAAAAGAAGTTCTTGGCCAAATATCTGACTAAGCAGAAATCCGACTCAGAAGAAATCCGACTCAGTATAAATCCGACTTCAGATAATATCAGACTCAACAGTATCTGATTCAACAGTAATCCAGAATCCGACGTAGCAACATCTGACTGACCAGAATCCGACTGACCAACATCTGACTGACCAGAATCCGACTGACTAGCAAAACAGATCTGACTGACCACTAAATTGTCATATTGATGTGCCTGTCAACATAAGTTTAATTCACTAACTCCACATAAATCTACTTTTCCTTTCACGAGAACAACACAAATTTTGAAATTTACTATGTATGTGGAGACTATGTATCCATGGACATGGATTCAAGGCATTAAAAAAAAATTGTGTCATACGCAAGTCCAACTGCCAATCATTTGCTTGATGATTTGCACCAGTTCATAAGCATTCCAATTTTTGGAAGGAGTTTCTTCATGAGTAGAAGCAAGAAATTTTGCTACATTAGGATGTCTCATTTGAGGTAGGCTCATCTATTGATTTGAGATCCAATGAGAGATCCCATTTGGCCAAAGTCTCTTTGGAGATTCCTATTGTCACTTTGATTGCAATCATAGAGTTTTACAATGATCAATCTATGTTATGAGTAGATAGTTCTTCCTAATGTAGTTCTATTAGGAAGTCATTGGTGTGCTTTTGAACGTATTAGAAGGAGAAAAACATTGCAACCACACCTACATGGATGCAGGGGGGTGAGTACATAAATTGATTACATACATATTTGAGTGGATACATATCTTGGGGATGATCAAACACATAGATGACATCGATAGCTATTCAAAATACATCACTTGTTCATACTATTGAATGGTATTTCTTGCTACACCATGTCAATGGAGGGTGCAAAGGAGTTGGTCATGGTAAAAACTTGCAAGCTACAAAATCCCTCTTCAAAAGGACCAAAATATTCATATACATTCTACTCTGGCAAATTTGAAGTGGTTGTATATGTTCTACTCTAGAAGATTTGAAGGCAAGGGTCCAAGAGTGAGTGGATGGAGAAGGCAGACCAAGAGAGAACACAAGGCACTTTAGACCTCATAGGCATTATGCAAGTCACAAATTTATACATGTTGGATGTCCTCTTGTTGTTCCATTGAGAGAATTGTCCCTATTAGTGGAGTTTTTCCTTTATGATGGCGAACCACACCTAGTTACTCATAGTCAATCTTAGAATCTTCCCCAAAGACATGTCATCCCACAAGACGTCTGTCCTTGATTTTTCTAAAGAAGGAAAGTGGTCATCATCACATCGCTCCAAAGAGAAGCAACCCTACCAACAAGCAACCAGGATTGCTTCTATCACAATTTCTCCTCAAGCTTTACAAGGCATCCAACTCATCATTCTCAAGCATAGCTATTGGAGAGTGAAAGGGTATATTGTATGGATGGAGGTGGTGAATCTAACAACAATAAAGGGTTGAAAAATTTAGGGTCTTTGCAAAGAAGGTGCATAGGCATGCAAATGTGTTAAAAGGGAGAGTCTCCACATAGACAGTAACTTTAGATCCTAGAGGAGAGAGAGAGAGAGAGAGAGAGAGAGAGAGAGAGAGAGAGAGAGAGGGCTCTTCATTAGGCTCAAAGTGTCTTGGAGAAGCTTCATGCTTGTAACTTTCTCTCCTAGAATGCTTTGAGTATAGGATTTTCTAAAAATGGACAAGGCCAATAAGTTCTTCATTGTTTCAAATAGATGCAACACAAGGACATAGTTGACACTGCATTGAGCTAAGCTATTGTTGTGATTGGAGGTATTGACAAGAAAACAAGATACATATTGAGATTTTGACTTAAACGTTATTACAGCATCATGGTGAGTGGTACTATTGTGGACATCATACATGTATGCAATTGCGTTGCTCTATGCCACACAGCAAGCTTGATGTGAAGAGACCTAGCAGCATTCCTTTTCATAAATTTATTTCTTGGACTGAGCCATTTTCATAATATGATTTAAACAAGCAAGGTCAATAGGCCCATGGTAGACCTAACTCACCACTTTTGCATACAACATGAAAAAGTGTGGCACGGTGCAGTGTGGGAGAGGGAAGAAGAAGGAGAGAAGTGCCCATGTGCGTGGAGCATACGTCAAAGTGAGGAGCTCCTTAGTAGCGTATATATGTACAACTAATAAGGGGGTATGGTCACTGGGCAGCTAGACACCGCACGTCCGACCCCAGACAAAGGCACATCACCTTTACTCCAACAACCTCCCACTTAAATGTGATGTGCCAATAAGTGGATCCTACAAGCTAAATTATTATTATGTACAAGAAAATAGGTGAGAGACTCGCTCGACCTTCATTCATTGGCTTGCTCTCTTGATCTACATGTAGTCGTATCAGCACTAGTAATAGGCGAGCATCTGCATCCATGCTAGAGCATGCATGTAAATCTCGCAGACAACTCTGTATGGTCTTCGTAGCTACATAATGGATCATGCTAGTGTTAGCTACCATACGATTGACAGTCCCTATTGCAAATGCTCCCACTACATCTGTTAGGTCAACCGTTGAAACTAGTATGTCGTACTATATGAGACACCTGAACGTTGATGAAATTTATACAAACCTAGTTGTACTAGCCTCCTGACTGTTATCTGCATGCACTACATCATCAGGACTACTCATCCCGTATGGATGTGTCATCACCAGCATTGTGATGGCTACATCTCTCTCATCCATAGACATAACTATGCGTTCTGGAAACAACTCATCAACCTCTAGCATGAGCCTATCAAATAGCTCCATGTATTTCATCTCTTCATGTGTCTCTAGGGAGTAGACATGCTCTACCTCTGTCTGTTCAAACTCTTAAAGGACCTGTTGTGTCTCACTAGAGCATTGCCGCTCTACCTCTCTCTACAGTCTACTTCCATGTCCTACATAGCTACATGCTCTATCTCCTCGGCATACTAGAGCTCACTCACAAAGGAGAAACATCTTGTCACTTGCTCAATACATGCTAGCAACAAAACCAAGACTATGTTTTCACATACCTCAGACACATGCATAGGAGATACTAAGCCAATATGGGCTCCCTTGGTAATCACTAATGATCTGCAATGGATCTAGAAATACTGCTCTCTAAGTAGTGTCTGACACCCAAAACCTATTAACTGTCTCACCTATATCACAGCTGAGGAACATGGCGCACATGTCGTAGCATATAACATGCATCACTAGCCTAATGACAAGCAACCATCTCCTACACTTGCAATGTCAAACTCTGAACCATCGACCAAGTGCACACAACCAAATCTCCCACTAGAGAAAGTGTTGAACCACTCACAATGTGGTGTGATGTGGAAAATTGCATCCTCATCTAGCAACCAACAGAGAGAAGTGACGCCTCCTCTCAAAGGATATAAGAAAAAGGAATGCTAAAGGTAAATTTGACAAGCCACCGCTCTAGCATGTGTCAGAACCTCATTTGCATCACGCATACATATGTGTTGTTGCTTCATACATCTGAAACAATGGCAACTAATGTTCCGTGTGTGACCACAATGCCAACATTGCATATATCGGCATGAACAAGACCTCCATTCTCCCTCTGTTTCTCATGAATCACATTTGCAGACTCTGAACTATCACACATGTCTGCTATATGGATGCCAAGAAACCAAAATCTATGGCAAGAAAACATGGGAGAGCATATGCAACTCTCACTCTTGCAAGAGTGGATACAAGAACACCAATTTGTGTCCAAACTGACAAAACCTATCAAAGTAAGTAAAAACTTGACCAGTGTCGAAGTGGGAGTCACACTCGATCATCACTAAGCCATCAAAGAGTAAACTACAGATACACACAAATCATGACGTGAATCTAAGAAAATCTGGCAGAGTTTTCCTTGTAAACTTAGTTAAAAATTTGCATAAAGCATCAACAGACACTCAATGTCTCACTAGCAAATCCACATATGGCATACATAAACTTCCAAAACCCTCACAATGAAGCTCGCTCCTAAATAAGTGGCTCTGTGGATGACTGCACCTATCCAAAAACCTTGTAAACGTGTGAATCTTCCACATGCAAGCTATACCTAGCTCATGTTCTATCGGCGTATGCATACATAGCATTGGAAAATGACTCTCTGGACTGCCCCACACAATCATACATGAACAAACAACTATGTTTCATAATCTGCACTACAAAGAATGTGCAACCTATGAGCAAAATCACCTAGAATCTGGCACACTATCTCATCGATCAAAAAACTCGTCAATTGGAAAGCAGATACATAATGCAACCACGCAATTAAACACCATCCAAGAGTCGAACTACCTACTGCAAGAGCATACAACAAAGCTGCTTCTATTGATACTCCTTTCCATTGTGATATACATGCAAGGACAACTAGGCATGGCATTCCTTTTAAAAGTTCTTGCCTGGTCGAAACATCATAGAAATGTATGAATGGCCATCTAGGGCTTTACCATGGGGTGGCCAATGCAAAGTGCACAAATGGCAAGAACAAGCCTTTGTGCTCAAGTTCGGCTTGTGCGCATTGCCAAAACGAAGGTGCAAAGACCAAACAACTTTGCAAATATCTGCTTGAATAGGTATGCTTCATATGGTGCTCTGAGAACTCTATGCTACGTAAGAAGTTGAAATATGTTGAAATTAAGCAGCATAAACAATATGGTACACATTAAGATGTCCTTCTTGCAAAGAAAACCTTGCTGAAAGGGTAAAAGATCAAGTTTTGAGCTTGACTTGAAGCAACCACTCAAGACCTTGCAAATCTAGGCCATGAAAACTTAGATCTTCTTGAAGCTAAGGAGACCCTTTGTGTAACCAACCATGACTTACAAAAAGTTGTTTCACAGTGTGAAGAGAAGTTGATTTTACGATATCCATAGCATGGTGAAGGAGTACAAGCGGAAGTGCGACGCGAGAGAGAGTGCGAGAAGAAGAGCACGACGATATGGTGAACTCGCTCTACTGTAATGTGTAGAGCATAGTGAGTTCTTATTAGGTTTTTACAAAAGAATATGTGTACATACCTGGCGGCCCGCCCACTTACCTGGGCGACCACATTGGGCTTTATACCCCAACAACCTCCCACTTAAAGTCCAATGTGGTACTTTAAGTGTGAGAGAAGCTACTATACAAGCTAATATACAAGAGATGTAGAGAAGTGATGTACTACCCTACACCTAACTGCTTGCGAAAATGTGCAAAGCTCTCTGAGGGAAGTCCTTTGGTAAGTAGATCAGCAGGATTTTCTGTGGTGTGAACTTTGACAAGGTGAAGTTGCTTATCCTCGAGCATTTCCCTGATGAAATGATACTTCACATCCACATGCTTTGTCTTTGAGTGATAAACTGGATTGCGTGCCAATTGTATAGCACTTTGACTATCACAATATAACACAGGCATCTCTTCTTTGATTCCCAAATCTGTTACTAGTCGATTAAGCCAAATTGATTCTTTGCATGCCTCTGATGCTGCAACATATTCAGACTCTGTAGTAGACTAAGTAACACAATCTTGTAATCTAGAACGCCATGATATTGTTCCACCAGCCAATGTAAATACATACCTTGACGTAGACCTTCGGTTGTCTAAGTCACCTGCATAATCTGAGTCTGTAAAACCCTTTACACTTAGCTCCTGACTCCCATAGCATATACGCATACTCTTTGTAGCTTTCAGGTATCTCAATATTCCTTTCACTCCCTCCCAATGTTTCTTGCCTGGGTTTGACATGTATCGACTTACTACTCCCACTGCAAATGCAATGTCTGGGCGAGTAGAAATCATTGCATACATCAAACTACCCACTGCAGACGCATATGGAATCTTATCCATTTCAGCTTGTTCTTCCTCAGACACAGGACAATCTTGTTTGCTAAGTTTCACATATGGTGGCAGTGGAACACTCAGTGCCTTTCCCTTCTCCATATAAAAACGTTGCAAAACCTTGTCAATATACTCTTTTTGAGATAACCAAATCAACTTCTTTGATCTGTCTCTCTCAATGCGCATACCAAGTATATGACTTGCCTCACCCATGTCTTTCATGTCAAACGATTTTGCCATCTTTGACTTCAAAGCTGAAATTTCTTCCAAGTGCTTGCTAGCAATCAACATGTCATCCACATACAAAATAAGGATCCGCCAACTGCCATCCTTAGCCTTCTTTGTATATAGACAGTGATCGAACTCACTACGTTTGTAGCCTTGAGAAAGCATAAACTTGTGGAATTTATGGTACCATGCCCTCGATGATTGTTTTAAGCCATAAAGACTCTTTAACAACTGGCATACCCAATCTTTCTTGCCTTTCTCACCAAACCCTACTGGCTGCTACATGTAAATTTCCACATCTAAATCACCATGCAAGAACGCTGTCTTGACATCCATTTGGTGCAACACCAAATCTAATATGGCAACCAGTGCAAGAAAGAATCTCAATGTAGTCATCTTGACCATTGGAGAGAAGACTTCATCAAATTCAATGCCTTGTTCTTGCTTAAAGCCCTTGGCAACAAGCCTTGCTTTGTACTTTGACTGACTATCATGAGCGGTGATCTTATACCTGTAAACCCATTTACAATGTAGAGCCTTTTTGCCCTGTGGTAATTTAACTAGCTTCCATGTCTTGTTTTTATGCAGAGCTGTCATCTCTGACTGCATGGCCAATTGCCAATTCCCGGAGGTGGCTCAGGCTCAGCCACAACCTGTGGTTCCACTCTATCCTGTCCTTGCTCCTCTTGAGCCCTGACATTTTGTCTTGCACGTGAAGGTCCATCTTCTTGGAAGACAACTCTTCTAATCTCCTCAACCCTCTCTGGTTTAGAATGATATTTGGATTCATTAAAGTGAACATCATTGCTGCGGACAACCTTTCTGGATTCGGGATCCCAAAGTCTGTACCCCATCTCACCAGAATTACCATAGCCTAGAAAGATGCACTTTCTACTCTTGGGCTCAAGTTTGTTCCTAAATTCCTTTGGAACGTGAGTATATGCCTCATAGCCAAAGACTCTGAGATGCTTGTATGAGGGCATTTTGCCTGACCATACCATCTCTGGCACTGAATCCTTCTGCAAAACCTTGCTAGGAGATCTATTTACAAGATGAACAACTGTTGATACAGCTTCAACCCAAAACCCATTAGGCAGCTGTGCATTAGACAACATACTTCTGACCTTCTCTTGTATGGTCCTATTCATCCTCTCAGCAACACCATTTTGAGGAGGATTGTAAGGAGCAATAAGTTCACGTTTTATACCTTTTGACTCACAAAAGTCCTGAAAGGCCTTTGAAACATACTCTCCACCATTGTCAGTGCGTAAGCATTTAAGCTTCTTGCCACTCTGAGTCTCCACAAGTGTCACAAACGTTTTGAAAACACTAAATGCTTCATCCTTGTGCTTGAGAAAGTAAACCCATACTTTCCTCGAGTAATCATCTATAAATGTCATAAAGTAAGAATCTCCCCCTAGAGATAGGTTAGGCATAGCTCCACACAGATCACTATGAACAAGTGCCAACTGTGCATCTCTTCTACTGCTTCTATGCTTATGTGGCTGTTGTGTTTGCTTACCATACAGACAATGTTCACAGAATTCAAAATCATTAAATGAAAAGCCAGGCAAATAACCAGAACGAGACAAGATTTCCATTCCCTTCTTGGACATATGTCCTAACCCACTATGCCACAAAGAAACGTTCGGCTACTCGGTTACATTGATTACATTTTTAGAGACATTTGATACATAAAGTCCTCCAGACTTTACTCCATGTGCTACTATCATAGAACCCTTGGATATCTTCCACATGTTCTGTCCAAAAGTGGTGACGTAGCCAGCATCATCAAGTAAACCTGTGCTGATCAAGCTCTTTGTAATTGCGGGAACATGTCTCACATTCTTCAGCGTGAAATAAGAGCCATTCTGAAACTTCAATTGAACATCTCCAACACCTAAGATCTCACATGTCAGCCCATTGCCTAGCCGAACATGATCTTTAGTGGTCACATAAGAAGTAAACCACTCCTTGTTTGGAGAAACATGAAGTGATGCCCCTGAGTCTATAATCCAGTCAGTCAGTGCATTTCCATCACATGTTGTAAGAAGAGCTGAGTCCATTGTATTCTTCAAGAAGTAGATGTCTCCTGACACTAGACTGTCATCCTCTGCAACAGTGTTTGTCACATCTATTTCTTGAATCTTCACTAAGGACTTGTTCTTCTCACTGTGGTCTTCAGCTTTCTCTTTGCCTTTTTATGCTTTCCATTCTCTGCAGTCTCTTTTCATGTGACCCTTCTTGCCACAATGGTAGTATTCTATGTCACTCTTGCCTTTAGCACTGCGAGACTTACTACAAGACTGATTCCTCTTTCCACCTTTGTACTTTTCTTTGGTCCTTCCCCTGACAACTAAGGCTGTTCCTTTGCCTTTGTCCATTGTCTTTCTATTGGTTTCTTCAGTAAGCACACTTCCTTCTACACCTGCTATGTTCAAACCATCTGGAGGTGCAGAATTACTCAAAGCTGTGCGAAAAGTGTCCCAACTTTTCGGCAATGTGATCAACAGGAACATAGCTCTAACAGGTTCATCAAACTTGACACCTTGAGCTGACAACTGACTATGGACTGTGTTGAATTCATTCACATGATTGGACATAGGTGTCCCTTCTTTCATTTTCAAGTCAACAAGATTCTTAAGCCAGTATACCTGTGAAGATGCACTCTACTTCTCATAAAGATCACTCAGCTTTAACCATGCTTGATAAGCCGACATCTCGTCTGCTACATTGAAGTAAACGCTTTCTGCCAAAGTCAGCATAATGGTAGAAAGTGCCAATTCATCCATTTCGCTCCATTCATCTTCGTCCATATCTTCTGGTTTTATCCCCTTGAGCTTTATAGGTTTTATCTGCTTCTTTTGCACCAACACGTGCCAAATCTGCTTCTTCCACAATGGGAAATTGGTTCCATCCAACTTCTTGATATTGGAAAGAGCAGTGTCCTGTGATCCAGCCATAGCTACGCTTCACAGTAGTTTACTTTCCTCGGAAAAATTCGGCAGAGTTTCCCCTGTAAACTGACCTCTGAACCAATATCAGCCTGTCAAATGAACCAAGAAAGCTTCAGATTCTGCAGAAATTTTGGCAGAGTCTCCTTTATAAAATGGCTTTGGTGTAATAAAAAACAGACCAAAAACAGCTCAAAAAACACTGTCTCTCTGACACTGTAAGCTGCGGGTAAACCTGTCCTGCACCTGTACTGTCTCTCACTGTCCTATCACTGTCCTATAAGCATAGACTGCGACAATGCCTCAACGGCAGAAAGCAAAGATGCAATCCCAACTGTCTAACTCACAATCAATACATCCTAGCTGCCTATCTAAGGGTGCTGGAGGGATCGCTCCAAGACCTGTATCACCGAAAGGATCTCAACATTCGAGAATCCCCCAGCTCAATAAAACCTCACTCGACCCTCAACAAAGGCTGCAGTAAATCTCACAGAACATAGACTTCCCACAAAGTCATACATCCACAAATTTCCCACTGTATGCTGTAACCGTTGCGGCGGTTGTTTGCTGCGTGACTCACAGCCAGCAAACCCTCAACAGACATACATCATCTCTTACAATACATCCCATGTGGAAGTACCTGCAATGTCAGGATGAAATCTGAAATATCAAGCAGCAAACACAAGCTACCTGATGAACTAGTGGATGTCGCCTACAGTCTGTGTGTAGATACGCCCGTGTCGTATGTGACACGCCTCCAAGAACTGTGAGCCGTCCTTCGATGTGTAGACAGCCACAAATCAACACTCTGGGAGTGTTGATATCCGCAACACCTGCAGTCGTAGGCCGAAAACCCCAAATTTGCAGAGTCGGATCTGCACCCGTCGAGACCACGTAGTCGAAAATGGCCTGCGCAGACCTTTGTCAAAGCCGAACGGTGGCCGGCACGAGATTTGGGGCCGTGTCTTCGCCTGTCGAATTTCACTCCAATCTGAGTTGGTGACTCTAGCCTCCTGCAGTGCTGCCCCGAGCCTCGATCTGAGCTCTGATACCAGTTGAAGGAGTACGAGCGGAAGTGCGACGCGAGAGAGAGTGCGAGAAGAAGAGCACGACGACATGGTGAACTCGCTCTACTGTAATGTGTAGAGCATAGTGAGTTCTTATTAGGTTTTTACAAAAGAATATGTGTACATACCTGGCGGCCCGCCCACTTCCCTGGGCGACCACATTGGGCTTTATACCCCAACACATGGTTCTGACAAGGATGTTCAGAGCTATTTTCTGCACATGCTAATTGTAAGCCTTTCTCCAAATGCAATTACATTTGTGTTCATCGCGCTAAAGACATTCGAACATGTTTGTAGAGGTCATGGAAAGGATGAAGATGCAGCTCATAGCAGATGTGATTGACGCATTGATGGACATCGTGTGGTCATTATGATAGAAAAATGAATGCAATAGCCGATGGGAATGTTTTGTCCTGAGAAAGGAACTATTAACGCATACTTTGATATGTTGGTGGTTTTTGTTAAATATCACCCCGAGTCTGTTGATGGTATCTCACGTCTCACAAGTCTTTCATAGCTGCGGGCTTCTTTTAAGAATTTTCTTTTGAGGGTGAAAATGTGAGCTACCATCAAAAAATAGTTAAGCGTTGTTTAAAGGGGGTTTTTTTCTATTATTTTCAAGGTGAAAATATGAGCTACCTTCAAAAACTAAAATGCACTAACTAATTCTAAATTTGAGATTAGATGTCTTTTTAAGCAATGACTTTATGTCATCTTTATTGAAAAGATTGTAGCTCAAGGTGTCAAGGACAGAAGAATTGAACCGACACCCAACAAAAATACACATGGAGAGTACACCAGGGCATGGCACATTAATGGTACTGAGTTCTTCATTTTGCAACTGCGATACTTTTAATGTAAGAAAGTTTCTCCAACACTGGAGACGAAGCATAAGCCCCCCTTCAACACTAGAGGGGATAAAAGTGGCAGGGAAGAGCATCTTCGCTACGATATACTTAGAAATGTGGAGAACGATGTCAACTCCAAACTATACGTATATATCATGCGTATGATTTTTATTTTTATTTTTATGGGCACAAGCATCGCATGCATCTCTCGCCATCTTTGAAAATTATAATGTGAATTTTTTTTTCCTCCGTAATGCGAAATTTCATTGTCTTGCAAACACAAGAAGTTTTGGGAAAATTCTCACAATAATTCCCACATTGTGACTTACCTCAACATCATGAGCTTGTGCGAGGGAGACACCATATACCTAGCTAGGTACGATTGGGGGCAAGGGACCGCCGGTCCAGTGGTGGTGGTGTGGGCGGGGGGGGGTTCCTTGCCCCCAATCGTACCTAGCAAGGTATGCGGTTTCTCTCGAACAGAAGCTCATGATGTTATGCATTGTATGAAAAACATTGAAAAAGACTTCCTTTTCCTACATGAGAAAATTTCTTAATCTTCTTGTGAAAGTTGTAACGAAAGCTTCGAGGAGAGATGCTAGTGGACGAGCCCGACGAGGTATGCCATGAGGTAAAAGACACACGACTAGGTCCTACCACTTTTTGAATTCTTACCATGTGCATCATAAAGGGTTCACGTGTTATGAGAGAGAGAGAGAGAGAGAGAGAGAGAAGTATTTTAACCCCATAGGAACTAGTGTTTGAGAAAAATGTGTCTCAACTTCATATCGTATCGTTTTCAATGTGAAAAATTTCGGTTAAGAGCAAGGGGAAAAGGAGAAATTCCGTCCCAAAATAGAGAAAAATAATGTAAAAACTCAAAAAATGACCTTATTTTCTAAAATTTCCTCTTGACAAAATCAAGAAAAGGAATTTTATATGTTTGGAAAAATGATTTTTCCCGAGCACTGATAGGAACATACCTCATTAATCTAGAGAGAGAGAGAGAGAGAGAGAGAGAGAGAGAGAAAGAGTAATGAGCAAGCGTGTGCAAAGGGAGTAAAAAGCGCACATGTCATGAGAAAGAGAGCAAGCAAGCAAAAATAGGTAGTCCAAACGTTTGGATTGGGCGGAATCTCGAGAGATCCCTTGGTTTGCTTGAGGCTCAAGAGGAAAAGTAAAGGAAAAAAAAGAAAAAAACTCTCTCCTTCCAGCTGTTATACGTCTAGATAGTTTCGTGCGGCGTTAAAACTCTCTTCTTCTTCTTGTTTTTCTTGTCTCCCCCTCTCTCTCTCTCTAGATGCGCGCAAGACGAAGGGAGGAGGCATATGGCAGCGAGCAAGTCGTCCAGCGGTGCAAGGGGGGGTTCGGCGGACAGCAGGGCTAGGGTGGGGAAGTGGTTGTCGATGGCGAGACTACCATAAGGCGTAGGTCTCTCTCTCTCTCTCTCTCTCTCTCTCTCTCTCTCTCTCTCTGACGCAATCGAGGCATCCCTCCTGAGGGGTTGTCGATGGCGAGACTACCATAAGGCGCAAGTCTCTCTCTCTGTCTCTCTCTGACGCAATCGAGACATCCCTCCTGAGGGCATGTAGAGCAATGAGTCTGGCAGGAGGGTGCGAGCAGCCAGAGACAGGGGATCTTTTTTTTTTTGGGGGGGGGGGGGCGGCGACGGCGGCCGCGCTGGCGAGCCAAAAAAGCCAGTAAAAGCTTAGGCTTCTTCTAGAGTGACTTGAGGGATCTTCGAAGATTCCAACTAAAGAATTAAAGTAGAGCCAAATAGGAGCAGTCCTTTTCACAACACAAATCGTTTTCTTCTTTATTTGAGGTACAAAATGCTCCCAGGTTTAAACTTTAAGGTTGCTAATCTCATTTTATTCATTGTCGCTCATCTTTAAATAAATATTAAAAAGAAATTGTCTCAAATACTCCCAGGTTTAAACTTTAAGGTTGCTACTCTCATTTTATTCATTGTCGCTCACCTTTAAATAAAAATAAATAAATGCTCCCATGTTTAAACTTTAAGGTTGCTACTCTCATTTTAAGGTTTAAACTTTAAATAAATGCTCCCAGGTTTAAACTTTAAGGCTGCTACGCTCATTTTATTCATTGTCGCTCACCTTTAAATAAAAATAAGGAAAAATTATCAAAATACCCCTTTAATTTGTGAAAATTCTCAAAATACCCCTCAAATTTCAAAAATTCCCAAAATACCCCCAATATTTTGTCATAATTCCCACATTGTGACTTACCTCGACATCATGAGCTTCTGTGAGGGAGGCACCATGTACCTAGCTAGGTATGATTAGGGGCAGGAGACAGCCGGCCCAGTGGGGGGATCGGTGGTCCCCTGCCCCTAATCGTACCTAGCAAGGTATGCGGTGCCTCTCGAGCAAAAGCTCATGATGTTATCATTGTATTCCTTTTCTTACATGAGAAAAATTCTAAATCTTCTTGTGAAAGTTGTAACAAAAACTTCGAGGAGAGATGCTCACTTTTTGAATTCTTACCATGTGCGTCGTAAAGATTCACGTGTTATGAGAGAGAGAGAGAGAGAGAGAGAGAGAGAGAGAGAGAGAAGGATTTTAACTCCGTGGGAACATACCTCATTAATCTATCGTGAGAGAGAAATGAAAATGAAATGAAATGTTATATTAACGTCTTCAAAAGGCCATAGTGACCTATGAGACCAGAAAGTTACAAGGTGGTGGATCTGATACAAAGTCAGAGTAACCAAATAACCTAACAACAATACAAAACAAAGATATATATAATGGGATCCTAGATTGGTCTATGTGAGCTAAGCCGAAAACTAAGCAAAAAAAGGGGCGGCTAGTTGGGATAGTTGAATCACAAAAGATCTAGCATCGATCGTTGGCGAATCTCATCAATTTCCTCCATGGTTAGTAGTCTGACCGGGTGTCGTGCATGCCTGGCCAGCGTGCTCTGAATCTTTTGACGTAGCCTCTGTCGATGCTGTGTAGTCTTGCGCAGTCGTGGGCGCCTGGATTTCCCCAGTTCAACACTCGGTCAATCAGTGTGCCTCTGGTGTGAGACGGGGGGGAGCTCTGCTGTGGGAGTGGCTCTTGCGGATGTCCCGTGTCTGCTCTGAAGAAGTCTGTAATCCGTCTTTGAGACTGGTTAGCCTCGCCATTCATCAGGCTCTCTCTGTGTCTGCGCAGCTCGAGCAAGAACAAACCCAGACATCTTTGATCTTCGTATCCCATTACTCTTGAGAGTGGTCCAAAACCCTCTATGAACAAGCAATGGAAGCGGCCTCGTATCTCGTAGTAGACGGGGCAGTGGCATGTATAATGCAGCTCTGTCTCAGGTTCCATGTCACACAAGGGGCATGTCCTAGCCTCTGCTGGTACTCCACTGTATCTCCCAGTTTCAATCCGCAGCTGGTGAGACGATGTGCGTAACTGGCCAATAGCACACCGTATCCCATGAGACAGGTGGGTATCCATGTATCTGGGTCTCATCACAAAACCATCTTCCGTAAGCTGGAGAAGGTGGTCTCTGTAGAAAGCCATCTTCGTGCCCAGTTCTTGTGCTGGTTGTATCCATGTCCTCCTAGTGTCTAGCTGGGTCAGGTCTTGGCGGATGAGCTTGGTGATCTCCGACTGTGTAAGAATGAGAGATGGTGCATCCAATGAGTACTGGAATGGTGGCAGCCTGTCTATGCGAAACCCATGCGCCTGAAACCATGATGTCATCTCCCCATACCAGCATGTTGTATCTCCTTGTATGGCTAACTGTCGAGAGGACTCAAGCGCTCTGGGAAGTTCCCATGTGCGGTTTATGAAGGAGACTAATCTGGTGAGCGCCTCTACCACTAGTGGGGGGGGCCGCTAGCTCTACTCGGATAATGGCCCGTGGTATTGATGCCTTGGCTCTAATGAGCCGCGAGATCATAGAGACGAGAGGTTTCTCCATGTTCCCCCATCCGTCTGAGCGACCCGGCCTCCCGTGGTGATCCAGTGAAGGTCCCCATATCTCAGCCCCATAGAGCAATGTTGAAGCCACCAAGGTGTCAAAGAGCCAGAGCTTCGTACGGGGCTCCTGAAACTGAACCTGCGAACACATCCTCTCCAATCTACCCAATGTTGCGTGGGCTCTAGTAAGTCTAGTCTCTGCTGCTCTTCTAAGTGAGAATGCAGGTCCGCTAAAAACCACTCCAAGGTAAGTGTAAGCGTCTGTGTACTCCACAGTCTCCTGGCCGTATGTGAATGTAGATGCTGACCTCCTGATCCACTGTGGGGTGGTATTAAACACCATAACCTTGGTTTTACCCAGGTTGACAGACAAACCACTTTTGTGGGCAAACGTATGCAAAGCATCCAATTGACGTTGCATTCCTTCTGGGGATTCGGAGATCAACACTATGTCATCAGCATATAAACCCGTAGGAACCAGTGTTCGGGAAAAATGTGTCTCAACTTAACATCGTGCCGTTTTCAATGTCAAAATTGCCGGTTAAGAGCAAGGGGAAAAGGAGAAATTCCGTCCCAAAATAGAGAAAAATAGTGTAAAAACTCAAAAGATGACCTTATTTTCTAAAATTTCCTCTTGACAAAATCAAGAAAAGGAATTTTATATGTTTGGAAAAATGATTTTTCCCGAACACTGATAGGAACATACCTCATTAATCTATCGAGAGAGAGAGAGAGAGAGAGAGAGAGAGAGACTGGGAGTAATGAGCAAGCGTGTGCAAAGGGAGTAAAAAGCGCACACGTCACGAGAAAGAGAGCAAGCAAGCAAATAGAAGTCCTTTTCACAGCACAAATCGTTTTCTTCTTTATTTGAGGTACAAAATGCTCCCAAGTTTAAACTTTAAGGTTGCTACTCTCATTTTATTCATTGTCGCTCACCTTTAAATAAAAATAAGGGAAAAATACCAAAATACCCCTCTAATTTGTGGAAATTCCCAAAATACCCCTCAAATTTCAAAAATTCCCAAAATGCCCCCAATATTTTGTCATAATTTCCCAAAATGCTGTTCAAATTTCTCAAATTTCGCAAAATACCCCTGGTTGTGAGATTAAATATCTCCAAAGATTTAAAAAAATTGTAGCTTTTCATAAGAAGACTGATTGTCTATCAATAAAAGATGCAAAATCTAGAATTTGAGCTGGTTATGTAGGTTTTGGAAATGAATTGTTTCATTTTTTTTAGACATACTTGCCTTTTTCGGGAGGTGATTTGTGACAAATTACATTCTAAGCATTCAAACACGAATCTCACTTGTCAAAAAGGAATAAAGATTAGAAAATCTTGAATAATCCAACCAAAATAGATACAAGGGCATTTTGGGAATTTTTGAAGTTTGAGGGGTATTTTGGTAATTTTCCCTAAAAATAAATATTAAATAGAAATTGTCTCAAATATATATTGAAATAAATCTATTTTATGTGGAACAGTGATGAACTTGATCTCTCCTCCCTCTTGCAATGTAGTATATCAGTCATGTTTTTCTTTAATTTGGAATAAATCTCAAATTTTTCCTAAAGGAGCTTTGTAGCTCGGAGGCTAACGAATTACATCGGCAAGAGATCGAGCCATGGATAACCAATGTCTGCGTCAAATTCATCACAAATAAGCAAGACTCAACTATGGATATGATCCTCATTTGTGTGTATCACAATAGTGCTATCATATGCAAAACCTTAGTAGATCCAAAACTTAACAAAATAGCATGCAAAATATTCAATTGAATGTTACATCATATGACAAGCCTTAGTAGATCAAAGCAAATCCTTCATGTGAGATATTAAAAGAGAAGGTGCATGCTGTATCCCCCATTGATTAATATGCTTTAAAAGAATTTTTCTGGCATATGTATAGCTTCAGCATATAATCAAAACCTTATCAAATGTATAGCCTTAGTAGATCAAAAGGATAGCATGATAGCATTCAATACATTAAAACATGACAACCCTTAGTAGATCAAAGGAAATCTCTCATGTGAGATTACATATTTCTGAAGAAAAATGTGTGCCAGATCATCATGGGCTTGATAGGTTAGTTTTCTGAAAAGGCATGGCTACAATACATTAGAGCTTAATGGTCTACTCTACTACAATTTATTTGGGCTGTCCTGAAAAGCAAGACCCACTAGTTTTTTTGGGACTTTATTTTAACTGAAAAGGGGGATTGCCTCCTTTGATTTTGACAAATCTAGTCACCCTTCAAAACCTCAATCAAATCATGGTGGGAAAGTCCTAAACAAGTCACACAGATTGGCATGGCAAGTTACTCATCATCATCATCTCCCTCTCCCATGCCACCCCTCTGACCTTTCTCTGCATCATCATCTTCATTGCTCAATGCTAAGCTTAGCTACTTTGCTCATCTCACAAATTTACATGACAATGAGTACAGCAAGCTTATTGAGCTTCACTTTCCACTTTCCAGAGCTTACCATTCAAGCAACCACCACTGGCATATCCACATTGTCAAGCTGTAACAATATTGCATACTTTGAAACTTCTCATGATTGTACAAACCTCATATTCCCCACCCACCCCTTTCAAGATGTGTGAGTGCGAGTGCAAGTGCGAGCGCAACTGTGGGGCTCCGCATGCATACATGCACGCAATTCAAACGGGCGTGCATCTGATATTTTGATCGCTCTTCCATGTTAGTTTTTGGTAGTTCAATATGAAAAGCATTCCGATTCCCTCCCACAAAACAAGAAAGAAATATTTAGTGGTTTCCATGCCAAAAAGCGTAGAGCCACTAAAGGAACTCTGATTCCCTCCCACATGAGCTCTATGCCAAAAGCACTTTGACATAAGATAACATTAGAGATTTGAGATATTTTCATCTTTTTCTAGTTCACATGATCACAACCATGTTTGAACAGAAGTCATTCGTATGAGAACGTTTGGTTCTCTTACGATCATCTGTCATTGTTTCAAAGGGTGACGAGCACATTTCAAATAGTATAACCTACCCAAGGAAGGGGGGAGTCCTCACTCACGTCAATATTTTGGATCCCCATCCTCTTAAATTTTCTTCCCTGACATCTGAACTCTACAATTGAGGGACTGTATATACATAGCCTTATACTAGTTCTAGCAAACCAACCAAAAAAAAAAACAAATAGTAAAAGAGCAAGAGCGACTAGCAACGAGAGACCAACCTATCAGATCCTACACATAAGTCCAAATTCACCATGTCACATCAAGCAGCACACGAAAACAACTCTTATGCTTTAAAGACCTAACCAAATCTATATGTATTCTCAGAGATGGCTAGTTCACCAGAGGCACGCGCTTCTATTTTTTATGAAAGGTACCCTTTCTATTTTTCTCAAGTGTTTCACATCTGCTACCATGTACTTTCTTACGAATGGGATTTGGTAGAGAGACTTTCACATGAGAGAAATTTTGAGGAGTTAGAATGGCTGATACATCTATGGATAACTAGTTATCCCTACCCAGAAGCGAATGTTTCTCGAGTGGCACATGCTTATTCTTTTGCACAAGATGAGTATCCACGCATAGCGAGGTTCTTAATTAACACGCTAGGTTGATGAAGAAGAGATAATAGAGACCGAAGAAGACTATGGCCTCACAAAAAATGATTTCATTTATCTAGATGATGAGGATAGAGGCCTAGCCTTAGGGATGCCACCCGGTTTATATAATATCCTCTTTCTTTGATTCTAAAAGGGATGAGAGATAGGTACGTTAGGGGTCTAGATTGTGTTTTGAGTTTGTTTTCTAGGAGTTTTAATTGTTTCACACTGACATGCCTCCTAGAGGTATAGTGCCTTGTTGTTTAATATTGTTATGCAGGACTTATATGGATTTCCATCCACATGGCTGAGGACATTTGCTTCAATGAAATGAGCAATTCCATACCTCAGGTGTACTACTTTCCATGATTCATGCTGGTGGATATGTATAATCGCTAATTGTGGTTTTTCATGGTTTGTTTGAGTGCAATAGTTATGTTTGTTATCTGTCATTATAGATGTATAAATTTGTCTTTGCTTAAGTTGATTGAACTAGAGTTTAATCTTATAGGTGAGCCTTGGGATTAGGACCGTGACTTTAGGTTTACTCATTTACTTGCCCACTAGTCCTAGTTGATAAAATTATCTGATTGTTTGAGACCTTAGGAATGTTTTAGGAATAGAGAAGCTTGCTCACTTACACAACAAAAGACACTAGTGAGAATACCAAGGAAATGGAAGCAAAAAACATAAGCGCCACAAATGAAAAATCTTACGCTGGAAAACTAGAGAAATCCTGGTTTGATTTGGTACTTCACTCACATGCATTGTCTATGGTACTAGAGCCCTAGAGATTCCCAGCGTGGGCGCTTTTCCTTGAGAAGCAAAAAGCCCCGCACATACAAAATAAGCACACACGTCAAATGATTGTGAACCAAAGTAAAAGAAAAAAGAAAAAAAAGGACATTTAAAAGACTCCGATCGAGCTTACATTTAAAATTTCAAGCTTTTGTTTGGAGTTGTGAGAGCTAGCTGGCTAATCAAAGCTGAAAAGCACAATTAGAGAATCTTGCATTTAGATCATCTTCTTAGCTTAGCTAGTACTAGAGTAGTTGTTTTAACCTTAGTCATAGCTAACTAATTGATTAAACTTGCCCATAAGCCCAAAACACTTGATTAATTAATTTCATCAAAGTGCAATTTATTGTCCTTAATGGCAGTCTAGCATTTCATAAATCTTGCATTTACTCATTTCCTCATGTACTAAACATTCCTCTCATGATTTATGGCCATATAATTCCGCTTGCATAAAACAGTGACTTTGCCTTGCAGATTTAAATCCAGATGCTCTACAACATGGAAAAAAACAGGAGTTCTCTCACTAGCTTCCGAGGGCGGAATCTACATCAGGAAGGGGGGCATGTTACCACCAAGCGACCACCTTTTACGTAGCCATGGGCCGGGCTTGTGGGGCCCGCTAGAAGTGTATTATGTTATTGGTCGGGCTTGTCGGTCAGGTAGGAATGGTTAAGAGTGATCGCCGATGAGAGGCGCACTCGAAAATTGGAACCTATAATGTTTGGGTAAGATTTACTAAGTGTGGGCGCCCAAATGTCAATGGGCAAGCCCATATAAAAGTCAATCTAAACCTAAAATACCGCATTCTCTCATTTGTGCAATGCAAGAAGAGTGCTCTTGCTCCATCTCCTTCTCCGTCTCCTTTGTGTACTAGTGTGTGTGTGTGTGCTTGAGAGAGAGAGAGAGAGAGAGAGAGAGAGAGAGAGAGAGAGAGAGAGAGAATGAGTGATTGAGCATTGCGACGGCACGATGGCGGCGAGGCGATTGAGCGCGGCGCAGTGGAGGCTCCCTCTTCTTCGTGGCAAGGAATCCTCCACAACAGCAAGCGTAGAGTTGTGAGTGACACACCATTGTCATCTTTGAGCTTACTAGTTTAGGTTAGTTGCGTGCTTGGAGCCATCTGTGGCTCGCACATAGTGTTAGGCAAGTCCCTTGCTTCGATACATGCGGCAGATGTTCACAGGTTGGATCTTATTAGGGTCCACATTGATGACAGCCCAGCAGGTGCTCTTACAAGGAGCCTGGCTACAAAGCAATTTGCACATTGCATCAAGTGAAAAGGTGTAGGGTGTATGTAGTTGTATAGGGTGAAGCTACATTTGTGCTTCACGATCGTACATACTACCTTAAAGCATAGCCACTTACGGCCACATTGGCCTTTAAGAGGGGGATTATTGGGTAAATTACTAAATGGCCATCCCCTTGGTGGATGACTAACCCTACCCTGACTAACTCACTTATAAACTTTTATCCTTCTCATATAATAAGGAACCCTTGAAACACTCTCTTAGTAGTGTGGTTTCATCCCCAAACGGGATCTCTCCTCTTTAGCTCTCATATACCCTCTCTACACACACACACACACACACACACACACACACACATCATGCATTGCTACTCTCTATGACAAATATCAGGAGTAAGACTCACAATTTTCCATCTCACACAGATACCATGATTTTATTAGCAATATCTTGCTTCTTATAATGGGATGCAGGCTCCACAAACTCTCCAACTACTTGCAGATCTTAGGATTGTTGATTTAGTAGCCACATAACTTGTTTTTTGTTTGTTAGTTGTTGTTACAAAAGCATGGACACCACATGTATATAGTAGAACGTTTTCAAATCTTTCAAGTACTTGTATGCTGGCTATACAACTAAATGCAAGTAAAATGTGTCATTCTTGTTTTAACTTTTTTTCATCAACTTTTATATTGCAACTATTACTAGTATCTCTACAAGAGGGTATGGTGTGTCATGAGTGCAATTCTTTGAGCAGAGTGCAAACCAAAATCCATTTTCGCTACAACAAGGCACTAAGAATGTGTAGTTAGAAGATAGCATTGAACATATATAGGATCACCTTTGGTTACTCAATTTAGATGGATTGTGCAGCCGTATGTGAGAATATATTTTTAAGTAGAGGAGATATTGTGTAGACATGTCTGAGCACAGAGAAACAATGTGGAGTTAGAAGTTGCGGGATCTTGTTAAGTTTAATTCACTAACTCCACATAAATCTACTTTTTCTTTCACGAGAACAACACCAATTTTGAAATTGACTATGTATGTGGAGAGTATGTATCCATGGACATGGATTCAAGGCACCAAAAAAAAATTGTGTCGTACGCAAGTCCAACTGCAACTCATTTTCTTGATGATTTGCACCAATTCATAAGCATGCCAATTTTTGGAAGGAGTTTCTTCATGAGTAGAAGCAAGAAATTTTGCTACCTTAGGATGTCTCATTTGAGGTAAGCTCATCTATTACTTTGAGATCCAATGAGAGATCCCTTTTCGCCAAAGTCTCTTTGGAGATTCCTATTGTCACTTTTATTGCAATCATACAATTTTACAATGATCAATCTTTGTTATGAGTAGATAGTCCTTCCTAATGTAGTTCTATTAGGAAATCATTGGTGTGCTTTTGAAAGTATTAGAAGGAGAAAAACATTGCAACCACACCTACATGGATGCAGAGGGGTGAGTACATAAATTGATTACATACATATTTGAGTGGATACATATCTTGGGGATGATCAAACACATAGGTGACATCCATAGCTATTCAAAATACATCACTTGTTCATACTATTGAATGGTATTTCTCGCTACACCATGTCAATGGAGGGTGCAAAGGATTTGGTCATGGTAAAAACTTGCAAGCTACAAAATCCCTCTTCAATAGGGCCAAAATATTCATATGCATTCTACTCTGGCAGATTTGAAGTGGTTATATACGTTCTACTCTAGAAGATTTGAAGGTAAGGATCCAAGAGTGAGTGGATGGAGAAGGCAGACCAAGAGAGAGAACAAGGCACTTTAGACCTCATAGGCATTGTGCAACTTACAAATTTATACACGTTGGATGTCCTCTTGTTGTTCCATTGAGAGAATGGTCCCTATTAGTGGAGTTTTTCCTTTATGATGGCGAAGCACACCTAGTTACTCATAGTCAATCTTAGAATCTTCCCCAAAGACATGCCATCCCACAAGACCTCTGTCCTTGATTTTTCTAAAGAAGGCAAGTGGTCATCATCACATCGCTCCAAAGAGAAGCAACCCTGCCAACAAGCAACCAAGATTGCTTCCATCACAATTTCTGCTCAAGCTTTGCAAGGCTTCCAGCTCATCATTCTCAAGCATAGGTATTGGCGAGTGAAAGGGTATATTGTATGGATGGTGGTGGTGAATCTAACAACAATAAAGGGTTGAAAAATTTAGGGTCTTTGCAAAGAAGTTGCATAGGCATGCAAATGCGTTAAAAGGGAGAGTCTCGACATAGACAGTAACTTTAGATCCTGGAGGAGAGAGAGAGAGAGAGAGAGAGAGAGAGAGAGAGAGAGAGAGAGAGAGAGAGAGAGAGAGAGAGAGAGAGAGAGAGAGAGAGAGAGAGAGTGGGGGTGGGGGGGGGGGGGGGGGGGGCTTGGCTCAAAGTGTCTTGGAGAAGCTTCATGCTTGTAACTTTCTCTCCTAGAATGCTTTGAGTACGGGATTTTCTCAAAATGGACAATGCCAATAAGTTCTTCATCGTTTCAAATAGATGCAACACAACGACATAGTTGACACTTCAATGAGCTAAGCTATTGTTGTGATTGGAGGTATTGACAAGGAAATAAAATCCATATTGAGATTTTGACGTAAAGGTTATTACAACATCATGGTCAGTGGTACTATTGTGGACATCATACATGTATGCAATTGCGTTGCTCTATGCCACACAGAAAGCTTGATGTGAAGAGACCTAGCAGGATTCCTTTTCATAAAATTATTTCTTGGACTGAGCCGTTTTCATAGTATTCTTTAAACAAGCAAGGTCAATAGGCCCTTGGTAGACCTAACTCACCACTTTTGCATACAACATGAAAGAGTGTGGCACGGTGCAGTGTGGGAGAGGGAAGAAGAAGGAGAGAAGTGCCCGTGTGGGTGGAGCATACTTAAAAGTGAGGAGCTCTTTATTAGTGTATATATGTACAACTAATAAGGGGGTATGGTAACTGGGCAGCTAGACGCCACACATCCGACCCCGCACAAAGGCACATCACCTTTACTCCAACAACCTCCCACTTAAAGGTGAATATGCCAATAGCTGGATCCTACTAGCTAAATTATTATTATGTACAAGAAAATAGGTGAGAGACTCTCTCGACCTACATTCATTGGCTTTCTCTCTTGACCTACATGTAGCCATATCAGCCCTAGTAATAGGCGAGCATGTGTATCCATGCTAGAGCACGCATGTAAATCATGCAGACAACTCTGTATGGTCTTCATAGCTCCATAATGGATCATGCTAGTGTCAACCACCGTGCGATTGACAATCCCTATTGCAAATGCTCCCACTAAATCTGTTACGTCAAGCGTTGAAACTAGTATGTCGTACTATATGAGACACCTGAACATTGATGAAATCTATACAAACCTAGTTGTATTAGCCTCCTAAGTGTTATCTGCATGCACTACATCATCAAGACTACTCATCCCGTATGGATGTGTCATCACCAACATCATGATGGCTACATCCATCTCATCCATAGACATAACTATGCATTCTAGAAACAACTCAGCAACCTCTAGCATGAGCATATCAAATAAAACCGTGTATGTCATCTCTTCATGTGTCTCTAGGGAGTAGACATGCTCTACCTCTTTCTGTGCAAACTCTTAAAGGACCTGTTGTCTCTCACTAGAGCATTGCCGCTCTACCTCTCTCTCTACAGTCTACTTACATGTCCTACATAGCTACATGCTCTATCTCCTCGGCATACTAGAGCTCACTCACAAAGGAGAAACATCTTGTCACTTGCTCAATACATGCTACCAAAAACACCAAGACTATGTTTTCACGTACCCCAGACACATGCATAGGATATACTAAGCCAATACGGGCTCCCTTGGTAATCACTAATGATCTGCAATGGATCTAGAAATACTGCTCTCTAAGTAGTGTCTGACACCCAAAACCTATTCACTATCTCACCTATATCACAGCTGAGGAACATGGCGCACATGTCGTAGCGTATAACATGCACCACTAGCCTAATGACAAGCAACCATCTCCTACACTTGCAATGTCAAACTCTGAACCATCGACCAAGTGCACACAACCAAATCTCCCACTAGAGAAAGTGTTGAACCACTCACAATGTGGTGTGATGTGGAAAATTACATCTTCATCTAGCAACCAACAAAGAGAAGTGATGCCTCCTCTCAAAGGATATAAGAAAAAGGAATGCTAAAGGTGAACGTGACAAGCTACCACTCTAACATGTGTCAAAACCTCATTGGCATCACGCATACATATGTGTTGTTACATCATACATCTGAAACAACGGCAAGTAATGTTCCTTGTGTGACCACAATGCCAATATTGCATATATCGGCATGAACAAGACCTCCGTCCTCCCTCTGTTTCTCATGCATCAAATTTGCAAACTCTGAACTATCACACATGTCTGCTATATGGATGCCAAGAAACCAAAAGCTATGGCTAGAAAACCTGGGAGAGCATATGCAACTCTCACTCCTGCGAGAGTGGATACAAGAACACCAATTTGTGTCCAAACTGACAAAACCTATCAAAGTGAGTAAAAACTGGACCAATGTCAAAGTGGGAGTCACACTCGATCATCACTAAGCCATCAAAGAGTAAAGTACAGATACACACAAATCATGGTGAGAATCAAAGAAAATCTGGCAGAGTTTTCCTTGTAAACTTAGTTAAAAATTTGCATAAAGCATGAACAAACACTCAATATCTCACTCGCGAATCCACATGTGGCATACATAAACTTCCAAAACCCTCACAATGAAGCTCACTCTTAAATAAGTGGCTCTATGGATGACTGCACCTATCCAAAAACCTTGTAAACATTGAAGGAGTACGAGCGGAAGTGCGACACCAGAGAGAGTGCGAGAAGAAGAGCACGACGATATGGTGAACTCGCTCTACTGTAATGTGTAGAGCATAGTGAGTTCTTATTAGGTTTTTACAAAAGAATATGTGTACATACCTGGCGGCCCGCCCACTTACCTGGGCGACCACATTGGGCTTTATACCCCAACAACCTCCCACTTAAAGTCCAATGTGGTACTTTAAGTGTGAGAGAAGCTACTATAAAAGCTAATATACAAGAGATGTAGAGAAGTGATGTACTACCCTACACCTAACTGCTTGCGAAAATGCGCAAAGCTCTCTGAGGGAAGTCCTTTTGTAAATAGATCAGCAGGATTTTCTGTGGTGTGAACTTTGACAAGCTGAAGTTTCTTATCCTCGAGCATTTCCCTGATGAATGATACTTCACATCCACATGCTTTGTCTTTGAGTGATAAACTGGATTGCGAGCCAATTGTATAGCACTTTGACTATCACAATATAACACAGGCATCACTTCTTTGATTCCCAAATCTGTTACTAGTCGATTAAGCCAAATTGATTCTTTGCATGCCTCTGATGCTGCAACATATTCAGCCTGTGTAGTAGACTGAGTAACACAATCTTGTAATCTAGAACGCCATGATACTGCTCCACCAGCCAATGTAAAGACATACCCTAACATAGACCTTCGGTTGTCTAAGTCACCTGCATAATCTGAGTCTGTAAAACCCTTTACACTTAGCTCCTGACTCCCATAGCATATACGCATACTCTTTGTAGCTTTCACGTATCTCAATATTCCTTTCACTGCCTCCCAATGTTTCTTGCTTGGGTTTGACATGTATCGACTTACTACTCCCACTGCAAATGCAATGTCTGGGCGAGTAGCAATCATTGCATACATCAAACTACCCACTGCAGACGCATATGGAATCTTATCCATTTCAGCCTGTTCTTCCTCAGACACAGGACAATCTTGTTTGCTAAGTTTCACATATGGTGGCAATGGAACACTTAGTGCCTTTCCCTTCTCCATATTGAAACGTTGCAAAACCTTGTCAATATACTCTATTGAGATAACCAAATCAACTTCTTTGATCTGTCTCTCTCAATGCGCATACCAAGTATATGACTTGCCTCACCCATGTCTTTCATGTCAAACGATTTTGCCATCTTTGACTTCAAAGCTGAAATTTCTTCCAAGTACTTTCCAGCAATCAACATGTCATCCACATACAAAATAAGGATCAGCCAACTGCCATCCTTAGCCTTCTTTATATATAGACAGTGATCGAACTCACTACGTTTGTAGCCTTGAGAAAGCATAAACTTGTGGAATTTATGGTACCATGCCCTCGGTGATTGTTTTAAGCCATAAAGACTCTTTAACAACTGGCATACCCAATCTTCCTTTCCTTTCTCAACAAACCCTTCTGGCCGCTGCATGTAAATTTCCACATCTAAATCACCATGCAAGAACGCTGTCTTGACATCCATTTGGTGCAACACCAAATCTAATATGGCAACCAATGCAAGAAAGCATCTCAATGTAGTCATCTTGACCACCGGAGAGAAGACTTCCTCAAAGTCAATGCCTTGTTCTTGCTTAAAGCCCTTGGCAACAAGCCTTGCTTTGTACTTTGGCTGACTATCATGAGCGGTGATCTTATACCTGTAAACCCATTTATAGGGTAGAGCCTTTTTGCCCCGTGGTAATTTAACTAGCTTCCATGTCTTGTTTTTATGCAGAGCTGTCATCTCTGGCTGCATGGCCAATTGCCAATTCCCGGAGTCCTTGATTTGCATTGCTTCCTTGTAACATGAAGGCTCATTGCAATCAGTCAACATGACATAGTTCATAGATGGAACAAACCTATAAGGAGGTCGCGTGACACGTCCTGATCTACGCACAATAGGTGGCTCAGGCTCAGCCACAACCTGTGGTTCCACTCTATCCTGTCCTTGCTCCTCTTGAGCCCTGACATTTTGTCTTGCACGTGCAGGTCCATCTTCTTGGAAGAAAACTCTTCTAATCTCCTCAACCCTCTCTAGTTTAGAATGATATTTGGATTCATTAAAGTGAACATCATTGCTGCGGACAACCTTTCTGGATTCGGGATCCCAAATTTTGTACCCCATCTCACCAGAATTACCATAGCCTAGAAAGATGCACTTTCTACTCTTTGGCTCAAGTTTGTTCCTAAATTCCTTTGGAACGTGAGTATATGCCTCACAGCCAAAGACTCTGAGATGCTTGTATGAGGGCATTTTGCCTGACCATACCATCTCTGGCACTACATCCTTCTGCAAAACCTTGCTAGGAGATCTATTTACAAGATGAACAGCTGTTGATTCAGCTTCAGCCCAAAACCCATTTGGCAGCTGTGCATTAGACAACATACTTATGACCTTCTCTTCTATGGTCCTATTCATCCTCTTAGCAACACCATTTTGAGGAGGATTGTAAGGAGCAGTAAGTTCACGTTTTATACCTTTTGACTCACAAAAGTCCTGAAAGGCCTTTGAAACATACTCTCCACCATTGTCAGTGCGTAAGCATTTAAGCTTCTTGCCACTCTGATTCTCCACAAGTGTCACAAACGTTTTGAAAACACTAAACGCTTCATCCTTGTGCTTGAGAAAGTAAACCCATACTTTCCTCGAGTAATCATCTATAAATGTCATAAAGTAAGAATCTCCCCCTAGAGATAGGTTAGGCATAGCTCCACACAGATCACTATGAACAAGTGCCAACTGTGCATCTCTTCTACTGCTTCTATGCTTATGTGGCTGCTGCGTTTGCTTACCATACAGACAATGTTCACAGAATTCAAAATCATTAAATGAAAATACAGGCAAATAACCAGAACGAGACAAGATTTCCATTCCCTTCTTGGACATATGTCCTAACCCGCTATGCCACAAAGAAACGTTAGGCTGCTCGGTTACATTGATTACATTTTTAGAGACATTTGATACATAAATCATGTAAAGTCCTCCAGACTTTACTCCATGTGCTACTGTCATAGAACCCTTGGATATCTTCCACATGTTCTGTCCAAAAGTGGTGACGTAGCCAGCATCATCAAGTAAACCTGTGATGATCATGATCTTTGTAATTGAGGGAACATGTCTCACATTCTTCAGCGTGAAATAAGAGCCATTCTGAAACTTCAATTGAATATCTCCAACACCTAAGATCTCACATGTCTGCCCATTGCCTAGCCGAACATGATCTTTAGTGGTCACATAAGAAGTAAACCACTCCTTGTTTGGAGACACATGAAGTGATGCCCCTGAGTCTATAATCCAGTCACTCAGTGCATTTCCATCAGATGTTGTAAGAAGAGCTGAGTCCATTGTATTCTTCAAGAAGTAGATGTCTCCTGACACTAGACTGTCATCCTCTGCAACAGTGTTTGTCACATTTATTTCTTGAATCTTCATTGAGGACTTGTTCTTCTCACCATGGTCTTCAGCTTTCTCTTTGCCTTTTTCTGCTTTCCATTCTCTGCAGTCTCTTTTCATGTGACCCTTTTTGGCACAATGGTAGCATTCTATGTCACTCGTGCCTTTAGCACTGCGGGACTTGCTATGAGACTGATTCCTCTTTCCACCTTTGTACTTTTCTTTGGTCCTTCCCCTGACAACTAAGGCTGTTCCTTTGCCTTTGTCCATTGTCTTTCTATTGGTTTCTTCAGTAAGCAGACTTCCTTCTACACCTGCTATGTTCAAACCATCTGGAGGTGCAGAATTACTCAAAGCTGTACGAAATGTGTCCAAACTTTCCGGCAATGTGATCAACAGGAACATAGCTCTAGCAGGTTCATCAAACTTGACACCTTGAGCTGACAACTGACTATGGATTGTGTTGAATTCATTCACATGATTGGACATAGGTGTCCCTTCTTTCATCTTCAAGTCAACAAGCTTCTTAAGCCAGTATACCTGTGAAGCTGCACTCTGCTTCTCATAAAGATCACTCAGCTTTAACCATGCTTGATAAGCCGACATCTCGTCTGCTACATTGAAGTAAACGCTTTCTGCCAAAGTCAGCATAATGGTAGAAAGTGCCAATTCATCCATTTCGCTCCATTCATCTTCGTCCATATCTTCTAGTTTTATCCCCTTGAGCTTTATAGGTTTTATCTGCTTCTTTTGTACCAACACGTGCCAAATCTGCTTCTTCCACAATGGAAAATTGGTTCCATCCAGCTTCTTGATATTGTAAAGAGCAGTGTCCTGTGATCCATCCATAGCTACGCTTCACAGTAGTTTACTTTCCTGGGAAAAATTCGTCATAGTTTCCCCTGTAAACTGACCTCTGAACCAATATCAACCTGTCAAATGAACCAAGAAAGCTTCAGATTCTGCAGAAATTTTGGCAGAGTCTCCTTTGTAAAATGGCTCTGGTGTACTAAAAACAGACCAAAAAACAGCTCAAAAAACCACTGTCTCTCTGACACTATAAGTTGTGGGTAAACCTGTCCTGCACCTGTACTGTCTCTGACTGTCCTGTCACTGTCCTGTAAGCATAGACTGCGACAATGCCTCAACGGCAGTAAAGCAAAGATGCAATCCCAACTGTCTAACTCACAGTCAATACATCCTAGCTGCCTATCTAAGGGTGCTCGAGGGATCGCTCCAAGACCTGTATCACCGAAAGGATTCAACATTCGAGAATCCCCCAGCTCAATAAAACCTCACTCGACCCTCAACAAAGGCTGCAGTAAATCTGACAGTACATAGACTTCCCACAAAGTCATACATCCACAAATTTCCCACTGTATGTTGTAACCGCTGCGGCGGTTGTTTGCTGCGTGACTCACAGCCAGCAAACCCTCAACAGACATACATCATCTCTGACAACACATCCCATGTGGAAGTACCTGCAATGTCAGGATGAAATCTGGAATATCAAGCAGTAAACACAAGCTACCTGATGAACTCGTGGATGTCGCCTACAGTCTGTGTGTAGATGCGCCCGTGTCGTATGTGACACGCCTCCAAGAACTGTGAGCCGTCCTTCGATGTGTAGATAGCCACAAATCAACACTCTGCGAGTGTCGATATCCCCAGCACCTGCAGTCGTAGGCCGAAAACCCCAAATTTGCAGAGTCGGATCTGCAGCCGCTGAGACCACGTAGTCGAAAATGGCCTGCGCAGAACGTTGTCGAAGCCGAACGGTGACCGAGATGACCTCAGAATGAAATTCTGAGCACACCAAGCCCTACGGCCTATACCACAAGATTTTGGGGCTGTGTCTTTGCCTGTCGAATTTCACTCCAATCTGAGCTGGTGACTCTAGCCTCCTGCAGTGCTGCCCCGAGCCTCGATCTGAGCTCTAATACCAGTTGAAGGAGTACGAGCGGAAGTGCTTCGAGGAGAGATGCTCACTTTTTGAATTCTTACCATGTGCGTCATAAAGATTCACGTGTTATGAGAGAGAGAGAGAGAGAGAGAGAGAGAGAGAGAGAGAGAGAAGGATTTTAACTCCGTGAGAACATACCTCATTAATAGAGAGAGAGAGAGAGAGAGAGAGAGAGAGAGAGAGAGAGAGAAGGATTTTAACCCCGTAGGAACCAGGCGGGAAAAATGTGTCTCAACTTAACATCGTGCTGTTTCAATGTCAAAAATGCCGGTTAAGAGCAAGGGGAAAAGGAGAAATTCCGTCCCAAAATAGAGAAAAATAGTGTAAAAACTCAAAAGATGACCTTATTTTCTAAAATTTCCTCTTGACAAAATCAAGAAAAGGAATTTTATATGTTTGGAAAAATGATTTTTCCCGAACACTAATAGGAACATACCTCATTAATCTATCGAGAGAGAGAGAGAGAGAGAGACTGGGAGTAATGTGCAAGCGTGTGCAAAGGGAGTAAAAAGCGCACACGTCACGAGAAAGAGAGCAAGCAAGCAGATAGCAGTCCTTTTCACAGCACAAATCGTTTTCTTCTTTATTTGAGGTACAAAATGCTCCCAGGTTAAACTTTAAGGTTGCTAATCTCATTTTATTCATTGTCGCTCATCTTTAAATAATTATTAAAAAGAAATTGTCTCAAATACATATTGAAATAAATCTATTTTATGTGGAACAGTGATGAACTTGATCTCTCCTCCCTCTTGCAATGTAGTATATCAGTCATGTTTTCCTAAAATTTGGAATAAATCTCAAATTTTCCCTCAAGGAGCTTTGTAGCTCGGAGAGCAACAAATTACATCGGCAGATAAAGAGCCATGGATAACAATCTGCGTCAGATTCTTTACAAACACCAGAAGTTTTGGACAAATTCTCACATTATTTCCCACATTGTGACTTACCTCAACATCATGAGCTTCTGTGAGGGAGGCGCCGCATACCTAGCTAGGTACGATTGGGGACAGGGGACCACCGGCCCGCCACCGGGCATATGTATAGCTTCAGCATATAATCAAAACCTTATCAAATGTATAGCCTTAGTAGATCAAAAGGATAGCATGATAGCATGAGATTACACATTTCTGAAGAAAAGTGTGTGCCAGATCATCATGGGCTTGATAGGTTAGTTTTCTGAAAAGGCATGGCTACAATACATTAGAGCTTAATGGTCTACTCTACTACAATTTATTTGGGCTGTCCTGAAAAGCAAGACCCACTAGTTTTTTGGGACTTTATTTTAACTGAAAAGGGGGATTGCCTCCTTTGATTTTGACAAATCTAGTCACCCTTGAAAACCTCAATCAAATCATGGTGGGAAAGTCCTAAACAAGTCACACAGATTGGCATGGCAAGTTACTCATCATCATCATCTTCCTCTCCCATGCCACCCCTCTGACCTTTCTCTGCATCATCCTCATCATCATCATCATCCACAAGAAGTTTTGGACAGATTCTCACAATAATTCCCACCTTATGACTTACCTCAACATAGTGAGCTTCTGTGAGGGAGGCACGGCATACCTAGCTAGGTATGCCGTGCCTCCCGAGCAGAAGCTCATGATGTTATGCATTGTATGAAAAATACTGGAAAAGGCTCCCTTTTCCTACATAAGAAAATTTCTAAATCTTCTTGTGATCTGCATTGCTCAATGCTAAGCTTAGCTACTTTGCTTATCTCTACAAATTCACATGACAATGAGTACAGCAATTAGCTTATTGAGCTTCACTTTCCACTTTCCAGAGCTTACCATCAACCACCACTGGCATATCCACATTGTCAAGCTGTAACAATATTGCATATTTTGAAACTTCTCATGATTGTACAACCCTCATATTCCCCACCTACCCCTTTCAAGATGTGTGAGTGCGAGCGCGACTCTGGGGCTTCGCATACATGCACGCAATTCAAGCAGGCATGCATCTGATATTCTGATCGCTCTTCCATGTTAGTTTTCGGTAGCTCAATATGAAAAGCATTCTGATTCCCTCCCACAAAACAAGAAAGAAATATTTAGTGGTTTCCATGCCAAAAAGCATAGAGCCACTAAAGGAATTCTGATTCCCTCCTCTATGCCAAAAGCACTTTGACATAAGATAACATTAGAAATTTGAGATATTTTTCATCTTTTTCTGATTCCCATGATCACAACCATGTTTGAACAGAAGTCATTCCTAAAGAAGGCTGTAGATGTTAATTCTATTTAAGTTTTTGCTAAGAGTACTTGACCTAATAAAAAATTTAACTTGAGGCATATTGAGAGCAGAATTAAGAGCTTAGCCCAGGTCTTGCTTTTCTGTCACTATCTTAGCTACACTCATAACCTTAATATGGGAGGCCGGCGGTACTAGGTCCATAAGGTGATGGGAGAGCAACCGTCCTTCTAGATCATCAACACACAAGTGCTTTTAATAAAACATGTACTTTACATGAGAGTGCTTTTTGTTAATAACTACTTTATGCTGCCAATGGGTGCTTTAAAAAGCTCAACAGTGTGCTTCTTAGAAGCCTACAAAGCAAACAGAAAGCTAGAAACTTTTGCCCTAACTTGGGGTGCCCAGCTTGCTTTAGGACCAAGGGTGGACATTACTAAAATTCCAACATTGGGTGTTTAATTATATCGTCAATCGGTGTCTTATGTTCTTCTTGGAACCCTAGAAAGCACAGAAAGCTAGCAACTCTTGCCTTAGTACCATGGGTGAGCTTCTTTTAGAATGGTCAACTTGTGAAATCTTTTGTACTAAAGATGTGGAGTGCGAGCAAAGGGGGATAGCCATTGATCTCTTGCAAGCAATCGTAGACCGTTGGATAAAGCTTGTCGACTAGTGCCACATGGCAAGTTAATGATGAGAAAGTTCTTTTCTTCAAATTTCTTGTCAGAGAAGCATTGTCTTTTGTACATGTAGGCCATTGTGAGAGAGAGTTGACATTTGCTTTCCTATTTCTACAAAGGGCCATTTAGTAGTGCATCGCCCTCACTATTTCCCATCTTCTTGTGACTTTTCGCCTTGTTGTCCGTAGCGGACTACACGGGACAGCATACTGGTGCTTATGATCAATGGTGGCATTACTAATTTGCAACATGATTGCTAAATGGCATGAGAGACTATGTGATTAATGTCTATCAATCAATTTGATGGCATGAGAGACTATGTGATTGATGTCTATCAATCAAATTGATGAAGCAATATGGCCGTATTTTAGACCGTGTAAAGTTCCAACATCGCCAAATGCCACTTCAGACTTCATGGATAAGGTCTATCAATGAGCTTGATTAAGCAATGTGCAATATTTTGGACTCCCTTGATAGTATTTGGGAAGTCTTAACACCACCTATACACAACAAAACCAACGGAAAGTCTAAGGAAGTTCGACACATATGATCTGTATGCATAAAAATGCACCTATCTAAGTTTACATGTGTGTACTAACATGAACAACAGCGAAAATGTAATACGACAATTGAATCTGTCTTTCAGGTGTGCAATCTTAAAGCACATCAAGTATGTGTCAAATGAGCTAAAGGTATTTACAACACTTTTCATGGTTATCTGAAAAAGCTAAAGAAGCATGGCATCCAACTGAGAGCTCAAGTTGGGTGATGGTCACTAAAGGCTACCATGAATACACCATGTGCAATTGCAGCGTGTTTGTGCACTTATTCGATCTTTTGAGCTTGTGGAGGTGTGAAGACATCCAAAACCCAAATTTAGCTTCGCAAGTACACCGCCTGGCATGTTCAATTACCCCAGATAGCAATTCTTTGTGGAATTTCTGTCATATACCAGCTGAAATCCATAAAACAACTGAAAAAATCCCTTCATTTTGATAAATATGACTTAATCATCATCTAAGGACTAATTAATGACTGACTCAATTCCTGCCTAAAAATGGAGTGTATGATGCTTCCTGCGGCTCATTCAAGCCAAGATGCAGTCTATTCCGAGACTTTGTGGAAACCCCTCGATCAATCTCTTAATTATGAGATACTTGACCACTTGCAACATGGTAGTGGGTCATCACGGATCAGAGTGCATGCATACAAACACAGCCGCATACAAAGGCCGGTGGCCACCAATTGAAACCCGCATCATGCACCGTCGGACACGGTCGCTCATGGGTCGAGAACATCTGCTACCTTGCCTTGATTTCTCTTCCGTCTTTTACCCACCCCACCAAATTGCCTCCTTCAATCTCCCTGAAATCAGACCATGTTGGCTCTTTGCCTGTCAAAAGCGCAGGAAAAATATCTCCATAGATGTAGACATCGCCCTTTAAGGTAGATCCCCAGCTCCACCCATACTGTCTGTGCTGACATGAGTTTCGTATGCGCTAATGAGGCGTGCCAAACCCAAATCTGCAACATTTGGTTCTCCAGAATGTTTTTATTTTACCTTGATTATGTAACATCGATTTGGAGAAGGAGCAAGGTTAGCCATGCCATGTGGCCACAAATGATTGGTCCCTTCAAATATAGGCGACGATGGCTTTAAAAAAACAAGGTAATAATTGATCGAGCGGCTATATATGTCCGGGACTCAAAGAGAGAGAGAGAGAGAGAGAGAGAGAGAGAGAGAGAGAGCTGCAGCCCCTTCTGCCATCTCCATTGTTTGTGTGTTGTCCGTTGGAGTGCATTGATTGTGGAATATGCGCAGAAGGAGCAGGGCCAGAAAGCTCCAGGCTGTTTTTAGCAGATGCAAAGCAAGGGCTTCTCTCCAGGCGCAATCACGACGATGGCTTTAAAAAAACGAGGTAATAATTGATCGAGCGGCTATATATGCATCTCCGAGAGAGAGAGAGAGAGAGAGAGAGAGAGAGAGAGGGAGAGAGAGGGAGAGGCAATCGAGGTACTGTGTGCGTGTGTGTGTGTGTGTGTGTGTGTGTGTGTGTGTGAGAGAGAGAGAGAGAGAGCTGCAACCCCTTCCGCCATCTCCATTGCCTGTGTGTTGTCTCTTGGAGTGCATTGATTGTGGAATATGCGAAATATGCGCAACAAGAGCAAGGCCATAAAGCTCCAGGTTGTTTTCAGCAGATGCAAAGCGAGGGCTTCTCTCCAGGCGCAATCACACACGTGTGCATCTTGAAGGCATGTGGCTTGTAAGATATTGATAAAGGCATGAAAATTCTCGTTGATATTGTTAGTGAGGGGTTGTTGCAAACTATTGGTGTGCTTAGCACTACCTTTGTCGATATGTATGCCAAATGTGGGCTCTTGTGCGGGATGTTGTCTATTGGAACGCATTGATTGCAGGATATGCCCAATAGGGCAAGGCCAAGAAGCTTGGGACTGTTTTCAATAGATGCAAAGAGAGAGAAGCTATCACCTACGCATGCATCTTGAAGGCATGTGGCTTGTAAGATATTGATATAGGAATAAAAATTCTCGTTGATATTGTTAGTGAGGGGTTGTTGCAAAATATTGGTGTGCTTAGCACTGCCTTTGCCGATATGTATGCCAAATGTGGGCTCTTGTGCAGGATGTTGTCTATTGGAACGCATTGATTGGAGGATATGCCCAATAGGGCAGGGCCAAGAAGCTTGGGACCCTTTTCAATAGATGCAAAGAGAGAGAAGCTATCACCTACGCATGCATCTTGAAGGCATGTGGCTCTACTCAAGATGCTCTTGAAAAGAGATGTCCAATTGAGGTACTCTGTGTGTGTGTGTGTGTGTGTGTGTGTGTGTGTGTGTGTGTGTGTGTGTGTGTGTGTGTGTGTGTGTGTGTGTGTGTGTGAGAGAGAGAGAGAGAGAGAGAGAGTTGCAGCCCTGCAACCCCTTCTGCTATCTCCATTGCCTATGTGTCGTCTCTTGGAGTGCATTGATTGTGGGATATGCACAACAGGAGCAGGGCCAGAAAGCTCCAGGCTGTTTGCAGCAAACTCTCTAGGCACAATCACATACGTGTGCATCTTGAAGGCATGTGGCTCGCAAGATACTCATATAGGCATAAAAATTCACGTTGAAATTGTTAGTGAGGGGTTGTTGCAAAATATTGGTGTGCTTAGTAATGCCTTTGTCGATATGTATGCCAAATGTGGGCTCTTGTGCGGGATGTTGTCTCCCCGGGGGATTCACTCTATATACAAAACGGGACGCCACCTGCGAGCGGATAACTTTGATAAAGCCCCTATATATGACTCATATTAGGGAATATGACCCCCCTTTTTACGCTTATACGATAATTAATGCTAAAAACTATCATACCCCTATCTTACATATAAAATTTAGGTCTCACATGATTTAACTGAGTAAAACTTGTAATGGAATTTGCCTATTCAATTTGAGAGTAGCGGAATTTAATGAGAGTACTTTCAAGAAATGATTTTGTGAGCATAGCGGGTAGACATAATTGAAGATAACAACATAATCATAGCAATTAGTTAACTTGGCATAGACAATACTTTTGCAAGAGAGAGAATTTAGAGAACATGACAACAGTTGAGGACCGGATTTATGTGGAGTCGGTCCCCCCTCCAATAGGCATTTGTATTATGATTTCCCCATAAAGAGAGACTTGTTACAATACATTCTTTGTGTTGCTTGTGACCTAGGTGAAGCAATGAAGATGGAAAGCTTCATGCATCACCATCATAGCATAACCTAAACTTGAAGAAAGCTTTAACTATACCAAGCCTCAGTCCCAAGACTTCAAACACCTTCGAAGGTGGAGAGAGCTAGCAAGGAATGAGGGTAGGGAAGACGAAGCAGAAACATTTCATACGAGAAAGAGCTAGTTCCTCACTTATCATAACTCTTGTGCTAGCATACATAATAGCATAGTAATGAAGAAGAAATAGATGGCAAGCTCAAGCATTGAAGCATGGCTCTTGGATGGATTTGCACTCCATAGCCAAGAGTGTTGGTGTAGGCTCTCAACCTCTACTTGCTTGGAGAAGGAGAGGGAGCTCTTGCACTTTGCATAGTACACAATGAGAGTGTTTGTGAGTGTGTGTGGGTGAGTATACCCCCTAAGCACCCCCCTACCCCCCCTTGTAGCTCATGCTTGAAGCTCATTGGACCCCTCCAGGCCTAGCCAATCACAAGCAGGAGCCATTACAAGCAACAGGGGTAGCCTTGGGACAAGTGTCCCCCTTTCCCCTTTGAGAGAGAGGACTTGATAAATGCAAAATCAATTAATTAAATATCCTTTATTATCATTGGACCCCTTGGGTGGCCAACCAATAGGCTTCAGGCACACCATGAGGGAAACATGAAGAGGAACTTGACAAGTGTCCTTGCTGCCTCTTCAAGTTGGGCTTCCCTTGTGTGTGTGTGTGTGTGTGTGTGTGTGTGTGTGTGTGTGTGTGTGTGTGTGTGTGTGTGTGTGTGTGTGTGTGTGTGTGTGTGTGTTCTCTCTCATCCCCCCCCCTTGTAGGCTCGCCCCCCTCCTTGTAGGGATCTTTTTGACTTTGGATGAGCAAGCCCCTTAGTCATCAAGCATGACAAAGCACTTGAAGTAGGGGGTGTTCCCACAAGCATCTCAGGCAAGCTTCTCAAGGCACCTCAAGCACCTTAATCATGCAGCAAGTCAAGCACTTCAAGCATGGATCCAATCAAGAACCTCAAGCATCTTAATCAAGCACCTCAAGCATGACAAGCACCTCAAGCACGACAAGCACCTCAAGCAGGACAAGCACCTCGAGCTTGGGCCGGGTTCCCACCTCAAGCTCAGCCCTAGCTTACCTAAGGTCAAAGGACTTTTACACACATTATTGGAGGTCTTCAATGAAGTTAACCCTAAGGTCTTATGCTCCATTGGATAGCCTTGCTCTTTGATAGACCATCTCTCATTTGGGCCCCTTTACCATTGGCCCCGTGTTGAGATAGATCTATAAGCACATATCTATATCTTAACACTTGTTCCCGTTTATTCTCCCACATTAAGTGATCAATTTAATATGAGAAAATCATTTGGGTTGGTTAGATATTAGATTTTATGACATTACCTCTCTCTTGAAATCATAGTCGTCCTCGACTATGAGGTAGAAGAGATAAATCCTTAGTCATTAGTCAATTTTACTTAGCAGGTAGAGGATCCCTTTTTTTTACCCTACGACATCTTTCCAAGATGGATGACTAATCCATTTGGTGCTTGGGAGACATAGCTGCCGCAAGCATGTCTGCTCTTTAGTCCATTTCATTCTCCCAAAGTAGAGTGACAAATTCTACTTGGTGTTTGAGAGACGTCTTCATCACAAACATGATTTTAAGCATGCATACTAGTTAAATTTGTGCACAAGTAAAAAGAGGACTAGTCTTATAAGACAAAAACATGAGTCATTTAAAAGAAATTTGTACATTTGCTTACTCTAATGTAGCATTGTAAGCATTAACAAGGTTCATACTATCCTTAAGTTGTACTCCTTGCATCCATCTAGCATCTTCAAAAGGATAATTTTTGAACTTAATAAGATACCGTCGGATTATCTTACCATGTCGTAGTACCTTGTCTTCATGCCGAAGGACAGCTTCGGGTTGTAGCACCTCTTCTTGGTCTTCAACTTCGGGAGGGTCTTCAATAATTGGTTCAGTTGGTGGCTCTCCTTTGTAGGGCTTAAGTAGGCTTACATGAAAGGCATTGTGTATAATCCAATGGTTGGGCAACTTGAGTTGATAAGCCGTCTCATTGATGGGCTTCAAGATTTGGAAAGGACCATAGTATCTTTTTGCTAGTTTAGCATAATACTTTTGATGGCCCGTAGGATTTTTACCCATCGTTTGCCTTAATCGAGCCTTAGAAAACTTGAGTAAGACCCAATCATTTTCTTTGAACATTAAGGCTCTTCTGTGCTTATCAGCAATAGCTTTTTGCCTTTGTTGAGAGATGGCTATAGCCTCCCTAATCTTTTGAAAAGATTCTTGTAGGTCACGGCTATACTCATCGGCGGCGAAGATCTTCCCATGTACTTTGAGTAGCAAGGGACTTTTAGGTCTTCCCTGTATGATCTCGAAAGGTGCTTTCCCCGTAGAAGTATGTACAGTATTATTGTAGGCATACTCTACTAGAGGTAAATACTTTTCCCATTGTGAGCATTGATCTACTTCGGTAACATAAGTCTTGAGTAGATCGAGTATCGTAAGATTGGCTATCTCACTTTGGCCATCCGTTTGTGGGTGATAGGCTGAAGAGAAATTCAATCTTGTTCCTAGATTTTCAAAGAGACCTTTCCAGAAATTACTGGTCATTCTAGGATCTCTATCTGACACGATGGATGTGGGTAATCCATGGTGCTTGAAAATCTGAGATATGAAGAGAGTTTCCATTTGATGTGCCTTAATAGTCTTTTTGACAGGAATAAAATGTGCTTGCTTGCTAAACCTGCCGACTATTGTCCATATTCCTGTATTCCCATGGATAGACTTGGGTAATCCAAAGATGAAATCCATGGATATACTCTCCCATGGTGAATTTGGAATAGGCAATGGCTGGAGTAATCCAGGTTGCTTCCCTCTATCATACTTGGTCTTTTGGCATACTACATATTTTGAAACATACTCTTGTATGTCCACTTTCATGGTAGGCCAATAGAAATACGTCTCTACTCCTCGGAGAGTAGGTTGAATACCTCTATGCCCTGCATATGGAGGAGCATGGGATTCATACATAACCTTCTCACAAAGGGAATGGGTAACACATAGCCTATTGCCGTGGAGAAAATAACCATCCTGTAAGGTGAATGGTTCCTCTTTCTTCCCCAAAGCAAGGGCTGACATTTGGTCTCTAAAGTCAGGGTCAGTAGCATACTCATCTATCATAGAGGATAGATCATTGTGAGTAGCTATAGACACCGCATTAACTTTTGGTCGTCGTGAAAGTGCATCGGCAACTTGATTGTGCTTACCAGCTATGTGAGCAATATGGAAATTAAATTGTGAAAGAAAATTTGCCCACCTCATTTGTTTGTCGGAAAGTTTGGTTTGCGTCATGAAATACTTGAGACTTTGGTGGTCGGTTCGTAGGATAAATGGAGTCCCCAATAGGTAGTGCTTCCATGTGTCTAGGGCATGTAGAACAGCTAAAAGCTCTTTCTCATAAATGCCCAAGACTCATTCATCACTATTGAGCCTTCGGCTCTCATATGCTATGGCATGCCCTTCTTGAAGAAAAACCGCTCCAAGGCAATCACCACAAGCATCACATTGGACCTCAAATGGCTTTGAGAGATTCGGAAGCACGAGGACTGGTTGGGAAGTAAGCTTCTCTTTGAGTTTTTCAAAAGCATTTTACTCCTTAGCAGTCATACAAACTTAACGTTCTTCTTTGTTAAGTCGTGTAGTGGTCCTGCTACTTGAGAGAATTTTGCTATGAAGCGTCTATAGTATGCACACATACCAATAAAGCTTCTTAGCTCATGTAGATTCCTTGGGTTAGGCCATGATTTTATTACCTCTAACTTTGATGGATCCATACGAATACCATTGTGAGAGATAATATGACCTAGATATTGAATCTCTTGAAGGAAGAATTCACTTTTCTTTTGGTTGAGAAAAAGTTTGTTCTCACTCAAGGCTTGAAAAATCACTTGGAGATGTTGCTTATGCTCCTCCAAAGACTTGGAGTAGATGATGATATCATCAAAGAACACTCCAGTGAATTTACGATATGGTCTAAAAATTTTCTCCATGAGACGATTGAAAGTAGCTGGTGCATTAGTCAAGTCAAAAGGCATGACTAAATATTCATAAAGACCAAATGTTGTGCGAAACGCGGTCTTTAAGATATCTTCATCCACTATCCTTATTTGATGATAGCCACTCTTAAGGTCAATCCTACTGAAGTAGGTAGAGCCTTGTAGCTTATCAAACAGATCTTCTACCCGAGGCACGGGAAATCTGTTTTTGATAGTGATATGGTTTAGTGCTCGATAGTCCACACACATACGGTATGTACCATCTTTCTTTTGCACTAAAAGGACTCGAGAACAAAAGGGAGAGGAACCAGACCTCACCATCCCTTTGTCTACCAATTCCTGTACTTGCCTCATAATCTCCTCTTGTTGAGCTTGTGAGACTCGATAAGGAGGTTTGTTAGGCGGTGAGCTTCCTGGAAGGAGCTCAATACGATGGTCATCATCCCCTCGTTTTGGAGGTAGGTCCATAGGGATATCATCGATGAACACATCTTGGAATCCTTTTAGAAAAGTAGACAAGTCTAACTCTTCTTGATTCCTATCATTTACATTTGATGAAACATTATTAGCTTTTAGAGACTCTTTGACATAAATCATGTACGCAGAAACTGAGCTCTTCATTGATTTATCAAAAGAAAGAGGATTTACAAGTGGAATAGTGTGACCACGCTCACTAGCATCTATATACATGTTCTTTCCCCTGTAGGTGAAGTAAATTCTCCTTTCAGGGAACTTCATGTTGGCAGCCCTGCGATCAAACCATGGTGCCCCTAGGATAACATCCTGATGTTGGAGAGGAGAGATGACGAAGTCTTCTTTGTCGACATAGCTTTGGACATGAAGCCTCAACTTCCCAATCAAGGGAGTAACGGAGGCTTGTTGTCCCTTGAAAGCTGCATCAGCTGTTACTATATCTCCCATCTCAAAAGCTTGAATGCCCAACTTGGTGGCCAACTCTATTGATATGAAGTTGAGAGTAGAGCCAGGGTCAAACAAGATGAAGGCATCATGCTCTCTTACCTTTCCCCACGCATAGGAAAGTGATGATCCTTTGCAATGAGCATCCTCTTTTAGAGATTCGATGGTGGAAGCTCTAGGAGTCTCATTGCGAGTATTCTTCTTGGGGCAAGAACGATATCCATGTCCTTGCTCCCCACACTTGAAACACTTATGGTCCTTGCGAAAATCTTCAAGCTCTTCAGGAGAGAGTTTGTTTTTACCTTTGTAAACTCCCTTCTCCTTGGACCGATTGTTGTTGTTGTTGTTGTTGTTGTTGGAAGTGCCTTGGGAATTATTTTGAGCATTGTATTTTCCCTTTGCATCATTTTTATCTTTGTTTTCCATGGGCTTGACATTACGTCTAGCCCCTTGATGGAAATTAATGCGTGAGGCAACCATGGTGTGGTGGATTACTTCGGTAATAGTATCGGGCCGTTGAGAGTTGATGTATTCGGCCATCTCTTCAGGTAATCCCGCACAGAATTGTTGTCTTTGCTCGGCAAAGTCTATCTTTTGAAAGACAATAGCTTTGAGATGTAAATCCCAAAACTTGTCTACATACTTGTTGATAGACTCATGAGAGAGAAGCTTCAAGCCGCGCCATTCGGTAAGAACTTTATCTTTAGTATCGCTTGGAAGAAATTGCTTCATGATGGAAACTCGTAGAGTTTTCCATGTCTTTGGGGCTTCTCCATTGCCACGAAGGCTAGCCCACCATTGACGAGCTGATTTTTGGAAGTGCATAGCTACATGGCGTAGCTTGGAGGACTCTGTGAAGCCCTCGTCCCCAAAGGCCGCATCAAATTGCTGGATGAAGGCCAACACTTTGTCGGTAGCACCAAAGGTGCCATCATAGGTGAGAAAAGAGATACTCCTTCCTCCCTCCTTGAACTTCTTTAGCTTTTGTGACCTTCGCCATGCAGGAAATGATTTGCGATGTCCTCCCCTCTTGTATTCTCTAGGAGAATAGCCATAACGTTCATCGGAAGAGGAGGAAGGTGAAGAAGAAGGAGAAGAGGGTGACCGCTTCCTAGCCCTTTTCTTCCTTTGTTTCCTCTCTTGCCTTTCAGAGTGATGAGGAGAAGGACTATGGGTTGCTCTTTTCCTCTTGGGAGGAGTAGGCGATCGTCTAGACCGCCATCTTCGTGGAGCCACATCTTCAGAAGAACTTAGACTGTCATTGCTTTCTTTCTCTTTGGATTCCTCCTCTCGAATGGGAGAGAGTCTTGTTTTGGGGGTCTCTTCAAGAGGCCTCCTAAGCTCTTTTCTCCTCTGGGAGAGGAAGGGAAATTCCATAAGTACGAAGTTGTTGAGTAACTTCGGCTTGCAAATCAGGGTTGCCCATAGCTTGCTGCAACCTAGTGACGAGATAATTCACAATCATGGGAGCATCATCATTAGCACCTTCATGTGCAAAATCAAAGCTATCAATGTTCATTCTACTCTCTTGATTATTGTCAGCCATGTTAACAAAATTTATGTTTATACTTAGTGTATGCTTTGGCAATTCAAAACTTTAGTTGCCACTCCTCTTAGCCTTTGAAAATCGGCTCTTAAGTATCTACACCCACGGCTCAAAGTGGTTAATTATAGAGAGTAGAGGAGTAGGTCTAACATAGCAAAGTTGCCAAGGGCTAGCTCCTTTCGGACTTCTTATGGCTCAATAATGGTAAAGCCGTAGGCAAGTCCAAAAAGACTCCATTATTAAGTCCAAAGATCCCGAGGTGTGCACCATCCCCCACATAGTGGGCTTAACAAAACCGATATCAGATCCCAGTTCCACTTACTCTATTATAATTAACAACATCAACCATTTATAGGCTACTTAAGGACCTCTCTTCTTAAGCAAGAAAAGAGAAACTAAATGCTCTGATACCAATGTAATGGAATTTGCCTATTCAATTTGAGAGTAGAGGAATTTAATGAGAGTCCTTTTAAGAAATGATTTTGTGAGCATAGCGGGTAGACATAATTGAAGATAGCAACATAATCATAGCAATTAGTTAACTTGGCATAGACAATACTTTTGCAAGAGAGAGAATTTAGAGAACATGACAACAGTTGAGGACCGGATTTATGTGGAGCCGGTCCCCCCTCCAATAGGCATTTGTATTATGATTTCCACCATAAAGAGAGACTTGTTACAATACATTCTTTGTGTTCCTTGTGACCTAGGTGAAGCAATGAAGATGGAAAGCTTCATGCATCACCATCATAGCATAACCTAAACTTGAAGAAAGCTTTAACTATACCAAGCCTCAGTCCCAAGACCTCAAAAACACCTTCGGAGGTGGAGAGAGCTAGCAGGGAATGAGGGTAGGGAAGAGGAAGAAGAAACATTTCATACGAGAAAGAGTTAGTTCCTCACTTATCATAACTCTTGTGCTAGCATACATAATAGCATAGTAATGAAGAAGAAATAGATGGAAAGCTCAAGCATTGAAGCATGGCTCTTGGATGGATTTGCACTCCATAGCCAAGAGTGTTGGTGTAGGCTCTCAACCTCTACTTGCTTGGAGAAGGAGAGGGAGCTCTTGCACTTTGCATAGTACACAATGAGATTGTTTGTGAGTGTGTGTGGGTGAGGTATACCCCCTAAGCACCCCCCTAGCTTGCTTGGGTCGACCCCCCCTTGTAGCTCATGCTTGAAGCTCATTGGACCCCTCCAAGCCTAGCCAATCACAAGCAGGAGCCATTACAAGCAACAGGGGTAGCCTTGGGACAAGTGTCCCCCTTTCCCCTTTGAGAGAGAGGACTTGATAAATGCAAAATCAATTAATTAAATATCCTTTATTATCATTGGACCCCTTGGGTGGCCAACCAATAGGCTTCAGGCACACCATGAGGGCAACATGAAGAGGAACTTGACAAGTGTCCTTGCTGCCTCTTCAAGCTGGGCTTCCCTTGTGTGTGTGTGTGTGTGTGTGTGTGTGTGTTCTCTCTCATCCCCCCCCCCCCTTGTAGGCTCGCCCCCCTCCTTGTAGGGATCTTTTTGACTTTGGATGAGCAAGCCCCTTAGTCATCAAGCATGACAAAGCACTTGAAGTAGGGGGTGTTCCCACAAGCATCTCAGGCAAGCTTCTCAAGGCACCTCAAGCACCTTAATCATGCAGCAAGTCAAGCACTTCAAGCATGGAGCCAGTCAAGAACCTCAAGCATCTTAATCAAGCACCTCAAGCATGAAAAGCACCTCAAGCACGACAAGCACCTCAAGCAGGACAAGCACCTCGAGCTTGGGCCGGGTTCCCACCTCAAGCTCAGCCCTAGCTTACCTCAGGTCAAAGGACTTTTACACACATTATTGGAGGTCTTCAATGAAGTTAACCCTAAGGTCTTATGCTCCATTGGATAGCCTTGCTCTTTGATAGACCATCTCTCATTTGGGCCCCTTTACCATTGGCCCCGTGTTGAGATAGATCTATAAGCACATATCTATATCTTAACACTTGTTCCCGTTTATTCTCCCACATTAAGTGATCAATTTAATATGAGAAAATCATTTTGGTTGGTTAGATATTAGATTTTATGACAAAACTATTCAAAGAGCGTATAGCATAGTGAGTGGCAACGTATCAAGAAACCACTTCTGTTGATCCAATTTTGACCCCTCTAAATTACTCAAAAAACATGGTTATAAATTTGTGTTAGGTGCTCCGTGTAAACTTGCATCTATAAAAAATCTTATAGCTTTTATCTCTCAACAAATGAACTATACTCATAGAACAAGAAATTGATACAAAGCAATGTTAGTTCTTACATGTATCTTTGTAGCTATTGACTCACAAGTTTGAGAGCATACTCTGTTGGGAAGCCATGATTTTGAAACACAAAAACTTCCTCTCATTTTCCTCTTTTCTCACCTCCCCCCCCTCCCCCTAATCCCATAAACATGATACCCCCTCCCTTATTTATAAGCTTGGGAGATAAATTATTGGGGGCCTGCCCCTAACTTATACGCTTATGTAACTTGTAAAAAAACCCCCCTCCCCTGCACTTACGTGGTGCGGTAAGTTTTCCATGGTGAATCCCCCGGGGTTGTCTCTTGGAACACATTGATTGCGATATACCCAATAGGGCAGGGCCAAGAAGCTTGGGATTGTTTTCAATAGATGCAAAGAGAGAGAAGTTATCACCTACGCATGCATCTTGAAGGCATGTGGCTCTACTCAAGATGCTCTTGAAAAGAGATGTCATGCTTGGGCTTATCAGGCTCCTGAGGGCTCTTGGTAATAACCCCAAAGGCAGTTGTCGCCAACTAGAGCAGGGCCATAAAGCTAGTGCTTGAGAAGCTTCCTGTCTGGAACATCGTCTCTTGGAGTGTATTGATTGCGGGATACACATAGTAGAGCAGGGCCAAAAAGCTGTAGGCTATTTTTAGCGAATACAAAGCAAGAACCTCTCCTGATGCAACCACACACACAATAGGAGCAGGGCCAGAAAGATCTATGATGTTTTTAGCGGATGCAAAGCAAGGACCGTTCCTAATGCAACCGCACACACAACAAGAGCAGGGCCAGAAAGCTCTAGGCTGTTTTTAGCGGATGCAAAGCAAGGACCTCTCCGGATGCAATCACATAAGTTGCAGCCCCTTCTGCCATCGCCATTGCTTGTGTGTGGTCGATATGTATGCCAAATGTGGTGCACTTCAAAAAGCACAAAGAGTGATTGAGGTGCTTTTTGTCCAGAATGTCATCTCTTGGAGTGCATTGATTGCGGGATATGCACAACAGGAGCAGGGCAACAAATCTTACCAAGGCAGCAGGATACATTTACGATAGTCGGTTTCTTGAAATAACAAATATTTAGCCAACATGTTAGTCAGTATGTATGTTAAGCGTCGTGTACTTGTCCGAGCGCAGCAAGTCCTTGACGAGCTGTTGTGCTTGGCACTGCTCGATATGTATGACAAATGTGGTGCACTTTAAAAGCATCTTGAGGAGCTTACTGTTTGAAACGGCGTCTCTTGAAATGCACTAACTGCAGGATACCCACAACAAGAGCAAGGACAAAAAGCTCTATGCTATTTTCAGCATATGCAAAGTGATGGACTTTGTCCAGATGAAATCACCTATGTGTGCATCTTGAAGGCATGCAGGGCCAGGTAGCTGTGGGTTTTTTTTCAGCAAATGCAAAGAGAGCAAATTCAATCACCTACACGTGCATCTTGAAGGCATCTGGCATCATGCATGTTGGTATCGGCAAAAGAGTTCATGATGATATTGTTATTTAGGGGGCTGTTGAGACAGAAAACTTCGTGCTGGCACTGCCTTGGTCGACATGCATGCCCAAGGTGGTGTACTTCATAAGCACAAAAAGTGCTTGCTGTCTGGAATGTAGTCTATTGGAACGCACTAATCACGAAATATGTCAGGCAAAGGTAGGGCCAAGAATCTCTGGGCTGTTTTTAGCAGATGCAAAGAGACTGTAGTCTATTGGAATGCACTAATCACGAAATATGTCAGGCAAAGGTAGGGCCAAGAAGCTCTGGGCTGTTTTTAGTAGATGCAAAGAGACGAAAGCTATCCAAATGCAATCACGTACCCTTGTATCTTGAAGGCATGTGGCATTAGGCAAGATCCTGAGATGGGCAAAGGAATTCACGATGATATTGTTAGCCAGGGGCTGTACAGAAGAAACTTTGTACGTGGCACTGCCTTCGTTGACATGTATGTCAGATGTGTTGTACTTCATAAAGCACTCTTTGTATGTGCACGGACACTTCCATACACACACACACACACACACACTTGATTCTCTCAATAGCACTAGTTTCGTTTTCACAAGGCAGAGCAATATCCACTACACAAGCAAACATGAGAGAGGAAGAGATGGCATCTGACTCTATGCAAGATGCCGATTCGGGCTTAAAAATTCATTTTGATATTATTGGTCAGGGACTGCTATCTAATGTCATCTTTTAGAGTGCATTGATTTCAGGATACATGCAGCGAGAGCAGGCGAGAAAGCTTCAAGCTATTTTCAACGGATGCAAAGCAAGGGCTTCTCTCTAGATGCAATCACATACGAGTGCATCTTTAAGGCATGTGGCTCTACATGAGATGCTGGTATGAGCATAAAAACTCATGCCGATATTTTTAGCCAGAGGCTATTGAAAAAAGATGTGCTTGGCAATGCCTTGGTTGACATGTCCAGAAAATGTGGTGCACTTCAGAGAGCACAGATAATGCTCAAGGAGCCTACTCTCCGTGGTATGGACTTTTGGAATGCACTGATTGCAAGATTTTCCCCAGAGGGGCAGGGCACAAAGCTCTCGTTTGTTTTCATCAGATGCAAAGTGAGGGTCACTATCAAGATGCAAGCATGCATATTGAAGGCATGTGGCTGTTAACATGGGCATAAAAATTCACGCTAATGTTGTTAATCAGAGGCTTTTGAAAAAATATGTCGTGCTTGGCACTGCCTTGGTCAATATGTATGCTAAATGTGGTGCACTTTAAAAATTCACTCTAATATTGCTAGTCCGGGGTTGTTGCATGCCAAATGTGGTGCACTTCAAAAAGCACAGAGAGTGCTTGAGGAGCTTCCTATACGGAATGTGGGGCAACAAGTCTTTGACGAGCTTCTTGTTCGGGATGTTCTTTGATTATAGGATATGCCCAACAGGGGCAGGGCCAGGAAACGAGTATTTCTTTTGTGAGATCACTTAAAGACTGTGCTGAGAAGAAGGATTTGTACCAAGGAAGTAAAATCCATGCTGATATTCATGATAGTGCATTACTTGAAAAGAACGCATACTTGGGGAACATGTTGGTCAGTATGCCTATTAAGTGCAGTGCACCTGTCATGGCACAAGTCTTTGATGAGATTCCTGTGCAAGATGTCGTCTCTGATTGTAGGATATGCCCAACAAGGGCATGGCCAGGAAACGAGTATTTCTTTTGTGAGCTCACTTAAAGACTGTGCTGAGAATAAGGATTTGTACCAAGGTAGTAGGATTCATGTTGATATTTGTGATAGTGGGTTACTTGAAAAGAAAGCATACTTGGGAAACATGTTAGTCAGTATGTATGTCAAGTGCGGTGCACTTGTCATGGCACAAAAAGTCTTTGACAAGCTTCTTTTGTGGGATGATGTCTTTGATTGAGGGATATGCCCAACAAGAGCAGGGCCAGGAAACAAGTATTTCTTTTTTTGTGAGATCACTTAAAGACTGTGCTGAGAAGATGGATTCGTACCAAGGCAAGAAAATTCATGTTGATATTTGCCATAGTGGATTACTTGAAAAGAACACATACTTGGGGAACATGTTGGTCGGTGCACCTGTCATGGTGCAAGAAGTCTTTGACGAGATTCCTATGCGGGATGTCGTCTCTGATTGCAGGATATTGCCAATAGTAGCAGGGCCAAGAAACAAGTATTTCTTTTCTGAGCAATAGGATTCATAGTGATATTCGCAATAGTGGCTTCTTGAAGCGAACATATACTTTCCGACCACGTTGCAGTATGTATGTCAAGTGCGGTGCACATGTCATGGTGCAACAAGTTTTTGATGAGCTTCCTGTGTGGGATGTCGTGTCTGATTGCAGGATATGCCCAATAGCGGCATCACCAAGAAAACTCGGGTTGTTTTCAGTAGATTCAAAGAGATGCCTCTCTCCAAACGCAATCACATTAATTTTGAAGGCATCTAGCTTTACGCAATATGCTGATATGGGCATATTGTTAGTCAGGGGTTGTTGAAAAAGATGTTGTGTTTGGCAATCCCTTGGTTGACATGCTTGGTAAATGTGGTGCACTTCAAGAGCACCGAAACTTCTCAAAAAGATTCGTGTCCAGAGTGTGGACTCTTGAAATGTAGTGATTGCAAGATTGGCCCCACAAGAACAGGGCTAGAAAGCTTTAGTCTATTTTCAACAGATGCAAAGTGATGGCCTCTCTCTTAATTGTGGGATTTTTCCCAAAAGGGTAGCGCCAAAAAGCTCTAGGATTGTTTTCGGCAGATACAAAGCGAGGGCTCATGGAGAAAGATGCCGTGCTTGGCTGTGTTTTGATGGATATGTATGCTAGATGGGGTGACCCAAAGACTGTGACTTTGTGTATGTGTATGTGTGTGTGTGTGTGTGTGTGTGTGTGTGTGTGTGTGTGTGTGTGTGTGTGTGTGTGTGTGTGTGTGTGTGTGTGTGTGTGTGTGTGTGTGTGTGTGTGTGTGTGTGTGTGTGTGTGTGTGAGCCTACGAACGAACAATAAGGCAAATTCAACATACCTTGAAACCAAGAACATCAGAAGTAGTGCAGGTAATGGTAGGCATGATAGCAAGAGTGATTACGAAAGTCGGCATGTTTGCAGAAGTCGTAGAATGGATGACGATGACAAAAGGTATACTGATGGAAAGTGGAAGAACAATGTAAGGAAGGTCTAGCATCGGATCCATCCAAGATTGTGCATTGATCCACACAACCAATACCAAAGGTACACTTATATTCCGTATTTTGATTTCCTTTTTGTGATCCACAAAAGTACTTAGATTGCATCATGTACACATTAAAGTAATAAATTTACATAATTTTCATTCAAAAGATTGTAGAAGAAGGTGACAAGGGCTGAAGAATTTTTGTGATGCCCAACAAATGGACACATGGACAATACACCATGGCATGGTTACGTGGAATGATACATGTTTTCACAAAGCATCGGTAATGAGTTCTTCCTTGTACAAATATAGTATATTTACAATAAGAAAGTCCCTCCAGCACTGGAGGAGAAGCATAAGTCCCCCTTCAACACTGGAGGGGATAAAAGTGGCGGGGGAAGGGCACATTCCTTACGGTATTATTATAAATGTGGGGAATGGTGCCAACTCCACACCATACATATGTATGGTTTTTTTTTTTTTTAATGGACACAAGCATCCTAAATGCACGAAGTGCATCTCTCTTCATTTTTATTATAATGTGAAAATTTTCACATCCATACATCTTTTAATGCAACATCTCGTTTATGATGCGAGGTCATAGAGTTTTTGGCGAAAGCTTCGAGGAGAGATGCTATGGAGCCTTCAAAATAAGAGATGATATAAGGTGAAAGGTACAACATTGCTTCTCTTGTTTAATTCACACCATTTTCACAGCAAATCAATCAAGGCATACTAGTTTTGGAGAGAGACCAAGGAGGACCATTCCAACCGGATAAGGTAGGCCAATCCATCATATAGACTTGGGGAACAGCCCCTAAGGGCTACATGTCACACAAATTGTCAAGGGGGTTTGAACCGAAGGCCTTGGACCTAGAGGCTCTTGCTCTATCAACTGAGCTAGCACTCATTCGCAGGTCTCCAGAATGTTTCTTGCTCGCACATTTTTTGTAGAATAATTTACAATTGGGAAACCTCAAAATGAGGAAAACCCATCAAAAAGATCAAATACAAAGGGAAGATTGCAGAAGTGTTCCGTAATGTCAAGGCTCTAAAAGCAAACATAGGAGACTTATAGGAAATGTGGGAATATGTCCCCAACATCAAGAGCAAAATCTAAGGATTGTCTAAGTGAAATCTTGAACGAAGGAAAGAGATCCGCATCATGCTAATAGAACATGCAAAAATTGTGTTGGCGGCCACAAAGACCACAGAGGCCAGAATCTGACCCATGTGAAGAAGACTACAAATCATTGAAGGGAAGTTGGGAGGATGGGAAAAACCTAGAACCGTTTTGTGGAGAATTGTCAATGGAAAGCGAAGGCACATACAGGCTAATATGCAGTCAAGGAAGGCCTTGGTGAAGCAAGAATCCCAAAGCAAGTGTGTGCTGACAGTTTCATCACAAGATGAACATCTAACACAACGAAAAGAGCTGATGTGACGCACACTAGGGAAAGTTACAATAGGGAGAACTCCCAGCAAGCAACACCATAGAAACAGAAGTTCCCTAAGAGGTAAATGGCTCTTCCAAATTGCACTAAGAGCCTTTCTCCACCATTGGTCAAATTTATGCAAAGACCATAGCACACTACAATGGTCAGACGGCGGAGACTCATGCAAGCGAGAAGCATAAACGGTGTTAGCAAAAATGGTAGCAAAATGTGTGTCCCATAAATTCCAATATGAGGCATGACATCCATTGGCTAGAAGCAGAATGGGTAGGAAAATAGCGAGCATGCGCTCAAGCGCGTTCCACACACTAAGGAGAGTTCCAATAGGGAGAACTCCGAGCAAGCAACACCATAGAAACAAAAGTTCCCTAAGAGGTAAATGGATCTTCCAAATTGCACTAAGAGCCTTTCTCCACCATTGATCAAATTTATGCAAAGACCATAGCGCACTACAATGGTCAGACAACCAAGACTCTTGCAAGCAGGAAGCAGAAATGGTGTTAGTAGAAATGATAGCAAAACGTGTGTCCCATAAAGTCCAATCTAAGGCATGACATCCATTGGCTAGTGGAAGAATGGGTAGGAAAATAGCGAGCATGCACTCAAGCGCATTCCATCTTGCCTACACACACACACACACACACACACACACACACACACACACACACACACACACACACACACACACACATACACACACACACACACGGATGAGGCCTTAGTGATGCCTCCCTTTTTGCTAATGAAAAAGGAGAGGTTTTTTGTAGAGCACAATTTTTAATTGTTTGTCCTTCCAAAGGCAATGATGATTTTAAGTGCTTTATGAATTTACTTAAAATTTGGCTGTAATTCAAAATTTTCTATTGGTTGAAACTTAATATTAAGTGTTGTCTCTTGTATGATTAACTAGATTCATTATTTAAGCACATGCTTCATTAAAAAAAGAGGCTTTGTGAGCGTTTTGTTGAATAATGATCGCAAAAATTAGTCTCTCTCTCTCTCTCTCTCTCTCTCTCACACACACACACACACACACACACACACACACACACACACACTGATGCGCTCGGGAGTCAGACTCCCTCGTATAGGATCGCAATCTTGTTGAGGCTCATTGCCATCATTTCGAATCTTGATGTTGGTTGTCCTCTTGATGGTCCCACCATTCGCTAATGTTTTGCTTGTGGTCCTAACTCATCCCTATCGTAGCCCCCCCCACCCCCATTGTGGGAGCTCAAGTGCACGCCTACAACATGATCACCTTTACCTGGCACATCAGGGAATGTTTGGACTCGATTTTGGTCCTTTTGGCATTAGAGAGAGAATGCCATCCAACCAATAGAACTTGTCCTACCGTGATGGTAGCTCCGATTTATCTCATTTCTATCTCAAGATTTTGCGTTTTTAAAAATGATGTTTTTATTGCTTTAAAAAGCTTGGAATAAAAGATACGCCACGATTTGCGCAAAAACATCCTTCTGCCCGGACAGAGGTAGGCCAAACGTGGCATAAATCACATTGAATGCAAGTGCACTTTTCTAAAGGAAGTTTTCATATATTGAAGGTGAAACTCTCTTCCCATGATTTTCTTTGCTTTTCCTCGTCTTCTCTATGTTCCGTCACAAAGCCCATAGAGAAAACAACAATGGAGAGCACCCCGTCGATCGTCTACATCTATTAAGTTACTGGAAATATTCAGCAGCTACGACCTAGACCACGGTCGATGACTATCCACTACAATAACCATTCATAGTTGGGTTCTTTTGCAGACAAGAAGAAGAAAGTGGGTGGGTAACGAATTCGTCAATGGCTACAAAGGACGTTGGTGCAGCCAAAGTTTGTACATGCAAGGAAGTGCTCTATGCCAAGCAAAGGGTGCTAGTAGGTGCAAGACAAAGCATTAAGGTGTTGGAATTAGGGTTGCAGAGAAACACACACACCTTGGAGAAGACGAAGGAAGCTCAAGGCACACAATAGAGAGTGTGTTACTTAGTGTGCAATGGAAAGATAGATAGCCCTAGAGTGATGGGCATATATACAATGCTCGGGGAAAAAAACCTCTTAAAGAGGGAAAAAATGCCCCGGCGGTCCTAGTGTGTTCACACACATCACTACCACATGTATATGGTGACAAATCCCCCTGGAGTGATGCGGTGAACGAGAGCTGGCACATGAGTAAAGGTAAGTGCCATGCCCTGAGGACATGATCAGTCCACAAAGGGGAGTAAGCCCAAAGATTTGCAGAAAGCTTCAAGCTTCTCATGAGACAATGCCTTTGTGAAAAGATCTGCAAGGTTGTCATGTGTTGGCACATAAGCCAAGCTGGTCTCTCCTGATGAGAGCCTCTCCCTGACATAGTGGTAATGCACCTCAATGTGCTTTATGCGAGCATGAAAGGTTCCTTGCAACTGCCAATGCGCTCTGACTATCAATGTAGATAGTGTTGGCAGTGTCTTGTCCAACACCCAAATCATCCATAAGTCGTCTGAGCCATACACACTCAACCGTAGCTGTGAAGACTGCCCTGTACTCAGCCTCACAACTCGAAGTGGCCACAGTAGGTTGCTTCTTGCTCAACCATGATATACATGAGCTGCTAAGCATGAAACAAAAACAACTTGTGGACACTCGCATGTCAAAACAACCAACCCAATCTAAGTTCGAAAAAGCATGTAAGTCTAGCGGCAACGATCCCCCCTTGGGATAAAACAAGCCAAGATGTAAAGTGCCACTAAGGTAGCGGAAAATCCTCTTGACATCCTGCCAATGCTTAGACCCTGGGCTATGCATAAATCTGCTGACCTGTGAGACTGCAAATTGAATATCCGGCCTCATGTTGCATACATAAATGAGGCAGCCAATAGAAGTTTGGTAAAGAGTGACATCAGCAGGATCGCCAGCATAATGTAGACTCAACTTCAAACCTGTTTCCATGGGAGTGGCAATAGGTTTGCAATCCTCAAGTCCAAACTTACATAGCAATGTCTCTATGTAACTTTTCTGACACAAGGCAATACCACCATCACACTGCTTAAACTGTAGCAACAACCCCAAATCTTTCATCTTGAAAGTAGCATTCAAATCAACCTTAAATTCAGCAATATGTATCTCATTTGGTCTAGTGATCAGCAAATCATCGACATAAAGAACCACAATGAGAAGTACATCAACCTCACGCTTTACATACAATGTGCTTTCTGTTGGACTCTTAAGAAAGCCTTGTTTGACCAAATGAGTGTCAGCTTTCTCATAACAAGCACGAGGAGATTGCTTCAACCCATACAAAGCCTTCTTACATATGCACACTTTTTCCTCTTGTCCTTTTATGACAAAACCGCGAGGCTGCGTTACATAAACTTCCTCAAATATGTCACCATTCAAGAAAGCAGTAACAATGTATGATTGATGTACATTCGAACCAAAATGAGCTGCCAATGCACATAGAAAACGCACAGTATTCATACGACAAGTGGGAGCAAAAGTCTCTTCATAGTCTATGCCTTTTTGCTGTGCATAACCCTTTGCAACAAGTCGAGCCTTATGGCGATTAATCTCACCATCGGGCTTGCATTTCAACTTGTACACCCACTTCATACCAATGGCCTTTTTGCCAGGAGGCAAATAACATAAAGTCCATGTGTCATTTTCTATGAGTGCATCATATTCTGATTGCATGGGAGCCATCCAATTTTCTAAATTCTGTGCTTCATCAAAAGACAAAGGCTCCTCAACATCATGCAAGCTAGACACATCCAAAGCCTAACAATCTGATGCATACGATGCATGGCGAGATCCTGAACGAGTATGACTAGACAAAGGTGCATCCAATTTACTGTCACGCAAAGTGTGCACCATCCATTTTGGCATACTTCTAGCCTAATCATTTTCAGCCCTTTCCTCATCAAGTACATCATGTACATTTGCATCAGTAATAGGCTGATCTATAACATTTTCAGAAACCCCCATAGGCTGTACATTTGCCTCATTGGAACTTACATTCGTATTTCCAACACTGAAAAGAGGCAACAAAGTGTCATAAATGTCATGTGAGCTTACATTATTGTCTCTAGTACATGACAGCAAGGGCTGAACAGAATCTTCCACAAACACTACATCCCGTGAAACCAGAATACGTTTTATTTGTGAATGATACAACGTGTAACCTTTACTTTCAGCACTATAACCAACAAAAATACATTTGACAGCCTTATCATCCAATTTTCTGCTTGCACTTGTGGCACCAAAGCATATGCCAAACAGCCAAAAACACGCATGTGCTCAATAGAAGGCTTTCTATCATGCCATGCTTCATATGGAGTAATAGTTTGCAAAGCTTTCGTAGGACACCTGTTAAGTACATAAGTGGCACACATGATGGCCTCAAGCCAAAAAGAAAGCGGCAAAGCTTGACTTTTGACCATACATCGTGCCATTTCCGTCAATGACCTATTTTTCCTCTCAGCAACGCCATTTTGTTGAGGTGTATAAGGAACTTGACATTGGTGTTTTATCCCACTACTAGCCAAAAATGCATTAAATTCATGAGACATATACTCCCCCCCTCGATCGGAACGGAGGGTGCCCATAGTACATTTCGAGACATTTTTAGCCATAGCCAAAAATTGTTTGAAGCACATAAAAACTTCGAACTTCGCTTTAAGCGGAAATACACATGCATGCCTGGAGTAATCATCAATGAAAGTCACGAAGAACAAGTAATTGCCCAAGGACGGAATTTGCATGGGCCCACAAACATCACTATGCACAAGCTGCAACCTGCATGTGGCCCGAACTGAACCATCCTTTGGAAACTTAGAACGCTGCATCTTACCCAAAATACAGCCTTCACAAACATGTTTGACAGGTGCTTCAAGAAGCGGCAAAGAAGCAACCATATCAAATTTCTACAAACGCAGCAAACTGGCAAAATTCATATGACCAAAACGTGCATGCCAAAGTTTTGCATCTGAAATAGCCCTTGAATCTGCAATAGCATTTGCAAAATTTTGTCCACACTTGTCATACAAAGTGAGCTTATACAGCCCACGGCACAAAAGGCCTGATGCAACAATTTCATCACCAAAACTGAGATCATGAACTATACATCTGTCATCCACAAATTTGACTACAAGTCCAAGTCTAGCAAGTGCGGATACAGACAAAAGATTCTTCTTGATCCCAGGTACATAAAGTGCATCAACAAGTGTGAAGGAACTACCATTTGAAGCAGTAAGCACAATCTTTCCAACTCCTTGAACTGGATAAGAGGCATTGTTGGCACAAGTGACATAATTCCCATGAGGGACAGACTCGAGAGAGGTAAAAAATTCACGATGTGAGGTAATGTGCTTTGTAGCACCATTGTCAAAATACCACACAAGTGAATCTGCAACAACTGACAAGCATACATCATGGACAGCAAGATTGTAAGTGCACTCTGCGCTAAAATCCCATTCCGCATCAACATCAGCATCAAAGTCTCCTTTCACAGAAGACTCAACAATGGCTACATTTGTAGTGGAACCAGCATTTGCAGTGGAACCAGCATTTGCAGTGGAACCACCCTCTTTTTTCTTAGCCTCTTTGGCCTTCAACTTAGGACACGACTTGATCAAGTGATCATCAGCTTTACAATAATGGCAACGCATCTTCTTTTTTCCCTTGTCACTAGAATTGACCGAAGAATTGCTGCCAGCAGAAGCATTAGGAACAAAAATTTTGCCACTCGCAACAGAACCATAAGAAGTGGCGGCATTGCTGTTACCACCCTTTCTTTGAGAAGCAATAAAAGCCTGTTCAATTGCACGTTGTCTAGTCGTGTTTTTTCTGGAAAGTGACTCTTGCAACAGCAATGTGCATAATGCATCAAAATTAACAACTTCTGGATTTCCTTGGGTCATAAGTCTCCAAGTACTAGCAAAATTCTGGTAAGAATTTGGTAAGGAATCAAGAACAGTCTGCACAAGGGAACTATCTGAAATGACTTCTCCTGCAGAAATAAGTTGCTCATGATATCCTTGACACTAGCAAGGAAAGTGTCCATATCATCTTCCTCATGCATAATCTTCGACTCCAGCTCTTTACGCAGCAAAGCAATTTTAACCTCATTGTGACTTGCATAAAGACCAGCCAAAATATCCCAAGCCTGTTTTGCAGATTTTGCTGAACAGATGTGAGGAACAATGGTGCGCTTCACAGAAAATGCAATCAATGCATGAGCCTACGCATCTTTAATATCCCATAGGCAAAACAGCTCTAACAGCAGCAATCCTTGCAGCAAGACCTGCAACATCCTCAACATCACCTACATCTTTAGAACCAGGACATACATCAATGCCCTGCACAATATTCCAACGCCCTTTGACACAAGAATGTGTTGCATCATATAAGCCCACATAGGGTAATTGTCCCCATCCATCCTATCCTCGGCAGCAAACATCTTGAACACATCTGTGTTGTTTTTGTTATCCATGGTAAATGTTGCACCTAATGTGAAAACTACCCGAAAATAGGAGAAACGGAGAGGGAACAACACGTGCTATATAGCACAAACCGTAGAAGACTGTAAGGCACCTGTTATGCAGAAAACGGCACTGACAAAAACTCTATATAAAATGAAGAAATAGCCTGTGCAGCACTGCCTGTAGTGGAAACGAAGGACGAAATGAGCCCAAATCAAAAATCTGAGCAGACTTAGCTCTATGAGCTAACCCGAAATATTTGTCGACTTGTAAACGCTCGCCAAAGCTCACCGAAATCGGAGAAAGTAAGCAGGCGTATACTGGAGTAGCCGGCAACTAAGCCCGGGAGGACGCAACCTGCTCTGATACCAATTGTTGGAATTAGGGTTGGAGAGAAACACACACAACTTGGAGAAGACGAAGGAAGATCAAGCCACACAATAGAGAGTGTGTTCCTTAGTGTGCAATGGAAAGATAGATAGCCCTAGAGTGATGGGCGTATATACAATGCTCGGGGGAAAAAACCTCCCAAAGAGGGAAAAAAAGCCCCGGCGGTCCTAATGTGTTCACACACATCACTACCACATGTATATGGTAACATAAGGCAGGTGCAAAAGACCTGGGCAAGCAAGTGCTAGTGGAAGTGTATGCCTGATGCGGCTTTTTAGGTCAAAAAGGCTGAAAAATGCTCGAGTTCGGATGGCAAGTCAAGGTGTACAATTTGTTGAGTTGTTACTCCGGAATGTGGAGTTTGAGATGTTCTAGAATCCGGTCCAGACGGCTCGTTAAACGGAGCCCCGTAGTGAAAGAAAATGCAATATAAAGTTAGAAGGTTTGTGCCCACCTGACGTCATAGGAAGGTGTGCCATCTGGAACTTTTTGGGCCTTGACACAGATCGGGAAGGTAGGACACAACCTGTGGAGACGACAAGATTTGACGACACGTCAATCAGACTCCCGGTTAGCAAGATGTGGCGGGTCAACGTCGAGGGCTAATGCCAAGCAGGTGAATGCAGTGCCTTTCCCAATTTTTGGGCTCCTGATTCAAGCCTCGGTGAAGCCGAAATGTGATGAAGATTGAGAAGATTGAAGTCGAGAGCCGGCTCTACCGTTTGGGCTTTGCAAAAAGGGGATTGGGTACCTGAGCAAAAAATGGTGGCTCTCAAAAATATGGAGAAAAGGGGGTTATTTTGAAGGTTTCAATGGCTTTCAATCACCCCAAGGGGGCCAAGTGAAGGGCGGGTGCCACGTGGCAAGGCAAAAATCCCATATACGCAACAAGGGCTCAAAGGTTTGTGGTATATACTCTACAACGTGACCCTTATGGGGGTATCAGAGAGAGAGAGAGAGAGAGAGAGAGAGAGAGAGAGGTGTCTCTCTATGTGTGGCTATGGCAACCTTCTCACGGCTCTGCGCGCGGTGAGAGCGACAGCCAATGGGCACACAACGCTTGATTTTGGCAGACACAAGTGGCACAGTGGTTGTAGTGGGCAACGTTGCCATTAGTGACGTGGCAGCTCATAAGTGCCTGGTCCTACGTGGCCTTCAAGGCCTCTTTTGGAGAGTGAGAAAGGAATAAGCACACCCCCCCCCCCACTAGCGACTTCGTTGGTGCTCAAGGTAGGGGAGGATTCATGTGGGCATGAGAGAGAGAGAGAGAGAGAGAGAGAGAGAGAGAGAGAGAGAGAATCCAAGTGTCTGGGCAATCCGAGAGAGGGACAGATCCAAGAGCTGGAGTGGGCAATTAGAGGCCAATCAAAGGGACTCCAAGGCTCTCAAAGGGGCAATCCGATCACGTGAAGGAGAAAATCCCAAGGTGAGGAGAGGGGAAGGATTTTGTGTGTGTGTGTGTGTGTGTGTGTGTGTGTGTGTGTGTGTGTGTGTGTGTGTGTGTGTGTGTGTGTGTGTGTGTGTGTGTGTGTGTGTGTGTGTGAGAGAGAGAGAGACAGAGAGAGGAGGTTCGAGCAATTTCAAAGGGCCATCTCAGCCGGTCAGAGAGGTAGTCAAGGGGTTAGATGCCAGTCAAGTGGAAGGTCCCAAGGGGAGTGAGAAAGAAGAGAAATAACAAAATAAATTTAAAAAATAAAGTGCAGGAGGGCTCTAGCGACATCCCTAGTGCCCCCCCCCCTCAAGTCAAGAGTAAAGATCAAATGAAACAAGGTGGATACCCCCCCCCAAAGTTACCAAAGTGAGAAGCAAGGTGGACCAGTCAGAGGCCAGATGCCCAAATTGAAAGAGGACCCCCTATATAAGCCAAAATTTGTACATTTTTAATGTTTTTGGCCATTAGGCTTTTTGCCATGAGGCTTTTTCCCGAGAGTTTTTTGGGACTTTGCAAGGAGCCAAGGTGATTAAGTGTTTTTTCTAAGGTCTTTTTTGTGCAGAGGTGTGTGCCTGCAAAGCCCCAAGTGTGTGTTTTCTTGCACGGCGACCATGTGGGTGCATTGTTTGATGTAAAAGAATTGTACATGCTGTTTTGAGAAATGGTGAGGCATCCATGGTGTTTCTCTCGCATCTTTTCTCCCCATGCCCCCCCTTCTCTACTTCTTCTGCTTGTCTGTGCGGTGCCGGCGCGGATGTGTGTGCCCCCTAGGCCCTTTTTTGAGTGCGGAGTGGAAGTGAGAGAGTGGTTTCATGTGCGGCAATGGTGTGTGGCTTGAAGTGAGTGAAATGTGTGGGTAGATGTGGTGTGCGCAGTTATGCATTGATGTGCATGCGGGCGGTGGCCTGCTAGTGTGTGTACAGAGTTTTGAAGGTGAACTCTAGTGGATTAGGGTGTTGTGTATGCCTTGGGCTGTAGAGAGGTAGTTTGTTTGTGTGTCGGGTGTGTTTCCCCATTCCCCCTCTCCAACATGTGAAAGACTTTTGCCTATCTAAGACGGGGTAGTCGGTAAAGGAAGTGCTCATTGAGCACGCATATATGCACTCTGATCTGCAGCTGCAAGAGGCACCATTGGGGTTTCCTATTAATAGACCTAACTATGTGTTTACTATACTTGATAGCACTCTCTTTTGTGAATTTTATTCTACGATCATTATCTTACCGTTTGCTTTTGTAGATGTTTCTCCCTTTGACAATGAAGATTGGCAGCCAGTGGAGTGCATAATGGGCATCTTTGATGCTTTTCATGCATCACTGGGAAAGCTTATGTACAAAACTAGTGCTAGAAGAGAGCTCACAGAAAGGGGGTCTTCTTCTATGAATTCTTCTACAATGCTCCCCGCTCTACCCATGGCTTCGGCCCCTAAGTCATCTCCCACTTTCCCCACATAATGGTCCAGATTGGCCAATCTCGGCTTTTGAAACTTGTCGGCTTCTCTCTATCAATTGTGTGCCTTTTCCACCTTCTTGGCTTGTTGATATCTATAACCCACATCTCCTCCACCAATAACATGTCTAGTAGTAGTTATTGTAGGAGAAACATTCTCAGTAGGTCCACTTGTCTCCTCTTCATCAATCGCCACCATAGGATCAGTCTTCTAACCCAGCAGCTACGGCATACATTCAAGATCTCACCACATTGCCCACAGAGCACCAGGAAGTAGAAACCATTGCTATCTTGGATAGTGGAGTGGGATTTCCAAGTCCACATACTCATCCATCTCATGGGTAGGATAGAGATTGCAGGAGTTATCATCACTCGTTGGATATTTTGGATTGAGAGATTCATGGGGGAGTTTTGAAGGGGCTTGTTCACCAAAGAGCGTGACTAGAGGGTTTGATGGAGAGTGCATGGATTAACTTTCATAGTACCTTGAATGTGTTGACAAAGTTGCTCCTCGCATCTTTAGTCCACCCTAGATCATTGACTTTTACTAGACTACTCAGGACAACACTACTCAAGCTCCATCAGGAAATTCAGAAGTGCTTACGACCAAACGTTGCAAATAGGCAGGTGCATGTCTCTATCTTGATGCCATTACATGTGCTTATAGACTTCTCCATGACAAAGAGGTTAGAAAGACAGAGACCATGTTCATCTGCAAGTCAAAAAGTTTCCTTGATTTTCTAGATGATGCTTGGGATATCCATGATTCTAAGGGAATTTTGTGCAAGGTGGACGAACAGTCAATTGTGTGCAAGTGTATGATAGCATCACAAAACTTCATAGTTTCTTTCTACTACATAAGGTGGCATCGGATAAAAGGTCACTTGGTAGCTATGGACCATGACATATGTGACGATGCTAGTAATCCCTTGAGGGCGATTGAAGTAATGTGTGAAAATGACCAAGTGTGACAATCTTTAGAATTAGAAGTAATGTCACCCTAAGACAAGTGCAGGAGGATTTTCTTAACAAGGTCGACCTCAACATGCCTACAAAATTTCTTTTCAAGTGCAACATGCAAAAGGTACTATGTTGCATGTCCACTAGTTATTGTGTCTATGTAATTTACATTATCATTGTGATCATGTTAACTCTTCTCCCACTTGTTGTGTTGCAGGTACTCGAGAGAAAGGAAACTACGGTAGTATGTGCACAGGTTGTAGATGGTAGACTGGACATTGTGTGTTGCATAGCTTGATACAAATACCAATTTCACAGATTGTTGTAACAAAGCACTTTACCATAAACCCAAGATGGCATATGAATGCCATTTTCTTAACGAGATGTAGACAACACTTTTGTAAACATTATACAATGATCAATACATGCGAAAATTCTCACCCAATTTTTCATTCAGTGAATATAAATGAGTACATTTTAGTGAGTGTTTTAATGATCTCCAATAGTAGGTGAGGCAGGGGCATGAGGGATAGAGGGTGAGGCAGGGGGGGGATGGTTGTTGTGGGGGTGGTGTTCATTGGTGTGTAGAAGAGGCAAGGGCATCAAATATGGGTGGAGGATGATGAGGGGGTGAGGGCCTAGGAGAGGTACCTGGGGAAATGTTGATGGAAGGGAGGTTGCTACATTGCTAGAGGAGCTACAAGGTATCTCCTAAACAGAGGCCATGGAGTGGGCCTTGGTGCTAGCGGTACAAACGCATCATGCACTCCTTTTGGGCGATGTCGTGCTATGACACGTACATAGTGGGAACGCATGCTACAAGAGTTATCTTGTAATTTTTTAGATACATAATTATCTTTTCTATAATGTACATATGCATATTTAAGTATAATAATAAGCCTTCTATCTCATCCTATTATTTTTCTCAAGGGTAACATATTCTTACTTTACCATTAGAAAATACTATGGGAAAAGCATCAATAGCTCCGCCTCTTTAACTTGGGGCAAAAAGCATTGATTCTTTATTTCTACTATCTCATTATCATTTCACACCCTAGCTAGATCCTATATCTAGGGTAAACTCCAATATATATATATTCTATGTATTTTTCATATTTTTCTTATATTTCTTTTTAATAGCTACTAGGAGGTAATCAAATCCTAGTGGGACACTAAGTGGCATGATTTCAAAGATACACTTATTTTAATGCATTATTACAAGCTTGATTACAAAACTTTGTCAAGGCGCAATGTCATGCTTTCATATGGCATGAGGTGTCCTTTGGAATTAAATGAAAGTTTAAGCTAAGGGGACCACGGGAAGACTTTTGCTGACAGAAATGGACCCTATTTTGATGAATTTTTTACACAAGGTTCCAATGCAAATTGGAAAATGATTTTAAAATGAAAATCGTAGCTAATGAGCTGAAGTTTCTGCCCATATTTTTAATTTTTTATTTGGAGCCACGGTTGAGGAGATATGATCAAAATACTGGACCCTAGTCTGCCCACATCATGCAGGGACAGCTCATTTCCAACTTTTCCAATTCGTGTTCACACTGGCTCCTCTCTTCTTGTGTAAACCCTTGGGGGTTCCCTTCACCTATAAAAGGGGACCTCTTCTTCCTTGAAAGGAACTCAAGCATTCAAGCTATTGATGAGAAGAATTCTTGAGGGAGTGAGTAGTAATGCCTAATTGTACTTAGCCATTAACATAAGCCCAAGCCTACACTTTCTCCTAGAGGAAGACTAGCCATTCTTGTATGCTATCCTTGGAAGATCAACTCTAATCAAAGAAGGTCTTGCACTTGGCGTATCAATCAAAGTGGAGTTCTCCCCTCTTCTTCTCTCTCCATCAATAATGGTGCCAAAGGGTTTGTCAAGTAAGATGTGTTCTACATTGTTGTTTTCTTGATTGCTTGTTGTTTTCTTTTTCATCTCTAATCCAACATATATATATATATATATATATATATATATATCTAATCTCATCTCCTTAACCAAACCTATCTCTCTCACTCTTAGTAATTCATCCTCTCTACAAATTTTAGGTTCTCTTTGCTACAGGTACATCTCTCCCCGCAGTATCCTTATTGTCTACGGGCAAGAATAGGGCTTGGGAGGGAAAATTCTCATCTCTTCACTTCTCTCATATCTACATTTCTCACATACTATCCTAAATGAATAACCCACATGATGATCATTTCTATCGCTTTCACTATGTACAATCTATTAGAATTAACGTATGGATTAGTCGTAAAATACACTTTCAACAACGTATAGTGTTTCTCTTTGGCCCAGAAAGGCTCAATGAAATACTTCTATCACCGGACCCCATTATACTACCTCTGATAGACTATAACTTTTCTTTTGACGTAAGTGTAGTTATCTTGCTATGAACCAAAAGGTTTTGTACACACAATTAATCCCAATCACTAGACAAAATATATATATTATGGTAAGCACAAAACTACAATTCCAAAGAACAATTCGTAGCCTATTTGGTCAGCCAAGATTGAATGCCATTAACTCATCTATTAACCCTTTCATACTACCCATGATACGATATGACCATAGCCTTGATGTTTTCATCTTTGTGTTATTTTGACATTGTCTTTTGTGTTTTTTCTATGTGTGTGTGAGTGCAAGAGAGAAAGAGTGGGGCTTCTTTGATTGCACTGCTTTCCAAATCCTAGTCTTCATGGCATCTATGGTTTAACTCCTTCATATAGTTTTTTTTGAGTTCTCTCACAAACTCTCATAGCCATAAGCCCGGTGCTTTCCCGGCAAGACCGCAAATTTCTTGACAGCGTGTTGTTACAAGGTTGACCATGTACATTGGTCGAGAACAAATCAACATACACATCTGTGTAATCTGCTAGTTTTCTAGCCTATAAAATCATTCAATCCTAAGTCATGGATAGTGATGAACAAAAAGCAGGTGCTTACGCTTCTATGCTCCTCCCCATACATGCGCCCCAATAGAATCTTTGCGCTCATTAACACCCTCTAGCCACAAGAATGCTTGTCTTATTGTTTGGGAACCTTGTAACTCAAAATGTTCATCTCTTTCTATATTTCCTCCTAGGTCAGTGCCTCTAGTGTAGTTACTAGAGCTTTTGAACAAACCTTAAACAATTAGATTAAGTGTCATAAAAATTTCACAAATAGATTGTGACACTCAAGAAACGACTCCATTGACCTTCAAACATTGCCGTGGAAACCATGCCTGGAGTTTTCAAGGTAGCAATGCTTCCGCTCCACAGCCAAAGCAACCAGGCTCCAGTGGGAGTTGGTTTAACAAGTAAGGTCAACTAAGATGCATGTTTCCAACATACACATAGAAGGTAGATTGTCATTAATGAAAACTCTTACTCTTCACTATAAGCTAGCAAAAAAAACTTCGATGTCTCCATGTTGACGGTTTGAAACCAATCAACTACCTCCATCAGTGATGTATTCTCGAATGAGAGAACTACAGGAGTTGAGAACAATAACCTCACCCTGGACATTCCATTCAAGGTTTGAAACCACAAATTACGAGCAAATATATATTCTATCACGCAAAACACATAGTAAACTTGCAACCAACACAAGATGGAAAAAAAACACTAACCACAAAAAATTGTTAATAATTGAGTTGGTCAGCTCCTTGCTAAGGTCCCCCAAAATGTCGATCTCGTGGAGCCCAAAACCAAAATTGAAGAATGTCCACATACCACAATAGCAACAGCAAAATGTGGGTAAAGACACTTCAGGGCATCCACATTGATGGGAATGGGATCGTGCTAGTTAAAGTGGGTGATAGAAAAACATTGTGCACACAAGTTAGTGTGTATAGGCTAGATTGTTGCTCAAGCGAATTAGTCTCCTAAATAGATTAGCTTGGAATCATAAACAAGATCTTGAGTGGTTTGCTAACCCATCACAGGCTTACCAAAGCAAGAGACATATAATGCAAACTTGGAATAGGTTTGTTTATTCATGAAAGGAGCTTTAAGTAGCTCTATAGCCTTACACCATTACATGTTAGATAATTCCACCCTTTTCTCATTCACTCACACTCTAGTGACTCTAAGACAAAGCTCATATCTGACAGTCCTCCCCTTGAGGTTTGGACTAGGACAACACATTGAAGATTCTTTATCCACTAAGAATGACACATATATCCACATAGGATGTCAATACATATCCACAAAGGATGACAACAAGGTATCCACACAGGATGAGAAAGTGAGGCTATAATCTTCACAATATGTTGTCATAGTAGACAAGGTTGTTCTTGACTTTGTATTCTTCTTCTTCTTCCACCACATGAGTTGATCCTCTCACATGTTTCTTACCTTTGTAGCTTCTAAGTTGTTGTTGTTTCCACTGCTGCTTTTGCTGATTTTTCCTCCCTCCAAAGTGAATTTTGGAATTTCCCCATGGTGCCTTGGAGTGGTCTTTGCACTCCAAGGCTAGTGGTTGGAACTCTATACATCATAGAAGCTCTTTTTATTTTGACTTAAGTGCATGCAAATATGGATGCAAGAATTTGTACAAGATGCAAAAATAAAATTTGTGCGAACTCATGTAAACTAAGTGCATAACACGTGGAAACTTCATGATAATCCTTTAGTCCTCCCCTCGGGCTTGATCTCATCATAGATGTCTTAATAGGCATGGCATACATCATATAAATTTGTGCTTGGATATAAATATTTTGACTTTGAAATTCTCCCGAAAGGCTATTCCTTTGCTCGTGTGGTACCTCTTCACCTTTTGAGTGAAGCCCCCTTCACAACAAAAGTTTTGAACTTGTTTTAACTTCCTTTGTTTTATAAATTCTTTTTGATGCTTATGTGTGCTCTTGAATGCCTTTGGTGTGCTCTATGTAGATGTAGCCCATGAGAAAGGGGGCTAATGGCAAGAGGCTCAAATGGTTATAAGGCCCTTGCAAGAACTCGTTTGTGAGAACCTTGGCTTGAATAAATTTGATTTTAAAGTAAAACAAGAAAACCAAATCCTCTGTATAACAATGTTGAGAGATTATTAAATGGTGATATTTGTGTAGAAAAAAAGACAAGGCTTGCAAGCTGGATGGGAGCGCATGCCTGGGGCTAGGGAGCGTGGGCCGGAGTAGTTGAGCAGAGGTCTCTCCGTGTCAGACGATGAGGGTTTGTAGCAAGCTTTCCACTCACACAAAGCAAGGTAAGCAGTGGATTGACCTTCACCATCGCTTCTGGTGCAGATGGGCCAAGGCAGGAAGATATGAGTAGCGGTGCAGCCGGTTGGCTCTGGTGTAGTCGCACCCAAAGCCGATACTTTAGCCTCCGGTTGCCCCTTTGAAATCCCTTGGCAATTGGGAGCCTTCCTTTAGCCTCAAAAGACAAAAAACTCCTCAAATTCAGGGAGTTACACACGTACTCAATAGAGCAGTAGACCCAAAAAAAACACTTTTGTTCTTCCTCCACCATAAAAGGTACTTTGCCTTGTTGCAAAAACCCTACATACATGCATGCGTGAAGTCACACACACCTAATTATAGAAAAACTTGGTGATAGGGTTAATGGAGCTCCTGCTCCCAGGGGCTCGTATTGTAGAGCTTGAAGGTTCTATGGAAACCTTGCGAGGAACACTTTGGGATGAGGTGAGCAATGCATGGTGATTGCAAAATAGGAGAGGTTAATTGAAGATGCAAACAACTAGAAAATTGGCACCAAAATGACTAGAAATGCAATAATGGATACTAATCCTTGCCCTAATCAAGCCTACCATGAGTGTTGATATGTGGGCATGAGCAGTCATAACGTAGCTGTCTTGAAATAGCTTAGAAAGAAGTCTTCGTTGCTTCATGGAGGCAACCCATCACATTGCAAGACCATTTGAAATTAAGGTTGTTTTGGTCACAGATTTCATGAAAAACTCTCTAAAAAGGTAGCTTTGGTATAGCTAGGGAGATATGTTTTTGGAGCTTTTTGAGCTCTAATAGCACACTTCAATTTTGCTCATATCTCTTCCTTCTCATGATCTCCAATAGACAACGTAGAGTTTTTCATGGCACATGTGACGTTGATGCTTGATTAGCATCAGACTGAGCCATTTTGGACGATCCTTCACCCTGGTAAACCTTACTGGCAATCTGCTTCATACAAGACATCAAGGAATGGCTAATGACGTGGGAATTATGGAGAGTGGAAAGAAAACAAGTCAAATGAGTGCCAAGGTAGGTCAAACATGATTGTGGGGGCTAAGAGAGAGAACTGATATGAAATAGAAAAAAGCACTTGAAAAGAGTGAGTGGGACATGTTGTATAGAGCACACACACATAATTATGACATCGAGAGGACGGTTGTTGCCATGATGATGCTCATAAATGCAATTCATGGTGCATTGGGAAGTGCTCGGCCGAATGCATGGATGACATGTGGTAGTACATTGTGGGTCTATATATACACACACATACATATATATTTTTATATGTGTGTGTTGCAAGATCACGGTACAGAGTGAGGAGAGGTTGACCAAAAAAGGTACATAGGGATCCTCGTGTTGTGCCACTACAGGAAGTCGTATCGAAATATGATGAGGTGTGAGATGTTTAACAATCTCACTCTCCATTGCATTGTGTCATGACTTGTACACGTGGCAGTCGCGTATACGCGATGAGGTGTGAGATTTTCAACATAACCACGGCCAATCGAACTGTGGTGCAACTAGTACACATGGCACTCGTGCCACAACGCGATAAGGTGTAAGATGTTCAACATAACCACGGCCTATCATGTTGTGTCACGACTACCATGTGGAAATTGCACCACAACGTGATAGGCCATGGGTATGTGTAGCGTTTCACACCTCACCACCTTGTGGCCCGATTGCCTATCATGGCAAAACGTGAGGAGCATAAGGTATATTTTCACTGCAACATGCTCTCGTGTTGTACTGCGACCTTGCAATATACACACACATAAATAATTACATATTTATATGTATATACATACACATATGTACACACACATATACATCCAAATATTTACACATATACACCCAAATATTTACACACACACACATATATACATACATATGTGTGTATAGATATATACATGTATATATACATTCTCATTTATTTTAATATATGTATAGGTATATGTGCAGGGCATTAATTTCAATAAAATCAAACCAATGATGAGTGTGGCCGGGATGTCAATGGCAATGATCAGGGTGGCTGTCATGTCATTGGACATCATGACCTTTTGTGAGAAGCTTATAAATAAGATTCAGTTGTGTCCATAATCATCTAAGTGAATTGAGCATGCACCCCCATTTTTCACGTCATATTTCTTAATCACTCCCTAATTCTCATTGTGTCCCATATCGTCTAAAATGGACCCTTTCCAGATCAAGATTGAAGAGGAGGTGCCTTGCTCTCAGGAAATTCCAAACGACAAACTATCTTATTTTCTCTACCGTATTGGCCTCCATCACCACAAGGAAAAAATCAAGCCAATGTTTAATCTGGAGTTCTTATTGCAAGAGTGGATAGCTGTCAGGCACAACTTTCTTGCAAAATTTGAGCACACCTACTAGCAACAAACTACTGGTAGAATAGTTGAGATGCAGGGAACTTTGTGCATACGAAGGACATAAGTTCTGATCCCTCAAAGAAAAAGATTTTCTCAAGGAGATGGTCGAAGCTTCCAATGCATATGTGAAGAAATGACATCAAAGGCACCCTGCATAACCGCAAATGTTGGATGGTTGAATACTATGCAGGTTTCATTCTATACTTGCACATTACTTGGGACAGTATGTGGATACAGCAGAGGAGGCACCCAGCAATGGTCTGTCTGGTGACAAATTGGTGCCTCATCAAAGTGGAGCCTTATAGGTTTTAGAGGGTGTACAACTTCTAGAAGGCGCTTTGCCTACAAGTGTCCTTCCTACCATCCGATGGGTGATTTGCAATATGTAATGCTCAATGATTTCATGGAGCTTTTTGACTTGCGAGAGGACTACGATAGGTTGCAAGATGCGGAATGTCATAGAAATAAAATATCTCACTTTACCAACTGATTTTCTCATATTAAACTGATCATTTAATATGGGAAGATAAAAGGGGAACAAGAGTTAGGATATAGATATGTGCTTCTAGACCTTCCTCAATAGGGGACCAAAAGGAGAAATGGTTGCATCTCAATTGCGGTCCAAAAGGAGACGGGCTACCAAAGAGAAATGGGCAATAAGTGCTTCTAGGTTTACCTCAGCAAGGGACCAAGAGGAGAGATGGTTACATCTCAATAGGGGTCCAAAAGGAGGTAGTCTATCAAAGAGAAACGTGCAGCTAATGGAGCTTAAAAGACCTTAGGGTTAGCTTCAAAAATCAGTGTTAAAAAATCCTTTGACTTAAGCACGCTAGGGTTGACCTTGAGGTGGGAATCCTACCCAAGCATGAGGTGCCTGTCGTGCTTGGTAACTAAAGTGCTTAAAGTGTTTATGGAACCTTTCTCAAGATTGAGGTGCATATCATGCTTAAATGACTAAGGTTCTCATTGTGTGGAATGCAAAGTGCAAGAGCTCCATCTCCTTCTCCAAGCTTGTTGAGAAGTGGAGAGCCTACACCAACAGTCTTGGCTATGGAATGCAAATCCAACCAAGATCCATGCTTCAATGCTTAAGCTTTCCATCTTCTTCATCTTCATTACTATGCTATTATGCTATGATAAGCAAGAAGACTGATGATAAGTGGGGAACTATTTCTTTCTCCTATGGATGATTCTTCTTCCTCTTCCCTACCCTCATTCCCTGCTAGCTCTTTCTACCTTCGAAGGTGTTTGAGGCCTTGGGGCTGAGGCTTGGTATAGTTAATGCTTTTTGCAAATTTTATGTTATGCATGAATCTTTCCATCTTCATAGCATCACCAAGGTCACAAGGAACACAAAGATTGTATTTTACCAAAGTCTCTCTTGATGGGAGAATCTATAATACAAACGCCTTTTGGAGGGGGGACCGGCTCCAAGTAAATCCGGTTCTCAACTATTGTCATGTTCTCTAATACTCTCTCTCTTGCAAAAGTATTGTTCATGCCAAGTTAATTAAGTACTATGTTTATGTTGCTACCATCAATTAAGTTCACCCTGTCATAATAATCAATATCTAATTCTCCTAAATGATTTTCTCATATTAAACTGATCATTTAATGTGGGGAAGGCCAGGGGAGAAAAAGCTAGAATATTGGTTAAGCTAGCAGACCGGCCACAGTAGGGGTCCAAAGGAGGGAAAATAGGGATCCAAAGGGGGGGCCATCTGCAAAAGATCCATGTGCAACAATGGGCTAAAAAGACCCTAAGGTTCAGCCCATTAAGACTTCCAAAATGCTAAGGTTCCAAAATTCAAAGGTTGTGTCCAAAAGGTCAACCCTAGGGAAAATTGGATGCTTAGTGTGTGTACAAAAGTCTTCTTCAAAGCCTACAAAGGAGGGGGCGAGCCCATTTAGTAGGGGATGAGAGAGAAAGCCACACACACACACACACACACAGGCTCCCTTTACACAAAGGGAATTAGGGACACATGTCAGCTCCCTAGGCCAGATGCCCACAAGGGGTGCCCAATTCCTATTGGAAGACCCTTGAAGTGGACCAATGAGAATTAAGCTAGAGTAAATCTAGTTTAATTAATTTAAAAACATTTAATAAAAGAAACCAATGAGAATTAAGTCTCCTAGAAGACTATTGGGCAGTCTCCCAAGGGGTCCAATGAGCATTCAGGAGCCCAATGGCTTGCCTGATTCCTATTGGCCAGGAGGCAAAGGGATCCAATGAGATTTTAGTTTACTTATTTAATTACCTAAAGCTCTCAAAAAAGGGAAAAGGGGGACACATGTCAGAAAGCTATCACTTATGCTGCTTAACACCCATTGGCTTGACTTGGGGAGGTCCAATGAGGCAAAAGCTAGACCAATTTAGCAGGAAGGGCCGCCCAAGAGAGAGGGGGGGCTGATTTTTGCTTGGTATTGACACACACACTCTCACACTTGACCATGTGTGAAGAAAGAATACTCTATCTCCTCCCAAGCTTTAATGGAGAGCTCATCACCTACTCCAAGATTGTGAGATAGAAGCCTACATCAACACTCTCTCGGCATGTGGATGCAAATCCAACCAAGAGCCAAGCTTCAATGCATGCTCATCTTCTCTACCAAGCTCATTACTAAGCTAATCTATGCTAATATGAGTGATTATGTGAGGAGATGTACATCTTTCTCGTAAGATACTCCTTCTTCCTCTCAATCTACTCTCATACCCTGCTAGCTCTCACCATCTTCGAAGGTGTGCGAGGTCTTGGGTCTGAGAACGGGGATAATTCAAGTTGTGTTTGTTAACACTAGGTTGGTCTTAACACTAGGTTTTGCTTAGTCCATGAAGCTTCCATCTTCATTGCACTAGCTAGTCTTGAAGGAACACAAAGAATTGTATTGTACAATGTCTCTCTTGATGGGAGAAACCATAATACAAAGCCTTTTGGAGGGGGGACCGGCTCCATGCAAATCCGGTCCTCAATTGTTGTCAATAGCTTAATTTCTCTCTCTTTTGAAAGTATTGTTGATGCTATCTAACTAGGTGTTATGCTTTTTGTTGCTCTCTCCACCCAAGCACTCTTGTAATTCTCATTAGGAATCTATTCTAATGAAATTCAGGCTATGTTCATGCTAATTTCCGCTACACATAAGTTATTAGGCCATTAAATGTTACACACCCTCTATGTTCTCAAAGTGATCTCACAAAAATGCTCACTCTAATTTTCTTAATTTCGCTATCCTCAAAGTTCATAGGCCATTTCCATTACATTGGTATCAAGGCATTTGGTTTCTCTTTTCTTTCTTAATAAGAGAGGTCCTTAAGTAGCCTATTGATGGTTAATTTTGTTAATTATACTAGGGTAAGTGGGACTGGGATCTATTATTGGTTTTGTTGAGCCCACTATGTGGGATGTGGTACACACCTCGGAGATTTGGTCTTAATAATGGGGTCTTTTTAGACTTGCCTACGGCTTTACTATTATTGAGCCATAATGTTGGGAGAAGAGGGGGAGATCGACCGCTTAAACTATTCAACACAAACTCCCAAGCATCACCATCAACCTGTCCACCGCTTCTTCCAATTTCCAAGCACACACACACACACACACCTAGACTATGACACACACAGTGAACATAGAATTGACATAGGCATGCTTGTAAGAGAGTGTAAGAGATGTGTAAGGGATGGAGACTAGATTAGAGAGTACACAGCAAAATAACCATAGCATAAGAGAGTAGAGAGGAGAATCTGCAAGAGAAAGGCCTAAATCTAGCCCCAAACTCCACGGTACCTCTCTTGTGGAGTTGGTACTTAATATATTATTTTTTAGTTTAAGGTGCCAAAAATTGAGGCCCCTCTTTTTACAACCACTTCACTTTTGTAAATGAGTGAAGCTCATTAGTTCTTGCATGACCCATAAGGGGAGTTCCCACTACAAATATTTACAAAGCCATAGTGGCTTATTGAAATGAGATTCTAAAATACTGTGCAATTATAAAATGGCCAAGAGTAATTGCCGGCGCCTCTTTATCAACTCCCCGCATTCCACTCTACAAAATCATCATCAACTCAATTAGAAAATAAATAGATAGCACATAATTAACCATTACGCCAGCTATCCCAATTGCAGCTAACCACTACAACAGGAGGGTGCCCAGTCTCGTAACACATAAGAAGTCCAAAAGGAGCTATCCCTTGGCAATTCTGCTATGATAGACCCACTCCACTACTCTCTATAATTAACCAATTCGCGTCGTGGGTGTAGATGCTTAAGTGCCAATTTTCAAAGGCTAAGAGGAGTAGAAACTAAGGTTATGAATTGCCAAAGAATACACTAAGTAAACACATAAGTATAAGTAGAATGGCTGACAATAACCAAGAGAGTAGAATGAACATTGATTTTTCACATGAAGGTGCTAATGATGATGCCCCCATGTTTATCAATTATCTTGTTACTAGGCTGCATCAAGCTATGGGAAACCCTGCTTTGTAAGCTGAAGTTACTCAACAATTTTGTGTTTATGGGATTTTCATTACTCTCCAAGAGGAGAGAGACCTTAGGAGGTCTCTTGATGATACTTTTAAAAGAAGACTCTCTCCCATAAGAGAGTAGGAATCCATAGAACGAGAAAGAAGCAAATCCCTAAGTTCCTCTGAAGATGTGGCTCCACGATGATGGTGATCTAGACGGTCGCCAACTCCTCCCAAAAAGGAAATAGTCAACCCAAAGGCCTTCTCCTTGTCACTCTGAAAGGAAAGAGAGGAAACAAAGGAAGAAAAAAAGCAAGAAAGAGGTCAACCCCTTCTCCTTCTTCTTCACCTTCCTCTTCTTCCGACAAAAGCAATAGTTATTCTTTTAGAGAATACAAGAGGAGAGGACATCACAAAACTGACCCAACATGGAGAAGGTCCCAAAAGCTCAAGAAAGAAGGGAGGAAAGAGTATCTCTTTTCTTACCTATGATGGCACCTTTGGTGCCACCAACAAAGTATTGGCCTTCATCCAACAATTTCATGCGGCCTTTGGAGACGAGGGCTTCATGGAGTCCTCCAAGCTACACCATGTAGCTATGCACTTCCAAAAATCTGCTCGGCAATGGTGGGCTAGCCTTTGTGGCAACAATGAAGCCCTAAAGATATGGAAAACTCTACGAGTTTCCATGATGAAGCAATTTCTTGCAAGCGATGCCAAGGACAAAGTGCTCACTGAATGGTGAAGTTTGAAGCTACTCTTCAACAAGTCTATCCACAAATATGTAAAAAAGTTTTGGGATTTACATCTCAAATCTACAGTCTCTCAAAATTGGATAGACTTTGTCGAACAAAAGCAACAATTTTGTGCAAGATTACCTGATGAAATGGCAGTGTATGTCAACTCACAATGGCCTAGCACTATCATCCACCACACTATGGTTGCTTCAAGGATCAATTTCCAACAAGGGGCGAGAAGAAATTTCAAGCCCATGGAAAACAAGGATCAAAATGAAGCTAAAGGGAAGAGCAATGCTCAAAACTCTTCCCAAGCTAACACCAACACCAACAACAATAAGGCCAAGGAGAAAGGAGCTTACAAGGTGAAAATAAACTCTCTCTCGAAGAAATAGAGGCCTTTTGTAAAGACCATAAATGCATGGTTTTTGTTCTTCCCCAAGAGAAATGTACGCAATGACACTCCTAGAGCTTCCATGGTTGAAGCTCTAAAAGAGGATACTCATTGCAAAGGCTCATTCCTATGCTTGGGAAAAAGTAAGGGAGCATGATGTCTTAATCTTGTTTGACTCTGGCTCTACTCAATACTTCATATCAACAGACTTGGCCACCTAGTTAGGCATTCAAGCTTTTGAGATGGGAGATATTGTAATTGTTGACACGGCTTTCAAGGGACAACAAGCTCCATTACTCCCTTGATTGGGAAGTTGAGACTTCATGTCCAAAGCTACGTTAACAAAGAAGACTTTTTTATCTCTCCTCTCCAACATCAGGATGTTATCCTAGGGGTACCATGGTTCAATCGTATGGCTGCCAACATGAAGTTCCTTGAAAGGAGAATCTACTTCACCTACAGGGAAAAGAGCATGTACATAGAGTCTAACAAGTTGGGGAACGCCATATCCCTGGTAAAAATATGCTTGCTTCTTATAAGTCAATGAAAAGCTCTAATTTTTTTGTATATGATTTTTGTTAGAGAATTTGTAGATGATTCTAATGTTTTCACAAGTAGCAATAAAGGAAAAAATTTCTAAATGGATTCCAAGATGTTTTCATTGATGACATCCCTAGTGAGCTACCTCCAAAACAAGGGGATGATGACCATGTAATAGAGCTTCTGCTAGGAAGCTCACCGCCTAGTAAACCTTCTTATTGAGTTTCACAAGCTCAACAAGAGGAGATCATGAGGCAAGTGCATGAATTGGTGGAAAAAGGGATGGTGAGGCCTAGCTCCTGTCCATTCTATTCACCAATACTGTTAGTGCAAAAGAAAGATGGTGAGTAGCGTTAAATGGTAACCTTGCATTTGAACTACATTTCTACTCAAATGTATATATTTTTTATCAAAGTTTTAACCTAGTGTTCATTCTCTCTTTCCGTAATAGCCTTTTTCCATACAAACACCTTACCCTTCTTAGATCTTTATGCATTTACATCATATTTCTCTCTTCATGCTAAATGTAAATAGTAAACTTAATTCTACTCTCCTAGTTTTTTTACTGCATATTCTTTTAACTAATTACCTTTACTAATTTAAATAGCTATCTACATCCCATAATTTGTAAATAAGTAATTCATGGGCACTTACCTTACCCATCTTCTCTCAAGGGTAGGGTTAACCTTGTAGGCCTTCCCTTCCCCACCACTATGTGACCCAACTCTTGGATCATTTACTTGTATTGGTCAACAAATCTTAAATATAATGTATATCCCCAATAAATCAAACTTTATTGGAGCCTACCTCATTTGTTTAAGGTGGATTCTCTTTTGAAAAAAGCATGCTACACCTTGGATGCATGCTAAAGGGCCCCCTACAAGGAGACTTGGTTCAAAAGGTGTTTTGGATGCATCTTGAACGCCTTAGCTCGTGTGTATACTTTATTAACACTCCAAAATCAGCTTAAACACTTTGAGAAGGTCAAATTTGCCTTTTACAGCACCCAATTCTGAGTTACAGGCTGAAAGTTATGGTGAAAACAAGGTGCTGCGGACACTGTTACTGCAGGTCAAAGTTACAATCAGGTAAACCACAAAGGTGAAAAGTTTTCTTGACTTCTCCAACATTCTAAAATACCAATGGGGAGTTAAAAACCACTTGCATGTGGAGGGGTCGGCTCAAGATGCTTCCAGAGACACAACAAACACGATGGGGACACTCTGCAGGAGCCACTGGAGGGACATCATGGTGGGGCCCACATACATTATCAACCCTTATGGAGCCTCCACAACTTAAAAGGCTATTTTTAATGAAAAAATAAGTCCCTTATTTGCATAATTGAAGGAGTGGTCAAAAGGGAACCTAACTATGGTTAATTACCTACCCTAGTCAAGTTTAACCTAACCCAAGGTCTTGTACAGCTATAAAAAGGCCCTTTGGCAAGCACAAAAATACACACACCTACTCCATTGCTTCAAATAAGCTCCTCTTAGGTTAGGGAAACCCTAATATCTCTCCCCTCTTGTCTCCGTATCCATTTCCTAAGCTCGTTATCATAAGCGGCACCATAGAGAGAGCATCAATATGCTATTGCTACCATTCTCTTGCAAACATTTCTCTTACCATACTCATCCCTAAATAAGGATTGTAGATTCTATATAAGAGCAAGTATATCAAGTTCAATGATCTATCTCATGGTTTTATCAACAAATTGTTGCAATTGGGGTGTCGTCGTCACACTTTTGCTCTAAACGCATGTAAAATTGGTAAGCATATTTAGGCAGCTTCTCATATTTTGTGCTCATTGGGTTGCTTGTTTGTTGAGAAAGTTTTTTATGCACCATGGCGTCTATTTGCTTGGCTTCTCTCCTTATGTTGTGTGTAAGTAAGTCTTGGGGCTGCATAGATGGAGAAGAGCTCTCTATGCATGCCGCCTTATGTGTGTAAGTAGTCTCTTCTTTTGGGAAAGGAAAGGAGTTGTCAAGTATTTGTGCGTTATGGTGTTTTGAGTTTTGAGGTTTTGTGCTTGCTTTTCTTAGAAGTATATGAGCACTAATATGGTGAAGGTCAATCTTCGCATGTGAGTTTGTGCAGTGTTCAAAGGGATTGCTTAAGGAGTGTGTGTTGAATGGTTGAAGGGCATTTTGTGTTGAAGCACATAAGGAAGGTGTGAGTGTGTGTGTGTGTGTGTGTGTGTATGTGTGTGTGTGTGTGTGTGTGTGTTGTATATGGTTTGTTTTGGTTTCCTTCTTTCTCCATAAAAGAGGGTGGTGCCCCTAAGAAATATGTGTGTGTAGGGTCTCACGGAGTGGTTGTCTGGTGGGAGCCTTAAGTTGAGCCCCATCTCAAAAAATCCGCTCTCATAAAAGTGGAGCCCCCACGGAGGAACTTTCCTAATTGCCTTCTATTCTCCTCATGAACAATAGAGTTGCACCATATGCTTTTCATTTTTCACAACGCATCAGAATTAACATTTGTGTAGATCGCAAATTCTTTTACCAACAACGCATTGTTTTTATGTTTGGAGCAGAAAGACTTGGTGAAATCTTGGCATCTCCACATCCCATCATTCTTCCATTCATTAATTATGATGATTCATTTGATGTCCATGTTTTTATTTTGTTTTGAGGCAGGGACAAGAGGCGCTTAGATAGCGATCCACTCAAAGGAAACTTTCTTCAAGAGAAAGAAAAAGGAGAACACATTGTCACATGAACCAACCTAGAGCTGCTTCTCCTTTTACACCCATAGCTCGTCAATCTGTGCACATCATAATTGCTACAAAATTTAGATTTCAAGCAACCATTAGGAGAATTTTTGGACCCACTCGCCTTAATGAAATTAATGCCTCAATCAACCCTTTTATTTTGCCTATGATAAATCATGAACTAACACTTGATGTATATATTTTCATTTTGATGTGATCACTCATCGTAGTCAAAACTTTGTGGTACACAAGCCTCCTTGTATTGTAAAAATGTCAAGCACTTTTCCTACCTTTCATTCTAAAACTGGTGAGGATGCACAAGAATTTCTAGATAATTTGGAGATGGCACACCTCATCTCTGGGAGAGATCAGGAAGAGGTAAAGCTGCGTGCTTTTCCACTCGTTCTCAAAGGGGAGGCTAAGGTATGGTACGAGGCCTTGCAACCTCAAAACAAAACCAATTGGGAGAGGCTACGTGCAATTTTTCTTGCCAAATTTGGGCAAGGAGATACTCCATAGGGTCTTTGGAAGTGTCTACTTAAACATAAATAGGTATTACTTGAAGACTACCCATCTTATGAGGCCGTTTTCCTTAACCTATGGGATAGATGGGAGGCTACCTTACAAAACCAAGGTGGTGCACCAAACTTTCTAAAGAAAGATAGGTTCATGGATGGCTTGTATCCAATTTTGAAGACCAAGGTAGAGTTAAAATTCCCATCAACATTTGAGGAAGCACGTGAGGTGGCCATGGTCAAATTCAAGAAGTTAAATTTTCAAGCACATAGAACAAGGGACCTGAATGAATTCATTGAGAGGGATTCTTCACCAAGCATGGGAGCACAAGTTAGGGGCTCTCTTGCCCAAACTTCACAAATAGGGGAAGGATCACAACAAGAGATCTTGCAAAGATTTACTCAATAACTAGAGAGTCTCACCTTGAATCTAGTGTAGGGCCTACCCCAACAACGACAACCAAGAGAAGGGAATCGCAATCAACGACGTCAAGCACAAGAGTTGAGATGCTGGAATTGCAACGAAGTTGGTCATGGCATGTATAATTCCCCTCACCCTCAAAGGCTTCCAGGGGACATATACCCTCCTAGACCCCCTCCGGTCATGGTGCAGCAAAAGCATGCTCAAGCCCCGTAAATTCTTCATCGACCACCACCACCTCCAGTGGCAAACATCCCTCCTGTCCCACGAGTGGAGGAAGAGAGAGGAGTAAGCGTCATAAAGCTGGAAGAGGAGATAGAGGTGAGCCCTATACATTTTGATGTTATGCCAGCAGAAAAGCGCACAAGAGCACACAACAAGGATGAAGACACAAGGAATGAAGAGTCAGAACCTACAAGGAAGGAGAGGAAGAAAAAGTCAAAGAAGGAGGAAGGAGGCGAGAAGCAGAGGTCAAGGCGAAGGGAGATCGGCATCAACGATTTTCCATTAGGAAAGAATATGGAACCCTATGAAGGAGTACGAGCGGAAGTGCGACACGAGAGACAGTGCGAGAAGAAGAGCATGACGATATGGTGAACTCGCTCTACTGTAATGTGTAGAGCATAGTGAGTTCTAATTAGGTTTTTACAAAAGAATATGTGTACATACCTGGCGGCACGCCCACTTACCTGGGCGACCACATTGGGCTTTATACCCCAACAACCTCCCACTAAAAGTCCAATGTGGTACTTTAAGTGTGAGAGAAGCTACTATACAAGCTAATATACAAGAGATGTAGAGAAGTGATGTACTACCCTACACCTAACTGCTTGCGAAAATGCGCAAACCTCTCTGAGGTAAGTCCTTTTGTAAGTAGATCAGCAGGATTTTCTGTGGTGTGAACTTTGACAAGCTGAAGTTGCTTATCCTCGAGCATTTCCCTGATGAAATGATACTTCACATCCACATGCTTTGTCTTTGAGTGATAAACTGGATTGCGAGCCAATTGTATAGCACTTTGACTATCACAATATAACACAGGCATCTCTTCTTTGATTCCCAAATCTGTTACTAGTCGATTAAGCCAAATTGATTCTTTGCATGCCTTTGATGCTGCAACATATTCAGCCTCTATAGTAGACTGAGTAACACAATCTTGTAATCTAGAACGCCATGATACTGCTCCACCAGCCAATGTAAAGACATACCCTGACGTAGACCTTCGGTTGTCTAAGTCACCTGCATAATCTGAGTCTGTAAAACCCTTTACACTTAGCTCCTGACTCCCATAGCATATACGCATACTCTTTGTAGCTTTCAGGTATCTCAATATTCCTTTCACTGCCTCCCAATGTTTCTTGCCTGGGTTTGACATATATCGACTTACTACTCCCACTGCAAATGCAATGTCTGGGCGAGTAGCAATCATTGCATACATCAAACTACCCACTGCAGACGCATATGGAATCTTATCCATTTCAGCCTGTTCTTCCTCAGACACAGGACAATCTTGTTTGCTAAGTTTCACATATGGTGGCAATGGAACACTCAGTGCCTTTCCCTTCTCCATATTGAAACGTTGCAAAACCTTGTCAATATACTCTGTTTGAGATAACCAAATCAACTTCTTTGATCTGTCTCTCTCAATGCGCATACCAAGTATATGACTTGCCTCACCCATGTCTTTCATGTCAAACGATTTTGCCATCTTTGACTTCAAAGCTGAAATTTCTTCCAAGTGCTTTCCAGCAATCAACATGTCATCCACATACAAAATAAGGATCAGCCAACTTCCATCCTTAGCTTTCTTTGTATATAGACAGTGATCGAACTCACTACGTTTGTAGCCTTGAGAAAGCATAAACTTGTGGAATTTATGGTACCATGCCCTCGGTGATTGTTTTAAGCCATAAAGACTCTTTAAAAACTGGCATACCCAATCTTCCTTGCCTTTCTCAACAAACCCTTCTGGCTGCTGCATGTAAATTTCCACATCTGAATCACCATGCAAGAACGCTGTCTTGACATCCATTTGGTGCAACACCAAATCTAATATGGACCCCAATGCAAGAAAGCATCTCAATGTAGTCATCTTGACCACCGGAGAGAAGACTTCATCAAAGTCAATGCCTTGTTCTTGCTTAAAGCCCTTGGCAACAAGCCTTGCTTTGTACTTTGGCTGACTATCATGAGCGGTGATCTTATACCTGTAAACCCATTTACAAGGTAGATCCTTTTTTCCCTGTGGTAATTTAACTAGCTTCCATGTCTTGTTTTTATGCAGAGCTGTCATCTCTGACTGCATGGCCAATTGCCAATTCCCGGAGTCCTTCATTTGCACTGCTTCCTTGTAACATGAAGGCTCATTGCAATCAGTCAACATGACATAGTTCATAGATGGAACAAACCTATCAGGAGGTCGCGTGACACGTCCAGATGTACGCACAATAGGTGGCTCAGGCTCAACCACAACCTGTGGTTCCACTCTATCCTGTCCTTGCTCCTCTTGAGCCCTGACATTTTGTCTTGCACGTGCAGGTCCATCTTCTTGGAAGACAACTCTTCTAATCTCCTCAACCCTCTCTGGTTTAGAATGATATTTGGATTCATTAAAGTGAACATCATTGCTGCGAAAAACCTTTCTGGATTCGGGATCCCAAAGTCTGTACCCCATCTCACCAGAATTACCATAGCCTAGAAAGATGCACTTTCTACTCTTTGGCTCAAGTTTGTTCCTAAATTCCTTTGGAACGTGAGTATATGCCTCACCGCCAAAGACTCTGAGATGCTTGTATGAGGGCATTTTGACTCACAAAGTCATACATCCACAAATTTCCCACTGTATGTTGTAACCGCTGCGGCGGTTGTTTGCTGTGTGACTCACAGCCAGCAAACCCTCAATAGACATACATCATCTCTGACAATACATCCCATGTGGAAGTACCTGCAATGTCAGGATGAAATCTGGAATATCAAGCAGCAAACACAAGCTACCTGATGAACTAGTGGATGTCGCCTACAGTCTGTGTGTAGATGCGCTCGTGTCGTATGTGACACGCCTCCAAGAACTATGAGCCATCCTTCGATGTGTAGACAACCACAAATCAACACTCTAGGAGTGTCGATATCCTCAGCACTTGCAGTCGTAGGCTGAAAAACCCCAAATTTGCAGAGTCGGATCTGCACCCGCCGAGACCACGTAGTCGAAAATGGCCTACGCAGAACTTTGTCGAAGCCGAACGGTGACCGAGATGACCTCAGAATGAAATTCTGAGACAACCGATCCCTTCGTGCTTTCCCACAGGATTTGGGGCCGTGTCTTCGCCTGTCGAATTTCACTCTAATCTGAGCTGGTGACTCTAGCCTCCTGCATTGCTGCCCCGAGCCTCGATCTGAGCTCTGATACCAGTTGAAGGAGTACGAGCGGAAGTGCGACGCAAGAGAGAGTGCGAGAAGAAGAGCACGACGATATGGTGAACTCGCTCTATTGTAATGTGTAGAGCATAGTGAGTTCTTATTAGGTTTTTACAAAAGAATATGTGTACATACCTGGCGGCTCGCCCACTTACCTGGGCGACCACATTGGGCTTTATACCCCAACACCCTACAACATCTTAGAAGATTTGTAAACTCAAAAGCCCAATATTTCTTGGCCTCAACTCCTACATCTATCACCCAAGGTGAGAAAGCACTGGTCCAAACTCGTAAGCACAAGACTCCCAAGAAAGAAAGAAAAGGTGACAGTAAACGCATTGACTTCAAAGCCACAACAAGATGTGGAACCTATTGTAGATGCTTATGTAAGGGATAGGAAGGTATCCAATGTGTATGTTGATGGTGGAACACAAATGTGTGTGATCACGGAAAGATCCATGAATAGACTAGGGCTTGAAATCACTAAATCCTCTAATTTTCAAGCTAGGCTGGCCAACAATGCAAGTGTGAAGTGCTTAGGGATCATCGAGAATGTAAAAGTTTCTGTATGTAATATAGATGCACGTGTGGACATGTATGTTATGCCAGCCAAGGGGGAGGGCTATCCCATCATCCTAGGGAGGCCTTGGCTCATTGCTGTGAATGCAGATCAAAAATGGGGACGAGGACAATTGATTCTCAAAAAGGGGCAATATGTAGTATACGATTGGCATGAAGGAAAGCAGCTCGACATCAACTATGAGACCACGGCTGATGAAGAAAGTGAAGAGAGTTTTGGCTCAAGCGACGAGGAAAGTTCAACCACTACATCCAATAGCGAAGAAGAATCATCTTTGGAGGTAATGGGAATCATCTTCAACACATCAAAAACTCCATCAATAGAGGTTGACCCAACAAAGAAGCAAACAAAGGATGACAAAGGTGACCACAAGCACTTTGAAGACTTTGAGAGGATGCTTGCAAAAGACCTTACCCCTGAGGAGAAGCGGTCCTACATCGATATGCTCAAGAGGTATCCCAATTTGTTTATCACTGATTACTCACAAATTAGAGGTGTGGATGTTATAGAGCATGGCATAGAATTAAAACCAGGTACTAAACATGTGGCTCAAAAGCTAAGGCGCCTAGGAAAAATACAACAAGAGGCACTTTTGACAAAGGTTAATCGACTCCTCAAAGCTGGTTTCATTTACCCTGTGTCTAACTTTGAGTGGGTGTCCCCAATTGTAGTAACCCCTAAAAAGAACGGAAAATGGAGGGTCTGTGTTGACTACAAACCGCTCAATGCTGCAACAAAGAGGGATCATTTTCCTCTTCCTTTCCAAGATGAAATCTTAAACGAAGTAGCCGGCTATGAATGTTACACAGTGTGTGATGGGTATTCAGGGTATTTTCAAATCAGAATAGCATAAGAAGATCAGTTAAAAACCACTTTCATCACACCTTGGGGTTGCTTTGCCCATAGAGTGATGCCATTTGGGCTCACAAATGCTCCTAGTACCTTTATAAGGTTTACAACTCTTGTCTTTTAGCCCTTCTTTGGAAAGTCAATTAGGGTTTTTATGGATGACTTCTGTATCTATAGTAGCCAAAGACTTCATTGCCAAAAAGTTGAGGAGGGGCTTAGGAGGCTTCATCAATTTGGGGGACAGCTTAATCCTGAGAAGTGTCACATTGCAAAGTCACAAGTGGTATTGCTAGGTCATGTGGTTTCTTTGCAAGGAATTCAAGTGGATCCATCAAAAGTAAATGCTCTCTTGTCACTACAACCACCAACGACAACCAAGGAGCTCATGACTTTCAACCACAAAGTAAGGTACATGTCTCATTTCATTCACCTTCTAGCGGAAGCTATTGCACCTTTGCACAAGCTAGCAAACAAACCCACATTTGAATGGAGAGAGGAACACGAATTATGCTTTACTGAAGTAAAGGGTATTCTCAACTCTCTTCCAACAATAATGCCACCAAATCCAAAGGATACAGATTACATCACGCCAAGTGTAGGAATGGAGGCCATCGGTGTAGTTCTCATGCAAAAAGACCCAAAAACATGCTACATGAGGCCAGTATACTTTGCAAGCAAAGTCATGACCGCTGCAGAGAAGGGCTACACCGATATGGAGAAGGTGGTATTCACAATTATGTTTGCGGTAAGAAAGTTCCGATCATATCTCTTACCTGCACCATTTGTCATTCTCACCATGGAAAACAATTTACCATATGTTGTGCAACACATGAGCCTCTCATCTAGGATAGCCAAATGGGTTCTAGAACTTCAAGAGTTCGAATACACTTTTCTTGTGGAAGATAGCACAAGGGCAGGTCTTGCAGACATTCTCACATTCAAAGTGAGAGAAAGGAAAGAGTCACCAAAGGCAGAAGACAAAGCTACACCACAAAATAATGAGGAGGAGATGGACAATGCACACATTTTGTGCTTTGATGGAGCTTACCGACGACAACACGATCAGGCAGCAGGGGGGGTTCTTATTCTAAGTCCACAAAGCGAAGTTCTTGTTAAGAAAGGTATCACCTTGGAAAATGTTCATTCTAATAATGAGGCTGAGTATGTCACCTTAAAGTTGGGGCTTGAAGAATGCAGAAAACTTGGCATCGAAAGACTTATAATAAGAGGTGATTCCTTACTCGTTATTAGGAAAATCCAAGGGATATGGAAGTGCAAGAACCCTACTCTAGTGGAGTGGCTTAGACAGGTGAAGGCTTTGATAAAGAAATTTGAAGCTACACAGGTACAGCATGTTGTGAGAACCCTCAACAAGGAAGCAGATTATCTCGCCAATGAGAAACTTCAGATCATGGTGGGAGGTGTGAAGCTCTACGAACCAAAGTACCAAGGCCAAGAGGAATTGAAGGACATCATATTTTTCCTCCAAACTGGTGAGTGCCCTAAACACTTGGATAAAGTGCAAAGGCATAGGTTGGTAAAAAAGGCAACTCCTTACCAACTCATTTGAGATGATCTGTATCATAAAGGGAAAGATTTGGTGCTAAGAAGGGTGCCCTCTGTTCAAGAAATAGAGAGAATCCTCTTTTCATGCCATGATGATGTCTGTGGGGGTCATTTTTCTCATGATATTACAAACAAGAAGATTTTGCAAGTAGGGTTTGTTTGGCCAAGTCTACACCTTGATGTCCAGCATTGGTGTAAGTCATGCAAAGGTTGTCAGATTTCTGGGAATCGACGACTCACTTACGAACCTCGAGTTCCAATAATTTCGTATGGTCCTTTTGAGAAGTGGGGTGTGGATGCAATAGGCCCCTTACCTCGCACATCTACCGGGAAGGTCTTCATCATTGTGGGAGTAGATTACATGACACGATGGGCGGAGGCAGCAAGTATACAACACGAATTACAGCCGAGGAGGTATCAAAATTTATCTTTGATCACATATGCAGTAGATTCAGCACACCACTAGAGATTTTGTCAGATCGTGGTCCAGGGTTTAGAGCAGAGCTCCTAGATAATCTTTTGACAAAGTTAAAAGTCAAACATTTGCATTCTACACCTTACTACCCTCAGTGCAATGGGTTGGTTGAAAAGGTGAATGGTATGATATGTAAGATCATTTCTAAGCAGGTTGCAGATCGACCAAACGACTGGGGTCGTCATTTGACCGCAGCTCTTCTGGCATACAAAACATCTTTCAAGGTATCCACTCAATTCACTCCTTTTCATTTGGTATATGGACAGGAGGCACTCCTTCCTATTGAGGTGGAGATTGCAAGCCTACGCATTCTCTCACGGGGAGCAAAGAGGCCAAAAGAAGATTTGCAAGAAATAATTTTAGATCTTCAACGACTTGAGCTTGATAGAGAAGAGTCCATCGACTATTACATTGCCCAAGCCACAAGCCAAAGGGACAAAATCAACAAGAAGCTCAAGGGGAAAGGATTGAAGAAAGGTATGTTGGTTCTTCGCTATGATAACCGACTTGATACTCGACTTGACAAAAAGTTTTTGCAAAGATGGGAGGGACCTTTCATGATAAAAACAAAGTTTGGGAATGGTAGTTACAGATTAGCAGATTTATCAGGAAAACTCCACAAGACCAGAGTCAATGGATGGAGATTAAAGCCCTGCTTTCAACGTATCAATCCGTTGATAGGAAGTCATCTACCTACATTGTCTAAGCTCCAAATTGGCATCGCTCCCTTCGGCTTGGCAAATGCTCCACCTATTTTTAAAGCTTTGATGTGCAAAGAAGAACCAGCCTTGGAATCTCAACATACCCAAGGCAACCCTCTCATCTCCAATTTATGGGATTGAGGTAATGAAAAGCATGTCTAATGGAGTAAAAGAGTGTATATCACTCCTCATTTTTTTACAAAAATAAGAAAAAAAATAAAGAAAAGAAAAAGGAAAAAACTCTTTTGTTTCATGTAGAAGCATGAATGATCCTAGATGAAGGGGGAGGGCTAATATGAGTAGCGTTAAATGGTAACCTTGCATTTGAACTACATTTCTACTCAAATGTATATATTTTTTATCAAATTTTTAACCTAGTGTTCATTCTCTCTTTCCGTAATAGCCTTTTTCCATACAAACACCTTACCCTTCTTAGATCTTTATGCATTTACATCATATTTCTCTCTTCATGCTAAATGTAAATAGTAAACTTAATTCTACTCTCCTAGTTTTTTTACTGCATATTCTTTTAACTAATTACCTTTACTAATTTAAATAGCTATCTACATCCCATAATTTGTAAATAAATAATTCATGGGCACTTATCTTACCCATCTTCTCTCAAGGGTAGGGTTAACCTTGTAGGCCTTCCCTTCCCCACCACTATGTGACCCAACTCTTGGATCATTTACTTGTATTGGTCAACAAATCTTAAATATAATGTATATCCCCAATAAATCAAACTTTATTGGAGCCTACCTCATTTGTTTAAGGTGGATTCTCTTTTGAAAAAAGCATGCTACACCTTGGATGCATGCTAAAGGGCCCCCTACAAGGAGACTTGGTTCAAAAGGTGTTTTGGATGCATCTTGAACGCCTTAGCTCATGGGTATACTTTAGTAACACTCCAAAATCAGCTTAAACACTTTGAGAAGGTCAACTTTTCCTTTTACAACACCCAATTCTGAGTTACAGGCTGAAAGTTATGGTGAAAACAAGGTGCTGCGGACACTGTTACTGCAGGTCAAAGTTACAATCAGGTAAACCACAAAGGTGAAAAGTTTTCTTGACTTCTCCAACATTCTAAAATACCAATGGGGAGTTAAAAACCACTTGCATGTGGAGGGTTCGGCTCAAGATGCTTCCAGAGACACAACAAACACGATGGGGACACTCTGCAGGAGCCACTGGAGGGACATCATGGTGGGGCCCACATACATTATCAACCCTTATGGAGCCTCCACGACTTAAAAGGCTATTTTTAATGAAAAAATAAGTCCCTTATTTGCATAATTGAAGGAGTGGTCAAAAGGGAACCTAACTATGGTTAATTACCTACCGTAGTCAAGTTTAACCTAACCCAAGGTCTTGTACAGCTATAAAAAGGCCCTTTGGCAAGCACAAAAATACACACACCTACTCCATTGCTTCAAATAAGCTCCTCTTAGGTTAGGGAAGCCCTAATATCTCTCTCCTCTTGTCTCCGTATCCATTTCCTAAGCTCGTTATCATAAGCGGCACCATAGAGAGAGCATCAATATGCTATTGCTACCATTCTCTTGCAAACATTTCTCTTACCATACTCATCCCTAACTAAAGATTGTAGATTCTATATAAGAGCAAGTATATCAAGTTCAATGATCTATCTCATGGTTTTATCAACAAATTGTTGCAATTGGGGTGTCGTCGTCACACTTTTGCTCTAAACGCATGTAAAATTGGTAAGCATATCTAGGCAGCTTCTCATATTTTGTGCTCATTGGGTTGCTTGTTTGTTGAGAAAGTTTTTTATGCACCATGGCGTCTATTTGCTTGGCTTCTCTCCTTATGTTGTGTGTAAGTAAGTCTTGGGGCTGCATAGATGGAGAAGAGCTCTCTATGCATGCCGCCTTATGTGTGTAAGTAGTCTCTTCTTTTGGGAAAGGAAAGGAGTTGTCAAGTATTTGTGCGTTATGGTGTTTTGAGTTTTGAGGTTTTGTGCTTGCTTTTCTTAGAAGTATATGAGCACTAATATGGTGAAGGTCAATCTTTGCATGTGAGTTTGTGCAGTGTTCAAAGGGATTGCTTAAGGAGTGTGTGTTGAATGGTTGAAGGGCATTTTGTGTTGAAGCACATAAGGAAGGTGTGAGTGTGTGTGTGTGTGTGTGTGTGTGTGTGTGTGTGTGTGTGTGTGTGTGTGTGTGTGTGTTGTATATTGTTTGTTTTGGTTTCCTTCTTTCTCCATAAAAGAGGGTGGTGCCCCTAAGAAATATGCGTGTGTAGGGTCTCACGGAGTGGTTTTCTGGTGGAAGCCTTAAGTTGAGCCCCATCTCAAAAAATCCGCTCTCAATGGCGCATATCACATGTGTGTCGACTATAGAGCACTAAATAGGATCACTATTAAAAAAAGGATTTCTCGTTGTCGTGATGTGACACGTACATAGTGGGAACGCATGCTACAAGATCTATCTTGTAACTTTTTAGATACATAATTATCTTTCCTATAATGTACATATGCATATTTAAGTATAATAATAAGCCTTCTATCCCATCCTATTATTTTTCTCAAGGGTAACCTATCCTTACTTTACCATCAGAAAATACTATGGGAAAAGCTCAATAGCTCCGCCTCTTTAACTTGGGACAAAAATCATTGATTCTTTATTTCTACTATCTCATTATCATCTCACACCCTAGCTAGATCCTATATCTAGGGTAAACTCCAATATATATATATTCTATGTATTTTTTTTACTTTTCTTATATTTCTTTTTAAATAGCTACTAGGAGGGAATCAAATCCTAGTGGGACACTAGGTGGCATGATTTCAAAGATACACTTATTTTAATGCATTATTGCAAGCATGATTACAAAACTTTGTCAAGGAGCAATTTCATGCTTTCATATGGCATGAGGTGTCCTTTGGAATTAAATGAAAGTCTAGGCTAAGGGGACCACGGGAAGACTTTTGCTACCAGAAATGGACCCTATTTTGATGAATCTTTTACACAAGGTTCCAATCCGAATTGGAGAATGATTTCAAATTGAAAATCGTAGCTTATGAGCTGAAGTTTCTGCCCATATTTTTACCTTTTTATTTGGAGCCACAATTGAGGAGATATGATCAAAATACTAGACCCCAGTCTGCCCGCATCATGGAGGGACAGCTCATTTCCAACTTTTCCAATTCCTATTCACACTGGCTCCTCTCTTCTTGTGTAAACCCTTGGGGGTTCCCTTCACCTATAAAAGGGGACCTCTTCTTCCTTGAAAAAAAAACTCAAGCATTCAAGCTATTGATGAGAAGAATTCTTGAGGGAGTGAGTAGTAATGCCTAATTGTACTTAGCCATTAACATAAGCCCAAGCCTACACTTTCTCCTAGAGGAAGACTAGCCATTCTTGTATGCTATCCTTGGAAGATCAACTCTAATAAAAGAAGGTCTTACACTTGGTGTATCAATCAAAGTGGAGTTCTCCCCTCTTCTTCTCTCTCCATCAATAATGGTGCCAAAGGGTTTGTCAAGTAAGATGTGTTTTACATTGATGTTTTCTTGATTTCTTGTTGTTTTCTTTTTCATCTCTAATCCAACATATATATATATATATATATATATATATATATATATATATATATATATATATATATATATATATATATATATATATATATATATATATATATATATATATATCTAATCTCATCTCCTTAACCAAACCTATCTCTCTCACTCTTAGTAATTCATCCTCTCTACAAATTTTAGGTTCTCTTTGCTACAGGTACATCTCTCCCCACAGTATCCTTATTGCCTACGGGCAAGAATAGGGCTTGGGAGGGAAAATTCTCATCTCTTCACTTCTCTCATATCTACATTTCTCACATACTATCCTAGATGAGAAACCACATGATGATCATTTCTATCGCTTTCACTATGTACAGTCTATTAGAATTAACGTATGGATTAGCCGTAAAATACACTTTCAGCAACATATCGTGTTTCTCTTTGGCCCAGAAAGGCTCAATGAAATACTTCTATCACCGGACCCCATTATACTACCTCTGATAGACTATAACTTTTCTTTTGACGTAAGCGTAGTTATCTTGCTATGAACCAAGAGGTTTTGTACACACAATTAATCCCAATCACTAGACAAAATATATATATTATGGTAAGCACAAAACTACAATTCCAAAGAACAATTCGTAGCCTATTTGGTCAGCCAAGATTGAATGCCATTAACTCATCTATTAACCATTTCATACTACCCATGATACCATATGACCATAGCCTTGATGTTTTCATCTTTGTGTTATTTTGACATTCTCTTTTGTGTTCTTTCTATGTGTTGAGGCGGTCTGGGGCGGGCAACAAGAAGAGTGGCCTCCAAGCACTCTTCTAGGCTCCCATGCATCTCAATTGGGTTGGGGTTGGAAAAAAAAACAACAAACACACACACACAAATCCGCAACCTAACCCTACACAAATTTGGGGCACCACCTAGTTTTAGATGCGAACTAGGACGCGTAGAGAGAGAGAGAGAGAGAGAGAGAGAGAGAGAGAGAGAGAGAGAGAGAGAGAGAGAGAGAGAGAGAGAGAGAGAACTCGGGCTGCTTTGAAACGTATCGCCAATGATCAAGCAAACACAACTATATATTTAAGAAAGAGAGAGAAAGGGGGAGGGGGTGCTTGTTGCATTAATACCTTCTTACAAATCTGTCATGACAAATCAAAGTGAGATTAGTATTTGTTCAACATAGCTTGCGTAAATTTCACCACAACACATCACAAGAAAAGCCACCCCAATCACTGTCTTAAAGCCAGGGGAGTCCTCTCCACCCTGTCGCCCTCTTACAGTATGTGGGATTTATGGCTAGATTGATGACAACACCAGAGACAAGCTATCAAGAACTTAACAAAAAACACCAAGACACCTACGCATCATTGTTGTCCATTACTTCACGTTGGAAGGGAGACAAAGTATCCAAGCTTAGTCCAAATCCACCCTCCCTGATTCAGCAAATGTTGGGCTTACACTAGTAGGAGAAATGATAGATTTCCTACTCTCAATTGAATGATCACTCTCTCTCTTACAATGGCATAGAGTTCCCTTGCTAATCCCCTATTACAACACATGCACATGCATAAGACAATGAGCTTCCACTCAAGGGCTCCTTCTAGAGAGGTTGAGCTTGGCTTCTCAAGCTATAGCATAGTGCTCTTGCTTATGGCTCCCCCTTTTGTGCTAGCTACACCCTCCTTTTATAGCAATTTTGAAGGCTAGGGTTACTCTTCTAACCATGGTTGGGTTAGATTTTCAGCAATTTATCTAATTTCTTTTGCTTGGAATTATCAAGAAGTTGGTGGGGAAAGAGAGAGGAGAGAAATGGAGGTGATAGGACTTTTCATAGTGGGTTAGTGTTAGTAGAGTTAGTATTAATTTACAAATGGAATTGGATATTTACAATGGGAGTATCCATGTAGGATACAAATAAGGAAGAAAAACTCTTAAGAGGTAAGAAAAGGTGGATTTCTTACAAGGTTGATGCCCCAAGTGTCTTGAGTAGGGCCGATTTTGACGCTTGTTGACGGTCCACTAGCTTTGACGGTACATTTTTTCTCCACTCTTGACCTTCCTTGAGAGACAAGGTAATTGAAGCTGAGTAATCAACCACCATGATGCTGTCTTTTAAGAGAAGAGGCTGAATTTTGTGGTTTTTTTGAAAGATATGGGTAACTTGGAGGAGGAAAAATGAGACTAGGTGGTCAATTTTGGAATGGAATTGTGTGTGGGAGGTATGAGTTCACCATGGTTTCTCTTATTCTTCAAGGTTGAGGAGAAGGTGAGTAGGGTGCAGAGAGGAGGGGTGAGAGAGGTGGGGATGATGAGTGGAGAAGTGTGTGTGAAAGAGGAAAATGATAAAGTGGAAGAGAGAGTGTGACTGCATAACATGGGAAAACTGGGGTCCACTAATAAAATCATAGCTCACAGCTCGTAGCTCAAAAAAATATGAAAAAATTTGAGGCAAAAGTTCAGCCCACAAGCTACAACTTTTTTTTGTATTACCTTTTCAAATTCAGAGAGCAAGTGAACTTTAAAAATTCAGCAAAACCGACCGTTTTTTTCCACTGCACAAGGTCCTTGTGGGGTCCTTCTTTGGATGATTCTTTTGAATACCTCCAAGAGTGAGCCCTCCATAGTGCATGTATGCATGCCACCTACCCTTGACCTTATTTGGTAGGTCTATAATTGAAGATATTGTTGAGATCATGATATAAGTGAATAGTACAACTAAGAAAATCAAATATTGAGGGGTCTAAAAAATATGTACATGTCAAATATAAATAATATAGGTGGAAAAATATAAAGGGGTCAAAATAAATCTCACTCATTATAAATCTACCATAAAAAGATGAATATTTTTGGTGGTCTAATTTATGAGAGTAATAGAGAATATATGTAGGAAGGAAAAAATCACAATAGTGAAAAAAATATACACATAAATAGAACTAGTTTTTTTGGATTTTTGTTGGGATGGAGTTACACCAAATATAAGAGAAGCTTACATGAAATTATTTCTATATGGAATAAAGAGTATGAAAAATGGTAAGAAAAATTGTGGTAATGGTGAGGCAATGTACAGAGCATAAATAACACACACCTAGGTAGAAATATTTAAATAAATACCAAAATAATTATGAAAAAATCTTTTATTTAGGCCCTATATACAAAGAAATATTTACATACGCAGGGGCCATAATATACTTATATTTTTTATTTTTTATTATTTTTTTGGCTCAACTAGCCCAATGACTAGCTAATTGAGGGTTTTTTATTTCAGTAAGGAGATATGGGAAAAGTCCCCTAACTCACACGCACCTATATACAGTGAAAGGGTGAGGGTAACCACAGTGTTTGAGTGATTTGATAGGGTGAGATAACTCACTATGGCAATTACAAAGAGCCAAAAAACGGCTATCATTAGCCCTCCCCCAGGATGATGGTATATTCATGTACCATCATAAAGAATCTTCTCCAAAGAGAGTGCTTCAGAGTCCTTGACAAGATCTTCATTGTTTGGCCCCTCAGAATTTTGGCTGGAGTTACACTCATGCTTCATGTAACAATACTTACATGAGACAGCGGCCTTTGGATAGATCTTTGCTAGATCCTTTGGTAGAAGGCGACTCAAATAGGGATTCAAGCGATACCCGTTTACCTTCCTGGAGTGCTCTTTACCATTCAAGTCCATAAGCTGATAGTAACTAGAATTGAAAGCCTTCTTGACTATGTATGGCCCTTGCCATCTAGTTTCAAACTTGGCATCAAAACGATTGTCAAGTCGATTGTCATACCTTAGCACAAGCTCTCCTTCCTTGATGCCTTTGTCCTTCAGTTTCTTGTCGAGCTTCTCCTTTGTCTGTGTGGCTTTCCTCTTATAGCACTCGTATGCTGCTTCTCTTTTCCACTCAAGCTCAGCTAAGGTAAGAAGTCGATCCATCCATGCTTCTTGATCATCTTGTGCTGATTTGCCATGAAGTCGCATTGTTGGAATGTTTAGTTCGATAGGCTGCAAAGCCTCTTGACCATAGACCAAGTGAAATGGTGTGAACTCCGTGGCTTCCCTATATGTGGTTCGATATGCCCACAAGGCACCATCCAAGAAGTCATCCCATAATTTTGTCTTGTTTTGCACCATCTTTCTAATGATTCCTGCAACGACACCATTAGCCTTCTCCACCAATCCATTTGAATGTGGGTAGTATGGTGTGCTATGACGATGTAGAATGTGAAGTTCTTCACAAACTTCTGTGAGCAAGCCCTTCCTAAACCCTGGACCATTATCAGAAACAATCTCCAAAGGTGTGCCAAATCTGCAACAAATGTGATTGTACACAAACTTGCTAATTGTCCTCTCATTCACTCTTGCCACACTTTGAGCTTCCACCCACCTAGTCATATAGTCTACAGCCACTAGAATGTAGAGTTTACCATTTTTTGTCCTAGGCAGAGGACCCATAGCATCAATGCCCCACTTTTCAAAGGGTCCATTTGCAAGCACTATTTGCCTCGGGCCATGCACCAATCTTCTATTTCCATTATCTGACAATTGTGACAGCTTTTACACCAATGTTGAACATCCACATGCAAGCTTGGCCAAACATACCCCACAAGCAAAATCTTCTTCACAGTTGATTCTTGGGCAAAATGACCACCACATGCCTCTTCATGCAAACCTTTTAGAATGGCTGGAATTTTCTCGATAGTTGGTACTCTTCTGCACACTTGATCCTTCCCTCTTTGATAGAGGGAGCCTTCTAGGAAGAGATATGCGCTTGCCTTCTTCATGAGTCTCCTCTTCTGAGCTTTTGTGAAGTCTGGTGGAAACTCATCCTCCAAAATGTAGCCAATGATGGGAGCCAATGACTCCAATCCCTGGTACCTCGGTTGCTTCACAGCAGCCGCCACCATGATGACCTGCACTTCTTTCTTTACACATGCAACGGCTTGTTGTGCAAGTAAATCAGCATCTTCATTTTGTTTCCTAGGAATATGATATAATTGCACCTCCTCAAATTGATTAAATAGCCTACGGATGGTATGAACTTTGGCCCTTAGTCTTTCATTTTTGCATGCCCAGATGCCTAAAATCTGCTTCACAATGAGAAGTGCATCCCCTTTTACCATGAGACGTTGTATACCATGGCGAATACATATTTTTAAACCATGAAGTAGTGTGTCATATTCTGCTTCATTGTTGCTAGTTGAACCTGGTAGATTGACCTTCTCTTTCATGACCACCTCTCCACTTGGGTTGAGCAATACTAGCCCTCCCCCTGCTTTCCCTGTGGCTCGACGAAAAGCTCCATCAAAGAACAAGGTAAAAGCATTAGGAATACTTTTTGGTGGTGGCAATGGTAGGGTCTTTACTTGAGGCACCTTAATTTCCTTCTCATGTACCCTATAAGTGAGAATCCCTGCCAATTGTGCACGCACACTATCTTCTACCTTGAAAGAGTATTGGAACTCTTGCAACTCCATAATCCACTTTGAGATCCTAGTACTAAGATTCATTTGAGATGACACCCAAGGGAACAAATTTTCTGCAGTGAGAATTACAAAAGGTTTTGGTAGCAGGTAGGATCTAAACTTTCTCACCGCAAACATGAGAGAAAGCATCATGAGTTCTGCTTCTGTGTAGTCTCTCTCCAAAGCATTCATGACCCTACTAGCAAAGTAGATGGGTCACATCCTTGTACTGTGGGGATCTTGTTGTAGCAACACAGCACCAATTGTTTCCCTTCCAACACTAGAGCTAACAAAGAATGTGTACTCCCAACAAGGAGGCATGAGTGTTGGTAGCTCTGACAAAATGACTTTAATGTTACAAAAATACTCTTCAAGCTCATCAGACCATGCAAATTCTACTTGTTGTGTCAACTTTTGCAAAGGATGAAGCAACTCCGAGGCTAAGTGAATGAAGCGTGACATATACTTCACCTTCTGAATGAAAGAGATGACCTCCTTAAGACTCTTCGGTGATGGGAGCTCAATAAGAGACTTTGCCTTTGAAGGATCCACCTCAATGCCTTTATAGGAAACCTTGTGACCGAGCAAGATTACTTCATCCTCACCTATGTGGCACTTGTCGGGGTTGCGTTGACCTCCCATATCGTAGAGCTTCTTTAAACCTTCTTCTACCCTTTGTAGATGCAATGATTTTGAGCTATAAATACAGAAATCATCAATGAACACCCTAATTGACTTTCCAAAAAATGCTTGAAACACCATGTTCATGAAACGTTGGAATGTTGCAGGAGCATTTGTCAGACCAAATGGCATGACTCTAAAAGCATAACAACCCCAAGGAGTGATAAAGGTTGTTTTCAATTGATCCTCCAATGCAATCCCTATTTGAAAGTAACCTGAGTAGCCATCACACACAGTGTACTTCTCATGACCAGCTACCTCATTTAGTATCTCATCCTGAAATGGGAGGGGAAAGTGATCTCTTTTTGTTGCCTCATTGAGTGGACGGTAATCCACACACACCCTCCACTTTCCGTTTTTCTTAGGAGTGACAACAACGGGAGACCCACTCTGAATTCTCCACTGGATAAATGAAACCTACTGCTAGAAGCTTTCTTACCTCCTTGAGTAAAGCCTGCTCCTTGATGACTCCTAGCCTTCGTAGCTTCTGAGCCTTAGGTATGGCCTCTGGCTTCAACTCGATTTTGTGTTGAACAGCATCTACTCCACGCACATCGGTGTAGTCTTTAGCAAAAAGCCTAGGAAACTTCCTTAGCACACATTTGAACTCCTCTCTTTCATCCTTTGTAAGTGTTGTTGATAGCATACCTTCCAGCATCCCTTCATCTTGAACACCTTCGTTCTCTTGAGGACCTACCTCCTCCAAACCTTGACAAGAGGTCTCTTGGTTGCTTGGCTTAAACCTTACCCCCATGACTTCGATGGAAGACTCCTCTTCAGTAATGCTGCCACTACTTTCTTCTTCTGAAGTGCTATCGGTCCAACCTTCTTCCGTCTCACTTTGAGATGATTCTTCATGGAGCTCCTCTTGGCGTTGCTCCTTCATGTCAAAGACAACCTTCTTATGATTGTCATTCCTGCAAATTAATTTCCCACTCTCCCAATCCTGCAAAGCTCGCATTTTCATTAGCCATGGTCTTCCTAGGATAAATGGATAACCACTTCCCTTGGTCGACATAACATAAAAATCCACCGCTTTCTTAATGCCAAAGGCCTCTACAAAGACATTTTTACAAATGCCTACACACCTAGCCTTGCTATTGTTTGCCATCTTGACTTTGATTTCAGGTGTCTCATGGATGTGCATGCCTAGTCTTTGCATGAGTCCCTCTGTCATGATGCAAATTTGTGCACCCCCATCCACTAGACCTTTCCTAACCAATCTTCCTTTGATGTAACAGTCTAGCACCGGTGTAATGTCCTCATTCATTTCAGCTTGTGCAATTTTTACAACAGGCACACTCTCTTTTACCTTTCTCCTAGTGCTAACTGCCCTTGTTAAATCCCTCCTTACTTGTGGACATAATGCAAGAAATTGAGGCCATGAAATATCAGGACCCTTATCTCTCATGTCTTCCAACAAGTTGTACAGAGCCATACCATGTCCAAGAGGGAAGTCTTGGAGGTTGATACGACGTCGAGTCCTCTTGGTTTCCTTGGTCTCCTTTGCCTTTTTGCCTTGTCCATGGTCACTCTGTGATGTGACTCCTTCTTTCTCTTTACCTTTCCCTCGGCCACGCTTAATTCCATTGGCTTCCATGTCAACCTCATTTGAATTTGTCACCTCTACCACATGCACATTTGGATCTGGCAAAGGTGGAACTCCTTCTACCCCTTGTGGAGGTGGTCTTGGTCCATTTGGCCTTTGTAGAAGCCTTGGTTGTTGACCAGCTCCTTCTCCTGCATTCATCACTGGGTAATTCAAGTTAGGTCTCCCTGGCTCTCCACGGGGCCAAGGACAATTATACATCCCATGTCTAGACTCTCCGCAATTCCAACATTGCAAGACTCTCCTAGTTTGTGTCTCTCTCTCTCTTCTGACTTCTTTGCTTGTCCCTTTGGACCTACAGCTTGTGCAAGGTGAATTGACAGGCTGCTTAAAGATTCATTTAACTTCTCAATCACTTTAGCCGTTACATCAGGAAGCTCCCTAGATGTTGATGCTTGTGACTTACCTTTGGGTCTAAGAACTTCTATTGGAACCTCTCCCCTTAAGCACTTGAGTTTCCTATACTTCTCAACAGCCCTAGTTTCCGCTGCATCAAAAGTAGCAGGTGCACCCACCTCAACTTTTACCTTAAGGTCAGGAAAGAGTCCGGCTATGAACCTCTCCTTCTTCAAAATTTCTGCACCATCACCAGGGTTAGCAACATTTCGTATCCATAGAGCCCAAAGACGTAGAAACTCTTTCTTGTACAAGTAGTAGTCATCTAAGTCTTTTTGCTTATGAGAAACAATGTCTTGCCATAGTTTTTGAGTGTTTTGGGGATCAAAGAAGTATCTCTTAAAATGATTCAAAACTTCTGTGTAATTCCCCTTAACTTCCTCAGGCAAAGAGTCAAACCAAGTACTAGCATCTTTCCTAAGGACCACCTCAAACATTTCTACACGTTCTTGATCAGTTACTATCCTCTTGATACAGCAAGACATCTTGAAATTTGCTAAAAATAATTATGCATCCTCTCCAGGCTCTCCAAAGAAAAGAGGATATCCAGACATTTGGCGTTGGCTCTCCATTATTATGAAAGATTACAACACGAGTTACAATAAGGGATACAATAGAGATTTAGAACCACTCGCCTGCAAATGAAGAAGTAAGAAAATACCACTCTAGGTTTTCTTCTTCAGCTATCCAAGCTTCAATAAGGTCTCGATTTGTTTGATCAAAACAAAAAGGTAGACTATTGATGAGCTCTAAGAAGGGTTGAAATTCTTCAAAGCTAAGGTGATAAACAGAAATCTCTAGAACTTCATTTTCTGGATCCAAAAGAGCAACCACGTCCCAAGTGATAAATTGCACTTGCTCTACAATTCCCAACGCACAAGCGGTTTGTATAAAAACTAGATCTTCATGCTCGTCGAAGGCCGTGAGAAAGTAGCAATTGACTAGGAGCTCCTTTCCTTCGAGTTCCACACAGTCGGAGTGAGGCAACCTTCTCACAATTTCATAAAGAACATCCTCATCAAGTCCAATCAAGTTTGCAAGATTTAAAGACTCCACTTGTGCTACAAAATTCCTGGACAAAAACTCCTTAGGATTATGGTTAAATCATTCAAAAGCATAAAGAGATTTACAATGTCTCTATGAACAAAGTGTCATAGAAGTAGAGAAGGATGAGAATTTATACAAATTTGCAATCTTCTCTATGCTCTCTTTATTAAGACAAGCTCTGAATAGCTCCCTATCTCCTTTGTTGAAAGCGAAAGGAAGACTATTAATAAAACGCAAATGAGGGAAAAATTCACCAAATGTGAGTCTATGAAGCATGAACTCTGGCCGCAAGTTTCCTGAAGAGTCTTCCTCAATGGTGAAATGCACTCGCCAAACGCCAAATTTCACTCTATTTACCAATCTTAGGGCACACACTAGTTGGATGAATGCGCGGTCTTCCTTAGTGCCCAACAACAAGAGGAAAATGGAATCCACGCGTAGGACCTTCCGTCTTAACTTCACCACCCTCTTGTTATGAGGGAGACGCCTTGCTACTTGCTCCTGCAACTCAATTGGTAATAGAGCTAGATCTCTAAGGATTGAACTTTCACTGCACACACATTCCCAGTTAGAACAAATGATCGTTTTTTTGTTTCTTGTAACAACTTGGACAAAGAAAAAACAAACATACACACTATTTTGCCGGGCTGCACTTCATTTTAAAATAAAATGAACACATGTACATCAAAAGAAGTGTGGTAGTTGATGAGAGGTAAAATGACAGGGTTTGGTGATGCAAGAATTTCTCCTACTCTTTGGGCACCAAACATGAACACCATACGTTGTTGAAAATGGATTTTCCTACTAATTGCAATGTTTATTCTAATGTGTGGAGTGAAATGGAAGGGGAAAACCTCTATTCCTGGGCCATTATCCATGGTCTATGCATGACCTAATGCTTAAAACAAAACAAAAATATAGACGTCCAAACTAAGGTCGTACCTAATAAGAGGCAAAATAAAAGGATTTACTAAAGCGTTTATCTCGGCCAACCTAAGAGGACCTAAAATTCTACGAATGACACGTTGAAATTGCAACTTAGTACTAACAATTATGTGTACATTTTGCCTTGCAATGGGAATGAAGGGATCATACAAATTCTCGTGATTCATGCAAGCTACTTGATTATGCTAAAGGTTGAGCCTTCACAAAACATACACAAGCCTGTCCTTAGTGGGGGCACCAATTTGAGGCGGTCTGGGGCGGGCAACAAGAAGAGTGGCCTCCAAGCACTCTTCTAGGCTCCCATGCTGCTCAATTGGGTTGGGGTTGGAAAAAAAAACAACAAACACACACACAAACCCGCAACCTAACCCTACACAAATTTGGGGCATCACCTAGTTTTGGATGCGAACTAGGACGCGTAGAGAGAGAGAGAGAGAGAGAGAGAGAGAGAGAGCTCGGGCTGCTTTGAAACGTATTGCCAATGATCAAGCAAACACAACTATATATTTAAGAAAGAGAGAGAAAGGGGGAGGGGGTGCTTGTTGCATTAATACCTTCTTACAAATCTGTCATGACAAATCAAAGTGAGATTAGTATTTGTTCAACATAGCTTGCGTAAATTTCACCACAACACATCACAAGAAAAGCCACCCCAATCACTGTCTTAAAGCCAGGGGAGTCCTCTCCACCCTGCCGCCCTCTTACAGTATGTGGGATTTATGGCTAGATTGATGACAACACCAGAGACAAGCTATCAAGAACTTAACAAAAAACACCAAGACACCTACGCATCATTGTTGTCCATTACTTCACGTTGGAAGGGAGACAAAGTATCCAAGCTTAGTCCAAATCCACCCTCCTTGATTCAGCAAATGTTGGGCTTACACTAGTAGGAGAAATGATAGATTTCCTACTCTCAATTGAATGATCACTCTCTCTCTTACAATGGCATAGAGTTCCCTTGCTAATCCCCTATTACAACACATGCACATGCATAAGACAATGAGCTTTCACTCAAGAGCTCCTTCTAGAGAGGTTGAGCTTGGCTTCTCAAGCTATAGCATAGTGCTCTTGCTTATGGCTCCCCCTTTTGTGCTAGCTACACCCTCCTTTTATAGCAATTTTGAAGGCTAGGGTTACTCCTCTAACCATGGTTGGGTTAGATTTTCAGCAATTTATCTAATTTCTTTTGCTTGGAATTATCAAGAAGTTGGTGGGGAAAGAGAGAGGAGAGAAATGGAGGTGATAGGACTTTTCATAGTGGGTTAGTGTTAGTAGAGTTAGTATTAATTTACAAATGGAATTGGATATTTACAATGGGAGTATCCATGTAGGATACAAATAAGGAAGAAAAACTCTTAAGAGGTAAGAAAAGGTGGATTTCTTACAAGGTTGATGCTCCAAGTGTCTTGAGTAGGGCCGATTTTGACGCTTGTTGACGGTCCACTAGCTTTGACGGTACATTTTTTCTCCACTCTTGACCTTCCTTGAGAGACAAGGTAATTGAAGCTGAGTAATCAACCACCATGATGCTGTCTTTTAAGAGAAGAGGCTGAATTTTGTGGTTTTTTTGAAAGATATGGGTAACTTGGAGGAGGAAAAATGAGACTAGGTGGTCAATTTTGGAATGGAATTGTGTGTGGGAGGTATGAGTTCACCATGGTTTCTCTTATTCTTCAAGGTTGAGGAGAAGGTGAGTAGGGTGCAGAGAGGAGGGGTGAGAGAGGTGGGGATGATGAGTGGAGAAGTGTGTGTGAAAGAGGAAAACGATAAAGTGGAAGAGAGAGTGTGACTGCATAACATGGGAAAACTGGGGTCCACTAATAAAATCATAGCTCACAGCTCGTAGCTCAAAAAAATATGAAAAAATTTGAGGCAAAAGTTCAGCCCACGAGCTACAACTTTTGTTTGTATCACCTTTTCAAATTCGGAGAGCAAGTGAACTTTAAAAATTCAGCAAAACCGACCGTTTTTTTCCACTGCACAAGGTCCTTGTGGGGTCCTTCTTTGGATGATTCTTTTGAATACCTCCAAGAGTGAGCCCTCCATAGTGCATGTATGCATGCCACCTACCCTTGACCTTATTTGGTAGGTCTATAATTGAAGATATTGTTGAGATCATGATATAAGTGAATAGTACAACTAAGAAAATCAAATATTGAGGGGTCTAAAAAATATGTACATGTCAAATATAAATAATATAGGTGGAAAAATATAAAGGGGTCAAAATAAATCTCACTCATTATAAGTCTACCATAAAAAGATGAATATTTTTGGTGGTCTAATTTATGAGAGTAATAGAGAATATATGTAGGAAGGAAAAAATCACAATAGTGAAAAAAATATACACATAAATAGAACTAGTTTTTTTGGATTTTTGTTGGGATGGAGTTACACCAAATATAAGAGAAGCTTACATGAAATTATTTCTATATGGAATAAAGAGTATGAAAAATGGTAAGAAAAATTGTGGTAATGGTGAGGCAATGTACAGAGCATAAATAACACACACCTAGGTAGAAATATTTAAATAAATACCAAAATAATTATGAAAAAATCTTTTATTTAGGCCCTATATACAAAGAAATATTTACATACGCATGGGCCATAATATACTTATATTTTCTATTTTTTATTATTTTTTTGGCTCAACTAGCCCAATGACTAGCTAATTGAGGGTTTTTTATTTCAGTAAGGAGATATGGGAAAAGTCTCCTAACTCACACGCACCTATATACAGTGAAAGGGTGAGGGTAACCACAGTGTTTGAGTGATTTGATAGGGTGAGATAACTCACTATGGCAATTACAAAGAGCCGAAAAACGGCTATCAGTGTGTGTGAGTGCAAGAGAGAAAGAGTGGGGCTTCTTTGATTGCACTGCTTTCCAAATCCTAGTCTTCATGGCATCTATGGTTTAACTCCTTCATATAGTTTTTTTGAGTTCTCTCACAAACTCTCACAGCCATAAGCCCGGTGCTTTCCCGGCAAGACCGCAAATTTCTCGACATCGTGCCGCAGGTAGAAGATCTATTTGGGATAAGTTACATGTTTTGGCCTGACAAACTTTAGCTACATTCAAACTCACGATGGACAAAAATCTTCACGCCACTCAAATTCTCTTGAGCAGTACAACTGACACCTCCAGGTAATCTTTCAAGTTGTGAGAGAGAATAAGCTTTTCATTAATCAAAAGAAAAGAATTTTTCTCCTACAAGAGATTCAATATTTAGGTCACATTATCTCTCAAGATGGTATCCCTATGGATCCATCAAATTTGGAGGTAATAAAAGCATGGCCTAATCCAAGGAATCTACATAAGCTAAAAAGCTTTATTGATATGTATGCATTCTATAAACGCTTCATAGAAAAATTCTCTCAAATAGCAGGACCATTGCATGACTTAACAAAGAAGAACGTTAAGTACTCATGGACTACTAGAGAACAAAATTCTTTTGACAAGCTCAAAGAGAAGCTTACCTCCCAACCAGTCTTTATGCTTCCGGATCTCTCAAATCCGGTCCAATGTGATGCTTCTGGTGATTGCCTTGGAGCAGTTTTTCTTTAAGAAGGGCATGCCATAGCGTATGAGAGCCAAAGGTTCAATCCCAATGAACGGGTCTTGGACATATACATAAAAGAGCTTTTAGATTTTCTACATGCCCTAGACACATGGAATCACTATCTCTTGGGGGCTCCATTCATCCTACAAATGGATCACAAAGCCTCAAGAACTTTCTTACTCAAACCAAGCTCTTTGACAAACACATGAGGTGGGAATATTTTATTTTGTAACATTTTAAATTTCATATTTCTCACATTGCTGGCAAGCACAATCAAGTGGTCGATGCACTTTCACATAGCCAAGGGTAAATGCAGTGTCTATAGCAACTCACAATTATCTATCTTTTATGATAGATGAGTGTGCCACTGTCTGAGACTTTAAGTATGTAACTAAAGCCTTTGCATTAGGGAAGAAATAAACGAACCATTCATCCCTTGGAGGATGGTTATCTTCCAAACGGCAATAGCCTATGTGTTACTCACCATACAATAAGAAATTCAAGTATGAATCCCATGCTTCTCATTATACGGAGCAAAGAAGGATTCCATAATCTACTCTTCAAGGAGTAAAAATGTCTTTCTTTTGGCCTACCATGAAAAGTAAACATACCATGAAGAGTATGTTTCAAAATGTAGGGTATGCCAAAAGTCAAAAATTGATCAAGGGAAGCAACTTGGATTGTCTTACTCAACAGGCTTAGCAAGAAAACACACCATATGCCGTCAAAAAAGCTATTAAGGCACATCAAATGGCAACCCTATTTAGATTTCAAATTTTCAAGTATCATGGCTTGTCAATATCCATAGTGTCGGACAAAGATCCTAGAATGACCAGTGATTTCTAGAAGGGTCTCTTTGAGAATCTAGGAAGTAGATTACATTTCTCTTTTGGCCTATCATCCGCAAACCGATTACCAAAGTGAAATAACTAATCTAATGATTCTTGAATCTACTAAAAGCCTATGTCATGGAAGTAGATCAATGTTCTCAATGAGAGAAGTACCTACCTCTTATAGAGTATGCATACAATGACATTATACATACTTCTATGGGGAAAAAGCACCTTTCCCGGTTAAAGAGGGAAGATCCAAAAGCCCCTTACTACTTAAAGTACATGGGAAGATCTTCGTTGTTGATGAATATAGCCGAGACTAACAAGAATCTTTTCCAAAGATTAAAGAGGTTATATCCATCTCAAAGCAAAGGCAAAAAGGGATGCTGCTAATAAGCACAGAAGAGCCTTAGCCTTTAAGAAAAATGATTGGGTCTTGCTAAAGTTTCTCAAGGCTCATCTAAGGCATACTATGGGTAAGAATCCTATGAGCCACCAAGAGTATTATGCTAAACTAGCAAAAAGATACTATGGTCCTTTCTTTTAAAATTCTTAAGCCAATCAATCAGATGGATTATTATTCAAAGTTTCCCAACCATTGGCTCATTTACAATGCTAACCATGTGAGCCTACTCAAGCCTTACAAAGGAGAGCCACCCAAAGAACCAATAATGGGGACCCGCCAAAGATCAAAGATCATGAGGAGGTGTTATAGCCCAAATCAATTCTTCGACACGAAGGCAAGGTACTAAGAAATGGTAAAATTATCCAATGATAGCTTGTTAAGTTTAAGGATTATCCTTTTAAAGATGCTAGAGGGATGCAAGGAGCCTAGCTAAAGGATAATATGAACCTTTTCAATGCTTACAATGCTACGTTAGGGTAAGAAAATGAAAATGCATCTTAAATGAAATATGTTTTTATTTTATAAGACTCGTCCTCTTTCTTTTATTGTGCACAAAATTTAAGAAGTATGCATGCTTAGAATCATGTTTGTGATGACGACGTCACTCAAACACTAGGTAGAATTTGTCACTCTACTTTGGGAGTATGATCTAGACTAAAGAGCAAATATGCTTGTGGCAGCTAAGTCTCCCGAGCACCAAATGGATTAGTCATCCATTCTAGAATGATGTCATAGGGTAAAAAGGGATCCTCTAGTCGCTAAGAAGCATGGACTAATGATTGAGCTTTATCTTCTCTACCTCATAGTTGAGGACAACTATGATTTCAAGAGAGAGGTAATGTCATAAAATATAATATCTAACTTTACCAAATGATTTTCTCATATTAAACTGATCATTTAACATGGGAAGATAAAAGGGGAACAAGAGTTAGGATATAGATGTGTGCATCTAGACCTATCTCAACAGGGGACCAAAAGGAGAAATGGTTACATCTCAATAGGGGTCCAAAAGGAGACGTCTACCAAAGAGCAATGTGCAATAAGTGCTTCTAGATTTACCTCAGCAAGGGACCAAGAGGAGAGATCGTTACATCTCAATAGGGGTCCAAAAGGAGGTAGTCTATCAAAGAGCGACGTGCATATAATGGAGCTTAAAAGACCTTAGGGTTAGCTTCATTAAAGACCTCCAAAACTTAGTGTTAAAAAGATTTTTGACCTTAGGCAAGCTAGGGTTGACCTTGAAGTGGGAATCCTACCCAAGCATGAGATGCTTGTCGTGCTTGGTAACTAAAGTGCTTAAAGTGTCTATGGAACCTTGCCCAAGCTTGAGGTGCTTCTCATGCTTAAATGACTAAGTTTCTTGAAGTGTTCAATTTAAACATGAGCTCTCAAGAGGCATTAAAAATTTTCATGCTTAAATGACTCGGTGCTTGAAGAATTCAATTCAAAGCAAATGACTTAAGAAGCATAAAAGACACATGTCAAGATCCTCCCCATGTGGCCCTCATGATGTGCTTGAATCATATGGATAGGCTTTAAAGGGGTCCAATGAGAATTTTTAGATGCATAAAAATAAATAATTAAGTTCTTTCTCTCAAAGAGAAAAAAGAGGATACATGTCCAAATGATATAATAAAATAATACAGAGAGAGAGAGAGAGAGAGATGGACCAAGCATGAGAGGGGGGTATACTCTCCCACACACATACACTCTCTCTCTCATTGTGTGGAATGAAAAGTGCAAAAGCTCCATTTTCTTCTCCAAGCTTGCTGAGAAGTGGAGAGCCTACACCAACACTCTTGGCTATGGAATGCAAATCCAACCAAGAGCCATGCTTCAATGCTTAAGCTTGTCATCTTCTTCATCTTCATTACTATGCTACTATGATATGCTAAGCAAGAAGAGTGATGATAAGTGAGGGATTATTTCTTTCTCCTATGGATGATTATTCTTCATCTTCCTTACCCTCATTCACCGTTAGCTCTCTCCACCTTCGAAGGTGTTTGGGGCCTTGGGACTAAGGCTTGGGATAGTTAATGCTTTTTGCAAAGTTTATGTTATGATCATGATGCATGAAGCTTTCCATCTTCATAGCATCACCAAGGTCACAAGGAACACAAAGATTTTATTGTACCAAATCTCTCTTGATGGGAGAATCTATAATACAAACGCCTTTTGGAGGGGGGACCGGCTCCAAGTAAATCCGGTCCTCAACTATTGTCATGTTCTCTAATACTCTCTCCCTTGCAAAAGTATTGTTCATGCCAAGTTAATTAAGTACTATGTTTATGTTCCTACCATCAATTAAGTTCACCCTCTATGTTCTCAAAGTGATCTCACAAAAATGCTCACTCTAATTCTCTTAATTTTGCTATTCTCAAAGTTTATAGGACATTTCCATTACACGGAGTGCACGAGAAGAAGGAGAGAAGGGGAAGGGGATGATGAGCATGCACAATCTTGTGGGTGGAGTTCTAGAGAGTAAACCTCTCTCACTCCTTATTTCCATTATAGCCAAAGAATAGAGTAAGTGAGCGGGAATCCGACCACAACTCGGGCACAAGGCCTAAAACCTAACAATCTCCCACTTGAAGGCCAATGTGGCCCAAGTGGCTAAAGAATGTAGGGGCCATTATGTACAATTATAAAAACATGAACCGTGAGTGTAGTTTCAACCTACACGCATCATCTCTATGCAATGTGTAAACCGCTCTGAGGCTAAGCTCTTCGTTAGAGCATCCGCTGGGCTTTCATCCATGTGAACTTTGACTAACTCAATGTGTCTACTAGCCAAAATATCATGTACCACATGATACCTGACCTCTATGTGCTTATACTTGGAGTGAAACACTGTGCGCTCCTTGCCGCACTGTCGAAGCAAAGGACTTGCCGATACACCGTGTGCCAGCCACAAATGGCTCCAAGCACACAACAAGCCTAAACTAGCAAGCTCAAGAGAGCAAAGGGTGTGTCACTCACCGCTCTACGCTCTCCTTCGTAGTGGATTCCTCGCCGCGATGAAGAAGAAGCTGCAGTCGTGCCGCGCTCAACCGCTTCTCCGCCGTCGTGCCTTCGTAATGCTCGATCGCACACACACTCTCCCTCTCTCTCTCTCTCTCTCACATACACACACACACACACACACACACACACACACATACACACGGAGGTGAAGAAGAAGAAGATGGAGATGGAGATGGAGCAAGAGCACTCTTCTATTGCACAAATGAGAGAATGAGTGAATTTTAGGTTTAGTTGGCTTTTATATGAGCTCACCCCATTTACACTTGGGCGCCCATGCTTAGCCAACTAATCCCTTGAATGTCCCAGTTAGAGTGCGCCTCTCATCGGCGATCACTCTTACCCTTTTCCTATTGGTCCGACAAGCCCGGTACCTGACTCTACCAAATACATAATACACATCCGTCGTACGTGATGGGGTGTCCGTGAGCCATGTGCGCTCCTTGCCGCACTGTCGAAGCAAAGGACTTGCCGATACACCGTGTGCCAGCCACAAATGGCTCCAAGCACACAACAAGCCTAAACTAGCAAGCTCAAGAGAGCAAAGGGTGTGTCACTCACCGCTCTACGCTCGCCTTCGTAGTGGATTCCTCGCCGCGATGAAGAAGAAGCTGCAGTTGTGCCACGCTCAACCGCTTCGCCGTCGTCGTGCCTTCGTAATGCTCGATCACACACACACTCTCCCTCTCTCTCTCTCACACATACACACACACACACACACACGGAGGTGAAGAAGAAGAAGATGGAGATGGAGATGGAGCAAGAGCACTCTTCTATTGCACAAATGAGAGAATGAGTGAATTTTAGGTTTAGTTGGCTTTTATATGAGCTCACCCCATTCACACTTGGGCGCCCATGCTTAGCCAACTAATCCCTTGAATGTCCCAGTTAGAGTGCGCCTCTCATCGGCGATCACTCTTACCCTTTTCCTATTGGTCCGACAAGCCCGGTACCTGACTCTACCAAATACATAATACACATCCGTCGTACGTGATGGGGTGTCCGTGAGCCGTGAGGGTTAACATGCCCCCCTTCCTGATGTAGATTCCGTCCTCGGAAGCTATTGAGTTGAAGCTCGTTCGTCGAGGTGGAAGAGAATTTGAGATGAATGTCCTTAGCCTTCTTCATTCACTGCAAAATCAAACAACATTGGCACGGTAATTGCATTTTCATAAGTGATTAAAACGCATATGCAGTTTTAGGTAGACACATTGATTGGTAAAAGAATTTCAAACAATTTGTCAGCAATGAACATTAAATTGCAATGTAATCAAATGCATAAACAGATGTAAAGGTAAAAAATTAAACAAGTCTGGGGTCGCTAATTTGACGGTCGAAAGGCACTAGAGATCGAATATTAATACCATGGGTAAGCTTCTTAATTTTCTATGGTCAATTAAGTTGTTTAATCGCGAGAGCCAAGTATTCATGTTCGAGGGCTGACTAGAGGCTATATCTAGAAGACCTTGTAGTTAAGCTACCATAAAAGGACTTTCTCATGAAATCATCGCCTGACTGATTACTTTTTCTTTGACCCCCCAAAGTCTTTTCACAGTGATTCAATTTGATGTGTGTGCTTATTTTGTATGCCTTGGGTTTTTTGCTTTTCAAGGAAAAGCGCCCACGCTGGGAACCTCTAGGGCTCAAGTACCATAGGCAATACATGTGAGTGAAGTACCAAATCAAGCTGAGATTTCTCTTCCAGCTTAAGATTTTACAGTGTGGCACTTTGATTTTTTTGTTTGTTCATTTTCAGCATTTTAATTTTGTAACTTTGGGGGGTCATATAACACTGATACACCTCCCCAGGCTCATCACACTAGTAAACTCCCTTTATAATACTTAAGCTAAAGGTCAATAGGGTCAAGCCCACTAGAAAGCCCTAGTACATTTCACACAATGCTGCCTAAATCGGATTAAGAACCTAAGTAACCGTTGATTATTAGGAAGGCATTCCCCATGGTATTAAGAGAAGATCTCTAACACCTAACTTGGTCAAACTAGCTTAGTCGGACTGCTTGAGTTTTAAACCTAGACAACTGATTATGACAAAAGATTACATTGAATTAAATGTTTGATACTAAGCAAATGCGCTGAATATTATGCTACCAATCACAGTCAAAGCAGACAAACATGGATGCAAAAAGATAAGGGGCAATGCTAATGGACAAGAAACACCTGTTTGTGTCGATGGTCGCGCTTGATTTGAAGAGTGAGTCGAGATAAAGATTCCATGAAGGTCCAAATCCTACCAATAGCAACACGCTCCTGTACACACTAGGAAACAAAAGGAATACCTCCACGAGGCACATTAGTGGAAAAAGGTACCAACACTTATTGAACACAACAAAAAACATAAGGAACCCTAACCTAATTATTTGCACTCCCCCCTAGAGAGTCAAGGGAATAGGATATTGTAGAGGTTGGGGGGAAACCCTAAGGCTAAACCCCTATCCTCGTCGTCGAGATAAACGAAGTCATCATCCATGAGACCATATGTGCCATCCGTGTAGTCGTGTAAATTTTCTTCTTCATCATAGGTGCCCATGTTTACTAAGAAGGTCACTAGACGCCTATAGTCATCTTGGTCAAAAGGGTAGGCTTGTGCAATGGGAGAAACGCTCTCTTCTAAGTATGGATCAGACGTGGTCAAGAGACGTATCAGCCATTATAACTCCTCAAAATTCCTCTCACATGCTAGCGTCCCTATCAAATCCCATTCACATGCAAGCACTGGAAAGACCATGTGAAATATTTGTGAAAAGTAACGAGGGTACCTCTCATCGAAGGCAGGAGTGGATGACTCTAGCATGCTAGCCATATCTGTACACGCAAATAGATGATGGTTAGAGTGCAAATATTACAAGGGTCATGTTCTTGTGCATAATTTGTTTTTATGATTTGTGTTATGGCTCTTGCTCTTTTACTTTTTTATCTTGTTTTTGTGAGTATAAGGCTTTATATATACATTCCCTAAGATCGGAGATTAAGAGGTCAGGGAGAAAGGTTGAGAGGGAAGCAAGTGAATGATGGATGTCCACAAACACTCCCCCCTTCCTTGGGCAGATCATACCGTTTGAAATGAGCTTATCACCCTTTGAAACCAATTGTTCCAGTTGGTAATAGGTGAGGATTTTTGCCAGTAGTTTTCTATTACCCTAGGTGCCTCGTCAAGTTGCAAGGGTGGTAAGGTACTCTCCCAGGATCGAACTTGAAGTGGTTCATCAGGTGATTCTTGAACACTGGGAGTTGTGGACTCTTTTGTAGCTTCATGGAGGTCCATTACTATAGATGGAGGCTGTGTAGAAGCTTTTACCTCTATGGATGTATTACATGAGGAGCTAGAAGCTTCATGGAATTCCCCCCTTCCTGAGTTAGGTGCAATAAATTGGTTTTGCCTTGGAGCCCAAACTAGCTCTGGACTAGGTGTGTAGCATTCTGTGATCTTTCCCTTCCCACGGTCTGCCATTGGCCTTAGCGTTACACTGTTGGACTCATATGGGTTTGTTGTCGATAGGGAAGGACACATTTTACATTTAGGTACCCAAATTTGCTCATTTCCATCATAGTAGCCTTGGGCTTCTAATAGTTGTTTTGGAATCCATCGTGATTTGGTCTTGACTCTCTTAGGGCGCGCTCTTGGTTTTCCCAGGAAATTTTTTCTTGGAATGGATGGGAGGGTTGAGGTAGTTGTAAGTAAGGCCTTGGGGACCCATTGATATGTACTCTTAGGTCGTGCAAGTTGAGTACGTGCAATATTACTGCTTACTGCAACTACAAGTGTTGAAGTGATAGATTCATGGGTAGCCGGCAAAGACGAGTTAACCACCTTGGCTTGTGAATGTTGGCTATCCTTCAACTTTGCTAGAGTTTGCAATGTAGGTGACTTTGCTTGAATGATAGGGGTAAGAGTCGGTGGTCGCGTCGTGACACTAACAGTATCCCAATCAATAGTGCATTTGGTTGCCAACATCCACGTGCGTCCCAAGTTTATGTGGCCTTCCATAGCTCCCGCGGGCATGACTAGAAACCTCTGCACTATGCTTCCATTGTCATAGACAACAGGGGTCTGAAGGACTCCAAGAATAGCAGTTTTCTTTTTATTAATGCCCTTGACTTGCATCGTACTCGGGGATAGGGTCGGTTTCCCTAATTGACACCAAACTCCATAGGATAACAAATTGTGTTTAGCTCCCGTATCTAATAAGGCATTGTATAGCACTTTCCCATAGGGGCTATATAGTTCAATTGGGTATCGTAGGGGTGGCTCAGATTCTAATGAGTCATCATCTGTGTCCTCAAAAAATGCTTGCGTGATTCCCAGATTAGCCTCTCGTTGGCGTCTAAGACGTTGTTGTCGTTCTTGAGCCTCAACTCTTGCTTGGATTTTTTTTAAGCTCTGCTTGTTCCTTGGCAGCCTTCTTTTGATGGATGGCTTGCAACTCTTCCTGGCTTAGAGGATCATAATATCTTTTGAATTTACTCCCATTAAGGAATCCAATGGTTTCAACTCCATCTAGAGTCTCTACGCGAATGGTACCTTGCGGGGTAATTTCACACACTCGATATGGTCCCTTACCAGCGTATTTCAATTTCTTCTTTTCATTACGTACCCCGTACATAAGAACTTTATCACCAACCTTGATGTCTTTATCCTTTAAATGGCTATCAAACCACTTCTTTCTCCTATCCTTCTCCACTAGAGCATTTTGCACAGCTAATTGCCTCTCTTCATCTAGCCTTTCCAGGATATATAATCGCTCCACTAAGGGGTTACCATCCCAACCTTCTTGAGAAGCTACTCGAAGACTAGGAATGACAAACTCCCATGACAAAACTGCTTCTTGGCCATACACCATCTTAAACGGTGTGCAATTAATAGCAACTTTATATGCAATACGATAAGCCCATAAAGCTGATGTAAGCTTTAGGTCCCAATCAGTGCGATGAGCCTCAACTGTCTTTGTCAAAATGGAGATGAGAGTTTTGTTGGTACTCTCAGCTTGGCCATTTGCTTGGGGATAATAGGGTGTGGACTTGTGGTGAGATATCATGAAGTTTGATGTGAGTTCTTTTATTACTTCATTTATAAAATGAGTTCCATTGTCACTCACAAGTTCAAAGGGGCATCCAAAACGTGTGATAATGTTCTCAAAGAGGAACTTAGCTGTTGTTTTTGCATCCGCCTTTCGTGTTGCTTTTGCTTCAGCCCATTTGGTTACATAGTCGGTAGCCACAATGATATATCGTGATTGCGTGTTACGTGCAGCCGGACTAATCGGTCCTACAAAGTCTAAGCCCCACTTTTCAAATGGTTGGGTTACCTTGATGGGATGTAGAGGCATCCTATCCCTTCTTTGTGGCTTGTTGAAGCGTTGGCATTCATCACATCCCTTTGCAAAAAGTGATGCATCCTTAAACAGAGTGGGCCACCAATAGCCTGACTGTAAGATCTTTCGGGCAGTCAAGTTTCCTGAAAAGTGACCACCATCTACACCCATGTGTGCCTCTTGTAGAATATATAAATACTCATCCTCGCGGGCACAGCGTCTAAGAACATCATCTTTTCCTCTCTTATAGAGAGTTCCAGCCAATAAGCAATAGGGTTCGCATTCCTTGATTAATTTTCGAGCTATATCTTTTTGCAGTTCCTTGGGTGGAAAACCATTAACTAAGAAGTTAACAATCTTTTCACTCCATTCAGGCATTGTCTCAACAATGAACAAAGGAGTATCAGGCAATTCATCATCAACCCCTGTAGGAGCTTCGCCATTAGGGATACGAGATAAATGATCCGCCATGACATGTTTCCTCCCAGGCCTCACAACAACGGTGAAGTCAAACTCAAGAAGAATTAACAACCATCGTGTAATTCGACATGTGGAACACGGCTTGTTTACCAAATATAGCAATGCTTGATGATCAACATAAAACACAAACTTGGTAGCAAGAAGGTAATAGCGAAATTTCTTTACTGCGTAATTCATAGCTAGACCTTCGCGCTCTGTAGTAGTGTAGTTCATCTCGGCATCATTTAATTGGCGACTTGCAAAGCTAATAGGGTAGTCCAATTTATGTTCTCCTGGTTGAGTTAGAACACACCCAATAGCAAAATTTGATGCATCGATATGCACATGAAAAGGTACATTCCAATCGGGTGTTCGCAAGATTGGAGCACTTGTTAGGGCCTTCTTTAATAACTCATAAGATTGATGACATTCTTCCGTCCAGTGAAACTCGATAAGAAGCTTGTACAATGGACGCGCTATCTCGGCAAAGTTTAAAATAAATCTTTGATAATAACCAACATGGCCCATAAATCTTTGAACTCCTTTATAGTTCGTAGGTGGTGGCAAATCGGCAATGGCTTTAATCTTACTCTCATCGGTGGATATCCCGTTCTTGGACACTATATGCCCTAGAATGACTCCATGCTTAACCCAAAATTGGCATTTGAAAGGGTTTAATGAGATGCGATAAAATCTGCACCTTTCAAATATTTTTCGTAGATATAACAAATGCTTCTCCCAAGAAGAATAAACACAAAGGTCGTCTAGGAAAGCTTCACAAAACTCCCTTAGAGATTCTTTAAACGCAGTGTTTATTAATCGTTGGAATGTAGCAGGTGCATTCGTTAAGCCAAAAGCCATAATACGAAATGCAAACACTCCAAACTCTGTGATAAAAGCAGTTTTAGCTTGGTCCTCTAATGCAATTGTGATTTGATTGTAACCAGAGTACCCATCTAAAAATCTATAAGCTTCCTTGCCCGCAACTCTTTCAAGCACGTGTTCTGAATATGGCAAGGGATAATGATCTCTCCTAGTAGCTGCATTAACTTTCTTGAGGTCCACGCACACTCTTAGTTTCCCATTCTTTTTTGGCACAATGACTATTGGAGAAACCCATTCTGAGTGCTCAATAGGGTATATGAATCCACATTGGATAAGTTTTTCAATCTCCTCTTGTACAATTTTGGCGTACTTAGGATTCATTGGATAGGGTCGTTGCTGGACGGGTTTAGCAATGTTGATCATGGGAATTGTATGTTGCACCACAGAAGGTGGAACGCCCTTCATGTCATGATATGTCCAAGCAAAGATATCCTTGTATTCCTTGAGGAGCTCCTTAAGTACAGCCTCTTCTGTTTCGGTAAGGTCTTGAGCAATAAATACTGGTTTAGACTCCTCACCTGGTTCTGCTAATTCTATCTCTTTAACTACCGCTGGACCATCATAGACTCCACTGCTTCCATTGGTAGGTATTCGTTGGGCTTTGGCATACACAACCTTTCGCTCCCCCGTGGTATAAGATTTAAAATGTTCAGGAGCTGTATGTAAGTCAGCAGGCTCTTGTCCTGACGGAGACCTTTCTTTTAGTTTTGCCTCCTTTTGTTGTTGTGCTAACTCTCGGTTTTGACGTCTTCTTATAGTTCGACTCAATTTCGGCGTAACCTCCAATTGAGCGAGGTCAATGGGTCGCGGGCTACACCACATGACACTCTGGAGATGTTCACCCCAATTGTCTACTAGCTTTCGATGAGCATCACATGCCCCTAGATAGCTAAGCCACTCTGCAGTAGATCTTTCCTTGTTTATCCTAGCTCTCACATTCGCTCGATATCGTCGTCTCTTATATGACCTTTGTTTCTTGTTAAGGTTTTGATTTTGGTAAATGTTTGAACTCGACTCGCTTGATAGGTCTTCGCTTGTATCTTCTTCACTCTCATATAAATTACCATAGATGGTCGTACTAGACCTTGAGTGTTCAGTTTCTATACTTGGCTCACTCGATGTTTCCTTAGGTTCTGAATCCATTTCTCCCTGAGATTCCGTTTCTGATGTGTATTGGCCTGAAGCCTTTGAGGAATCATCGGTTTCACTCTCACGTAGGTGTGCCTCTTTCTTATCATCGGATGTTACATGCGCTACACCTAACATGTTTACTGGTGCAATGTGTGGTATCTCTTCCCCATCTGGTGTTACCCAGGTTGTTCCTCTAGCTCCCCATGTATCTATAGTTGCCGCTAGGTGTACCCAATCGACATTGTCTGACTCAGCCATTCCGGGTAGGATATCCATATAAGGAGAGTTCTTCCCAATATCCGTGTCTTCGTTACACGTGTAACAATACTGTAATGGAGCTGAGTGAATTGTTGTGTCTGATCGATTATCAATGATGAATTTATTTCCTAGAGGATGCGTTCGACCACTTAAAAGATCAACTCGAATGACAGAGTCTTGGAACTGTAAGTAGACGTGGTTTTTGGACCAGTCATGCACCATTTTTGCTTCCCTCATGAATGGACGCCCTAAGATCATCTCAAATGACATAGGATGCTTGGAAAAATCCATAACAATGAAAGTCTGCCTTACCTTGTGTCCCAAGACCTTGATCCTGAGATCCTTAAGCATTCCAATAGGCGTAACAATAGATCCATTAGCCATTTTTACCACTACGCTTGTGGCTTCAAGGTGAGGTCGCCCCATAGACTCCCAACAACTCTTTGTCACCATGCTGACTCCCGCACCACCGTCAAGGACTCCCTTTACAGTTAATCCTTTAGTGGTGATTGGTAGAGTAGCATTAGATTCATCACCTTCAAAGTATTGCCCCAACTTGTTAATGGGTACTTCAATTACAGATTCATGTCCCGCTAGGTCAGATGGTGGTGCTAAATGTTCCTCCTCATTCATTACCGAGTCAGGTTTGTTCATATGTGCAAACTGTGGTAATCCGGCCTGTAATTCTCCATTGAGGAAGGCTCGAAGAGCTGAGACTAGCTCGGGGTCTTTATATAGTTTGGACATGATGGTGGTTCTAACTTCTGAAGACATGAAATCCATCAATTTGGCAACATTTAATGGCATCTTGTGGGATGTAGGACCCTGACAAGAGAATGGTGAAGATGGAATCTCCACTTCCTCAAGGGGGTCGGGCATTCCCTCACCAAACATTCTCTCTAGTAGGAAAGGTGTGTGTCCACTTTCAGATGTCCTACCCTCACTCTCTTCCCGAATGATACTGGGTATAGCTAACGGCCTGTAGTTCTTGTGAGGTTGAACTTGTGTGGAAAACACTATGTCCGACATCTGGATATGTTTGGGTTCAGGTTCTAATGTTCGTTGAGTTTCTTCCACCAAGCCCCTCAATTGTTGGACTCGTTCAATTTCCACTGTTGCGTTTGGATAGGTTCCAATCTTTCTCTTGCAATCCTCATATTTTGTCTCTCGTGGCTTATCTTGGGGGTTCACAAATGGGTAGTTTAACTTTGAATACTCTTTTGGTGTTCGTCGTAATTCCCTCTCGTGATCCTCCTCACTGGCTTTTTCCTTTGTAGTAACAGTTTTGGTCTCCGTGGTCTCTATCGAATCTGAGTCATCCTCAGGGTCATTCATATACACCGGATCCTCTCCTGTCCCTATGTTAGTCTTTGAACTAGGTTTTGAGCTAGAAGCATTAAGGGATTTCTTTCTTCGTGTTTTCTTCTTTCTCGCTCGGCCAATGGACGCAGCATCTCTCTCTTCGAGGATGTAATTTTGCTTTTGGAGCATCGACCGTGTGAGTGCATTCACTGGTGCTATGTTTATAGTTGGTGGTGTCCCATCAACAATCTCTATTATGTTCAATGGTGTGATTTTCGGTGCGTTTGGATTGTTAGGACATTGTGCGATCAAATGATCTATGCCACAACGATTACAAGTGAGTATTGGCATTGTCAATGCACTCCCTTGACTGGTTTGCATTAGTGCGGCATTCTTTTGTATTCTGATGGGGCACTCAGCTACTCGATGTGGTCCACCACATTTGTAGCACTGAAGAGGTGGTCTCCTGGCAAAACTATTAATGTTTTGGCCTCTTGCTGCTAGCGCAGTAGCTTGATATACTGGCTTGATTTGTCCCCAATGGTCTTCCATATAGTACATGGGACACTCCTCAAGCATGTCGACTCCATAGGTGATACTAGAGTCTATGTCCTCTTCGCAATCTACATAAGTACTAGATGACTCGCAACCTATTTGGTTCATAGGTGTAACTCTTGGATGAGGGGGTTGCGTTCCTAGCACTGGAGGTGGCAACGGTGTGGTTTGGACCACATTTTGGGTTCTAGGGACCATGTGCTGTAATGGCAACTGTTGCTCCATGGGTGGGGTAGGCATCAATACAGGAACTCGAGGTGAGTCTGCCCAAGCTATAGGCGGTTTATTTTCCATGATGCGTTTAAGCATTAGGCAATCCTTCGCTTGATGGCCATACCTACCACACGCGTTATAAGTCCCGTTAAACTTTACTCTGAAAGTAGGGCATTCACTCGTAGTATGTGGGCCCAAGCAAATTGAGCACCATTGTTGCTCCCTTCTTGGATACATATGAGTTTTTTGTGGAGCACGATTACCCCTAAGGCTTTCTTGGATGGCCTTTGTGAGATCTGCCAAAGTCATCTCAGATATCGTTTGCTCTTTCACGATTGGCTTTATCTTCATTGGCTCATGCCCTGATGCTTGGGAGCTACTTGACTTCGGCTCGGCAGACACTCTTTCTCCTGCAATCATTAAATTATCCTCCAATTGGATTGCATTCATGGTGACTGCTTCCCAAGTAGTGATACCTCTAATGACTAGGCCATTATAGATACTTTCATGTCGTAGTCCCCTAATGAATCTATCGAGCAATTGGTTGTTGTTGAATCGCTCGTTTGGATTGCATCGAGAATTCAAATTCTTTAGGCGACTAATGAAGTCTCTCACGGATTCACCTTCTTCTCGTTGGGCTTTCTGGAGCTGAGAGGCTACACCCCAAAGTACTCCCTCTCGTATGTATTCTTTTAAGAACAGTCTCCTAAGAGTAGAGTAGATCGTTTTTTCTTCTACTCTTAAGGTTCTATACCAATCTCCAGCCTTTCCGCTTAGGGTCAAACTCAAAGCCTTACACTTATGTAGCTCATTGTGCTCTTTCAAGGAATCGCACACATGTTCAAAGACTTCCATATGCTTTCTAGCATCTCCGTCTCCATTGAATTTCTGTGTGAGCTTAGCTACTTGAACTGCCTTGCTCCTAGGCTCTCTATCAGGTGCACCACGCATGTTTTCCGCAATAGAGCGACCGATAGTTTGAGAAAATGCTGCCAAATCTCCTATTTGAGCAGGTATAATGGGTGTATGTGCTCTTGGAACCACATGTGAGATGGGAGTTGGCCTTGGCCTTGGCATACGCGCGGCTCTTGGGTCCCATATTTCGTATGGTGGTGTACTAGACGATGGTCCAAAGTTTACAGGTGTGGCCCTAGACATAGGAGGTGCTTGATATGGCATGTTATTATTAAATGGCATGGCTCCACTTGTATAAGAGCTTGGATAATTCCATTGTGGATTGTAAGCTCTTGGAATAATCGGAGGTGTAGGAGCTACATGAGGCTGAGGTACGACAGTTGCACATGATTGATACATACATGTAGGTATAGTTGGGGGCACTGTGCTACTAGGCATCGGCGCAGTATTAACAAATGAACTCCATGGTGTACTTCTTGTCATGCTCACCACTGGGATATGCATGGTAGCCGTAGTGTCATTAAGAGAAAGATGAGCTAGATCTAGGAAGGTAAAGCTGCCACTTGTGGGCTCAGATTGTACTGAGGCTCCTGGCGAAACAACATATGGAGGATCAATGGGGCTCACTGAGGGAGTCTCCATTTGTGACAGGGTTGGTTGGTTGGCCTTTCCCGTATCCAAGAATCTTATTAGGCCTGTTGAAGGCATGTTGATACCTGTGTTCTGTCTTTCTAACTCGACAATCCTATGGAGGACATCACAGACTTTCTGTTGTTGCTCATCTATGCTAGTAGCACCCGATGTGGATTGTAGAACATCTAACCAACCCACATGATAGGTGTGTCCTGTGTACCGATCAGTTAAAGCTTCTGCTTGTAGGTCATACTCCCAATTTTCGTTTAGGAATATCCCATCTATTCCTGGCGTGCTGGAGGTTTCCCTTGAAGTGGAAGCATTATTGCTCCCCATTGCTTGCCCCTCCGTGACTGCTACCTTGGGAGCACTCGGTTGCTCGGCTGGTATGATTGTTGTCATAGGAGCCTTTGCTTTCAGGGCTCGACTTTGTTCTAGCCCTCGTAGGTTCTCAATTTCCCTCTCCCTTGTTGCTTGCATATAGCGTTCGATCTCTTGTACTTCGGCAAGACTCCTACCATCGGGTAGTAAAACCTCAGAGGGAGATAGTCCTAAAGGATCAGGAGGTGCAGTGGATGGAACATTCACATGCACACTCTCAAGAAGCATAGGGTCTATTTTAGGCATGAATGACGAATTTACTTCCCCACTCCCTTCATTTATTTCATTAACCGCATGTTCGGAGCGAGTAGCTCTACTAAGGGTCTCTTTTAAGCGGCTAAACACGCTGGACCCGGGCCGTGGGCCCATGGCATGCATGTCTTGACTTGAACTATCAGGGTTTGGTGTAGGATACCCCTCCATGACTTCGTAGTCAGAGGAAGAATCACTAGACGCGATATGAGGATCTTGGGTCGCGCTACCTTGAGTCCCGGCCGAAGGTCCAGAACCTAGGGTGGAGGAATAATGGGTGCCCGCGTAAATGGAGGCACTACCAATATGCTCGTGCTCTAACACTCGTCCAGAGCGTAGGTTCATATGACTTCCACACTCTAAGCGCGTTGGTGAGTACCCGTGAAGGCCGCTCACTTAGTTTTTTTTTTTTTTTTTTTGTTTATAACCCAAGTTTTTCGTTATTTTTGGTTATTTTTTGTAACCAAGCCACAAAATATGGCGTGTAAAAGCTCAAGACGAGCGTTTTAGCTAAAGGAACGTGCCGTGCTTTACAGCTGTCTATTCGGCTACGTGAAGCCCTCGAAATCCTAAAAATAGTTTTATAGTCCTCGAAATCCTAAAAATAGTTTTTAAATATAAAAAGGTGTATAAACTATTTTCTAAAATTGAGGACTAAGGTCTGGGTTTGGGCTTGAGCTTGGGGAATGATCCCCAGCCCGAAAATAAATTTTTGATTTTTTTTTTTTTAAATTTTAAAGTCGCCGCGGCCGCACCGCGCGCGCGCGCACACACACACTTAACCTACACCTAACTTATCTACTTATAGCTAATGAAGATACTACCACACACACTCTAACACTGTTTACACAGTACTACAGTAGCTAACAGATCTACAAAACTAACCTTACAGAACTAACATTGAACCTTACATAACTAACATTCCATAGCTAATACCTTAATTCTAACAATACATTGCAAAAAAAATGTAACTCCTTCTTTAACAGAAAACAAAAAAGACAGTAGAGTGTAACAAAAAACCTTCTCCACACAACCACACACCTTCCTTCTTCACAAATCCTTCTCCACACAACTACACACACTCATTCCCTACCTTTCCTATGATAGAAATTGCACCACAAGAAAGCGTAAAGTGCTTAACCGAGCTTAGTGTAGGGCATTTCCCCGACAGCGGTGCCAAAAATGTGCGCTCCTTGCCACACTGTCAAAGCAAAGGACTTGCCGATACACCGTGTGCGAGCCACAAATGGCTCCAAGCACACAACAAGCCTAAACTAGCAATCTCAAGAGAGCAAAGGGTGTGTCACTCACCGCTCTACGCTCGCCTTCGTAGTGGATTCCTCACCGCGATGAAGAAGAAGCTGCAGTCGTGCCGCGCTCAACCGCTTCGCCGTCGTCGTGCCTTTGTAATGCTCGATCGCACACACACTCTCCCTCTCTCTCTCTCTCACATACACACACACACACGGAGGTGAAGAAGAAGAAGATGGAGATGGAGATGGAGCAAGAGCACTCTTCTATTGCACAAATGAGAGAATGAGTGAATTTTAGGTTTAGTTGGCTTTTATATGAGCTCACCCCATTCACACTTGGGCGCCCATGCTTAGCCAACTAATCCCTTGAATGTCCCAGTTAGAGTGCGCCTCTCATCGGCGATCACTCTTACCCTTTTCCTATTGGTCCGACAAGCCCGGTACCTGACTCTACCAAATACATAATACACGTCCGTCGTACGTGATGGGGTGTCCGTGAGCCGTGAGGGTTAACAGTTATACTCAGATTGCATAGCCTCTTTCCACTTCACGTTATCATCCATTTGAATGGCCTCTTTGTAGCAAGTGGGTTCACTGCAATTAGTGAGACTACCAAGTAGTCTAATCCTGGCTCAAAATGCTCAAGTGCACTAGATGTACGAGTAGATCTCTGAAGTGCCTGACTTTTGGATTCCACTCTCTTTGGAGCAACATGTGTGTGTATACTAGTGGAAGGTTCATCACTAGCACGTCCAAAATTTTGTGTAACTGGTGGTGAGGTAATATTCTCAAATCGTACTCTGCGATAGTCAATGTCTTTCACTAGCTTTCTATGCATCTTAGACTCATTGAATATCACATGTGATACCTTCGTCGATCAAGAGTTGCATTGAACTAGAAACAATTGGTCATCCTTTATCTTTGCGCACAATGTCTTCTTCTCCTTTCTCTGAGGCACTTGTACGACAGTTAATTGAACAGTTAGATTAGACCAATATTTTGTGATGATAACTAGCAGGGAAATAACTAACGTAGCATTAATGTTTACATACTCGCATGCTGCATTGGACAAGAAATTTTGGAGGCAAACTGAGTCAACCTCGTTTGCCAAATCCTCGCACACTTGTCCTAGTGTCACATTTCCTTGAATGCTAAGAACAGTTAGTAGATCAAGTCCACACCATACCTCAAGAATTCTCAAAGGATTGTTCAGGTCATCAATTAAATCTTGGTTCAAAGCTACCAGATGACCATTCACTCGATGCCACCTTATGTAGTGGAAGGAAGCTATGAAATTTTGGGAAGCTATCATCCACTTACACACGATAGACTTCTTATTTACCTTGCATAAGATGCCATCAGAATCATGGACATCCCAAGATTCATCAAGAATATCGAGGTATTATTGGCATTTTTTATGCATTCCATGTAACTATGGTGGCAGGTTAAACACACATACACGAGTGAAGAGTAAAATCTATTGTGGATAGTAAGAAAAATTACAGTTTGGTCGGTTTGTTGAAAATCCTATCGCCATTGTTCGTAAACGCAACTCTGGGGCATATATGCATGTTCAATGAGAACTTATTTGACTGTTTTGCATGTTTTTGACAAGCAAAATTTTTCTACCCTACCTTTATAACTGTTCACAAACTTGTTGCCCGTGCACTTTCTCTTCTTGGTCTGCAGGAGAGCCCAGTTTCCAACTGTAATGGTGGTGGAAAGCCATCGACCGTTGTCCAAACCGAAGCTGTTGAAAATTTTGACAGAATGCTTGCGGATGGTCATCGAGGTCTTCTGTTCTCCATTAGTGATTCTTCTATGGCAAGATGCATAGCATAGATGTGAGAGGGGGAGTGTTTCTGAGCACAAACACAATACAGTCAAATGCAAGCAGAATAGTTAGTTGAGTGCAAATGAATGAGAATGAGCGGGAATACTATGAAGTCTCTCCTATCAAAAAAGTGCACAAAACTGCATTGAGTGTGAGTTATGGTACATTTGTCCTATATTCGGTCCTGACAAGAAATATTCGAGCAAATCACAATGTACATTAGTGTTAAGATTTTTAATGCAACTAAAATTTATTTTTTGAAAATGCTGAAATCTGAGATTAAAACAAGGAAAATCCGAGCTACTGTTACTGTAGCCCGCCATCCATTGGTTGCATTGCATTCTCTCTAGCACTAAAAGGAACAAATTTGAGTCCAAACTTTCCTGATTGTCAGTGCGCAAAGCTTTAAGCTTTCTTCCTGATTGGTTCTCTACTAATGCTTATTGGCTAGAAAGCTTAAAGCTTTGTGTAATGACAGTGGAGGCGAGTACATCTCGTCCAAGTTCAAGGACTTTTGCAGTAAACGAGGCATTAGAAGACATTTTACCACACCTTATACACCCACCCAAAACGGTGTGGCTGAGAGGATGAATAGAATCATTCAAGAATGGGTCATTTCTATGTTGTCTATGGCCAACTTACCTCAAGAATTATGGGGAGAAGCTGTTACAATGGTTCTTACTTGATCAATCGGTCACCTAATCCACCACTAAAGCACAAGGTTCTATAGGAGATGTGGATGAGCAAAGAGCCCAATTATGACAGGTTACATGTATTTGGGAGTGAGGTATTCTCATGTGCCAAAATCGTTTGGACAAGGAGTTAGGGATTCCTCTAGATCTCATTGATAACGACTTGTGCAAAGCTATGTCTGTCAAGTCTCTAGGGGGGGCATTACACTTTCTAACATTCATAGATGACTCTACTAGAAAGGTGTGGGTTTATCCCTTGTAGGAGAAAAGCGACGTCTTTAGTGTCTTTCATGCCTTTGGACAAGGAGTTAGGTAGTTCTCTAGATCTTGTTCATAGCAACTTGTGCAGACCTATGCCAGTCAAGTCTCTAGGGGGATCATTATACTTCCTAACATTCATAGATGACTCTACTAGAAAGGTGTGGGTTTATCTATGAAAGACACTAAAGACGTCGTTGTTCTGCTTTGTCGTTGTTCTGCTTCAAGAGATAAAACCACACCTTTCTAGTAGAGTCATCTATGAATGTTAGGAAGTATAATGCTCCCCCTAGAGACTTCACTTCCATAGGTCCACACAAGTCGCTATGAACGAGATCTAAAGGACTCCCTAACTCCTTGTCTAAAGGCATTGATGTCAACCTAGTTTTTTTGCCATAGATTTAATACTCACATAAAGAGAAGGTAAAGTAATCTAACATAGGGATAGAACTAGAACGCTGCAAGACTTCCATTCCCTTTTGAGTCATATGTCCTAGCCAGCTATGCCACAACTCTATAGACGGCAACTCAACTACACAAATAGAATTCTCTTTCACATAGAGACATAAAGTCGGTACAATGAGCCAAATTTCTGGCCTTTAAGCGTGACCAGATTTTCCTTCTTGATAATCCAAGAACCATGAGAAACTATGGTAGTGTAATCCAAATCATCCAATTGTCCAACTGACATCAAACTCTTTGTCAATTTGGGTACATGTCTGACATTATGCAGCATAAACTCAGTTTCATTACACATAGAAAACTTGATGTTGCCCACACCGCATATATCAATCTCATAAGAGTTTTCTAGCTTCATTGTGCCATGTGCGGCAATGTATGTAGAAAACCACTCCTTGTGAGGAGTCACATGAAAGCTAGCACTTTCCACAGTCCAATTCTGCACATAACATATGTCAAGAGCTAACAATGCATCAGGACTCAAATTAGTCGATGTCAAAATCAACACATCATTTGGCACGTCAAAAATTGTCTCAATGGTTGGATACTCAACAACATTGATCTCTCTAATTTTCACGTTACTTTGTCAGACTTCGCTTTCTCTTTGCCCTTATCACATTGCATTGTGTGGCAATCATTCTTCAAGTGTCCCTTTTTATGGAACACTCAACATTTCTCATGTCTTTGTTGCGACTCTTGCTACAATGTTGTTTGCGATCTTGAGAACGATCGCAGCTATGAACACGCTACCTTTGCTTGTCACAATTTCCACTAGCCACATATGCATTGCCACATCCACTCTCATCAAGAGATTGATGTTGAATCTCCTCATTGAGCAACACACTAGCAGCATCACTAAAAACTAGCTTGCCACTAAGCACAAAATTGCTTATGGGTGTGTTGAAGGTATCCCATGGCGATGGTAGCGAACATAACAAGAAAATAGCCTTCATTTCATCACCAAAATTGAGGCCTTTTGAAGTAATCTGTGAAAAAATGTTGTTAAACTTGTTCAAGTGAGAACTAACCTTAGTTCCCTCTTTCATATTCATGCGCATAAGCTTCTTCATCAAGAAAACCTTGTTCGAGGCATTGTTGCCATCCCATGCAGCACATAGAGCATCCCAAAAACTTTGGCATTGGTCTTATCCATTATGGTAAAGTAAATGGACTCACCAAGATGCAGGCGAATGCTTGCCATAGCACGGTCATTCAAGTCTTCCCACTCTTCATCAGTGTACGCATTCTCTCTTCTTTCACGCAAGGGTGCTATCAAGCCTTTGTTGATCAAAACATCTTGTATGCGATGCCGCCAAATAGCAAAGTTTGTGCCATCAAACATTTTGATGTAGAACTCTTCTCTTTCGGAAGCCCTACTCGTAGCCATGACTCAAGAGAATGTAGCCATAGCACGGTCATTCAAGTCTTCCCACTCTTCATCAGTGTACGCATTCTCTCTTCTTTCACACAAGGGTGCTATCAAGCCTTTGTTGATCAAAACATCTTGTATGTGATGCCGCCAAATAGCAAAGTTTGTGCCATCAAACATTTTGATGTAGAACTCTTCTCTTTCGGAAGCCCTACTCGTAGCCATGACTCAAGAGAATGTAGCCAAAAACTTTATGGAGAATTGCTTGGGATAATTTTGGCAGAGTTTCCAACAAAAACTCAAACAAAAATGTAGTAAAGTCACTATGTAAGAACAGTTAGAAGTGGCAAGAAAGCATAAAATGGACTCCTAGAAAAAAAATGGCAAAATATCCTCTGTACAAGGAGAAAACTCTAAAACCTGACAAATCAAAAGTAAGCGCATAAATTGTTGACAACATTCATTAGGCATAAATTACTCAAAACCATTGTTGTATGACCGTCAACTCGGTGTCAAAAGCACAAGAAACCACCCTGATACATATCCTATGGTGAGGGTACCGTAAGTGGCAACTCCAGCTACCTGTATTACCAAAGCTATCTCAACATTTGAGAATACCCCAGGTCAAAGAAAACCTCACGCAACGATCCTCCAAATGCTAAGGTAGACACAAAACAACCAGCCATAGTCTCAGAAAGGGCTCTTCTGGTCAGAGTCTTAGAAACGGCCAGGAAAACTACCAAAATAGCCAAAAATGGCTCTACACGTAGTACAAAGGGCAGTGTTCACAACTCAACGTACATGAGTGACTGTGCTCAAACAGGCACCAAGAACTACTGCATGCAGTAAAAGTGATCCCTGTAGGGATATCTGTACTCAAAAGAGCTCATTAGCACTAGGTGTGCTCAAAAGAACATGCATCTATCAATGCATCTGTCTGCAAACAAACTGCTACCAAAATGATTTTCAATTGCCTAAAAGGTAATGTGTTTGTAAGTGTTTGGAAACTTGGAGAAGCTATGTGTAAACGGGCTCAAAAGCCCCTTGTAACATGTGTGTCAGTGTAGATACGTGCCGATATCCACCACCGGATGGAAATGTGCTAGTCAAGTAGCTGCCAAAGGTGGTCGAAGCCAAAACGGTGTTGTAGTTGTGCACTTGGTACCGATACCGGGTGTCACTCCTCTATGGTAGAGGTACCTCACCTGCGCATGTCGCAGAGTAGTTGTGCACTTGGTACCGATACCGGGTGTCACTCCTCTATGGTAGAGGTACCTCACCTGCGCATGTCGCAAGGACAACCATCCATGGGAAAATGATCGTCCGCAAGGACACTAGTGTCGAGGTCGCATGTCAAAAATTCACCGCGTAATGTGCAAGAATGGTGTTGTGGTCGTCGAGGGAGTCTTTTGTGGTGGGAAAGGACCATCGGTGCCAAATTGATGTGAATTGGCACAAAACTCTGAAGTCAATGTCAAAATGGCTCTAATCGCCGATGTTGAGGCCGACTCCCGCCGCCGAACGAGAGTCTTGCCGATGTCGATAAATCATGTTCTCTCTTTTTCTCACTCGCTCACTCTCTCTCCCTCACAGCTCTCTCACTCTCAAAGCTGGGCTTTTTCTCTCACACAATTTAGAGCGGGGAATCCAGGAGTTGGGGGGCATTTTTTGGGCTCAAGTGTGTGCACTGCTGCACTCTCGAGGCCTCTGGTGCTCTTGCATACAATATAGTGTGTGAGCTTGAGATTTTCTAAAAAGATATTGAACTCGCTACTCTCTATCAAAAAACTTGCAGACTTTGATGAATGAGGCCGAAATGACAAGCTCAACAACAGAGAATTGTGTGTGTGTGTGTGTGTGTGTGTGTGTGTGTGTGTGTGTGTGTGTGTGTGTGTGTGTGTGTGTGTGTGTGTGTGTGTGTGTGTGTGTGTGTGTGTGTGTGTGTGTGTGTGTTCGAACTTAAAAATCCCATCGTTCAAAACCATATACTGTTAAACTTAAATACTTCATGCAAAAGCACATTGTGTATAGAACCAAATATAGAACAATTTCTTGATAAAACAGTACATTACAAGATACTTATGACAAATTAGGAGTTAAAGCCATAACTCCTACCATATGAGAGTAGGGATCTTTACCTGCCAACCAACCACAAGTACAATTAATTAGAATTAATTTTTACTAAATAGGTGACATGTATATCAAGCAATCCCCACTGCTTGTTATTGCTATCACACCCTGGACGCCAACCATACTCCTAATCATATCTTATGTTTTCTTTTGTTTGTCTATGTAAGTAGGGTCGATTACGGTCTGTGAAAGTTTTTATGGGTTTACACGGCTTGGAGATAGGGTCTCTAATTGCTATTGTTTTGGTTCTCTTTTCCCCTTTATGTGCTGCCATGAGCTTGTCCCAAATCTATTGTAGCTTAAATATATCTCAAGTGATGCTCATCCTAGTTGTCTGCCTGTACTCCTGTTTGTCAACAATGGTTACACACGTGAGCTTAATATTCCTACATACTATACTTGATGTTGTCTTAAAGGCACCTCTATCTCTATGGTATGTACAATCATTTTTCCAATCTACTTTTTTAAGTATATTGAATTTGTGAAAATTTTGGCAGCATTTTGTTTGTAAAACCTTTCTTTTTTCAAAAAAAACCTTCGTACATAATGACAAATATCCTCACAGGAGGCTATCATACTCTCTCTTTTTGTGTTTCAACATTTTTGTTTACCATGGTACATATACTTAAGTGCTTTATAAAAACCACTAGAGTGTTACTATCTTGTGTTGTTATGTATTTATATCCTATCTTGCAAAAATTTCATCAGCATTTCCTTTGTATTATTTTTTTTTTTTTCAAAAAAACCAATAAGTACTCTTTGTATCTGTTTATCCTCACAGGAGGTTTGTATAGCCCACATGCTATATCTTAATTACTTATTTCTGCTACTTTTTATTCAAAGTATCTGACATTGCTACTTCTAGAAACTTATTACATTTAGTTTGGTATAAAGGAAACATATGCATGTACTCAAAACATTATGAATTTTTGTTACTTGAATCGTTTTTGTTGTTGTCATTTGTATTCTTGCAAGTACTATTATCACAAAGACGGCTTCCCCTTCGTTACTGTATCGAAATTGTTCCAAAAATGGTATCCAAAAAAGAATTTTTGCCTAATATTGTGTTTTTTTACTGCTCTATGTACAATATGCATATGCTTGTATGTGCTTGACTGTATGTTACCTTGTTGGTGAGTTCCCTCTTATGTGTAATTATGTCCCGTATGCTCATGTGTATATCTATGTGTGTGTGTGTGTGTGCATAAATCATACCATGGTTTTTTACAAAAACAGGAAGTGAGCATGCATGTGCTTGTGTATATATTGCTTTAAACTAATGTGTTTGTTATGGAAAACTAACAATATACAGAGGTTATTATGCGTATCACACAGTGCTTGCTCTGGTTCGGCTACTTTACTCATTAGTATTATGGTACACTGAGTGCATGTACTCATGTGCATTTAGTTTTATATATCTTGTAAAATACCCAAAAAATGTTGTTTTGCGTTGCACAATCAGACATTCCGACTGGCTTGCAACGATTCTCTTTGCCTTGGAGTGTGTTTTGTGAGTGGACGTACCCTGCCACACAGGGCTTCCTGCCTTTGCTTGCGCTATCACTTGTTAGGAGATATAGATGATGGTTTCGCTAGTGCATGGTTCATGTACCGTGTGTGTGTGTGTACTGCAGCCTTGGTGTGTGTGTGTGTGTGTGTGTGTGTGTGTGTGTGTGTGTGTGTGTGTGTGTGTGTGTGTGTTAGCTTTGCAATATCGCCACAGCTTGCGAGATGGTGTGTATGAGCGATGGTGTATGCGATTGACTCTCTTTGCACTGCCTACTTTTATAAGCAGTGTTAGCGTGCGGTGTTGTTAAGGCTCTATGCAGCATAGCTTACCAATATTGGCTTGCAGTGTCTTTAAGGCCATATGTAGCATCAACATGCTAGCGTTGGCATCCAGTGCCACTAGTTGCTTGCTTTATTTAGAGAGTTTGCCAACCATATCTTTTGGCTTTATTAAAATCTTATTATCATTGTAGAAAGGTTGAAACACTACCAAGTTTTTAACTTGATATCGGTAAAGTATTTTTTTAAAAAAACATTTTTTACGTAAACATGCCGACTATTGTAAAAAGCACTCGTTACACTGTGAATTTCTACTGCGTCGGTAGTTCCCCTTGGGTCCATGTACCCATCAATGTGAATATAACCAATTATTGATGTGGTTTGGGAATAATTGTGTAGCTGAAAAAATGTGTTTGTGTACTAACCACGCTTGTATATTTTTCTTGTGCCAATGTATCGTCGCTCAAGTGCTAAAAGAAACTCTTGTTCTATAGGACTTTCATACTTGATGCCACTGAAAACTTGATTTATTCAAGGATTGTACATGCTTCTGGAGAATTCCAAACAAATTAAAAAATAAAGGGCTTTTCCATGCCTGAACGTAAGAAGGAAAAAAAAAAAAAGGGGGGGGGGGGGGGGGGGGGGGGGGTTGGCTTTAAAATCCATCATTGCGTCCTGCTTTGGAGGCATCCGTCCTTCTATCATTCTTCTGCTAATGAGGTTGTCGCCTGTCATGTTTAGCAAATTAGTATAAGCCTGTTACAAAAAGTTGCATCTTTTTCTTTAATGGTATTATGTAAGCATGTGTTAGTGTGTGGTTGTGTGTGCATAATATCACGGGGTATTTGACATATATCGTGTTCCATATATTGTGTGTGTGTGTGTGTGTGTGTGTGTGTGTGGCCCTCCCCCATCCCTGAGAAAAGGTGCACTTGGTGGAGGATAGGCCACCAAGTGGACCTATCCTCTACCAATTCTATGTTTTAGAGTATTGATGGTAAATCTAATGCCAGGAAATTTATTTTCTTCAATGAAGTTAGCAATACATGTAACAATGTTTTCTTTTTTGAAACCATTATCTTCAAACATAGAAATAACCTTATTTAAATCTGTTACCACATATGACTCTTGGGATGCATTGTATAGTATGGGAAGCAGCTGTGATATGCATACATTATATGCCATCCTTTTTCATATATTACTGGTTGCATGTATAAATGATACGTTGGGACACGGTAATTTGTCTTTTTTCCATGTAGTGTATATAACATACTGCCCTTCCATTAGTTCACATAATTGGATATGTGTACTCAGATATGTAACTTGGTTTTCCTTGTCTGTAGCTTTTATCCCAATAATTTCTAAATAGTAAAAGGGTCCTCATGGGACAATGGTTTTTTGTGGTTTAAACATTGCAAAATAAAGGTATTATTAGCAAAAAACAAATCATCCATTTATCTCCATGAATATAAGAATGATTTTATTATATCATACCGTGCAAGACGCGATAATTTTTTTATGTATTCTATCTCAAACCATGCCAAATACAAATCACACCATAGTGGAGAGCAATTGTACCCCATTGGTATACCTTTCTCTTGTCGATAAATATGTTTGCCTAATTTGGTAAAGCAATTATCAAGGACAAATTCATTAATATTGTGTAGATATTCAAATGTCCAGACAACTTCATTTTTTGTTTTGGTAAGCACCGTCTGCTTGCGGTTTTTCTTAAAGCCAAGATATTTCAGATTTTTTATGAGTTTAATAATGTTATCTAGTACTTCAAGCAATCCATGTTTGCCTTTATGAGGGATAGCCTCATAGCACAATGTTATGTCAAATGAATGAATGTCTGTGATACGTTCAGGTAAGTTTATCAAAAAATCATATTGATTATTGATCATCCAATACCCATTGGTTGTGTCCCAGAAAAACTTTTTAGGTTTTTATGTATGATTTCAGTGTACTCTATAAATCCCTATATTACTCCTTTGAGTACTTTACTGATTATGGTTGTAGTAGGAGTAAATACACAGTTATGTGCATTAGTGATCCATCTAAAATCCATTTTGTGAATTTTAAAATTTCCCATAAGATATGGGAGTGAATATTCTAATGGTGTCTCTAACCCGATTTCCTGGGTATAAGAGCCTACGGCTTGACATATTTCATCTTCACTGAAGGAGAGAAGACAGAATTCAGGGGTTTCTAATCTTCTTCTTGCTGCCATTTGTATAAGTTTTGGGGTTTGTGTTGTTTTATCTAGTCCACAAATAAATAAGTATTGTAAGATGTATTGAATTTCATCCATTAGGTCTATGTTTTTGTACCATGGAGTTTGATTTTGCCTATGATAAGGGAATTTATGAAAAAAGGTCTCATTAACCACACTTCGGATATAATTGTAATGAGATTTACTGTTTTCACATCCTAAAATGGTGCATAAAGTCTTCCATACTTTGCTAAGTTTGCTTACTATTGACATAGGGTTTATAGGTACTAATGGAATGTGGTTTAGACCTTTTCTGATAAATTCTTGGAAGATTTTATGCATAGCTATGTTATGGTCTATGGTGGTTACATGTTTTCCAAAGGGTTCTAAGTTAACTAAAAATTTGGAGAATCGTTTATGAGCTAAGCACCCACATGGTTGTGTTTCATCAAACTCTTGGGCAAACACCAAATTTGGTTTGTAAAGAGTATGGTTTAGGTTATTGGTATACTTCCAACGAAAACATATCCTCATTTTTTCTAAATCATTATTGATGTGAAAATCATTAATCATTGTTTGAAAAAATAATTTAGGGTTGATAAAGTCCATATATTTGTTGCAAAACAATATGTGAATAAATCTTCCATGCATCCGACTATTACGTTCAAGATGTAGTAAACCATTATTTCTGATACTAAGTGAGCGTACCTGGTCTTCAAAATTTGAGTATTCAAGTGCCTTAGGAGTATCTCCATAGTTTTTCGATCCTCTAAATTGCCTTGGTTTCTTGCTTGTTGACGCCATACTATTTGGTGTAAGTGTGATCTTCTTTAATTGTTCCTTACCTTTTGGAGGTTTGAGTAAGGTTTCAATTGTGTTGGACACTGGTGTGTTGTGTAGCTTTTGAAGAAGTTGCATCCGTGGTGTGTATAGTACCAGCCCTTTAGCTACTTCTAGCATATACTCATGAAACTGATAATAAATGATTACAGCATGCCTTTATTCTGTTGGGAATGAGGCTACCCAAGCTATAAAGGGATACACTTGTGCCGGTCCTGATGACAATTGAAAGAATCTTGGTAGATTCTGAAATACGTACCATAAAAATTGGTCAAACCAAATGATTGAAGAGGAACAAATGGAATTTGTATCAGTTCTTTTGCATTGACATTTGAGGAAGGGTCGATAAGAATTTCAACAGTTTCTCAGAAACCTTTTTTGATCCTTTGCTCTGTCCATAAGAGACAATCCCTTGGTGCGAGCAATGATTGCGGAGTTTGGACATTTCTTACCATCCACGTCGGATAATTTGACATGCTTGAGCTCGAAGAGAAAATCTTGTGATAAGAGATGTTTAGCATGTAATGCAACGGTTTTGCATTGCTCTACAATGTCCGTAGGTATGCTACAAAGCAAACCTAGAGAGGCAATTGTAGAAGGTGCCCGATGGTTCAATATTCATAGTCCCATAGCTTGTGTTCAAGTTGGATAGCATCCAATTCCACTTGCCTGGGTGGTAATAGTGGGATAACTTCTAAAAAGAGTTTAGAAACTGCTCTTTCTGGGGATAGACTGTTTGCATCCGCTAAAAAGTTGAGTGCTTCTTTGTCTTGTTCTTCAAGAAGATCAAGATCTAGAAGGGGATTGATAACTTTTTCTGAGTGCTTAATTTCTATGGGGACAGCAGGGAGGTTATTGATGAAATATAACTTGTTCGCAATAGAGGGTAGAGAGATGAAATAAAAATCAAGATATGAGTTATCTTGTGCATCAATAATGGGTAATTTGGCTAGGAAGGCACTAAATGCCTCCATAAGTTTATCCTTCTCTTTTCTAGAAAGAATTAGTAGAGAGAGCCAGTCATTGACAGAGGTTGTGTTCAAGAAAGATATAGAGTGGGTGATTATATCTTGTTTCTCAAAATCAAGCAATTTTTGGTGGAATTCTACCAAAATTTCCACCCCTTTGAAACAAGAAATAATACATTGCGTAGCAATTGGTGGGATCGGAATGTCCTCTTCTATACCATATCCAAACGGGTGAGAGATGGAATCCAAAAAGCCTGAATCAATTACCATATAAATATTATACAAACAATTCGAATTATGCACATACCAATAATAAGCATACTCATTCTAGTATTAAGTTTTCTCGCTATATGATGGATACCCAACCAAAGGTATCCTGTGAAATTTTGTGTGTGTTTGAATTTAAAAATCCCATCTTTCAGAACCATATACTGATAAACTTAAATACTGCTTGCAAAACCACATTGTGTATAGAACAAAACATAGAACAATTTCTTGATAAAAAGTACGTTACAAGATACTTTGATACATGACAAAGTAGGAGTTAAATCCAGAACTCCTACCAGATGAGAGCAGGGATCTTTACCTACCAACCAAACACAAGTACAATTAATTAGAATTAATTTGCACTAAATGGGTGACAGGTATATCAAGCAATCCCCACTGCTTGTTATTGTTGTCACACCCTAGACCCCAACCATACTCCTAATCATATCTTATGTTTTCTTTTGCTTGTCTATGTAAGTAGGGTCGATTACGGTATGTGAAATTTTTTATGGGTTTACACGGCTTGGAGATAGGGTCTCTAATTGCTAATGGTTCGGTTCTCTTTTTCCCTTCATGTGTTGCCATGAGCTTGTCCCGAATCTGTTGTAGCTTAAATATATCTCGAGTGATGCTCATCCTAGTTGTCTACCTGTACTTCGGTTTGTCAACAATGGTTACACACGTGAGCTTAATGTTCTTACATACTATACTTGATGTTGTCTTAAAGGCACCTCTATCTCTATGGTATGTACAGTCATTTTTCCAATCTACTTTTTTAAGTATATTGAATTTGTGAAAATTTTGGTAGCATTTTGTTTGTAAAACCTTTCTATTTTCAAAAAAAACCTTCATACATAATGACAAATATCCTCATAGGAGGCTGTCATACACTCTCTTTTTTGTGTTTCAACATTTTTGTTTACCATGGTACATATACTTAAGTGCTTTAAAAAAAACCACTAGAGTGTTACTATCTTGTGTTGTCATGTATTTATATCCTATCTTGCAAAAAATTCAGCAGCATTTCCTTTGTATTATTACTATTTTTTCAAAAAAATCAATAAGTACTCTTTGTATCTGTTTATCCTCATAGGAGGTTTGTATAGCCCACATGCTATATCTTAATTACTTATTTATGCTACTTTTTATTCAAAGTATCTAACATTGCTACTTCTAGAAACTTATTACATTTAGTTTGGTATAAAGGAAACATATGCATGTACTCAAAACAGTATGGATTTTTGTTACCTAAACCGTATTTGTTGTTGTCATTTGTATTCTTGCAAGTACTATTATCACAAAGACAGCTTCCCCTTTGTTAGTGTATCAAAACTATTCCAAAAATGGTACCCAAAACAGAATTTTTGCTTAATACTCTGTTTTTTTACTGCTCTACGTACAATATGCATATGCTTGTATGTGCTTGATTGTATGTTACCTTGTTGGTGAGTTCCCTCTTATGTGTAATGCCGTCCCGTATGCTCATGCGTGTGTGTGTGTGTGTGTGTGTGTGTGTGTGTGTGTGTGTGTGTGCGTGCATAAATCGTACCATGGTTGTTCTACAAAAACAGGAAGTGAGCATGCATGTGCTTGTGTATACATTGCTCTAAACACATTGCTCTAATGTGTTTACTATGGTAAACTAACAATATACAGAGGTTATTATGCATATCACACAGTGATTGCTCTAGCTCGGCTACTTTACTCATCAGAATTATGGTACGCCGAGTGCATGTACTCATGTGCATTTAGTTTTATATATCTTGTAAAATACCCAAAAAAACGTTGTTTTTACCTTGCTGTGTTACACAATCAGACAGTCCGACTAGCTTGCAATGATTCTCTTTGCCTTGGAGTGTGTTTCGTGTGTTTCATGAGTGGACGTACCCCACCACACAGGGCTTCCTGCCTTTGCTTGTGCTATCACTTGTTAGGAGATACAGATGATGGTTTTGCTAGTGCATGGTTCATGTACTGTGTGTGTGTGTGTTTGTGTGTGTGTGTGTGTGTGTGTGTGTGTGTGTGTGTCTGTGTGTTAGCTTTGCAATATCACCACCGCTTGCAAGATGGTGTGTATGAGAGATGGTGTCTGCGATTGACTCTCTTTGTGCTACCTGCTTTTATAAGCAGTGTTAGTGTGCAATGTTGTTAAGGCTATATGCAGCATAGCCTACCAATGTTGGCTTATGGTGCCTTTAAGTCCATATGTAGCATCAACCTGCCAGCGTTGGCATCCGGTGCCACTAGTTGCTTGCTTTATTTAGAGAGTTTGCCAACCATATCTTTTGGCTTTATCAAAATCTTATTAACATTGTAGAAAGGTTGAAACACTACCAAGTTTTAACTTGATATCAGCAAAGTATTTTTATAAAAAAAACTATTTTTTACATAAACATGCTGACTATTGTAAAATTCACTCGTTACACTGTGAATTGCTATTTCGTCGGTAGTTCCTCTTGGATCCATGTACCCATCGATGTGAAAATAACCAATTACTGATATGGTTTGGGAATAATTCATGTAACTGAATAAATGTGTTTGTGTACTAACCACGCCTATATATTTTTCTTGTGCCAGTGTATCCGTCGCTCAAGTGCTAAGTGCTAAAAGAAACTCTTGTTTTGTAGGACTTTCATACTTGATGCCAGTGAAAACTTGATTTATTCAAGGATTGTACATGCTTCTGGAGAATTCCAAACAAATTAAAAAATAAAGGGCTTTTCCATGCCAGAATATAAGAAGGAAAAGGGGGGGGGGGGGTGGCTTTAAAATCCATCAGTGCGTCTTGCTTTGGAGGCATCCATCCTTCTATCATTTTTCTGCTAATGAGGTTGTCACTTGTGTCATGTTTAGCAAATTAGTATAAGCCTGTTACAAAAACTTGCCTCTTTTACTCTAATGGTATTATGTAAGCATGTGTTAGTGTGTGGTTGTGTGTGCATAATATCACGGGGTATTTGACAGATACTGTGTTCCATATATTGTGTGTGTGTGTGTGTGTGTGTGTGTGTGTGTGTGTGTGTGTGTGTGTGTGTGTGTGTGTGTGTGTGTGTGTGTGTGTGTGTGTGAGAGAGAGAGAGAGAGAGAGAGAGAGATGACAGCATTGCCAAGGGCTTCCTCGCTATCGTGTTTCTCTCTCTCTGTTGATTTTTCACCTACTGCTTGGCACTGCCTGACCTCAATACTCCCCAATTTTGTTTCAAGTCTTAGAAAAGCTTCAAAATAATTTTGTTTCCGACTCTGTTGTGCTCAATTGCAAGCATTGAGTCCTTCAAGATTTCTAATCTTCTCGGTGCTCTTCTACTCACAAGCCCTGTTGCTCACTTTGTTTTCCAAGCATCCAATGGCCTTACTGCAAGCTGAATGTCAACTTACCTTGCCTTGCTTAAGCATGTTGACCTTCAAGTCCTCCTTGGTCAAGACCTCTATTGCTCAAGCCTTACCTAATTTTTTCAAAACCTGCAAATCTTTCCAAAGGTCATCCCCTTGTTCAATTTGAGATTGTTGCACAAGCTGGGTAGCCAAGGATTGGGGTTCCTGGGCTCTGATACCACTTGGTAGGTTGCAAGATGTGAATTGCATGAGCGAGAAGGAGAGAAGGGGAAGGGGATGATGAGCATACACAATCTTGTGGGTGGAGCTCTAGAGAGTAAACCTATCTCTCTCCTTATTTCCATTATAACCAAAGAATAGAGTAAGTGGGTGGGCACTCGGCCACGGGACCTAGACCCTAACAGACTATTGCCTCACCATAGTGCCACAAAATCTAGAAAATCATGATTCCATCATAGACCCTGAGCATGCAAGTACTCTATGATAGATGCCCATGTGTCAGAAGGTGAGTTTGTAGGTCCACAAAGTGCACTTGCAATTATCTACAATGATGTAGCCAAGTGTGAGGTGACACTTCCAATGGAAGAGGAGTTCAAGGCAGTGCAAGAAAAGCTGAGAATAACAAACATGGGAAAAACCAATTCATCAACGTCCTCATTGGCCTCAACGTCCAGGGCATCACCCAATGTGGACAGTGCCATCAACTTATGGAGTGAAGCACTACTTGAGGAAGATAAAAATCATAAGGTGAATTTTTCTTTTCTTTTGTAGTTGTGTATGGATCAACACTTCTTTTATATGTAATAATACTTGCTATAAATTGCTCGCAAAAACTGGTTGTTTATGACGATAACTTCATCCCTTGTCCTTGCACACGAAGCATGGGAGACTTAGGAAAGAATTTCTCCCTTGGCCAATATTTGAAGAATTTGAGCTATCCAAGTTTTCTGGTCTTCCATTCTCCTTCTCCGATGATAACAATGAGCTACCTTTGATGACCTTGAAGACCCTATCTAGATATCTAGGAGGCGACCTCATCAGATGGAATACCCACAAGATTATGCTTCTGGAGAAGCAAGTAGCATATGGTCTAGCATGTAAAATCACAAACCCTGGCCAATTATTGGCGTACGACAAGCACGCTCTATTTTGCAATAAGCGACAATCCTAGCTACTACAGAAGATACCTCCCAAACTAAAGTAGAGACTAAGACAATAGTGCCTGACCTAAATGTGCCTTTGTCTCTTGATAGAGGATCACTCATAAAGGGCCAAAAACACAGAATATTGTGTAACATTTCTCAATGAAGAGTGAACTGTGCATAAGTTTGCAATAAGTCCATTGATTTAGTTCCTCCAATCTATTGTCTTTGTCTGTACCACCTCTATGATGGGTGTGGCTGAAATAACAAGTACGATCTTGATAGTGAGTTTTCTCCATGCCTTGTGTAGACCGGATATCCAAGATGCCATACTGCCTCGCAAACCAGGGCATGTCATTGCATTGTGGAGATTTTTCCACCTCAATGCTTGCCTTTCTTGTGCACTTTGGCTTTTATGTTGTCTGCCATTTGTCTGCATTGGCAGGAAGAGCCCAGCTTTCACACCACCAATAGAGAGCCTCTTCAAAGTGTCCCAACCATTCTTAGACCACTTCTCATCATACTCTATCATTACATGCCCTCCATGCAGGCCCATAACTGAGAAAAATATTTCTAAAGCAAAGATAGCCCTCTGCTTTGCATATGCGGACCGAGTGGTCCAAGCAAAACAAATGTAGACGAACATGAGTTTCTCAATGATCCTGCAAAGTGCATGCATTGTGCATATGTGAACCCTAGCTAGTGGGATGTCCAACACTGGCCAAAAGTTAGGGTCTTGTAGCTTGTCTAGTTCTCTCCAATACCATTTTTCAAGGCTATGGACTCCTCCCATGCAGTATATGCAAGGGCTTTTGCTTGTTTCTCCTTTGGAGATGTTGTACATACACTTCAAGGTCTTCATATCTCCATCCATATGCCACTCCATTGTGTAGGATCCCATGTCATAAACATCCAGTGTCTTTCCATTTCTCAGTTCACTTATTACTTGAGGGATGCTTATTTGATGAAAAAATCAATTCAATATATCAAAGTTCTCTGCAGGCACCTGTGATAGAGATTTTTAGTGAGTTCAACTGCACACGCAAAGTGAGCTATCCAAGCTAGTCATTTTTCCAAAACACCTTGAATGTGGCAAGAAGGAATATATTATTTTTAGATTGCACGCTAAAGTTTCTAGGATTGTCAACTGTAATGCTTTTATCCAGTGTTCTATTCATTAGTGTTAATGTGACTTGCTCAACCTTAGTCTCCTTCACAAGCTCACACTCATTTATTTTAATCACAAACTAAGACTATCATTGCATTCCTGGGGAGTAACTTCAAGCAGTTATACAATGTATGTTTGTAGAGCAATCAAATCATAAAAAATATTGTTGTACTTTTCATAAACCACTTCCTCCCCTATTGGTGATCCATATGCTGATTCAATGTGGAAAGGGCTCTTCATGGTTTGCAGCACCTTCTAAATGGATAAAGGGTTTGGCAACAGTATGTGCTTCAGGTGAAACTTCTTACCTTGTTTTTGCATGGACCTAAAAAGGATAGAGTCCAGTCAGTTGATTCCCCTTATGGTGTGAGAGAATGCACATAACATTACATATCTAAAAATTGCAAAATATCCTTTATTTAAAATACCATCTTCATCCAAAATAGACTGAACATCCTATGCAGGAAGATGATTCTCTTTCAAAATATTGTCAATTTGTTTGGCAGTGATCTTGCCATAGCGCTTGTCGTGCAACAGCCCAGCAACATTTTTTGTTTCAATATGAGGACATATGGAGCAAACGAAGTGGGTGTGTTGCGCTCAACATCTTTCTTGGGGTGAAGCAACGATCTAGGCAAGCAAGTCAAGAGTAAGATACAAGACAAAGATCATATGGAATTAGATGAACTTACTTGATGGCTCAAACTCTTCTCTTAATTCCCCTGAGCCAACCTTTAGATGCTCAATGTCCCGTAGTCTTCTTTTTCTTTGTCGTGGACCCAACACATTTTCTTTTTCTCTAAGCTTTTGTGTAAGCTCTGTGATGATGTCGTTGTTGCCTTTGAGTTGTTGAGCACAGTGCTATACAATTTTTTTCAAGCACAAATTTTATTTGTATCCAAGTGCCTGGTATAGCCGTATAGATCATTATGGCCATCTCCCACATAGTTCACCAATGAAGTTATGTCCTTGAGAGGGGAGTTGAGTTTGTGATGGGATGCTTAGGATACATTCTACCATCAACCCAAAGGTCCACACTTTTCTTGCCATGTGTCCTAAACTTCTCCTTTGAAGCTTCAAAAATGGTGTGTTGCTTGTTTTTCTTGTTGAGGGGCTCATATTCTTATTGGAGCTCTATATGCAAATGATGCACATCTCTCCGATTCCTGGAAGAACTTCTATGAGGAGATGATGGCAGCATCAAAATGACTAGCAGAACAAGGAGAGGCCAAAACAGGAAAGAGTGCAAACAAGGGAAACTTAAAAGGGGTGGAGAAAAGACATTCGATGCAGGACGTTAGTGGCAGGTCTTAGTTTTGAAAAATGCAGAAGATTGAGATATTTAACATTCAATTCCAAACCATCGTAGTTATCATTTCCTGAACACCTTTTGAGTTTCTTATTAACATACCCTACAATATGGAGGGTTTTAGGATATTTGGAATACAAATATGGAAAATGAAAATAGGGACTTTCTAATATCTCTCTCTATGCTGACATAGAATTTCTTACAAGGCCCAAAATTAAGTCCAACTTTTCCTAATGAGCCTTGTTACTATCTCACACGGGGTCAGCCCTCTAAAGGAGATCTAGGACCCAGGTTGAGTGGGAATGCATGGCTTTGATCTCTAGCTTCCAATCGGCACAATGAACAAGGGGCAAAAACAATGCTCCGAGTTTACCCCAAGTTTACTCACCCTATATTCACACCTAGTTTACCAGCTTGTTCACCCCTTGTTTACCAGCCTTGTGACTCAAACCCAAGACCTCTTGGTTGCCACATAAAGCCCTACCACCATCATGGTGCATGTTGGTGACAATGTTAGCACGGCAAACGATCACCATCTCGTTTCATCCTAGTTTACCCACCCCTTCTTCACCCTATTTCATTCAAAAATCAGACGACTGAGATCCACACCCCAAATGTGGGGCCTAGATCTCCTCTAGGCCCCGACCATGTGTGATATATTGACAAGGCCTCACAAGGCCACCTACTTTGTCTCCATAGCACAAGCCATGATCATCACCCTCTCAAGCCTGAACGACTTTCTCATGCTTTAATGAGTACTTGGGATGATATACCTTTACTTTTCTAGGTTGATCCCTAGAGGTTTTCTTTGGATCAGCTGGGAGTTTCTCGATCTTGATTTGCTTGAAGGAGCTGATCCATAAGGGTTCTTTGATGTAGAGGCATATGATGTCACATCTTTCACGCTTGTTAACGAAAGGTCCAATTTAGCTTTGCCTTTGTCTGCCAAATGTGTTGATTGTTCTTGTGACATTTGCAACTCTAAATCCACAATAGTGGTACCTATAATTATTGCTTACTACCACTTGGGAAAGAGAGTAATAGCATTGTATCTTCTTTGCATTTCTTGTGGTGTTCAAACCATTGATGTCCAAGGGAAACATCTGGAGGCCCTTATTTTGAAGGCTTTACTTGAAACTTTACCTGCTTTTCATGAGTTTGGATGCTAAAGGTAGCAACCATTTCTCCTTGACTTGTAGCCATACCCATAATTACTCTACTATCTTGCTTGCATGGAGTAATCTCAAGGATCCTTTGGATGTTTTACAAAACCAGATTGCACTTTGCTTCCTTATCTAGTAGATCATTGCATCTGACACTAACTCCTTTTGCACTACTAAGGACTATAGCTATTCTCATTGGTGGATTTTTTGAAGGCATGTATTCTTCTTTTTCCATGGTCTCATCTTGATCTAGCTAGGTCTCTACGGAAGGTGATTTGAGATCTTCTTTTCCATTAGGACTTCCATTATGAAGCTCTACTTAGGTCCCAATTAATACAACTTGGTTTTGGTGGTCTACTTCCTAGGTCTTTGCAACTTAAATTTCCTTGAACTCTTGTCTTGATGGTGATTTCTTCTCAATAGCTCTTGCGGTAGCTACATGTTGTGTTTCAATGCACTTGTCATTGCCTAGTCTGCTTCAAGCTCATCATGGTTTTGTTGGTTGGAGATGAATTATCTTTAATAAACTCTATTTTGGCAAGTATTTCCACTTGTATTGTACTCAAGGAATTTGTGGTTTCTTCCATCGGTGACCATCCCTAGTATTCATTCTTGGTTGTCCTTGAAGATTGCATCTTGTTTGAACTCCGTGTTTATCACACAAAATTGAGCTTTGAGGTTTGGTGAACCTCTTTGAGTGGTGGTGGAAATGATTCCCCAGCATTCTACTCATTTGTTTTCACATATGCTAATGAATTCTTGAGCATGTTCTAGTTGCGGTTGGCCGCACTTTTTCCAAGCGCAAAAAGACATGAGGTTCTTGTCTAGCTAAAAGCCTTCTAGCTTTGCTTTTCTTGACATATTTTCTTCATCTTCTCACTAATAATGTTGCACTTGATCTTCTCAAGGTTTCTTTTTGTACTGACTTCTCTTACTATGCTGGTGTCTCTAGGTTGAACTTTTTTTACAACTTCCTCGCTTTGATCACTTTGCTTCAGTCAATGTTGGCTTGTTTGGCTATGATACTATACCTTTTTCTTGCAACTATTTTGCATTATCTGCCTACGTCTAGGTAACTTTTGATCTTAGAAGATGCAATGTACTTTCTAGAAGAATCTATCTCTTCATAACATATTTTGATGTTGAACTTTGTGTACCTTTTGAGCTCCATCTTGCTATCTGAACAGGTTTATAAAAGGACATGAACTTGTTGGTATTTTTTGCCATTTGCATCTTGATATGCATATGTGAGCTTGGTCACATGCAAGTCTTAAACACTATTGGGTTCGTAGGCTTTTGACTTGATTGTGGTCGAAGTCAACTAAAACTTCTGTCCTTGATGATCTTCATATAGGCATTGGTCATCAAATTTTGATGGAATCTGGGTCAATTGTTGGTACCTTCCAACAACCATATGATCCTTTAATGGCTTCTGATTTGAAGATGGCTGGCTAGAAGGTCTATGGATTCTAATTGATACTGCATTTCTTGGTACAAGAGTTGAGTTTCATGGATTCGTAGCTCCCCCCTTCCTAGGGTGATCACTAAAGCTTTCTCCATGAGTTGGGATCAAGGTTATTTGACTCTAGTTCAATCTCACTTTTTGGGGATTTGAAGGTAGATTGTGTAACACTATTAGTGTTTGGTATTTGCAAGCCTTCTGCATCATTTCCTATGTGCATTCATGAAACATGACATAGGTCTCCCTAGGTCAAGCTAAAAATTACATTATCTTTGCCTTGTTGTTGTCTATCTTGTGGGTCTTGTATGAGCTTCTATGGTTTATGGGCCCAAGGCATCATAGATTCTAGACTCTCATCTATATCTACATCCATTTTGTTCATAATATGTGCTCGGTTGATCATAACATTGAAGCTTGACTTCAAATGGTGAGAGTTTAGCTTTGGATAGGATTTTGGGTTCACTCAGTAATGTCATTCAGCTCTACAGAGGATGGGCTATATTAGATTCTTTCCTTAGAGATAAACCATCCCTCCTGATCTAACACTAGGCATAATTCTATGAGCTGGTATATAGGCCTCTCAAACACTGGTTGGTCCTTTTTGTATAGTTTCCCTTCTTAGTCTAACTAATGTGCATACAAATTATGTGGGCCATGCAATGCTAGTAGCATTTACTTTGATGTGTCTCTTATTCTCATAAGCTATTGCACACTATTGGTTGTGGATGTAGGATCATTTGCACGCCTAACATTGACTGTCGATGATAGCTAAATTCCTTGACCAAATTCATGCATGAATTTGTTGTTCAGAGGCTCCAATTTAAGTTTTTTAGGTGTGTGTGCATCCTCATGCAGGTTCTCAACTTGTAGTGCTTTCACTATTTTTTCTAACGGTAATGCAAGAGCATTTGATTACACCAAAAATGACAAGTTAGATGCACTTACATCAAAATTTGCATTTCTAGTTTTCCTTGTGTTTTTCTTTGCAGTTTCTATGTCCTAGTTGTCCAAGATATTGGGACAATCCTCTGGAAAATGTCCACATTTTTTTCCACAATCTAAGCAGTATGCCATTATAGGTGGCACTTTGATTGGCTCATTCATATCGAGCTTTTGAGAAGTTTCTGCTTTCGTTCTTGACAAGTTGTCACCATCCTCTTTCACAACACTTAGCATTAGGTTGTAGATTGCTCCATATTGATCTTTGTACTGCCTTTGACCTAGTTCTCTTATTAGACTTGCTTTGATTGGCTGATTTATTAAATTTTTCATTTATGGCTCTCAACTATAGATGCGAGCACTATAGTCCATGTACAATGATCATAATTGCATATGTACCATTTATATGGTTTACTGGCTTGTGCAGATGTCTGGATAAACACTTGGGTCAATTTTTTGGACTTCTATAATCCACACCTCTTCCTTGAGCTTGCAATACCCTATCTATTGAAATCTATAAACATATAGGAGTTCTCTGAATGTATCTTTACCTTGCTCAATAAGCTCTTGGCTCTTGGGCTTCTTTTACTTCTCATCAGATATCTATGGCCTTCTAAATTAATATATAAAACCTTGTCTCCATTGTAGCCATAGAGATGTAAGATTCATTATGTTGCACTTATCCATATGCTACTGCTATTGATTGGCTTTGGTACTCTTAATCCTTAACTCAACTTGAGTCCATGTTATGCTTAGTCCTTAAAACTATCTCCTAGCAGATTTTGATGTTTCCCAATGGGATTTTCATGCTTTGGGTTGACAAGATTTCTTGTTTCAAAGAAATTTTGATAGTTGAATGCTTTTCAAACTCACAAGAGTTAAGTAAATTTAGCTCAAATGCGTTAGAATTGACCACTATCCTTTGAAACAATGAAACTAGTGCTCTGAATAGCTTAATCTGCAATCAAATGTGAATTGTTTCCTTGGTTGTTTAATTTTAAGCCCAATTTGCAATGCAATGATTTCTCATGCTAATTTGTGGCCGGAAAGATCACTTCTAGCTTTCAATTTTCTTTGATTAAACTGTGATGTTCTTTTACCATAACAATTGTTTACTACATCTAGCTCAAAACGCTTGGCCTAGGAGCCATGCCCAGCAAAAATTCAAACCCAAACTCAGAGATGAAGAGAGAGTGACTCATGTCACCTTCTTGAACTGTAACAAATAGTAGGCCATGCCGGCTCTAATATGCATCATATGCACAAGAGAGAAATTGGTCGTGCATCACACATTTAGCAAATCCAAAACAACATCTCTTCATATTGGGTGTACATGGTCGTGCAATTTTTTTTCTCATGATGTGAAGTAGCCTTTGCCAAGCCATGCTTCAGGACTAACATGGGATAAAACCCCTTGGAGAGCTTCTTGATAAAAGGTGGTCCCCTTTATGAAAACAAAAAAGAGCATGCTCGCTATTTTGGGGCATGGAATTCTCTGCACTATTGAAAAAAAGAGGATTGAGGGAAAAAACTTCAAAAATTAAACATGTCCCCATACTGTTTGCAATATCTCCTCAGCAGGTAATCGAAGGCTTCCCCACCTAGCCATGTAGGAACTCCACTATGGGAAATCCCTCCTAATGCAATTAAATTGGACATACCAATTGGGAAATGCCCTTAATGGGCCTCCAATATGAAGAGTGGTTGAATCTGAGTGATGGCGAACAACAACGATAGCTTCGAGCAGGATCAATTTTCTTGTAGTGTACTATGCAAGGCTTTGTTGAGACGATGGCCCTGAAACAAAATCTTCCCAGAAGTTGTGCGCACATCCAACAAGATCCAAAATGTGCCATATGTTGCAGGGAGACCACCCAAGATGTGTTTTCACTAGGTTTGTTTCACGCCGCCTTGCTCCCCACCTCTACCAAGCCCGCCACAGAGGGTGCTTTCACAGCTTTGTCAAGCCCGCCATATCACACACACACACACACAGATAACAAGTTTCCATTCATGCAAAAACCCTCCACGCTTCTCCCCCTCCTCCATGGCTACCCTAAGCTCTAATACCAGTGTAAGAGACTACAGATAGCCACATGGCTCTTTTCCACCCAACCATGCCATATATATGCCCTTAGACCTAGCTATATATAGACCCATGTACTGCATGTGTGTCCTCGCCCTTGGCTTGACAAGGAAGATTGCAATAAACTATGGATTCCACCTTTTCAAGAACAAGCTTACCTTGGACTTCATGATTGGAATAAATTGTGGATTCCACCTTCTCAAGAACAAGCTTACCTTGAACTTCATGACTCATTTTAGCAAAAAATTATCCAAATTGATATTTGCTTCCTTGGATGGTAAGGTTTTATTGAGCTATGGAATTCTCAAATGTGGAGATCCTTTCGGTGATACAGGTTTTGGAGTGAGCCCCCGACATCCCAATAGTTTTGGCATTGACATAGGATGTATGTTTATGCAGTTAGTGAAATATTGGTGTGCATCTACTAACCCTCCATTGTTGGCATTACTTTCATCTTTATATGTATGCATTTGACAGTGTTTATTTGGTCAGAGACAGTCTTCTAAAGTTGGAGACAATGACAATGACAATTTTTTGAGATTCTATCTAGCCACTTTGATCAGCATTTCAGTCTTATACGCATTTGTTTTGGGATTAGAAGTCAATTTTTCAGGGGAAACTTTGCCAAAAAAATTTCAAGTTTCTATCATCTTCTTTAGTTCAACGGATCTATCACTTTTTTTCCTTGTCAAGTGATGGGTTCATCATTGGATAACTCTTTGTTCCACATTGAGAAGTTAGATGGCACTAACTTCCCATTTTGAGAGGAACAAATTTACAATGTCTTAGTACAGAAGAAGAAGATTAGGCTGATAAAGATGAAGGAGATAAAGCGTGAGGATATGGATGAGTATGATTGGTAGGATCTGGATCAGCTTGCCAGGTCCACCATCATGCTGACTTTGTCAAAGAACGTGTGCTTCAAAGTGAACATGGAAAAGACTAGCTATGAGCTGTGGAAGAAGTTATGTAACATGTATGAGAAGCAAAGTGTAGCATCACAGATTTATTGGCTAAAAAAGTTAGTTGGAGTTTGAAGATGGATGAGGGCACACCCACGTGCAACCATCTCAGTGAGTTCAACACCATTTTTAGTCAGCTTTCTGTGTAAGGAGTCAATTTTGACGTTTTGGTCAAAGCAATGTTCTTGCTAGTCACGTTGCCAAAAAGCACGGTTACCTTTTGCACAGCCATAAGTAACTCAGCACCTCTTGATGGTTTAACATGTGTTGATGTTGAGGGAAGTTTTCTCACTGAAGAGGTTAGAAGGAAGAATCTTGATGCATCTCGTGGTACTAGCAATGCTCTCATTGTTCATGGTCGATCACAGGAAAAGGGGAAGCAAAATTAGAGAGGAAAATCTTGTAGCAAATCCGCGGCCAAAAGACATTGAGTGCTATCATTATCACAAAAAGGTTCATATGAAGAAAGATTGTTGAAAGTGGAAATGAGAGAAAGGTAAAGACAAGAATTTGGAAGAAGGAAAGACTAAAGAAAGTAGTATAAATATTGAAGAGATCAACAATGTTTTTGTTGAATATTTTGATGGAGACATTTATCTTGCATCTACCATGGATTCAGCATTTTTGGTTGCCACTGATGACTATGCTTTACAAGATTGGGTTCTTGACTCAGGTGCATCATTACATGTGACTCCTCGCAGGGAGTGGTTCACTACATATGATGCAGCCCGTAAAGGTCGTGTTTGTGGGGAAATGATTTTGCTTGCGACATAGTTTGTGTCAAAGATGTGCAGCTGAAATTTTAGAACAGTTCTTCATTCATGCTCAAGAATGTGATACATGTGCCAAAGCTTACCAAAAGCTTGATTAGTATAGGAAAATTGGATGATCCCAGGATATTATTGCACATTTGGTGATAGTTCGTGGAAGATCACCAAAGCTTCTTTAGAGGTAGAACATGGTTCAAAGTCTAGGACTTTGTACATGCTACATGTATCCAATGTTAAAAACCATGTAATTTGTGTAACCGAGCAGCTAAGTGTTTCTTTGTGGCATCACCAATTAGGACATATGTCTCAAAAGCAAATGAAAATCTTGTCTCACTTTGGTTATATTCTTGACTTCAATTTCTCATACTTTTCAGTTTGTAAGCATTGTCTTTATGGTAAACAAACACAATTACGACACAAAAGGGAAAGCATTCAAAAGTGAGTCGTTAGAGTAAGTGCAAAGAGATGTGTGTGGACCTATGCCTAACGTATGCACTCAAAAAAGTGAGTCGTTAGAGTTAGTGCATAGTGATGTGTGTGGACCTATACCCAACATATCCATGGGAGGTTCATTGTACTTTGTTACATTCATCAATGACTTCTCAAGGAAAGTGTGGGTATATCCTCTCAGGAAGAAAGATGAAGTTCTTTCAAAATTTAAGAATTTTGTGGCATTAGTGGAGAATCAGTCTTGCAAGAAAGTCAAGTGCTTTAGGTCAGACAATGGTGGTCAGTATGTCGCTAAAGCCTTTCAAATTTTTTTTGATTCCAAAGGTATCAAAAGAGAGTTGACTGCTCCATATGACCCTCCACAAAATGGTGTTGCTAAGAGGATGAGTCATAGCATACAAGAGAAGTTGCAAAGAATGTTGTCTAATGTAGAGTTGCCTAATAGATTTTGGGCGGATTTGTTAGCAAATGTTGTCCATCTCATAAATAGATCTCCTCTAATAAGGCTTTAGATGAGAAGGTACCTAAAGAGATTTGTTTTGGGAAGCTACCTTCTTACAAGCATCTTAGAGTCTTTGGCTGCAAATCATATTGCCATGTTCCAAAGGATTTCCAAATCAAATTGGCTCCTAAGTCAAAGAAATTCATATTCCTTGGCTATGGAAATCCTGGCAAGATGGGATTTCAGTTATGGGATCCTGAAGCTAAAAAGATTGTTCGCAGCAATGACATATACTTTAATGAAGAGAAGATGCATAAGAAGTTTGTGCACACAATGGAGGTCAGGAGAGTTATCTTTCAATAAGATGGAGGTTTTCACAATAGGGCTAAAGTGCCTAATGCTAGACAACAAGGTCAGAATCCTTCATTAGTACAAGATTTTGATGAGGGACAATAGGCTCAACCAGTTATTAGAAGGTCTACAAGAGTTTCAAGGCCTCGTGATAGATTTACTCCCTCATTGGACTACATTATGTTGACAAATTGCGGAGAGTCTTCCTGCTACAAGGAAGACATGTCAATGGATAACAAGGCAAAGTGGGAGAAAGCTATGCAATCAGTGGACTTGCTACATAAGAATCAAACTTGGAACTTGGAACTTGGTTCAGTTGCTTAAAGCTAAAAAGGCATTACCCTGCAAATGGGTGTATAAGAAAAAATTTATACCTCATGATAATAAACCCGAGTACAAGGCATGACTTGTTGCTAAAGGATTTAAGCAGTAGCAGGGTATTGACTTTGATGAGATCTTTTCTTCGGTTGTCAAGATGACTACTCTGTGGTGTGTACTTGTGTTGGTTGCTAAAGAGGACATGGAACTTGACCAAATGGATGTCAAGATAGCGTTCTTGCATGATGATCTTCCAGAAGAAGTTTATATGCAACAGCCAGAAGGTTTTGTTAAAAAGGGCAATGAAGACTTGGTGTGCCAGTTAGAAAAGACTCTTTATGGTCTAAAACAATCATTAAGGGAGTGTTATCATAAACTCTACTTGTTCATGCTCTCTCAAGGCTATAAGTGTAGCAATATGGACCATTCCCTCTGCACTAAGCAAACTAAAGATGGTAGTTTGCTGATTTTGGTCCTTTATGTGGATGGCATGTTAATTTCTAGGAAATGCAGGGATGAGATTTCATCCTTGAAGTCAGAATTACATGCGAACTATAAAATGGAATACATGGGTGAAGCAAGCCATATCCTTGGCATGTACATTAGGTGAGACAAATGCAAGAAATTGGTCTATTTGTCTCAATTTGAGTACATTTTTAAAGTGCTCAAGCATTTCAATATGGAAAGTGGGAAGTGATTGAGTACTCCATTGCCTGCATATGTGAAACTTTCTAAAAATAATTTTCCTAAGTCTCAAGAGGAAAAGATTGAAATGGCACAAGTGCCTTATTCATCTGCAGTTGGGAGTTTGATGTATGCTATGATTGTTACATGTCTTGATATTGCTTTTTCAGTGGCCATTGTTAGCAAATACATGTCAAATCCAAGCAAGAAACGTTGGGAGGTAGTGAAAGGGGTTATGCGATATTTAAATGGTACAAAAGACATGTGCATTTTCTTTGAACAAAAGGAAGCATGTGTAATGGGTTACATGGATGCAGATTATGCTAGAAACTTGGACAAGAGAAGGTCCACTTCAAGCTATATTTTTTAATTCACTAGCGGTGCAGTTTCATGGTGATCTCGTTTGCAAGATTTTGTTACCTTGTCTACTAGAAAGGATGAATATGTTGCAGCTTCAGAAGCTTGCAAGGAAGCTATATGGCTTGGTCGGCTAGTGGGAGACTTGGGAATCAATGTTGACATGCATGTGTTACATTGTGATAGACAAAATGCTATGCAATTGGCAAAGAATCCATTCATGCAAAGACAAAGCATGTGGATGTGAAGTATCACTTCATTTGTGAGGTGCTTGAGGAAAAGTGTTACATTGTGATAGACAAAATGCTATGCAATTGGCAAAGAATCTATTCATGCAAAGACAAAGCATGTGGATGTGAAGTATCACTTCATCTGTGAGGTGCTTGAGGAAAAGTGATTACAGCTTGCCAAGATTCACACCAGTGAGAATCATGTTGATCTTCTAACAAAGGGCTTACCTTCAGAGTGGTTTGCACATTGTCAGGCACTCATGGGCATTGAGTAGATGATCATGTTCATTGTCTACCGAGCTTGTATGTATATATACATTTTCATCCCAGCTTAAAGTCACATTGTACTTTAAGTGGGAGGTTGCTGGGGTGGTAAAGCCCAATGTGCCGCGCTTAAGTGTTGGGCGGTCAGAGACTGATCGAGAACTAACACAGATCATTTATTCTACATAAATACAAATAAGGAATCATAACCCTAAACACTATTGTGTTTGGAGTCCACCCAAACCTGTGTCTCCTCTCTTCTTCTTCTCTCTTCTCCATTACTGCACACACATGCGTGCGCTCTTGCTTGCGCACTTCAAAAAATATATAGATTCAAATTCCTCCATTTTGAATCAAGTAAGGTTCATATTCAAATCTGCAATCTCACTAATTTTTTTCAAAATAGCTTTTGTAAGAGCATCATCAACTTCAAAACAATAAGGAAAATTCAAGTTAGCTTCAGCTTGAACCTGAGAACACTCGGTCATCCATGATGTCTTTTCTTCTTAAAGTTGATTGATCTTGATAATTGCTTCATATGTTGCAACCATACTTGAATGCCTCTCATTCTCCAACTCTAATGAGAGATTCTTGATCATCTCCACTTGAGAAACAATAAGACTTTCTTGTTCAATAAATTTTGACAAAAAACACCTCTAAAACCTTGAAATCTGCAACTCAAAGACCTTTGGTATTGAGACTTGAAATACAAGGACTTAAAATTCAAGATTCTTATCTTGATTATTTGATTATTGCATAAACAATCTTGGAAACCGATTTTCAATATTCAAAACTCCAAAGCCAACACTTCCTTCATGAAAAACACCCTCTTGAATAGTTCTGATGACATAATCCACATCAAGACACATCAAAAATTGATTCATCACATTATCCTCATCAGTAGCACACATTATGTCTTCATCTCTCTTCCACTTCAATAAATTCTAATCTTATGTCTCCCTGAATTTCAAACTCTTCAATATCGATGCCCAATGTTGGTCTATGGGTTTGTATTAAAAATGTTGGTGGCTTCTTTGGCTTGTTCCTTCTTGCATTACCTTCTTCTCAAACAAGCACCAATTCATCTTTTGGGTAACTCACCTTCTCTTCTTGCAAAGAGGTGAGCATTTTTTATGTGAGGTTTGCAGATAGTCGGCAGCTCTCTTGACTCCTTTGGCCCATGAGTTGCTTTTGGCTTCCTCCTTCATCCCCCATCATCTTTTCCACTCCATCTCCATTACTTTGAACAACATCTCCTTCTTATCTTTAAAAACTATATGTTTAGAACTTTTCTACCACTTCCAAAAACATCAAAATCAGGTTTGAAACATTTAGGTGCTAAAAAAATAGTTTATGGCTTTGAAATTTCAAGTTTTGAAATTGCAGGTGCCTAAAAAGATATTGGAAATTGAAAACTAACAATTTCAGGTTTTTTCCTATTAAAACCAATACCAAGGTGTTGAGAACACCATTGAGATCCATCATCATTGAGGTAATCATCAAACTCATCTTCATAATTCTATAAACACATTCGATTTCTTCTTGTAACGTTGATATTCATTGTTTTCTAGAGCATGACTTCCTCTTCTTGCCCACATGATTATTATGCCAGTTGTGTGCATCATCAAGAACATCAAAAATTCAATACAAATCCTCTTGAGTGTCACACATATCTTGATCATAGGATACATCCTTTGAAAAAATTGCATAATCTAATACAACTCCTTGCACAACTTTAGCATGTAATACTTGACACAAACCTCCTCTTTTTTACAAGGTTGGCATAATCTGATACAACTCCTTGCACAACTTAAGCATACAATACTTGACACAAACCTCCTCTTTTTTACAAGGTTTTCATATATAAGGACATCGCTTTGCAAAGTGCGCATGTTTTTTACAAATAGAGCATTTTTTCTTCTTCTTCTTCCTATCCATTTTAAGGTTAGAAATCAAATAACAATGTTAGCCCTCAGATTAAGTGCACCACACCGAATAGAGACTATATTCAAGCTTGAAATGGAGAGCATATGATACAATACCTAGATCCACTCCAACCCTAACAGATAGTTACTTATACATGCTTTGAGATTTCTAGAATCAATAATTTAAGTAATTTCTTGAAAAAAATAAAACATGGCTTACTTGGATCAATTTTGACTCTTGAAACCTTCAAAAATTTACTTTAGGTTTATCAAGTTTGAGCTGCAAACTCCTCATCAAAGTTCAAGATCCATTGCTTTACTCCATTTCAAGAATTAAGTAGCACTGATTTGAATTAGGTCTCTAAGAAGCCTTCAATGGCTATGCATGAGCAATACCACAGAGAACATACATCATGGCCAAAAATATATGCAATCCAAAAAGCTACTCTGGAAAGCACATGAAAATGTTGCTAATAGCAATTTGTAATGTGCTTGTATTTGCCTACCACTATCGACAAAATATTTTTCTTTGTCTTGCTCTCTATGATGCCAAAATATTGTGTGAGAATCTATGTTCAATATCATTGACATCAATGTTGAACGTTGATTAGGTCTAGCACTGATTTGAGTTAGGTCTCTGAGAAGTCGTCAATGGTTATGCATGAGCAATACCACAGAGAACATACATCATGTCCAAACATATATGGCCATCCAAAAATCTACTCTTGAAAGCGCATGAAACTACTGCTAATAGCAATTTTTAATGTGCTTGTACCTGCCTACCACTATCAACAAAATATCTCTCTTTGTCTTGCTCTCTATGATACCAAATATTGTGTTAGAATCTATGGTTGATATCATTGATGTCAATGCTGAACGTTGAATATTTGTGATGCCAAAAAATTGTGTGTTGATGTCTTCCACTGTCGAACGAAAGTGTGTTGTCGATACTGAGTCGTGAAAGTCGTTGTGCTCTCTCTCTTGCTTGCTATGTTGGAGAAGAAACACCTCCGAGTCCACTTCATCTCTCTGTGTGTAGCACTACAATAGGAAAAATCATGAGTACTACAATTTTCTTTTATTTTGTGCTATTGTATGTGGCTACCAGTGCTACCTTCATATTGTTTTTTTAACAAATTATTATAATTGTGCATAGTCGATCATAATCTAGTATGAGCACCTACATTCATTTTGAAGGCTGTCACTCCATTGGGTTGTCTTTATTCTGTAGTTGTCGAGATATTGCTCTTGTTCTATCCGATCTCTATTGTAGTACAGTACTTAGTGCAGTTGTACTTCTAATCTAGTATCTTAATACATCAGTTCTAGTATCTTGTGTTCAATATCTGACTTTGTACAATTAGTTCAGTTCATTATTTGATTTCCTTATGTTCATCTAAAGTGTGGATCTATTGTACAATCTATCTAATCTGGTATTTCACTCTAAATATCCAACCTGGAATAGTTGTCAAAGTGACCAGCTCATTCGAGTCAGTCATTGTATAAATGAAAATCCCTATGAAAAATGCTCACACTATAGCTGTTAGGGGTATCCTTGAGCTTGTACATGAGACACCCAACAAACACTGACAAAATTTGTGCAAGCTTAGTTGTGCTAGCCTCCTCATAGCACTATCTGCATACACTGCATCATCATGACTACTCATCACATATGGATGTGTCATCATTGACACTGAGATGGTTATGTACCTCTCACTGATAGGTGGAACTATGTGTCTTGGCATCAACTCATCATCTTCTAGCATGAGCATATCAAAGAAATCCATGTCCTTCATCTACCTCTACCTGTTCGACTTCGATGACACGTGGTGTCTCACAAGAGCACTCTCACTCTACCTCTATCTTTATAGAGTCTATTGACATGTCCTACATAGCTGAGAGCTCTGTTTTGTAAGCATGGTGGAGCTCACATGTGAAGGAGGCATGTCTTGTCCTTCACTCAACATGTGCTAACAACAAAATCAAGACTATGCCATCTCTTACCTCAGATTTATGCATAGGATATACAAAGCCACGTCAAGATCCCTTGGAAATAACTAGTGATCTATAATGCATTTGGAAAGACTACTCTCTAAGCAGTATCTGACTCCCACTTTGATAGTGATTGAGTTATGACTCTCACTTTGATAGATTTAGTCAATTGGACACCAATTTAGTGTTCTTATACCCACTCTTGTAAGAGTGATTTGTGTATGCTCGTAGTGGCTACAACTTACAAGTAAGTAGTCACAAGTTCTATAGGTCACAAGCTATAGGTACATGTTACTTGCAATTGTCAAATTGTGCATGCCATTATATGGGATGTGTATTGAGCATTGCATTTTCTCTCTTCTTCTCTACTTACACATATGGTTACACATTTTATACTCTTTTGAGCTCTTTTTATTCCTCAGTTGTTTGTGCACAGATTTTACTTAGTATAGCAAAGGTTACTCCATTGTAGTACATCAATTCTGAGACATTGCTAATGTACATCACTTTTGTAGAGCTACATTGTGCATATTTGTGCATCGGTTTGATATAATTGATCATGGTTATGATTGTGTAGTGGATCTCCCACTTTGGCATTGATGGAGTAATGCCATTGCTTTTGATTTACAAGGTAGTGATTGCAATGTATGTGAGATGCACATGTGGTTTTGACACAGGCTAGAGAGGTGTCTTCATATGCCAGCGGTGGTGATGTCACATTTACCTCTAGCGTTCCTCTTGCTTACATGTCTACAAGAGGTGGCACTTGTTCTCATTGGTTGTTGGACAAGGGTGAAATTTTCCATATCACACCACATCGTGAGTGGTTTAGGACTTTGTCTAGTAAAAGATTTGGTTGTGTGCACTTGGATGATGGTTCAATGGTTTTGTGTTTGACATTGCAAGGGCAAGAGATGTATACTTGTTATTGCCTAGTGGTGCATCATATACACTTTGAGATGTGTGCTATGTTCCTCAGCTAAGATAGAGTTTGATCTAGGTGAGGTAGTTAGCAAATGTTGAGAGAGAGAGAGAGAGAGAGAGAGAGAGAGAGAGAGAGAGAGAAGAAGAAGAGATCTTGAGCTCTTGCAAGCAAGCACACACACAAAGATGGAGGAAAAATACCATTCTTCTTCATTGACTCAAAAGAAGAGGTCTACAATACACAAGAGAAAAAGTAAAAACATAAAAGGGAACTAGTACAATAGTCTAGTATAAACCTCTAGTGAGTGAGGTGAATGGATAAGTGTGCCATCACTCTAGTAGGCAAAGCAACTTGATGTAGTACAGTTGTAGTATCACTATGGCGAAGATATTCGTATCCACCAAGGAGCACCGATGATGATGACTATTGGTGGTAGTCAACTAAGAGTCTTACATGTTGAGCTTGACATCTCAATATTCCCCCTCAAACTCAACGTCATCTTTTGTAAGCCAAGCATCACTCAAAATTGCCATAGCTTTTTTGCTCCAAGGGCCTTCATGAAGAGCTGAGGTATTGAGAGAGCTTTTGAGGGATTTTTTTCCAAATTTTTGCTCAACTGAGCAAAAATAAAAACAAAGCTCCCTTTTGGAGTGAGCTTTAAGGAGGGAGATTTTTTCCTTCTCTCTCTCTCTCTCTCTCTCTCTCTCTCTCTCTCTCTCTCTCCCCATCCATCATATATATATATATATATATATCTATTCGGTCTCTCCAATCTCGGAAAATTAAAAAGCATTTTGAAACATCAAAAGGAAATGAGTGAAGGATGTGTTCAAGAAATGAAAAGACTTATGGAAGTGGAAAGTCAAAACATTTTTTTTGTTTATATAAAGAAGAATAATCGATTGCACATTATTACACTTGTGTTTTACTTTGCTTGATTTCCCTTTAGTGTTTTCTTCTCTTTAGAGTGTCTTTTCACTATGCACGTAGTGAATATATTTATTTTGAAGCCACTAGGTCTCCTTGATCTCAAAAAAATAAAAATTCCTTCAAAACATATTACGTGCATAAGTGAATGGTGAGTTTAGGAAATGAAAAGACATATGAAGGTGGAAAGTCAAAAGACATGTGAAGGTGGAAAATCAAAAGACCTTATGTGTCCACATAAAGAGGTGTTTCTCTTCTCCTTTATTTTTCCTTTAGCACTTTCTTCTCTTTAAAGTGTCTCCTCTCTCTCTCTCTCTCTCTCTCTCTCTCTCTCTCTCTCTCTCTATGTATCTGTCGAGCCCATCTAATATTGTTGCAAATCTACATACGTCATCATTGTTCATTGATACGTGTTATAGATTAGTGCATCATTTTTGTTGCTATTGTGGGGATCTTTGAATTAGGAATACCTTTTAATTTATTTTGAAGCCATTAGATAAAATCTATATATAGATTGTACCTAATGGATTAAAAATAAATATATATTCCTCTCTCCCCCCTTCTTGCTCTCTCTCTCTCTCTCTCTCTCTCTCTCTCTCTCTCATGCTCACGTTCAAGCTAGCGCCCACTTGAACATGAGCATGAGAGAGAGAGAGAGCTAGATGGGGGGGAGAGACAACACCAACCTACTAAAAATAGTCAATTACCACATGTAACCAGAATTTTCATAGGATACACATTAAGCTCTAGCAGTACATGACATAAGGCCAATGCACGGTCTTCCATTGCTTCTTTCGATGTCCGTTAGAAAGAGGGTTCATTGCATGTACATGAGGAAGAGGAGCCCATAGCTATTCATGCTACACAAGGTGGAGAGGTAAACATGGCCCAAAGTGTGTCTAAAGCAACAATAATTGTTGCTAAACCAAGGAAAAAATAAGAGTTTAAAAATTATACCTAGCACTAGAAAGTACATATAAAGTATACTTTAGAGTCAAAAAGTATACCTTCCTTGGCACATCGATCAAGATTGAAGAAGTGACACTTAACCTAACAATGTCTCCACCTTATCATAGAAAATTCCATAACAACAAAGGGGAAAAATAGATAACATGGCATGAGACAATATAGCCTTTTTGTAACAATAAAAAACAAAGGACTTACACATTTTAATTAAGCGTATCCAAGTTTTCAAACAAGCGGTGATTTCCATCACAAACAGTAAAATTTTTTCCTCTTAAGTCTTCCCACTCTAGAGGAAGGGAATTATCAAAATCATCACTTGTTTCTTGACAAATAGGACCCAGTTCTTCTTTGCCCAAATCTAAAACATGGTGTTGATCATGATTAGGCTTCTCAAATGACACAATAGATGGAGCTCCCAACACACTGTATCCAGAAATCTCAAACCTTTTCACTATAAACCCTCAGTGCTCAAGGAAGAGTAAAAAAATTATTCAACGAAAGAGCTTATAAGGTCAACACTTTCTCTACTAACCATACATGTTTGTATTACTACAAAACTATAAGTTGACAGTCTTGAATTTCATTTGCAAAATGGAACATAGATGTTGGCCATTGCCAACCCCACCAATGGCCAGTGTTCTTCTCTTTGTTATTTAACTTCAACTGGGTAAAAGAAAAGGACCATTTGAGCCTTACAAGAGACAAGGTCCACTCTTTGGTCACTTCCAAAATATCACCTGAGAGGTAATAATCCTTGGCTAAATAATGGACATGAAATCATTAAATGAATCAATGCATTTATGGGTTGTTTGTTTGGCTTCTTTAAAGGAAAAAATAAATATTGCACTCTTTGATGCATTGCCATATAGATGACTTTGCTTCTGAGCGTTACATTAGTGCTATGAAATTTAGAATATATTTGCGTAAAGAATGGTATTTGGGGAAGTATCTTAAAGTAGTGCTAAGGATCAAAATGAAAATGATTGATGAACTGCCGGAGGGTTTTGAAACATGGTTTCATCATCAGTTGAGGTAGCACATTAACAAATCTTTTGTGGAGCTTTGGAGTAAGCTCAACACAAAAGAGTCAGACAGAAAAATTCTAGACCTCATGGAATCTTTGAGGAGAGCTTTATACAGGTGATGCACTGTATAGCTTTCTTGTTGATATTCTGTTTTGCACTTAGATTTTGTATAATAAATAAATCACTTGCTAAAGAAACTCAAACAAAGTTAAATGCACTTTGCATCTATGTAGATGGCTAATTCAACTTTACAATCAAACTTTGTTGGTTGTAGTTGAAATCTGGAGGGACCTCTTATTTGAAGAGTGCATGTATCCCTATACATGAGAAATTATGGCTTGTTGGATTGGGAGATTGATTATTTCCCTTGGTGGCTAGATTACGCTCGTGGCACCTACCCACACACCGAAGGGAACTTATATAAAGGTCATTTTTATTGCATTGATAAAAAGTACAAAAATGTTAAAGTGCTTATATTTTTTTAACTAAGTTCCTTCTATCGAAGCTTGTGAGTGATATATGTTCTTGAAAGAAATGAAGAGGTTATTGAGGAGATTGGCTCGACTTCCAAGAAAGTCACCTCTTCAAAAAGAGCAGGCACTAGTACCAAGGTTGATGCTCTTCAGTCTCATGCATCCTCTACAAAGAAATAATTGGAATTTGTTCAATCCAAGAAACCAAAGAAGTCCCCCAAAAAAATCAAAAAAGGTGCTCAAGGTTCCACATGTAAACTTGCTTGTAATGATATATAGCAGTCACTTTCTATCTACTCCACAAGTCTTGATAAAATATTTTATTTTCATATTATGTAGTACCCTCCACTGATGTGACCGTTATTGGCAATATGTTAGATGTTCACAAAATTTCTCTCAATAAAACTCAAAAATTTGATGAAATCGTCGAAAAGAACTTGAAATGAAAAACTCTCAAATTTTAAATTCCCCCCTCACAATTGCTTATATCTCACCTTTCAGTGCCATGGACATCCATCATGCTTACCTAGCTCTTTTTTCATATATGCATACATAGCATTGCTATAATTCTCCACAATTGGATACATCTCTTTCTCAATGTCTCCCTTCATAAGGTTCAAGTCCATCTTAATCATCACATTTACCTTCTTGAATATCAGGTCATCCTTTACCCTAAATAATTACCTTGCTATGAGAGAACCGGACAACAATGTGTTGTCCTAATGTTTACGCCTAAATGTAGCCTTTTCTTTGGGCAAGGTTTGATATTTTCTTTGGGTGGGGTTTGATATGCATATGGATCTACGGTATTGTCTTGTTGTTCCATCATTTATGATATGCACTAATCAAACTCCACGCCTTTTCAAATGCGCGAGGAACCAAATCCTTCAATAGAGGAGAAGAAGAAGAAGAAAATTTTAACATCGTAGGAAACTATCCCAAGAGACCTTAAAGATCTATCCGACGAGGAGAGAAGACTTTGAATATAGGCGGCACATCTTGTGAAGTGAAGTTGTTTACAATAAAGCCACCATTGCTGCAATTAGGTTCCACATTCCAGGCTGCATTTTATGAGGGAATGGACAAAGATGATGCAACTATGTGAGTGCATTTGCCCCACCCAAGGCGTCCAAAGTCCCAAAGAATGGTTTTGCTTGAAACAGTGGCAAGGCTCTGCGAGAGAGAGATGGTTGTGGAGGATGAAGTTGTCTATGGATGGCACTCGACAAACAAGAGGTACAGCAAGTTGCACGCACCACGCAGTGCGGGAAATTGTAACCCTTCCTTACGAGTCTAGTTGTGCACATGCATGGCACTTTTGTGATAGGTCTTCTCGGCAAAGAGCATGCCATTCAGAGACCCCTCCCCAATTGACAAGTCTTTTGAAAATAAGCCTTCACTACGAAGGGCAAGTTTTGGAAATGCCCTTCAAAAAAAACAAAAAAAACAACAAAAAAAAAGAAGGTTGCTTAGTTAAAACTTGAGCCTAAGTTCTAAGGTGTAACTCAGATGTGTTGCATTCAAGATCAACTCGTTTGTGTTTGAGCTCTGTTGTAAGGTCTCTATTACCTTCACACAAGTTCTGTTATGCAATTGAATTTTTCAACCATTGCTCATTATTTAAGATATTCGAGTTCAAATTATGAACCATAGGCTGAGAAAACCTAGAATTTAAAATTTACGCTACAAAATTTTGACATGTTTAGCTATACAAAATACTGACTAACTTATTGCAAGACTTATTTACTAAGTGTAGAATTTTTTCTTGCTACTGTAAAGTTTAACTTAAGAGTGTAAAGTAATTTATCATTAAAGAAATAAATATAATAATTATAAAGTCAAAAGAATACACATGGACGACACATGAAGGCACATGGACTCACCTGGACTCACATAGGAGCGGACAAAGTGGGACACACAGGCAAATGGAAAGGAGAAGTTAGTCTTAACTAATCATTTTTTTAGCAAAACTCACAATTGTGAGTGAATTATATTAATCAACCCAAATAGTTACAAGGTCTTGTCATGCTCGTGTGGACCATAATTACATCGGCTATCAGGGTAGCCATCCCAACCAACTTGCCCCCTTAACCAACTTGCCCCCTTATCCTTGATACATAAGGTCCATTATCATGTTCTTCTGAGATCTTTTAATTATCAATAGCCAAGATTTTCCCCCATCCTAGGCATGCCCTCTGCTGAAAACAAGGCACAAGTAGTTCTAAACCAATCCTCCGAGTGTTGCTTCCTCCCGAGCGTCCATATTAGCACTTTGCTTTCTTGTATAATTTCTGTGAAGCTTGCCACCTCAAGACCTCCTTCAAACACACGGTGGTTCCTTGTCTGCCATACATTATGTAAGCAGAAGTACCTGACAATTTGAGTGCTGATGAGGATGGCAGGACCACCTGAATTCTTCCCTCCAAGGAATAGATCAGTCTTGTAAAAACCAATTTTCCATGCTCTTTGGATCCACTTGCATATTTTCCCTGCGAGGCCTTTGATAGTTGGGCAATCCATGAAGAGGTGGGCCAGATCTTCACTAGCCAACCTGCATCCCAAGCATCAATCCATGAAGGACCACCTGAATTTTTCCCTCCAAGTAATAGATCAGTCTTGTAAAAAAAAAAAAAAATCCATGTTCTTTGGATCCACTTGCATATTTTCCCTGCGAGGCCTTTGATAGTTGGGCAATCCATGAAGAAGTGGGCCAGATCTTCACTAGCCAACCTGCATCCCAAGCATCAATCTGACCCAATCCCTCTTTCTTGAATCTTCACCCCCGTTGGTAGAGCACCTCAAATTACCTTCCATAAGAGTACGTTCATGTGCTACGAAACCTTTGGCTTCCAGATGTTCTCCATTACTTGCTCCCACTTTCCTCCGGCCATTGTTTTTTGCATATCTTGTTAAGGGGGCTAGACCAATTCTTCTTATGCATCATTGTATGGTAGATGTCTTTAGGATGGGGTTTCCATAAGAGACTGCATCCAAGCCATTTCCAGGCATTCCAGTCAAACTCTGAATCATAGATAGGCATCACTATATTGTCAAGCTCTTTCATCACTTTGTGGACTAGCAAGACCTCCAAGCTATTATGTTGGTACTTCGTAACCAGAAGGTCAATGGTTTTCCAACTCTTGTTGTCACTGTCCCAGAAGTACCCCAGTTGATTCAGACCCTTATTATACAGCTTCCTGGCTGTCTCTATCCAATAGGGAATTTGTGGCGGATCTACAACTTTGGAAAGTCATAGGGACCAATGCAAAATGGAGTTCTTGAAGTATCTGGTTTTTTTCCCCCACTTTAAGACTCTGCTGCTCTATTGCATTTTCTTACCAATTCTCCTGAGCTGCCCCCCAGTCTTAAGGTAGTCCACATCGAGGCTAACAGCTTGTCATGAACCTCCACCCCTCTCCACTTTCCACCTTTCAAGCCAAGTTTAGCTGCTTCCATCATATCTTTGATCATGGCATCCCAAACTTGATCCTATTTAGCCAAGGAAACAACAAATTTGGTGCAACAAGCTTCTACATGGGCCACAGGGTTTAGAATTCCGAGGCCTCCTTGATTCCCCGGCCGAGCAATTGATTCTCAATGGGCCCATTGCCATGGCTTGGAGGATTTTTTGTTGTTTTTCCATAAAAACCTTTTCACTGGTTTTAAGAACTCTTTCCAGTGACACTTAGCCATCTTGAGAAGCGGGCTAGTGAAGGCAATATAAGGAATCATAAAGGCATTTATCATTTTTATCCAACTTGGGAATGGGAGAAGAGCATACTCCCACCTACTCATTTTTCTTTTGAATTTTTCAAGCACCCACTCAAATCTTTGCTTGTGAGTTACGTCCACCCCCAAGGGGGCTCCCAGATGTCTGAAGATATTCCCTTTTGTGACAATCTCCCCCGACCAGTCAGAAGCGTCAAATGAGTCATTTTTCGATAAGGAGATCAGCCTTGACTTCTCTATATTACAATGGGACCCCGAAGCTACTGAGAATATTTGTACAATCTCCGGAGCTTTCCTAATGACCTGGGGGCACGCCTTCAGGAAGAGGAGAGAATCGTCTGCAAAAAGTTTTGCTAGGAGTTCGCTATACCTGGCAAAGCCAGCCCTTGCAACTCCCCTCGTTCCGCACTAGCTTCGAGTCTTGACTAATCTTAATGAGAGGGCTGTGTGGCCTTATCTCTTGATGATGAGGAAAAATTGGTTAAGTTGATGGGTACCACAAGGGGATCAAAAACACAGGTATGAATTATAGAGGGTAAAAAAAATTTTAAAAAAAGTTGGACGTTTTTCTTTTTTGCTATAAATAGAGCACCCATACTCACACTTTGGACATAAAGATTGCCTCTGTAATACTCACAAAGTGTTGCCACTTCTCTTAGAGAGAAGGCGTCCACAAACACTAAGAGAGCAAAAACTCTAGTGGATTAGTAAGATACATATTAATTAAACATTCAGTTAGCTTTAGAAATTGTGTGTGTATTCTCTCGTACTCTAATCTCTCTAATGGATTAGTAATATTGAATTACTTTTAGGAAGGATGTGTGTGTGTTCTCTCTTACTCTAATCTCTCTAATGGATTAGTAAGATTCAATTAGTTTTATAAAGGATGTGTGTGTGTTTCTCTCTTACTCTAATCTCTCTCATGGATTAGTAAGATTCAATTAGTTTTAAAAAGGATGTGTATGTGTTCTCTTCTACTCTAATGTCTCTAATTATACCTACTCTCTCTAATTAGTACATCTTACCTATTAACTTATGCATAGTTAATTGAAATTTAATACATAAGAGTACTCATCACACTCTTATTATGCATAATAAAATTCTCATTTTTCAATTTTATTATCGATTAGATTAATTAGAATTTTGAATAATAGTAAAAATTGATGTAGTTGAAGTATTAAAATTGAAGTTAGAATTGGATTAGAAATGTCATGCATTTCTAAACTTTCAATTTCGTAGTTTACACACTTAATTATTGATTAATTAAGATAAGAAAAAAAATTGATATATAGAAATTAGGTGTAGTGCAGTAAGACTAAGTGCGTATCCGAATTGGCAAGGGTTCAAATTACAAACTCTCTTTGGAAAATTTTGGTAAAGTAATATTTTTTTAAAAAAACAAAGTTACTTATATTTAAAAACGACCTTAGATTTCAAGAAAATTACTGGAGAAATTGACCAATTTAAAATTCTAAGTGTATAACCTAAGTGTAGTACAAAAAAATGGCTCCAAAGCATGCTTGAACCCAAGGCGCTAATGATCATGAAGCCAGTACAAGTAACGAGAGAACTCTTGCGGAACATGCTATACCTCCACCAATCGGACCAATCGGAGCTATGGTACAAGTTAGCAATGTAATTTCAAGTTATGCATGATTGTATATGCGAGACCATAGAGATAAATTAATCACCTGAGGAACGGAAAACACGGACCGAAACCAAGGGGCTTAACCCCAAGAAACTCAACATATGTATGAAAAGTAGAAAAGAATGTTTGGTTAAGCTGTTTTCCATAGGAAAGAATGTATGTCCAATACTTTTGGTATGGTTTCCCTCAAGAATCTCTAATTATTAGTGATGGCATTAGGTGGTTGTTACCGAGGCATGAGATGACGTCCAGGGTGGCACAGCTGATGCTGCGGTGGAAGTACGCCCAAGATGGCCCAACTGGATACTGCAGTTATTTTTTGCCATGGCGTGAGGATGACGCCCGGTTTGGCACCGTTGTTGTTGTGACGGGAGTACGCCCAAGTTGGCACTGTGAGTACTTGTCGAGCGGTATGGGACACTCAGGATGACAAGGGTTTTTATGAATAATGTATATACCAATTGGACCTAATGGCACAAGTAGAGATTCTTAATGAACCTAAATCAAAAGTCGTTGGTTGAAAAATGGACTACTTCTTGCTTGATTACTGTTTGTAAAACTGTTTGAAGAGATGTTTTAACGAACGAGTATCATAAATAAGATAAAGGAACATGTATGTTTAAACAGTGTGATAGTAATTAGGTAACAAAAGAAGGGTGAGTGCGGTGTGGAAAGTGGGAGAATGATACCCTCATGGTATCATTCTATGGACGGGTGGACCCGATGAGTCGGGTAACTTTCCAATGCTAGAAATTTTCTTTTTTTTTGTCATAAATCTTAAAAGATACGAACCTTGGTGGTTGTGCTTCTGAAACATAAGAAAAAAAGCGCACAAGTTGGTCACTCTAAGGTTTATACTCTTAGATATAATTGATTACATATAGTGATTAGATAGGGTTATGGTGGTCACGCTCGGCCATAGCGAGATAGGACCAATTCTTCACTAACGGTTGATGCTCGTGGCTACATAGGAGCTAAGGCAATGTCCATTGGTTTTTCTTTTTCAGCATGGGATACCTATCAAAGGTACTCCGCTCCTCTCTCGAAAGGGAGCAGGGACCTTACACTGGTATCAGAGCCTAGGTTAAAGCTTGGGGAGATTTTTTGTCAAGACAACGACAAGGCCGGACTAGACAAGGGCAAGGCCGGGCTAGGCATTGTGGAAAGGGAGTCCAACTAGGGCAAAGGGCTAGGATCCATTCTATATAGTGGGTGGTTGGGAGATGGACTCTTAGGTTCTAGTTCCCCTTGTCTAACATTGGTATCAAGAGCAAGGTTCCTTTTTGGGAAGGCACAGCCGTGGAGGAGGGAAGCCACACAATTCTTGCATTTTGTTTTGCATGTCAGGGTCAAGGAGGCGTGGAGCTCACCCCCTGTGAGGAGGACAATAAGACTCAAGGCGTGGGCAACATCCCTTGCGAGGAGAAACCATCGACAGGCGACCTGCACCAAATTGCACCCTTGCGGGCTCTATGGCATCGCGTCGGGGTGGGGAGCACTTCACGTGCCTATAGCAATGGGCCTCGACCATCCTACAAGGCGGGGGGAGCTTTGCTCACCCCCTCGTGCTATCTACAGGCTACCATAACTGGTGAGCAAGGTATTTTCACACCCGACGCGCACCCAACCCCATTGGGGGTTAGTGGCTACGATTTTTTACACAAGCTAAGGGACAGTACCCACAGTGGGTACCCCGCCCCTCCCTCTTGTGAAGCTTCGGCGAAGCTCGGCATCCCAACACGGCCGGCAAGTACATACATCACACACATTCTCTGCGTATTATCTGCAGAAAATCAGAGATTTCATAAAGCATCTCAAGGGGAGTTCAAAGTGACGTTATTTCTCAAAATTGATTACGGTCGAAACCAATTCTACCCATACTCGATTCGGCTACAAGGGATTAAGGATTTCCCTACACGGCTGACATTTCGAATCGATTTTGACTTGGATAATATCGACTTTGATGGGATTAGCAAGGCTAATTAAACGGCTGATATTTTGGATTGATTTCGACTTGGATAATATCGACTTCGACGAGATTAGCAAGGCTAACTAAACTTTGCAAGTACTCTCAATCTCAAGTATTTTTTTGACTATTCCTTTCAGTGCAATGTGTTGCCATGGATTCAGATATCAATATGACTTTTGATTTTGAGAAAAATACACCTGATCCTGCCCATGATGGCCCACGGCCGGATGCTCTCAAGGAGAGTGTCCACGACGCTACAACAGGTGATGACACTTATGAATTTCTCGACATTCAAGAATTTCGTGCACTTCAAACACGCATATCAGTTATGGAAGGAAATTTTAAATCTTTAAATGAAAATTTCACTAAATTATCCACATTAGTGATTCAATTAATGCAACAGCAGTCCAAGGGTCCTGCTGACACGCACATGCATGAGCACGTTGCTGCACAGGGGCAAGGCCCTTCTAATCAAGGACAAGGTCCAACTACTGATACTTTGCACACTCTCACTGCAAAAGAGGTGGATGAGTTGTTGAAAAACACCAAACCACCGACTTTTAAGGGAGAAGACCGAGACCGCAAAAAGGATGCATTGAATATCTTTCTCAGCAAGTGGGATGGAATTCATGCCTTACGGCGTACTCCGGACGTAGTCAGAGCACTGCAAACGAGCCTGACTCTAGAAGGCAAGGCCTACAAATGGTGGATGTCTCTCAAGGAGAAGAATATCATACCACAAAGTTAGGCAGCTTTTGAAGCTATGTTTTGCAAAGGATTTTTTCCTACAAATGAGGCAGATCGGAATTGGATGGCTTGGAATAGGTGTTTCATGCGCCAATACCCATCATTACTTGAATATATATCTCACTATCGGGATGTTATCCTCAAGTTGGAAGGCTTAGATAACTTTCAGCAAGTACGAGGATTTATATGAGGTATGATACCAGAGCTTAAGAAGCACGTCAAGACCCAAGACCCTACAACACTTGAGGAAGCCATAGTGAAAGCACATATTCACGATGATCCAAATGAAAAGAAAGCACATAATACTCACGTGTCTGCTAATACACTTGGTAATACACGCACATAGTATGGGCACAATAAAAGAAAATTTACAGTAGCCAATTCAGAAGCATCTAAAAAACCCAAGGGGTCCAGAGGTCCTCTCTCTCCTGAGGACTTTGCTAAAGCTAAGAAAGAGAAATTATGTTGTCAATGTTTAGGAAGCAGTCATGGAAAAAAGGATTGTCCCAAGGGGAAATCTGCTGCTCATGGCAAGGAGAAAGCAGTGCACACAGTGTAACTTCTGCCTCTTGAGTCTTCCTCATGATTCTCTACAATGGAAGTAACACACACCAAGGTGGTGCATGAATGTTGTCTCACAGCTTCCATGTGGCAACAGACCTTCGGACCACATGAGTTAGTACGTATGCACGGATCTCTACAAGGGCACAAGGTGCGCATCTTGTAGATGACGATGCTACTCACAATTTCATCAATTACGGATTGGTGAAAAAACTCAAATTGCCTCAAACTCCGAGTACCCACTGCTACAAGGTAGCAATGATGAATCGACGTGACACCAACATCTGGTATACTCAAGTTTGAGCTGTTCCGTTGGAAGTACAAGGTTACTTCACATCCTTGGATTTTCAGATTATGAACATGGAGAGGGCAAACATGGTCCTTGGTAGAGAATGGTTGCATAGCTTAGGACCATCACTAAAGCGTAGCTATGAGCACAACAGCTTGATGTTCGAATCCCATGGCACACATGTGTTGTTGTTAGGAGAGAAGGATGTACCTTTTGTACCATTGATATGTACAGCTGAGCTTATGCAGCTCGTTTTTTATAGTGAAATAGATCAAGTTTTTTTGTGTTACTCATTGTCTCATTTTCTCTCTAACATTGAATCTGTTGAACATTCCTCAACGCCGCATGCTTCTCTCTCATCTCTCTTCCATCAATGGCTACTTCCAAACAAGCAAACGTTGCTAGTGAGTTACAAAAATTATTAAAGGAATTTCAAGATGTTTTTCCTAATGATTTGCCACCAGGATTAACGTCGACACGATCGATGCAACATAGCATCGATGTGGTTGCAGACTGTAAACCTGTCAGTAAACCACCCTACCGTATGAGTTACTCTGAACTTGCTGAGGTGGAACGTCAACTTACTGACTATCTTAGCAGAGGGTTTATACAACCCAGTTCTTCACCATGGGTTTCTCCTATCCTATTAGTGAAGAAAAAAGACGGCAGTATGCGCATGTGCGTAGACTACCGTGGCTTAAATGCAGTTACGGTTAAGAACAAGTACCCATTGCCACGAGTGGATGAGTTGTTCGACAAACTCACTCATGCTCACATTATTACGAAAATAGACTTGTGATCAAGTTATCACCAAGTCCGTATTCGACTTGCTGATATACCCAAAACTACATTCCGAACAAGGTTTGGACACTACGAGTTCTTGATGATGCCCTTTGGGTTAACCAATGCGTCCGCAACATTCATGACACTTATGGATAGTGTCTTGAAGCCGTACTTGGGCAAATTTGTCATCGTTTTTCTCGATGACATTCTAGTCTACAGTGCTTCTAAAGAAGAACACTACAACATCTCAAAGAGGTGTTTGAATTGTTATGAACAAATAAATTATATGCCAAGGAATCTATGTGTGATTTTTTGAAAGAAGAAATTCACTATCTGGGACATGTTATTTCAGCTAATGGGTTATATGTGGATCAATCCAAAGTGGATACAATCCGGAAATGGCCTTCTCCTAAAAATTTGAAAGAGTTACAGATTTTTTTAGGATTTGCAAGTTTTTACTGCCGGTTCGTTAAAAACTATGCTAATATTGCTATTCCCATGACGGATCAACTGAAAGATAAAGGCAAAGATTTTCAGTGGGGACCCGCTCAATAGCACAGTTTCGATACGCTCAAGGATGCATTAGCTATAGCTCCCATACTAGCTATTGTAGATCCTTTGAAACCATTCGTTTTGGAAACAAATGCCAGTGACCGTGCTATTGGAGCAGTCCTGTTACAAGACGGACGGCCAATTGCATTTGGAAGCAAGAATCTTGATGCAGATCAGCAGAACTACTCTGCTTATGAGCGCGAACTCTATGCAATAGTGTCTGCCTTAAAAACATGGCTGCATTATTTGTATGGTGCTCAGTTTGAGATTGTGTTTGATCATGAAAGCATCAAATGGTTTACACAACAAACGGATTTGAAGGGTCGCAAAGCCAGGTGGGCCGAGATTCTTCAGAAATATGACGCCAAGCTCTGGTATCGTAAAGGTCGATACAATGTGGTGGCTGACGCTCTAAGTCGTATGCCAGAGATCAATTCTCTCTTGTTCACGGAACTTCGTAGTGAATTTTTGGATTCTCTCAAAGGAAAATATGAGCATGATGAAGCATATTCCAAAGTGTGGAGCCATGTACAAATGAGGGATCCTTCTCACTCCAATGATGGTAGTGTAACGTTAACCTCCACACCTAGTTCTCCTCTATCGAGTGATGAACTACATTGATGGAAGCATTTCACCATCGACAATGGGTACCTACTCCATAAGGAGAGAGTTTTTGTACCGACGGACACAGACATTCGGCGTCAAATTCTTTATGAATGTCATGATAGTCCAAGTGCAGGGCACCCGCTTATGCTCTCGTACGATGACAGTTTTACTGGCCAAGTATACATGGCTTTGTTCAAGCCTTATGTCTTGCATTGCCAAAAATGTCAAGTTAACAAAGCAGAGCGCCTGAAAGCAGGAGGACTCTTACATCCTTTGGATATTCCCAATGGAAAATGGGAAAGTATCTCTATGGATGGTCGGTATGGGTGGTCGTAGACCGGTTGACTAAACTATGTAAGTTTATTCCAACCAAATCAACGGTTAAGACACCAGAACTAGCCAAGTTATTTGTGGACAATCTATACAAGTTGTATGGGTTGCCAAGTAACATTGTTAGTGATCGTGATCCCAAGTTTAACAGTCATTTTTGGAGGGTTGTGTTCAAACGATTGGGTACACAACTGAACCTCAGTACAGTCGATCATCCAGAAACAGATGGTCAGACTGAACGAGTTAACCAAGTGCTAGAGGATATACTGAGAGCATACGTCAGCAAAAACAGTCAAACTGGGAAGAATACTTACCTATTCTCGAGTTTGCCTACAATAGTGCTAAGCATGTCACAACTGGATTTAGTCATTTCATGCTCATGTATGGGTTTCAACCTAGCTCACCTGTTACGGTGGGGTTGGCAGCCGGAAAGCTCCAACAGGTTAAGGAATTTCTCCAAGACCACATGGATATGTTGAAACTCGCTCATCAGAATGTCCGACAAGCACAGGATCAGTATAAGTAGTATGCTGATGAGAAACGTCAACAAGTTAACTTCGAGGAAGGGGAGGAAGTATTTTTACGTGTGCCAGAACATTCAGAAAGTCTGAAAACTGGGTCAACACCTAAATTATCTCCCCGATATTGTGGGCTTTTCAAAATACTCAAGCGAGTAGGTGATCGTGCCTATAAATTATTGCTACCTACACATTCTCACATTCATCCGGTGTTTCATGTAAGCCGTTTACGTAACATGGGGACGACAATGTCATTGACCAACAGATTTTGGTTGTTTTCATTGAACCTCCTACCTTACCTCATGAACTTGAACGTATTCTCGACTACCATGAGTTATGTACGCATCATCATGTACATCAACAAGTCTTAATCAAGTGGAAAGATCGACCTGAGGAATGTGCCACTTGAAAAATCATTAGTGTTCTTAAGAAGAAGTTCCCCACTTTTGTTTTTAAGGACGAAAACTCTTCTTTAAGGGGGGAGTAATGTCGGGACAACAGCAAGGCCGGGCTAGGCAATGTGGAAAGGGAGTCCAACTAGAGCAAAGGGCTAGGAGCCATGCTATATAGTGGGTGGTTGGGAGGTGGACTCTTAGGTTCTAGTTCCTCTTGTCTAACATTTTTAGATTGATGTTTGGATGTTGAAGGATGCGAATGTTTGAAATAATAGAAAAACCTAGGTAAATTGTTTTGAATGTTTATATGGTATTGAGGATTCAACTTTCCTGGTACAGGAAAATGTTCATTTGGCCTATAGAAATTCCATGTGTTCACCATTATGCTCAAAAATGCATGCCAGTCACCAAATTATCAGTTTCAAAAATTGGTGAGGAAGATTTTGCATGAGATGTTTGGACCACCTATACCAAGGGTGCACAAAGGATGGGGCATCAACTAGAGTCCATCTGGAGGAATCTATACCATTGATGCTAACAAGATATGATGCATGGCTACCAAACTATCTTACAGTGGAAGAATACTACTCCAAATTTGTAACTCTTAGGCGCTATGCTCCACCAATGACCGCAGATCAACAAGTAGCCCGTTTTTGCCAAGGGCTAAATGCTCCTTTAAATACTCGTGTAGAAGCCATGAGGCCTGTAAATTTACAAGATGCCCTTTTAAGAGCTAAACCCTTAGCTAAAGAGATGTCAAACTATGAAAGGGGACAAAATGGAAAGATAAGGAATGCTACAAGGAGAGGACGACCTATGATGTGGAACCAAAGGCTAGTTCACCAAACTCATCCGATAGCTGCAGCTTCAGCAATTGGAGCTCTGAATGCAGATCTTAGATGCTTTGAATGCAACAAGCCAAGTCATTTCAAGAATGTATGTCTTAGGCGAGTCTATGTAACAAATATACCTAATCGAGCTAGAGGACAAGGTCAAATAATAAATCATGGAGGACAAGGTCAAGGGCACGGAATGGCTGCCAGAGTCAATGCTATCATAGGAGAACCAACATTGGGAGAAGAACAAGAGGAAAGAGAAACTCTACATGCTGCAATTGATAACCCAGGACCAAGACAACACTATGACACTATGATGTCATTTAAACACCCGCAAATCACCAAGGTGAAAAATTTAAGCTTCTTATTGATTGTGGCAGTACTCATTCTTTCTTGTCACCTAAATGTTTAAGGAGGTTAGGACTTAATCAACACCCTGCAAGAAAGATGAGAGTTGAATTGGCCAATGGAAAGGAGGTGTTATCTCAGTACACTGTGGGAAATATAGATTTCAAGCTGGAAGAATACTCTACTTCTGCTACTTTTCGAACCTTACCCACAGGAATCTATGATGAAATTCTTGGAATGGATTGGTTAGTCAGTCATAATGCCAATATCCATTGTGCCCAAGGAAGTGTTACCTTTGTGGACAACCAATGTCAAGAAGTCACTATTCAAGGCCAGAATGGACGACCAAAAGCTTAGTGAGCATTGCTTATAAATTAGAAAAAAAAAAGACTAAGCTCTAAGGTAGTAAAATATAAGTTTCAATTTATTAAAATATGAGTTTCGCCTCCTAAATCAAAGAAGAGAACACTTTTAATGAATTAATTTTAATGAAGACCTTCAAAAAATCAAAATGCGACAATATTCGAATCACAGTTCACGAGAGCGTGCGCACAGAGAGAGAGAGAGAGAGAGGCGGGGGGGGGGGGGGGGGGGGGGGGGGGGGCAATGAGCACACAAGAGGTACAACAAGCTACACACAGAACTGGTTGTGAGGGGATGGCATTGGCTATGGAGGTCATTGACAATGTGCACGATAGGTACAGCAAGTTATATGAGAGAGAGAGAGAGAGAGAGAGAGAGAGAGAGAGAGAGAGATTGTAGGCTATGGAGTCGAGCAAGTGACATAGAGAAGAGTTGGTGGAAAAGGGGTTTCGTATAGGCTAAGCTTATGTATAGAGAAAGGTTGGGTAGTGATTGCCAATCTCCACACAAAAGTTCTAATGAGAGCTCAAGGGTGCTGATGTGAGATGTCGACTTTGGTGTTAAACAAGGCTACATGGAGGGAGCTATGACATCTTGGAATGGAGTGCTCTTGACTTGGTTAAATGATAGTACATGTGATCATATTTACTCCTTGCATGTTGTTACTCAAGTCCATTTATGAATAATTGCATATGCCTCAACTCCATAGCTTTCAACCAAGCCATGGTTGCAATTATTGCTCATCCCCATCGCATTGACTGCAAAGCCGTGTACCTGTGTGTCACGCAAAGGTTCGACATGAGGTTTACAACTCTCTCGGGCATCAAATAAAAGCATCCCCTATGAGCTTGCAACCGCTAGGAAAATGATGAGTAAACCACATACTCAAAAGTAGATTGATTTAGAAAAACTCCTCTCAAATACAACTGAAATTGCACTACCTTTATAGTCTGTCTGAATTTTATGTCCCTCTCTATGTTGACACTTAGAGACTCTACCAGGATACTACAATGGCTTTGCGATTGATCCATGGGGCTATCCTCATGTCCATATAGAGCTAATGCAGTCTTAAGTTTTCATATGCATAATGAAGTTTCCAAAGAAATAGCGTGCAGCAACACAATTGATCTAAGTACCAACTAGCATACATGAATGAGAGTGTTGTCTCTACAAGGAGGTCATTTTTTGCAACTAAAGTCTCTAAGCATTATTGCAAAACACAAAAAGAGAGAGAGAGAGAGAGAGAGAGAGAGAGAGTTGTCTAGGAAAAGTATTGGACTGAGGGTTTTTGTAGTATTGTCATAGTCGAAAGGCTAGAGGCAAAGTTTTATGGCTAATTGCCGTGCCAAAAACACATTGTAGAACATGGCCAAAAGGGACATTTGTGAGACAAGTAGTTCTCGAGCTACAACTTTGTTACATTCTAAGACAAACAATAGCCGTATCATGCAAGTTAGAATCAAATAAAACAAGAGGTAACGGAAAATATGAAAGAAGCTTACCAGAATAAAATACCAACATAAGTTTAGAAAGGTCCAAGCTTACTATATGACAGTCATCTATTGTTTAGACAGCTTAGCTTTGAGTTCACATTAAAACTAGAATAGAAGATAATGCACAAGTAACTTTAAGTTCAGATTAAAAATGAGACCAGAAGATAAAGACTTGTTGCCTCAACTTAGAATTTCTTACAAGAACAAGAGCAAAGGCAGAATTGTAGGTCTAATATATATACAGGATAAGACTCTAAATAGAACAGAGGGTCTAGAATCTGAGGCACAACTTGGCAAATCCAACTCAAGTCATTAATGCCTGAGAGTAGGTGCAAGTTCACATCGAATTGGTTCTCGCTCAGAACTCATATTATAGGCAACACTCTGCAAGCAATCAACAAAGTCATCCATGATAAAGGCTAGCACTTTCAAAAGGAAAAACTGCACTAAATATGCCAATAGTTTCAAAAGAGTGAGCCATCAAGGCTTCCACTTTTGGTGACTTGCTACGAGTTAACCATTATACAGATGATAAGATGGAAAAAGTTCAGAAATATTGAAACAACTTTACTAGTTTGTTTAAAAGCAAATACTTTGAACATCCATTCAAAACAGGTTGTCAAAGTATATGACAAAAGAACAGTAAGGGTGAACACTTACTGAGACAGATAAGAAAATCTATTTGATAAGAACAGACACAAAACTTGGCAAAACAAAAAATATGGGAAAGAATGATATGGTCATTTACTTTTAAGGCATGTAACACACTGAAATGTCATGAACAATGAGCATTTGATAACAATGTGAACTAACAATTTTAGCCCCAAAAAAAATCATATGCTCAAGAAGTTAATCATCCTTTCAACCACTCCCGTAGGTTCAGCAAGTGCCACCAACAGCAACAAGTGGGCTTAGGTAAATATCAGAAATTAACTGTACTAATCCTTTGTCTAGGGGTCAAAAAAAAAAGGCACCACTGGACAACAAAAGCCAATCTACTCGAACGAAGTAGAGAAAATAGACGGACTTGGCAGGACTTTAAATTTGTACAAGAAAAAATACATTCTTCTTGGAAAAATAGACTTAAGCTAAAGTACGACTAAAACATTACTCCTTTCCTATCATGGAAGGGATTTGATCTCTTCCTCAGTTCACAGGTTTTCTCATTCCAGCATATCGCATCTTTCCATTCAAATGTGGAATGCTATTCTTCCAAACCACTATGCAGTTCTTACTTCATGCAGAGTCCTAAACATTCCTGAATTTCTTGTCAAAGTTCTCTGCAGTCTTAGAGTTACATTTGTCATAAAAGGATGCCTTAATATTAAGTCCTAGCATTCACAGTAATGAGAACACCTAAATGGACAATCAGATTTAAGCTCACTTGCAAAAAATATTTTTGTGACAAACCTGTGAATTTCCACCTACCGTGCTTCCAGTTTTTTGCTGACATCAAGGCAGGTGACCATCCTTAGTCAATTCAAAATTTCTCTTTACGAACAGCAGCAACACGCTGATCAAAAGGCTAAACATGCAAAAGTATACTCCCCCTTTGCTTGATCATTCAAGATTCCACTTAGCTGAATGACTTTACAAGCTTATGAAAGTCCTATCCTTGACCTCTCGTGATAACTACATTAATGGCCTTACATTTAAGCCAACTTTTCCACACATCCGTGGCCAATGAGGCCAGTTTCATCTGATGTGGGTTGGGAAGAAATGAGGCTTCCCATAAATGATTCAAAGCTGCTGCCAGTCCGAGGCTGACAGATCAAAAAATTAATAGGACGAACGAGGTATCGAAACTAAGCTGTTTTCAGTTTTCTTGACCTCCTCTCTGACGCTGCCAACTGCCTTCCAATGAACTTGAAGAACTCATCGATCAGTATCACTGGTAACGATACAAGCAGAACCAAAAGCCATTCGTTGAAGCTAAGAGGGACAATCCCAAATATTCTTGCAAGGAATGGCACATACAGGATTAAGAAGTGAAGCCCAAAGGAAACGGACATGGCTACGAGAAGATATGGATTCACCCAGGGTGGCATAACAAGAAGACTTGTATCTTCAGAGAGAGCGTTCAAAGAATTAAACATTTCGATTGCGACAAGCACCGAAAGTGACAATGTCATCGCCTTCACCTTTCCTATCGTGAAGTAGTCGCAAGGATTCTCAAACGTGAACACCCTTGAACCTGCGGTAAAGTTATTCACTTGGAAGCCCTCCCAGGTGTGGCATTCGCCCCAAGAAGTCAAACTACTGAAAGGGATGATGCTGTGGCCATCAGCAGATAAATCGATCCCTAAAAAGCTTGGACATGTGTACCAGATGGCAAAAACGCCAACCGTCGCCACGCCAACATAGAGTCCAATCACCTGCAATCATGAAGAACAAATCGATGGCTCACTAAGAAATATCACCTTATCCACAAGCTCTACCAGAACACTAGGGTCCTTACCGCATATCGTAGAAACACATAAGGACTTATGAGAGCATCATCACTCCTCCTAGGAGGCTTCCTCATAATATCAACATCTGGTGGATTAAAGCCCAGGGCAGTTGCTGGGGGCCCATCAGTGACTAGATTAACCCACAAAAGTTGCACAGGAATCAATCCCTCTGGCATCCCTAGGGCTGCTGTCAGAAAAATAGAAGCCACTTCCCCCATATTCGAAGAGATCATGTATCTGCACAACACAAGATTGTCACACAATTACACAAGAATTGCTAGCACATGCTTGAAAGCAAATAGATACCTGATAAAAGCTTTCATATTGTTGTAGATAGCACGCCCTTCCGCAACAGCTGAAACGATAGTACTGAAATTATCATCGGCTAAGACCATATCCGATGCCTCCTTGGCAACCTGCAAAGAAATACCAGAGATAATGCACAGGAACACCTTGCCTTGAAAACCATGCATAATTGATGATCGAGTAATTCTTACTAGTAGAAAAGACAAGAAACTATCTGTAAAATAATATATGACTTGCTTCAAAATGTACAACAAATGAATTCTACAAAAGAGCATATCAACTGAAAACCAGCATTTGGCTCACCTCTGTTCCGGAGATCCCCATTGCTATACCAATATCAGCAAGCTTTAATGCAGGAGCATCATTGACTCCATCGCCAGTCATTGCAACTATCTCACCAGCTTCTTTGAGCATTCTAACTACTTCTTGCTTATGCTTTGGTTCTGCCCTTGAAAACAGAAGACCACTTTTTCCTGACAAAATCCTTCTACGGTCGTTCTCAGGGAGAGCCAAAAATTCTTTTCCTGTGAAACTCTTGTTACTAATATCCTCGTTCTCATGGAAGACACCAATCTCCCGACAAATAGCCTCAGCTGTGTTTTTGTTATCACCAGTTATAACCAAGACCCGGATACCTGCCTCCTTGCAATCATAAATTGCCTTGTGTACCTCTTCTCGAGGAGGATCCTGCGGCAATTAGCATCCAGTAGACACCATAGAATATTAAAGGACATCAACATACATGAGAGGATCAATAGACAGGTTGAGGCAAGATTTTACATACCCTTAGGCCCACCATGCCCACAAAAATCAGGTCACTCTCTATTGCACTGTAATTATTAGGATCGAGCAATAGACCATGAGCAGGATGCCTTTCGCCATCATACGAGTTCAAATTACCTAAATCCTCTTTGTAAGCGAAGGCCAGACATCGAAGAGCCTTTGAGCTCATCGTGCTCAGTTTCTGCAGCAACTGTGTTCGAGTTGCTTTATCTAGAGATACGACAGTGCCATTTGCAAGCTGCAAATGCGAGCTTCTTTCCAGTACATTCTCAACTGCACCCTGCCAAACGAGGTCGAAAGACATTGAAAAGCAGTGAAAATGCCAATGTGCAAGCACCCTATGATTAAACAGATTACTTTGACAATGATAACTGCAAGAAATACGTAATGCAAGCACATGGTTACAAATAAGTACACAGCGGGAGAATATCTCACTAGAGGTATGCTAAGATTTTATGGAGAAAGAGTTAAATGGACACAACACCGGCCAGTCATCCAGACGAAAACTTCACAATGTGAAATCTACCTACCCGTTATATGACAATTAACATGTACCTAAATGAATCCAAGAAAAGTCCAAATTCACTGGAATGAAAGTGCAAGCTTATAAAAAGGTGGCGCAGTTGCTCATAGAAGTGCGTTATCTGCACCCTTTTCTCTCGATCTTCCCCAGTTTACACCATCCTTCAGAAATCCTTTGGCTCACAAGCCAATAAGGCATACGCAAAAGAAAAGATAGAAAGAATTAACACGATATCAACCACTCCTAACTCAAACAGAACTTCACGATACAAAATCTGCATGTCTGCTATACGAGGGCCTTTGATCTACAGAAAGTACAAGTTATGTTAAACGAAGAAAGTACAAGTTAAATAAAAAGGAAGCTGACAGCGAATACACGCCCCTAAAAATAGAAAAAAAGAATTAGCACACCAAAAGGGGGAAAAAAAGCGGCCTCCCTTGGAACTTGATGCTAGGGCCTTAGAATATACACTTCTGAATGTGCAGTTTTATATGCAATAACTCAACAAATCTTATTCATCCACAACACAATATAACCATCAACTTCATCATGCATAGTAAAAACTGAGTGCTATGCAAGCCCAACTAGATTCAACAAAGCAGAATAGTATGTTGTAGAACTTGGCCTCACGTATACAGTTTACACAAAAAATAATGAGCAATACTCTCCTTGAAATGGCTATTAAGGCCTTGAAAGACCTGAACATACACACGTGCAATTCTACCTAAAGATCTCCCAAACTACACCTGTGAAGGAAATTGTCCTTCGCGAGACAATATAACCATCAGCTCCAACATGCATCGTTTTGAGTCTTGACTGAGTACTAACTTACACCTAACTTCATCAAGCCCAATAGTAGGCTGTAGAACCAGGCGTTAACATAAGCTCCCTCACATACACATACACAAGACACATATACATACACATCATAAGCAATCCCCTCTTACAAAGGTCTATTTACTCAGTTTTTGAGTTAAAACTCAGCTATGCCAAAGCTTACACTTAAGAGTTTAATGTAGCTTATACACCAAAGGAAGGACAAATTGCAACCAGTTGCAACTTGGATGACTTCGCACTCTGCCTGGATGAAACTAGAAGAGCCCATAATCAACGCAGGTTATAGACCCATGGTAGTCATCTCTAAGATAACACGCCCTTTGTGAATTGCTTGAACGTGTCAGTGGTACCTATGTTATTCGTGCATTACCCATGTGTGTAAAGGAAAGAACAGGTAGACAATTTGCATCTCTATGTGAATGCTTTAACCTGTCAATGGTAAATGCGTATTTGTTACTCCTCATGTGTGTAAGAAAAAACAAAGAGATATACCTTTACTAACAATTTATTGGCACCACTGGGCGTCCGTACAATAACACCCATGGACTTCCTACTGCGATCAAACTCTAGTAAGGCAACCTTTTCAATTCTCTTGCTATACCAGTCACAGCAGCCTGCATTGCAACAGGCAAGTAAGTTTTCAAACCTCAACATGTCAGATCAGGATAACAACAACAAAAGAAAAAGAAAGTCTTGTCGATGGAACCACACACACACCGAGTTTTACAACAAGGTAGTCCAAAGAATGATCGATAATATCTTCCTTCCTGATTCTTTCCAGGGCCTCTCGATCGGGAACTCCCATTTTCTCAACCAAAACCTACGTGACAAAATCCAAAGCAAAAGGGTCAACCTCCCTCCTATCATCATTCAGTTCAATCAATGCCACTTAACAAGCTTTCCATATTCCTGCTCAATATGATTGTCTAAAGAAAAGTGTAAAGTAGTTCCCAACCAACCTTTAGGGCTGCTTCCGTGGGAATGCCTATAGCGCGAAACTGATGATTAGAGAAGGCCACCCCTGCTTCATTGCTTACAGCTGCAATTCCTGAATCATTGCATATAGAAGCAACCTCTGCAAGAGACTGAAGATTTGAATCTAGCACACTCAATCCTACCACCTTTCCTACACTAGGATCATAAGTTGTGCCTTCCACAAAGTAGTCATAAAAAGTCCCTGTATGTTCACCAAAAGCCACCATCTCCATAACAGCCATTTGGTTTGTCGTCAGAGTTCCTGTCTTGTCGGAGCAAATTACAGAGGTACAACCTAGAGTCTCCACACTAGGAAGCTTGCGTACTATAGCATTCTTCTGTGCCATCTTTCGAGTTCCTAGTGCTAAACAAGTTGTAATTACAGCTGGTAATCCTTCAGGAATAGCAGCAACCGCTAATGCCACAGCAATTTTAAAGTAGTATGTGCATTTCTCAAAGGAGAATTTTATGTTTCTGGGCATTCCACCGACAACATCCCATGATAAAAAGTACTTGTAATTGATTATCCAGACCACCAGGCAAATCACTCCAATAACAATAGTTAGCCACTCTCCAAACTGGTCCAACTTTTTCTTCAAGGGTGTATCCTCATCTTGCAAAGCTGCTTCTTGGATCTGAGCTTGAATTTTTCCAATTTCAGTGCCCATGCCGGTGGCAATGACAATGCAAACACAAGACCCGTTCACCACTGTTGTCCCAGCAAAGCAAATGCACTCTTTAGCTTGAAGTTCAATGTCATCGCGGTCAATCTGATGATGTGTTTTGATAACTGCCATACTCTCTCCTGTCAGAGAGCTTTGCTCTACTCTAAAGGTGGAAGTCTTAAGGTGAGCCACTCGCATATCTGCAGGTATCTTGTCACCAACCCTAAGTTCTACAATGTCACCAGGAACAAGTTCTCTAGCAGGTAGGTCTGACATAAAGATCCCATTTCGCATTACTTTTGCATGTTCAGACTGCATCTCTTTCAGAGCTTCTAGAGCTCTCTCTGCATTGCTCTCCTGCCAGACCCCTACGACGGCATTAAGAATAAGGATGGTGAGAATAACCAGTGGTTCCACATATGCCGTAATGTCTAGACCTCCATCTCCATGGCCATCAAAGTAGGCAAGTACAAAGGAGAGAATGGCAGCAACAAGCAGAATCTTCACTAGCATGTCATCAAACTGCTCCAACACTAGCTTCCAGAGAGGATGGCTGGGATGTTTCTCAAGCTCATTGTATCCATACAACTTGCACCGCTTCTCTGCCTCAGCCATGGAGAGGCCATCAGAAACTTTGACTTGGAAATGCCTTTCACAGTCCTCTACGGATCTGGACCACGCTGGAAACACAGTCTCGTCCAGCTTCTCGCTTCCATCACCATGTGTTGCCATCGAGCAAGAGCAGTAGTCCGAGGGGAAAAAATCACTTCATTCCAGGAACGCAACAACGATGGAAGTAATCTGCACAAGATGGAACGAGACAGTGAGAGCTACACCAAAAGCAAGCCATTTGTAAGCACAAAAGAGAGAGAGAGAGAGAGAGAGAGAGAGAGAGAGAGGTCTGAATGCAGGCTGCAAAGCACAAGCTTAGAGGCGAAAAAGCAGTGCGATCCGCAAAAGAAGAGAAGCCAGGAGCAACTTACTGATCTGAGAGAAGCGTACCTGGAAAGAATCGCGGCGATGGAGCTTGGAGGGTTAGGGTTTTGGAGGGGGAGGGGGAGGGGGATGGGAGACGAAGTCGTGAGGCTAGTCTTTCACAGTATGTACATTAACATAACCGTCCATCAACGCTGACGATGAAGTCGCTGCCAAGTTTATAGCGTTGGGTAGCGTTGCCCTCACTTCACGAATTGGAATTTGCGCACGAAATTGCCTGGGAGCTTCTCTAGGCCTAGTGCTCGCTCATATAAGCTCCCCCGACAAATCCATGCTTAGGGAATTCCTCATTATTCACCTATAGATTTTATTCACTTTGGCTCGTTGCTGTCATCTATCCGATTACACTCTAGGAAAGTGCCAATCATTAAGACTTCTTTGATAATATATGCCATAGGTAAAGGGCAAAACTCCTATGATTGGTTTAGTGCGACCCTCGCCATCCGGCCGAGCCTTGCTATGTTAAGGGCTGGACTTTTGATAGTATGTCACTTGGTACTTCTGTTGTAACATCCGCCCCTTAAGGCTCGAATGAGCTTGAGGTTGATATATAGTTATTGGGGGCATTCTAATACAATCACTCACAGTTGTGAGTTTTGCACCAAAAAAAATTACTTCTTTGATCTAGCTTAGAGCGCTTCCGCATCTAGAGTGCACATCAAAACTTTTGCTTCGCTTCTGCTAACTTGGCCAAACAATTGTGTAGTTGGCTTCAAAGGACAAGAGTTTTCAAAAGCAAACACATTTAGGTGAGGTTAGCTACACTATGCCAAGCCTGCATGCTAAATGTATCTAATAAAGGCCATAAACCCATGAGGAAAATATCTTACAAAAAACAAAAAAAAAAGTTTCCAGACATCATCTTCTTCATCACATACGTGAAACTAAATTTTTTTACCCAAATTTAAAAATTAACATTTTTTTACTTTAACTTCTTTATCACATTGCAACAAAAAACATAAATTGCTAACATATTTGCAACAAAAAACAATGCAGGGATGGCACATATTAATAATAATTTTAACTACAAATAATTATATAATTTGACAAAAAATGATTTTTAAACGAATCTTTAGGGGATACAATATGAGGCATTTCTTTCAATCGTGGCTAGCCCTAATTTAAAACAAGGGCAGCAACATTTTTGTAAGCATTCATTTAGTTTGATTGAAATGAACTTTTTAAGGGCAACCTTTGTAAGCATTGTTGCCTCACTTCATTCAGTAGTTGTTGATTGCTATAGGTAAGATCGTCACCCTAGAAACATAGTATCACAAGGTTATCAATATTCCCAGAGAGAGAGATTGGTGTACTATGTTGCTCTTCTATCTTTCTCCAAGCGATCAAGTTAAATGTTTGTATGGCCTATAAGAGAAATATGATTCTTACAAAATAATTGGCACCTGCTTGTGCAAATCTGAAAGAACTAGAGCACCCAAAGCTAAATTTGGCTAATTGTAATTGTACAACTACAATTGGTGAGCTTGCACAGAAAGAAATTGAGCCTTCAACATACGAGTTGTCGTTAGTCCTTCTTGTCACTTTTAGTGCATACTAGAATCCGTAAGAGTCAATTGTGTTTTGACTACTATAAAGTTTTCTTAATGATCATCGTCTTTTTTTCCTTTCCTATATTGTGTGTCAACCATGCAAAACCTTCGTTACTTGTTTGGTTTCCATTAGTATGAAATTGCCAAAGGATCCTCCTCCTTGTCGGCACTATCTCTCTGGTGGATGGCATAGTGACAGCAAATGTGTATTTGTTAGTGGCTCCCTCATCAAATTGATTTTCCCTCTCTCTCCTTTTTCCAACTTGTTCATGTTAAACTCTCTCCCCCTCTCAAGTGTGGTAGATAGGTTACTCCATTTCCTTCTCGAGTATCATGTCTTGAGTTCACTAGTAGACCTTTGAGGTCTCTTAGATTGTCCCCACGACATAAAATTTCTCTCCTCCTCCTCCTCCTCCTCTCTCTCTCTCTCTCATATAAGCAAGCCTTATAAATCTTTGTCTTATTTCCAAAGATGTCCCAATAGATCCTTCCTTCAAGCAATTTTTATTCTTATTTACTTTTTTGGTGTTTTGGTTATTACTTAGATTATCATCACATACCTAATTTTTTTCGGGCTAATTGAGCCATTGAGGTGATCACCAAAGGCAAGGTAGTTGACTATACACCATAGATTCAAGTCTAGAGAGAGGAAGGGAGTATGTGCCACATATAAGTGAGGAAATTGAGCAAAAGAATATTCTCCACAATACTCTTGTTTACAAGGCAAGCTCATATTATTTCTTTTGCATGCACCATATGTTGCAACTTGCTAGTGAGATACTCCTTTAACAAAGTACAACAACATGTTGCAAACGATGCAAAGATCCTAAATTGTGGTGATGATTCTCTACAGTGTGCCTTGTGTGTGCACACGAGCAATAGAGATAGCACACATATCCATGTGCTAGTTTATGATTGTATATGTTAGTATGTGTTGTGGGGGGGGGGGGGGGGGGGGGGGGGGGGGGGGGGGGGGGGGGGGGGGGTGGGGGGGGAGGGATAAGGTATTCGAAGTGTTTTGTATAGCAGGTATCTATACTATTATAAAAGGGGGAGGGATTCTGCCCCCCAACATGTGGCAGCAGCACGATGATCCGGCATGTGAGCCTTGCAAATTCGGTGAGACAGGAGTGAGTGAATGAGTGTGTGTGTGTGTGTGTGTGTGTGTGTGTGTGTGTGTGTGTGTGTGTGTGTGTGTGTGTGTGAGAGAGAGAGAGAGAGAGAGAGAGAATGCATATGGAAGGAGCTCTCATGTCCGTAGGTTTCACCTTGTAGTCTCCATATAGCCCTTATCAGGTAATTTTGACCTGCTTAATATATAATCATTTTTGGGTCGAGTTAAGTCGATGTGTCTTGACTCTTCATAACCCACCATAGCTTTAGGAAAAGCATGCCTAGCCTAAGTATATTGGCATTATTTTTTAGCTCTCTTTCTATTTTTGAGGTAAAACAACTCACACACACAACATATTTTTGTTATGGAGAAAAACACTTTCACCTCAACTAAGTTATCCAACTGCTCATCAATGTAATCGGCACACTACATCCATGTCAAGGTTCTCGCTTCACTTTTTAGGTAATTTATTTCCCGATGTCCTCTTAGTGGCATAGACATCTGGATTTGTCATATCGTTGATGAGGAGGAGTACTCTTGTTATTGAAAATCCGCTCACGCCAAGGCATCCACATGCTAGGATGTGATCACGCATGCAACAACTATCAATAGGCATATAACTAGTGCAACATTCCAAAATCGACATAGTTACGAGAAGATTTGCATAGTTGCATATAAGACGAATAATTGGTGCACATGTGAACGTGTAAGAGACAATCGTTTCAAAAAGTATTGATAACTATGCATAGTGTGACCACCGCCTTATATAATCAGAAAAAAGTCCCGAGAAGTCCATGTGTTTGAGTAGTTCGGTATGGTGTGAGAACGAGAAGAACAGCTCTTGCCTTAAGCACATTGTTAAAACGAGAATAACTAATATTAAGGTAGGGGAAACTTTAAGGAAGAGATAGTAGGTGAGCGAAGCAAACATGGTTGTGCAAGAATGCCTTCATTTAAATAAAAGAAGATATCCGGCATGACTTAGATACCCAATGGAATATGCTAAACTCAACCGCATAATTAAGGCATAAACAACCAAGGACTTGACCAACTTTTATTTCAAAAAAAAGTAATTAATTGTTGTTCAAAGATATGTAAGGTACAGTTCAAGTCTTATAGAGCTAAATAGTTTCTTTGCATTCTTTTGTGTGGCAATACAAGCATTCCTGCCCATGATGGTACAAAGAGCATCCATGAGCAATTACCAAGGTCGTATGGCCACCTTCGAACCCATGACCCAGATCATGAAGGACGAAGACTCATCAACCAAGCTAGTTCCTTTGGACAAAGAAATTTGGACCATTCACGAACCATGCTAATCTTCTCTGTATTGTTCCAATGTTATCAGAGGTCCCCGTAGATACTAGTTGTTTTTGTTTGTTTCAAAACTCACAAATCATGAGTGATCATTGAATTAAACCATAAAAAGTTACAAAACTCCCATACGAGTACATCAGAGACCAAAAAGAGAATGCCCAAATAGGGGAGGCAAGTTCCAGCCAAACCAGAGAATCATAGATTGACCATAAGCAAACCGACCAGAACAAAAACATATCGCAAGTAACATCGCATCCAAGGCGGGGCCCATAGTCCCCATCACGTCAGGAGTCGCTCAGGGTGCCACCATGGAGTAGCCTCTGTCGCCGACAAACACCATGCCCCAAACAAGCCACCAATGCAGCTGAGAAAAGAAGACCATTTGAAACAAAGCATATCCACAAAAGGGGGGAGCTACTATGCTCTACCACCTCGACGAAAACCTCCATCAGTGTAGCAACAGGAACAGAGAGAGCCATGCACCTACTTCAGAGCCCGTTGCATACAGTTGAGGGCCAACATACTCGATCCAAGCTTGAAGGGGACCCCACCCCACTGGAATGAGGTCTCGGATGCCACCATGCAAGGAAGACCCTACCACGATCAATCAAGCATGTCAGAGAGCCCAAACCTCGCAAGTTGCTAAACAGAAAATCAAAGACAGTGAGGTTTTGAAAGCAAAAACGGCCCCCCCCTCCCCCCGCCCCCCCACCCCCCCCCCCCCCCCCCCCCCCCCCCCCCCCCCCCCCCCCCCCCCCCGAGGCAACCCCTGATCCGCGAGCAAAACCAAATCCCTCGCCAATCATAACAGACCTAGTAGCGGCATATGCCCCAAGCTTGCATCAGACGTCAAGTCCACAAGCATTCCTCCTATGGGCATCCCAACCCGCGAGCCAATGTTGCAGCTACCCAATGTGGAAATATTACCCACAGACGTTACGTTGCGAGCAGACTCAACAACCTTCAATGCAAGATAGATCTTAGTTTGTATGTAATAAAATTCGAAAGTTGAGTTTTAACTTACACCAACCAACCTATGAGTAATATATTGTTTTCATAACGTTAAGCATATATTTTTTTCCATGATATTAAACAAGCAAGACCATAGTGTTACTTTGTCTTTTTTGTCTTACTCCAATTTTCAAATTGTTTTATTAAAAAAATTTACTACAAGTCAAGAAAATTGGATTGTCATTTCAAAAATCAAAAAATTCATTTGTCATGAAAAGTGATAAAGGGGCAAGTACTAAGCTTTTAAACTAAAGTGGTCCATAGAAAAATAAACTTTATTGGTCTTCCCAAAGGGAGTGTCTTATTTGGTGGCAAGTGCTCTTCAATAACATGTGTTCTTGGAGATTTCCATTTTATAGTCTAAGCTCTCATTTTGGAACTAACTTCAACTCTAGATTTTCTCAAGCATTTTGATGCCTTTAGTTCTATTTTCTTTGTATTAGATCACTTGTCACAAGTAGAGCAAATGAAATGTTGCCTTTAGAAGGGCTTTGTGACCTCTTAGCCGGACTGGGGGCCATAGTCAAATTGGAGGTAGCATATGGTATGATGCCTTGAGAAGGGGTTTGTACATGCACTATATTGCAGTCCCTAGGCTTGCCTTTGTGGTCAATATCAATATGCATGTGTGTAAATAGCATCTCGAAGCCATGTTTTTTCTTTAACTATCTCAAAGCATCTTAAACTAAGCTAATTGAATGCATTGTTTGCTGTAAGAGGCCATTTTATATCTAGTCATATTTTGCATAAAGAAGTTTTAAGGATTTTTGGGTGATCCATCATCATGATAGCTTTTTAGTTGCTCGTTGGCATATAAAGGGGCATCCAAGTGTATGTAGTAGAGAACGACGCGAGAGGGGATCAAAAGAGATATGGAGAGAGAGTTTGGGACAAAAACACACACGTGAGCCTTGCTCGTGAGTTCAATGCTCTTGTACATGAGAATATGAAAGGAAATTTCTACAAGAATGAAAGTCACGAATCACAAATACGATTTGCTATATGTTGGTTATGACTTGATGTGTATAGCAAACTGAAAAGAGAGAAAGAGAAAGGAGAGAACTTCTTGAACAAAAGAGACCCTTTTCCTTTGCGAAATAGAGTATATTGAAAGACAAGCGCCACTACTTTTGTCAACGGCCTTGTAATGCTCCTTGAAAAAGATGGCTAAAGTTTGTTTTCCTAGACAGCAGGAAGTTAGCTCGTTATGCAAGGCCATTGGCCACTCTCATAGTTGCTCTTCATATATGTCGTGCATTAAGGTTAATGAGTCTACATCACGTTAATCTGTGCGAATAAGTAGTGCCAATTTTGGGACCATTAGTATAGATGTGTGGAGTCCTAAGAGATACCTTGAGTTTTACGGAAGCAAAGGAAAGTCAAGTACGTCTCTCTACTTTTGTACGAGTGCTTAATTAGTTGCAACCTTGAGTGATTCCTTTGGTTTAGTTGAGTGAAAAGCCTTTAAGACCTAATAGTAGGCAAAGAAGATCCTTTGCAAGCCAAAGCAAAGTAAAGCAAACTAAAAGGGAAAGAGGGGGGGGGGGGGGGGGGGGGGGGGGGGGGGGTTGTTGTTGGCAATCAAATTGCAAACAAAAATGATGCATACGAGGGGGGTGTGATAGGCGATGTGTGAGCGCAACATGGGTCAGGGAGTGATGTATGACATCGAGGGAAGTTGTTGCGAGGGGTCCACATGGTAGAGGAGCTACGGGCGTCAAAAGGGCAGGCATATGCTTTCTTTTTATATTTCAGAGCTCTCAGAGTGGACATGCCTGGGTCGTGGAGGAGTGGCTTACCGTATTGTTGAGCACATGGAATCCGTGCGAATTCGATTGCTATCTGGCATGGTAGCGTTATCGTAGTTAATAGAGGATGAACCTTGAGAGAATCTAGAAAAGATTTTGAGTAACATAATCTTTGTGAGAAGGAAGCCCTTAACAAATTGGCGGAAAGGATGGAGGGTTTTGTATGGGAAACCAGCGACGACGGGTAGCTAGGGCTTGGAGGTTCTGCTTCGCCTCGGGGAACAAGGGTGTGGGGGATCTGCAGTGTGTTGGTGCTCACCCGCCAGGTAGAGTTTATGGTGCATGAAGGTCCAATTTTCGAAAATACTTATGCGCTTACGCAAACAGTGAGGATCTGCTAGCATGTTGGCGCTCACCCGTGTCGATTTTTGTGGGCGGCTATATCCTTTGCCCGCGACGCTGCTTGTCGCGCTTGTCTCAGAGCGAACCTGTTTCTTACCTTGCATTAGTTAAAATCATGATTATTATCTACTTCCTAAGCATGCCCACTTTTGTTGGTTTACCTTGGGCTGGGTATCATTCCCATCAGGTCCCAGAGTTTTTGCCATCACCCCCCAATCTTAAGGTCTTGCTCCTTCGCAGTGCTAACCATGGAATTAGGGCCTTTGCCCATGCAAGAAGACATCATAAAATTCTCGCAACTGCTCACGGCAAGAAAACTACATATGAATGAAGAAGTCGTGTAGGTCGACCCATCCCTTCATCCATCGACCCGAGTGGATAATAAAGTTGTGTTGACTGAGAAGATCCACTCTAATTTAGTCAAAGAAAAAGTGATCGACCAAACTGCTAAAGGATTTACGTTCGAGGTGAAGATCTTGAAGGCAAGTGTGCCTCAGGGTACGATTTTTACGAATGGAAGCAAGGTGGCAACCAATACTGCAATTCTCAGACCAGGCATTTCATTCGCAAGCATATTGAAGGGTCCTAACTCTAAGGATTGCGCTAAAGTCACAACTACTGAGGCTTCAAGTGTCGAGGCCATGAGAAATTGAAGAATGAAAAAGTGCAGCTCGAACAGGAGCTAAAAGAGGTTAACAAACAGATAGAGATAGGCCCAAACGATAACAAAAGAACTTGCTCACAGGAAGAATGCAGTGGGATATTCTAGGGAGGACTGGCGGATCAAGCCTATAGTGCGCTAAAGAAATCTTAGCTACAACAGGTGGAGGTTGCGGAGGCTATCACTAATGCGATTTTGCTAGCACTTATTAAGAAGCAGCTAGCCATGTAAGATAAGCTTACGCTTGTGTTTGGCTTCACCGGGAGAGCCATAAATAGATATGAGCTGATTCAATGGATTCAGCCACAAATTCTTGGGCATGGGGGAGCAATTGAAAATACTAATAACCTAAATACTAATAACCTTGCCAAGGGCTTCTTCTCAGCTAGATTCAAGCAGGGCTCTCATGTCTCAAAGATCCTCAATAAAGGTCCCCTTATATTTAGCAAGACAATTGTCTGTGTGGTACCATGGGAGCCAGTTGGAGTCTCTCTAGGGGATTCATCATGCCTGTATCAAGTTTGCATATTTGCCTAGTTGGCTCAGGGATAGTATCAAGATGCTTGCTTATCAACTCAGCACCCCTTTGTTTGTTCCTAACAAGGAGGGTCTAGGCAAAACCTCCAACCAGGTTTGGAATGTTTCTAGGAAACCACCAAAGAGCATGGTGATCAATGTTAGAGCTGGCCTTATAACTATTCCTCTCAATTTTGGGACCTACTTCGGGGCTTTCTTTGAGTGTAACAAATTTGGTCACTTTGCCAAGGATTGCCCCGTGAAGGCTAAAGTAAGTGACAATCCTACAATGTAAGATTCCATTATAGGGGATGACTATCATGTCCTTCTTAAGGAAATAGCTATGGAAGCAAGTGAGAAACAAATAAAGAGTAATGAAGGGACAAGGGCAGGGGAGGAAAAAGAGGCTAAGATTTGCGACAAAGAGACACCAAATTACAATAGAAGGCTGTGGAGAGGCAAATATGACACCGCAAATCCATGAATGCCCATCCAATGAAAATCTTTTTGTCTTTCCTTCTTCTACTCCTAAGCTTTTGATAGTAACAACTATGTTGGATGAGCATGTCCAGGGATGAAGAAGGTCTAAAGGGTGAAGGAAATGGAAAGAGAATCCATGTCACTAGAAGTCCAGGGTTGAAGAGGGTCAAAAGGGTGAAGGCAGTGGCAAGAGAATTTATGTCACTGGAAGCTATTGGTGCCTTGAAAGGGAAAGGCATGGAATTGGAGCTGGTCTCTTGAGATAGCTAATTCCATTGTTAGAAGATTTCAGCTATTGGTGATGTATTAGTTCAGACAGTAGACTGGACAAAGGAACAGAAACTGAACTGGAATACATCTACCGGAATAAGAACCAGACTAAGTACTGAGAATGATATTCAGATTCAGATTCAGATTATTGAGTATAGAGTAGGTATAAGTGGAATATACTGCAGTAATTGGAATTATAGATCAAGGATTACAATGAGTATGATGTGGCTTATGAACAAAAGGATAGACAGGGTACAGCCGACAACAACTGCCAATGATTGACAACTCGAGTACAATTGCCAACAAATGCCACCAAAATGCTAACCCGATTACAATGTAATGGGCCCTATTTATATGCCTTGGGTTTACCATGGTAATTACCGTAGTAATTACTGACTGATTCATCGCCCGTCTCACAGGAGAGCGTTCCCACCTAGTGAAACTGTCTCAGCCGTCTACATCCTTCCCTCCTTTCTTGAATTTTGGCAAGATTCCAAAATTTTTGAAAAATTCCCCTGTCTGATTCTGGTTTGAATCTCAAAAATCCACCGCCTGATTCTGATTATGGGGACCGAACTTGACCAATGATAGAGAGCTAGCTAGAAAGGTCAGTGTAGAGATCTCGTCATCTACACATATTAACATCAACCTTCTAGCTGAGAAGGAAAAGCCACCGACTGAATTTTGAGATGGAACTACCCAGTATCCTTCCACTGAACTAGCTTCTATTTACCCTTTGGCCTGGATGGCGTCTGAGAAGTCCCAGTGCCAGCATTCTCCTTGTGAATGAGTCTGTAAATGGTCTCCTGCTCAAGCTGATCCCGCCTTTCTGTGGTCATCTCCACTTCATAAGGCGTAAGAGAATGATAGGTTTTGGTGTCAGGATCATAGAGCGTGCGTCTGCCTTTGGTGATCCTAGTTCTGGCCAGCTTGTGACAATGCGAAGCGGTATGGATCCATCCTTTTGGGGGAGGCTGATTGGTTTTAACCCGAGCTTCAAAAAGAATCTCAGCCATCTCTCTATACTGTGGTGCTAGGCCTGACTTAGCTGCAATATCCTTTTCAGGCAGTTTAGAGGACTCAACAGTAAGTTGCAGCAATTGATTGGTGTGATCTTGGTGAGGCCTTTGATCTGAATCTTCCACTGACCCATACACAGCCGGATCCTCTGCATCTCCTATTTCAGCTCATGAATATCATTGAATTGGAGAGCATCATTGAACAGTGTTTGCGAAGTTTTCCATTCCACAGTCAATCGCTCATACCAATCGTGGAGCTCATCAATAATCTTGAAATATGTAAGGCGATCGACTGGTTCTGGATGTTGAGGGTAAAGTGCTGGAAAAAATCTTGGCAATTATGTCTCTCTTGCTGGTAAGGCATACAAGAGAACTGGGGAATCATGCACAAATTCTAAGAAATTGAGAACAGCTTGGTTCTCTTGCTGCATCATTTTTCTGGTTATTCTCACCAGCTGAAACAGTTTGCGGAGAGCAGTTGCCTGTTCTCCGACTGACATTATAGTCTGAGGTCCTTTACTAGTGGCTGTCTGATCTTCAAGAATGGCCCTCACTCTTTGATCCAAGACTCCTCTGGCAATTTGCATCTGCACCAAAACCTCTTTCAATTGATCCCTAACATCCGTCATACATTTGTAGGTTGGCTTGTTTCCCAACAGAAGTTCTAATTCGAGAGCTAGAGAGCGACAATCTGCAGTAGACTATCTTTGCAAATGTGGGTTGGTCACTCTCTCTTCAGTAGTGATTATCCATTCAGGTACCCTTTCTAGCAGCTGGATTGTGCTGGGATGCGCAGGTAAACGGCAAGTCTCTTGATCATGAAAAGCAACTGATTTCCAGTGCTCCACCATTTCCCTCGCTCCAACATACAGTCGTTGAAAACGTTCCAGATCAGATAGGAGATCATCATCCGCCAGATATTGCCTGGTTATGGGAGCCTGCTGATGTCTCAATCTCCTGTTAAGGGTGATAAGTTGTAATGAATTCTACTCCTCAGCTGCTGGTCCTTCAGCCCTAACTTTGCTTTTCCCTTTATCCTCCCTACTGTGCTGGGATTGGTTTGCTGACTGATTCCCAGTGTGACTGGGTCGTTGTTCTTTTGACTGTTGATTGCCTGACTTCTGTCCTTCATTCTGGTCTGGCTGGTTTGGTTGTGACTAACTTCCTTCAGTTTGCCCTGTGCCACTAGTACCAGGTCTTGGAGGTGGAGGTGGAGGCGACACATCATCATCATCATCATTAGTATGCCCTTCCTCTTGGTCATCCTCCTCCTTATCAACTTCTTCTTCCTTATCCTCTTCTGCTTCTTCAAGAAAATTATGTTAGTCAATATAATCCAGGATTGCTTGATTTGCCAGAGCATTATTATATTTAGCCACTTTGTCTTGCAAGTCACTTTGCATAGTCTCCATAAGAGACTTCAAGTTCTCCAGATCAAAGACAGCGTTGCCTGTTGGATTTAAAATTTCAGCCAAGTTATTATAAATATTTTTGTCAGTGAGGGAAGTCTTCAAAGCTGTATGACGAAGCAACAAGGAGTTGAAGTCAACTCTCTTCATTTTCATCATCGTTTCAACCCGATCTGCAGCTCTCTGTGCTTCATCCGTTTCTTTCTTCACAATCTGCATATCAGACTCCGCCCTAGCTAACTTGCTTTCCAGTAGCTTAATAGACCTCTCTGAATGAGCTTCAAGTAGCTTATGGCGCACATTCTGGTTATCTCGTGTTTCCTTCAGCTTCTGAATCTGGTCTTCAGCTCCCTTCAATTCAGCTTTAACCTTATTCAGTTCTTCTTCTGACCCTGCAACGTCCAACATCTGTCCCATACAGTTGACAATAGTGTTCCATGAGGACTGAACATCCATCATTGACTGTTTGCTAGGTCAGAATCAGTGGGCTCATACACTGTAAGCAGGAGCCATATAGGGTAAGGCTGCATAATCAGATTTTTGTAGGAAGAGACGCCCTTTCAGTGGATGGGTCTGCAGCTGCTGCAACCTGTACCTCTTCATTAGGTGCAGAGCTTCTTCATTATTTGGGATAGTGATGCCACCCAGTAGGGTTGGAGATGTTGGACCTTTGCCCTTATCCAGTTGACCTTTTCCCTTATCCAACTGTTATGCTGCCTTATCAGAGGTAGTTGCTTTTGCCTGATCTTTGCTAGTACCAGTAGTGACTGTAATCTATCCTACTGACTGGTTGACTTCAGTGGTCTGAGCAGGTTGTTTGTCAGCTTGGCTGACTAGAGTCTTTTCAGTAGTCACTGTTTTGACTCGACTCTCTATCTGCTTCAGAAAAGCACTGCTCTTCGTCAGTGTTGTCTTCGGTTTCTTCGAGCTGCCAGACTCATCTTGGGTAGCCTTCCTTTTCAGACCAGTCGGAGTGGTCTGACTGTCCGTGGCTTCTTCATCCGAAGACAAATCAATATTTTTTAATTCTGGAACTGGCTTTTCACTCCAAGCCATTCTTACCTGACTATGAGCATCTGGAGCAGTTGCCCAATATAAAAATTGCCAAACATACCAAGCTTTAAATACACTCTGGGATTTCAACTTGGTAGTTTGTTGAAGCACATTGTGTGACAGGATATGACAAAGGTTGATAGAAACCTTTGAATCCAATGTCTTTGCTAGCAGCATAGAGAAAACCTTCTCTGACACATATGTTGGATTATTTTTAAGACTGACAGCTTTAGCTACAAACCTGTAAGTAGCAGAAGCTTCCAGTCCGGCCACTGGAATCCCTTGACCACTGGATTTTCTTTTTTGCTTGCCAGCCTCATCCTCCTTCAGGACTATACTGATCTGTTGTGGAGTTACCACAGACTGCTTGGGCTCATTTGGTGTCCGAAATGCAAAGGCTATGTCGTCTTGTGTGGCAGACACCTTTTTGCCATACACCATAGCACTGCCATCTTCAGCATCAGAAGAGTCGAGAACCTGCTTGATGATGGCTGCGTCAAAAGCAATTCTTGTGGCTTGCAGAACCACACATAAATCCCACAGTTGCAACAAAGCCATAGCTTAGTCAGTGAACACGTAACACTAAATCTTGTTGTAAGGGTTGATGGGAAGGCTTGCCTTTGCAGCAGTGACAATGGCTTGGGTTTCATCGAGAGATTACTGCATCTTGTCTGAACGCTTCTTCCTACCCATACACTATGAAGATGACGAAATAGGTGAGGAAGAGGAAGACTTACTTGATGCTTCAAAGCCATACCCAGGTGTTGCTGGCAAATCTAGACGACAGTCGACTGTCTCTTCAGAAGACGAAGTCTGCGGCTGTAGTGAAGATACCTCAGAGCTTGGCGATGGCGAATGGACAACATGAGGGAATCGTTGCACAGGAGATTTGTGAGGAAAAATGCCGACTCTCCAAACTGTTATACGCGTTCGCGCCATAAAAACTCCACCACTTGCCGTTCCTAGACTTTTGTGCGTCGCTGTTGTCGTGGCAGACATGCATTGGACAAGACTTCTACCCATCCTTGAAATGATTACTACTGGCGTGCCATCTGACCGTTGGGCGCTTAAAAATTGAAAACTGTGTTTCCACTGATACTGGGTTGGGTCCTAATCTGGCTTGATCACACTGGTACTGGTCCTGGGACCAGTCTGGCTTGGTCCTATTGGCACTGGTTCTGAAACTGGAACTGGTTGCACATGAAAAAGCCCAAAAATATCTGATTCTGGTATCTCTTGATCTTCAGTTACCAGCTCCCTAGTACCTTGTTCATGGCCAGGCTCTCTAGCTTCTGAATAGTAGAGCTTGATCTTCGCACCATTATACACTCCTGGCAGTAGTAATCCAGATAAATCTTTCAGTCTTACTGTGCCATTGGAGAAGACTCAGTCTACCTCAAATGGTCCTGCCCAGGCAATCTTCAGGTTTGGCTTCTTAGGACCCAATCTAGACTGATAGAGAAGCACCAAATCCCTTTCTGAAATTCTCGGATCTTAATTCTGCGATCATGCCAGTGCTTCCTTCGTTGCTGAACAATTTCTTGTTGTAGCATAGCCCGTTGCCTGAGTTCCTCTAACTGCATAAGCTCATCCAGACGCTTTTTCAGATTGTGGTTGAAGTCTAACCCATATTTCACAGCCATTCTCAGACTTGGGATAACAAACTCCATAGGAACCACAGCTTCAGTGTCATACACCATTCTGAATGGTGTCAACCCAGTAGTGACCTTGTAAGCTATCCTATACGTCCATAAAGCAGTCTAGAGTTTCAAATCTCACTGGTTTGGCTTCTTCTGCACAACCTTAGTGAGAATAGTCTCAATTTTCTTATTACTACTTTCATCCTGTCCATTGCATCTGGGATAATAAGGGGTAGATTTCCGATGCTTGGCTGAAAGCATATCCAGTAGAATCTCCATGGTGTCATTGATAAAATGTGTCCCTTGGTCTGACACAATCTCTATCGGACATCCATATCGACATACAATATTCTCAAATAGAAACGTTGCAGTTGACTTGGTTGTGTTGTCAGGAAGAGCCTTAGCTTCAACCCACTTAGTGACATAGCAAGTAGCCATTACTATGTACTTGTTCTTTCTGGGGGTAACCTTCTTAAAAGGTCCCATTTCATGAAAACACCCAGTGGTTGTACTGGCGTTAAAGGAGTCATATCTGCAGCTGTAGGTCTACCCATTCTTTGGCATATGTCACAAGTTTTACAAAAACTTCTAACATTAGCAATTAATGTTTGCCACCATAGACCAGCTTGCAGAATCTTCTTGTAGGTAACTTCATTGGAAAAATGTCCACCAGATTCGCCATTATGTGCCTCTGAGATGACTTGCATTCTCCCTTCCATAGGCACACAACGTCGAAGAATACCATCAACACCTAATCGATAGAGTGAACCTCCAATAATAGTAAACTTCAAGCTCTTGATGACCAAAGCCTTCTTCTGGTTCTGCTTCCAATCATCTAGGAAAGCACCTTGAGAAAGAAAGTGATAAACATCATACCATTCAAGGTCAACTGATTCTCCTGCTTCCAGCTGAAATAAGTCAGCATCCACTGGTTTGTCCCTCAAGGATGCTTCTGAATAACCCTCTGTACTTCTGGATAGAAAATTAGCTCCACACTGATTCTTGCCAGGCTTATGAAAAATTCTGAATTCAAACTCCATGAGGAACATCATCCACCGTATTAGCCTGCCTTGAATAATGACTTTATTAATCAAGAACAGAAGAGCCTGATGATCCACATAGAAATGAAATAGTTTGCCTAGCAAGTAATGCCTGAACTTTGTAGCGCTGAAAACCATTCCAAGGTCTTCTTGTTCAGTAGTCGTATAACCTTGTTCAGCCTCACTGAATCTGCGTGGCAAAATAAACAGGATAATCAGTCCTTCCATCTGGCTGAGCCAATATCGCCCCCATTGCCAGTCCTGAAGCGTCCACAAGTACATGGAAAATAACATCCGGTTTTGGTTGCCTGAGGACTAGTTTAATGATAATGGCCTTTTTCTGATTCTGAAAGCTTTCCTCACACTTAGCAGTCCAATTGAACTTACTGGTCTTCTTTGTGAGCTCATATAATGGTACTGCTTGAGAGGCAAACTTATGCACAAACCTTCTGTCGAAGTTAATATAACCCAGGAAAGAGCTTAATCAGATGCATTTCTGGGTGCTTTAGCTTGCTGAACACACTGGATTTTATCGTTGGCCATTTCTATTCCATTATGGGATACCACATGTCCCAGTAGTAGCTGTCCCTTCCATACTAGGAAAACGGATTTAAATGGATTTAGACAAATCCGCTTCTCCTGACAGCGTTTGAAAACCATTTTTAGGAATAATAAGTGCTGCTCCTCATCTGAATATACAGTAAAATCATCCATGAAGATGGCAAGGAACCAATGAAGGAACTCATTAAACATTTCCATCATACACCGCTGAAAAGTAGCTGGTGCATTGCACAGGCCGAAAGGCATCACCAGATACATGAAAGCTCCCCACTCGGTGATAAAAGTGGTCTTCGCTCTATCCTCAAGAGCGATCTGTAACTGGTTATAGCCATTGTAACCGTCCATAAAGCTATACATTTCGTATCCTACAATCTCATCAAGCAAATGTCAGTAAAAGGCAATGGGAATGGATCTTTGATAGTTTGGGCGTTGAGCTTCCTATAGTCAACACAAACTCTCAATTTCCAATTCTTTTAGGGAACTACGACTATGGGAAATAGCCAATCGGCCACTTCTGTGATGAACCCAGCCTTGAGAAGATTGTCAATCTCCTCCTTGACCTTCTTAGCATAGTTGGGGTTTATTCGGTATCTTTGCAGTCGTACTGCCCGAGCATCTGGCTTCAACGGTATCCTGTGCTGGCATACTTCGAGATCCACCCCTTTCAGGTCTATGTGTTCCTAGGCAAATACGTCTTTGTAGTTCTGGAACATCCTACGTGCCTTTTCCTTCATTATAGGATTGAGATGCTTATTAACCTCGATCATCCTAGGACTATCCTCCGAGCCTAGGTTCCATTCTTCAACTTCTTGGTCGTCTCGAAGCAACCAATTAGGCCCACCTCCTTTTGTCTTTGTCGATTCCTCAGCATAATCCCAATATGGCCCGTTCAGTTCTGAATCAGCATTCTGATTCACTGTGTGCTCTACAAAATGCATTGGCTCCTCTGCCATGCCAGTTTCAGCTGATTTCTCCAACCTCCCAGTTAACTGAACTGATCTTTCCCCTGTGTTGATTTCAGTAAACTGATCTGGGAATTGCTTTTTCTGCTTTTCGGCCTACTCTTTATTCAATAAAACCGCATTCAAGTCAATCTCTGCTAGAGGAAATATGTTCAGAGCTGCTAACATTCGTTCAATCTTCTTTGCCTTGTACTTCTGGCCTAATTCCTTCGGTCTTAGCTCTTTTCTCCAGCTCCTAGTATTGTTCGTCTGGACCTGAATTCTATCGCTGGCCCCTTCTATGGTTAGGGTTTGATTTGCATAGTCGTGAACAGCATGTGTTGTTCTCAACCATGGGCGCCCTAGCAACGTCCCATATGCCCCTTGCACATCCAGAACTAAGAAGCTGGTTTTAAATTTTTCCCTACCCACTCTTATCTGCATATTTTCAATCATGCCAGTAGCTTGTACTACTTTGTGATCTGCCATTCTCACTTTAAATGGTGTTGGCTTTAGATTCGTGATGCCCATCCTCTGCTGGAGATGGACTCCCATTATATTGACCTGCTCCTCCATCCAAGATAACACTTGAAAGTGGTTCCCATTGCTTTCGAACCTTGTAATCTACCTGAATGAGCGGTACTTCATCATCTTGGATAGCCGTCAGATCAACTGTTCTGGCCTTCGCTTCAGCTTTCCTGCACTGTCTGATGAAGTTTGCCACTTCAGGCAAGGTTCTTCTGATATCTTCCAGCTCCACATTAAGCTTCACACTGCCATTCCTCCCTTGCAGTGCTTCCAGTTCTTCTATCAACTCCCAGTTCACCAATCATTCCTTGTACCGCAGCCAGCATGGTCTCAGGTATGCCAGGTAGCGGCTGATCTTTCTCAGTAGATTGGGCTGGTATCTTCTGAATGACTCGGGCTTCAGAACTTTCTAGCTGCTCTGGAAGCTTCTTGGCTAAATCCTCCATGATTTTAGCTGCTAGTTCTCTCTGCTCCTGCCATTCATCTACCACCTTCTCTTTACCCTTGGCCTTCCAGACCTCTCTTTGTTGAGCCCAATTACTGTTGTCAGTACTGGTTTTTTTAAAGTATCTGGAATCTGCCGCGCCCTTGAGTACCACTGGTACCTGGTTTCTCCTCTTGAGAGGCTTTGGCGGGTTCCACTCTTACTGGTTCCGTACAGGCTACCACTGACAGGTCTTTGCCCTTCTTAAAGTGATAAATCCTAATACCACAATTATTCCATAAATGGCCGAAGGCCTTACAGTAAGTACACTGTGGGCACTCGTTGGAAACATGGTCCTTGGATTTGCATTTTGAACACCAAGTCTCCATTTTCCTTAGTGGTTGTCTAGTGTGGCTAATCTCAGCAATCTGCCTAGCCATCTCTGCAATCTTCTTAGTCCATGATCCCTTTTTTGACTTGTCCTTGGACCTCTCGTTAGAGCTACTTTCAGAGCTGTTGGACACTTCACTGGAATCAGAGTTCTCAGTAGAAGAACTATTGCTACTGGATATTCTCTTTTTATGGCTCTTTTCCTTCTTGGCCTGTTGTTCCAGCTTCAGGGCCCACTGTACCAGATCATTGAATTTCTTGGTTGGTGTTGGTACCTCCTGCTCTCTAAGCTTCTTGCTTCGAAAGCCATTCAGAAACCATGCACGCAGTCGCTTCTCAGACGGTGGATCCTGCAACTACCTTGTCAGCTCCTTGATTTTCTCCACATAGCTTCGGACTGACAAATTCCGCTGCTTGATCTTATCCAGTTCACAAAGAATATCTTCATCACCTTTGTTGTCAGAATACTTCAGTCTGAAGGCTTTAAGTAGTTTGTTATAGGATGTAAGCTGACAAGCGGGGTAATGGTAGTACCACTTTCTCGCTGCCTTCTTCAAGGTTTGCGGAAAGTATTCCCCCCAATCATCCTCATCAATATTCTTCAGCTCTGCATACTGCTCAAAATCCTGGATGTGAACATCCGGATCATCCTTCTTGCCCCCTTTGAATACTGGAAAAGAGATTTTCAGTGAGGATGTGTAATCATTCCGATTACCGCTGGTCCTACTGCTTTTCTTCTTAGAGTCTGAACGGCACTTTGGAGGCCTTCTTACAGTTGTCAGTATCTGCATCCCAATCAATATCTGTTTCTATATCTATGTCAGTGTCCTCTCTGGACTGTCTACTGGAAGTGTGGCGACTGCCTTTACTACCTTTGGTACCCTCATCCCCCTGCCTGGACCGAGAACTTTTGGCCTTCCGTGCTTCCCTCTCTGCCCGTCTGCGTCTAGAGTGACTGGAATGCTGTGAGTCCTGCGTCTCATCAGCCTGACTATGCTCCTCATGAGCCTCAGTGTCAGTCACCCTCTCTTGCTTGGGGTCAGATTCTCTTCCCGACTCCTCAGGAATAAGATCAACACGGTTGGTTGATTTCCGGCCACGACTGATTTTGGGTGCCATTGCTGTAACTGAGAACTTCCAACTTGGAGAAGAGTGTTTCAGTCACAACGAGCTTCAGCTCTCGCCACCGTGATCCCAAAATGGAATTGGAGCTGATCTCTTGAGATAGCTAATTCCGGTGTTAGAAGATTTCAGCTACTTGTGATGTATTAGTTCAGACAGTAGACTGGACAAAGGAACAGAAACTGAACTGGAATACATCTACCGGAATAAGAACCAGACTAAGTACTAAGAATGATATTCAGATTCAGATTACTGAGTACAGAGTAGGTATAATTGGAATATACTGCTGTAATTGGAATTACGGATAAAGGATTACAATGAGTATGATGTGGCTTATGAACAAAAGGATAAACAGAGTACAGCCGACAACAACTGCCAATGATTGACAACTCGAGTACAATTGTCAACAAATGCCACCAAAACGCTAACCCGATTACAATGTAATGGGCCCTATTTATATGCCTTGGGTTTACCATGGTAATTATCGTAGTAATTACTGATTGATTCATTGCCCGTCTCACTGGAGAGCGTTCCCACCTAGTGAAATTGTCTCAGCCGTCTACAAGGCACCTCTCCACTCCCCGCTCAACTAAAAGGAGGGACTTGTGGCATCTCGCTCCACAATCTCTTTGAAGAAAAGAAGTCCCTTGACTCTGAAGAACCTCCGAATTCTCATGGGATCAGAGCTACAAAGACTGGGTAAGGGTAAGATGTTGAGGAGTCATTCCTCTCTCCCCATGAACTCCACACTACAAATGCTATCCTAGAATGTCATAAGAAGGAAAGGGAAGCAAGAAAACCATTGGCAGTGCATGAAAAGGAGAAAATATATTAAATATTGGTGCCTCCAAGAACACCACCTTGATGCCTCAGTTCTAAGAAAACAAACACTTCAAGAACTACTGTTTTTTTATGGCACCATTCGTGATGGATTTAGTGGAGTGATGACAGGAGTCCACAAGGATCTTGAGCCTAAAGTTGTTTTTCAACACCCGAATGGAAGGGCTCTTGTAGTGTCTAGTAATGTACATACCAACTTGTTCAATATTGTCAACATTTATGCTCCTAATGACTCCAAAGGCAGGATGATTTTATGGAACTACCTTTCAGAATTACAAATAGAGGGGGATTTTTGCTTGATTGGAGACTTTAATATGATTTGTTCTAGACAAGATAGGCAAGAAATTCAAGCATTCTTATTGGGGGTGAGCGTAAGAAATGGGTTTCCCTGGAGGATAGATGGGCTTTGGTTGATGCTTAGAAGACTAACCCTTGGAAGGATGACACGGGGCTCACTTACCACAGTCTACAATCCTCCCATAACACTAATGTTTTTGGCAGTGGCATCCCTCATGGATCCTTCTATCCTTGTGGCTGGAGCACGGTCTAGCATCTTGATTTTCCACATTGTTGTCCCTTTGCCACTATCTTGTGTAATCGGCCCATAACCGACATAGCATGTAGATTCCATTAGAACTCACATGAGCCTGCTAAACAAGTTATCACAATTAAGATGTACCCAAAAGAGTACCTCTTTTCACTTTTAATGAAAGTAATTGGCTGACATAACTCATCAGCAAAGTAAAATTCCTTGACTTGTAACCAATCTTCATTAGTAAACAACCCCACGATAACTGTTGATCGAGGTTGAGAACTTGATGTAAACATGAACAGACTAAACTCAACCTCGCAACATGCTTTGCCTCATGGTAAGTAAACTCCAACTAGAGAAATAAACTTTCTAATTGGATTGCTTAGTGATAATGTACGTGCTTAGCATATCCTTTAACACAAGATTAGCACTTGTAATGTGCCTATCCTCTCTGGACGACTGGCAGTACTGAGATGTGTTAGGAACAACCATCTTGGTTACATTTAGCAAGCTGATCTACAAGTACCCAAACCGAGCCATGACCTCTATTGGTGATTGATAGATCTACAACCAGGTTTGGAATGTTTCTAGGACACCATCAAAGAGCATGGTGACCAATGTTGGATCTAGCCTTATAACTATTCCTCTCAATGTTGGGACCTACTGCGGGGCTTGCTTCGAGTGTAACGAATTTCGTCACTTTGGCAAGGATTGCCCCATGAAGGCTAAAGTAAATGACAATCCTACAATGTAAGATTCCATTATAGGGGACACCTATCATGTCCTTCTTAAGGAAACAACCATGGAAGCGAGTGAGAAACAAATAAAGAGTAATGAAGAGACAAGGGCAACGGAGGAAAAAGAGGCTATGATTTGCGACAAAGAGACACCAATTTCCAATAGAAGAATGTGAAGAGGAACCGCAAATCCATGAATGCCCATCCAATGAAAATGATTTTGTCTTTCCTTCTTCTACGCCTAAGCTTTTGATAGTAACAGCTATGTCGGCTGAGCAAGTCCAGAAGAGGGTCAAAAGGGTGAAGGAAATGGAAAGAGAATCCATGTCACTGGAAGTCCAGGGTTGAAGAGGGTCAAAAGGGTGAAGGCAGTGGCAAGAGAATTTATGTCACTAGATGTCATAAAATCTAATCTCTAACCAACCCAAAATATTTTCTCATATTAAACTGATCATTTAATGTGGGAGAATAAACAAGAACAAGGATTAAGAAATACACATGTGCTTAAAGATCTATCTCAACACGGGGCCAATGGTAAAGGGGCCCAAATGAGAGATGGTCTATCAAAGAGCAAGGCTACCAATGGAGCTTAGAAGACCTTAGGGTTAGCTTCATTAAAGACCTCCAAAGGTTAGTGTTTAAAGTCCTTTGACCTAAGTTAGGGCTAAGCTTGAGGTGGGAACCCGACCCAAGATCGAGGTGCTTGAGGTGCTTGTCATGCTTGAGGTACTTGTCGTGCTTGATTAAGGTGTTTGAGGTGCTTGTCCTGCTGGATGATTAAGGTGCTTGAGGTGCTTGTCCTGCTGGATGACTAAGGTGCTTGAGGTGCTTTGTTGTGCTTGCTTGAATGCTTGTGGGAACACCCTCAAGCTAGAAGTGCTTTGTCATGCTTGATAAGTAATTTGATTGAGCACCAAAAGTCAAAGTGCCATAATAATCAATGTCTAATTCTCCTATATGATTTTCTCATGTTAAACTGATCATTTAATGTGGGGAAGTGCCAGGGGAGAAAAAGCTAGAATATTGGTTAAGCTAGCAGACCGACCCCACAATAGGGATCCAAAGGATGGAAAATAGGGATCCAAAGTGGGGGGCCATCAGCAAAAGAGCCATGTGCAACAATGGGCTAAAAAGACCCTAAGGTTCAACCCATTAAGACTTCCAAAATGCTAAGGTTCCAAAATTCAAAGGTTGTGTCCAAAGGTCAACCGTGGGGGGAATTGGATGCTTTGTGTGTGTCCCAAAAGTCTTTTCAAATCCCTACATAGGAGGGGGGCAAGCCTAGCTTGTAGGGGATGAGAGAGAAAGTCACACACACACACACACACACACACACACACACACACACACACACACACACACACAAGCTCCCTTTACACAAAGGGAATGAGGGACACATGTCAGCTCCCTAGGCCAGATGCCCACAAGGTGTACCCAATTCTTATTGGATGGCCTTGGAGGTGGACCAATGAGAATTAGGCTAGAGTAAATCTAGTTTAATTAATTTAAAAACACTTAATAAAAGAACCAATGAGAATTAAGTCCTCTAGAAGACTATTGGACAGTCTCCCAAGGGGTCCAATGAGCATTCAACAGCCCAATGGCTTGACTGGTTCCTAGTGGCCATGAGGCAAAGGGGTCCAATGAGAGTTTAGTTGAATTATTAAATTACCTAAAGCTCTCACAAAAGGAGAAAGGGGAACACATGTCAGAAGGCTATCACTTATGCTGCTTAATTGTCATTGGCTAGTCCTAGGGAGGTCCAATGAGAGGATAGCAAGAGCAAATAGCAAGAGGGGTCGCCCAAGAGAGAGAGGGGGCTGATTTTTGCAAGGCATTAACACACACACACACACACACACACACACTCACACAATCTCATGTGTGAAGTAAAGAAGACTCTCTCTCCTTCTCAAGCTTTGATGGAAAGCTTACCACCTACTCCAAGCTTGTGAGAAGGGAGGCCTACACCAACAACTCTTGGCTTGGTGATGCAAATCCAACCAAGAGCCAAGCTTCAATGCATGCTCATCTCCTCTACCATGCTAATTACTAAGCTAAGCTATGCTAATATGAGTGATTATGTGAGGAGATGTACATCTTTCTCGTAAGAATACTCCTTCTTCTTCTCAATCTACTCTCATACCCTGCTAGCTCTCACCATCTTTGAAGGTGTGTGAGGTCTTGGGTCTGAGACCGGGGATAAGTGATGTTTTGTTTGCTAAGTGTTTTGCTTAGTGCATGAAGCTTTCATCTTCATTGCACTAGCTAGTCTTGAAGGAACACAAAGAATTGTATTGTACAATGTCTCTCTTGATGGGAGAAACCATAATACAAAGCCTTTTGGAGGGGGGACCGGCTCCATGCAAATCCGGTCCTCAACCGTTGTCAATAGCTTAATTTCTCTCTCTTTTGAAAGTATTGTTCATGCTATCTAACTAGGTGTTATGATTTTTGTTGCTCTCTCCACCCAAGCACTCTTGAAAATCTCATTAGGAATCTATTCTAAGGGAATGCCCACTATGTTCATTATAATTTCCGCTACACACAAGTTTTTAGGCCATTAAACCTTACATTGGTATCAGAGCACAAGGTTTCGCTTTTCTTGCTCAAGAAGGGAGGTCCCCAAGCTAGCTATAAATGGTTGGTATTATTAATTGCCTGTGAGTAAGTAGAATAGGGATTTTTCAACCTTGCAGTGCGCCTGCCTTCGTGCAGTTAACGGGGCATCACCGTCGAGAGCTATGGTCTTAATAGTGGAGTCCTACTGGGCTTGCCTACGGCTTAACCACTATTGAGCTATTAGAAGCTTGACAGGAGCCGGTGCTGTTTTGGTGTTGAACGACCCTCTCTTCTATTACTTGCAATTAATGGTATTCGAGCCACGGGTACAGGAGCTGGTGCTGTTTTGGTGTTGAACGACCCTCTCTTCTATTCCTTGCAATTAATGGTATTCAAGCCACGGGTACAGTAGCTTGAGTGCTTTTTCTAAAGGGGTAAAGATGAGTAGCAACTAGGGCTTGAAGTGCCAAAGTACACCTACAAAGTTTACACCTAAAAGTTGTTAGAATGGCTGACAATAGTAAAGAGAGTGAAATTAATGTTGATAACTTTGATTTTGCTAATGATCAAGCTACTAATGATGCTCCGATGCTTGTTAACTATCTTGTTTCTAAGCTTCAACAAGCCATGGGCAATCCATCTCTCCAAAGTGAAGTGCAACGGTAGCTCTGTGCTCATGGGATTCTCCAAGCTCAACACCATGACGAGAGAACATCTAGGAAGCCTCCTGTGAGACTTCCAAAAGAGGTCTCTCTCCGATTCAGGAAGAAGAAGAGAATCCATACGAAGGGCTCAAGAATTTACTTCTTGATGATGCATCTCCTTCCCAAAGGAGAACTCAAGAGGCTCGAAGGAACAAGAAAGAAGCGAGTCTCCCGCCACCTCGACGGAGATGGCTCCACGAAGACGGCGGGCTAAACGCTCTCCATCACCACCAAAGCGGAGAAGACCATCGCACCCTTCTTCACACCATAATTCTAAGAGGGATGATAAAAAGCAAGAGAAGAAAAAGGCGAGAAAGAGGACACCCTCTTCTCCATCTTCTTCATCCTCTTCCTCTTATGAAAGTGATGGTGAAGATGACGAAGATCAAGACAAGGAAAAGGCGAGAAAGAGGTCACCCTCTTCTCCACCTTCTTCAAATTCTTCACCTTCTGAAGAAAGTGATGGTGCAACCTTTGAACCATAAAAAAGAAGAGGCCATAGGAAATCCTATGCCACATGGAAGAGGTCGTCCAAGCTCAAGAAGTTCAAAGAGGGAGGGAAGAGCATCTCTTTCCTTACCTATGATGGCACCTTTGGTGCTACGGACAAAGTCTTGGCCTTTATCCAACAATTTGATACGGCATTCTGAGAAAAGGGCTTCCCGGAGTCCTCTAAGCTATGCCATGTAACTATGCACTTTCAAAAGTCCGCCAGGCAATGGTGGTCTAGCCTACGAGCCAACATTGAAGCTCCGCGAACATGGAAAGCTTTAAGAGCTTCCATTATGAAGCAGTTTTTGGCCACCGATGCCAAAGACAAAGTACTCACCGAATGGCGAAGCTTAAAGCTCTCTCCCTATGAATCCATCCACAAATATGTAGACAAGTTTTGGGACCTACAACTCAAAGCCACTGTCTTCAAAAAGTTGGATTTTGGAGAGCAAAAGCAACAATTTTGTGCGGGCTTAACCGAAGAAATGGCGGAGTATGTCAACTCCCAAAGGCCACATACCATATCGGCGGTAATACACCATACTATGGTGGCCTCTTGATCAATTTCCAAATGGGGGCTAAAAGAAATAATAAGCCTGTTGAGCCAGCAGAGGATCACACCCACATTTTTGCTCACACTCATCATTTTTGTAATCATTGATTGTAATAAATGTCTTTCCGACATTGATTTTGAATTGAGCCATTCATTAAGTAACGGGACTCAATTGAGTTTCCAGCTTGTAATTCCGAAGTAATTTCACTTGCTGATGTAATTAGTTAGAGATGTTCTCACCTCCAAGGCTGAGGTATATAAGCCAAAGTTTTTGTAACCTAAGGAGATTCAGTTTTTAATCAAAGTGAGTTTTTGAGCGCCGTGACTGTGTCTGAGAGAGAGAGAGAGAGAGAGAGAGAGAGAGAGAGAGAGAGAGAGAGAGAGAGAGAGAGAGAGAGAGAGAGAGAGAGTCTTATCTACTTGCTACACGAGCTACGGAGCCGCCATTGGAGAAGCGACACTGCCATTGTGTTAGCAACGGCGAGAGCTACGCACAGATACCAAGAGTGCGCGCTATCGGCTTCTATGTGTGGTAAGTTCCTACGAGCTTCGGTGTGAGTTTTCTTCCAACTTGTGTGTCGGAATGGAGTGTGCAGCATATCTATAGAACCACAACGAGTAGAGCTACACATTGGTACCATCGGGGTCAAGTTTCGATCACCTGTATTTTTCGGCCTGTCTTCATACGCGTTTGCCGCACGGAGTGGTTATAGGTTGATTTTGCAGTTCAAGTCTTTAGGGTGTTGTTCTTACCTAGTGTATAGACTTCCCCTTGAGTTTGAGATCGATTCAATGATTCTAGATCCTGTTTCGTATAGCATTCGTTCGTAGTACGGATTTCAGTCACTTGCGTATTCTAGAACTTAGATTTGATTTCCTTAGTAGTGATTGTCATTAGAAGGTCGAGTAGGTGATTTGACACCCACCTAGTTGTTTCCATGCGCCTGCGGGTCAAGCTCCGTCCTCGTCTGACAAATTCTGTTGTTGGTTGAGTTCTCGCTATTTAGCTTCCGCTAGCGGCGTAACTGCCTTAACATTTGGCGTCGCTGCCGGGGACGAGAGCCCTAAGTAGGTGACCTTAGACTAATCCTACGAGGCGAGTCGTATAAACTACTTTGTATACGTTAGTTAGAAAAGATCTAGGAGTGGTGGACTCCGAAGATCTCGAGAGATTCTAGGAAGTGGAGTATTCCTGGGTCTTCCGTGTTGACAGTATTTTTAGTTTAGCTTAGATTTGTTTGTTGTTTTGTTGGTGTTGAGTAGTTGTTGATAGAAGAAGAAATTGCTAGTCCGTGAGTGGCAGTGGATCTCTTTAAAATCACAATTACCAAACCCATTTTATGATTAGGAATAGCTTAGGTAGGACTTCATTTGATCCTGATCTAGAGCTAGTAATCATTGGAGTATTTGCTTGATATGGTTGATTGCATGTTAGATCACTAAACCGTCGAGTTAGTAGTGAAACTTGCAATAAACAAAAGTCAGAGAAATTTTCTGTGTATCTGGGAATTGCTGAGCACTAGAGAAAGCTTTAGGAAGGATTCTGTGCCAAAAAACTGGAAATCTGCAACTTTAGACATCATACGCGTATGAAGTCTAAATGACCAACAGAGACCAAAACAAAATTTTTTGACTTTACCAGAGTGTTCAAAAGGGGGGTTATACCCTAATTTCAACTTAAAACAAGAGCATTAACTCTCAAAGAAACCCAAAAAGACAAGTCGGAGTCCAAGAAACGCAAAGAATAGGAAAGTTTGGATTCAGATCTTGTTTTTACATTCCAACCTGACAAAAACACTTGAAACTCAATTGTAAACATTGGAGAAGGCTTAAAACCAAGAATAGTAAAAATATGGGACAAAAGACATCATACGCGTATAATGTCTTTTAGCACATCCACTGCTTAGTTTTGATATCTGACCTGACAAGATTGTTACAAGCACTGTAGGAAGCATAAATATCAAGTTTTGACCCAAAATGATGAAAAAGACATCATACGTGTATTATGTCTTTTACCTAATTTTGGACATATTTTGATACTTTGCCAACACAGATCCATTGTAATAGCTGTATAGAGGTTATATTTCAAGTTTCATCCCATTTGGATCACAATTGACCCAAAAAACAAGTTAAAAGCGGAAAATTGCCAAGAAAAGCCTAAATTAGCCATAACTTGCTCAAACAGAGTTCAAACTGAATTTTGTGAGTGGACAGAGCATAAGGGGGCTACTGAGAGTGAGCATAACCAAAATAGTCCAAATCTGTGAAAAAAGACATCATACGCGTATAATGTCTTTTTCAGCATAACTGCAACAAAATTCTCACTTGATGAAACAGAAGTTGTCCAACTGACAAGATTAAACAATTGACCAAGTATCAATCAGTTTGGATCAATTCTGACCACAAAAACTTGGGGAAAACAAATTGCTGAGACGGAAAAGTTAAAGCTTAGGGGAATTGATGAATTTGAGATCGGGCAGGAACCTCCAGAATAACCAACCAAAACAAGGGGAACCAGCAAGTGTCATATCAACCGAGGGAAGTGTAAACCAAAGTTGGGTGCAACCATTAGAACCGATCTTTGAAGGAAGTGTCTCTGATACTTCTTTGGAGAGATCTTACGAGATTTTTACTGAACACTTGGAACACTTGAACCTGAACAACAGAGAAAATATGGCAGCAGGATCATCAAACCCTTCCGCCACAGTGAAGCTATTGTTCATAAAATACCAGTACGATAATGAGCAAGGTGCCAAGATCTACAAAGATGGAATGGACCGCTATTGTGTAAAGATAGAGGAGAGACCTATTGAGTTCAAGGACTTAGTGCCTGTGAGATATAGCGGAGATAGATATCTAGATGACGAGGGTACCATGTACTTGGTAGTCCTAAACCCTAACATTGTGGACAAGTGGGGATTGATGGGCACCAAAGCCAAAGTAGATGAAGAACTTGAGGAGAAAGCACCAATAATGAACTTCCCTGATGCGAGGTTAAGAAGAGAGAATGAAATTACAAGGATCAACACTGATAACATCTATGTGGGGCTATACAAATATAATAATGGGGAGCAAGATCTCTATTATAGATGTGAAGAACCCTACACCGGAGAGTTGACAGACCAAAAAAGACTTTATGTCTTTACCTACACAGAGGGATAGGAAGTGAAAGTTGCCGCTTACGACAAGTATGGGAGGCAATACTCAACAATGGGCAAGAAAGAATTAGAAGGATATACATACTTTGGGGGACCACTACATCAGTATTATGTTACTTCTAGCTCACAAAGACCAGCACCAACAAATGGAGTGCAAAACCCAATGACGACAGGAGGACAAAGAACTCAGGCTGCTGACTCTTTCAGTCAACCTCAGTACTCGAAGCCCGGACCAATGGGATCATTACATTCCAGAGAGTCAATGGATACGAATCGAGGTAGTGCAGTTCCAATCCACACATATACCACTCCAGGTCCAAGGTTCGAAGCGGAACCATCACATTTACCTCCTAGTAGTAGATTCAGGGCGGGGGAACCGACAAGGGTAACCCATGAAGTCCATGATGCTAGAGAAAGCTTTAGCCGGGACACAGGAGCAATGAGATTGGTAGCAGACCATAGACGTATGAGACCATCTCAAGTAGCGAAGTGTATGCCAAAGAAGTATGGTGGTTCGGGAGATCCGTATGCACATGTGTCACTCTTTAAGCAAGTCTTAAGAGCTGAGCAGATAACAAATTTCCATACACAATACGAGGGATTTGGTCTTACTCTAGAAGGTACGGCATTGACATGGTTTCAACCACTGAACATAGGGGGATTCCATGACATTGACCATTTGCTAAGAGAGTTTGTTGAGGAATTCTCAAAACGAGGGATTAAGCACAATACGGTCTCACAAATATATGCTTTTAAACAGAGAGAACACGAAAAAGTGAAGGAAGCTTCACTTCGCTTCAAACAATACATTGAGAGATGTCCAGTACGTGAACGACCACAAGATGACAGACTATCTGTTCTCTTTATTGAGGGATTGAGAAACGACACTCTCAAGAAGGACTTGCACTTGAAAGCTTGTACAAGTTTCGAGCAAGTAACGAGAGAAGCATTGTACTTAGTGGATAACTGTACGGTTTATGGAGAGGTGTCAGCGGATACAGATTTTGCATCCAGTAGCTCTTCCTCCGTAGCGAGCGAGACTACCACTAAAAAGAATGTTCAAACAACAACCATGCCAAATGTAGAGCAAATGATAGAAGATGCTCTAAAAAGGATGGCACCATACCAAAAACCATTGCCAAAACCGCTGAAATGGTGTGCTATTGAGCAAAAATGGACAAATCATCCAACAGAGGAGTGCTATTACAACAAAGGGTATGTAAGGGAGCGTCAGTATGCACCTCCTGCTCAATTAGCACCACCTCAGGTACATCCAGTACCTCGATACCCAACGGGAAATGTACCAGGACCTATGGGGATAGAAAGACCGCAACCGGTATTGGGACAACAACCACCTTTATCAGGAGCAAGACCAGTGGGCATTAGATATGCACCAACTTTAGAGAATCGGGAAGAACAAGCCTTAGTGCCTGTTCAAGCCTATTATGAAGAATCTGGTGCACACATGTCTCCAACTGTGTATTACCCACCAGAAGAACCCAAACAACCAGAACCATGGGGCATGATTGGGAATGTTGGAACACCAACAGCTACAAGTGCTTCTGATGAAGAGAGATACAATTTGGACGCAAGAACATTGATGTTCATAGCTCATGGAGGGTTAACAGGACAAAGACCATCCTATCCACAAAGGACGAATAACGTGGGACCAAGACCAGCTCTAGGATCCTGTTACAAGTGTGGAGGTGACCATCTGATGAATGTTTGTCCACATACAGAAATCATTAGAATTAACGCTTATTGCACTGAGTGTGGGGTTACTCACTTCATTGAGGATTGTTCAAAGAATCCAAACAAAGTGCAAAAGACGACATTGAATATGCTAGAAACTATTCCTACCAGCAGTGGGTCTGAAAATGAAACTCTGATACCAACGCAAGTTGTTACTAGAGCTCAAGCTAAGAAAACCACTAGAGAACCTGAGAATGGAAAGTTAGCGACCGAAGTGGTTAGTCAAGGACCGCGGAGTCAGAGAAACACATGGAAAGCTAGAAAAGCACGCATGAAGTTGAGAAAAGAACGTGAAGACGCTATTCTAGCTGAGGAACTAAAGCAAACTAAAGATAGATTAGAAAAACTTGAGAGTCAAAACGGGAAACGAGAGATGAGCCCGGAAAGAACGAAACAAAAGAGTATCAGTGCTAGTCGACAAAGTACACGAACCATTGGACGTACTGATGAGAGCTTACGAAGCTAGGTTAAAGAACAACCAAACACAAGAACAGAGGTGGATGACATACCCAAACGCGGAATTGGAAAAGCAGAGACTTGAAATGTGCCAGAGAATGATCGAGACTGCACAAGCCTTATTAGAACCACCAAAAGAAACAATGAATTGTGGAACGGAAAACCCAATTCAGCAAGAGACTATCGTTTCATGGGTAGCTGAAAAGACTCCCAGTGCACAAAAGCCTGAAAATACACACAAGGATGACCGCATAGTATTGAACACAACCGATCAGGAGATAGAGAGTTTTCATCCAGTCATACAGAGGTCTTACGGAAGAGATGAGGATTACAATGAATTTTGGAAACAAGTGAGAGAGGCAAACTTTGCAAACGAGCTAAGTTGCCAAGCTAATCAGACAAATTGGGAAAAGGACATCACGACCCCTCCCATAGTGGAATTTGAGGCAGGATCTCAAGTGGACTTGGATCTGCAATCTTACTGGGGAGATGGGGGCTCTGTTAGAACAATGGAGAGCAACCTCATTCACTGAATACTTTACCTTCATACTTAGGAGAGTATGAAGCAAAATCCGAGATTAAAGCACGTCCCTCACGAAGAATTTCATCAGAAAAAGTCATGGACTCGCAAGGATTGATAGAGATCTTGTCAACACCAGTGACATGCACTATCACTCTAGCTGAGCTTTTGAGGCTAAGACCACATATGTGGACCACTGTAGGAAAATGCTTGGAGAAATTCGGGATAAAAGACCCAACATCGAGACTGAAAGAGGGTATACAAGAGCTGAGCAAACCACAAAAGAATGCTAAGCCTGTACCCTTAAACAAGGTCGGAGAGTATTGCGAAGGTGAAGAGGGGAATACAACCTTACCAGTTGAATTCCAAGGAGTTAACACGATGGCAATACTAGACAGCGGAGCTGGGGTAGCCATTGCTACAAAAGAAATCTGGAAAAAATGGGGGAAACCAGCAATAAGGAAGACTAGGTTGAAACTCCAATTAGCAGATGGACACATGGAGAAACCTGTGGGGTTATTAGAGAAAGTTGTAGTGACTTCTTGCGGCATTGAATACGAACATACTTTTGCTATTGTCGATTTTGGCAAGGAGAATAACTATGATATCATACTGGGAAGACCATTCATGAGACATTTGAAAATGGTCCAGGATTGGGGCTACGATCACATATACCTGAGAAATATGGAAACCACTACACGTGTGAACCTAAAAGACCATAGCTACAAAGATGTGAACCGAACACCGGTAGAGGAGTTTGATTCAGCTACTTTGGCGGGATCCGAATTTCCAGCTTGGTTAGGTAAGCCCAAGGAGTTATGGATGTGTGGAGCCTCGAAATGTGGAATTCTGAGGCGAGAAGAATATGTATTAGAAAGGGCTATCGAAGACGAAGCTTATATAGGAGAACCCTTTCCAGAGGACACGCTTGAACCATTAGAATGGACACACATTCTAACAACCCTAGATGTTTGTGCAATCCCAGATGGTCCCACAACGAAATTTTGCGACAAGGACGGGTACGACGTGGTTCCGTACTTCATGTTGAGAACTGTACTCGAAAAAGAAACTGAAAAGAACGATACACTGGAAAAGGAAGATGAAGAAGAGGTGTTTCACGACATTCCCAATCATCCAGAGTGGGGAAATGAAGCAGACAATGAGTCAACGGACAATTCAAGCGGAAACGAAGAAACTATAACGGATGTCCGATTTTATGATTTTCCGAACCAAACTAAACAACGCCAGAAACGCTATAGAGCAAAGAAAAAAACAAAGGGGGTTAGAACCAATCCGATGCCTAGAATAAGAGGAAAAAATAAATTCCTAATGCTAGTAAAGGCGGAAGATTGTGTTAAGGACAAGATTTCTGGAGGAATGAGAGGTAATGATCAAAAGAGCTTACGAAAAGACAAAAAAGGCTCAAGAAATCAAGTTCAAAGGAATGGAACGAAAACAAAAACAGAAAAATCAGAAAAGAATAAGCGCAACAGAGAACACACGGAGTCCAAGTTAGAACGTAGGAACAAGTACAGAGAGCTCAAGAAAACTCTGAAAGAAGTTTGGACAACAGAATTTGAGAGTGGAGAGGACGAAAACGCCAAAACCAAGGAAAACATGGATGTTCCCTCTCACTATAGGAAATTCACAATAGAGGATAGGAAGGTGGTATTAACCCAACCTATTCGAGAGAGAAAGGAGAACGAATCTTATGACGGACCGGAGGATGCAAAAAAGTTGATTTAGCAGCTCCAGGTGAGACACCTAGACCGGTGTACATAGCCACAGATTTGTCTCCAGGCGAGGAAGAGAGACTTTTGAGTCTTCTCAGAGAGTACAGGGATGTGTTTGCATGGTCTTATAAGGACTTAAAGGGAGTTGACCCATCGATATGCCAACACACAATCCCACTGAAACAAGACGCAAAGCCTAGCAGACAGAGACCATACACATATAATGATACGTTTGCTAAGCGAATCAAAGAAGAGATAGATAAGCTAATGGAAGTTGAATTCATATATGAGATTGAACACACCGATTGGGTATCTCCAATTGTGGTAGTACCCAAGAAGAACGGAAAACTCCGAGTGTGTGTCAACTTAAAGAAAGTGAATGCTGCAACAATCAGGGACAATTATCCCCTGCCGATAACAGATCGTGTTCTAGAGCGTGTATCAGGGAAAACAGCATACTCTTTTCTTGATGGTTTTTCAAGATATAACCAGCTAGCCATAGCACTGGAAGATCAACATAAAACAGCTTTTGCAACGAGTGGGGAATTTATGCTTATCGGGTTATGCCTTTTGGTCTAACCAATGCTCCCGCAACCTTCCAGAGGCTGATGACGCATGCTTTCAAAGAATACTTAAGGTTGTTTCTAGAAATATACATGGATGACTTATGTGTACATTCTCTACTGAGGGATGAGCATCTAGAACACCTAAGAAAAGTATTTGAGAAATGTAGGACATATCGCATTTGTCTCAATCCTGAGAAATGTGTGTTTATGGTCCGACAGGGCAGAATTCTGGGACATATTGTCTCACAAAACGGAATATCCACGGATTTAGAGAAGATAAAAGTTATAGTGGATATGCCTAGACCAACCAATGCGAAACAAGTACAGAGCTTTATGGGACATTGCGGATATTATAGACGATTCATTTACATGTACGCTATAATAGGCCAACCACTTTACAGGCTAATAGTGAACTTTGAATGGACAGAGGAGTGTGAGGAATCGTTCAAGAAATTGAAAGAGGCACTCATTACTGCTCCAGTCTTGAAATCACCAGATTGGGAGAAGATATTCCATGTGCACATAGATGCTTCGGCATATGCAATAGGATGCATTCTGGCTCAGCCAAAAGATGGAAACATGGATTTTCCTATCTGTTACGCCAGTCGACAGCTCAACAATGCAGAGAAGAATTACACCACAACAGAGCGAGAGGGATTAGGAATGATATATGCTGTGAAGAAATTTTGGCATTATCTTCTAGCCAACAAGTTTGTGTTTTTTACGGATCACCAAGCTTTGCTCTACCTAGTGAATAAACCATGCAATACCGGGAGAATAGTGAGATGGTTCGTTATCTTACTGGAATTCGACTTCACGGTAGTATTAAAGAAAGGAAAAACACATCTTAGAGCTGATCATCTTTCGCGATTGACGAATGGAGAAGACCCTATAGGAGTAGATGATGACATGCCAGACGCGTACTTGTTCAACATAGAAATGATACCGAAGTGGTCTCAAAATGTCGTTAACCTATTAACCTATGGAGGAGAGTTTGATAGAAGAGAATACAACCATAAACATATTGCTATTCAGCAATCCAAGAATCTTCAATTGGTTGCAGGAAGGTTGTATCAATTGGGAAATGATCATGTTTTACGACTATGTATCAATCCTGAGGAATATAATATATATCTGCGCGAAGCACATGTTCAGGAATGTGCATTTCATTGTTCAAGAAGGAACACATATAGGAATTTGTTACAATTGGGAGTCTATTGGCCAGGAATGAAAGAAAGCGTACATGAATATGTCACTGTATGTATTATATGTTCATCGAAACCGCCAGCAGAGTATTCGACATTATATCAGATAACGATCGCTCCGGAATGGAGTCAGTATATTGTTGAATATCTCACAAATAGAACTTTCCCAGAAGGAACGTCAAAAGCTCGTCAGAAATCTGTAGAGACAGAAGCTAGAGATTACGCTTTAATAGGAGATCAACTCTATAAGAGAGGTAAAGACAACCAGCTTAGGATTTGCGCATCAGAGTCTGAGTATGTGATAATCCTAGAGCAAGCTCATGGAGGAGTAGGTGGAGGCCATTTCTCAGGTGATAAGACAGCAAAACTTGTCTTAGCCGCAGGAATATGGTGGCCAACATTACATATGGACGCTGAGGAATACGTTAAACGGTGCGATGACTGTCAGCGGACCAAAGTACCACTTAAAAGAGATGATATGCCGCTTAGACCAATGATGGGGGCAAGAGCTTTTGCAAAATGGGGGATTGATTATGTCGGACCCATTTCACCTCCTGCATATAAGACTCATGCACAATACATCGTTGTGGCTACAGACTATCTAACAAAGTGGGTCGAAGCAAAGGCAACTCAAAAAGCAGATGCCAGGACCACGGCACAATTTCTATATGAATACGTCTTTGTACGATATGGATTGCCAATAGAAATTGTGAGTGATCGAGGCACACATTTTATAAATGAAGTGATAGAGATCCTTCTAGATGAATTCATGGTAATCCATAGGAAATCAGCCCGTATCATCCACAAGCAAACGGACAAGCTGAAGCAACAAACAAAACCATATGCACGGTCCTTACGAAGATTGTATCTGAGTCGAGAACTGACTGGGACCAGAAGTTGCATTCAACATTATGGGCATATAGGGTAGCATATAAAACATCAATAGGAACGACCCCATATAACATGGTTTTTGGGCTAAATGCTATCTTACCAATAGAATTCTTGATTTCAACCTTAAGGGTGGCTAAGGATCTAGAGTGGACAGGGCACGAGCTTTCTGATAGAATAGATGACCTGGAAAAGCTAGATGAGCTTCGCCTAAAAGCAGTAGCTTCTATCTACGCTCAAAAAAGGCGACAAAAAGAATTTTTTGATAAGCATGTGCGGACTAAAGAGTTTAAGGTTGGGGACTATGTCCTAGTTTACACTCTGAAACAGCATGCTAAGAAGCTTAAAAAGCGAGGGATGGGACCTCTGGTGATTAAAGATCTATCACCAAGTGGAGCCGTCAAGCTTGCTACATTAGACGGAGAAGAAATGCCCAATTGGATTAGTGGATGCAGAGTGAAAAAGTATCTTTTGCCGCTAACCCAAGACATGCTTCTCAAAATACATCAAGAAAAGCTGCGTGTCCAGAAAAAGAAAATGATTGTGGAGGAAGCGCAAGCCGAGGCGAAGGAAAAAATGGAGAAAAGAAGACTACTGCGTCAGAAACAGCGCAATGAAGGAGCAATACGAATAAACGCAGTCAGTATAACGGAAATGGATAATGACAAAGAAGAACCCATCATTGACTGCAAAGTAGGAACCAACCAAATCAAAGCCAGAGCACTATTAGATTCAGGAGCTCAAGCTAACCTACTTTCACTCAGTTTGTATAGACAATTGACAAATGACACTAAACTACAAACTGCCAAGCAAGAGTTAAAGAGTTACTATGAGAATTCAATCAAAACTGTCGGATGCACAGTTTTACATATACAGATTAACCGTTATGTGTATCCTCATATGTTTTACGTGGTTGAAGACCAAGCTACACAACATCCATTATTGCTAGGACAACCATGGCAGAAGCAATACAATGCAATGATTGACTGAAGTTCTAAATCAGTGCTTATCAAATACGAAGGTGAAAGTCAATCAGTTAAGTTCACCAAAGGAGCAGAGCCAACTCCAAAGGACGAATCCAAAGACAAAGGTAAACAACAACCAGAGAAAAAGAAGAAGCAATGGCAACCAAAAGTTTCTTTACAACCGGATTACTCTTCGACAAGGAATTCTCAACAGTGGATAAGGAAGACAAGCAATAATATAACAGCTCAACCTTGGGAAAAAACGGAGTCAAAGTTGGTATGGAGACCAAAAAAGGTTGTGCCAGAGAACACAAAGGTGGAAAACAGAGTCTTTAATACCAGACAACAGAGTGATTCCAGACAACAAACAGTGAAACAGATCTGGATTCCAAAGAAGTTCATGATGGCACAAAGCTATAGCAAGCAAATTTGGATCCCAAAGATTTGTAAACAGGAACTCCCTTCATTACAATCAACGGAAACTCCTAGGTATTTCAAGGCGAGGAAATCAACACAAAGAACAAAGCAGGTTTGGGTCGCAAAGAGTTTGTGGCAAGCACAAGTGAAGTGGAAGCAGATTTGGATTGTAAAAAAGAACAACAAAGTGAAGAAGAATCCATCTACTGATTCTACTACCGAAGTGCCAAAACCAATCCAAAACCCGACCACCAATCCTTCAATCAAACAAAGAGCAGCTTTATTGGAAAGATTGTTGTATCGTCGCTCTACAATTGCATTGGGAACTTATGACCAAAACAACTACAATGCTTCGCCCACAGACACTTCATAGTCGTCCGGGAGGACTCAGACTAGGAGGGGGGGAGGTATACAGGTATACAGGAGTTACAAAGCAGCTACAAGCGCCAAAAACAAAGAAAAACAAAAATTATATTACAAGGGCAGTGTCTTACATGATTTTGTAATTTTTATGTTTGATTGCGGATATTGATAATATTTATGCCCTTATATACCTTGTTTTGCAACAAGAAGAGATCAAATGATGAATTTGGGTCTCTAGACGTGTAAATATCACTAAATAAGAGTGTTTTTGGAGCTAAAAAGTGGAAAAAAGTGGTAATCCAAGTCCAGAAATCACAAATAAGTGTATATTCATATACACAGGGTTACCAGCTATTTATCGTGTATGTTTGAAATTTTTTGGCTTCAATTTGCTATTTTCCTTTATTTTTTATGATTTTCTTAATAAAAGTAAAAGAAAAATAAAAAAGCAGGTGAAATGAGATCGGAAAAAAGAAAAGAATAGACGGTGATGGTCCTAATGACAAGGGCAACCCATGGTAAAAATTGGGTACAATTCTGAAAAAGTTGCGGAAAGCCTGAAATGACAGAATTTTGGCAAAGTGGACAGATTTCTCAGAAACAGGTCAAATGGAGTCCAAATTGAGAAATTTCAAATCCTAAAGTGCATTTCACGACGAGATAGGAGCACATGTCAAATTTGGTAACAAGTGATCCGGGAAGTCCGAAGTTAAGTATTTTTCACTTCACTTTCAAGCTCATTTCCACTATTACCTTCTTGGAGAGAGCAAAGAGCACACAGGAGCATCCGACCTTCTACCGCCTTCTACGACTGCTACGAGAGCTCAGAGGACACCAGACATGAGAGGTAGACTCATTGCCATAAGCTTTTGATGCTTATCGTTAACTTTTGTCGCGAAAACTGACCAAAACCAAGAAACAAGAGCAGACGGGGAATGGGGAAGAATGCTAGGTAGGGGCACAAACGCCTAACCAAACCTTGCAAGAACTTATAGGTGGGTTACCCTAGTATAGAAGATGGGTTGCTAACACTCAAAGCTCGAGAAAGAACGACTGGAAAAACCCTAGGTCAACAGAGCCTGCAAGAGGCAAACAGGGAAAAGTTGTCGAAACGACACAAAACTTCTCAGGAAGCTTAACAACATCGAGGGCAATGCAACCATGGAGTATCTCCAGGTTTGGACCACCAAAAGTAGGTCGGAACAACCGATTCGGCTGCGGACACACAAAGCGTCATTTTGGCATAACGGCTAAAATTGACGACCAAATGACATGAAACTTCACAAGCAGCTTCAAATATACATGGATGACTTATGTTTGCAAGCAAAACCCAAAAGAAAGCTGATTCACTTACCGATGGTGAAAAAGACGCTTTTGGGCAACCAAATGGAGAAAGATGGAGAACGGGGAGCCAAAGTCAAGTTCAACCAAATAGGTGGCTTCACAACATATCCAATGAGCTGGAAATGCAACTCTCGAGAAGAAAAGTTGAAGAAATTCAATTCCAAGGCAAAAAGACGACTTCGGAGACTGAAATGCCTATAAGGGGGCTTTTTAGCTAAACTGATGACTTTTTAAGTTGAAAACTAGTTAGCAGGGCTTAGGGCACTAGCACAGAGCATTCTTTGCACAAAAAGACCAACATTTCAAGAAAAGACATCATACGCGTATGATGTCTCACAACATGATTTTCACATCCATTTCAACATTTGAGTGCATAGCCTCATTCCACATGTTAATCACATCCTATGAACCAAGTATCATGAGAATTGGAGTTAGAAAACCCAAGGAAAACCAAAAAGACGCAAATTAGGCCATAAAATTGATTTTTGGTCCTAATTTTGTCAAAATAACTCCAAACTCAATGAAACTTTGTAGGATTGTTGATTAACACATCTATAAGCTATCTGGAACCAAAAAGCACCATTTTGACACAAAAGACATCATACGCGTATAATGTCTATTTGCACTTACAGAGCCAAAACTGCTCATTTGACATCATACATCCATTATATATATCTAATACATGCTACATATGAAGTTTGGAACCATTTGGTCAAGTGGATCACCCCATTAGCCCAAGTGAGGGAAAATCCTTCATCCAAAGCCTATTTTAGCCCAAATCCAACATACTCAAGTCCAAACCAAGATTTGAGTAGATATAGTCCTTCACTAGTACATGAGGAGTCCACAGAACCAATCCCATGCAAAATTGATGAAAAAGACATCATACGCGTATGATGTCTCCAGAGCCATTTTTAGCCCAAAATCTATCCAAACTTCATAAATCCACTGAATAAGCCTATCTAAAGCCAAATCCAAGCTTATAGAGAAATTTGGTCCAAAAATACACTAAAAGACATCATACGCGTATGATGTTTCACTATGTGATTTTGGCAACTCAGGGCTTCAACCACCAAACAGAAGTGATCTACATGCCATTTGAAGGTGAACCACCAAGTTTTATCCAATTTGGATCATAAAATCCAATTCCCTTTCAAAATTTTGCCAAGAGCCTGAACTGGACTAAACTGGCCAAAACTTGAACAAATGGGATCCAAACTCAAATCCAAGCATATGATACTCATGTATACACTATCAGCTACAAGCACAACCAATATGAAGTCATTTTGACACAAAAGACATCATACGCGTATGATGTCTCCAGCATGATTTTGAGCCCAGTTTGCATATTTTTTCACCTACCCTGCATCCTTAGGCCCTGAATAGCTCATGTTTCAATTTTCAAGTCATTTGAATAGTTAAAAGCTTCATTTCGGCTTTCAGTACTAAAAAGACGCTAACTTCTGAAATTGGAGTTACAGGATCCATGGATTCCGCCAAGTCATCAGCAACAAAGAGAAAAAGACCGACAATCAAAGATGCTCTTGCAGAAGCAGAACCCTTTGACATTCCAGCAAAAACCCTCAAGCCAACCAAAACTTGGGTGGAGGAAGCAGTACTGGAACAAGAGGGAATAAAGATCTACGAAGGGACTTTCAGAGATCCTCAAGGGCAAGCGGTGGATATACCGATGATCCCACAAGAATTGGTGGATTATAGCAGGTCAGAGAACATCAGCAGGTACCTGGAAAGGGCAAACTTGCACAGATTCTTCACCTCGAGACCATCAGGTGTAGATACAAGAAGAGTGTATGAGTTGGCAACCTCCATGCAGAAGGATGGGAAAGCCACATTGACAGCAATAGATGGAGAGAAAGTAGAGGTACAGATCACTCCACAGCTCATTGCAGATGCATTGAAGCTGCACAACAAAGGGAGCTCTGTCAGGGAAAGAAGGGAGGCTATAGAGGTTTATGGGTCCAAGAAACAGAATGCAACTTATGGAGATATAGCAGACCAAAGAGCGGCAACCCTTTGCCGACTGTATAACTAGTTTCTCCATATTTGCAGTAAAAGACCGCAAAAGTATACGACACCACCCCATGCCATTGCAACTACCATCACATGGGCATTGAAGAGCAATATGCCAAAGGAGGTGAATTACGCTCAACACATCCACGAGCAAGTAATTGCTATGCACAACGAGAAGCCAAAGTATATAGGAGGAGCTGAAGTTCTGACAAGAATAGCTTATGAAGCTATTGGAGCCAGAGATCAATGGCCAAAGGTTCCCTCCCAGAATGAGTGGCTTAGAGAAACCGATGAGGAGGAAGAACAGCCTGAAGTATCCAAGAGGGCGTCTACAAGAGCACGCAGGAAACTAGAAATAGTTTCAGAACCTGAAAAGAATGTGGATGAGCCGCTTATGAAGAAAGCAAAGAAGAAGGTTGCTCCCAAGCAAACCAAAAGTCAGAAAGCGGCAAGAATGGAAAGACTGGTGGAGCAGTTTAGAGCGGAAAGAGCTCTAAAGGGGGACTTTGAAGAAAAGTGGGTTCCAGACCCCACTAAAGTCGGAACTAGCTCAGTCAGGCCACATGTTGATCAATATGATCAATATATTAGAGCTTATGAGGAGTCAGAGGCTATACTGGAGCAGCAACCTGTCGAGCCATACACTGAAGAGGAAGTACAGCTTCTAAAAGCTGAGCTGAAAAAGGACGACAAGGGGAAGAAGAAAGTAGATGAGTCTACTGAACCTCAAGAGAAAGACGGGCAAGCAAACAAAGGGAAAGCCAAGATGACTGAGGACAATCAGCCCTCCTTTACTGATATACCAAGCCCGAAGAAGACGGAAATCATTGTGGAAGAGACCACAGTAGAGATGGACACGGCTGGTATGGAAAAGCCGGAGGCCGGGACCAAGGAAAAGGAGATAGATCCAATTCAGCAAAAGAAAAACGATTATGAGGATCTGGTAGCGATAGGGTACACTGAAGAAGAGGCCCTTGAGGCGGTTTATGGGATCACCCTACAAAAAGGAGATGATCGGAGAGGGACAGAGGAAAATACAAAGAGTACAAAAGAAAGTGATGAAAAACTGGACGAGTAGAACGTACTAGAAGAGCCGAAGCCAGTGGAGGTGGTGGCCAAAAAAGCTTTAGAGTTGACAGATGAAGATGAAAAAGACATGCACATGGTGCATGAACTGCTCAGCAAGATCAAAGAAAGATCCAAGGCAAAGGAAGTGGAGATTGAGACAACCAAACAAAGGGAAGCCGAGTTGCAGAGGAAATTAGAGGATGCTATGACTGAATCTGAAAGTCATAAAGCATCACTCTACGACGCGGAAAACGAGAGAGACGGCTTGATACTCCAGCTAGCCGAGGCTTCAAGAGAAGTAATAAGTGCACAGGAAGCAAGGGAGCGGATGGAAGACGACTTGGAGGCGGCTAAAGATGAGCTCATTGAGCTGAGGAAAAGAGTCGAGCTCCAAGAAAGAACAATAACTAGACTCAGGACTACTCCTAGAGCTAGCAGAGCAGGAACCGATCAAGAGGGAGCTCTTGTACCAGCTCTGGAAGACCAGGTCCGAAGCTTACAAAGAGAGCTAAGATTAGAGCAAGTGCAAAGGTTGCACATTGCGGAGGGATCATTGGCAGCAGAGGAGAGGCTCACTTTAGAAAATCAAACACTAAGAACAGAGAATGAGACCCTCCGCAAACAGCTCCAAGATCTACTAGAGCAACAAAGAAGAGAGACAGAGACACCACAAGAAGGATCAGGTGGAGCAGCCATAGAGCTACCAGAAACTGGAGAGGCAACCACAATTGAAGATCCAGCCCCAGTTCAAGAGGTGGCCTCAACTTCAGGAATCTCTGAAGAAGAAGAACAAAGGCTCCATGACCAAATAGAAAAGTCAACAGAGGAGAGTGCCAAGGCAGAAATGGAATGGGAGAGGAGACTCCTAATCTCCATTAGACTTCAGGGATTAGACACAAAAGTGCTCCATGAAGAGTGGATGCAACCCAGCCTGCCTTTCCCTTTGATGAAGTTTGAAATGATAAAAACGAAAAAGAGAATAGAGGAGGAGCAGTATGTCGCTCTTTACGAAGGCGACATCACAAAAGAGGAACAATCAAAGAAGATTGTAGATTCGCAGCCTAGATGGAGGAAAGGTTGGCTGAACAAATACCCAGCCTACCTCATCTACTTGGTAGAGGCACCAAAGGAGATTCGGGAGGATGCAACCTTCTGCGCGGTGCCAAGAGTCAGAAGCTGGAAAGAGCATGGCAGGATTGCAGAAAAGAAGCCAAATTGGCTTAATTACCCCAGGATGCCAGGACCAAAGGAAGGAGAGAGAATAGGTAAAGCCTACATGGTGAAAACCCTAACGGGCACCATCAAGCTCTTTACTGGCTCTCCTGACCTTTCGTGTCAGATGCTCAAGAAAATTTGCAGGACTCTCTTAGCTACGGCGAGAGCAACGGCGAGAGCTACGCACAGATACCAAGAGTGCGCGCTATCGGCTTCTATGTGTGGTAAGTTCCTACGAGCTTCGGTGTGAGTTTTCTTCCAACTCGTGTGTCGGAATGGAGTGTGCAGCATATCTATAGAACCACAACGAGTAGAGCTACACATTGGTACCATCGGGGTCAAGTTTCGATCACCTGTATTTTTCGGCCTATCTTCATACGCGTTTGCCGCACGGAGTGGTTATAGGTTGATTTTGCAGTTCAAGTCTTTAGGGTGTTGTTCTTACCTAGTGTATAGACTTCCCCTTGAGTTTGAGATCGATTCAATGATTCTAGATCCTGTTTCGTATAACATTCGTTCGTAGTACGGATTTCAGTCACTTGCGTATTCTAGAACTTAGATTTGATTTCCTTAGTAGTGATTGTCATTAGAAGGTCGAGTAGGTGATTTGACACCCACCTAGTTGTTTCCATGCGCCTGCGGGTCAAGCTCCGTCCTCGTCTGACAAATTCTGTTGTTGGTTGAGTTCTCGCTATTTAGCTTCCGCTAGCGGCGTAAGCGCCTTAACAAAGCCCATGGAAAACAAGGGTTCCAACGAGCCTAAGGGGAAGGATAATGTCCAAAAGTCTCCTAAGGGAAACTCCAACAAAGCTAAAGAGAAGGGAGTTTACAAAGGTAAAAACAAACTCTCTCCTGAGAGCTTGAGCGTTATCGCAAGGATAACCGGTGTTTCAAGTGCGGAGAACAAGGACATGCGTACCGCGCTTGTCCCCAAGAGAACAACCGCCAAGATCCTCCTAGAGCTACCTTGGTTGAAATCCAAGAAGAGGAGACTCACCAAATTCACCACAAAGGATCTCCTCTATGCCATGCTTGGGGAAAGGTAAGAGAACATGATGCTTTTATTCTCTTTGACCCTGGCTCTACTCACAATTTTATATCTATAGAGTTGGCCACCAAGCTAGGCATACAAGCTTATGAGATGGGAGATGTCCTACCTGGACAGTGCTTTCAAGGGGCAAGAAGCTTCAGTCACTCCCTTAATCGGGAAATTGAGGCTTCATGTCCAAAGCTATGTGGACAAAGAGGACTTCTTTATCTCTCCTCTCAAGCATGAGGATGTAATCCTAGGGGCACCATGGTTTGACCGCCTGGCTGCCAATGTTAAATTCCCTGAAAGGAGAATCTCCTTTAAGTTCAGGGAAAAAGACATGTATATAGATGCTAAGGAAATGGGTAACACTATCCCCATTGTACATACACCAGCTTTCAACAAGTCAATAAAGAGCTCTATTTCCGTGAACATGATTTTTGTTAAAGATTCTCAAAATGAACCTAATGCTTTAGCAAAAGAAAATAAAAGCAACCAAAAGGAATAAGAGTTATCCAATTTTCTCAAGGGGTTTTAAGATGTTTTTATTGACAACATCCCTTGTGAGCTATCTCCTAAACGAGGTAATGATGACCATGCAATTGAACTTCTTCCAGGAAGTTCACCGCCTAACAAACCTCCTTATAGAGTTTCTCAAGCTCAACAAGAGGAGATTATGCGGCAAGTGCATGAGTTAGTTGAGAAGGGCATGGTTAGGCCTAGCTCATCTCCATTTTGCTCACCTGTGCTATTAGTGCAAAAGAAAGACGGCACATATCGTATGTGTGTCGACTATAGAGCACTATCAAGAATAGGTTTCCCGTTCCATGGGTAGAAGACCTATTTGATAAGCTACAAGGATCGACCTACTTCAGTAGGATTGACCTAAAAATTGGCTATCATCAAATAAGGATAGTTGATCAAGACATTGTAAAGACCGCATTTCGCACCACATTTGGTCTTTACGAATACATTGTCATGCCTTTTGGCTTGACCAATGCACCAACCACATTCAACCGCTTGCTGGAGAAGCTGTTCAGGCCTCATCGAACCTTCACTGGAGTGTTCTTTGATGATATTATCATCTACTCTAATTCATTAGACAAACACAAGCAACACCTCCAGGTAATATTTCAAGTTTTAAGAGAGAATAAACTTTATGTTAATCGAAAGAAAAGTGAATTTTTCTTGCAAGAGATTCAATATTTAGGTCACATTATCTCTCAAGATGGCATCCAAATGGATCCATCAAAGTTAGAGGTAATAAAAGGATGGCCTAAACCAAAGAATCTTCATGAACTAAGAAGCTTTATAGGTATGTGTTCATACTATAGACGCTTCATAGAAAAGTTCTCACAAATTGCGGGACCATTACATGACCTAACAAAGAAAAGCTTTAGGTACACATGGTCTGCTAAGGAGAACAATGCTTTCGAAAAGCTTATCTCTCAACTTGTGCTTACACTACCGGATCTCTCAAAACCATTTGAGGTCCAATGTGATGCTTGTGGTGATTGCCTTGGAGCTGTTTTGCTCCAAGAAGGGCACGCCATAGGCTATGAAAGTCGAAGGCTCGACCCTGTTGAGCAAGCTCTAGGCATATATGAAAAGGAACGGATCTTTGCATGGATGGCACAGAGGTTAGACTCCTCAAATATGCTAGTTAAATATTGCTCTGCTGCCTCTTGGACTGCCTCTATGGCCACGGCGCCCATCCGAAACTGAGTGTTGTACAATTGCAAAACCTCCATGCATAGCCTTGCAAAAGGGGATGAGCTTAAGACTTTGGTGATCTTAAGTACTTCATGACGCAGACCAAGCTCTCCGACAAACAAATGAGATGGGCAAATTTCCTTTCACAATTTCATTTTCATATTGCTCACATTGCTGGCAAGCATAATCAAGTAGCTGATGCACTCTCAAGACGACAGAGAGTGAATGCGGTTTCCATAGCAACTCACAATGATCTATCTTCAATGATAGATGAGTATGCTATTGATCCCGATTTTAGAGATGTGTTTCAGCCCTTGCATTAGGGAAGAAAGAAGAACCATTTACTTTACAAGATGGTTATCTTCTCTATGGCAATAGACTATGTGTTACTAACTCACTACGTGAGAAAGTAATGTATGAATCTCATGCTCCACCTTATGCGGGGGGGCATAGAGGGATTCAGTCTACCTTAAAGGGGATTGAAACATATTTCTATTGGCTTACCATGAAAGTGAACATACAAGAGTATGTTTCTAAATGTGTGGTATGCCAAAAGACAAAATTTGATAGAGGGAAGCAACTTGGATTGCTTCAATCCATTGCCAATCCCTAATTCACCATGGGAGAGCATATCCATGGATTTTATCTTTGGATTGCCTAAGTCTATCCATGGGAATATGGGAATATGGATGATAGTAGACAGGTTAGGTAAACAAGCTCATTTTATACCTGTCAAAAAGACTATCAAAGCCCATCAAATGGCAACCCTCTTCATTTCACAAATTTTCAAGTACCATGGCTTGCCAATGTCCATAGTGTTGGATAGAGATCCTAGAATGACCAGTAATTTCTGGAAGGGTCTCTTTGAGAATTTAGGGACAAGGCTAAACTTCTCTTTGGCCTATCATCCACAAACGGATGGCCAAAGTGAAATAGCTAACCTAACAATTCTCGATCTACTAAAAGCCTATGTAACGGAAGTAGATCAAAGATCCCAATGGGAGAAGTACTTACCCTTGGACAAAGAGACACCAATTTCCAATAGAAGAATGTGGAGAGGAACCGCAAATCCATGAATGCCCATCCAATGAAAATGATTTTGTCTTTCCTTCTTCTACGCCTAAGCTTTTGATAGTAACAGCTATGTCGGCTGAGCAAGTCCAAAAGAGGGTCAAAAGGGTGAAGGAAATGGAAAGAGAATCCATGTCACTGGAAGTCTAGGGTTGAAGAGGGTCGAAAGGGTGAAGGCAGTGGCAAGAGAATTTATGTCACTGGATGTCATAAAATCTAATCTCTAACCAACCCAAAATATTTTCTCATATTAAATTGATCATTTAATGTGGGAGAATAAACAAGAACAAGGATTAAGAAATAGACATGTGCTTATAGATCTATCTCAACACGGGGCCAATGGTAAAGAGGCCCAAATGAGAGATGTTCTATCAAAGAGCAAGGCTACCAATGGAGCTTGGAAGACCTTAGGGTTAGCTTCATTAAAGACCTCCAAAGGTTAGTGTTTAAAGTCCTTTGACCTAAGTTAGGGTTGAGATTGAGGTGGGAACCCGACCCAAGCTCGAGGTGCTTGAGGTGCTTGTCATGCTTGAGGTACTTGTCGTGCTTGATTAAGGTGTTTGAGGTGATTGTCCTGCTGGATGATTAAGGTGCTTGAGGTGCTTGTCCTGCTGGATGACTAAGATGCTTGAGGTGCTTTGTTGTGCTTGCTTGAATGCTTGTGGGAACACCCTCAAGCTAGAAGTGCTTTGTCATGCTTGTGTGCACGTATGTCGCACGTGTCAATGCAAGGAACTTGCCGATACAGTGTGTACGAGCCACAAATGGCTCCAAGCACACAACAAGACTAAACTAGTAAGCTCAAAGAAGGCGATGGTGTGTCACTCACTGCTCTACGCTTGCTTTCGTCGAGGATTCCTCACCGTGAAGAAGAAGGAGCCACCGCTTCGCCGCGCTCAACCGCTTCGCCACCGCCGTGCCATCGTCGCAATGCTCGATCGCACTCTCTCTCTCTCTCTCTCTCTCTCTCTCTCTCTCTCTCTCTCACACACACATACACACACACACACAAGGAGATGAAGAAGAAGAAGATGGAGATGGAGCAAGAGCACTCTTCTATTGCACAAATGAGAGAATGAGTGAATTTTAGGTTTACTTGACTTTTATATGAGCTCACCCCATTCACACTTGGGCGCCCATGCTTAGCCAACTAATCCCTTGAATGTTCCAGTTAGAGTGCGCCTCTCATCGGCGATCACTCTTACCCTTTTCCTACTGGACCGACAAGCCCTGTACCCGACTCTACCAAATAAATAATACAATGTCCGCCGTAGGTTACAACGTCCGTCGTAGGTGATAGGGTGTCCGTGAGCCGTGAGGGTTAACATGCCCCCCTTCCTGATGTAGATTCCGTTCTCGGAAGCTATTGAGTTGAAGCTCCTTCGTCGAGGTGGAAGAGCATTTGAGATGAATGTCCTTAGCCTTCTTCAGTCACTGCAAAATCAAACAACATTGGCACAGTAATTGCATTCTCATAAGCGATTAAAAAGCATATGCAGTTTTAGGCAGACAAATTGATTGGTAACAGAATTTTAAACAATTTGTTAGCAATAAACATTAAATTGCAATATAATCAAATGCATAAACAGATGTAAAGGTAAAAAATTAAACAAGTCTGGGGTTGCTAATTTAACGGTCGAAAGGCACTAGAGATCGACTATTAATACCATGGGTAAGCTTCTTAATTTTCTCTGGTCAATTAAGTTGTTTAATCGCGAGAGCCAAGTATTTCATGTTCGAGGGCTGACTAGAGGCTATACCTAGAAAAACTTGTAGTTAAGCTACGATAAAAGGAATTTCTCATGAAATCATCACCTGACTGATTACCTTTTCTTTGACCCCCCAAAGTCTTTTCACAGTGATTCAATTTGGATGTGTGTGCTTATTTTGTATGCCTTGGGTTTTTTGCTTTTCAAGGAAAAGCGCCCACACTGGGAACCTCTAGGGCTCAAGTACCATAGGCGATACATGTGAGTGAAGTACCAAATCAAGCTGAGATTTCTCTTCCAGCTTAAGATTTTACATTGTGGCACTTTGATGTTTTATTTGTTCATTTTCAGCATTTTAATTTTGTAAGTTTGGGGGGTCATATAACACTGTTACACCTCCCCGGGCTCATCACACTAGTAAACTCCCTTTATAATACTTAAGCTAAAGGTCAATAGGGACTAAGCCCACTAGAAAGCCCTAGTACATTTCACACAATTCTGCCTAAATCGGATTAAGAACCTAAGTAACCATTGATTATTAGGAAGGCATTCCCCATGGTATTAAGAGAAGATCTCTAACACCTAGCTTGGTCAAACTAGCTTAGTCTGATTGCTTGATTTTTAGACCTAGACAAGTGATTATGACAAAAAGTTCATTGAATTTAATGTTTGGTACTAATCAAATGCGTTGAATATTATGCTACCAATCACAATTAAAGCATACAAACATAGATACAGAAAAGATAAGGGGCGATGCTAATGGACAAGAAACACCTGTTTGTTTGATGATCGCGCTCGATTTGAAAAGTGGATGAGAGAAGGATTCCATGAAGGTCCAAATCCTAACCACAGCAACACGCTCCTGTAAACACGAGGAAACACAAAGAATACCTCTAGGAGGCACATCACTGGGAATAAGAACTTTGCTAATCACTAAACTCTAAAACAGAAACAATCCTATCGTACTAATCCTACCTACCCTCCATCACTTGAGGGATGAGGATCAAAGGTGTTTGATGACATAGGTTTCTGTTCCAGTGTACCGGATGCGAATGTGTAGGTCTGAGTCAATGTTTTGACTTTTATTGTGCATACTCGTTTGCTAATTGCTCTTGCTCTTTTTTTTTTTTTGTGAGTATAAGGCTATATATATACATTCCCTAAGATTGGGAGATTGACAGGTCAGGGAGAAAGGTTAAGAGGGAGGCAAGTGAATGATGGATGTCAACAAACACTCCCCCCTTCCTTGGGTAGATCATACCGTTTGAAATGATGTCATCACCCTGTTAAGTATGGAGCCTGATTTACCCTTGTAATTTTCTGTGGTAAAAGCGCACATTTGTAAGGCCCCCATTATGAGGAGAAGCCATCGTGCGTGAAGGAAAATCACTCATCGGAAACCAAAATTTTCACGGACAAGAATCAGGGGCAAGTTTAAAGGCCTCGGGGGCGGAGGCCCCTAGACTTTTTTTTCGCCGGAATATTCTTTTTCGCCTGAATATTATGGCCGGATGACAGCCGGAAAGTGGTTGAAAAACAACCGGTTGATTGGCTGGTGGCCGGTAGTCAATGGCCGAGGGCCGGTGGTCGGAAGTCAATGGCCGGTGGCCGAATTCAAAAGCGGACTTGTCTTCTCAAGGGCGGCCACACATGGGCGGATTGGAGGGTCCGATTTGGACTTATTCGCACAAGGGAGGCTACACATGGCTGTCTCTCATAAGAGAGGGCAGCCCTTTTGGCCTATAAAAGGAGGCCATTTTTACACACATTTCATAGTGTGAAGTTGATGCAACAAGGTGAGTGTGAGGTGGTGAGAGTGAAGCAAGGCGAGAGCTCCATTAAGGGTATAATCCCTTTGTAAACTACTTCTTGTTTTAAAGTACTAAAGCCATTGAGTGGCTGCTTTCCCGTGGACGTAGCCTACATTGGGTGAACCACGTATATCGTGTGTACTCTCTCTCTCTCTCTCTACTCTATAATCTCGTGTATATAAATCTGTCTCTCTCCATTAAGTAATCTACTCAATTATCTATTTAGCTACGTTTTATTTCCTAACAACTGGTATCAGAGCAAGGTTTGCTCGTAGCTAAATTATCTCAAGGAAAGGATTCCTTGAATTGAGTGGGAGTTATGGCGGAGGAAGGGAAGCTCAAGATTGAGAAGTTCAATGGCAAAAACTACCAACATTGGAAGATGCAGATTGAAGACTATCTCTACCAGAAGGACCTCTATTTGCCACTAGGCCGTCTTGCGAAGAAGCCCGCAACAATGGCAGATGAAGCATGGATTGTCCTTGATCGAAAGGCACTGGGAACAATCCGGTTAAGCTTGGCGTCAATGGTGGCCTTCAATGTTTCGGAGATGAAGACCACGGAGGACTTGATGAAGTCACTTGACGACTTCTACGAGAAACCATTGGCATCCAATAAGGTATTTCTTATGAAGCGCTTGTTCAATCTAAAGATGGCAGAGAATGGTTCAGTTGCAGAACACCTAAATGACTTTAACACAAACATAAGTCAACTTCGATCAGTGAAAATCAATTTCGATGATGAAGTGCGAGCTCTCCTTATACTATCATCTCTACCGGATAGTTGGGACAGCCTTGTGATGGCTGTAAGTAATTCTATCTTTGGCACAAATACTCTTAAGTTTGATGATGTTGTGGGTGTTCTCCTAAGCGAGGAAATGCGAAGGAGAAGCACAGGAGAATCATCAAGTGTTGCACTATCAGTGGAAACAAGAGGAAGGCTTAAGGAGAGGTTCAAAAACCAAAAGGGTCGTGATCGCTCAAGGTGGAGCAAGTCACGCACAAAGTCAGTTCTTGAATGTTGGAACTGCGGCAAGAAGGGCCACGTCAAGAAAGATTGCTGGTCCAAGAAGAAGAAGGAGACAGAGTCTCAAGACAACAAGCCAACATCGGAGGCCAATGTGGCAGGTAAAGTAGAGCAAGATGCTCTAATTCTCTCATTAGACAATGTGTCTAATTCCTGGATAGTAGATTCCGGGGCTTCATTCCATGCGACACCACACAAGCACCATTTCCATGACTACACCAAAGGTAATTTTGGGTATGTATACTTGGGAGATGATGAAGCTTGTGAGATTGTCGGCAAAGGTACAGTTTCTGTCAAAACTGCTAACGGAAATGAATGGAAGCTTAAAGATGTTAGGCATGTTCCTTCTCTTCGCAAAAATTTGATCTCTACAGGACAATTGGACGATGAAGGTCACAACATTGCATTCGGAAACAAACGGTGGAAGATCTCAAAGGGATCTTTGGTGGTTGCCAAGGGTGAAAAAGTCGGTACACTTTACTTGTGTATTGTTAGCACGCAACCTTCAGCTTGTGCAGCAACTACAGAAGTTGAGAGTGCGGTGTGGCACTACCGACTTGGGCATATGAGTGCCAAAGGAATGCAAATCCTTCAAACAAAGAAGCTTCTACCAGGTTTGAAAGAAGTGGACTTAGAGTTCTATGAAGATTGTGTTTATGGTAAACAAAAGAGGGTAAAATTTCAAAAATCAGGAAATGAAAGAAAAAATAAAAAACTTGAGTTGGTTCATTCTGATGTTTGGGGTCCTGCAAGTACACCATCACTTGGTGGCTCATTGTACTATGTAACATTCATAGACGATGCGACTAGAAAACCATGGGTTTATGTTATGAAGAATAAATCCGATGTATTTTCCATATTTCAAAGGTGGAAAGCCTTTGTGGAGAATGAAACAGGTACCAAGGTTAAATGCCTTAGATCCGACAATGGAGGCGAATATTGCAGCCAAGCTTTTGAAAGCTTTTGTGCTAGCAATGGCATTCGGAGGCAAAGGACAACCCCAAGGACACCTCAACAAAATGGGATTTCAGAAAGGATGAACAGGACAATCATGGAACGAGCACGAAGCATGCGGCTACATGCAGGCCTACCGCTTGAGCTTTGGGCGGAAGCTCTAAGTACGTCTGTGTACTTAATCAATCGGTCACCCTCAACGGCATTGGATGGGGGAGTTCCAGAAGAGGCATGAACAGGTAAACCGGTGAATTATGCATTTCTCAAAGTGTTTGGGTGTGAGGCTTTCATGCACATAGATAGAAGCCTAAGATCAAAGTTAGATGCAAAGTCCAAAAAGTGTTTCTTCATTGGCTATGGAGAAGGAGACTTTGGGTATCGCCTATGGACTCCTGAAGATGGTAAAATCTTAAGGAGTAGGGATGTAATTTTTAACGAACAAAATATGTACAAAGATTACTTGGAAAGAAAACAAACAAAAGAAACAGGTGATGAGTACATGGAGCTTGAGGACGGTGAAGACTCAAGGACTGCAAACGGTGACAATGTGCAACAACGTCAATCAAATGAGGAGCCTCAACCTATTCCCCGAAGATCTACAAGAGCAAGTAGACCTCCAGAAAGGTTTGTTCCTTCCTTCAACCATCTCTTGATCTCAGATTCTGGAGAGCCGGAATCATATGAACAATCTATGCAACATGAATCCAAAGAAGAATGGACGAAGAGCACGCAAGTGGAGATAGACTCACTACATCGCAACCAAACATGGGAGTTGGTTGAGTTGCCTAAAGATAAGCGGGCACTTCAAAACAAATGGGTGTACAAGCTAAAGGAAGAAGAAGGTGGGAAGAAAAGGTACAAGTCTAGGCTTGTGGTAAAAGGTTTTTCTCAAAAGAAAGGTATTGACTTCAATGAAATATTCTCTCCTGTTGTAAAAATGAACTCAATTAGGCTTGTCTTAAGCCTTGTGGCTGCTCATGATCTAAATCTTGAGCAAATGGATGTAAATACGGCATTCCCTCACGGTGACTTAGAGGAGGAAATCTACATGCTTCAACCAAAGGGGTATGAAGTAAAAGGTAAGGAGGAAATGGTTTGCAGATTAAAGAAGAGCTTGTATGGTTTAAAGCAAGCATCAAGACAATGGTACTTGAAGTTTGATCGATGGATGTTGGATCATGGATTCACAAGATGCAACTCGGATCACTGCGTCTACACGGAGAATTTGGGAGATGGGAAATTCATCCTCCTAATGTTGTATGTTGATGACATGTTGATTGCAAGTGCTAATATGCATTACATCAAAGACCTAAAAGAGGAGCTGTCCAAATCTTTTTCAATGAAAGATTTAGGTGCTGCAAAGAGGATACTTGGTATGAAAATATCAAGGGACAGGACGAAGAAGACAATAAAGCTATCTCAAGAAGATTACATCAAGAAGGTACTAGAAATGTTTGCAATGCAAAATGCAAAACCAGTTTCTACACCTTTGGCTGGTCATTTTAAACTAACGAAGGATATGTGTCCAAAGACACAAGAGGAGATAGCCTATATGTCTAAAGTTCCATATGCTGCAGCGGTAGGTTCTCTAATGTATGCTATGGTCTGGACAAGGCCAGACATTGCACATGCAGTGGGAGTTGTGAGTAGGTTCATGGACAACCCAGATAAAGAGCATTGGCAAGCTGTGAAGTGGATACTTAGGTATCTAAAAGGGACAACAACAAATGCTTTGTATTTTGGAGGAACCGATATTTTTCTAGAAGGGTATGCTGATGCAGATATGGCAGGTGACAAAGATACTCGAAGGAGCACTACTGGCTATGTGTTCACGGTTGGAGGCACAACAGTAAGCTGGGCTTCAAAGCTGCAGAAAGTGGTTTCACTTTCTACCATGGAAGCAGAGTATGTAGCAATGACGGAGGCAAGCAAAGAAATTCTCTGGCTTCACAGATTCTTAGAAGATCTTGGATTCAAACAAAACAATTGTGTCTTGTACAGTGATAGCCAAAGTGCTATCCATCTTGCGAAGAACTCAGCCTTTCATTCAAGGACAAAGCACATTGAGGTGAGATATCACTTCATACGCACTCTTTTGGAAGAGGGACAACTAAAGCTAGGAAAGGTGCATACAAGTGAAAATCCTGCAGACATGTTTACAAAGGTGGTCAACAAGGAGAAGTTGAGCTTTTGCTCATCTTCAATCGGCATTCAAGGATAAGAAGCCAGAATGAAAAGCAGTCACAGGTTTGGTTTGGAGATCAGTCTCCAAGTGGGAGATTGTTAAGTATGGAGCCTGATTTACCCTTGTAATTTTCTGTGGTAAAAGTGCACATTTGTAAGGCCCCCATTATGAGGAGAAGCCATCGTGCGTGAAGGAAAATCACTCACCGGAAACCAAAATTTTCACGGACAAGAACCAGGGGCAACTTGAAAGGCCTCGGGGGCGGAGGCCCCCTGAGACTTTTTTTTTCGCCGGAATATTATGGCCGGACGACGGCCGAAAAGTGGTCGGAAAACAACCGATCGGTTGGCCGATGGCTGGTAGTCAATGGCCGATGGCCGGTGGTCGGAAGTCAATGGCCGGTGGCCGGTGGTCGGAAGTCAATGGCCGGTGGCTGGTGGCCGAATTCAAAAGCGGACTTGTCTTCTCAAGGGCGGCCACACATGGGCGGATTGGAGGGTCCGATTTGGACTTATTCGCACAAGGGAGGCTACACATGGCTGTCTCTCATAAGAGAGGGCAGCCCTTTTGGCCTATAAAAGGAGGCCATTTCTACACACATTTCATAGTGTGAAGTTGATGCAACAAGGTGTGTGAGGTGGTGAGAGTGAAGCAAGGCGAGAGCTCCATTAAGGGTATAATCCCTTTGTAAACTACTTCTTGTTTTGAAGTACTAAAGCCATTGAGTGGCTGCTTTCCCGTGGACGTAAGCCCACATTGGGTGAACCACGTATATCGTGTGTACTCTCTCTCTCTCTCTCTACTCTATAATCTCGTGTATATAAATCTGTCTCTCTCCATTAAGTAATCTACTCAATTATCTATTTAGCTACATCTTATTTCCTAACACACCCTTTGAAACCAGTCGTTCCAAGTTGTTATAGGTGAAGGTTTTAACCAATAGTTTTTGACCGCTCTATGCGTTTCATCTAGTTGCAAGGGTGTAAGGTACTCTCCCATGATTTTATTTGCAACATCGTTGTAGGTGGTGAACTTACAACGGGATGTGTAAAATCTTTCTTGCTTGTATGGATATGTACAATGGTAGGTGGAGGTTGTGTCGAAGCTTCTATTTCCGTATAGGAACTACATGAAGAGCAAGAAGCTTCTATTTCCGTATAGGAACTACATGAAGAGCAAGAAGCTTCATTTGCTTTCCCTGTTCCTGAGCTAGGTGGAACAAATCGTTCTTTCTTCGGTACCCAAACTAGCTCTAGAGCGGGTGTGTCGCATTCCGTGATTTCTTCCTTTCCACGATTTTCAAATTGTTTTGGAGCCACAAGAGTGAGCTCACATGGGCCCGGTGACAAGTAAGAGGACAATTTACGTTTTGGCACCCAAATTTGATCATTTCCTTCATAGTAGCCTTGGGCTTCCAATAGTTTTTTAGGAATCCAATGCAACATTTCTTTACATTTCTTGGGGCGAATGGGACGTCTCTTACCAGGCTCCTGTCTTTTAGCATTGGCTATGGTTGCTAAAGAAGCTTTAGGGATCCACTTGTATGTTTTCTTTGTTATATTGGGATGGGTCTTGTGTGTTTCAAGCTTTATTTCAGCTACATCAGTTGAAGCTCTAGAGACTTGGGCTATGGGGACATATGGTTCAACCTCTTGGACATGCAATGTTTTGGGTTTTATTTCCTTAAGAGGCAATATCTCAGGGACTATGGCTTGCATGGCATGGCTAAGAGTTGGTTTCTGTGTTGTGACATCCCCTGTCCCCCAATCAATAGTGCATTTGGTGGCTATCATCCACGTGCGTCCTAGGTTTATATTACCCTCCATAGTTCCAACAGGCATGACCAAAAAGTCTTGAGCTACAACCCCATTGTCATAAGTGACAGAAGTGTGCCAGATTCCAAAATTACAGTTTTTTTCTTGTTGACACCCTTGACTTGGATAATACTCTCAAATAGAGGTGGCTTCCCTAACTGACACCACACCCCATATGATAGCAGATTATATTTAGCACCCATGTCCAATAAGGCGTTATATAGCACTTTTCCATAGGTGCTGTTTAGCTCAATAGGGTATCGTAGAGGTGTGTCAGAGTCCAACCAATCCTCGTCGATTTCAACGTGGAATGCATGTGTGACTCCAAGGTTAGCCTCTCGTTTTCGTCTTATACGTTGTTGTCGCTCCTTAGCCTCAGCTTGAGCTTGTATCTTCTTCAATTCTATTTGTGCCTTGGCTGCCTTTTTTGTATGGATGACACGCAACTCCTCTTGGCTTAAAGGATCATAGTATCTTTTAAATTTGCTCCCATTGAGGAATCCAATGGTTTCAACTCCATCAAGAGTCTCCACACGAATGGTTCCTTGTGGGGTGATCTCACATACTCTATATGGTCCTTTTCCCGCATATTTCAACTTTTTCTTTTCGTTACGCACTCCATACATAAGGACTTTATCACTAACATTGATATCTTTGTTCTTTAGATGACGGTCAAACCAGTTCTTCCTCCTATCTTTCTCCACAAGTGCATTTTACACAGCTAATTGCCTCTCTTCATCTAGCCTTTCAAGGATATATAATTGCTCAACTAAGGGGTTACCATCCCAACCTTCTTGAGAAGCTCCTCGAAGACTAGGAACGACAAACTCCCATGGCATAACCGCTTCTTGGCCATACACCATCTTGAATGGTGTGCAGTTAATGGCAACTTTATACGCAGTACGATAAGCCCATAGAGCTGATGTAAGCTTTAAATCCCAATCTGTGCGATGAGGGGAATAATGTTTTGGTTAAGATAGAGATTAAGGTCTTATTGGTGCTCTCAGCTTGGCCATTTGCTTGTGGATAATAAGGTGTGGATTTGTGGTGAGCTATCATAAAGTTGGTAGTGAGTTCTTTTATTACTACATTTATAAAATGAGTACCATTGTCACTCACAATCTCAAAGGGACAACCAAATCTTGTAATAATGTTCTCAAAGAGAAACTTGGCAGTTGACCTTGCATCGGCCTTACGTGTCGCCCTGGCTTCCGCCCACTTTGTCACATAGTCAGTGGCAATGATAATATATCGAGATTGAGTGCTACGAGCTGCCGGACTAATTGGGACTACAAAGTCCAAACTTCATTTTTCAAATGGTTGAGTCACTTTAACAGGATGTAAGGACATCCTATCCTTTTGTTGTGTGATCTTGTAACGTTGGCATTCATCACATCCTTTTACAAAAAGTGATGCATCCTTAAATAAGGTTGGCCACCAATAGCCTGATTGCAACACCTTTCTAGCTGTTAGTTCCCCTAAGAAATGTCCTCCGAATATACCCATGTGGGCTTCTTGCAGTATGTATAAATACTCATCCTCATGGGCACAACCTCTAAGAATATCATCCTTCCCTAGCCTGTAGAGAGTTTCCCGCAATGAGAGAGTAAGGTTCACATTCTTTTAACAGTTTTCGAGCTCTGTCTTTACGAAGCTCTTTGGGTGGAAAACCATTAACTAGAAAGTTCACAATCTTCTCACTCCATTCAGGTATGGTTTCGACTAGGAATAGAGAAGTATCAGGCAATTCATCATCGACTCCAGTAGGGGCTTCACCATTGGGTATGCAAGACAAATGATCAGCCATGACATGTCTTTTACCAGGTGTCACCACAACGGTAAAATCAAACTCAAGGAGAATTAACAACCATCGTGTAATTCTTCCCGTGGAACAAGGTTTATTTACTAGATACAACAATGAAAGGTAGCAGGGGCATTGGTTAAACCAAAAGCCATAACACGAAATGCGAACACTCCAAATTCGGTTATAAAGGCTGTTTTAGCTTGGTCCTCCAGCGCAATTGTGATTTGATTGTAGCCAGAGTACCCATCTAAAAAGCTACAAGTTTCCTTCCCTACAACTCTTTCAATCACGTGTTCTGAATATGGCAAGGGGTAATGGTCCCTCCTAGTGGCGGCATTGACCTTCTTGAGATCCACGCACACTCTGAGTTTCCCATTCTCTTTTGGAACAATCACTATTGGTGACACCCATTCTGAGTGCTCAATAGGGTATATGAATCCGCATTCCACAAGCTTTTCAATCTCTTCTTGAATGATTTTTTCATATTTAGGATTCATTGGGTAGGGTCGTTGCTGAACTGGTTTAGCTATGCTATTCATATGGATTGTGTGTTGCACCACGGAAGGTGGAACACCTTTCATATCATGATAAGTCCATGCAAATATATCCCTGAATTCCTTGAGAAGTTCTTTAAGTACACACTCCTCAGTCTCGGTCAGATCTTGGGCAATGAAAACAGGTTTAGACTCTTCTCCTGGGTCTGCTAACTCTATTTCCTTAACTATCGCTGGACCATCATAGACTCCATTGCTCCCATCGATAGGTTTTCTTTGAGCCTTTGTATACAAAACCTTACGTTCCTCTGTGGTATAGGATTTGAAATGTTCAGGTGGTGTAAGTCTGTGGGGTCCTGTTGTTCTGTGGACTGTGATTTAACTTCTGATTCCTTTTGTTGTTGAGCTAACTCTCGATTTTGTCGTCTCCTTATGGTACGGCTCAACTTTGGCTTCTTTGTAGCCTCTAGTTGTGCGATGTCAATGGGTTGTGGACTACACCACATAACACTTTGAAGGTATTCACCCTAGTTATCTACCAACTTTCGATGAGCATCACATGCCCCTATATAATTAAGCCATTTTGCGGTAGATTTCTTTTCATTTATTCTAGCACGCATATTTGCTCGATATCGTCGCCTCTTATATCTCTTACTCTTCTTGTTTAATTCTCGATTACGGTCGATTTGTAGTGGAGACTCACTAGATGAATCACTACTTGTGTCTTCTGCTCCCTTGGATAGATTATCGTCTACGTTACCACCGGGCCCTGAATGGTTTGTCCCCACATTTGCACTAAGATTTAGCTCAGATTCTGGGTCCTCAGAGTCAATTTCAACTGATGATTCTGACCCCAAATCGTGTGGGCTATAGTCTTGTGAGGCGCTACTAGTTTCAATGCCAGTCAAACTTTCATCTTGTAGATCATCAGAAGCTATATGCATTGCTTCTAGCATGTTTAAGGGTACAAGTGGTGGTATTTCATCCCCCTCAAGTGTTACCCAGGTCGTCCCCCTATTTCCCCAAGTGTCTATGGTTGCTACTAGGTGGACCCAATCCACATTGTCCGACTCAGTCATCCCAGGTAGTACATCCATATAAGGAGAATCTTCCCCAACATCAGTGTCCGCTTTACACGTATAACAATACTGCAATGGGGCCGAGTGAATTGTGGTGTCAGATCTATGATCAATTATAAACCTATTTCCTAAAGGATGTGCGCGACCCGTCACAAGATCCACTCGAATGAAAGAATCTTGGAACTGCAGGTAGACATGGTTTTTAGACCAGTCATGCACCATTTTTGCTTCCCTCATGAAAGGACGTCCTAAGATCATCTCCGATGCCATAGTGTGTTTGGAGAAATCCATAACAATGAAGGTAACTCTTATTTTATGTCCAAAGACCTTGATCTTAAGATCTTCTAGCATCCCAATAGGTTTAACAATAGACCCATTGGCCATCTTCACTACTATGGTTGTGGTCACAAGATGAGGTCTTTCCATAGTTTCCCAGCAATTTTTAGTCACAATGCTAACCCAAGCGCCACCATCAAGGATTCCCTTCACAGTTAATCCCTTAGTAGTGATTGGTATGGTCGCATTGGATTCATCACCCTCAAAGTATTGTCCCAACTTGTTAACAGGTATTTCTATAACAAGGTTCTCATCTAGGTTGGGTTGTGGATCTAAGTGTTCCTCCTCTATTGGTATCTTCCTAGCTCCATCCATCTGTGCAAATTGTGGTAGCCCAAACTTTAGTTCTCCATTGAGGAAGGCTCGAAGAGCTGACACTAGCTCAGGGTCTTTATATAGTTTGGACATGATGGTGGTTCTAACTTCTGAAGACATGAAATCCATCAATTTGGCAATGTTTAACGGCACCTTTTGGCCTTGAGTCCCTTGAAGTGGGGAAGATGGGATCTCCATTTCTTCGATAGGATCAGGTAGTCCCTTTGTAAACATTCCTTCCATCAAGAAGTGAGTACGCCCACTTTCCCATGACTTTAAGTCACTTTCTTCTTGGATGACACTAGGTATGTCCAAGGGTCTATGGACTTGGTGAGGTTGTTGTTGCGTAGGGAAAACGGTGTCTGTAATCTGGATCTTCCTAGGTGCTGGTTCTAGATCCCTTTGGGTATCTTCTACCAAACTCCTTAATTGCTTGACTTGCTCAATCTCCTCTGTAGGGTTTGGATAAGTTCCTATCTTCTTCTTGGATCCTGGCCATTGTGGCTCATGAAGATCTTCGTTGTTGGTTTCTATCTTAGAGGTCGTTTTGGTCTCCACGGTTTCACCTGAATCACAATCTTCTTCAGCGTCGTTCATATATACGGGGTCATCACCAGTCCCTATGTTGGTCTTTGAACTGGGGTCTGACTTCGTTGCTTTTTGCGATCTCTTCCTTCGTGTTTTCTTCTTTTTCTGAGATTGGGCACTTGATGTCGTGTCTCTTTCCTCAAGAATATAATTTTATTTTTGGAGCATCGATCGTGTGAGTACGTTTACTGGTACCAAGGGTGTACTTGGTGATGGCTCCTCGGTAACTTCAATCAAGTTTAATGGCGTGATCTTCGGTGCATTTGGATTATTTGGACATTGGGCAATCAAATGATCTATGCCACATCGATTACACATGAGTATCAGCATTGTAAACGTGCTTGCTTGATTGGTTTGCATTAGTGTGGCGTTCTTTTGTAGCCTAATAGGACACTCGGCTACACGATGTGGACCTCCACACTCATAGCATTGAAGAGGTGGTCTCTTAGCAGTGTAATTGATATTTTGGCCTCTTGCCGCAAGAGCAGCTACTTGATATACAGGTTTGACTTGTCCCCAATAGTCCTCCATGTAGTATTGTGGAATTTCTTCAAGCACATCCATCCCATAGGCGATATTAGGATCTATATCTTCCTCACAGCCTTCCAAACAAGAAATAGATGACTCACAACCCACTTGATTCACAGAAGTGATTCTTGGATGTGGTGGTTGCGGTCCTAGCACTGGAGGTGGTAAGGGTGTTGTTTGAACAACATTTTGGGCCCTAGGGACCATGTGTTGTGCTGTTTGTTCAAGAGGTGAGGCCGGCATCAATGCAGGCACTCGAGGTGTGTCTGTCGATGCTAAGGTTGGTCTATTGGCCATCGCACACTGAAATACTATGCAATCCTTAGCTTGATGACCATACCTTCCACATGCATTGCAGTTCCCATTGAATTTTACTCTAAAAGTAGGGCATTCACTGGTACTATACGGTCCATAGCATACTGAGCACCATTGCTGCTCCCTTCTTGGATACATATGATTGTTCTGCGGAGCACGATTGTCTCTAAGACTCTCTTGAATCCCCTTGGTGAGATCTGCTAAAGTCATCTCAGATATCTTTGGCTCCTTAGCAATAGGCTTTAGGGTCATTGGCTGATGCCCTAATGCTTGTGAGCTAATAGATTTAGACTCAACAGACACTCTTTCTCCTTGAATCATTAAATTATCCTCCAATTGGATCGCATTGGTGGTGACTGCTTCCCAAGTGGTGATACCTCTAATGACTAGGCCATTGTAGATATCCTCATGTCGTAACCCCCTAATGAATCTATCAAGCAATTGGTTATTGTTGAAGCTCTCATTTGGATTACAACGAGAATTCAAATGCTTCAAGCGACTAATAAAGTCTCTCACCGACTCTCCTTCCTCTCGTTGGGCTTTCTGGAGCTGAGAGGCTACACCCCAAAGCACTCCCTCTCGTATGTATTCTTTCAAGAACAGTCTCCTAAAAGTAGGGTAAATTGTTTTTTCTTCCACCCTTAGGGTTCTATACCAATCCCCAGCCTTTCCACTTAAGGTTAGGCTTAAAGCATTGCTCTTATGTAGGTCATTGTGTTCTCCTAGAGAATTGCATATTTGTTCAAACACTTCGATATGCTTTCTCACATCCCCGTCTCCACTAAATTTTTGTGTGAGCTTGGCTATTTGTACTGCCTTATTTCTAGGCTCTCTATCAGGCGTGTTACGCATATTCTCAGCAATAGATCGACCAATAGCTTGAGCAAATGTTGCCAAGTCACCTAAGTGAGCAGGCACCGTGGGTGGAGGTGCTCCAGAGACTACATGTGGAGTAGGTACTGGCATTGGGCTTGGCGCATAGGAAGCCCTTGGGTTCCACGTTGGGTACGATGTTGTGCCATGTGGTGGTCCATAGTTCATATGGGTGGCCCTAGGCATAGTAGACGTCGAATGTGACATGCTAATGCTAGCCGGTATAGTCCCATGGAAATAAGAACTTGTGCATTGTGGTTGTGGAGAATAGGTAGTTGAAACAATGGGAGGGGTAGGGACTATATGAGTGTGATGACCCATATGTGAATACGACTGGTACACACTTGTAGATACTGTTGTTGCAGGCATTGAGCTACCATGTAGTGGTGCTTTACTAACAAATGAGGTCCATGGCGTGTTTCTCGGCATACCCATCATTGGGGTAGGCATGGTAGCCGTGGTGTCATCAAGGGAAAGATGAGCTAGACTTGGAAAGGTGAAGCTATCACTTGTGGGCTCAGATTGCACTGAGACCCTTGGAGAAACAACATATGGGGGATCCATAGGACTTACCGAGGGAGTCTCCATTTGAGATAAGGTCGGTTGTTTAGCCTTCCCTGTATCCAAGAATCTCATGAGACCCGTTGAAGGCATGTTGATCCCCTTGTTCTGTCTCTCTAACTCAATGACCCTATGGATGACCTCACAAGCTCTTTGTTGTTGATCCTCTACACTAGTAGCACCCATTGTGGATTGTAGGACATCTAACCAACCCACATGATAGGTGTGACCTGTGTATAGGTCGGTCAGAGTCTCTGTTTGTAATTCGTACTCCCAGTTCTCATTTAAGAACACTCCATCTAGGATTGAGGTGCTAGGGGTGTCCTTTGAGCTAGATGCAATGTTGCTTTCTAGGGGTTGGCCCTTAGCGGTTGCTAAATCAGGAGTACTTGATTGCTCTCTTAGCAAGGATATTGACATAGGAGCTTTCGCTTTTAGCTCTCTTCATTGCTCCGCCTTGCGTAAGCTCTCGACTTCCTTTTCCCTCGCTGCAAGGATATATCACTCAACCTCTTGCACTCCGGCAAGGCTTCTACCATCGGGTAATATGACCTCAGAGGGAAATAACTTTGAAGAGTCAGGAGGTTCAGTGAATGAAGTATTCACGTGCACATTCTCTAACGGTATAGGGTCTACGTTTGTCACGAATGGAGAATTTACTTCCCCACCCCCCTCATTTACATCATTAGCTCCATGTTCGGAGCGAGTGGCTCTACTAAAGGTTTCCTTTAGGTGGCTAAGTACGCTCGGCCCAGACCGCGGGCCCATGGCATGCATGTCTTGGCTTGATCTATTGGGATTAGGCATTGGGAAACCCTCCATGATGTCGTAGTTAGAGGAAGAGTCACTAGCCGCTAGGTTCGGGTCTTGGTTTGTACTACCTTGGGTCCCGGCCGAGGGCCCGGAACCTAAACTAGGTGGATATTGAGAACTCGCGTAAGTCGAAATTCTCTCTAGATGCTCCGTGTCTAGCACACGACCAGAGCGCAGATGCATGTGCCTTTGGCACCCTACAAACATCGGCGAATAACCTCGAAGGTTAACCGCTTACCTTTTTTAAGCTTCCGTTTTCACTCGTGTTTTTTACGTTAGAGGGTCGCTGTGTGCTTTACAGCACAATTTTCGGGCACCTGAAGTTCCGTTGGTCCTCAAAAAATCAATTTTTAGGTACGTGTGAAGCTAAAATTCATTTTTTTTTATAAAAGGCGACTGAGGCCTAGGCCTGAGCGTGAGCTTGGACTTGGTCTGGGAGATATTCCCGATCTCAGTCCTACCTTTAATTTTTTTTAAAAATATTTAAAAAAAAAAAAGAAAAAAGAAAAAAAAAGATAAGGTCACTGCGGATTGCGCGAGAGCATACACACACTCTATCTACCTACTTCTAACTAATACACCTACTGTTACACACTAACACACTCTATTAACTCTCACAGATCTACTTCCTACTTACTATACACAGAAAACTAACTACCTTAATACACAGAGAATAAACACAGTACCTTTGAAAACTCCATTAACAAAAAAAACTAACAACCTTAATACACAGAGAATAAACACAGTACCTTTGAAAACTCCATTAACAAAAAACACACACAGTATAACACCAAATCCATCTTCTCAACACACACACCCTCGTTCCTTACCTTTCCTACAATAGAAATTGCACCACGGAGAAGCACAGAGTGCCAAAAATGTGCGCGTATGTCGCACGTGTCAATGCAAGGAACTTGCCGATACACCGTGTGAAAGCCACAAATGGCTCCAAGCACACAACAAGCCTAAACTAGTGAGCTCAAAGAAGGCGATGGTGTATCACTCACCACTCTACGCTTGCTTTCGTGGAGGATTCCTCGCCGCGAAGAAGAAGGAGCCGCCGCTTTGCCGTGCTCAACCGCTTCGCCGTCGTCGTGCCGTCGTCGCAATGCTCGATCGCACACTCTCTCTCTCTCTCTCACGCATACACACACACACACACAAGGAGATGAAGAAGAAGAAGATGGAGATGGAGCAAGAGCACTCTTCTATTGCACAAATGAGAGAATGAGTGAATTTTAGGTTTAGTTGACTTTTATATGAGCTCGCCCCATTCACACTTGGGCGCACATGCTTAGCCAACTAATCCCTTGAATGTTCCAGTTAGAGTGCGCCTCTCATCGGCGATCACTCTTACCCTTTTCCTATTGGACCGACAAGGCCGATACCTGACTCTACCAAATAAATAATAGAATGTCCGCCGTAGGTTACAACGTCCGTCGTAGGTGATAGGGTGTCCGTGAGCCGTGAGGGTTAATATCTTGATAAGTAATTTGATTGAGCACCAAAAGTCAAAGTGTCATAATAATCAATATCTAATTCTCATAAATGATTTTCTCATGTTAAACTGATCATTTAATATGGGGAAGTGCTAGGGGAGAAAAAGCTAGAATATTGGTTAAGCTAGCAGACCGGCCATAGTAGGGATCCAAAGGATGGAAAATAGGGATCCAAAGGGGGGGGCCATCTGCAAAAGAGCCATGTGCAACAATGGGCTAAAAAGACCCTAAGGTTCAGCCCATTAAGACTTCCAAAATGCTAAGGTTCCAAAATTCAAAGGTTGTGTCCAAAGGTCAACCATGGGGGGAATTGGATGCTTTGTGTGTGTCCGAAAAGTCTTTTCAAATCCCTACATAGGAGGGGGCGAGCCTAGCTTGTAGGGGATGAGAGAGAAAGTCACACACACACACACACAAGCTCCCTTTACACAAAGCGAATGAGGGACACATGGCAGCTCTCTAGGCCAGATGCCCACAAGGTGTACCCAATTCCTATTGGATGGCCTTGGAGGTGGACCAATGAGAATTAGGCTAGAGTAAATCTAGTTTAATTAATTTAAAAACACTTAATAAAAGAACCAATGAGAATTAAGTCCTCTAGAAGACTATTGGACAGTCTCCCAAGGGGTTCAATGAGCATTCAACAGCCCAATGGCTTGCCTGATTCCTATTGGCCAGGAGGCAAAGGGGTCCAATGAGAGTTTAGTTGAATTATTAAATTACCTAAAGCTCTCACAAAAGGGGAAAGGGGGACACATGTCAGAAGGCTATCAATTATGCTGCTTAATTGTCATTGTCTAGTCCTAGGGAGGTCCAATGAGAGGATAGCAAGAGCAAATAGCAAGAGGGGTCGCCCAAGAGAGAGAGGAGGCTGATTTTTGCATGGCATTAACACACACACACACATACACACTCACACAATCTCATATGTGAAGTAAAGAAGACTCTCTCTCCTTCTCAAGCTTTAATGGAAAGCTTACCACCTACTCCAAGCTTGTGAGAAGGGAGGCCTACACCAACAACTCTTGGCTTGGTGATGCAAATCCAACCAAGAGCCAAGCTTCAATGCATGCTCATCTCCTCTACCATGCTAATTACTAAGCTAAGCTCTGCTAATATGAGTGATTATGTGAGGAGATGTACATCTTTCTAGTAAGAATACTCCTTCTTCCTCTCAATCTACTCTCATACCCTACTAGCTCTCACCATCTTTGAAGGTGTGTGAGGTCTTGGGTCTGAGACCGGGGATAAGTGATGTTGTGTTTGCTAAGTGTTTTCCTTAGTGCATGAAGCTTTCATCTTCATTGCACTAGCTAGTCTTGAAGGAACACAAAGAATTGTATTGTACAATGTCTCTCTTGATGGGAGAAACCATAATACAAAGCCTTTTGGAGGGGGGACCGGCTCCATGCAAATCCGGTCCTCAACTGTTGTCAATAGCTTAATTTCTCTCTCTTTTGAAAGTATTGTTCATGCTATCTAACTAGGTGTTATGCTTTTTGTTGGTCTCTCCACCCAAGCACTCTTGAAATTCTCATTAGGAATCTATTCTAATGGAATGCCCACTATGTTCATGATAATTTCTGCTACACACAAGTTTTTAGGTCATTAAACGTTACACAAAGTGATCCCTACATAAGAGGGGGCAAGCCCATATTGTAGGGGCTAGTGAGAGAACACACACACACACACACACACACACACACACACACACACACACACACACACAAGGTAACCCCAAGCCTTAAGAGGCAACAAGGACACATGTCAAGCTCCTACCCATGTTACCTTCATGAAGTGCTTGAATCCTATTGGCCAAGCTGAAAAGGGGTGAATGATAAATTACTTGAATTAACTAATTGTTTTTGCATTTATCAAGTCCTCTCTCTCAAAGGGGAAAGGGGGACACTTGTCCCAAGACTATCCCTATTGCTAGAAATGGCCCAAGCTTGTGATTGGCTAGGCTGGCATGAGCCAATGAGCTTCAAGCATGAGCTAGAAGAGGGGGTTTGACCAAAGCAAGAAGAGGCCTTGCTTGCAGGGTATACTCACCCACACACACTCTCATTGTGTGCTATGTAAAGTGCAAGAGCCCCATCTCCTTCTCCAAGCTCCTTGATAAGTTGAGAGCCTACACCAACACTCTTGGCTATGGAGTGCAAATCCAACCAAGAGCCATGCTTCAATGCTTAAGCTTGCCATCTTCTCCATCTTCATTACTATGCTATTATGCATGCTAGCAAGAATGTTTCTTCCTCCTCTTCCCTACCCTCAATCCTTGTAGCTCTCTTCACCTTCGAAGGTGTTTGAGGTTTTGGGACTGAGGCTTGGTAGTTAAAGATTTCTTCAAAGTTTATGTTATGGTTGTGATGCATGAAGCTTTCCATCTTCATTGCATCATCTAGGTCATGAGGAACAGAAAGTTTGTATTGTAACAAGTCTCTCTTGATGGGAGAAATCATAATACAAATGCCTATTGGAGGGGGGACCGGCTCCACATAAATCCGGTCCTCAACTGTTGTCATGTTCTCTAAATTCTCTCTCTTGCAAAAGTATTGTTCATGCCAAGTTACCTAATTGCTATGATTATGTTGCTATCTTCAATTATGTTCACCCGCTATGCTCACAAAGTAATTTCTTAAAAGTATTCTCATTAATTTCTGCTACTCTCAAGTTAATAGGTCAATTCCATTACATTGGTATTAGAGCATTTGGTTTCTCTTTTCTTGCTTAAGAAGAGAGATCTTTAAGTAGCCTATAAATGGTTGATGTTGCTAATTATATTAGGGTAAGTGGAACTGGGATCTATTATCGATTTTGTTGAGCCCACCATGTGGGATATGGTGCACACCTTAGGAGCTTTGGACTTAATAATGGAGTCTTTTTAGACTTACCTACGGCTTTACCATTATTGAGCCATAAGAAGTCCAAAAGGAGCTAGCGCTTGGCAGCTCTGCTATGTTAGACTTACTCCACTACTCTCTATAATTAACCATTTCGAGTCGTGGGTGTAGATACTTAAGAGCCGATTTTGAAAGGCTAAGATGAGTGGCAACTAAGGTTTTGAATTGCCAAAGCATACACTAAGTACATACATAAAATTTTGTTAACATGGCTGACAATAACCAAGAGAGTAGAAGGAACATTGACATCTTTGATTTTGTACATGAAGGTGCTAATGATGATGCCCCCATGTTTGTGAATTATCTCGTAACTAGGTTGCAACAACATTAATTTCACTCTCTTTACTATTGTCAACCATTCTAATAATTTTTAGGTGTACTTCGGCAATTCAAGCCCTAGTTGCTGCTCCTCTTTACCCCTTTAGAAAAGCACTCAAGCTACTGTACCCGTGGCTCGAATATCTTTAATTGCAAGGAATAGAAGAGAGGGTCTTTCAACACCAAAACAGCACTGGCTCTTGTCAACCTTCTAATAGCTCAATAGTGGTTAAGCTGTAGGCAAGCCCCATAGGACTCCACTATTAAGACCATAGCTCTCGACGGTGATGCCTCGTTATCTGCACAAAGGCAGACGCCTTGCAAGGCTGAAAAATCCCTATTCTATTTACTCATATGGGCAACCCTGCCTTGCAAGCCAAAGTTACTTAACAACTTCGCGCTTATGGGATTTCCCTTCCTCTCCAAGAGGAGAGAGAGCTTAGGAGGCCTCTTGAAGAGACCCCCAAAAGAAGACTCTCTCCCATACGAGAGGAGAAATCCAAAGAGCAAGAAAGCAGTGAAACTTTAAGTTCCTTTGAAGATGTGGCTCCACGAAGACAGTGGTCTAGACGATCGCCCACTCCTCCCAAGAGGAAAAGATCAACACACATTCCTTCTCGTTGTCATTCCAAAAAGGAAGAGAGGAAAAAAGACTAGAAAGAGGTCACCCTCTTCTCCTTCTTCTTCACCTTCCTCCTCTTCCGATGAAAGCTATGGCTATTCTCCTAGAGAATACAGGAGGGGAGGACATCGCAAAGCATACCCTGCATGGCGAAGGTCACAAAGGCTAAAAAAGTTCAAGGAGGGAGGAAAGAGTATCTCTTTTCTCACCTATGATGGCACCTTTGGTGCTACCGACAAAGTGTTGGCCTTCATCCGGCAATTTGATGCGGCCTTTGGAGACGAGGGCTTCACGGAGTCCTCCAAGCTACGCCATGTAGCTATGCACTTTCAAAAATCAGCTTGTCAATGGTGGGCTAGTCTTCGTTGGAACGATGAAGCCCCAAAGACATGGAAAACTCTATGAGTTTCCATCATGAAGGTATTCCTTGCAAGTGATGCAAAGGATAAAGTTCTTACCGAATGGCGCAGCTTGAAGCTTCTCTCTCACGAGTCTATCCATAAGTATGTAGGCGAGTTTTGGGATTTACATCTCAAGGATAATGTCTTTCAAAAGATAGAATTTGCCGAGCAAAGGCAACAATTCTGTGTGGGATTACTTGAAGAGATGGCCGAATATATCAACTCTCAACCGCCTGGTTCTATCAGCGAAGTAATCCGTCACACCATGGTTGCTTCACGCATCAACTTCCATCAAGGGGCTAGACGGAATGTCAAGCCCATGGAAAACAAAGACAAAAATGATGCAAAGGGAAAAACCGATGCTCAAAATTCTTCCCAAGGCACTTCCAACAACAACAACAACAATCTGTTAGGAAATAAGACGTAGCTAAATAGATAATTGAGTAGATTACTTAATGGAGAGAGACAAATTTACATACACGAGATTATAGAGTAGAGAGAGAGAGAGAGAGAGTGTACACACGATATACGTGGTTCACCCAATGCGGGCTACGTCCACGGGAAAGCAGCCACTCAATGGCTTTAATACTTCAAAACAAGAAGTAGTTTACAAAGGGATTATACCCTTAATGGAGCTCCCGCCTTACTTCACTCTCACCACCTCACACTCACCTTGTTGTATCAACTTCACACTATGAAATGTGTGTAGAAATGGCCTCCTTTTATAGGCCAAAAGGGCTGCCCTCTCTCATGAGAGGCAGCCATGTGTAGCCGCCCTTGTGTGAATAAGTCCAAATCGGACCCTCCAATCCGCCCATGTGGGGCCGCCCTTGTGTAAACAAATCCACTTTTGAATTCGGCCACCGGCCACTGACTCCCGACCATCGGCCACCGACCATTGACTACTGGCCATCGGCCAACCGACCGGTTGTTTTTCGACCACTTTCCGGCCGCCGTCCGGCCATAATATTCCGGGCTGCGAAAATGAATATTCCGGCGAGGAAAAAAAAAGTCTCGGGGGCTTCCGCCCCCAAGGCCCCTAAAGTTGGCCCTGATTTTTGGCCGTGAAAATTTTGGTTTTCGGCGAGTGATTTTCCTTCACACACGATGGCTTCTCCTCATAGTGGGTGCCTTACAAATGTGCGCTTTTACCATAGAAAATTACAAGGGTAAATTAGGCTCCATACTTAACACAATCGGTCCAAGGAGAAGGGAGTTTACAAAGGCAAAAACAAACTCTCTCCTGAAGAGCTTGAAGCTTTTCGCAAGGACTATAAGTGTTTCAAGTGTGGGGAGCAAGGACATGGCTATCGTTCTTGCCCCAAACAGAATGCTCGCAATGAGACTCCTAGGGATTCCACCATCGAAGCTCCAAAAGAGTATGCTCATTGCAAAGGATCATCACTTTCCTATGCTTGGGGAAAGGTAAGAGAGCATGATGCCTTCATCTTGTTTGACCCTGGCTCTACTCACAACTTCATATCAACGGAGTTGGCCACCAAGTTGGGCAGTTGAAGGCTTCATGTGCAAAGCTGTGTTGACAAAGAAGACTTTTTCATCTCTCCTCTCCAACATGAGGATGCTATCCTAGGGGCGCCATGGTTTGATCGCATGGCTGCCAATATAAAGTTCCCTAAAAGGAGAATCTACTTCACCTATAGGGGAAAGAACATGTATATAGATGCTAGTGAACGTGGTTGTACCATCCCACTTGTAAATTCTCCTGCTTTAAATCAATGAAGAGCTCAGTTTCCGCGTACATGATTTTTGTTAAAGAGTCTCTAAAAGATCCTAGTGTTTCATCAATGTAAATGGTAGGAATTGACACGGCTTTAGCCTCACCGCACTCTAGCTCACCCGGAGGCTACTGATCATGGCCGGCCTTCGGAGCCAAGATCCCATTCCGGGAGCATTAAAAAAAAAATAAAAAAATTCCTTTCTTTTCTTGCTTGTTGTTGCCGCCACCCTGCCTTCCCTTTAACCTTGCACCCACATTGCCCCCCCCCCCCCCCCCCCCCCCCCCCCCCACCACCCTCTCCATCTCTCCTCCATTATCACCAAAGGACAAGCTCTCTCTCTCTCTCTCTCTCTCTCTCTCCTTCCTGCTTGGCTTCACAACCCAACTCACGCTCTCCCTCTCTCTCCTTTCCTGTATCGACAACAACCCAGCATGGCAATAATATCTCTCTCTCTCTCTCTCTCTCTCTCTCTCTCTCTCTCTCTCTCTCTCTCTCTCACCCACACCCACACCCACACACACACACACACACACACACACACACACACACACACACACACACACACACACACACACACTCCCTCACCCGCTCTCTCAGCCCATCCCGTCACGCTCTCCCTCGTTCAGTCTCTCTCTCTCTCTCTCTCTCTCTCTCTCTCTCTCTCTCTCTCTCTCTCTCTCTCTCTTTTCCTGTGTAAGCGGCAGCATCAGAAATCTCTCTCTCTCTCTCTCTCTCTCACACACACACACACACACACACACACACACACACACACACACACACACACACACACACACACACACACACACACACACACACACACACTCACACTCTCCCTCCCCCTCTCACCCCCCCGCTTCACTCACACTCTCTCCCTGTCTCGTTCTCTGTGTAGTCGGCGACCAGAAAATAAAATAAAATAAAATCTCGCATTCACTCTTGTTCCCACACACATACTTGCCGACACACACTCACCCACATACATCACACACACACACACACACACACACACACACACACACACACACACACACACACACACACACACACACACACACACACACACACACACACACACACACATTTGCTCATAGCTAGCCTATGAGACACACACATTAGCACTCATGAATGGAAATGCACACATGCACACCCCCATCACAGAGGTAGATACACCCAAGCATGCACACACAATGCACATGTACAAACAAGATCAACCAACCAAGACATTACCAGAAGGCCACCGCAACAAGAACGACCCCATTGCACCCATATCGTCGCACCCATCGCCAGCATGTGCAAAGTAACATAAAGGAAATGCGACCAAGAAGGTGCCCCAATACGACACGGTGGCATCACACAACAAAGGACCAGGAGTGGCAACATAAAATGACACCAGTTTTTGGCAGCATTAACCTCATACCAGCCAACCCAACCATCAACAATACCCATTGTAAATGCCCCCATCTCCACTCTTCTCTAATAACCTAGCCAAACACTAGTGAATTGTAAAAAACTCCCCACCCCACTCTTACCTCCCTTCTCTCTATCTCTACCTTCTCTCCCTCTCTAGCGCTCTCACTAGAGAGGCGTCTAGACTCTCTGCAGTGACTAGTGGGTATTTGCAAGGACCATTGGTAAGGACCACCTCTCAGGCCTATATAAAGAGGCCTCCACTAAGCACAAGGGGGCCAAAGAAATAACACACTGGAGGCACCACCCAGGCTCCATGCACTCTACATTCCATACACCACTAAGCACATAATGCACCTCACAAGCTAGGGAGCTCACGGTTTCATGCTTGTTGCAAGCATGGGCGTTCCAGCATTGGCAACATCACCACCACCACAAGTCTCCACCTACACCATGGTTGACTTACTAGTCATGGCCACCCCATGTACATAAGGCACTCATTATCACCTCGCAAGGAAGCATGACCACACTAGGATTGAATGCATCAACACCATGCTACCCTGGGCCACTCTCAATGCTAGTGATCGACGTCACTGGCGGCTACATAGTCTTGGTGTTTCCCTCAACTAACCTCCCGCTAACGTGCTAACATGGCTAACTCCAAAGTTCGCCATGCACCATATGGCGCTCGCATTCCATCAGGCATCCCCAATGTTAGGAGCAAGGTTGGTATCAAACAAGATCACTGTTTGTAAGTATTATTATCATCAATAAAGTGTGAAATTCTATCATGATCTTTGAGTCCATTCTCTCTTCTCCTTAGCTTTGTTCTCCCCATATCCATGGGATGATTCTTTCCTTGTATATCACTCTGTTTGTATTTTATCAAGTGCACCATCACCAGTCAGTCCATTCTGACCTTTCTCACATACCTCTCTTGTGTGCACACTCCTGACTATTGACTAGGCATTCTCTCTATCCGGACGTGGCTAGCTCATCGTTTTATGTTGGCTACCTAGATGGCATCTCACTCCTGCCACTCTAGGTCATCTATGTCTGCATCCTAGCCACACACACGCTAGGTGGTGCCCCTTTAGAATTATAGGATAGCACACCTTAGGTGCTACCTCTCCTGAGATGATGCTTGCGGATTTCAGGCTATGTGTGGTGTAGAGGCCACCCCACCTGACACGTCATGTCCGACTATCATTTTCTTGGTGCCCCCACTGAGGATCCTTTCATGAAACCCTTCAGTTTACAAGACTGAAAAACCCTAACCTTATGTGGATGGATGAGTAGTTAGCAGGGTTTGCTAATTGGATGATAGAAGTAGAAGAGCTCCAAGCACAAGTGGACAAACTTCGCATCTCCATTGAGGCTCGAGTGCCAGGCGTAACGGTGATAGATTACAGTGGGAAAGACAACCAACACGTCAGACTCTATGGATTTACATCGCCCATGTGCCAAGGAGAAGAAGGAGGAGGTCAAGACCATGTGCGCAACCTATGACCAACCCGCAACAACAAGATGGAGGGAGCTCAACACAGTAGAGAGTCAACACTATTCTACTTTGAGAATCGGGTAACTCAAGTCACCGAGGTAATTATCACAGTCAGTTTCAAAGTCGCACTTGATGCTGCAATACAGATAATGGAAGCACATGCTCACGCTCTCACTAGAGAGACTAGGATCTACTAAGTCTGTTTCAGGAAAGGACACCACTCTCTCCCACAAGTTTTGACATCGACTAAGTACCTCTAAGCTTCACATGAGTTAGTACAACCTACCTCAAGGCAAATCACACATTCCGATACGAGTACGTTCAATCAAGGTAATACTGGATTGGAAGGCTCACTACTAGCACATCATCAACACTATGCTAGGAGGGGAGCGCTTCTTTGAGGTTCTGGCATCAAATCAGCCATTTGTCCTACCTTTGGTACAAGGCAATGTACCATTTGAGATTTTAATACATGTTCTAGTATAGAAAGGGTATACACGCCGTCTTGTAAAGAAAAATAAAAAATAAAAATCTTTTGGTTGTAAGCTAAGCAGTGTATCTTTCTAGCTCTCTCTCAATAATCATGGCAAGTGTAGCATTTCCAACATTTAAAGGTAAGAAGGGGGAGGATTTGGTAACAGCTTTCTTAAATGACTTTGAAGTAGCATGTGTAGTAAGCAACAAGACACATATGAATCCTGGGTTAGAATCTTTAAGCATCTCATGAAGCTAGAAGCTAGGTCGTGGTACAACGCACTCCCACAAGCAACTAAGGATAATTGGGAGCTCCTAAAAACTGCTTTTAAGAGGCTTTTTTGGGGGAGGTACCACTTCAGAGAAGCTGTGGGACAAGTTGAGAGACCTGAAGCAGGAGGGTCTTTTAGAGTATGCCACCTATGAAGGACCGGTTCATGCATGGCTTATGGCCATCCCTCAAGGAGAAGGTGAAGGGTAGATTCTCAGCTACGTATGAGCTGGCTGTGGAAATTGCTCGCCTTAAGGACAAGAAGCTGCGGATGAAAGCCAAAGAAACCAAGTCAAGAGAAGCAGGAACATCGCGTCAACCCCCAACCACGATAACCTTCACTCCACGTCCACCACCACCGGCTCCTAGGGTAAGAAATGACCAACAAGATATGTTGGCCCACATTATTGATCAACTGCAGAATTTGTATGTCCACTTGATACAACAAGGAAGGAATCAGGAGAGAGATCAAGACTCGGGAAGAGCACGACGACAAAACAGGGAGTATCACTACTACAACTGTGGAGAAGATGGTCACGATATGTATTACTGTCCCCAACCACGACAACCCTATACTAGAGGAGGTAGGAGAAACCAACTATCACCCCCTAGAGAGAGAGCACCTCCACCCCGAGCACCAACCCCACCAACAAAAATTTTACGTCCACCCCAGGCACCACCACAAGCACCCATTCCACCTCTTCCACCGGCACCACGACCTGATCACACTGTAAACATCATAAGCTTAGAGGAGAAAGGAAAGGCTATAATAGTGGATCCACCCAGAGTGAAGGAGAAAGACAAGGGTAAGGTGAAGGAAACCTTTTGTAGAACCATTTGAAACCATGACTGTAAAGAGAGCTAGGAGGGAGAAAACTGCACAAGTTGATGATGAGAGAAGCATGAAGGGAGAGACTAGCAAAAGGCCGTCAAGGCCATGACAAAAGATAGGCATCACCAAATTTCAGTAGGAGAGAGTTCTAGGCCCTATGATCTAACATTGAATGTGGCAGAGCAAGGGCCAAACATTACATGGCCACAACTGCTACATCTCGCACCAAAGGTAAGGCGGCAATGGTCTAAAATGGTAAGTACAAGGCGCTCCAAAGCAAAGGTAGCTGGAGCAATTTCGGGTTGCAACATGGCTGACATCCTTACAGTCGTCGACGTCAACATAAAGGGTAAGAGGGTTGGAAACACCTACATTGATGGTGGTGCACAAATGTGTGTGATGAGTGAAGCTATGATGCTTCGGCTAGGGCTCGAGGTTGACCGACCTTCTCCATGCAAGGCAAAGATGGCAAACAATGCAAAGGTAAAATGTGCAAGTGTAGTAAGTGTCGTGAAGGTAAAAGCCTTCAACACTGAAGTAGAAGTAGATTGGGATGCCAACTAAGGGGGAGGGCTATCCGTTAATCTTGGGAAGGCCATGATTGATGGCCATGAAGGCAAAGCAGGACTGGGGCACTGGTCTTCTACACATGACTGATAAGAAAGGGGAAACAATCTACTACGACATGAGGGTTGACAAGCAAAAACAATGGACCTAGAGACATCAACAGATGAAACCACTAGTGAGTCTTCCATTTATGAGGAGAGACCACTTCCATCGATGAGAGCGATAGTTCCATCAATGTGATGGGCATTATCATAAAGGATCTACAAGGGGCAAGCACGACCAGTGATCCATCACCAAAAGGTCAAAGCAACAGAGAGGAAAATAAATCACCTGGCCTAGGAGAGGGTAGGTTGAAAAGTATGCTGTCTATGGAATTAACAAGTGAAAAGAAGGATAAATTTTTGCAATTGTTGGTGGGATTCCCTGACCTTTTCATTGACAACTATGAAAGAATCAGAGGTATTATAGCGGTAGAGCATCACATTAAGTTGAATGAAGGGGTAAAGCGCCTTAATGTATTTGAGGATGCTCTGCTTTTGGTAAGGAAAGTAAATGGAGCATGGACATGTTAGAATTGTAGCTTGAGGACTCACTTAAGCTGTGTAAAAACTTTGTTAGGTAAGTTTGAAGCAGTTCAACTACACCACATCCCAAGGGCTCAAAATCATGAAGCCGACGCCTTAGCAAGAAAAAAACTACAGGAAATGGTAGTTGGGGCTATAAAGCTAAAGCTCCCTCTATTTCAAGGTAGTGATGCCTTACACAACATAATGCATTTCCTGGAAACATGGGAATGTCCACCAGATCTGAGAAAAGGGCAAAAGCAATGGCTCACCAGGAAGGCCACAAGGTAGCGTCTTATTAATGACGGCCTGTATTGTAAGGGTAAGGACCAAGTACTCAGGAAGGTCCCTCTCTCTAATGAAATTACTAAGATAATTACCAGTTGTCATGATGGTGTTTGTGGCGGTCACTTTGCCCTAGATATAATAAGCATGAAAACCTTGCAAGCTGGTTTTGTATGGCCTAGCCTCAATCGTGATGTACACCATTGGTGAAAGACATGTAAATTGTGTCAATGGGCCAGCACCAGGCCACTCATGCCTGAACAACAAACACCTATCCTTTCATATGGGCCATTTGAAAAATGGGGTATAGATGCCATAGGACCATTGCCTAGGGCCAACTTAGGGAAGCTCTACATCATCATGGGAGTCGACTATATGACTAGATGGGCGGAAGCTACATCCACAACTAGGATCAAAACTGTAGAGGTAGCCAAGTTTGTCTATGAGCACATCTGTTGCAGGTTTGGCACACCATTAGAAATCATCTCTAACAGAGGGCCATGTTTCAGGGCAAACTTGGTAGGAGAGTTAATGCAAAAACTAGGCATTACAAGGAGTCACTCCACACCGTATTACCCTCAATGTAATGGCATGATTGAAAAAGTGAATGGAATGATTTGTAAAATCATTAGAAAGCAGGTTAACAATCATCTTGGGGATTGGGATAAGTATCTACTCCTAGCCTTGTGGGCCTACCGTACCTCATTATGAACATCTTTGGGGTTCACCCCATATCATCTGGTATTTGGTAAAGAGCCAATCTTACGTATTGGGGTGCAACTAGCAAGCCTCAGAATAATGGCAAGCCAGTTTCAACGACCCAACCTGCATTTGAAAGATCACATCCTTGACTTGGAACGACTACAAGTGGACAGAGAAGAAGCAATCAATCATTATGCGGCACAGGCAGAACATAGACGGCTTAGTTTCAATCAACATCTTCGGCACAAAGATTTAAAGAAGGGCATATTAGTGCTCCGCTATGAAAATCGCTTCGACACATGCAAGAATAAGAAGTTCCTATTTCAATGGGAAGGTCCTTTCATCATCAAGAAGAAATATGCCAATGGAAGTTGCCAACTCATGGAAGAGGATGGTAAGCTTCATAAGACCAGAGTCAATGGATGGCGGCTTAAACCATGTTTTCTACAATTTGATCAAGCTCCACCTATCGACATTCCAGATGAGGATACACCATCAACCTCCACCTCCGATGACAACGACCAAACAAATGAGTTAGAGGCATAAATGCCCTAACCTTTAGGGGGAGGGCTAAAGACACGGGTTTAGCCGCACCGCACTCTAGCTCACCCGGAGGCTGCTGATCATGGCCAGCCTTTGGAGCTAAGGCCGTGGGAACTAACCCCATTCGGGGAGCATAAAATAAACAAAACCAAAAAATATTTTTCTTTCTTTTCTTGCCTGTTGGAGTGGGCCACCCCCCGCCTTGGAACCACCCTCTCCATCTCTCCTCCATTATCACCAAAGAACAAGCTCTCTCTCTCTCTCTCTCTCTCTCTCTCTCTCTCTCTCTCTCTCTCTCTCTCTCTCTCTCTCTCTCTCTCGCTTGGCTCCACCAACCCAACTCATGCTCTCCCTCTCTCCTTTCCTGTGTCGGCACAACAGCCCAGCACGGCAATAATATATATATCTCTCTCTCTTACCCACACATAAGGAACACAAAGATTGTATTGTAACAAGTCTCTCTTGATGGGATAAATCATAATACAAATGCCTATTGAAGGGGGGACCGGCTCCACATAAATCCTGTCCGCAACTGTTGTCATGTTCTCTAAATCCTCTCTCTTGCAAAAGTATTGTTCATGCCAAGTTAACTAATTGCTATGATTATGTTGCTATCTTCAATTATGTTCACCCGCTATGCTCACAAAGTAATTTCTTGAAAGTATTCTCATTAATTTCCACTACTCTCAAGTTAATAGGCCAATTCCATTACACTGGAATCTACTGGTGCCTTGAAAGGGAAAGGCACCTCTCCACTCCCCACTCTACTAAAAAGAGGGACTTGTGGCATCCCGCTCCACAATCCCTTTAAAGTGCTACAAGAAAATAACTCCCTTGACTCTGAAGAACCTCTAGATTCTCGTGGGATCAGAGCTACAAATACTGGGTAGGGGTAAGATGTTGATGAGTTCATTCCTCTCTCCCATAAACTCCCCACTTCAAATGCTACCCTAGAATGTCATAAGAACAAAAGAGAAGCAAGAAAAGCATTGGAAGTGCATGAAAAGGAGAGAAGATATTAACTGTTGGCGCCTCAAGGAACACCACCTTAATGCCTCAGTTCCGAGAAAACAAACACTTTGGGAACTACTATTTTTTATGGCACCGCTCCTGATGGATTTAGTGGAGTGATGATAGGAGTCCACAAGGATCTAGAGCCTAAAAGTTTCTTTTCAACACCCGACTGGAAGGGCTCTTGCAGTGTCTAGTAAGGTACATACCAACTTGCTCATTGTAAACATTTACGCTCCTAATGACTCCAAAGGCAGGATGATGTTATGGAACGACCTCTCACAATTACAACTAGAGGGGGATCTTTGCTTGATGGGACTTAATATGGTTTGTTTTAGACAAGATAGGCAGGATGTGCAAGCATTCTTATTGGGGGTGAGCATAAGAAATGGGTTTCCCTGGAGGATAAATGGGCTCTGGTTGATGCTTGGAAGACTAGACCTTGGAAGGATGACACGGGGCTCACTTACCACAATCTCCAATCCTCCCAGAACACTAATGTCTTTGGCAGTGGCATCCCTAATGGATCCAACTATCCTTGTGGCTGGAGCACTGTCTAGTAGGAGGTTCAATGAAAGTAAGAAGAGCGTCTTGATTTTCCACATTGTTGTCTCTTTGCCACTGTCTTGTATAATCGGCCCATAACCGACATAGCGTGTAGACTCCATCACAACTCACTTGAGCCTGCTGAACAAGTTATCACAACTAAGATGTACCCAAAAGAGTACCTCTTTTCATTTTTGATGAAAGTTATTGGCTGACGTAATTCATCAGCAAAGTAGAATTCCTTGACTTGTTATCATTCTTCATCAGTAAACAACCCCACAATAATTGCTGATCGAGGTTGAGAACTTGATGTAAACATGAAGAGACTAAACTTAACTTTGCAACATGCTTTGCCTCATGGTAAGCAAACTCCAACTAGAGAAATAAAATTTCCAATTAGATTGCTTAGTGCTAACGTACGTGCTTAGCATATCCTTTAACACAAGATTAGCACTTGAAATTACCCTATCTCTCTAGATGACTGGCAGTACTGAGATGTGTTAGGAACAACCATCTTGGTTACCTTTAGTGAGCTGATCTAAAAGTACCCAAACTGAGCCATGACCTCTATTGGTGATTAATAGATCTACAATTAATCTCATAGAGATAGTGCACATAGAGTGTAAAATGCTTTAGAAGCTACTAATGTCATGAATGTGCATGCCACTCCAAACCAGTCTTTGCTAAACACTAGGGCCTATAACACTTAGTGTGCATGCATTTATTAAAAACAAAATTGGACCTGCATATCCATAACCGTACTTGCCAATGCTTATGGCTAATGGTATGCTCGCAGCTCACGAGAGAAGAACTAATACTTTCCACATGAAAACCATGCTAGCATATCTGGACCATAATAGAATGTGAAAATCCTTCACATCTAGGTAGCAAACAAACAAGTTCATTAACATAACCTAACTTTTCTACGTGCATAAACAACCATTCGTTAAATTTGTTAAACTGTACTTGTAACCCTAACAAGTTGTACTAGGTATTCGATAATTTTTGGCCTCTCAATTGTTCCTGATACTATGTGCTCAAAATGGTCTAATAAATGGATTTGACCAGCACCTGAGGACTTTGTCACGACACATAATTGAAATAACGAGCGCCGGTTTCAATCCCAGAGACTCCTATTCTCCACATATGGAATATGTCTCAGATAAGAATGTCTGTAATAATAACATCCATCAAGTATGAGAGGTACTTGTGTGTGAAGTTAACTGTAAACACTCAGCGACATGAGTGAGAGGGACCCTCGTAAACATTGCTCCACACTTGGCTAAAGTGAACTCCATGAACATGGTACTCCTCTTGTGACAACATGTACCAAACAAAACCCCCGCAGGCAGGTCCATAACTGCATAACGTAGAGTGTATTTCGGACACTATGAACCATAATACTTTGCTTTTGCATGACCTTGTCATGTCTCTGAAGAGCAAAAATGGATGAAAGCATTCAAGCTGACACATCCTACTAAAATTCAAGCAAAGCATATTAAAAAATGGAATAAACAAAATTATATGTGTACATGAAGGTTGAACATAGCGTTCGATTACGCATAGTCAAATGCAGATGACCAAATTTCTCACCTGAGAAGGTCTAGTAACACTAATTAAAACATTAGTGAAAATGAAGCAGTATTGCACTAGTAACCCTGTGTGTTTCCTTTGCAATCCAAACCCCTTGGTTAGAATCTACATTGTTAAACCCCTTGGTTAGAATTTGCGTGGAAACTGCTCAAACTAATAGCCAACGGTGACCACCAAAGTCCATTGGGTCTATTACCCATCTAATAGTGGTTTAAATCAACTTTGAAAGTGGAATTTGTCCACTATCGCTTGGCAGATTGCGGACTTCTTTCCTTGAAAGTACATTGTGATGAGATCAAACGTGAACTCAACACCTATAGAGTGTTTGTATATTAGCTGAGTCATACCCCTACAATTACTACTCCGAGAGAAATAATCAGTGTTGCAACTAAGCATAGATCGTCTCGTAGTTGGAATCTTATTCACAACTAAATGTGGAAATGATCATCTCTACTTGAACAAAAGAGAATGAATTCTAACACCCCAAAGAAAGTAGACATATTAGATGTTCTTAGGTTTGCAAGAAGAGATTGTCTGTTGGGAGGCTCTCTTAATATATTCATTTCATTCCAAGCAATGTTTGCTTGATAATGAGGTCATCCCTACTTGCTATCCACAAAAAACATTATCTATATTGCCAGCACCTTGTGCACAAAAATTGCCCGTCGTTGTAGTTATATACAATGATCATAAGCAAATATACTTGCCTCAACTCTTTCTGAACAGAGTAGCTGATATCATATCATAGTAGAAGTAAAAACCATGCTTGAATGGAATGAATCCACAATATTGGCATTCCATGCATGCATATCTAATTTTTTTTTGATAAGCCCTTGGCTTCAATGACGGTCTCCACAATGTGAGCAAATGTCATACGTGCCTTGCACGATGTGTATCACATGGATACATCACAGGTGGTCATTGCAAACCATGATTGTGAGCTTATATAATTTGTATGCTATTACCATTGATCTGAAATCAATGGATAGTTTTGTGGCACGGAATAGAAGCCTTGCTTCACAATACATTTTTCAAAGCACTTTGCTTTTCACAATAGAGAAATGTTTCAGATGAAATGTTAAAGATATAAATACAAGTAGAACTTGAAATTGTCTAACCTTCTCATCCCTCTAGAGGCACTTACCTTTGCTTGAATGGGGATCATAGCCATGTACGTTGAGGAATTTAGAGCTATTGGATGTACCATGCATGCCATTGTGGCTTGGCTCATACCGACCTCGCATAACTTCATTGAGGAGATCAGACAAAATTGAGCGTGATTGCTTGTAGCTAGCAGGTGCTTGAGTTAACACACAAATTTCAAAGCAAAAGAGAATCGACATTGTCGATATTTTACAGAGGAAAGGCCTTGCCAAATCATGCAGCTTATTGAGAATCATGAGATTGCTCAATATTACAAGTGATAGCTCTTGAAGCTTAGCTATCAAATGTCAGCTCTAATTGCCAAACTCTGCTTGACTAAAGCCACATAAAACAAAATTAACCCTGTCGATTGTTGACCTTGTCAAGTAATATACCATATTAGAATCTTAAAAACATCTATCATAATTGTAGAAGCAAAGCGTACCCGGGTTGCCCAATGGTGTTGGCATTTACCCTTGAGCATGACCATTTCTAATCGTACCGAGTTCACATAACTTGCCTCGGAGCCATGTCCTAGCAAATCCAAATTTATAGCTAGAAAGAAAGAGTCTAGTTGACTTAGCTTTATACGCCACAAGCCTTGTCTGAATGCACCTTGCTAATCCATAGGCTGTGCCTAAACTTGTCTTACTACTAAGCAACCATCTAGACACTTTGTCCTTGGCTCTTGGCACCTTGTCGTCACTAGATTCTACTTTCAAGGCATTTGCAACATTGAAACCATGTATGCTTGCCATGTTTGGAAAACGTTGTAAATTTTAGAAAATACAGATGTTAAACAAAATTCCACTTTTACCTTTCTTAGTGACTTTGCATCAAAATCAGGGCGGTGGCCTCAGCTTGTAGTCCACCCCGCTTGTAGAACTCGTAACCTCGTATTGAGCCTTGATGGGCTGCTAGAAAGGGCTCTGCCTTATAAGGAATAGGCCTTGCATTTTGGTCCCATAGCCTACGAGTTCTACGAGTCCACCCCGGTCGTAGAACTCATAACCTCTTATTGAGCCTTGATGGGTTGCTAGAAAGGGCTCTGCCTTATAAGGAATAGGCCTTGCATGTTGGTCCCATAGGCTACGAGTACACATTCAAAGGGATTTGTAGCTCAAAATGGTAGAGCAATTGCTATGCATCCAACTGATCTCAAAATTGACTTTGTATCGTGGACCACTCGGGTGGGATGGTCATTGCGCAAACCTCTAAAATCTATCAAGATTGCCCAAACTCCAACCCTAGATGGTGTCTTTTCAAATCGTGAACTTGCTTGTGCAGTTTATGAAAACCTCATGATGGAATGCCAATGTACAAGGTGTGTGGATATCATAACCTTAGAGAGTGTGGCCACTTTGGCCATGTTGCACCTTGCACTCCTCGATAGTTTGTATGCCTTACATAGCCCATGCATGCGACCCGGGATGCCTCCATTTGTTTCCATGGCCGATTTGTGGGAGCGGCCCCTAAGGGTGCCCTAAGGCCACCCTTAGGGTGCCACTAAAACCATTTTAATGTGAAAATTCTTCCTTGCAGATAGAGATGGTGGCAGCCATCTTCTGCCAAGAAAATATGCTCCCCCCGTCGTCGTGTGTGCTGCCGTTGCAGTCATCAAAGAAGCATGTTTTGCCCAGCCCTATAGGGTGCTTCTACTTGGAGCCGATTCTACCCAATTTGGTGGAGCTTGACTCTGCTTCTCTTTGTGGGAAAGAGGCAAGAGATCACTCTCATGGCCCTTTGTCAACCCCACCCTATATGCAGGGGTTGTTCTTGCACAAGGCCGCTCCACAGAGAGAGAGCTGGGATGTTATGGCAAGGGAAATGGTAATGGAAGCCCACATGAGGTCTAAATGTGGTTCATGGTCCAACCTCAACATACAAAATTGAATTTGTCCCCCCTTCAATGTAAGGGCTCAAGTAGGTGGTTTTACTAGGAAGTTTATCAAAAAATGTTGTAAAGCCACATATGCACTCAGTGGTGGAAGAGATAAGGTATTGGATATGTACAGCTAGGCACTGGTCTCCGTGCGGTCCCATAGTGGAAGGCTTGGACCTTAATTACCATTGGAATGAAATAGCCAAGAATCTTAACAACAAGGCTTTGACAGCTTGGATTCTCTCAGGTAATGTAAAAAAGGAGATTGACAATCCTTTGAGCATCTGAAGCTTTGCAACAATCTCTCACTCCATGAGGAAATTCTCATCGGAAGACTACTTGAAAACATCTCAAACCTAACCCTTTTTCCTTGCTCCACACCACTTGATTGAAAATCTTGGAAATGGCATGGAGAAAGACTATTTTGCTCACCCAAGGCTAAAACAATTTATGAAAAGCTTTGCTCTACACTGGTATGGATCAAACACCTCAACAAAATCTAGTCCAAAAAGTGAGTTGCAAGCAAGTGGAGTCAAGTAGTTGGAAACATCTAGAAAACCAAATGCAAAAAAGAGTGATAAAGTTTTCCTTTGGAGAGTACTCTTTGGTTTCTATAAGGGCCTTCTCCTAGCCCTTACTCTTGACCAACGCATTTAAGCCATCTACTTTTCAAAACAAAAACAAAACAAAAAATGTTCGTGTAAATTCGGGCTACATCAAAGCATCAAAGTTTACTGACAAGCCACTTTAGGTTTTACACTATGGAAACATGGAAATAAGAAATTACCTTTTCATCTCAAGAAAATTAACATAAAAAAAAGATAAGGACAAAAAGAGAAAGATAAGATAAGAAAAATTAAGGATAAAGATAAGGTGAATAAGTAACTTGTTGAAGAAGTTTTGAAAAGGAGGATAAGTTATCGAGATTAGTAAAAAGATCTTATTGATAAGGAAGATAAGTTAGATAAGTAAAAAAACTTATTGATAAAGAAGATAAACTATCAAGATAAGTGAAGGCACTTATCTAAAATGTGCATAAAAGGAGCACACTTCTCTCCTCGATTTTTAGAATACAAACTAGAGAGTAAATTGAAGAGAAATCTTGGAGAAGCCATAGCCAAGACTCTTGCAATACACTCCTCCTACTCACACCTCCTCCCCAAGAGAAGCCATGGTCAAAGTCATACTTTCCAAAACTTGATCTTCTTCTTTTCATTACACTCTTTCTCTCCCCTCCCTCCTAATACCCAAGATTTCCATAGCTTGAATCTCCCTTGTCTTATTCCATTCTCTCATTCCAAGAAGCACAATTGGTGCTCTTCAAGTGAAGGTGAGGAGTGTGAGAGATCCGACTACGTCAACAAGCTTCTTCAATAATCCCCCAAAGCGAGGAGAAGACTCTAGCATACATACACTAAGGTAATTTTTTTTGTCATCTTCATGCTATTGCACATATTAAAAATTGGGTTACTTTTCATCTAAGTTGATTCATGGTTAAGCTCTCATGTTTCCATAAGCAAGCTTTCCTCTTACTTAGAAGAACACGTTATTAATTTATCTTATTAACTAACAATGTTGCTAACCACTAACTACGATGTTATTTCAAGTTTTGTAGAGTACCATGCTAATATGGCTTAGAGAGAGTAGAAAACACTCTCTTTATCCGTAGGTGCCCGGAGATCATACTTACCTAAATAGTATGCATGATGAATGGTGACTAATATCTATACTTACCACTAAACCCTCGCAAAAATTTCTTATCGACTTTTAAGTTACTCTTATTCTCTTACTTAAATTGCTTAATAGAGATAAATGCCATAAATCATCAACATCAATTAAGTATTGTAATTTTTGGAACTGATCTTATTTTTCAAAAGAGGCATTATAATTTTTCCAAAATGAATTGCTCTGATGAAAGGCTTATAACTTTTTCTTTGATTATGCATTTAAATTAAATGAAGAAATGTACTCTTTTTTTCCTCTCTATAAAGTAAACATGAGTAAGATTTTTAGTGATATGATTGAGTTAATATCTAATTCTCTCAAGAGGAAGTTGAGATTTGAAGGGTAGTTTTAACATAATCAAAGGAGTTCTTTTGAAAAGAGGATTTCTGTGTCAAATAAGGTTATCTGTCTCCCCCCTTTTGTCAATTGGAAATTCTCAAATCTCTAACCCTCTCCTAGCTACGTGATTAATCCTCTCTACGATAGCAGAGGTAAGCCTAAATTCCATCTTAAAGAAGATTTTATTAATCATTCATGCTCCATTGCATTATCATTTTTCACTACACTAGCATGTCCACTCTTAGGAATTTTGCATTTTACTCTTACACTACCGTTTATTGAAGGGTTCTACTCTTGCATAAACAATCATCTACTCTTGCATAATCAATCAAAGGAAGTTTTAAGATTATTTCCCTTAAGATTACAAGTTGATGATTTTAAAGTTTTGTGTTTACAACTCAGGGCTCACACCAAAGCAAAGGTCATTGTAAAGAGCATATGCATTGTCTATTTCAAGTTTGCTTTGTGATTACGAAGGGGGGAGTAAGGGGATAGCTTTACGAAAGTGACGACCGTGTTGCTTGAACATGCAAATAAAACAAATGGAATTCGTCCAAGATGGGGTTAAGTTAAAACTTATTTCAAGACAAAACCTTAATTCCAAAGAGACTCGTTGTTTTCTTAAGGTCTTGTTTGAGTAGACATTAAAAGGAAATAGGAACTAAAGAATTATAACTCAATGAACTCAATCTTAATTAAGACTAGATTAAAACTTTATCAAGAAGATTTGACGTGGATAGACCTAACATAGCATAGAAAGTTTAAGTTTGAAATTTATCTTAATTGTTTGGAAAAAGGCTGGTGGAGGTGTTTAATTATGGGATGCAATGGGAGACGGTCCTTTTTGGCTAGGAATGATAACCATTGGTCTATATTTTGAGATTGGGTTTATTCAATGCCTTGGATTTGGGATTGGATAGGAGCGAGTCCCTGTCATGTGGGAGTACCCGTGGATGTGTCTGGAAATCGGCCTAAGTTCGATAAGCCTGGTGTCAATGAAAAAAGGAGGAAAGAAAATGGATCCAAGAAGGGATCGGATAAGGGAGGAAGATGTGATTTAAGTAAGAAACTCTTCTAATTGTTTGGTAAAAAGGAACTTGGAAAGACTAAGAACCTAAATGGGCTATCCCGTACCTGTCCTCATTGACTGGACTTTTGCTCTACTTCTGTCGATATTTGTCTAAAAGGAACTCAAGGTAGATTTATTTTGTAAGTCTTTCCCAAACAAGATAAAGAAAAATAGGAATTAAAAATTGTCCAAAGACATGGCGGAGGAGACGGGATATCCAAGTCCTAAGACGTGGATAGGGATATGCCTGAAGAAGTATATGTGATGGCTTGAAAGATAACTAGATAGTTTTAATAATACTAAAGGAAAAAGGAAGTAAAATATTCTAAAAAGGAAAAAGGTGGGAACAACCTGATAAATGCACACTCGCAAGACTATGTGATATTTTACATGGTGTTTTCAAATGCTTGAAATGTATTCCTTGGTTGACTTGATTGCAATCCTGTTTTCCAAGTATCACAGTTTCACCTTGGAAATGTGCATTTACCTAAATGGTTTGATGGGAGGTGGATTCCAAAATTTTATCTTGTTGGCTAGAAAGTTGATCCAATTTTTTATGTTGTATGTTAAGAACGAGAAAGGGATTTCAATTTATGGCATAGAGATCAAACTTGGGAACATGGGAAACGAGTAGTTGGTAATAGCCCTCACCTTAGGGGAATGCATCAACGGATATGCTCGGCCATGCTCGGGAAAAAAGCGTCGAGGACCATGAACCAAGGGTGAATTAGAGAACTCTCGCCAACAATTGACCCTGGAAAGTTTGAGTTCAATTTAGTCTGACGACTTCAAATTAAAAGGTGGACCTGATAAGGAATTATTTTCTCAGGGCAAGGGATCCATGTAAGGAAGATGAAATGTTATCACCCCCTTGAGTTGGTGATGGGGGATTTTCACAAGCCAAGCGCCCATACCCCTCTTCTCTCGTCCCCACCCCATGGAAACCTCCTCTTAGGGAGGGAGTGATAAAAGGCATTGGAAAAGTAAGAAAATAAATAAATTATGATTATGTAAATATATAAGAAAGGTAAAATAGGCCACTTCATGCCTACGGGGTAGCCCATCCCCACCTTGCCTCCTTTTTCGTCACTGTTGCCCCGCCGTGTGTCCCTTTTCCTCTCCTCCACTCAAAAGGTCAACCCCCTCTCTCTTTCCCTTGTCCTTTCTCCTTTCTCTCTCCCCTCAAGCTACCCCACCTCTCACCAATAATGCATTATAACTCACCAATAATGCACCCTAACTCACATACAACTTATCCTATGTTCCAAAATAGTATACCCCACCCCCCCTTTCTCTCTCCTATCATATCCCATGACCCAAATACCCCCCCCTCTCTCTAAAGGGCGCCATGTCTCTTGTCTTGTAGCTGAATAACCTCCCCGACACTCACACACACTCAGTTTCATTGAAAAAGGTGCCCACAGACCCATCCCCACCCGATGGTTACCTGATTTTTCTTGTGTTCACACACATCTGCACACAGATTCACCTCTGAACACACTCCCCTCTCTCCCCTCTTGTAATTACTTTATTCTCCATGTCACCTCTCACCTTTTTTCATCAACCCATCTCTCTCTCTTAGTCTCTCTCTCATGAGACTGCTGTTCTGGCACATATACACACAGCCAGACAAGTGGGGCCCACAGTCACATGGCCTATGTAGATAATGATTTCTTCATTTCTAAATTCTAGAATTTCTCCCCCCTCCTCCCCTATATAAAGAGGGGTCACCATCACACTAAACACACACACACCATCACCAAAGAGTACACTATGCACTGTGTGTGCCTAGTGCACACACACACACCCACACCATCACCATCACCGCAATCACCATGCTCGTCTTGAGCATGACCTCTACACCCTTGGGCTATGGAAGATGAAGGGAAACTAAATGAAGGATGATGGCCATAACCCTCGTGCGAGTCTTCGCCATCAACTCCCACCTATCCGCCATGTGCTCTACCACGCTCTCCCTTCTCATTCCCCTACCCTATGCTCCCCATTTCATTGCCTTATTCTCTAAATAAAGCTTGAGGTTTTGTGAGTATGTTTTCTTGCAATGTTTTGCCCAGGTGAGGTGTGCGGAATCGCCACCTAGTCTTGTGTTTGGAGTGAGCTTGTGTATGTGTGAAGGGTGTGCGGATTCGCCATCCTTTTGTGGTGCCTAAGTACTAAGCCGCTATACCCCCTCCCCCTCTCTCTCTCTCTCTCTCTCTCTCTCTCACACACACACACACACACACACACACACACACACACACACACACACACACACACACACACACACACACACACTTGATCTCATTCCCTTTTCTCTTCATCACTACTCCCAAGCATCCATCTCTCTTGGATGAAAATTTTGTTATGGTGTTGTGTTGTTTGCGTCCTAGCTGCTAAAGCTAGGTGGTGCCCCCTGTTTGCTTTACCATGACAGGCTCGAGACGCACCATTCGGTCCCTAGTGTTTTAGAGGCCATCGGGGTTCGGGGTTCGGGGTTCGCTTTGCTCCCGTCATTTGGTGCCCACACGGAGGAGGGCTTTCTAAGACTCTTCAATTTACAATGCTGAAAGTGACGCCCACTATCAATCATGGACGAATGGCTGAAGGAATTTTTTAACTGGAGGACGGAAGAAGAAGAGACGAAGGAGGCACTAGCCGCCTTCATTGAGGTGCTACTGCCAGGTTGCAGTGTCGTCAGCATTCAAGAGGTAAATTCACCATTTCGTGTCACTTGTTCTAACTATAAATTGAGAGCATCAGGTGGGAGGTCGGTGAAGTGCCATCACTGTTGTCAACCAAGGCACACTGTCAATGAGTGCCAGCAACGAAGGCAGCGAAAAGGCTGAAGTCATCTACATCAACATTCATCGCAAAGAAGTCATTCACATCAAGGAAGGGAAGCAAACGGTGAGACCTCTTTTCCGTAAAGAAACTACAATCAAAGTTATAACTCCAAAGTGGCCTAAAGGGGTTGCTCAAGCCAAAGGCAAGGAGAAGATAAGCCAGTCTGGAAACACATGACCCTGAAGGGAGAAGCATATGGCCAAGCAAGTGCTTCAAGCTCAGAAAGCCGGGTTGTACCCAATTTGCCAAAGAGAAAGTCATTCGAAGCTAAGCGGCGAAAGGTCGCCTACCGATTTGCACGACGCATGCGAGTGCTACCAATCCACTTCGACAATCCGGAAGAAGAAGTGGTAAGAAGATTCCCATGTCCTAGAGAAGAGTGGTTCGGCTACTGCTCTCCCTGTTTTGGAAAGAGAGTGGAGGATCTTCCTCCTCTCCCTATACAACTTATCCTGAAGAAGCTCTCTACCACGGGAAAAACCCAGTGGGCTGGGGACGAGTTGCAACTGAATGGAGTAGAATTCATGCAACACGCCGACTACGGAAATTACCTGCAATTGCTGCTAGCCAAGAGGCTAGGAGTGGTCAGACGCGTCGCCATCACCCCGTACGTGCTGAGCAACGAAGGAAAGGCAGAGCCCATGAAAGGCGACGACCTCTTGTGGATGTGCTGACTCATCAACACTGGCACGATAAGAGTATAAGTAAGTATTTCATCCTCTGTGCATGATGGAAAACGGGCCAACGGCATTCCCGTTTAGATTCTTGCAGCATATGCATGTGAATATCTACGTAGATAGGAAAGTCTTCTACCAACAGAAGATCGTACACCTATCGGTGCGGCGGTACTAGGAGAAATCCTCAATTCCCCGAACCCTATCATTCTCCCCATATTAGATTACCATCATTCCTTTAATGTTTCTATCTTTATCTTGTTTTAACCTATCCACCCACCCTTGTAAAAAGCTGCTATGAGCCTCACTGTTAATGTAATGTAAAAAAAAAAAAAAGGTTTGTAATTTCCTGAGTCACTACCATGGCAAGTGTTTCTTTCCCCACGTTCAGTGGAAAGAAGGGAGAGGATCTCACCACCGACTTTTTGGATGATTTTGACATTGCTTGTATCGTCTCCAACAAAGATGACGATGCTTCACGACTTAGAATTTTTCCTCTACTGATGAGAGTAGAGGCCAAGTCCTGGTATAATGCATTGCCCCAGGCCACCAAGAATGCATGGGATGTGTTAATGGCTACTTTTGTAAAGAGGTTTGGTGGAGGCACAACCTCGGAGAGGCTATGGCAGTTACTGACAGAATTGAAGCAGGGAGGCCTGCTGGAGTATGCCACCTACGAGTCCAAATTTGTGGACTTATGGGAGAGATGGGTTGCCTCGCTGGAGGAAGGTGAAGGAGCGCCTAATTTCCTAAAGAAGGACCGTTTCATTGCTGGTCTATGGTCGCCGCTTAGAGAGAAGGTGAAGGGAAGGTTTCCTGCAACATATGAGCTGGCAGTCGAAGTAGCCCGCCTTAAAGACAAGAAGCTACGCATGCAAGCAAGAGTAAACGAGTCAGAGGAAACAAGCTGGATACAACCAACCCCAGTGACTGCAACAGCCAATCATAGAGTCAAACCGCAGGAGGCATCAAAAGAGCAAGACCTGCTGAGTCGTAATACCACCCAACTAGAGAGTTTATCTGCGCATCTGGTGCAGCAAGGGCATACACCTGGCAGGAACCCAGAACAAGGAGGAGGACAACGAAGGCAGAACCCAGAGTACCACTGTTACAACTACGGGGAAGATGGCCATGAAATGTACTACTGCCCACACCCGAGGAGGCATAATTTCAATAGAGGGGGGAGACAGAATCAGATCTCTCCACCAAGAGCAAGACCTCCGCCACTCAGGCAACCAATCCCACCTGTTCAAATCACACCACCAGTGGTGCAACCACAGCTGACCACACCAATTCGACGCCAGTCACCAATGCAACCACCACCACAATCACCACTTACAATCATCCTACGCCCACCACCAATTGGTATCCGCACACCAAGTATCATTGGTCTTGCAGAAGAGTTCAAGATGAGTGTAAGAGAAGAAGGATTAAGTAAGAAGACTATTCAAAGAACTGAAGCAGTGGAACAAGAGGTTAAAGAATCAAAAGATGCTACCCAGGTGGGGGAGGTAAGTCAAGAAAATTGTGTTACAAATGTGAGTACATCTTTAACCTTGGATGAAATAGGCACCAAAGCGATCAATCGACAGCATTGGGCAGTAAGGATAAGAAGGTGTAAAGTGTTGATTAGGCCTCGTCAGAGTAAGAGGAATGCAAAGGTCATGAAAGATACAAGAGAAGAGGAAAACTAGCCTGTTAGTAAGGCTTTGCAGAAGATGGACAACATATCAAGCAAAGGGGAGGGCTTTGAAAACGGAAGCCTGTGCACCAGCATGGACCCAGGACAGTGTAGCAAGCTAAAGGAATCTTGCATCAAGGCAGTTTCACATGAGGACCATAACGAAGAGGTAAGTATGACTGAAGGTTTGGAGTTGGATATTGCTCCAGAGGCTTGGCAGCAGAGCAAGACTTTATTGTGTAGTGTTATAGACTTAGAGATGGGTAATGCCTCTAGTCTACTGAAGGGTGTTATAAACTTGGAGATGGGTAATGCCTCCAGTTTATGTGAGGGTGTTCCGAGTAAGTTTGATGATCAATATGCTGCCAACCTTTTAAGGATGTTCCAAGCTCCTCCACAACACAACATTGTGTTTGCATGGGATGCATCAGACCTATGGCTATGGCTAGCCGCTATAACATATAGAGAGAAGATCAGCATGGAGATAAGAGCAAAGGAGCCATGGATAGACAAAAGCGTGATAGAATGCAAGAATGAAGACCTCATTCGGAATTTGGTACAATTTTTTACAATTAGTGCATCCTCTCTTTGGAGAAAGGTAAGTGGATTACGCTTGTATTTAAGCCGCAAGGTAGGTGGCTTGCTATTAGCATCAGTAAAGGAAGCTGACATGTTTCAGCACACCCAAAAGAAGCATGATATGCTTGCAGATTTTTCCAATCATGGCAATAAGCAGGATTCTGAAAAAAACTTGAGCTCGCCACACCAACAAGGCAGCCATACATGGTGGATTCTTGGCACACTGTTTGGAATCTTAATTTTCAGTTCTGTCTTTGCAGGAGCCAAGATGCTCATTTCCCCTCTCGCTACTGATGGTTACAAATTTGGTCCAATTTGGCATGCAAATTTTATTGTCAGGACACTGCAGACAATGATCCTATTTTTCACTTGGGATCCAGGAGGACACTGGCACAAAGTTCTGGAAGCCATGGGCTTCCCATTTAATCAACCGACACTATTCCAAGGAACAAGTTATCACTCGGACCTGTTACAGATTCATGAATATCCCAGAAATCTCACCAATGGCCAAATGGAATGGCTAGTTCAGAAGGCAACTCGATATCGGATCCTACAGCTAAGCGGAAGAAGAAACAGAGCTAGAGACATGAATGCCTCTAGCCAAAAGGGGAGGGCTAATGATGGGGGATTTTCACAAGCCAAGCGCCCATACCCCTCTTCTCTCGTCCCCACCCCATGGAAACCTCCTCTTAGGGAGGGAGTGATAAAAGGCATTGGAAAAGTAAGAAAATAAATAAATTATGATTATGTAAATATATAAGAAAGGTAAAATAGGCCACCTCATGCCTACGGGGTAGCCCATCCCCACCTTGCCTCCTTTTTCGTCACTGTTGCCCCGCCGTGTGTCCCTTTTCCTCTCCTCCACTCAAAAGGTCAACCCCCTCTCTCTTTCCCTTGTCCTTTATCCTTTCTCTCTCCCCTCAAGCTACCCCACCTCTCACCAATAATGCATTATAACTCACCAATAATGCACCCTAACTCACATGCAACTTATCCTATGTTCCAAAATAGTATACCCCACCCCCCCTTTCTCTCTCCTATCATACCCCATGACCCAAATACCCCCCCCCTCTCTCTAAAGGGCGCCATGTCTCTTGTCTTGTAGCTAAATAACCTCCCCCACACTCACACACACTCAGTTTCATTGAAAAAGGTGCCCACAGACCCATCCCCACCCGGTGGTTACGTGATTTTTCTTGTGTTCACACACATCTGCACACAGATTCACCTCTGAACACACTCCCCTCTCTCCCCTCTTGTAATTACTTTATTCTCCATGTCACCTCTCACTTTTTTCATCAACCCATCTCTCTCTCTTAGTCTCTCTCTCATGAGACTGCTGTTCTGGCACATATACACACAGCCAGACAAGTGGGGCCCACAGTCACATGGCCTATGTAGATAATGATTTCTTCATTTCTAAATTCTAGAATTTCTCCCCCCTCCTCCCCTATATAAAGAGGGGTCACCATCACACTAAACACACACACACCATCACCAAAGAGTACACTATGCACTGTGTGTGCTTAGTGCACACACACACACACCCACACCATCACCATCACCGCAATCACCATGCTCGTCTTGAGCATGACCTCTACACCCTTGGGCTATGGAAGATGAAGGGAAACTAAATGAAGGATGATGGCCATAACCCTCGTGCGAGTCTTCGCCATCAACTCCCACCTATCCGCCATGTGCTCTACCACGCTCTCCCTTCTCATTCCCCTACCCTATGCTCCCCATTTCATCGCCTTATTCTCTAAATAAAGCTTGATGTTTTGTGAGTATGTTTTCTTGCAATGTTTTGCCCAGGTGAGGTGTGCGGAATCGCCACCTAGTCTTGTGTTTGGAGTGAGCTTGTGTATGTGTGAAGGGTGTGCGGATTCGCCATCCTTTTGTGGTGCCTAAGTACTAAGCCGCTATACCCCCGCCCTCTCTCTCTCTCTCTCTCTCTCACACACACACACACACACTTGATCTCATTCCCTTTCCTCTTCATCACTACTCCCAAGCATCCATCTCTCTTGGATGAAGATTTTGTTATGGTGTTGTGTTGTTTGCGTCCTAGCCGCTGAAGCTAGGTGGTGCCCCCTGTTTGCTTTACCATGACAGGCTCGAGACGTGCCATTCGGTCCCCGGTGTTTTAGAGGCCGTCAGGGTTCGGGGTTCGCTTTGCTCCCGTCATTTGGTGCCCCCACGGAGAGTCCATGATAAAGAACTTTGTCTACCTCATCTTTCCTACCAAAGAGAGGATTGGAAATCTGTAAAGATGGGAGACCCAATACATTATAACTTGAATATCGCCTTAGGGACCATGACTATGATTTGGATAATCTCCATCTAAAAATGGTGATAGAAAAATTGGGAGTAGGTCCCAAGTACTATTGTATTGTCAGCTCTTATGACCCAACCTATGGAAGAAAGCTTTAATTATTAATAACCAATCTTCCTTAGGAGGAAATGTTTAGCTAACCACAAATGATGTGCCTATGGACCTTTTTCCACACACCCCTTGGAAACAAATTGGTAGATTCTATATGGGTTTGCAAGTCAAATTTTATCCAAGTCTATAATATTGTATTTTTTCATCACTGTTAGCCTTAGGGTTTTAAGAGCAATCCTCTCAAAAACATGAAATTGAAGAACTTAGCATTTACAGAATGCTAAAGACACTAGAAGTCTTCTCTTGAGCGTTAATTATTTCCTAAATGTAATTTTTGCAAGAAACAAAGAGAATCCATCTTTTGAAATGTTTACATTTTAATGAGTTTTAAATCCACCCTTGCATATTTGTATGATTTATGAACATATCTCTAAGAGAAAGTGTTTTTTTTTACACATTTATAAAATATGCCATGTAAACTCCCAAGAGATAGAGCTGCTCGAGACTCACCCGTAGCTAACTCTTTAGATCATGTGCTTCTTGATGAACGAGCACCAGCAACACCTTAAGTTGACCTTGTACCAAATCAGATGTCACTTGTTGCAGCCCGTGTAGGGGATTTTGGGCGTGAAAAGAATCTGAAGACCCTACTCAAATCTATGCAACCACGCACATTTTTAGGCACGGGTGATGATGTGCCTACTCAACTAGAAGAATAATTCAGATGGATGGATACTTTTCTCTTACGAGCTACAATGCAATTGATCAGGGGATAATGGGGAGAGCTAAGCTAGAAGGACCAAGCTCAACTACCAATCTTGCCAAGTAGCAGAGGTGACCCAAAACTGGGATGTCTAAACGAGTGATATCTTCCCCTAGACTATTCCACCACTAAGATGAACGAGTTTTTTTCTTGCAAGCTAGGGAACATGTCTGTTGAAGCTTACTATGAAGAGTTTGTTTGACTTTCACAATATGCTCCTCTCATGATAGAGGAATAAAAGTTAAGTTGCTTCATCCTTGGGCTTGGAGAAGATTTGGCTCCCGAAGTAGAGTCCCTTTGGCCTACCTCACCGGAATTCTCTAATCTGGGCCAAGTCAAAACACAAGAGTATTTTTAAGGGAGGTGCTACAACAAGCTAAGTTGCATTTATACGTCCTTATAACAAAAAATGTATGTATAATTCGGTATCATATGTTGTATACCCGTATTATATGCGTATATCTAAATAAAGCACATTTCGATAAAAATATATTTTAGTTTATAAAAAAAGGCACCATGATAATTCGTTCAAACTGCCGTGACAATGACGTCTAAGACAAAGACAAAGAGAGAGCAAGTAGTCAGGTAATCACTTCTGCTTCTTTTTTTTGTTTTTTTCTCGAACTTTGTATTTGCTAGCACTATTGTTGTGGAGCGTTGCTCACACCTCAGTGTTATTTTGCAGGTTAGTGCGCTCTCTTTGGCTGTGTTGACCCCCCATGTCACACTGAAGAGAGAGAGAGAGAGAGAGAGAGAGAGAGAGAGAGAGAGAGAGAGAGAGAGAGAGAGAGAGAGAGAGAGAGAGAGAGAGAGAGAGAGAGAGTTTAGACATCCTCTTTGGCTGTGTTGATCCTCATGACACATGGCAAGGGGGGTTTAGACTTTAGATGCTTTATCCTTGACTGCTGCTGACCTCCGTGTCACACTACAGGGAGTAGCTTAGGATGTACAATTAGATTTCCCATCTCTGGTTGATGCTGACCACCGAGTCGCACTGCAAGGAGGGGCTAACTATCTTACATCCTTTCTTCCTGGTTGTTGTTGACACTGCGTTGCAGTACAGGGAGATTGGGTTTAATAGATTCTTTGTCTCTGTCTATTTACTGACCACCGTGCTGCACTGCAGCGAGGGGTTTATGGTTTTTAAATCCTTCGTTCTTGGCTGTTGTTGACCATCACATCACACTGCAAAAGAAGATTGGATTTAATATATTCCTTGTCTATGGTTGTTGCTGACCATCGTGTTGCATTGCATGGAGGGCTTTAGGGTTTTTAAATCCTTAATTCTTGGCTGTTTGCTGACTATCACGTCGCACTGCAAGAAGATTGGATAGATTCCCTGTCTCTGGATGTTGTTGACCATCGCTTCCCAATGTAGGGAGGGGTTGAGTATTTAAACCCTTCATTCTTGGCAATTTCTAACCATTGCATCACAGTGGAGAAAGATTAGATGTAATAGATTCCTCATCTCTGGTTGTTGTTGACCACCATGTCACTTTGCAAGGAGGGGTTAAATATCTTACATCCTTTGCTCCTGCTTGTTGACGACCATTGCGCTGCATTGCAGGTTGATTGGATTTAATAAATTTCTCGTCTCTGATTATTATCGACCACCATGTTGCACTGCAGGGAGGGGCTAGGTATTTTAAATCCTTCATCCTTGACTGCCTGCTGAGTACCACGTTGCAATGCAACGAGACTGGGTTTAATTAATTTTTTGTCTCTAGCTATTGCGACTGCCACGTTGCATTGCAGGGAGATTGGTTTTAATAAATTCTTCATCTCTGGTTGTTGCTGACCACCACGTCACACTTCAGGGAGGGGTTATGTATTTTTTAGATCTTTTGTTTGCTGGTTGCTGTTATTGTTTATGAAATATTTTTATATTTTTATATTTTTATATTTTTATATTTTTCTATTTACAATCATATAAGTCAAAGTTATATTTATCTAGATCTATCTTAATTTTATTTGCTTCATGCATTTTCATGCTTCAGTCATTGTAGAGACAAAGTTAACGCGTCAGCATCATAAAATCATTTGTGATGCTCTAGTTTTATCTCTCTATGGAGCTTTAGAGAATCATTTGCATCGGGCATTTGATCCACTTCTGGCAAAGTTTGATGATTTTGTGATTGAACTTGTGGAGCAGTGCTGGCTGAAACTGTGCAGTGTATTTCCTGTTTCATTTGACCCAGCTTTGCACACTAATGGAGCAATGCACAACACAATAAAACAATTATTGGGCCAATTCACTAGAAGCTTTGAGAGTATGGCTCATCCAGAAGTCAAAGCCAAACCCGAAATCAGAGAGCGAATGGAGCTTGTGTCACAACTACATTCAAAATTGAAGAGCAAGGATAAGGTAAAAGGCTATTCTAAATGTCCTAGGACAAAGGAGGATGTGCCTCCTCCTTCAGGTGCCGAGACTTAGCTGTACACCTAGATAATACTACATGTCCTCTTGTCCTATACTTACTTGGGGACCATTCTATCTTTCACCTGCAAGCACCTCAATCAGGTGAAGGGTGTTTTGCAAATGTGAAACAAGTTTCAGTGGCCCATACCCTCTTCAAAGATCCTATCTATGCGGCAATGATCTACAAGAACCAGATAGGAAGCAAGCCGACTTTACAAATAGTGCTAGAGGAAGCAACAACTATTACTGTCCCATGATATTGCCCTGTGCTCTTGTTCGTTATAGAAAAAGGCCCATGTTGATCTTCGAGCTTTGGAATGGAGGTCACCTTGAGCAGTGGATTCAGGCCTATGATCATGATGGAAGCAAGACTGCAATCAGAGAGTTTCAACACACATCTGGAACAGTGCAACAATTCATAGACAACATTCTGCCTATCTGCAACACTCTTTTGCAGACGATGAAATTCGTGCATAGTCACGATTTCATTCACAATGACCTGCATACCAGAAATATTCTACTACATTTTTGGCAAGCGAGGAGTGTATGCTGGGATTGGGGACTCAGGACAAAGTACACCATCGAACACTTTGGCAACATTTCCAACGAGATAATCTATGGACTACCCTTGAAAATATCAGCACCAATCCTTCTCCTTTCACCAAAGCATCTGATATATATAGTCTGTCATATATTCTTAAATGCTTGGTTGCGTGTATTCTAGAGCCATCCGAGGTTCCCAAGTGCGAATTTTTGCAAAATGTAAACAAACATCTTGGTAGTGGAAAATTCCCCAAGCCCTTAGATAGGCCTAAAATCTACGATTTAAGCCTTTGTTTGAATGGATCCTATGATGTTGGCTATCATGTTGTAATGGAATCTGGGTTGAGTTCCGTTGATGATTAAGCCAGTATCAACATTTTTTGCCATTGATGGTGTGCAATGTGTGGTGTTATTTCAGACTAGACTTTAATCGTATTTTTAGTTAAGTCCTTAAAGTTCTTCAAGTTAGGGTTTTAAAGTATTTCAAGTTGGATCGCCAGAATTCTTTAAACCATCTTTCTTTTCTTAGTGCATATAGACTTTGCTCATTAAAGTTATTGTTTTGCATTTCAGATATGGAAGATATTTCTCCCGACCAGAATGCACTGCAACCTGATGATCCTTTGCTTAATCATGCATTGGCACAACAAATTTACAAAGAGAAAGAGATCTGGGTGGCTCAAGGAGATCTTAGCACTTTGGCTGCATCCCAAGAGGAAAAATCAGAACTTCAAGAGGAGCCACTGCAGGCAATGCAGGTAGCTGTGCTCATATCATTTTGTACGCAATACATTGTTTTGAGTTAGTGAAAAAGCTAAGGCATCTTCTCCCTTAAAAGTTTCAGATTTGCAACACACTGTACTGGCAAGAAACATTCTTTCAAGATTTATCCAAGTATATAGATGGCCACCAAATAATAATCAAGTGGCAATTTACTTTGTGCAACAATGCTATTGTTATTATGTATTGCAGCTCAAAGTAGATTGAAAAGATCGTCCCACTACAGCAGGCATCGGCAAAGGATGCCCGATCGAGAAGATTCATGCCCGGGAAGCCAATCAAGAAGACCCTCCTCGCAAAAGGGGGTTACACATATTTGCCCAAAGAAACAACAGTCATTGAGCAACTGGCAACCCAAGGTGTGGATTTGGCAAGTCAAGGAGAGACCCTAGCCGTGCTGCTCGCTTGTATAGTAGAGCTAGAAAGAAAGTTTGCATGGTACGAGGCAAGATATGGGCCTATAATTGAAGAAGAGATAGGCAATGCTGGTCCAAGCAATTCATTTGACAATTCAAAATTCTGTGTATCTCATCTTTTAGGGGAGCCATCTCATAATCTAAATTAAATATCCCAAACAATAATGAGCTATTTTTTAATCTTAAATCTCAAGATTTGTAACTAAAACCTCTTTTTGATGTGTAAATCTCTATTTGTTAGAACAAATGAACATGTTGAATATTGTTGCCATTGTGTAAGTTTTATTCTCTCTCCCTCCCTCTCTCTGACAATGATAGAAAGAAGAGAGAGAGAGAGAGAGAGAGAGAGAGAGAGAGAGAGAGAGAGATTATGAAGTTAAACTCCACACAGCTTTTGCATTACAAAATTAATTGTGAATATAGTACAAACTTTATAGCTCATTTGTCCCCTCAAATCACAGGCACCATGTCATCAATTTCTTTGACATTTGAACATTCCGGATCAATATCTTCCAGGTTCCATTCCATTTCATCATCAGAGTTGAGCTCATTTGCAATTGCTTCGTGTATTTGAGAGAGTTGAAATCTTCTTCAATGGCACGTGTGGCTAACTTTGTTGGCTTATGCATAAGTAGCATGTTACAAAATACATACACCAACTCGTTTAAGACTTAATCAATTTTGTTTTTTAGTATGCATGAAAGAAAATGAAGACCAATTTCATTCACAGCTACCACTTGAGGTAGCAACAGACAATATTCTCATAGTAGCCACATGTTGAAGTTCCATTTTCTCCACCTTACTCTTTCCACCAAACTGGTGTGCTCATCGTCTTGATAACATCTATATGCCAAGGATCCCCAAAAATTCCTTCTCTGCTAGTATAGGCCATCTTCTGTGTGTATGCCACCTGTCCATCCACATTGCTTAATAGTTGGACACACACTTTCTTGAAATCATTGATCACTTCATCGTTTGAAGATTGATCGTGCATGTGGAACTTGGGATCTAAGACAAACCCTGCTCCATGTAAAGGACTATGCAGCTGCTCCCATCATCTTTTGACAAACAACATCATCATGGCTTTCTCTTTTCCTGCATAAGATGTACAGTCTTTTAACTTGCAAGAGGCTTCATGCATGTACCAGTAAACCCGTCCACTAATCGTATTAGATGAGTGAAGGGTCATGTGACAATAACAATGTCTACATATCTCCAAAAAAAAGAAGAGTTTACAAGCTGGTAGCATTTGGAAGCAACAGGTTCATACTTGGGATATTTATCAAGCCAAATGTCCCATCTTCTATTTGCCACTATTTCAACAAGGGCTACTTTAACCTGTTGTAGTGTAGAGAGAACGTAATACGATTTCACAAAACGGGTCATACAAAAAATATGTAAATTTTTTGTTGGGGACTTTGTTCTAAACAGTGTAAGAAAATGAATGCTCTCTTATAAACTTCACCAAGTGGTTTGAATCTAGAAGAGTTTGCTTAATAGAAGTAACTTTTCCGAAGTCCTTTAAGAGCAGATTCAAAGTGTGGATAGCACATGGAATCCATGAAATCTCTGGATACTTTGCTTCAATTGCTTTTCCAACTGCTTTGTAGTTAGATGCATTATCTATGACAATGGCTGTCACATTTTTAGGTCCCCTTGCTCTTTTGATTGAAGCTCATATACACCAACAAGATATCCACTAGTTTTCTCTTTTAGGGATGCGTTGATCACTTCAAGAAAGATGGATCCTCTTGGACAAATCAACGTCACATTAATCAATGGTTTTTTCTGACAATTTGTCCAACTATCTAGAGGGATTGTGCATCCATATTGTGGCACATAATCAAGAGTTGTGCTTTTTAAAATATTCTTTGATGTAGCTTTCACTTTATCTAAATATTTTGTACGCATCTTATTATAATCAGGTATCACAAACCCTTCTTTGCTATGCTCATTAAAGCATATTTGAAGATAAGATTTTGAATGATATTAAAAGGAATTCCACATGCAACAAATGCTTGCATCCACTTAAGATGGAGTTCAATCAGCCATTGTTAATCAAATGCCTGATGCAAAGTAGAGCCACTTGGTGTAGGTTCTCTTCCAGTCCATGCTTCACTTCGACCTATGTTAGTAGAGCTTACGGTGGGATTAGAGTTGCAAGCCCCTACAAAGGATGAATGAAACCCTCCTTGATTATAAGTAGGGGTCGAGGGAAGGTTTTGATCATTCTCAAGTGTCATCTCCACGTCCCTAGTCATAAATGGAGTCATCATTTTGGGACCACCCTTTTTTTTTCCCTCAAGATGTAGTCTCTTTGCCCTGAGCATCTACTCTAGAAAAATTTTCTTCAATACCTCTTAGGGGGTTCTTTCAAGCTTCCATGTTTCTAGGAATTTTGAGCACATTTTCTTTTATCCTGTGAGCATTTTCGCTAAAATTATGGCCGCAGGTCTTACACCTCAACTTTGATGTAGTTTTTCCACTGACCAATTCATCTACGTAGTTCCACGCATATCCTGTCACCATCTTCTTAAGATTTGCAAACTCAAACAACACTACTTATTAAATACACATCTAAAATCAAACTCTCATACCATTTACATTACTTTATTTGCTATTGTTTTGAAGAAAACATAAATTTTCAACCTCTTTGAATTCTAATACCATTTTTTTTTTCAAGTGTGAGCTTTCACTCTATACCTGAATCATCATAAATAAATTGCTTAATCTATCTCAATACCTTCCAAGTGTGAGTAAACTCTACACAAAGCAAGATATCTTTGAAAATCCTACCTAAATTACCTCCAAGTGTGAGTATAACTCTACACATGACAAGCAACCATAATCTGCTACTTATGTAAAACTCTTCTAGGTGTGAGAATACCTCTACACAAAGCAAGAGATTATGATTTAATTTATGTAAATTGCTTGCAGTGTGAGTATTACTCTACACATGACAGACAATCATTAAATAAATGTAACTTAAGTTAGTTCTAGGTGTGAACATAGTTCAACACAAAACAAGTAACTATTAACTTTGAATATCTAGCTTAAGTTACTTCTAAGTGTGAACTTAGTTCAACACAAAGCAAATAACTACTAAATTTAACTATCTTAAATCACTTTCAAGTGTGAGTTTCCTCTACACAAGGCAAACAATCACTAACCACTTTACTTAATTTACCTCCCAGTGTAAGATTACTTCACACAGAGCAAATAAATTTTAAACTCAAAACTCCATAGCCTTAAAAAACTACATTTAACTAATTTAACTTTTTATCCTAAGCTCTAACATACGCCCGTGTAAAGCGTATGATACGTACACCATATAACGTACAATGCAATTTAGACAACAAGTAGGAAGCATGAACTCCCTTCTTACCCCAATCAACAATCTAAAGCACCCAAAGTACAATTTATCACCGAAGCCAATTATTAAACCTCAATCTCCACTGCATTTTGTTTATGTGAATGCTCTTCCAACCATTGAGAGACAAATTTAGTGTTATAAATGCCTAGAATTTGTCCATAAGAAGAATGAATATCCACAAGGATATAACCCTAGTCTTTTGGCTACGCCTATAAACTTTCAGAATCACCCCAATCAAGGGAAACAATTCAAAAACCTTGGAGATAGAGGGAGAAATCTAACCCAAGCAAGAACTCCCCCTAGTCTTTTGGCTACCCCTATTAACTTTCAGAATCACCCCAATCAAGGGAAACGATTCAAAACCTTAGAGACAGAGAAAGAAATCTAACCCAAGCAAGAACTCTCCCTACAACTTATTTTTGTGCTCAAGGGCCAACCGTCAACCCACATAGATAAGCAATAGTAAACTTCATCTCAATAAAGGATGAGATAGATTAATAAGAAAATGTTTATGCTGCCTTGGATCCTAGTGACCTAAATCGACAATTCCCCATTCTCGAGACTAAAGGAGAGTATGAGAATGGAGCTAGAGAAAATTTTAGACATAAAGGAGCTGAAGTTGCTACATAAAATGGTTCAGGAGGTTTTGGTATAGTGGAAGGGCTATCCCACTGAAGATGCTTCCTAGGAGGACTAGGAACATCTTATTTCTGAGTTTCCTCACCTTTTGTAACGTGTTTTCTCCTCTTTGTGATCTTATTAATCTTTTCTAGCTGATGGAATCGATAAATACTAGCTCTGTCGTGTTAACCTTTGTGTCAAGTAATATAACCTTTTGCAATATGACTGTTTTTTGTATATAATAGCAAGATTCATGTTATTCTTTAAATCCGCTAACTCGGATCGCTGTATGAAATAGCAAAATAAATAAAAATATATATTTAGTTACGTTACAAAATATTAGATGTAGGAAACTCAGGACAAATTTAATTGTATCCGTCAAGTGAAATCAGAGAAAGAAGGACACAAGGCAAGAAAAGAAGATCTTAATATACGATGAACATGTTAAGAGATACAACAAAGATAGATTTTTTTCTACAGGTCAATAAGGCCATCTATCACATGATCACAAAAGCAACTATCACAAGCATGGCACATATTAGATAACTCATTTATTAGAATAACTTGGCGTGTTATCATAACACCCGCCTCATTGGCATGAGGTGATATGCCAAAGGACTTGTAAGACACAAGCAAAAATGAAAATAATGATGAATCTTGTGGTGAGGAAGGAACTGTGCCTACAAAAAGACTTGCTCAGAGAACCCATGATGCATTGACCTTAGCACACAATAATATCAAGGGCCCAAACCCATAGCTTTGATAACCATCTCCAAGCGAACATTGTTGCGAAAGTGGTCTCGATGCCAAAGTGTCACCCTTGTTGTACCTTGAAACATCCACCATTTGGTTTGTGCTGCTGAAGTTCCCAAGTGAGGGAAGAGCAAGCACTCATATCACTCTACAAAATTTCTCCTCACAGATTCATTGCTTGTTGAAGATGAGAAATAGCCACTGATAAAACCAGCTCATGCCACCGGTCTATAAAGTAAGGTAATGAGCAAAGAGACACCCTAAAGGATTAAAAGAGATAATCCGATCCTAAGAAGCTCTTCGCAAGAAGATGAAAGGAAAAGAGAAAGATGGAGGTAAGATTACTGTGAGAAACAAGGATATATTGCACGTTATATAGATGAGAAAAATACAAAGAATGAATTAGCCTAGCCTAAAAGTTAAAGTTGTAACTTGCAGATAAAGATTTATCATCTTTCTTTATTTTTCCAAGCTAATGACATTTCTTGTTGGGGAGTTTTTAAGGGCATTCACTCAGCCCTTACTCTTAACCAATGCATCTAAGCCATCTACTTAAAAAAACAAAAAAAAAAGTGTTCAGGTAAATTCGGATTAAAACAAGCACCAAGGTTTACTCATGAGACACTTTAGGTTTTACACCATGGAAACATGGACATAAGCAATGCATGAGAAATTAGGTTTTCATCTCAAGAAAATTAGCATAAAGAAAAATATAAGATAAGGAAAAAAAAGAAAAAGATAAGAGAAAAGAAGGATAAGGATAAGGTGAATAAGTAACTTGTTCAAGAAGTTTTGAAAAAAAGGATAAGTTATCAAGATAAGTAAAAAGAACTTAACGATAAGGAAGATAAGCTATGAAGATAAGTGAATGCACATATCTAAATGTACATAAAAAGAGGGTTTCTCTTCCCATTTTACACTTCTCTCCATTTTTAGAATGCAAACTATAGAGGAAGTAAAAGAGAAAGCTTGGAGAAGCCATATCCAAGCCTCTTGCAACACACTCTTCCTACACACACCTCTCCAAGAGAAGCCATGGCTAAAGCTATAAGCAAGCTTGCCATAAATTGACCTTCTTCTTTTCATTACACTCTCCATCTTCTAACCTCCAAACTTTCCATGGCTTGAATCTCCCTTGTCTCATTCCATTCTCTCATTCCAAGTAGCACAATTGGTGGTTGTCAAGTGAAAGTGGAGAGTGAGAGAGAGACGACTACATCAACAAGCCAATAATCTCCCAAAACGAGGAGAAGACTCTAGCATATATACACTAAGGTAATGTTTTATTGTCATCTTCATGCTATTGCACATCTTAAAAATCGGGTTACTTTTCATTCTAAGTTAATTCATGCTTAAGATATCATGTTTTCTCAAGCAAGCTTTCCTCTTACTTAGAAGAACAAATTATTAATTTTTCTTGTTACAACTAACAATGTTGCTAACCCACTGACTACGATGTTATTTCAAATTCTTGAGAGTACCATGCTAATATGGCCTAGAGAGAGTAGAAATCACTCTCTTTAAAAATAGGTACTCGAATATCATACTTATCTAAATAGTATGCATGATGAATGGTGACTAATATCTATACTTATCTCTAAACCCCCATACAAATTTCTTATCAACTTCTAAGTCACTCTTATTCTTTTAGTTAAATTGCTTAATAGAGATAGGTGCCATAAATCAGCCACAATTAAGTATTGGAATTTTTGGAACTAACTATATTTTTCAAAAGAGACATTATAATTTTTCCAAAATTAAATGCTCTCATGAAAAGCTTACACTTGTGGGTGGGTTTTCTAACCTCACTCTTATCTTATTGCAGACATAGTGAGAACCACGAACATAATTGTCAATCCATGGGATGAAACTGACTTGACTAGTGTATGGAGGCTACAAGAGGGTGTCAATCTCTAGGAAAACAACAGACAACTCTCATCTAACTCAAGCTACACTCAAATGACCTAAGTCATCAATAGCTAGTCACTAATCGGCAAACAAAACATCACCGTTACAACATCAAACGACATCCAAATGTTACGAAACTTCTAGAACAAGTATGTAAGACCTAAGAAAACATGCTTATGGTTTCAAATCTCACTTTTGATGAAGTGCAGAAAATACGATTATTAACAGTAGTGAGATTTTGACCTAGTCGTTTTTGACCCCCAATGCATCTAAATGCTTAGCAATGATGCCCCAATACCCGCCTATGCTTATTTTCTAATTTCCTAGCTTAAATTCGTACTTATGATGAAATTAGACAGCGGGTCGACGACGTCAAATGCTACAATTTATCATAATATGTTTAAGTCAATGTGTAGAGCTCTTACCTGTGGTTACAATGCAACAGAGGGCATTGCAATTTGACAATCGACAAGGGAGATAGAAGAAGGAGAAGGAGAGAAGAGAGCATCGTAAGCTCACACTGTGTATTTCATTATCCAAAAACTTAATAAAAACTTTACAAAGTTGGCTTTTATACCTTAGCCAAGGTTTCTTAGGTTAAAAACTAACCATCTGGGAGCTCTAACCATGGATTAACTGATACAATCTAGAAGCTTATAGCTCCGGATCATAGATTACAATAGATTACAATATCCACTCGTCAAACATGAGTACAATATTCTTGATTTATTCTTGAATATCCAACAAATCTTGCAGTTAAATTGCTGATCACTGGTCCAAAAAATTTTGTACGCCATGTGAAGAACCCGGTTTAAAAGGCTTCTTCAAATGCCAACATATTGCTCAATGGCAAGAACATGCATCTAGCATAGAAGCTATAAAGGACTTCTTTTGAAGGTTGTCATAGCATAAGCCCTGATTAGCTTCTAAAAAGGACATCCACGAGGCTCCCGCTTGTTCAGGCTCATGAAAAACTAGGATACATGTGAGCAACATTTTGCAGATTTTAAAAGGTATAAAAGACTGTTGGCTAGGGTATAAAAGATGATGATGATGCTGTTTATTTATGAAAAATATGTACAAGGGAAGTAGAACAATGAGGATCTAAATTAGGGTCTAATACCTGGATGACCAAAGGCAAAAAACCCAGTGGGGAAAAATGCCTTTGGGATAAGCACATTATGAAGTACTGATTAGCATGAAAAATGTTAATAAAGTACTGAAGGGATTATTTCCTAATAGATATTAAAATAAGAGGGCAACAAATATATGAAGGTAGCATGATGGAACATTGGTTTGCCTACTGTAGTCTACTCAAGGTGCATAGGTGAAAGCAAGAAAGATTGTCTAATGCATATGTCCGATGATGGGTCATCCTATATGCATTCATAGAAACGCATGGGAAACAATATACTGTGCAAGAAAGATTTTGAGGGGTTCTTTAGAAAGATGTTGGTACAAGGCAATGTACCGTTTGAAGTTTTAATCTATGTCCTAGTATAAGAGGGTATACACGCCTCCTTGTAAAGAAGAAAAAAACTTTTGCAAGTTAAGCAGTGTGTCTTTCTAGCTCTCTCTCAGTAATCATGGCAAGTGTAGCATTTCCAACATTTAAAGGAAAGAAGGGGGAGGATTTGGTAACAGACTTCCTAGATGACTTTGAAGTAGCATGTGTAGTGAGCAACAAAGATACGGATGAATCCCGGGTTAGAATCTTTAAGCATCTCATGAAGCTAGAAGCTAGATCATGGTACAATGCACTTCCACAAGCAACCAAGGATGACTGGGAACCCTTAAAAACCGCTTTTAAGAGGCGCTTTGGGGGAGGTACCACTTCAGAAAAGTTGTGGGACAAGTTGAGAGACTTGAAGCAGGAGGGTCTTTTAGAATATGCCACCTATGAGTCCAAATTTGTGGATTTGTGGGAACGGTGGGTTGAGTCACTGGCTAGGGGGGAAGCTGCACCCGATTTCATAAAAAAAGATCGGTTCACCCATGGCTTATGGCCACTTTTCAAGGAGAAGGTGAAAGGTAGATTCCCGGCTACGTACGAGTTAGCCGTTGAGATTGCTCGCCTTAAGGACAAGAAGCTGTGAATGAAAGCCAAGGAAACCGAATCAATAGAAGCAGGAACATCGCGTTGACCAGCAACTACGACAACCACCATACCACCACCACCGGCTCTTGGGGTAAGAGATGACCAACAAGATATGTTGGCCCATATTACTGACCAACTGCAGAATTTGTCTGTCCACTTAATACAACAAGGGAGGAGTCAAGAAAGAGATCAAGACCCTGGAAGAGCACGACGACAAAACAGAGAGTATCATTGCTACAACTGCGGAGAAGATGGTCACGGTATGTACTACTGTCCCAAACCACGACAAAACTATAATAGAGGAGGTAGGAGGAACCAATTGTCACCCCCTAGAGAAAGAGCACCCCCACCCCGAGCACCACCCCCAGCAACACAAATTCTACGTCCACCCCAGAAACCACTACAAGCATCCATCCCACCAGCCCCACCACCTGATCGCCCTGTAAACATCATAAGGCTAGAAGAGAAAGGAAAAGCCGTAGTAGTGGATCCACCCAGAGCAAAGGAGAGGGACAAGGGTAAGGAGAAGGTAAACTTTTTAGAACCACTTGAAGCCATGAGTGTGAAAAGAGTTAGGAGGGAGAAAGCTACACAATCAGATGATGAGAGAAGCGTGAGAGGAGAAACTGGCAAGAGGCCATCCAAGCCACGACGAAAATTGGGCATCACCGACTTCCAGCTAAGGGAAAGTTCAAAGCCCTATGATCTAACATTGGATGTGGCAGAGCAAGGACCGAAGATTACATGGCCACAACTGCTACATCTTGTACCTAAAGTAAGGCGACAATGGTCTAAAATGGTGAGTACAAGACGCTCCAAAACAAAGGTAGCCGGAGCAATTTCGGGATGCAACATGGATGACATCCTTCCAATTGTCGACGTAAACATAAAAGGAAAGAGGGTTGGAAACACCTACATTGATGGAGGTGCACAAATCTGTGTAATGAGCGAAGCTATGATGCTTCGATTAGGGCTCGAGGTTGACAGGCCTTCTCCATGCAAGGCAAAGATGGCAAACAACGCAAAAGTAAAGTGTGTGGGTGTGGTAAGTGCCGTGAAAATCAAAGCTTTCAACACTGAGGTAGAGGTAGATGTTTTTGTAATGCCTACTAAGGGGGAGGGCTATCCACTAATTTTGGGAAGGCTATGGTTGATGGCCATGAAGGCAAAACAGGACTGGGGTACTGGCCTTCTACTCATGACCGGTAAGAAAGGGGAGACAATCTACTACGACATGAGGATTGGCAAGCAGAAGCAAATGAATCTGGAAACATCGGCAGATGAAACCACTAGCAAATCTTCCAGTTCTGAGGAGGAGACCACATCCACCGACGAAAGTGGCAGTTCCATTGATGTGATAGGTATCATTATGAAGGATCCACAAAGGGTAAGCACAACTGGTGATCCATCACCAAAAGGGAAACCCAATGAAGAGGAGAGAAAATCACCTGGCCTAGGAGGAAGTAGGTTGAAGGGTATGTTGTCTACGGAATTAACACTTGAGGAGAAAGATACTTTTTTGCAAATGTTGATGGGATTTCCTAACCTGTTCATTGACAACTATGAAAGAATCACAGGCATTACAGTGGTGGAACATCATATTAAGCTAAAGGAAGGGGTAAAACCAGTTGTGCAAAAGCTACGACGACTGGGGGTCATACAAGAAAAGGCACTCTTGGCCGAGGTAAGAAAACTGCTGGAGGCGGTATTCATCTATCCTGTAGAAAACTCAGAATGGGTGTCACCCGTAGTGGTGACGCCTAAAAAGAATGGTAAGTGGAGGGTCTGTGTTGACTACAAACCACTAAATGCAGCTACAAAGAGAGACCACTTTCCTCTCCCTTTCTTGGATGAAATTCTGAATGAAGTAGCGGGTTTTGAATGCTATACCGTCTGTGATGGTTATTCTGGATACTTTCAAATACGCATAGCCTTGGAAGATCAGCTAAAAACCACGTTTATCACGCCATGGGGTTGTTTTGCATACACGGTTATGCCATTTGGTCTCACAAATGCACCTGCCACATTCCAAAGATATGTCACATATGTTTTTCAACCGTTCTTTGGAACATCCATAAGAGTGTTCATTGATGATTTTTGTATATATAGCTCCCGTATTTCACATTTAGAAAAGGTAACTGAAGGTTTGGCCAGGTTGCAGAGCCTAGGTGGGCAATTAAATGTGGATAAATGCCACATTGGGGAGAGTAAAGTCATTCTACTAGGCTATGAAATTTCAGCAAGAGGTATCAACGCCGACCCAAGTAAGGTGTCCGCACTCATAGCCCTACCTTCACCAACGACCGCACGTCAACTGGTCTCTTTTCTACAGAAGGTGAGGTACTTAAGTAGATTCATACATCTACTATCACAACTTGTTCTACCACTGCAACAACTCACTCAAAGATCAACTTTCACTTGGGACGAGGAAAGCGAACATCACTACAACAAGGTAAAGGAGGTCTTAGCCACTCTGCCAACTATCTCACCACCTAAGTGGGATGAAAAATTCTATGTCACCTCAAGTGTTGGTGGTGACTCATTGGGGGCTGTGCTACTCCAAAAGGATACAACGACATCTTTCATGAGGCCAATCTACTTCTCTAGTCGAATGATGACAGCAGGAGAGAAAGGTTTCACCCATGTGGAACACTTAGTCCTAGCTCTTAGATTTGCAACTACAAAGTTTAGGTCATATTTGCTGCCTAAGAAATTTGTGATTCTAACCACGGATGAAATATTTCCCTATGTTGTACAACACATGGATGTGTCTGCTAGAGTTACTAAATGGCTAGTTCGTCTGCAAGAGTTTGACTACACGGTACAGGTAGAAAGCACGACAAGGGCAAGTTTGGGGGGACTCATGACCTACCAAGTCTTTGAAGGGAAGGAGAAGCAATCTAAGGAAGGAGAAGTCCGATTACCTCCAGTACCACCGATGGTAGAAGGAGCATACTCTCTCTACTTTGATGGAGCCTACAAGCGAGCGTCCGACAAAGCAGCTGCAGGCATAGTGGTCTTTGATGACAAAGGGACAAAGGTATTTTTGTTGAGCCAATTGCTAGATTCACATTCTAACAATGAAGCTGAGTATGCAGCACTAACCAAGGGTCTACAATGGTGCGTCTCGCAAGGTGTACAACGCCTTAATGTATTTGGGGATGCTCTACTTCTGGTAAGGCAAGTAAATGGAGCATGGACATGCAAGAATCCTAGTTTAAGGACTCACTTAAGTGGTGTAAAAACCTTGTTGGGTAAGTTTGAAGAAGTTCAAATACACCATATCCCAAGGGCTCAAAACCAAGAAGCAGATGCCCTAGCAAGTGAAAGACTACAGGAAGTGGTGGTTGGAGCAATAAAACTAAAGCTCCCTCTATTTCACGGCAGTGATGCCTTGCCTGACATCATGCATTTTTTGGAAACAGGGGAATGCCCATCAGATTTAATAAAGGTACAGAAGCAATGGCTGACGCGGAAGGCCACAAGGTATCGACTCATCAATGATGGTTTGTACTGTAAGGGTAAGGACCAAATACTCAGGAAGGTCCCTCTCTCTCACGAAATCACGGGAGTAATTGCTAGCTGTCACGACGGGGTTTGTGGTGGTCACTTTGCCCTAGACATAACAAGTAGGAAAATCTTGCAAGCAGGCTTCATATGGCCTAGCCTCAACCGTGATGTACACCACTGGTTCAAAACATGTAAGTTGTGTCAAAAGGCCGGCACTAGGTCACTTATGCCTGAACCACAGACACCTATTCTCTCATATGGCCCATTTGAAAAATGGGGTATCGATGCCATTGGGCCATTACCTAGGGCCAACTCAGGAAAATTCTACATTATCATGGGGGTCGACTACATGACTAGATGGGCAGAGGCTACAGCCACCACTAGAATCACAGCGGTAGAGGTAGCTAAATTTATCTACGAGCACATATGTTGTAGGTTTGGCACACCTTTAGAGATCATCTCTGATAGAGGGCCAGGTTTCAGAGCAGACTTGGTAGGAGAATTAATGCAGAAACTGGGCATTACAAGGAGGCACTCTTCACCATATTACCCTCAATGTAATGGCCTAGTTGAAAAGGTAAATGGAATGGTTTCTAAAATTATTACCAAGCAGGTGAACAATCATCCTGGAGACTGGGATAAGTATCTACTACCAGCTTTATGGGCCTACAGAACTTCATTTTGTACATCCTTGGGATTCACACCGCATCATCTAGTATTTGGTAAGGAAGCAATCTTGCCCATTGAAGTGCAACTACAAAGTCTCAGAGTAATGGCAAGCCAGCTTAAACAGCCCAACATGCATTTGAGAGATCACATCATCAACTTGGAAAGACTGCAGCTGGACAGAGAAGAAGCAATAAATTATTATGCAGCACAAGCAGAGCATAGACGGCTTAGTTTTAACGAGCATCTTCGGAAAAAAGAATTGAAGAAAGGAATGTTGGTGCTCCGCTACGACAATCGCTTCGACACGCGCAAGGATAAGAAACTCCTACTCCGATGGGAAGGCCCTTTCATCATCAGGAAAAAGTATGCCAATGGAAGCTACCAGCTTATGGAGGCTGATGGAAAACTTCATAAAACCAGGGTAAATGGTTGGTGACTTAAACCTTATTTTCTTCGATTTGACCAGGCTCCACCAATTGACATTCCAGATGAGAACACACCATCAGCCACCACCTCCGACGATAATGATCAAACAGATGAGCTAGAGACATGAATGCCTCTAGCCAAAAGGGGAGGGCTAATGATGGGGGCTTTTCACAAGCCAAGCTCCCATACCCCTCTTCTCTCGTCCCCACCCCATGAAAACCCCCTCGTAGGGAGGGAGTGATAAAAAGCATTGGAAAAAGTAAGAAAAAATAAAGTATGATTATGTAAATATATAAGAAAGGTAAAATAGGCCACCTCATGCCTGCGGGGTAGCCCATCCCCACCTTGCCTCCTTTTTCTTCACTGTTGCCCCGCCGTGTATCCCTTTTCCTCTCCTCCACTCAAAAGGTCAACCCCCTCTCTCTTCCCCTTGTCCTTTCTCCTTTCTCTCTCCCCTCAAGCTACCCCACCTCTCACCAATAATGCATTCTAACTCACCAATAATGCACCCTAACTCACATGCAACTTACCCTATCTTCCAAAATAGTATACCCCACCCCCCCCTTTCTCTCTCCTATCATATCCCATGACCCAAATACCCCCCCCTCTCTCTAAAGGGCGCCATGTCTCTTGTCTTGTAGCTAAATAACCTCCCCCACACTCACACACACTCAGTTTCACTAAAAAAGGTGCCCACGGACCCATCCCCACCCGGTGGTTACCTGATTTTTCTTGTGTTCACACACATCTGCACACAGATTCACCTCTGAACACACTCCTCTCTCTCCCCTCTTGTAATTACTTTATTCTCCATGTCACCTCTCACTTTTTTTCATCTCTCTCTCTTAGTCTCTCCCTCATGAGACTGCTGTTCTGGCACATATACACACAGCCAGACAAGTGGGGCCCACAGTCACATGGCCTATGTAGATAATGATTTCTTCATTTCTAAATTCTAGAATTTCTCCCCCCCCTCCTCCCCTATATAAAGAGGGGTCACCATCACACAAAAACACACAACATCACCAAAGAACACACTATGCACTGTGTGTGCCTAGTGCACACACACACACACACACCATCACCATCACCATCACCGCAATCACCATGCTTGTCTTGAGCATGACCTCTACACCCTTGGCTATGGAAGATGAAGGGCAACTAAATGAAGGATGATGGCCATAATCCTCGTGCGAGTCTTCGCCATCAACTCCCACCTATCCGCCATGTGCTCTACCACTCTCTCCCTTCTCATTCCCCTACCCTATGCTCCCCATTTCATCGCCTAATTCTCTAAATAAAGCTTGAGGTTTTGTGAGTATGTTTTCTTGCAATGTTTTGCCCATGTGAGGTGTGCGGAATCGCCACCTAGTCTTGTGTTTTGAAGTGAGCTTGTGTATGTGTGAAGGGTATGCGGATTCGCCATCCTTTTGTGGTGCCTAAGTACTAAGCCGCTATACCCCCTCCCTCTCTCTCTCTCTCTCTCTCTCTCTCTCTCTCTCTCACTTGATCTCATTCCCTTTCCTCTTCATCATTACTCCCAAGCATCCATCTCTTTTGGATGAAAACTTTGTTATGGTGGTGTGTTGTTTGCGTCCTAGCCGCTGAAGCTAGGTGGTGCCCCCTGTTTGCTTTACCATGACAGGCTCGAGGCGTGCCATTCGGTCCCCGGTGTTTTAGAGGCCGTCGGGGTTCGGGGTTCGCTTTGCTCCCGTCAAAGGCTTTATTTGAAACTTTACCTGCTCTTCATGCTTCTGGATGCTAAGTGTAGCAACCATTTCTTCTTCGCTTGCAGCCTTACCTAGCATTACTTTACTGTTCTATAGTGATCTCGAGTATTCTTTGGATGCTATCTACAACCATATTGCACTTTGCTTCTTTATCCAATAGAGCATTACATATGGCACTCGCTCCTTTTGTACTGCTGAGAACTACATCTATTCTCAATGCAGGTTCTATTGAAGATTTTTGTCCTACTTTTGTCACGGTCTCATCTTGATCTAAATGTGTCTCTATGGAGGGTGTCTTGAGACTCTGTTTTCCAATCTGACTTTCATCAGCCGATTTAGCTGACAATGTCTGGATCTTTGGACTTCCTATTGCTTCCTGGATGTCTGCAATTTTGATCTTCTTTACTTCTTGTCTTGGTGGCATTCTCTGCTCAATAGCTTTCGTGGTTGCTCTTTGCTCTGGTTGATCTGCATATCTCGATATGCATATGTGAGCTTGGTTACATGCAATTGCTTGAACACTATGTGACTTGTCGGCTTTTGGCTTTGACTTGTGGAGATCAACTGAAACTTTTGTCCCTCATGATCTTCATACATGCATTTTTTTTACAGATTTTGATGGGATCTGGGTCAGTGGGGAACTTTCAACAACCATATGATCTTTCAATGGTTTTTACTTCGAAGGGGTCTGTTGGCTAGAATTTCCGAGGCTTCTTACTAGTGTAGCATTTTCTGGTACTAGAGCTGAGCTTGATGGATTTGCAGCTCCCCCTTCCTAGGGTGATCACTATAGCTTGCTTTATTATGAGATCTCAAAACGGTTTGGCTCTCATTTAGTCTCACCTTTTGGGATTGTGAAGGCACACTTTGGGTAGCATTGTTGATGTTTGGCATCTTTAAACCTTGTGCATAGTTTCCTATGTATCTCCGTGAAACATGACAAATTATTCCCAAGTCAAGTTGTAGATAGCATTATCTTTGCACTGATATTGTCTATCCCATAGGTCTCCTATGATATGAGCTTCTATGGTTTCAAGACCCATGGCACCATAGATTTTAGACTCTTGTCTATATCTACGTCTATTTTGGTCAAAGTATATGCTCGTTTGGTCACAACGTCGAAGTCTAATTTTTGATGGAGGAGAGTTTGGATTTGAAAAGATTTCTAGGTTCACCCGGGTAATATCCTTAGCTCTAGAGAGGATGGGCTATAATAGATTCTATCCTCTAAAATGAACCATCCTTTTTTATCTATCACTGGACACACTTCTATGAGCTGGGATTTTGGGCCGTTCAAACACTAGTTGATCCTTTTTGTACAATTTTCCTTTTTGGTCCACATAGTGTGCATATGAATTATGTGTGCCACACAAAGCTAACATCATTCGCTTTGATGTGTCCTTTAGACTCCTGAATGATTGCACACTTGTGGCACTGGTGGATGGAGAATCATTTGCAAACCTTACACTCTTTTTGACCTTTAGTGATAAATCGGGATTCACATTTCCAGTTTGCTCCATGCTTTGCTTGGCAGTTGATGTGTCCTTGTTGTTTGGATTTCTTGGACAGTCTTCATGAAAATGTCAACTTTTTCTTCCACAATCTAAGCAATACGCCCTGACTGGTGGTATTGCATTTGGTTATGTCATGTCAAGCTCTAGCTTAGGAGTTTCAGCTTCTGTACTCGCCAAGTTGTTGGCATCTTATTTTAAAACACTGAGCATCAAGTTGTAGACTGCTCCATCTTGACCTTTGTATTGTCTTTGACTTGACTCTCTAATTAGATTGGCTTCAATTAGCTGATCTATTGGATCTCTCATTACTGGCTCTCGACTGTAGATTTGACCAATGTAATCCATGTACAACAATCCTAATTGCATATGCACTAAATGGATGCTTTGCGGGCTTGTGCAGGTTTCTGGATAACCACTTGGATCCTTCTTTTGCACTTCTATCTGCACCTTGTCTTTGAGCTTGCAATACCTAGCTCCACTAAAGTTTGTGAACATTTGGGAGTTCTTTGAAGGTTGCTTTACTATGGATCAATAGGATCGTGGCTCCTGTGCTGCTTTTGCCAATCATAAGATACCTATGGCCTGCCAAATCTGTATATAAACTTTATGTCCAATGTAGCCATAGAGCTATAAAATTTGCTCTGTTGTAGTTGTGCATGTGTTGCTACAGCTACTAGCTAGATTTGGTTCTCCTGCATTTGAACTCTTGGCTCGACTTGACTCCATGTCATCTTGGTCTCTAAGAACTATCTCTTAGCAGATCCTGGTGTTGACTAATAAAATTACTCCTGCTCGAGTTTGATAAAACTGCTTTTGCCAAAGTACTTTTGGGCAGTTGATTTCTCTTAGACTCACAAGAGTTGATTAACTCTAGCTTGAAAGTGTCAAGATTCATTACAGAGCCTTTGACATGATGATGAAAATCTAGGCTTTGAATAACCTAATCTACAATCCACTGTGATTTGTGTCTTTGTTCGTCTAACTGCAAGCTCAATTTGCAGTGCAATTGATTGCACTACCCAATTTCTTGGCGTGCACAATCACTTCTAGCTTCTTGACTGAATTGTGACAACACCTTCTAGAACTGTGATGATCTCGACTCGAACGATTACCAACTGTTTAGTGTTTGCAGACTCAGTTTTCTAGAATCTGACTTAGGTCTCACCTTTGTGATCCAAATTTCACTAAACTTGATATGAGTAGTCTACTTGATGTGCTTAACCTTGTGGTATACTCAATTGTGCAAAAATTTCAAATCTGAGGCAGATGTAAATAACCACGATTAATTAATTTTGGTGTGAGGTCCCCAACCCCAAGAAGATTGAGGTGACTTGATAGATGGCCTTTCTTTATTCTCCTTCTCCATTGACGACACCCTACTCCGTTTCCATAAAGTAGAGATACGAGCAACAGAAGAGAGGAAGTACTTTATCCATCATGTTCGTGGTCATCAGGGTCATACACCACAAGCCAGGTCAAAAAATCAAGGATTCTAATGAAAACTACTTCCTAACATAAAGATGAAATCCCATTGACTTATTTAGAATCCATAAACAACGCCTTTTTTTCCACGTTTAAGAGGCACGGCCGCCATCCATAAACCAAATATGATATGAGACTTAGTCTAAACTAACTAGTAATCTTGTGAAGAGTACACGACTAATTGGCTCCATAGCTTTCTGGAGCACGTAGATTTGGAATATCTCGACTCTTGGTACAATGAGTCTCTAATTTTTCTTCTCTTAATAACAGGAAGTGGAGAGTCTCTTGACAAAATGAGACCACCCATCCTTGACTCGCAACCTGAGCCAACCCCCACTTTCCACCACACACTCACAATTTTTAGCTCGTTTTCGAATTACTAGCACACTGTTTTACATATACAAACAATGTTCCTTTAATTGATTCCACACGGGTTCTTTTATACAGCCCTTCAAACAGCACCAAAACAATTCAAGCAAAGTCTAATGAAGACAGCCCTATAATTCAACAAAAATAACTTTTCCAATTTCTCATGAGTTTGCCGCTACCTGCTAGACAGAGAAAGTCCGCTACCCGCGGACTTTCTCTGTCTAACGAACAGAGCCTTTGCAAAGGGTTTATTCGCTAATTACGAATTGTGCAACCTTCCCATCTCGCTCACTGCAAGGCATCTTGCTAACCGCCAGGCATCCCGATACCTGCGAGGCATCCTGCTAACCGTGAGGAACAAAAGAGAGCCAATAATCTCAACTTAATTTTCTCTAATCGCGGAATCATCTTGCTACGCGCGAGGAGCAAAAGCTATTCTTTCAACAATTCTTCTCTTTAAATGATTCTTCAAACATGATCAACCAAATCTTCATATCAATCAGTAACAGCTTATCCAACAGTGACAATTTATCAAACAGTTCTTTCACTAATCTATAGAAAAGGTATGCTTGTTTCTTGTGATAGAATCATATTTCTTGGACGGTTTAAGGGAATCCCTATGCTTAGCTTCCCAAGTCAACATGAATAGCAATGAAAAATTATAAATTTGTCTTACCAAAGTAGCGACATGTTCGACTACCTCCCGTGTTTGAGGTTGGACGTTTTCACCTTTTTTCAGAGTCGATACTGCCGCTTGAGTTATGATTGGAGTAGATGATACCTTCTTTTGCACCTTCCTTGGAGGTGGAACGACATGAGCATCCTTCAAGCTTCGGAACCATCGTAACAAGGCAGAGAAAAGGAAAAGAGAGAAAGAGAACTTAAGAATCCGAAGGGCAACATGACATTGGTAGAGAAAGACTTGGAGATGGAGATGGCTTGAAGGTAAGAGGTTGAGGGAGAGAAGATAACTTTGACGTCAAGGCAAGAGAGCTTTCGCTTCTGGGAGTGCGTATCTTCAAAGTGAAGGGAGAGGGGTCTTTATAAAGGCTCTCAAGGCCAACTAAGAATAAAGAGAAGCAAAGAGAGATAAGTTCGTGCACGTTCGTGACTGTTTTTTTTGTTTTGTTTGCAGACACAGAAATTCGATGCACGATTCCGAGCCTCTAAGAAGAAGCTTAGCTTCCAAGAAAAGAGCTCTAAACTAAATTCCTCCTCTCTTTTCTAAAAAGACTCTTTCTTTCCTAAAAGTACTCCTCCTACTCTTTCTCTTCTAAAATTACTCCTCCTTTCCTAAAATTTCTCTCTCTTTCCTAAAAGGTCAACTCTTATCTTTAGTTATAGTTTTGAGACTTAAATTCCCCATCCCTATTGTTTTCAAGTGAATAAGGGTCATAATTAGTAGTTCTAGAGCCCGATGTTCAATCCGATCGTTCCATTAGATTGCTCTTTGACTTAATAAAATGCGAACCTTAAATATTTGCAAAGTAAATGAAATACTTTTATTGAAAAATGTTGGGTACATTGCATTTGGGACTTTATAGATTTTTTTGGCCAAGATAATGATATAAACAGGTAAAAAAACTCAACTTAAGCTCCCTAGCAAAGTTTCACAAAGTTTGGATAAACCTTGCTGGATTTGTCAACAATTTTGTGTTCGCAGACTGTCTTTACAAAACTGGCCATAATTTTTCAGTTTAAAGATCCTAATTTTACCAAACTTGATGTGAGTGTTCATTACAACATGATAAATCATGTGGTGTGCTTGGTTGGCAAAAAATACTTGAATATTGGACAAAAGTAAATAATTGCAATTATTTACAATTGTCAAATTTTAGCATATTTTTTATCATTTGGGTATACATACATGTTAAACACTTTAAACTAAGCCTCTGAATCAAGTTTCACAAAATTTGAACAAGATTTACCAAGTCAAACTCATTTTCTCGACAATCAATACGAATTTCAGTTTTTATCAAGTTTTTGGTCTATTTTGTGGTCCAAACTCTATGAGCCTTCACAAAAGATGTTTAAATCATGGGTAGAGTCTCTCGTATAAATCTTGATCAATTTGAGCCAAAAGTAAATAATCACAATTATTTACTTTTAGCCTAAAATGAACAATTTTTTGCAGTTTTGAATAGTCAATCTTTTTGTGACATGTTTTGAGCCTTTGAGTTAAGTCAAAACTTAATTTGACCTTAATTCTCAAGAAAATATAAATAATCTGAGTTTTTTCCAATTCTTGCAAACTTACCTCAAATGCATCCTTATGCTTACCCACTGATTCATACAACATTTATGAGCACAATCTCCATGATCCATCTAGTTTTAGTGGTTGACAGTCTTTTGATGTTGTTTCAAGCCGTAGACCTGAAATTATGTAACTTCACATAAATAACTCACAGATGATTCTTTTGGAGTGAGCAATGATTTGAGATCCCATCTTGGATTCTACTTACCCTACTCCTAAGTTCTTCTGCACAACTAGGTTGTGGAAGGTGTCCACAAACACTTGTTTTCTTGTTTTTATGGTTTCTTGGGCATTGATCTTAAGATTTGTCTTGTCCATAAATTATTCTCAAAATCCCAACCTAATCCTACAATCCTACAATGTTACAAGGTACTTAGCAAGTACAATCTACTCCCAAACTACCTCTACATAGCAAAAGATGACACTCTTAAGCTATGTAATTTTAAAAAGAAAGTTTAACTCTAGGTGATCCTAGAGGAAGTTAAAGGACAACTACACTATACGCTCTTGTTTTCCCTAGTTTAGGTCTACTCTTTCCCGACAACGGGGCCAAATGTGGGTGGGTTTTCTAACAATACTCTTATCTTATTGTTGCAGACATAGCGAGAACCATGAACATAACTGTCAATCCATGGGACGAAGCTGACTCAACTAGTGCATGAAGGCTACAAGAGGGTGTCAATCTCTTGGAAAACAATAGATAAATCGCATCTAACTCAAGCTACACTCAAATGACCTAAGTCATCAAAAGCTAGTCGCTAATCAACAAGCAAACCATGATCGTTATAGCATCAAAAGCTAGTCGCTAATCGACAAGCAAACCATGATTGTTACAGCATTAAACGACATTTGAATGCTATGAAACTTCTACGACAAGTATATTAGACCTAAGCACACATGCTTATGGTTTCAAATCTCACTTTCAATGGGTGACAAAAAAATACGCTTATTAACAATAGTGAGATTTTGACCTAGTCGTTTTCGACCCCGAATGCATCTAAATGCTTAGCAATGATGCCCTAATTTCCTGCCTATACTTACTTCTTAATTCCTAGCTTAAATTCCTACTGATGATGAAATTAGGCCACGAGTCAGCGACGTCAAATGCTACGATTTATCATGATATGTCTACATCAATGCTAGAGCTTTTACCTATGGTTGCAACACAATAGATGGCAATGCAATGTGACAACCTACAAGGGGGATAGAAGCAAGAGAAATAGAGAAGAGAGCATTGTAAGCTCACGCTGTGTATTTCATTATCCAAAAACTTAATGAAAACTTTACAAAGCTAGCTTTTATACCTTGGCCAAGGTTTCTTAGGTCAAAAACTAACCATTTGGAAGCTCTAACCAAGGATTAGCTGATACAATATGGAAGCTTATAGCTCCCGCTCAAAAATTACAATATCCATTCATCAAACAGGAGTTACAATATTTTTTATCTATCAAAAGAATAAGTGTTTTTACAATGAAACTCCCGTAAAATGTTACATGAGTTAGCTTGCTGCTAACAACACCTTTTTCTTTGATTATGCATCCAAGTTAAATAAATAATTATACTTTTTTTTCTTTCTCTATGAAGTATACATGTGTAAGAGTTTTAGTGATATGATTAAGTTACTATCTAATGCTCTCAAGAAGAAATTGAGTTTTGATGGGTAATTTTATCATAATCAAATAAGTTGTTTTTAAAAAGAGGATTCCCATTCTAATTAAGGTTATCTGTCCCCCCTCTTGTCAATTGGAAAATCCCAAATCTCTAAGCCTCTCCTAGTTACAAGATTAACTCTCTCCACGGTAGCAGAGGTGAGCCTCAATCCCATCTTAAAGAAGAGTTTATTAATCATTCATACTCCATTTCACGAACACTTTTCACTACACTAGCATGTCCACTCATAGGAATTTTGCATTTTACTCTTACACTACCATTCATTGGAGGATTCTACTCTTTCATAAACAATAATTTACTCTTACATAATCAATCAAAGGAATTTTTAAGATTATTTTCCTTAAGATTACAAGTGATGATTCTAAAGTTTTGTGTTTACAATTCATGGTTCACACCAAAGAAAATGTCATTTTAGAAGCATATGCATTGTCATTTCAAGTTTGTCTACTTTCAAGTTTTCTTTGCGACTACCGAGGGAGGAGTAAGGGGATAGCTTCATGGAAGCAACAACCGTGTTAATTGAGCATAAAATTCCCATCGCTTCCATAGAGATGCCCCATGGATGGCAAATGATGCAAAGAAAACAAATAAGGTTCGTTTAAGATGGGGTCAACTTGAAACTTACGTTGAAGCAAAACCTTAACTCCCAAGAGACTCGTTGTTTTCTTAAGGTCTTGTTTGAGTAGACATTAAAAGAAAATAGGAACTAAGGGATTATAACTCAATGAACTTAATGTAAATTTAAACTAAAATTAAAACTTTATCGAAAAGATTTGACGTGGATAGCCCTAGCATATCATAGAAAGTTTAAGTATGAAATTTGTCTTAAATGTTTAAAAAAATACTGGTGCAGGTGTTTACCTATGTGATGCAATGGAGGATGGTCCTTTCTGGCTAGGATTGATAACCGTTGGTCTATATTTTGGTCTCGGGTTCATTCAATGCCGTGGAATTAGGATTGGATGGGAGTGAGTGTCATGGTCAGGTGGGATGACTTGCAGATGCATTTGAAAATAGTTTGGGTAGGCCTGATGCTAACGAAAAAAGGAGGAAGAAAAATGGATCCAAGAAGGGATCGGATAAGGGAGATGGATATGATTTAAGTAAGGAACTATATTAACTGTTTGGTAAAAAGGAACCTTGGAAAGGCTATGAACCTAAATGGGCTATCCCACACTTATCCTCATTAGCTAATTTTGTAAGTCTTTCCCTAACAGGATAAAGAAAAATAAGAATTGGAAATTGTGTAAAGGTGTCACCTCCACACGTGAGGGAAGAGACATGATACCCGAATCCTAGGACGAGGATAGGGATATGCTTGGAGAAGTATATGCGATTGCTTGAAAGATAACTAGATAGCTTTAATAATACTAAAGGAAAGAGGAAGTAAAATATTCTAAAAAGGAAAAAGATGGGAACAACTTGATAAATGCACATTTGCAAGGCCATGCAACAACTTTTATGGTGTTTTCAAATGTTGGAAATGTATTCCTTGGTTGACTTGATTAGAATCTTGTTTTCCTAGTATCATAGAACCACCTTGGGAATGTCCATTTACTTAAATGGTTTGGTGGGAGGGTGGATTCCGAAGGGTTGTATTGTTGGCTTGAAAGTTGATCCAAATTTTTATGCTATATATTAAGTTTAAAATGGGGAAAGGAATTTAAATTTACGGAGTAGGGATCAAACTTGGGAATGTGGGAAACGAGTAGTTAATAATAGTCCTCACCTTAGGGGAATGCATCGACGATTGTGCTCGGCCATGCTCGGGGAAAAAACATCAATGACTATGAACCAAGGGTGAATTAGAGAACTCTCACCAATTGTACTTGAAAAGTGTGAGTTCAATTTCGTTTGATGACTTCCAATTAGAAAGTTCATCTGATAAGGAAATATTTTCTCGGGTTTAAGGGATCCGTGTAGGGAAGATGGAATGTTATCACCCCTATGAGTTGGCATCAAAGAGCGTGAGGAGTCTTGTCATGGTGTCGGTCTCAAGCAAGAGGGATGTCAACAATGGCGGTGTATCCATTTGGAGATGGTGTGACCAGCCATTGCTGGCATGGCCCTCACAATTTCATCCCAATAAAAGAAAAGGCCAAAGCACATGGTCTAGCCAAAGGTACCTGTGTCAAATGCAAGCACCTAAATGAATGCCTCATGCACCTATTCTAGGGATGTCCGGAAACCAAAGTCTTCACGGGAACTATCTGTAGGTGGGTGTACACACATTTAGGAACTCCCTTCTTTAGACGCTATCGGGGGATTTTTGTTCGCCACGTGAGCCGGGCAGGTGCTGGGCCTCTGGCTGTGGGAGGTGTGAAAGAGAGAGAACAAGAGACATTGACAGCTCTGACAACCACCGCAATCATCAATTAATTGAATATTACCTTGAGTACAACTTGGTCCTTAGCCAAGGTGGGCTGTTCACAGCACCGTCACTTGGATCAGCTGCTGACTAGGAGTTTAGGCTCCCGTTTACAGGATTAACCGAGCCGTTAACGACACCGGACTTAACAAATTGCTAATTCAATCTCTAACGAATGACGATGATGGAAATTTTCCTCATGTCGCTTCAAATGCCCGTGGATTCTGCAGTCTTCAATTCAGTTCACTGCCTCGATCATCAACGCTTTAGACTGGCTTAATTGTCATTCTCTAATTGTAACTTCCTCCTGCTTCTTACCTTGCTTCGTTTACTGTGCATGCCTTCTCCTGCTTTCTTTCTTGCTTTGGTTCAAGGCCAAGCTCAAAACCAAGCTCGCCTTCTCAAGCTTACTCGCTTCGACCTCGATAAGTTTACTTGCTTCGACCTCGATTCGACCAAGGCTTGGCTTGCTCAAGCCTCGACAAGCTCTTCTCAACCTTGATTTGCTCTAATCACTTCACGCCTTAATTCTTGCCTTGCCGAGAACTAGCTCGAGAGAGAGAAACCTTGCCTTGTTTAACTTGCCGAGCATGAGAGAGAGAGAGAGAGAGAGAGAGAGAGAGAGAGAGAGAGAACAAGCTTTGCTTGCTCCGAGGATAAGAGCGAGAGAGAGGGACCTCTTTCCTCTTTTGCTGCGAGCCCTCCTCGCCTTCGTTTTCTTCTTCTTGCCCTCGTTCCCTCCTTCAACTCTTGCTTGCGCGACTCCACTTAGCTAGCTTCGAGGATGAGAGGGAGGGAGAGGGAGCTTTGCCTCTCCGAGTCCTCTTCCTCTTCTTGCCCTTCGACTCCTCTTCCACAATCCCTCGACTTCATGCCCTTGTTTTCTCCAAAAAAATTCCCCATCCCATTACCGATGTCGCTAATGGGAACGGGTCCTTGGTGACATGGCAGTCCAGCGGGTAGGAGCGCCGAATTTGACGGAACCAGGGCCGAATCTCAGCGCCTTGACAAGCTGAGCAGAGTTCGTCTCTTGTGCGCCGCTGTCTGAGCAACCACGCCCCCAGCGCGAGCCCTTTTCGCTCCCCTGCATCCCTTCTTCGCTGCCTGCACGCCCTTTTTCTCTTTTGTTCACATAGAAAAAAAAACCCTTCCAGTGGGCGGCCCTTCGTGCCACCTTGGGCTTGATTGCCTTTGGGCGGCCAATGCCCCAATTGTTTGGTTGCCTTTGGGCGGCCTTCTCAAGTTTTTGGGTGGCCTTTGAAGCCGGGCAACCTTCTCAAGTCGGGCAGCCTTTTAACGGGCACCAAATTTAGCATACATAAAATTTAGGGCATTGCTAAGCATGTCGTCTCCTCCAACAATCCTTCACTAACCATATCATCGTGAAATTTACTGTCCATACCAGCATCTCGAATAAGGCCACAATTACCCAGCTAGCAGTGCCGACAATTATCATCGGCCTCAAGCCTTATTATCTGATCAAGCAGAACTTTGTCTGACGAGCCGTAAATCCTTGTAGACCTCTCAAGCTGCATAAAATGCATACAAACCCTGATGAGGCTATAAAAATCCCAAATGGCACTTCGATCAAGTGGATCGGACTGGTACGGGGCCGGCCCCCGGTGAATCTTTAACGGATAATATCTTGGTAACCGAAACTCCGATCACTGATCTGAAAAGACCGATGCGCTCCACGAAGTGAGCACTTCAGTCCCGTGCATTCATTTCAATTCTGTCACCTCAGCTGCAGTTGGCCAATCCGGTACGGATCTGCAATCGACTTAAACTTTAAACTGCCATAACTTCTTCACCGTAGCTCCAATCGATGAGCCGTAAAGACAGGCCGGTAGAGCACTTGAAGCACTGCAGTTTTAGGTCATAATATCCCATATGTGCTCACTCTAAGCATACTCCTTTTTGGCATCATTAAGGCATCAGTTGGCCCTTTAAAAGCCGCATTTGGCATACATTTATAATTAAACTTGGCCTGTTAAGAAGCCCTCATCACGGACCATTAATCAAGTAGGCTTTCAATAAGCTTCATATGCATCTTATTGGCATATTTCTTAGCATGGGAGCGGAGTTGCACGACATCCACCCCCTTTGAACCTGCACAGCCTCAGGTCTGTGCCAACAACACTTCAATCTGCATCTGCTACGGGTACCTTAAGCTCTTGCCATCATCAGACTCACTTAACTGGTAAACATATGAAAAATGAACTAAGTCTTACACCCTATCATCAATGTTCTAGCTTAATCATTAGGTAGCTGTCCATCAAAAATCTCTGAACCGTATATGTCGTATCTTCAAAGCATTTAGTCATGGATAACTTGTTTAGTGAACCCCGTCAGACTCAAGTGATCTAGTTAATGAGGCACATGGCTTGACCATTAAGCTCTCTCTAAGGAACCCTGTCAAGCTCAAGTATGCCTTACTTTGTCTGCACACGGAATGGTTGTCAAGTCCTTTACCTCAAGCTCTGGTAGCAGAACCAACTCAAAAGATGTAAAGATACTTCATCAATAGTCCAAAGAAGTCAGGTGGAAGCCAGCCATGTAATCTTATTGAATGCATAACCAAAACTCTCCTGACTCAGCATAAATCTAGAAAACAAAACTTTGTACCATGCAACCTGCTACATCAGATAGCTGGTACTCTTCAAATCTACAACTGGCACTTTAGTAGCCCCGGGATCAAACGGGAACTCAATCATTTGTCCCATTGTGAGCATTCCTTTAAAAAATTTGCACCATCCTCCAGGATCATAGGGAAAATACAAGAATTTCCAATCATTACAGCATAAACATAAATTAACCCACAAATCTTCATACAAACCGCCTGGATCATATGGCATATAAGTCCATTGCCCAGGACCATGCATATATTTGTCACCTCTTGTGTAAAAAACTTGCTCAAAATCCCCTACATCATAAGGTAACATCAGATTCCATATAGCATCAGGCAACATCAGATACTGCATATCCCCTGTGCAATTGGCTCATCCAAGTGTCGATCATCAAAGCATTAGCAGTGCACCTTCACTCGCACTAGTATTGAAATCTCGATCATGCATATTTGAATACATCAAGTTTCTGACAAAAATCTCTTCATTAGGCTCAAAAGATGCATCAAAAAACAATTCCCTATCTTGTAGAGGGTCAAAATCAAGTAGAGCATCATCTAACAACTGCATAAGGTCATCATTACTGCATCTAAACAAACTTGCTCATGCATGAATCTAGATTGATCGGTATCCTTAGCATCTGTGTTTGAGAACCCTTCTAAAGCTTCATCCAGTAAGCACATAAGATCTAGGTCCACCACTTGAGAAGGTTCTTCCATCTTGCACATCTCACGTTGCTGCAGTAAACTAAGATTTCCACATATGACATGCATACTAAACGCATCTGCTGTGCAGAGTGCTCTTTAAGTCTTTCACCCTCATCCAAATATCTTTGCACTTCAATAGCACAAAGTTCAGCATGCACATTGAAAATTTCATCTACTGCCCTGTCTGTATCATTTGCACAATGAAACCAATCATATTCATCAACAAGAGATTGCACTTCACTATGCACCCCCTCTGAATCAACATCATTAAGTTCATGATCATTCTGCCATAGTGTGAGCCCTGTGTCACAAATTATTGATAGAGAAAATTTGCTCTCTCTCTAAATGGCACCATCATCAAATTCAGGACCAGTCTACCAGATGTGTAGCTCTAGGTCACATAAACTTATCAAAGAAGGAGTCTGCACCCCCTCTGATTCAGTATCATCACATTCGAGTTCAATTTTTCACTTTGGTAGCTCAACTTCACAACAGCTTTTCAATGAAGGAGTCTACACCCCCTCTAAATCAACATTTTGCAGATCTTCAAGCACATACTCTTGCTTAGCCAAGTCCTGAAAATCTGGTACATCCAAATTCGGTAAATCTGGTATACCAAAAACCATGGTCCTGCTGCTCTCAACAGCAGCCTTGCTTTGACCTATAACATCCGTATCATCATTCAACTCTATGGTAGAGTCTATACCAGTATCTTCAATCACCTCTATGGTAGAATTTGTATCATAAAAACTTTGCTCTGATTTTGAGTCAGTAGCAAACGTATCAATTGTAACTGAATCTTCGTGCATGTCCACCTGAATATGACTGCACTCAATCACCTGCACAATTTCTTCCTGAGCATTAGCCACTTTGTTGTTTTGATCCCCTGATCTCTTTTCCTCTTGTACTACAGGTATATATTCTTTGCAAAAATCAACTTCTATATCTTGAAGTTGTAAAGCCTCACCTTCAAAGACGTCTCCTTCATGCAAGGCATCTGCAAACCCCAACTTTTCATACACAGCTTTGACTATGTCTTCATCATTAGCCTGTAAGAAGGTAGCATCCTGCACAATAAACTCATCAATCACAGCTTCTAACCTTGATCATACTTGTCCTCGGATATCTGCGTAGTCCGGTAGACTTGCACTCTGTTCTTGATAGCTTTCATACTGCTCATAGCTTACTTGTACAATACCTTCTTTGAAATACTCCCAGTTTCCGCTGCAGGCTCTGGCAACCTCTTGAATCTGCTCCTTCACATCTGAACTCACTAACTGCTCAAAATATTTGACCATCAACTCTTCTGGTATCCCTCTTACCTTGGTCTCTAGCTCATAGCGCTCTAGGTAGCCCTCTGGATCGTATCCATCAAAGAATCGTCTCTCGTTGTATACTGCATCTAAAGCTGCATCCAAAGCTTCATCGATTTGATGTTTCTTCTTTACGATCTCCACTTCAAGCAGAGATCCTTGAACCAATTGAAGCATCTTCAAAAAATCTAGAACTGTTGACTTCTCATCAAAACCGTTTGCACTTAATTCTGTAATCAACTTGATCATCTGCTCTAAGTTCTCCATCTTTACCTTCCACCCTGGCTCGTTTCGGGTCGGGTTCACCAAAGATGTCGGGGGATTTTTGTTCGCTACGTGATCCGGGCAGGCGCTGGGCCTCTGGCTATGGGAGGTGTGAAAGAGAGAGAACAAGAGACATTGACAGCTCTGACAACCACCGTAATCATCAATTAATTGAATATTACCTTGAGTACAACTTGGTCCTTAGCCAAGGCGGGTTGTTAACAACACCGTCACTTGGATCACCTGCTGACTAGGAGTTTAGGCTCCCGTTTATAGGATTAACCGGGCCATTAACGACACCGGGCTTAACAAATTGCTAATTCAATCTCTATCGAATGATGGTGATGGAAATTTTCCTCATGTCGCTTCATCTGCTTCAAATGCCCGTGGATTCTAAAGTCTTCAATTCAGTTCACTGCTTCGATCATCAATGCTTTAGACCGGCTTAATTGTCATTCTCTAATTGTAACTTCCTCCTGCTTCTTACCTTGCTTCGTTTACCGTGCATGCCTTCTCCTGCTTAGTTTACCGTGCATGCCTTCTCTTGCTTTTTTTCTTGCTTTGGTTCAAGGCCAAGCTCGCCTTCTCAAGCTTACTCGCTTTGACCTCGATAAGTTTACTTGCTTCAACCTCGATTCGACCAAGCCTTGGCTTGCTCAAGCCTCAACAAGCTCTTCTGACCTTGATTTGCTCTAATCACTTCACGCCTTAATTCTTGCCTTGCCGAGAACTAGCTCGAGAGAGAGAAACCTTGGCTTGTTTAACTTGCCGAGCATGATCGCGAGAGCGAGAGAGAGAGAGAGAGAGAGAGAGAGAGAGAGAGAGAGAGAGAGAGAGAGAGAGAGAGAACAAGCTTTGCTTGCTCCGAGGATAGGAGTGAGAGAGAGGGAGCTCTTTGCTCTTTTGCTGTGAGCCCTCCTCGCCTTCGTTTTCTTCTTCTTTCCCTCGTTCCCTCCTTCAACTCTTGCTTGCCCGTCTCCACTTAGCTAGCTTTGAGGATGAGGGCGAGGGAGAGGGAGCTTTGCCTCTCCGAGTCCTCTTCCTCTTCTTGCCCTTCGAACTCCTCTTCCACAATTCCTCGACTTCATGCCCTTGTTTTCTCCAAAAAAATTCCCCATCCCATTAGCGATGTCGCTAATGGGAACGGGTCCCTGGTGACGTGGCAGTCCAGCGGGGAGGAGCGCTGAATTCGACGAAACCAGGGCCGAATCTCAGCGCCTTGACAAGCTGAGCAGAGTTCGTCTCTTAGGCGCCGCCGTCTGAGCAACCACGCCCCCAGCGCGAGCCCTTTTCGCTCCACTGCGTCCCTTCGCTGCCTGCACGCCCTTTTTCTCTTCTGTTCACATAGAAAAAAAAACCCTTCCAGTGGGCGGCCCTTCGTGCCACCTTGGGCTTGATTGCCTTTGGGCGGCCAATGCCCCAATTGTTTGGTTGCCTTTGGGCGGCCTTCTCAAGTTTTTGGGTGGCCTTTGAAGCCGGGCAACCTTCTCAAGTCGGGCAGCCTTTTAACGGGCACCAAATTTAGCATACATAAAATTTAGGGCATTGCTAAGCATGTCGTCTCCTCCAACAATCCTTCACTAACCATATCATCGTGAAATTTACTGTCCATACCAGCATCTCGAATAAGGCCACAATTACCCAGCTAGCAGTGCCGACAATTATCATCGGCCTCAAGCCTTATTATTTGATCAAGCGGAACTCTGTTTGACGAGCCGTAAATCCCTGTAGACCTCTCAAGCTGCATAAAATGCATACAAACCCTGTTGAGGCTATAAAAATCCCAGATTGCACTCCAATCGAGCGAATCGGACTGGTACGGAGCCGCCCCCGGTGAATCTTTAACGGATAATATCTTGTTCAGGCCCGTGCATTCATTTCAATTCTGTCACCTCAGCTCTGCAGTTGCCCCCAATCCGGTATGGATCTGCAATCAACTTAAACTTTAAACTGCCATAACTTCTTCACCGTAGCTCCAATCGACGAGCCGTAAAGACAGGCGGGTAGAGCACTTCAAGCACTGCAGTTTTAGGTCGTAATATCCCATATGTGCTCACTCTAAGCATACTCTAAGGATACTCCTTTTTGGCATCATTAAGGCATCAGTTGGCCCTTTAAAGCCGCATCTGGCATACATTTATAATTAAACTTGGCCTGTTAACAAGCCCTCATCACTAACCATTAATCAAGTAGGATTTCAATAAGCTTCATATGCATCTTTTTGGCATATTTCTTAGCATGGGAACGGAGCTGCATGACAACGCGACCTAGCTATGGGATCTAGATACATTGACAGTATGGAGCTTCTGATGAACATTTGCAAAGTAAGAGCTACTGTATTGATACCAATTTGGCATTCCAAAAATCAGTTACTTTTTCAAAAGAAGTGTGATTCTTTAAACACAAATTTTGATGTTGAAACGTGTTGGTGGAAACTCCTGTGTAAAAGGAACTAAAACCTGAAGCTACTTATGTAAGTGTAGTCGTGGAGATATGTCCCCTTTGATGTATTATTTTTTGGAGAACCCTATGTAAAGGATATGCCAAGGCTGTTTGTAACCTTCTGTGTTTAATGCAGTTCAAGCTCAACTGAGCACTTTTAAAAAAGAGAGAGATTTTATTTTAACTAATCTTGCTTAGTCTATCAACAAAATAAGCACAAAAAATGTTAAAGATTTAAGATGGCAAAGCATGCCGAAGAACCACACCCCCACAAGTTGCCAATGTCACAAACCCAACAGGCAAATGGTTTGGCTTTGGAGAGAAGTCAAGCCCATGAAGCTCCCTTCTCCAGTTGAATATTGTGGATAAAGGAATCTCTTTGCTAGCTGATGGAACTTTTATGCTCCCCCCCTATTCGGTATGTGATGGTTTCTTTTTACAGCGTGATTCTCTTATCAATGTGTGTTCATGCTTTTTAATTCGGTCGTTCTTATTTGAGTCACTATTCCTTGTAACTGCTAACTTATTCCTTGTACCTCTTGGGAGGTGTCTATCCTTGTGGTAGGAGGGTTGCCACCTATGGCAAGCAAGTAGGAAAGTTATGATTGTATCAGTGCTATATTTATGGGTCTCTAAAGCTGCATTTGTGGTGGAGTGCCTCCCTTCTTTGCCAATGGACCAGTGTGTGATTCTTTTTGGTTACCCATCGCTCATTTTGAGCATGGAGTTTATGTATGATCAGTAATTTTCAATATTATCTATCTAACTCTCTCTTTTGGAGAGAGTATTGCAAAAACGACAAGGTGAAAGTGCACTATGTACTACATATAAAGCTATTGAGAGGAATTTAATAATAAGAGGCTTCTTTGGGAGAGAGGAAATTAAAAAAAGACACTAGTATTTTTTTTTTGCCAGCGCTCACAATAGTGAGTAATATTGTATTAAGCAAACCAAAAAATTAACATGAACTATCCTGCTAAGACAAGGAACCAAAACAACCAATAGGAACACTGATCACCACCACCCAGAGGTTGCCACGGACACTGTAAGGACTGCCACCCCATACAACCATCAACCTCAAGCTATAGCAAATGAGACCCCATTACAATGGCTAATATGGGAGCCACCCTTCACAAAACATGGGCTGAACCAGGAGACCATGCCTGGCTAGAACAAGGAGAACAACCTTGCCTAGGCAAAGGAAAAAAACATACCATAACGCTTATCAAATGGGTAGGGCCCAACATCACCATCACCAAAGAGAAGCTCTCGGGGTGCCATCATGCAGGTGCCGCTGCCACACGAAGCCCGCATGTCCAAAGAGGGTCTCCAATGCAACCGAGCCATGACATTAGATACTAAAGCTCCTAGCAAGACCACCTCCATGCACGCCGATAAACAGAGGCCAAGTTTTGCAAGAACATATACAAGTAGAACCAAGCCGCATGACCCAATGCATGTCATATCCCAAGATAAACTAGGCCAAAAAATAGGGGGTCAAGCCCTATCCACACCACGCAGGGCTCCACCAACAAGAATTCAAGTAGAAACAAGTGGAAGAAAAAAAATTTGGTGCCCATTATCCTTCTCAAGAGGAGGTGGCATTGACGAGCACTCCTGAATGACAAAAATACGAGTCGTAAAAAAGAAGAGGTCTTGAAGAAGATACGGGCTAGCCTGATAGCCCACCCAAAGCTCCTTGTCAACTTCAGCCACAACACCCTCAGCCAGGAATGCCACCGCCTCGCGCTGTCACAATGCCCTCGATGAGCCTGCCTTGCTTCAAGGCCTCACAGGCTGCAAAATGATTGACGACCCTACTCTAGCAAACCCTAAGGTCTTTTTTGTGAACTTTTGAAAAGACACTAGTATTTTGAAACTTTTGTTGTTACAATAAGGATTCCATATTTTGAAAGCAAGTGTAACAATGAACGATTTAGATTACAATATATTCCCAAAGCATTAAAAATAATGACTGAAAAACATGAAAGCATTGTAAGAAATTGAAACAAGATGAGGAGGCACAAAGGCATGCTAAGCTAAGGGGACATGAGGGAAAGTAAGTTTAAATACGTGCCTACAATCACATGGAATTTTATTTGAGTTTTCATATAAAAGTATATTATTTATTAATACAATTATATTCACCAACGGTTTGTATATTACGAAGGGTCCCAATTAACTAATGTGAAAGGTGCACATTGCATATCAACATTTTGAATCAAAATAAAATGAGAACAAAAAATATTTTAGTGTTTTTGATTAAAAAATGATAAAGTTTATAAGCATAAAAAATAATAAAACAAACTAGTCAAATAAATATGTATGAAGTCCTCAACTCAAAGGACCCCTTATCAATAGTTTACATCACGGGTTCAAACTAGTATGAATACACTTCTTAAACCAAAAAGGTGAATGCAACTTTAGAATAAAGCATTAAAAAGATCATGATTTTTTTCCATTCACAAAACTTTTAAGCCTCTTAGGACACTTGTCAAACAATGAAAATTGAACGACTTTCACCCATGATGTAATGCACTAAGGCCTTTAGCAGGTCGAAAACAACAAAGTAGAAGAGGATGAAAAAGATTGTGTGTGACCCAATACCCAAGTCTCTTTTTAAAGAAGTAGGTAAAAAATGTCAACACCCTCTTACAAGGGCCTATAAAAAGCATAAATAGAAAATTTGTCATTATTAGCTTGCCATGTGGCACTAATGCAAGCTTTATTTAATGGTCCACAATTGTACCCAAAATACAATGCTTTACTAAGGACTTATGTAGTCCAAAAAGAATTTAAGATGACTTGTGAAAAGATAAAGAAGTGTATTTTTAAGGGTATGTGTATGTGTGTGAGGGAGAGAGAGAGAGAGAGGGCGGGGGGGGGGAGATGTGTGGTAAAGAGATGAGTGAAAAGTCAAAGAGAATGACCTTTATTTTTGCAATTTCAATATCTAGTATTATAGACTATTACACATCAAACAATGATTGGAAGGTATCCAATTAAACTAATCATTGCCTTATCTTTGACAAAAAGCCGATCAAAGATTAAGGCCACTAGTAAGCCAAGAAAAAAGGAGAAGCTATGTTTTTTTTGTTTTTTGGCTTGCTTAAAGCCTTGGTGCACTATGGGTGAAGGTCATTCAATTTTTATTGCTTGACAAGTGTCCCTTAGGAAGTCGTGAAAGTCTTGTGAATGAAAAGAAATCATAGTCTTTTAAATGCTATTTTCTAAGGTTGCATTCAAATTTTTGGATTTAAAAGTGTATTCATAGGAGTTTGATCCCATGATGTAAAGTATTTATAAAGAGTCCTTTGATTTAAGGATTTCATAAATATTTATTTCATTAATTTGTTTTATTATTTTCTATGTTTATTAAATTTATATTTTCTTATGAAAAATCATTAAAATATTTTGTTTTAACTTTTTATTTACTTCCTTCTCATTTTATTTTGCTTCAAATTGTCGATGTGCAATGTGCACCTTTCACATTATTTAAGTGGGGCCCTTTGTAATATACAAACCATTTGTGATTATATATGTATAATAGATAATACAATTTTATATTAAAACAAGATGAAAATTCCATGTGATTGTAGGCACGTATCTGTGCCTCCTCACTTTGCTAATCAAGTATCATAATCCGACTTCTCAAGATAAGTGTATGGCACTTTGAGTGCTCATTATTTTGTGATATGACATCAAGAATCTTTTCGGTCCATAAAAGAGCATTCTTGGCACGTTTCAATATGCCATTGTACGTCAAAATTGCTAGATCATAAGCAAGTAGAAAAAAATGAAGCTCTAGTTTTATTTCATATGGGTTGGACGGCCATACTTTGTGTGATGGGCCTAAAGACATCTGTCATTTCTCAAAAGGAAATGAACATTCTGTAAGTCATAGATAGGGGATGCTTGTGCATCAAAATCGTGACTATATTTGAGGAAGCTAGTGTATATCTATCTTTAAGGCTAGTGATGATGTGACTATAGTAACATAATTATAACAATAAACAATGATATTATACCAAGTTTCCTTTTTTAGCAATACCCACACATCCCATGGGCGATAATACAAAGTGCACTGGCGAGCATCTCACAAGGTTGTCTGGTCGCACTTGGACACCCGAGTGATGGAGAACAAGTACTCAACCAACCAAGCTAGCTCCCATTGGCATTATCCCAAGTTTCCTTGTTGGTGTTGCTTGTTGCACTTGAATTAATATGTTTTGTAAAAATAATCTATATTCAACTTGTTTGATGTCTTTCTCCTCAATTTTGATAGGTGTCTCTTCTTCTTTTTGGACTACATAAGGAGTTTTAGTAAACCTTTGGATTTTTGGTGCAATTGTGGACCATTGGATAAAGCTTACAGATTGGAAAAAAAATTCTTTTTTTTAAATTTCTTTTAAGTCTTTCTGAGAGGTGTTGACATTTGTGTACCGCTCTCTTTAAAGAGGGCCATTAAATATTGGGTCACACACAATCTTTCTCATCTTCTTTCACCTTTTTTTCTTCTCAATTTGCTACATGCTCTTAAGTGGGTTTTCAAACATTATTTTTTAAGATTTTGAAATATATTATAGTCTAAATAGTTTATTGTTACACTTTTTTCAAGAAACATAATATTTTATTGTGATAACAAATGTTTTAAAAAAGTAGTGTCACTTTCACTTTCTTGTTCTCTCTATAGAAAACAAGTGAAAGGGTCACGACGGCTTTCAAAGACAATAAGAAAGTGATAAAATTGTTAGATTGATTTAAACTGGTATCAATGTTTGGGAAAGGATTGTTTCAACTCAGTCTTGAGCCGATTGAAAATCGAGACTAGCTAGCTACAAACCATGGTAAACGGAAGAAAAATCGATGAAATATGTGAAAAAGTCGTCCAAAAATTTTGCAAATCTCAAAATTTATGTTAGTATTTCCGGTTTTCTTCTTTGTGAGGAGGAAACTCGACCAGCAATCGTTTAATAAAAGAGACTTTCTCGAACGTTAACACTGACTAGAATCAAGCTATACAATGCAAGAAATGTAAGCCATGTGAAGTTGTGAAATGAAAGGTGAAATAACAAGGTGAAAATTCACTATAGTCTACATCAGGCTAATGAGAAGAGTTTCATAATGAAGGAGTCTTTGTGAGAGGAAAGAATAGAAAGTGACACTAGTATTTGAAAACATGTGGTATCACAATAAAAGATTATGTTTTTTGAAAAAAAAGTATGACAACAATCAACCATTTAATTTATAATGTTCTACAAAAACATAGAAAATAATGTTTGGCACAATACTCAATGCTCCCTCTTTAAAGAGAGGTACACACCCTCTCACAAGTGCTTAAAAGAAATACTTTAAGATAAAATTATTATCATTAACTTGCCATGTGGCATTAATCAACAAGCTTTTTCTGGTGGTTTAGATTTGCACCCAAAAATCCACCCTTTACTAAGGACTACTTATGTAGTCCAAAAAGAACTAATTCATATATGTGTGTGTATAGAATTTATTAGAATTATGCAAGGTGAAACTTCACTTTAGCATTTTAAAACAATAGAATGAAAAAAAAACATATGTGTGTGTCTCTGTGTAAAACTTACTAAAATTATGCAAGGTGAAGCTTCACTTTAGCATTCTTTCAGAAAGCCAAAAACTTTCATTATTAAATTCTTTTGATAGCCTTATGTAGGCCATAGTGAATTTTCACCTTGTTTCTTAAGGATCTATGTTTTCTTAAGGTGAATGTTGGTCCACATTTCATCCAATTGAATGATTGCTTTTGAAGGTTTCTTCGATAATAAATAATGGAATTTAAAGTTTTGGCTTGTTTTTGGTTTTGCATGGCACTAGTATGAAGTCTTTTATTTATATATATATATATATATATATATATATATATAGAGAGAGAGAGAGAGAGAGAGAGGGGGGGGGGGGGGGGGGGGGGGGGGGGGGGGGGGGGGGGGGGACCAAAGTCATCTATATCTATATTCTAAGGTTGGGATTAGCCAAGAAGGTGGAAGGCTTTGGTTGTCTATAGAGATGCTGCTCCACTGGGCAAAAACATGGAGGCACATTTTTGAGCCCACCAAAATATGGGTGACCCCCCCCATCCCCCCACAAAAAAGAAAAACCCAACCTTCTACTACGATCCATGCACTTTTTTGTGGAAGTTGCAACTTGTGCGTGTTGACCTCATAACATTGGGTCTGTACACAAGGCCTTTACCAATAGGCTATTGCATATTGGATGAAGGGCATCACATCATTTTAGATATAGATAGTGCCTTCGCTCTGTGAACACCAAGAGAGAGGCAATTGTTATACGTGCCAACTTTCACCTGCTTAAGATAATGGTAGATGGAATTTCCATAGCAAAATTGCCATGTGTTTGCAATAAGAATGATGTTGAGGGAAAAGTGTCATGTGTGTGTGTGTGTGTGTGTGTGTGTGTGTGTGTGTGTGCGCCTATTGAATTGCTTTCATGAGTTGGGAAGCTTTAGTTTGAAATTTATGCAGCTTTATCTTGATGAGCCAAAGAATCGTTCCATTATTTGGATGTTGCCAATGGCATGATAGTGCCTTGAATGCACACAATGGCTGTACAACTTTAGCCTCTTAGCCCCTTGGGCTTTATCTCCTCATCTTGGCTTCAAAATAACCGTAGTTACCTACTAGAGTAGTGCTTGCCTCGACCTCAACACCCATATTGCTACATTGTGGGTGTAAACTATAGCCACACTAGCTTCGGTGCACAATCACTTCGCAACCACCTTAGGAGTGCTCTTAGAGTTGGTGCACACACGAGTGTCATCTATAAACAACTAGCCTTGGATGCATTCTTCCATAGTGTGTGCATGTTGTAGGCTGCCACATTAGCTTACTCACTATACAGCCACCTAGGTGGTAGAAAGAGAAATGTTACAGGCCAGTTTGAAAGTGGAAAGTTGGTGATGGGATATTTAGGGCAATCCAAGCTGAATGTGCACCTCATGTACATGTGAAGAAGAATTAATCACATATATTGTGTATAAAGATGGCAATGGCAGGGCAATAGTATGGCTATACATCAAGTTCCACAATAGACTAGCCAGAGCAAGAAGTCCCGATCGCTACAAGGGTAAAATTTAAGACTCAAATGAGAGGGCTCATAGGTAGTAGCAAAGAGATAGTTAGTGCATGCATTCTCCATGTGTTGCTAATGAATGTGGCAGAAAACAAAGATAATTGGACTTCAAGTTATCATAGCCAATTTCCCACTCTAGCACCCTTGTTGATGCAGACTCTATCTTTAATACACATAGGCATGTGCTTCACAGCTCCATGTATGTGAAACTCTATGCAGAGTTCTGATTTTCTCACCCGAAACCTCGACTATATGACCTTTATCCAATATAATCTCTCTCTCTCTCTCTCTCTCTCTCTCTCTCTCTCTCTCTCTCTCTCTCTCTCTCTCTCTCTCTCTCTCTCCCCAGGGGATCCGCTATATAATCACGTTAGTATACCATGTGAATTAATAGAAGGGGTTTTCTATTGTTCACATTTTAAGTGATTCAAAAGAGATACATTAACAAGAGGGGTCTTATTAATCCATTTTGGAAAAAAAACCGTTAATTTATTGAAAAAGGGGTCAATCTATTCATGTCAACATTTTAACAGAGGGGTAGTTGAAGTACCCTGCAAGCACACACTATATGTTCTTAATAGTGGATCCTTGAGTCTCTCTCTCTCTCTCTTTCACACACACACACACTCTCTCTCTCTCTCTCTCTCTCTCTCTCTCTCTCTCTCACACACACACACACACACACACACACACACACACACACACACACACACACACACACACATCATAAAGTGCCAAGATACCTCATTGGTTGCCCATGTCCAACCAACCGCCCAACTCACTAACATCAGTAACCTTATATTTTGTCTTCATCCATAACACAATTAGTGAACTTGACTACTTCTCCCGTGATAGAAAATCTCCACCCACATAAGCCATGTTCTGTCTTTCTTCTTAACCTCTCCGTGTATGACCTCTATTCATCCACTAGTATGTGGGTACTATGCTTGATGGGCTTTTTTAAAGTAAATATAATGAGATTCCCTTGAGTTTTAGTGCAAAACAATGAGTAAAACTCAAGGATGGTGCGAACGTCCCAACTGGGTTGGTGGCAACGTGGCATGTGGCATTCAAGGATGCAGGGGATAACTCTATAGTTGGCAAGAAAGAAGAATTCCAAGGCATGCCAACAAGCATCATGCGAGGCAATGGGGGGGGGGGGGGGGGGGAGGTGGCGGACGAATAGGAGGCAGTCATCAAGGTCTTCCCCAAGCTCTCTAGGGCCAAAATTTTTCTCTTTCTTTCTCCCTCTCTAAAATCAACGGTTCTCTCTCTTCTTCCTCTCTCACACGCACACACTTACACGCACTTGCACACACACATATGCACACATACATACACACCTCTCTCTCCCATTTTCTCTCCCTCGATGATGAGCTCTCTCTCATGCAAAATTACTCTCTCTCTCTCTCTCTCTCATTTTTCCCTCCATCTTTGATTTGCCATAAGTTAAAAAAATATGTTTTCAACCATACACACTTGCATACACATGTGTGTGTGTGTGCATACGTGTGCACACACACACACACACACACACACATATTTACACATTTTTCCTCGCATAATCACCTCCAAAAACCTCCCAGATCAGTCCAATGGCCCATGAGTAAGAAAACATAGATTCTAGCCATCTCTCAGTCATATACTTGCACGCACTCGCATGCATACACACTTCTCAATGAAAGTCTCTACAAGAACGACGATGACCATGAAAACAACAATTGAAGCATGTGACTACGATTGCAGACAACACAACAAAGCTAGAGAGGTACTTGGGCGAGTGTCGCATCACCAAATCGAGCATCAACAGGCATATCGCAACCCACATGTACATGTATTTGGCATCGTCTTCAATGTCATGATCACTTGTAAATTTTTTGTTTTTACCCTACCTATCCATTAGGGAAAATATGAACCCCAAATGGGCCCTTTAGGGTCAAAGATGCTTTTTGAATATACTCTCTACACCAATGAGAATGGGTATGTGGCCACGGTCCCACTAGTTTTTGCAATTTTTTCAAATGTTCATAACTTGAGCAATTAACTTGAAATTTGTGTGACAATAGTGCATTTGGACACATTGTAGCTCTTTCCATAGATATGGTACATGATATAGTTTTGAGGTATGTAGGTATGGCTATCCATGCCCCTCCTTTTATGTCCTATTGTTGACTAAAAATCTATTGGTTTCTCTTACAATCCCTTTGGGGGTTCATATTTTTTCTAATGCATCACCCTTACCTTTTTCTTATAAATTTTTAAAAAATTTAAAATTCATTGTATATTCTCCTTGTCTCTCTAGCGGTGGCCACCCATCTACTAGAGAGAATCTAGCCTGCATCATCATCCGTAAATTATGTCAGGGTAATGGTCTTCCAGGTGGTGTCGGGCCATGTGCCAGGGCCCTCTTTGTCTAGCAATTATCATCACACTACCACTTTGAGAGAGAGAGAGAGAGAGAGAGAGAGAGAGAGATCATCAAAGAACACACCACCACAACGACACGATGAATGACATGAGACACAAGAGAGGAAGCATCTCAACATAGTGGGATGCACGACCACACACACCATATGCATTTATGCAAAATACACAAAGGTAGTAGGAAAGCATTTGAAGGCACCATGAACACTCTAGGGCAACGAGCAATGACTACATTCTACTCTTGGGCACTCCTAGCACTTATCATCATTGACAATGCTACCGGTGTTCCCATCCTCATGATGTTTCCTATACTAATCTTTTTGCTAATCCACTAACTTGCTAACTTTGGAGATTGCCATGCAACATATGGCAGTCCGCATTCCATCGTGTACACTGCGTAGCACTCTCTCTCTCTCTCTCTCTCTCTCTCTCTCTCTCTCTCTCTCTCTCTCTCTCTCTCTCTCTCTCTCATCTGCAACCCTAAGCCCTCCCAAGTCTGCAACCCTAAGCGTGTCTCCCCCTGGGTGAGTGCGGCCCTGTGGGGGGATGTTGAGGCTCAAGCTTCACCCCCCTGCCCTAGCTCGACACACACACACACTGTAGTGGCCCTGCACGACGAGGCTCCCTGCACTGTAGCAACACCTGCTTGGTGAGGTTCCCTGCGTGAGCTGCTGCCAAATACAAACAAAGTCCATGCGTGAGCTGCTGCCAAACACAGAAGTGGGCAAACCCCTCTCTCTTGGGATAGTCTCCTACAACCTTCAAACTCTCTTCTTCTTCTTCTTCTTCTTCTTCTTCTTCTCTCTCTCTCTCTCTCTCTCTCTCTCTCTCACACACACACACACACACACACACACACGCACACACATACAAGATATGCCCATGGCCTGCTCGTTTAGTGCCTGCTTGCAGTAAGCAAAAGATGTTTCTTGCAGTAACGAGAAGATGCAAGCATTTTGAAGGTTTGGAGCAAGCTTTACATTAAAAGGTGTTTATTGAGCTTAACCATAAGCCCTTGAGCTCACCACAGAGCTGATTTAGATAGGCATTCATCCCAACAAGAACATCTTTTGAGAAAACTTTGGCATCGATGGCTTCCTTTGGCACTCCCGTTTCCTGGAAGAGTTTTCTTGCAGCGGGGCAGCGGCATCAAGGAAAGATCTCGTCGTCCGCCAAGAAGTGAGAATTATAGCCCTTGAAGCTCAGATACATGAACTCTTCGAAGAGAACGAGCAACTCAAACAACGTCTACGCAAGCTTGAAGACGCGCAAGAAGTAGAGAGCCATGCTCTACTTGCAAAAGCCCATGAAGTTGAAGCTTGCATCACCAAAACTATTCTGGCAACTCAGACAAAAAACCATGAGGCAACACACGAGAAGATTGACACCAAGATACAGGCGGTCTTACAAGAAAGCCGGCTACAAGAATCTCTTAGCTTGAAGCTCAAGATTGAGGGACTCCACCTGCCATGGTGCACTAGCGAGGACACCCTTGAAGAAGCAATTGACAAGCTCAATGACATCCTTTGGCCTATTCACATCAAGTCCGAAGCGGTCTCTTGGATCAGTGATACACATAAACATGTGCCACCCGAGCATTGCATCCTCACTTTCAAGGACAAAGATGAGCGGTTGAAGTTGCTACACCAATCTCGACTTCTTAAACGTAAAAGCCTATGGATCACTGAGGAACTGACCACAAATCAACTCAAGAGTAAAGCAAGTGAGCTCAAGAAGATCCATGAAGCATGCAAGCAAGGTAAATGGGCAGTATATCGAGGTGGCAAAGCCATCATCCAGGAGTTTCGAACCCCCAAAATGTCCCTTCTCTCAATTCACCCTCCTTAGGTTTTGATTTTTCCTTTCTTTCTACCCCTCGAATGGACCCTTAGTCCTTAACTGATATGTATCATGATCACCTTAATTTAGAAGGAACTACTGTAATGTTTTGCTTTGGTCCCATGGGTCATATATGACCTCCATGGAGGATAATTTAATCTATCTATCTCTCCCCCTTCTTGGATGTTGGTGTCATCTCCTGGCCACCATTGAAAGTATCATTAAGAAACGAGTTCAATTTTCTCATGCTCTAGTGTTGATTCTATCTCTCTAGCTCTCCATTTGGGGATATGCTCGCTAGTGTTTGGGCATGACACACTGTCTGTGCTTTGTCAGGTGACATAGACCACTTGCATCTGCACGCATATCACTAGTTTGAGTGTGCTTCTCCTACTTTATGTATCATAAAGTGTTTTATCATTGGCTTAGCTAGAAAGAGTGTCGTTTCTATCATCTTGGCCATATGTATCTGCACCCTAGCCATGTCCCAAGCTAGGTGGTGCCCCTATTGTGTATCTCCCATGATGAGGTCATCATCATAGTCCTGGTGTAGAGGCCACTGGGTCTGTTTTGCACTTCCACCTCTCAATAAGAAGAGGGACCTGCTCCCAAACCTACTCTCAAAGTGATTATGCAAGAGTCACCAAAGAATAAGAAGCAAGGTAATCCCAAAGGACCTTTGTATAGATTGAAATCCAACATTGAACTAGCTACTAGCTACAAATCTAAAGAAGTGATTTAAAGTGCAAATCCTCAATATCAAGGTGGAGCTTACCTAGTGGATATGAGCCTAAAACAATTAAGAGCCAAATGATTCTCCATATTGAGTCAATTTTGGATGCCTATGGTGAAGAAGAATTTGAAGATGAAGGGCCAAAGCCTGTGGTGTTTTTGAATCCAATTGTACTTGAGGTAAGACATGCTCATTTTAATGATGATAACAATGAAATAATTGTGTTTAGGAGTCACTTTTCAAGGACTCATTGGGCTAGAGCAATGACAAAAACCATTGTGAAGCTTAGAGACATTGAAGAGCCGATCTGAGCACTTGTAGACCATGGATAAAAAACCAATCTTATGGAAAAGAGCTTGCACCAGAAGGGAAAATGGCCTATTGATGTGGACCATGGTTGGCGGATCAAGGTGCTAATATGCTTCCATGAAATCTTTATGGTGCATCTGCAAATGTTAAGGTAACTATTGGGGATGTTTGTGATGAACAAACCTTTTTTATATAGGAGTATCCCTCCTACCCACTCATATTGGGGTAGCCATACATTACAACTATGTATACGGAAACAAAAATGTCAGATTATGGTTCAGTCTATGTAAGGATCCCAAGCTGCGACAAAAAAAGAGTTGTTCTCATTTTTTAGACAGTGTATGTTGATCATCCATTGCCAAAAATATGCAAAGAGTTTAGAGAGCATAGGTTTGCAAAGGTGTTAGATTATGGTTCAGTCTATGTAAGGATCCCAAGCTACGACAAAAAAAGAGTTGTTCTCATTTTTTAGACAGTGTATGTTGATCATGCAAGAAATAAATATAGTTTATGTGATCATCCATTGCCAAAAATATGCAAAGAGTTTAGCAAAGGATTTTCTGTGAGTACCACTATAGAGCAGGACTATGGTGGTATGAAGGAGGGGATATTCTTGCAAAGAGAGACTTTCTCTTTGGGGTTAACATCTAAGGGTTCGATGTCATACAAGAATTTTAATGAATTCCCTAAATGGGAATATGTCTCAAAGCTGTGACAAAAAAAAGAGTTGTTCTCAATTTTTAGACAGTGTATGTTGATCATGCGAGAAACAAAGATAGTTTATGTTACCATCCATTGCCAAAAATATGCAAAGAGTTTAGAGAGCATTGGTTTGCAAAGGATTTTCTCAGGTTGCTGTTAAATATGGAGCCTGATTTACCCCTTGTGATTTTCTGTATTAAAAACGCACATTTGTAAGGCCCCCATTATGAGGAGAAGCCATCGTGTGTGAAGAAAAATCACTCACCGAAAAACAAAATCACTCGCCGGGAACCAAAATTTTCACGGCGAGTCGTCTTGAATTTTATGGCCGGAATATCCCTTTTCGTCGGAATATTATAGTCAGACGGCGGGTCGGAAAGTGGTCAAAAAATGGCCGGTCGTTTGGCCAGTTGGCCGGTGGCCGAATTCAATTGCCGGTGGCCAATTTCAAAGGAGGACTTGTCTTCTCAAGGGCGGCCACACATGGGCAGATTGGAGGGTCCGATTTGGACTTATTTACACAAGGGCAGCTACACATGGCTGCCTCTCATGAGAGAGGGTAGCCCTTTTGGCCTATAAAAGGAGGCCATTTCTACACACATTTCACAGTGTGAAGTTGATGCAACAAGGTGGGTGTGAGGTGGTGAGAGTGAAGCAAGGCGGGAACTCTAGTAAGGGTATAATCCCTTTGTAACCTACTTCTTGTTTGAAGTACTAAAGCCATTAAGTGGTTGCTTTCCCGTGGATGTAGCCCACAATGGGTGAACCATGTATATCGTGTGTACTCTCTCTCTCTCTCTCTCTACTCTATAATCTCTTGTATGTGAAAATTATCTCTCTCCATTAAGTAATCTACTCAATTATCTACTTAGCTACGTCATATTTCCTAACAACTGGTATCTGAGGAAGGTTTGCTCGTAGCTAAATTATCTCAAGGAAAGGATTCCTTGAATTGAGTGGGAGTAATGGCGGAGGAAGGGAAGCTCAAGATCAAGAAGTTCAACGGCAAGAACTACCAACATTGGAAGATGCAGATTGAAGACTATCTCTACTAGAAGTACCTCTATTTGCCACTAGGCAGTCTTGCAAAGAAGCCAACAATGATGGCAGATGAAGCATGAATTATCCTTGATCGAAAGGCACTGGGAACAATCCGGTTAAGCTTGGCATCAATGGTGGCATTCAACGTTTTGGAGATGAAGACCATGGAGGACTTGATGAAGTCACTTGACGACTTCTACGAGAAACCATCGGCATCCAATAAGGTATTTCTCATGAAGCGCTTGTTCAATCTAAAGATGGCAGAGAATGGTTCAGTTGAAAAAAACCTAAATGACTTTAGCACCAACATAAGTCAACTTTGATCGGTGAAAATAAATTTCGATGATGAAATGCGAGCTCTCCTTATACTATCGTCTCTATCGGATAGTTGGGACAGCCTTGTGATGAATGTAAGTAATTCTATTTCTGGCACAAATACTCTTAAGTTTGATGATGTTGTGGGTGTTCTCCTAAGCGAGGAAATGCGAAGGAGAAGCACAGGAAAATAATCAAGTGATGCACTGTCAATGGAAACAAGAGGAAGGCCTAAGGAGAGGTTCAAAAACCAAAAGGGACGTGATTGCTCAAGACGGAGCAAGTCATGCACAAAGTCAGTTCTTGAATGTTGGAACTGCGGCAAGAAGGGCCACGTCAAGAAGGATTGCTGGTCCAAGAAGAAGAAGAAGGAGTTGGAGTCGGAGTCTCAAGACAACAAGCCAACATCGGAGGCCAATGTGGCAGGTAAAGTAGAGCAAGATGCTCCAATTCTCTCATTAAACAATGTGTCTAATTCTTAAATAGTAGATTCCAGGGCTTCATTCCATCCGACACCACACAAGAAACATTTCCAAGATTACACCAAAGGTAATTTTGGGTATGTATACTTGAGAGATGACGAAGCTTGTGAAACTGTCGGCAAAGGTACAATTTGTGTCAAAACTACTAACAAAAATGAATGGAAGCTTAAAGATGTTAGGCATGTTCCTTCTGTTTGCAAAAAATTGATCTCTACAGGACAACTAGATGATGAAGGTCACAACATTGCATTCAGAAGCAAACGGTGGAAGATCTCAAAGGGATCTTTGGTGGTTGCCAAGGGAGAAAAGGTCGGTACACTTTACTTGTGTACTGTTAACACGCAATCTTCAACTTGTGCAATAGCTACAAAAGTCAACAGTGCGGTGTGGCACTATCGGCTTGGACATATGAGTGCCAAAGGAATGCAAATCCTTCAAACAAAGAAGCTTCTACCAGGTTTGAAAGAAGTGGACTTAGAGTTCTGTGAAGATTGTGTTTATGGTAAACAAAAGAGGGTAAAAATTTCAAAATTCAGAAAATGAAAGAAAAAATAAAAAACTTGAGTTGGTTCATTCTGATGTTTGGGGTCCTGCAAGTACACCATCACTTGGTGGCTCATTTTATTATGTGACATTCATAGACGATGCGACAAGGAAAGCATGGGTTTATGTCATGAAGAATAAATCCGATGTGTTTTCCATATTTCAAAGGTGGAAAGCCTTTGTGGAGAATGAAGTAGGTACCAAGGTTAAATGCCTCAGATCCGACAATGGAGGTGAATGTTGCAGCCAAACTTTTAAAAGCTTTTGTGCTAGCAATGGAATTCGGAGGCAAAAGACAACCCCAAGGACACCTCAACAAAATCGGATTTCAGAAAGGATGAATATGACAATCATGGAGCGAGCACAAAGCATGCGGCTACATGTAGGCCTACCGCTTGAACTTTGGGCGGAAGTTGTAAGTACGTCTGTGTACTTAATCAACCAGTCACCCTCAACGACATTGGATGGGGGAATTCCAAAAGAGGCATGGACAGGTAATCGATGAATTATGCATTCCTCAAAGTGTTTGGGTGTGAGGCTTTCATGCACATAGATAGAAGCCTAAGATCAAAGCTAGATGCAAAGTCCGAAAAGGGTTTTTTCATTGGCTATGGAGAAGGCGACTTTATGTATCGCCTATGGAATCCTGAAGATAGTAATATCTTTAGGAGAAGGGATGTATTTTTTAACGAACAAAATATGTACAAAGACTACTTGGAAAAAAAACAAAAAAAAGGAACAGGTGATGAGTACATGGAGCTTGAGGACGGTGAAGACTCAAAAACTGAAAACGGTGACAATGTGCAACAATGTCAACTACATGAGGAGCCTCAACCTATTCCTTGAAGATCTACAAGAGCAAGTAGACCTCCAGAAAGTTCGTTCCTTCCTTCAACCATCTCTTGATCTCAAATTTTGGAGAGCCGGAATCATACGAAGAAGCTATGCAACACAAATCTAAAGAACAATGGATGAAGAGCATGCAAGTGGAGATGGACTGATTACGTTGCAACCAAACATGGGAGTTGGTTGAATTGCCTACAGGTAAGCGGGCACTTCATAACAAATGGGTGTATAAGCTGAAGGAAGAAGAAGGTGGGAAGAAAAGGTACAAGTCTAGGCTTGTGGTAAAAGGGTTTTCTCAAAAGAAAGGTATTGACTTGAATGAAATATTTTCTCCTGTTGTAAAAATGAACTCAATGAGGCTTTTCTTAAGCCTTGTGGCTTCTAATTATCTAAATCTTGAGCAAATGGATGTAAATACGGCATTCCCTCATAGTGACTTAGAGGAGAAAATCTACCTGCTTCAACCAAAGGGGTATGAAGTAAAAGGTAAGGAGAAAATGGTTTGCAGATTGAAGAAGAGCTTGTATGGTTTAAAGCAAGCATAAAGACAATGGTACTTGAAGTTTGATCGATTGATGTTGGATCATGGATTCACAAAATGCAACTCGGATCACCGCGTCTACACGAAGAATTTGGGAGACGGGAAGTTCATCATCCTAATGTTGTATGTTGATGACATGCTGATTAACTGCTAACATGAAAGACATCAAGGACCTAAAAGAGGAGATGTCTAAATCTTTTTCAATGAAAGATTTAGGTGCTGCAAAGAGGATACTTGGTATGAAGATATCAAGGGACAGGACGAAGAAGAAAATAAAGCTATCTCAAGAGGATTACATCAAGAAGGTACTAGAAAGGTTTGTAATGCAAAATGCAAAAACGGTTTCTACACCTTTGGCTGGTCACTTTAAACTAACCAAGCATATGTGTCCAAAGACACAAGAGGAGATAGCCTATATGTCTAAAGTTCCATATGCTGCAGCGGTAGGTTCTCTTATGTATGCTATGGTTTGGACAAGGCCAGACATTGTACATGCAATGGGAGTTGTAAGTAGGTTCATGGACAACCTAGGTAAAGAGCACTGGAAAGCTGTGAAGTGGATACTAAGGTATCTAAATGGGACAACAACAAATGCTTTGCATTTTGGAGGAACTAATATTTTGCTAGAAGGGTATGCTGATGTAGATATGGTAGGTGACAAAGATACATGAAGGAGCACTACTGGCTATGTCTTCAGGGTTGGAGGCACAACAGTAAGTTGGGCTTCAAAGCTACAGAAAGTGGTCTCACTTTCTACCACGGAAGTAGAGTATGTAGCAATGATGGAGGAAAGCAAAGAAATTCTGTGGCTTCACAGATTCTTAGCACAGCTTGGATTCAAACAAGACAATTGTGTCTTGTACAGTGATAGCCAAAGTCCAATCCATCTTGCGAAGAACTCAGCCTTTCATTCAAGGACAAAGCACATTGAGGTGAGATATCACTTCATACGGACTCTTTTGGAAGAGGGACAACTAAAGCTAGGAAAGGTGCATACAAGCGAAAATCCTGCAGGCATGTTTACAAAGGTGGTCAATAAGGAGAAGTTGAGCTTTTGCTCATCTTCAATTGGCATTCAAGGATAAGAAGCGGTTACCATATACATGTGGTCGTGATGTGTGTGAACACACTAGGACCGCCGGGGCATTTTTTCCCTCTTTAGGAGGTTTTTTCCCCTGAGCATTGTATATACGCCCATCACTCTAGGGCTATCTATCTTTCCATTGCACATTAAGTAACACACTCTCTATTGTGTGCCTTAAGCTTCCTTCATCTTCTCCAAGCTGTGTGCGTTTCTCTGCAACCCTAATTCCAACAAAAGCCAGGATGGAAAGCAGTCATAGGTTTTGTTTGGGGGTGCCAATGGTTTGCTGCTATCTGTTGCCCAACACATTGCTGGATGTGATGCCATTTCATCCAGGCTTGAAGAAGTTAACTGATATGGTTGCTTCTTTGCCGCCTCTTGAAGCACCTGTCAAACATGTTTGTGAAGGCTGTATTTTGAGTAAGATGCAGCGTTCTAAGTTTCCAAAGGATGGTTCAGTTCAGACCACATGCAGGTTGCAGCTTGTGCATAGTGATGTTTGTGGGCCCATGCAAACTCCATCCTTGGACAATTACCTTTACTTCGTGACTTTCATTGATGATTACTCCAGGCACGCATGAGTATTTCCGCTTAAAGAGAAGTGCGAAGTTTTTATGTGCTTCAAACAATTTCTGGCTATAGCTGAAAATGTCTCGAAATGTACTATGGACACCCTCCATTCCGATCGAGGGGGGGAGTATATGTCTCATGAATTCAATGCATTTCTGGCTAGTCGTGGGATAAAACACCAATGTACAGTGCCTTATACACCTCAACAAAATGGTGTTGCTGAGAGGAAAAACATGTCACTTACAGAAGTGGCATGATGTATGGTCAAAAGTCAAGCTTTGCCGCATTCTTTTTGGCTTGAGGCCATGATCTTTGCCACTTATGTACTAAACAGGTGTCCTACAAAAGCTTTGCAGTCTATTACTCCATATGAAGCATGGCATGATAGAAAGCGTTCTATTGAGCACATGCGTGTTTTTGGCTATTTGGCATATGCTTTGGTGCCACAAGCACAACACAGAAAATTGGATGATAAGGATGTCAAATGTATTTTTGTTGGTTATAGTGCTGAAAGGAAAGGATACAGGTTGTATCATCCGTAAACAAAACGTATTCTGGTTTCACGAGATGTAGTGTCTGCGAAACATTTTGTTCAGCCCTTGCTGTCACGTACTAGAGACAGTAATGTAAGCTCACAGGACATTTATGACACTTTGTTGCCTCTTTTCAGTGGTGGAAATACGAATGTAAGTTCCGATGAGGCAAATGTACAGCCTTTGGGGGTTTCTCAAAATGTTACAGATCAGCCTATTTTACTGATGCAAATGTACATGATGTACTTGATGAGGAAATGGCTGAAAATGAGCAGGCTAGAGGTATGCCAAAATGGCTGATGTACACTTTGCATAATAGTGAATTGGATGCACCTTTGTCTACTCATACTCGTTCAGACTCTCACCATGCATCTTATGCATCAGATTGTTATGCTTTAGCTGTGTCTAGCTTGCATGACGTTGAGGAGCCTCTGTCTTTTGATGAAGCACAGAATTCAAAAAATTGGATGGCTGCCATGCAATCAGAATATGATGCACTTATAGAAAATGACACATGGACTTTATGTGATGAAGTGGGTTTACAAGTTGAAACGCAAGCCAGATGGTGCGATCAATCGCCATAAGGCTCGACTTGTTGTAAAGGGTTATGCACAGCAAAAAGGCATAGATTATGAAGAGACTTTTGCTCCCACTTGTCGTATGACTACTGTGTGTTTTCTATGTGCATTGGCAGCTCATTTTGGTTGGGATGTACATCAATCAGACATTGTTATTGCTTTCTTGAATGGTGACATATTTGAGGAAGTTTATGTAACGCAGCCCCGCGGTTTTGTCATAAAAGGACAAGAGGACAAAGTGTGCAGATGTAAGAAGGCTTTGTATGGGTTGAAGCAATCTCCTCGTGGTTGGTATCAGAAAGCTGACACTCATTTGGTCGAACGAGGCTTTCGTAATAGTCCAACAGAAAGCACATTGTACGTAAAGCGTGAGGGTGATGTACTTCTCATTGTGGTTCTTTATGTCGATGATTTGCTGATCACTGGACCAAATGAGAGACATATTGCTGAATTTAAGGCTGATTTGAATGCTACTTTCAAGATGAAAGATTTGGGGCTGTTGCATCATTACTTGGGTATACAATTTAAGCAGTGTGATGGTGGTATTGCCTTGTGTCAGAAAAGTTACATAGAGACATTGCTATGTAAGTTTGGACTTGAGGATTGCAAACCTATTGCCACTCCCATGGAAACAGGTTTGAAGTTGAGTCTACATGATGCTGGCGATCCTGCTGATGTCACTCTTTATCAAATTGCTGTTGGCTGCCTCATTTATGTATGCAACATGAGGCCGGATATTCAGTTTGCAGTCTCACAGGTAAGCAGATTTATGCATAGCCCAGGGTCTAAGCATTGGCAGGCTGTCAAGAGGATTTTCCGCTACCTTAGTGGCACTTTACATCTTGGCTTGTTTTATCCCAAGAGGGGATCATTGCCGCTAGACTTACATGCTTTTTCGGACTCAGATTGGCCTGGTTGTTTTGACACGCGAGTGTCCACAAGTGGTTTTTGTTTCATGCTTGGCAGTTCATGTATATCATGGTTGAGAAAGAAGCAACCTACTATGGCGACTTCGAGTTGTGAGGCTGAGTACAAGGCAGTCTTCATAGCTACGGTTGAGTGTGTATGGCTCAGACGCCTTATGGCTGATTTGGGTGTTGGACAGGACACTGCCAACACTATCTACACTAACAGTCAGAGCGCATTGGCAGTTGTGAGGAACCCAGTTTTTCATGCTCGCACAAAGCACATTGAGGTGCATTACCACTATGTCAGGGAGAGGCTCTTAGCAGGAGAGATCAGCTTGGCTTATGTGCCAAAACAGGACAACCTTGCAGATCTCTTCACAAAGGCATTGTCTCGTGAGAAGCTTGAAGCTTTTCGCAAAGCTTTGGGCTTACTACCCTTTGTGGACTGATCATGTCCTCAGGGCATGGCACTTCCCTTTACTCATGTGCCAGCTCTCGTTCACCGCATCACTCCAGGGGGGATTCGTTACTATAGACATGTGATAGTGATGTGTGTGAACACACTAGGACCGCTGGGGCATTTTTTCCCTCTTTAGGAGGTTTTTCCCCTCGAGCATTGTATATACGCCCATCACTCTAGGGCTATCTATCTTTCCATTGCACACTAAGTAACACGCTCTCTATTGTGTGCCTTGAGCTTGCTTCGTCTTCTCCAGGCTGTGTGCGTTTCTCTCCATCCCTAATTCCAACAAAAGCCAGGATTGAAAGCAGTCATAGGTTTGGTTTGGGGGTGCCAATGGTCTGCTGCTATCTGTTTCCCAACACATTGCTATCAATGCATGAGCCTACGCATCCTTTACATCCCAATGAGCTTAATCTTCGAAACGCCCTTTGACACAAGAACGTGTTGCATCATATAAGCCCACATAGGGTAATTATCCCTATCCAACCTGTCCTCAACAGCAAGCATCTTGAACACATCTGTGTTGTTGTTGTCAGCCATGGTAAATGCTGCACCTGATGTGAAAACTGCCCGAAAATAGGAGAAACGGAATGGGAACAACACGTGCTATATAGCACAAACCGTGGAAGACTATAAGACACCTGTTATGCAGAAAACGACAGTGACATAATTTCTGCACAAAATGACAAAATTGCCTGTGCAGACCTGCCTGTAGTGGAAACGGAGGCCGAAATGAGCCTGAATCGAAAATCTAAGCAGACTAAGATGTACGAGCTTGCCACAAATTTTGTTGACCTGCGAACGCTTGCCAAAGCTCACTAAAATCGGAGAAAGTGAGCAGGCGTGTGCTGGAGCAGCTAGCGACTAAGCCCGAGAGGACACAACCTGCTCTGATACCAATTGTTGGAATTAGGGTTGCAAAGAAATGCACATAGCTTGGAGAAGATGAAGGAAGCTCAAGGCACACAATGGAGAGTGTGTTACTTAGTGTGCAATGGAAAAAAAAATAGATAGCCCTAGAGTGATGGGCGTATATACAATGCACTGGGGAAAAAAACTCCTAAAGAGGGAAAAAATGCCCCAGCGGTCCTAGTGTGTTCACACACATCACTACCACATGTATATGGTAACAATTAATCTGGTCGATCTAGGAAAGAAATGATTGGTCAGAAAGAGAGAGAGAGAGAGAGAGAGAGAGAGAGAGAGAGAGAGAGAGAGAGAGAGAGAGAGAGAGAGAGAGTATTGTCATTATCTGACTAATAGTAAAAAATACAATCTCCATGAATATTTTTTAATTCTTGCATGGTCTTCAATGTACACGTGATGTATTTTGAGAGGAGATAGTATTTTAGTCATAATTTCTTGCTATCATTTGATACGCCAATGTTGGCTATATGGAAGATCTCAATTGAAATATTAGTTCACAAAAACTGCTCTTCGTACTTGTTTTGTATCAAGGTTTTGTTGATAATGTTGGTGTTGCTAGAATGTAGCATTCCATTTACTTTGTTCGAAGGTAAATGTAGCATTACAGTAACTTCATTTGAAAGTGCATAAGAGAGAAAGAGAGCATCACCATCATAGAGGAGAGAGTAAGCGAGGGAGATCGCTTGCATGGGGGGGGGGGGGGGGGGGAGAGAGAGAGAGAGAGAGAGAGAGAGAGAGAGAGAGAGAGAGAGAGAGAGAGAGAGAGAGAGAGAGAGAGAGAGAGAGAGAGAGAGAGAGAGAGAGGACAACCCCAAAAAAAGACATAGAGAGAGAAAGAGAGAGGCACCTTGCAATGGAGTAAGAGAGAAATACATCTTAATTTTGTTAACTATGAGTTGATTACTCACCATGAGAGAGAGAGAGAGAGAGAGAGAGAGAGAGAGAGAGAGAGAGAGAGAGAGAGAGAGGAGAGAGAGAGAGAGAGAGAGAGAGAGAGAGAGAGAGAGAGATAGATAGAGAGAGAGAGAGAGAGAGAGAGAGAGAGAGAGAAGAAGAAGAAGAAGAAGAAGAAGAAGAAGAAGAAGAAGAAGAAGAAAGAGAGTTTTAACGTTGTAGGAAACTATCCCAAGAGACCTTAAAGATCTAGACGTCGACGAGGAGTTGAACTCAAGACCTGAGAGAGAGAGAGAGAGAGAGAGAGAGAGAGAGAGAGAGAGAGAGAGAGAGAGAGAGAGAGAGAGAGAGAGAGAGAGAGAGAGAGAGAGAGAGAGAGAGAGAAGATAGATAGAGAGAGAGAGAGAGAGAGAGAGAGAGAGAGAGAGAGAGAGAGAGAGAGAGAAGAAGAAGAAGAAGAAGAAGAAGAAGAAGAAGAGAGTTTTAACGTTGTAGGAAACTATCCCAAGAGACCTTAAAGATCTAGACGTCGACGAGGAGTTGAACTCAAGACCTGAGAGAGAGAGAGAGAGAGAGAGAGAGAGAGAGAGAGAGAGAGAGAGAGAGAGAGAGAGAGAGAGAGAGAGAGAGAGAGAGAGAGAGAGAGAGAGAGAGAGAGAGAGAGAGAGAGAGAGAGAGAGAGAGAGATGTAGCTTGCATTGAGGGCAATGAAGTATGATTGAGGAAGAGAGACAAAGCAAAAGAGAAAGACATGGTAGCTTGCATGGGCAATGGCGGTCCCACATGGAATGAGAGAGGAAGAAAGGTAGATATGTAGAGCAAGAGAGGGAGAGGAAAATAGCTTGCATTGACAATGTTGGTGACACCGAACATTCATGACAATGTTGGTGAAACCGAACATTCATGACAGAGGGAGAGACGCATTCCATAGAAGGAAATGGGGAGAGAAGGGGAACCTAGCAATGACATAAGAGATAAAGAGAGCATCTTAATTTTGTTAATTCCTCGCCATTATTGAAAGGGAAAGAGAGGGAGAGAGGGAGGTAGCTTGCATGGAAGCAATGAAAATGAATATGTGTGTGTGTGTGTGTGTGTGTGTGAGAGAGAGAGAGAGAGAGAGAGAGAGAGAGAGAGAGAGAGAGAGAGAGAGAGAGAGAGAGAGAGTTGGTAGCTTGCATGGGCAATGATGGCGCCAAGGAAATGAGAGAGGAAAAAAGGGATTGGAAAGAGAGAGACATAGAGCAAGAGCAAAAGAGAAAAATAGCTTGCATGGACAATATTGGTGCCACCTAACATGTATGTGTGTGTGTGTGTGTGTGTGTGTGTGTGTGTGTGAGTGAGAGAGAGATAAATTTTATTATCGTCCTTAGACATCAAATATGACGACCTATGGGAGAAAAGATACATGTGATGTAGTATGTATGGGGCTGATAAGTGATTCTTGATGTTTGACAATTGTGGTGATGAGAGTCGCGATGGAGAGCCCACACTGTGGCTAGTAGAGAAAAGTGTTTAGGTCTAAGTCATGGCTGAAAACATGAGGTAAGCAAGTTCAAATGTGAGCAAAAGCTGAGCACTCTGGTAGTGTGTGGTGCTCAGACTCTCGAACATGAGGTGAGTATAATGTGCAAAGTCAATTTGACTCTTCTCCATTGCCCCAATTCCCTATCTCGCATCAAAGGGAGTGGGAGCTAAGCCAAATGGCTGCTGCAATAGTGCATATTGCCAACAAGGGGATATGTTCAAGCATATCAGGGTCAATACAGTTTCCTCTTTTGATGAATTTTTTGTTCAGGGAAATATGGGTGGTGTAATGTACGAAGTATGACCCACCAAATTCCTCCCAAGCAGTGTAATACATTGGAATAGAAAAGATTCATTCACTTGGGAGTCTAGTGAGGGATCATGTAGCAAGTGTTGTACACCCCATCTCCCAAACCACTTCTTTGTGTCTTGCATCCATCTCGTGCTCAAGATCTTGCTTTTAGGTGTCTTTTGAACTGTTTTTCTTGCTTCCCATGCAATTGTAGGAAATCGATCCACAAGTGCAATTATAGGCTCATCAAAACATCATATCTTTACTATAGTCTCTACTGTTAGCCTTGCCAAGTGTGTCCTTCAATAATGACTTTTTGGTGAATATTCTATATCTTCTTCATTGAAGTGAAGATGTTGAAGGAACCACCACACTTTTTGACCTATCTCCCTTAATTTCTTCTGCATATCCTTTGATTTATCGCTTCAATTTTTGGAAGTATGTGGGCGTTTTTTGTTTCTAGATTTGCTCACTGGGTGTCTTGTCATTTCCTCTTCACAATGTCAATGGATTCTTCATGAAATTTAGGATTTGCTATGCCCAAGAGTTTCCCTAGAGTAACCTCCACCCTACTATTGTGAATTCTCTCCTTAAAAATCTTGTACGAATCTATTGTCATCTCATATTGACTTTAGCTTGTTTGCATGCCCGTTAGGTTTGCATGGTTTCTTGTCCTCTTTAGATTCTACTTCTTATGTCTAAGCCTTTGTAATATAGGCATATATAGAGAGATAATTGGATCTTCCCCTCCTCTCCTGTTGTTTTTTTTGATACAGTTTCCTACTTTTGACTAGAGTTTTATGTGCAACCTTTCCCTTTGTTGTGGTCTTCATGGAGAAGGATAAAAAATCCTTCCCAATTTTGTATTCCTCATCGAAATTACTATTGTCAACAAATAAGCCATATATCGATGCTTCTTTGCTAGAGGAACTGACTAACATCTCTTCCGTTATCTTTTTCATACCATTTTACAAAAACTAGCTAGGAGAGGTAACCATGTGGCTTGAATGAAACATCTTATCCTTCCAAAAGATCAAATTCATATCTCTTGGGACCCACGGTGGTCTTTATAATCCTTTTATTGTTGATGATGATCATCGTACCAAATACAATTCTTTTTTCAACATACCAACTTGGGAACTACCTACCAGGAGATACAACCAAGATCTCATCCACATCTCATGATGGAGTCTGAAATAAAATTGTTCTCCACATCATGGAGGATCTACACATCAAAGGGATCCCCAAAATTCACTCGAAGGACTCATCTACATCACCTATAAAAGAGTGCAAGAAAGCAAGTTGCAGTTGTCCCTTTGTACACACTTTGTACCTTAGTGTACCCTAGTATCTAGATTCTAGTACTTCGTGCTTAGTTTCAAGATTAGCTTGGGCTAAAGCAAGGATGCCACTAGGCATTATGTAGTGATCTTTGCAAGGGTGTAGAATGATGTGACTTGGAAACACACTCACACCTTAGTATAGGGAAAGAAAGAACATAGGGAGAACACACACACACACACACACACACACACACACACACAACACACACACACACAGAGAGAGAGAGAGAGAGAGAGAGAGAGAGAGAGAGAGAGAGAGAGAGAGAGAGAGAGAGAGAGTTGAGAGGCGTTGTGAGACATTATATCATTTTTATTGAGTGTTGTTAGCTTGGAAAACACACTCATTGTACTTGGAACTTTAGCATCTAGCTTGGATTTGGGGATCAATCATTTAGTCTCTCAGAAAGTACCTATACTGTATATCATAGGTACTTTCACACTCCTGTCAAGGTACTCTAGAGTACCTTTTGCAAACTGTAAAAAGTACTTTAAAGTACTTGTTTGAGTACTTTAAGTGTCCCATGATAGTTTTCTAATTAATGCGATCAATGCGGCTTTCCATTACACTACCTGATTGTCTCTCTCATATTGAGGTTGTGTTTATCTCTTGTCCCTCTCTTCCCATATATTTTCACAATGACAGCTTTGCATAGCAAAAAATTTCTAGCCCAAGCTCAACTTTCTCATAGAGAGGGTTACAAGTACTTACATGCTATCAGGGAGATGGAAAAAGGAGTCACCATCCCTTTCCTCTTCTCCATTTGACTTGCCCGATGGTGGATCAATTCCAAATGAAGACACATGTGCTTCCCAATGGTAAAACACAAAGGCACAAAATGCTTAGCTAGCTTGGAAGTGAGTACACTATCTTTGTAACCTTAGGGTGCACCTTATTCCTTAACTTGTTCATCAACTATTTTTGGAAAAGTTTGCAGTCGATCAAACAATTAACGATCTAGGGTTGATTTTTGACGTTAAAAAAAAACCCCTCAAAAGGATAAATGCCCCATCATGAACACAAATGAGCTCAGTAGGTCTTCCCAATTTTCGTAAAATATAAATTCTTTCAAAACATATTAAGTGCATAAGTAAAGGGTGAGTATAGGAAATGAAAAGACAGATGAAGGTGAAAAATCAAAAGACATATGAAGGTGAAAAGTCAAAAGACCTTTTGTGTCCATATAAAGAGGCGTTTCTCTTCTCCCTCATTTTCCTTTAACGTTTTTTTCTCCTCTCTTTAGGGTTTTCCCCTCTCTCTCTCTCTCTCTCTCTCTCTCTCTCTCTCTCTCTCTCTCTCAATGTCCTTTCTAGTTAATACATTTAATACTGTTGCAAATCTACGTGCTTCATCATTGCTTGTTGTTATGTGCTATAAACTAATGCATCATTTTTCTCGTTGTTGAAGGATTCTTTGAATTAGGAATACATCTTAATTTTTTTTTCAGCCATTAGGAATACATTAAGCTCATTATTAAGTTGCTTAAGATCAAACCTCTTGGCGGCTCGTTTGGACAGCTTCAACTGTCGAGCTGAAGGTGATGAAATCATAGACGATGAGGCTTTCAAGACACCAGCATCACGAAAACGGATTCCGTTATCGTTGATATGCATCAGCGAAGGAGCAATCACCATGACTTCTCAAGCTAAGGATTTAGATGTCCTGGTCCAAACCACCGTGTCTGAGCCTCTGCATTTCAAATGAAATTATGCCCCAAATACCCAAATTTTCTGCCTAGACAAGTAGCCAACATGGAGCCTCTTCCTAGCAAGGATATTCACTTGAGACTTCTCTGCAAGCAGGGACACTTGACAGAAGTCATGGAAGCTCTTTTCCTAACAGACATTCAAGAAATTGACCCTGATACTTGCCTTATTCTCCTGGAAACTTGCATTAAATTCAAATCCTTAGTGCATGCTCGTCATATCCACTCTTACATGATGAGCAAGGGTTTGAGGCTAAGCTTATTCTTAAACACAAGACTAGTTGATATGTATGCAAAGACTGGGAGTATTAACAAGGCACTGGGTGTTTTCAATCAAATGTTGAAACGGGATGTAGTGGTTTGGAATGCCCTTATCGGCGGATATGCCAAGCATGGAGCTCCTGAATCAGCTCTTGAGCTTTTCTCTCAAATGGGACAAGATGGCATCCTGCCCGATGAAGCTACTTTTGTTTCTCTTCTGGTAGCGTGTGGGCGGCTTGGGAACTTGGACCAAGCCAAACACATGCATGGGCAGATGATAATGTGTGGTGTACAACAAGATCTTGGGATTAGCAATACTCTAATCGATATGTATGCCAAATGTGAAAGTATGGTTGATGCATACGGAGTATTTGAAGGGATGCCCATTCGAAATGTGGTATCATGGACTGCGATAATTGCTGGTTATGCCAAGCAAGGCCATGGCAAGGAGGCACTTAGATTGTTTCATGACATGGAAAAGAGTTCTGTAAATCCTGACGAAGTTACCTTTGTGATCGTCATCAACGCCTGTGCCTCTATTGGTAGCCTGGAGCAAGGCAAGCAAATACACTTTTTACTGACTGAGAGTAGTATCCCTCAAGGTACGTCTATAAAGAATGCCTTGATTGACATGTATTCCAAGTGTGGAAGCATGGTGCATGCTTTTCAAGTTTTTAGTGATCTTACTAACAGTGATCTCATCTCTTGGACCACAATTATTAATGGTTATGCTAGACAAGGAAACCTGGAGAAAGTCTTAAATTTATACAATAAAATGCAGCAAGCAGGCATAAATCCAAGTGAGGCTACCTTTGTGAGTGTTCTCAATGCGTGTGCAAATTCGGGTGCTCTTGACGAGGGTAAAGAAATGCACAGCAGACTTTGCATGATTGGACTAAATCCAAGTGTTATCATGGAGTGCACTTTTGTTGATATGTATGCCAAGGGTGGCTGCATACAGAGTGCTCGAGCTGTTTTTGATCAGATGAAAAGGAGAGACTCAATTGCTTGGAATGCAATGATAGCAGGCTATAGTCAACATGGACAATCTGGGGAGTCCTTCATGCTTTTTCAACAAATGAAAGTGGAAGGTGTAGAGCCAGATGAAGGAACTTATGTAAATTTGCTCAATGTTTGTGCTAGCTTGACAGCCCTTGAAACGGGCAGGCAACTTCATGTTAACATTGAGAAAACTTTTTGCAGGTCCGATCTTTTTATCAGTAGTGCACTTGTTGATATGTATTGCAAGTGTGGAGACATGACCGGTGCAAGAAAGATTTTTGATCGCACACTTCCTAATCAATGTGTGGTCATATGGACGGCTATGATCACAGGTTATGCTCAACACGGGCTGTACATGGAAATTCTTCAATTCATGAGGCAGATGCATGTGGAAGGCGTGCAATCAAATGACTTGTCTTTTCAGAAACTTCTGTCTGCATGTAGTTATTCAGGCTTAGTGGAAGAAGCATGTTTTATATTTGCATACATGAATCAAGTGTATGGCATTAAGCCACATATAGAGCATTACACTTGTCTTGTTGATCTGCTGGGTCGTGCGGGACGCTTGGAAGAAGCTGGATATATCATAAAAGAGATGACTTGTAAAGAAACTCTAGAGGTGTGGATGGCACTACTGGGGGCTTGTAGATTGAATGGTCATGTAGAGCTAGCAGAGAGTGCAGCAGACTGTATTTTCAAGTTTATGCCTTACAATGCTTCGGCTTTCTTATTGTTAAGAGATATTTATGCTGCTGCAGAGATGTGGGCTTATCAAGAAAAAGGTTAAGGAGACCAGAATTTTATTGCAGCCTCAACTCTCAAGTATACTTCACAGTTTGGTACCATAACCTTCAACAACACAAAGGATGATGTACAAGGGATTTCCTCTGGCCTGTGGTGTTCAATAAACCTGCTTCAAAGAGAAATGATTCTATGTGTGCAGGCCGTGAGCCAGAGTCGTCCAATGAAAGTCATCTCCAAGTACAAATTGACATTTGGGTATCACAACCGTCAACAACCTGAAGGATTGGCTTGGTAAAGCAGCTTCGCTGTGGCGTCTGGTGTTCAATGAGCTTGCTGCAAAGGGTGATCCAATGAAAATATTGGCTGATTGTGATTTTAATCTTGGTGGGCTACAGGAGGGGACTACAGGATTTGGAAGTTTTACAGGCTTTCAAGGGCTTTGTGAATACTTACGATCGATGTTTTTTACTTATTGGAGCTAAAGAGGTTGACAAAGGGAAGCCAGAGTAGCTGCTTGAGCACTATTTGCCACATCACCAACTACTTGCAAGAATGGTTAATAAAAAAAGCAATGGTATGGTCTTCTTCAGAGCTTCATAATTCTTTTTGTAATGTGGTAGTGTGTTTTGCTACTCTCTTTTTGTGCCTTTGTAAAATGAACTTTTCTTTGGCTTTCCACTTGGAGTCTTGGAGCATGCATGGTCTAGCCTCTGCATCCATATTGGAGCATGAGCTAGGCTGGTGGGCAGAGCAAGAGGGTCTTTGAGCATCCATATTGGAGCACAAGTTATATGCATCCGTATTGGAGCATAAGCCACGTCCTTGGGCAGAGCGACAGGGTCTTTGAGCACGGGGGAGGCAGGTTTTAGGAGAGGCTTTTCCACTCTTGATCATATCCTCACGCTCAGGGCAATTAGAGAGGAGGGGTGTACGTGGGGGTGAAATGGAAATGTCTGCAACTTTTTGGCTCTAATCACTGGCAGGGGTGCTACTGATGAGTGATATGGTGAATTAAGTGTATCTAGATGTCTACTAGAGATCAATTGGATACGGGTGTGATGGCTAAATGACTTATGTCGTTTGTGAATATGATTTTATTACATCGATAGTTCTATTTAGATGAGATGGCTGGATCCTAATCTTAGTGTATCAAAAGTTTCGAAAGGATGAGATGGCCAGATAGTGATCTTCGTGCATCAATATTTCTGAACTAGATGAGGGGACGAGATTGATTGCTTGCATCTGAGTGTTTAGTGTGAACTATGTGAATGTAGATCCAAAATCCAGTGCGGATTACGATTTTGTGCGGATGCATTCTTTGTGAATGTACTGTCTTGTGGGGGTCATTAGCATGTTTGCATGGAATTTGAGAAGTGATGTGGATTTGGAGTGACAAGATTTAGTGCTTCAAGACATCGGTGATTGATCAATGCGGTCCGGATGTGATGGCTAAATAAGTCATAAGAATCACAATTCATGTCTAAGATCTTGATGGGGATAGGGATATGAATGTGATTGTTGTTGTTTATTGACATTGTGTCTTTGCTAGTGCATGGTTTGAAGCGGTCAAATGCATGTTAGCAAAGAGACTATGTCTACTGAGCTATTTTCTATCCATTGTCTCTTTTACAAGCATAATTGAGGACGATTGCTGTTTTTTTTAGGGGAGGAGGAGCGTATGACACAAAGTGATGACGTGGCTCACTTACTGGTAGAAGAGAAGAAAGAGAGATCGTTGATATTGATATGGCACTCTTGACATGGCAGCACAAATTGGGGAATAAATTCCGGGACTTATTGACGTGGCAACCAGATGCACGACTAGTACGACTATAGAGGTATATGATGAACCCAAATTATGCAGAGAAGCTCAAGGAAGAGATTGACAACCTTTTAAAGGCAATTTTACATTGAAGTAGCAAGCATTGATTGGTTATTCCCCATTATGGTAGTTCCGAAGAAGAATGGAAAACTTAGGGCATGTGTCGATTACAGGAAACTCAACGCTCAGACAACTAAAGACTCATTTCCACTACCTTTCATAGATATACTACTCGATGAGATAGCTAAGCAGTGACTTGTTATTCCCTATTATGGTAGTTCCAAAGAAGAATAGAAAACTTAGGGCATGTGTTGATTACAGGAAACTCAACGCTTAGACAACTAAAGACTCATTTCCACTACCTTTCAAAGATATGCTACTCGATGAGATAGCTGGTGACGAGATGCCCAACTTTGTAGATGGGTACAGTGGGTATAATCAATTGGAGTTTGCACAAGAAGATCGAGTTAGAACGACATTCATCACTGAATGGGGAACATTTATGTATCTGATAATGCCATTCGGTCTACGTAATCCTCCAACAACCTTTTAGCAATGTATGATGGAGATCTTTAGCGACTTCTTACACAAGTTCGGAGCAATTTTTGTGGATGACTTCACAATCTTCTCATTTGAAGACATATATCTCCTATTTCTAAAGATGGCATTCGAAAGATGTAGAGAGAAGAGGATCGGTCTGAATCCCTTTTAAGTCAATATTCATGGTCTGGAAGGGAGAGCTTACTGGAAGTTCCATAGTTACCCGGAACGGGGAACGGCAACGAGAATGAAATGCAATTACCTGTTATGGATACTCACGTTTGAAACACTGAACGGGGATTCAGAACGAGAAGTTGGAACGAGAACGGGGAATGGAGACCTGAAAATGGCCATTCCTTGTAACTATGATTGGAACATGTTGTGTTCAGAAATGGTATTGAGATGGGTGAAGATAAGATATGAAGTGCCCAATAGGCTAGAGTGCCAACAAATGGTGTCTGAACTTAGTTCTTTTTTGGGATACATCAATTTCTATTGGAGATTTATTCATATGTTCGCAACGACGACCATTCCATTATACGAACTAACCCAGAAAGGAGTTAAGTTTATCTGAACTTCTCAATGTGAAGCCCATTTCCAATCTCTGAAAGAAGCCCTCAATAGCTGATTCTTCGCCAATCAAGCTGGGATATTATTTTTCATGTTCATGTAGATGCTTCTAGCATTGCGATGGGGGCTATTTTGGCTTAACCACTCGGTGTACTTTGCAATCGGAGGTTCAACAAGGCAGAGCAAGGATATTCAACCACAGAAAGAGAGGCATTGGGAATGGTATTTAGCGCCACAAAGTTCAGACATTATTTGCTGGTGTTATGTCCCGCTTACAGGAGAGGGGATCTAGCCTAGACGCCGTCGGGATGGGCGTCCAGTGTCCAGGCGGACGTAGTGTGAACCCGGCCAATGTGGCTGGCCATTATTATAAAAGGGAGGCCGAGGCCTCATTTGTAGTTATCAACCCCCACGGGTAGAGTGTCAATGGTTAGCTCGTGAGGCTAGGAGTGCATGAGGTCACCTCGAGGAGGTGAGGCCGGGTGGTATGGGGCGCTCGGTCTTATAGGTGCATGCCTACGACCTCGGACGTTGGCTATGGTCGGGTGGTTCGTCCGACGCGTTTGTGGGAGGTCCGTGTAGCCGGGAGATCCTCTCCGTGCGTTCGTTTCATGGTATCAGAGCCGGCTTGGCTTGTCAGGTGCAACAGAAGTATTTAAGGATTTAGCTCGGATCTAGTACTCCGCACAAACATAAGGGAGAATTTACTTCACTTGAAAGAACTGAACTGAATGAAAGAGTGACACGAGAGAGAGAGAGAGAGAGAGAGAGAGAGAGAGAGAGAGAGAGAGAGAGAGAGAGAGAGAGAGAGACAACAGCGAATGTCAGGTCCTAAACCCTCCAGGCCCCCTTGCTCTGTTGCCAAAGCAAGTATCTTTATTCTTGCACAATGTTGATACAATGACTAAATGCCGAGATGCCGAGAGAGAGAGAGAGAGAGAGAGAGAGAGAGAGAGAGAGAGAGAGAGAGAGAGAGAGAGAGAGAGAGAGAGAGAGAGAGAGAGAGAGAGAGAGAACAGCGAATGTCAGGTCCTAAACCCTCCAGGCCCCCTTGCTCTATTGCCAAAGCAAGTATCTTCATTCTTGCACAATGTTGATACAATGACTAAATGCTGAGATGCTGAAGCTAATGGGTACTGATGCTAGGTACTACTAGGTACTGAGGTACTCGGAGGCTCTAGATGACGACAACGGGGTACTGATGGGGTCTATGTCGATGACGAGGTACTGATGGGATCTATGTCGATGACAATGTGTCAAGTGCGCACTTCACTTGCGCTACATGGACATATTTTTGCTACAGTCTAGCATGAGTCTTAGCTTAGGACATAGCCTTTGTGAGCCTCTAGCAAGACGTTCATGTCCAGGCTGGTCATAGTTGCATACCCTCTCTTGCACAGTTCAATCAGTTTAGCATATGCACTTACCGCGTGTGAACCACCCCTAGCATAGCACTTATTGAAAATTGGTTTTCAGCCCAAAATTGGTTTTCAGCCCTTTTATTAATGGAACCGTGGACTCTCCTCTCAGCCAAGCTGCTTGACCCAGTGACTTGCACCTATATATGCAGCCTATGGGCAGCACTAGAGGGCAGAGGAGGCAGCAGTAGCAGAAGGAGACTCAGTGTTGCAAAGCCAGGCAGCCAACGTTTCCTGGCCTCCCTCTCCAGCGGCATTTTCAGCCATGTATCCTCAAGCGTTTTCAGCCAAGAATCATCAGCGTTTTCAGCATGTAGAAGCAGCGTTTTCAGCCCCTTGATCATTGCAGATCCCAACAAGACGGGCACCATGTGCCAATAGAAAAGAACAGACTGAACAGACTTTTAACACTTCAATAAAAACAGAACTGAGAGAGAGAGACAACACGCGACATGGAGTGGCGGAATTCCACCCCAAAGAGTATTGGCCCCAAACCTTGGCGCCCCTTTCGGTATTTCTTTATATTGCATCAACACAGTACAAGCCGGTACACCAGACTCTGCACCTTCTCCAGGAAGCATGCCAGAGAATGAGCCCTAGCCTCATATTTAAAGGCCCTTGGCCTGAAAAGCAGTTACAGTAAAAAGCCTTTAAAACTCAAAAGCTTCTGGTCCAAAAGCAAAGCCAAAAAGCTGCCAGCGTAAATCACGGAAATCCGTACAGCTTGCCACGTCATCAACCAGTGTAAAACGCGGAAATCTGTACAAACCTGCCATGTCATCATGCCAGCGCAATTTTTGGAAATCTGCCACATCATCAGTTTTTTTGCGTGTGTGCGGGTCGTGCTTTATTTTAATCCTTTATGTCACTTGGGGCCCCATCGGACGAGGTCCCCATAAGTTGGTAGGACTTCTTTTATTACTTGCTCTTCTTAGGGTTTAGGCCCCTCGGCCGGCATCTGTAAGCTCCATTCTTTAGGCTTTGACACGTCAGCAGTTTGTTACAACCCTTGTGCCTTGGCTCGGCATAAGGATTCACAAACCCTTGTCGTTGTCGTCGACATTGACGTTGACATAGATCCACAGACCCGTCAAGAGCCCCGTCGTCGGCATCATCGTCGTTGACATAGACCCATCAATACCTCGTCGTCGACATAGACCCAGCAGTAGTGGTCGTTGTCATCATGGTCGTTGACATAGAACCTCTCAGTACCTTAGTTTCTATCAGTACGAGTATCCAGCATCAGTAGCATCAGTAACCATTAGCATCAACATCTCATCATTTAGTCATTGTATCAGCATTGTGCAAGAATAAAGAAAGTACTTGCTTTGGAAACAGAGCAAGGGGACCCTTGAGGGTTTGGGACCCAACATTTGGTGTCGTCTCTTCTCTCTCTCTCGTGTCCCTCTCTTTGTCACAAATTGCTGACGTGTCAAGCCACTGAAGAATGGAGCCAACCTTCAGATCCCGGCCAAGGGGCCAAAACCCTAAGAAGAAGCAGCATAAGAAGAAGAAGTTTTATAGACTTACAAAGTCTTGAGACGAGTGGCCTATTTTTAAAGAAGAGTTCCCACCAACTTACGGGACCCTGTCTGATGGGGCCCAAGTGACATAAAGGCATTAAAAATTAAACAGAACACACTCAGAAGACTTTGCACAACAAAATATGATGACGTGACACTTGTAGGACGTTCCGCAGTTCGAGAGCGAAATTTTAGGAAAATCCCAAAATTTTAGGAAAGTGTTTTTTTGGGGTCAGCTTTTCATATGCTTTTAGGCTTTGGGCCTTTAAATATGACCCTTGGGGCCCCTCTCTGGCACTCTTCAGTGCGCAGATTGTAGAGGATGTGCTCCCCGTCTGTTGTACTTTGCGAATTAGCAATAATAAAGAAATACCGAAAGGGGCACCGACATTTGGGCCAGTGCTCTCTTGGGGTGAAACTTTGCCACTCCCCGTCTCGTATCGTGCATCTTTTTCAGTTCTGTTGTTATTGAAGTGCTTAAAGATGTTCAGTCTGTTCTTTTCTATTGGCATGTGGTGCTCGTCTTGTGACACTCTTTATTCAGTTTAGTTCAGTTCTTTCAAGTGAAGTAAATTGTCCCTTGTGTTTGTGCGTAGTACTAGATCCGAGCTAATTCTTTAAACAATTCCGCTGCACCTGGCACGATGATGTCGATGACGAGGTACTGATGGAGTCTATGTCGACGATGATGATGTCGACTACAAGGTACTGAGGGGGTCTATGTCGACGACGAGGTACTGATGGGTCTTTGTTGAGGACTGTGATGTTGACGACGAGGTTCTGTGGATCTAAGTCAACGACAATGATGTTGACGACGAGGTACTAATGGGTCTGTGTCGACGACGATGATGATGACAACGAGGTACTGATGGAGTCTATGTCGATGACGATGATGTCGGCGACGAGGTACTGATGGAGTCTATGCCGACGACGAGGTACTGAGGGGTCCTATGTCGACACCGCTAGCAGATTCTTGCATTCTGTCACAAAGTGATGACGTGGCGGACAACAAAAACCCTAATTTATGCCAAAAACCCTAATTTCCGAAAATCGCGGAGGTGATTTTTTTTTTTTGGAAAATGATGAGCGACGCGAATTTTGCTTTTTTTAATATAAAAAAAGAGAAAAGACTCTCTAAGAGAGAGAGAGAACTGATGCTTTTTATTTTAAAAGCTTTTGGGGCTTTGCTTTTGGGCATCCCTTGTATCTTTAAATAAGTGGTGAGGGCTTCACTTCTCAGAGCATCTGGACGCAGAGTCTGAGAGTGAAACCCTAGCCACTCTCTTGTACTTTGAATTGATTAATATAAAAAGAAATACCGAAAGGGGCGCTAGTCTTTGGGGCCAATATCTCTAGGCACGGAACTCCGCCGGGCGAGTGCAAATCTATTGTGATCCGTGAATTGTTTTGAAGTGGTTATTTGGTGTTGTCGCAATTGATTTTTGACTTGGAGTGTCCAAGTCTGTTACAGTGGTATCAGAGCACGGCCGATTTCTCTTCTACGGGAAATCCGATCCCCGAATTTTTTTTTTCCGCGGAACCTATGTCTTCAGGCAATGATCAATCGACTCCCTCTGCATCTGGAGATGTGGGCTGGGATCACAACGAAGATTCAGACAGAGAGTATGGCCTGCCTCGGCCTACTCAGGCGGAGCAAAGAGAGATGGAGCGTCGTCAATTGATTGGCGATGCAACAAAGATGATGCTCAATTTTGCGAAGGACCCGAAGATGGCAAAATATATGAACCAGACCTCTTTGGAAGAGGTACAGATAGAGTGGCAAAGAACCACAACACCACTCCCGAAACCCGCTCTCAAGAAACCTTCTGCCTCCAAGAAATATACAGAGAAGGAACTAGAGAACGTGGTTGATGCACGGATTGCTCAGCTTTTCGACGTGCAAAAGAAAGACAAAAAGCACGGCAAAAAGCAGATGAAAGGCACTGACTTCCCGGGAATTTGGGTCGTCGGTCGACATTTGACAAGGCAAAGAAACAGAAGAAGCGTGTTCGATTTGAAGGAGTACCCAGTTCTTCTTCTTCTTCTTCTTCTTCTTCTGATAGTTCTTCTAGCTCCTCGGATTCGAGCGAAGAAGACAGAAAAAGTAAAAAGCGAAGCAAGAAACAAAGCTTCGGAAAGGGAAAGAAAAAGGCAAAGAAGGCTACATCTCGCCCAGAGACTGACAGTTCTACTGAGGACTCGTCTATAGACAGCTCAGATTCCGATGACGGAAAGTTTTATGCGAACAAGAATAATTTTTACAAAGCCAACCAGTATGACTTTCTCGAAGATAAAAGCAAGAAAGTCCGAGAGTTTAAGGAAGGTGGCCACTCGATCAAGTTTGATACTTTTTCAGGATACTCAGATGCTTCGAAGGCTTTGTCTTTTATACAGCAGTTTGACATCGCTTTCACGGGAGGACGCTATTCAGAGCACTCCAAGATTCGGAGAGCTGCCTCTTACTTTAAGAGGAATGCTCGTACTTGGTGGTCCACGCTTCTTTTAAACAAGACTGCGCCAGTTAAATGGCTGAAATTTAAAAAGCTTTTTATTTCTTCTTGGTTGACGCAAGAATATGAACGAGATATACGAGCTGCTTCGAACCATCTTCGGATGACCAAGAAAGATACAATCAATGCTTATTGTGAAAGATTTTGGAGCTCTTTTCTACCTGCCTCTTCATTCAAGAAGATCTCGTTCAGAGAACAGATTGAGCGGTTTACCTTCGGTCTACCTACAGAGATCCGAGATCACTGCTTGGAACATCAGTCAGCTTCTATCCAGGAGTTGATGAGTCATGCGAAGCGGGGCTTTGCCATTCACTCTGGCAGTCTGACCTACCCCACAGATGAGGCCATGACACAACGAGCCGAACAGACTTCTGGGAATAAAAGTAGAAAGAAAAAGAGCAACCAAGAGAAAAAAGGATGCACGACCCAAGCTTACTCCTAAGGAGAGAGCTCGCTTCATCAGAGAGGGGAAGTTCTTTGGATGCGGGGAACATGGACATATCTCCGCGAAGTGCCCTAAAAAGGCACAGAAAGAACAACATGATAAAGACGACGACAGGCCTGAGAGTTCGAGAGCAGCTGAGGAACGTGGCAGAAAAGGCAGATAGAAAAGCAGAACTGGTACCACATGGCGTGGGACCTGCACCGAATCTAATGGATGAAAGTACAAACTTTACCGCTTTTGGGGCAAAGTGAAGGATCAGGAAGCTCTTTTGAAGGAGCCAAGGAAAACTTCTTTTCACTTGGAATTGGCGGCTCAATTTGGAATTACGCCCGACATATTGACGCCATAGGCAGAGGTAGTTCGACTGGCACCCGGATGGGATGTTGCCATTACACCGAGCATTGGCAAACTTCGTTTGCAATGACAGGGGTGTTCAGGGCACGCGAGTGACGTTCTACTCAGGATCCCTTGGTACCACAAGAACTACGCCGTGGTTGACTACCGGGCCGAGAAAGCCACTTTGATAAATGAAGGGCTTAGAGATTGTACTTGATGAACTTCAGTTTCTTACTCATTCTTTTGGGAGAGAACTGAACGATGGATAAAGGTTGAATATGTTTTGACCTGATCAAAAGAACGCCAAGATTTTTCTCCACACTCATGCCGATTGCTTTTCAAAGGGCCTGAAGATCAAACCATTGATCTGATACTTGGAAGCATGCCACCGAATCGGCCACCTTACCGTGTGAGCCGAGTACAGAATGAAAAGATTATGAACCCAGTGAAAGAACTCTTGGAAAAGGGTCTTGTCCTGCCTAGTACTTCACCGTATTGCTCTCCAGTGTCGTTGGTTTTGAAGAAAGACGGATCTTGGAGAATGTCCATCGATTATAGCACTCTCAACGAAATCACCATCAAGAACAGATTTCCGACTCCTAGGATCGATGATATACTCGACAGGTTACAGGGATCCTCGTGCTTTAGCATGACTGACTTGAAGAGTGGATATCATCAGATCAGGATAGCGCGAGGAGATGTCTACAAGATAGCTTTTCGGATGACTTTTGGGTTATTTGAGTTTTTGGTGATGCCTTTTGGCTTAACCAATGCTCCTGCGACATTTAACCGGATGATGGACAGGATTTTTTGAGAGTACAGGCTATTTGTTGGCACTTTCTTTGACAACATCATTGTTTTCTCCAAGAATGAGGCAGAACACAGAGATCATCTGCTTCAAGTCTTTCAGGCATTATGATATCACACGTTAGTGATTAATGCAAAGAAAAGTGAATTTTTCCTACCGGAGATACACTTTTTGGGACACATTGTGTCAGCAGCCAGCAGGAGTGCAAATGGACCCGGCCAAGATAGAGACTATCCGTGATTGGCCATCTGTGATTGGCCCGATTTGAGGAATGTCCATGAAGTTAGAAGCTTCTTGGGACTGTGTTCGCACTACAGGCGGTTCATACGAAAGTTTGCAGAGGTTGCTTCCCCTTTGCATACCTTGACACAGAAAGGAGTACCTTTTTCGTGGGGACCCACAGAGGTGACTGCCTTTCGGACATTGAAAGAGAAATTGACTACGGGACCTATTTTGACTTTGCCGGACTTGCAGAAGTCATTTGAAGTATATTGTGATGCTTGTGGTCGTAGTTTGGGTGCGGTCTTGATGCAAGAAGGCCATGTCATAGCTTACGAGAGCCGTTTGTTCTCTAGGCCGGAGATGACAACACAGATCTATGGGAAAGAGCTTTTGGCGGTTATCCATGCTCTTACTCAGTGGCGGCATTACCTACTCGGAGCGGATTTTACTATCTTTACAGACCATCAAAGTTTGCGGTACTTCTTGTCACAGAAGCAGCTTTCGGAAAAGCAGATGCGGTGGGCGAACATCTTGTCACAGTTCCACTTCCAGATTGTCCATGTGTAGGGACAGAAGAATGTGGTGGCAGATGCTTTGTCTTGGAAACCGTTGGTTCTGGCTATTTCCGCGATACATCATAGGAGCTTCAAGGATATGGTCGATCGGTATGCCACAGTTACAGATTTTGCAGATATTTTCACACGGATACGGGATGGGGAGACAGTAGCGGGATACTCCCTTCGGGAAGGCTACTTGATGAAAAAGACTATGTTGTGCATTACATAGCTGTTGAGAGCAAAGGTTATGACTGAATGCCACTGCCCACCTTTTACGGGTCACCGCGGCATTGCTACCACCATGAAAGGGGTAGAGAGATACTTCTTTTGGCCGTGACTCAAAAAGGACGTGGAAGAGTTGTGCGCAGTATGCCAGAAGGTCAAGTTTGACAGGCATAAGGCACAAGGATTGTTACACCCTTTTACCCATACCCACCCACCCCTGGGAAAGTATTGAAATGGATTTCATTTTTGATCTCCCGATTACATAGAATGATCACGATGATTTTCCGATTACATGGCACGTCTGAGACGATTGTCTCCGACAGAGACCCCAGATTTATGAGTTTGTTTTGGAAGGCAATTTGGGAGAACATTAGCATGCGGTTGCAGTTCTCGTCATCGTTCCACTTGCAGACTGACGGGCAATTTGAGATCGCCAATTCAGTGATTTTAGATTTATTGAAGTCTTGTATCTCGGATTAGAAGACTCAATGGGAAAAGAACTTACCTTTGGTGGAATTTGCCTACAATAACACGATACACTCTTCGACGGGGAAGACGCCATGTGAGATTGTTGAAAGTGCTGCGAAGGTTCCATCCTTCCTGAGCACGAAAGATTAGATATTTGAAGCGGATGAATATTAGCGAGATTTGGATACGGCTTTTGCCAAGGTTTGCGAGACTTTGCAGGAGTCTCAAGAACGACAGAAAAAGGCAGCGGATCGCCATCGTCGCGACTTGAAATTGAAGGAGGATGATTGGGTGCTCTTACTTTTGAGAAGGCACGCCTACGAAAGAAAAAGGGAAAGGAGAGGCTTTTTCCAAAGCTTAGTATGCGATACTAAGCTTTGGAAAGGAGAGGCTTTTTCCAAAGCTTAGTATGCGATACTACGGACCTTTCTAGATCACTGACAAGATAAATGATGTCTCCTTCCGATTGAAACTGCCAGATACTTGGAGGATTCATAATGCATTGCATGTGAGTCTCTTGAACCCTGTTAAGGGTGATGTGCCTGATGATGGGGAGCCTGATGAGCAACCCGAAGTGGAAGAAAACGAGGAGATCCTTGTTCTTGAACAGATTTTGGCACATAATGATACGAAGAAAGGTAAAGTCCGAAGGCGGTTCTTGGTTAAGTTCAAGAACTTTCCTGCATTTGATGCGAAGTGGATGGAGGAGGAGGACCTAGCAGGTACTCCTCGGATTGTGAAACTTTACCTCGATGTTTTGGTTTAGCATAGTCTACTTCAAACGGAACCCAGAAACTCAGCTTGGCCGAAGATCTGGTGCAGTGGGATGCACAAGAGGGGAGTTACTCCGCTCCTTTGTCAACAGATGCCTCGATTTTGATACTAAAGTCACTGATGTCTCTTTGAGCTTCAGGGATACTGAGAGCTGACAGTACTCTGCTGGATGACTTTATGAAATGGAATTCCTGATAATGATACTGATTTGTTCTTGACTTCTTGTGAGTGCAGGAACTGATAGCCGAAATGACTGCAGCATTTTGGTCTGATTGATCTCAAATAGACATGGTTGCAATAGGGGTTAGTCAATCGGACATCGATGAGGTCCCGATTGGACCTAGATGTGATTGCTAGCTACATTGCCGATAAATCATGGTCTAAGAGCCGAATGAATGTTGAATGTCATGTGATGTCCTGTGATGTCGTGTGATGTGACTGTCGATTTTGTACATGTGCTAGATGTGTGTTCCTAGTACGTAGGTACTAACAGTCAGTGTCTGCTAAGACGGTTTATGGCTTTTGTCGGTTTTGTAGGCGTAATCGCGGTCGATTGCAATACTTTCAAGAGGGGGGTATGTCACAAAGTGATGACGTGGCGGACAACAGAAACCCTAATTTCTACCAGAAACCCTAATTTCCAAAAATCGTTGAGGTTGATTTTTTTTTTTTTTGGAAAATGATGAGCGACGCGAATTTTGCTTTTAAAAAAAAAAAAAAAGAGAAAAGACTCTAAGAGAGAGAGAGAACTGATGCTTTTTATTTTAAAAGCTTTTGGGGCTCTGCTTTTGGGTATCCCTTGTATTTTTAAATAAGTGGTGAGGGCTTCACTTCTCAGAGCATCTGGACGTAGATTCTGAGAGTGAAATCCTAGCCACTCTCTTGTACTTTGAATTGATTAATATAAAAAGAAATATCGAAAGGGGCGCCAGTCTTTGGGGCCAATATCTCTAGGCACGGAACTCCGCCGGGCCAGTGCAAATCTATTGTGATCTGTGAATTGTTTTGAAGTGGTTATTTGGTGCTGTCGTGATTGATTTTTGACTTGGAGTGTCCAAGTCTGTTACACATTCAGTCTTAGCAACCACGACAAGGCTAGGCTGAGATCTGCTGGCGTTTCCAAGATGAAAACGCTGGCTGTCTTGCTGAAAAACGCTGGTCTCCAAGGCTGAAAACGCTGGTCTTCAAGGATTGAAAACGTTCGCCTTCCTGTTGAGAAAACGCTAGGAAACTGCTGGTCCTGCGGCACTGCTTGGTGCTCAGTCAATTCCTTGGGTCTTCTGCCTTCTCTAAGCGCCCAAAGGCTGCCCTTTATAAGTGAAATGATCTGAGTCGAGCAGTATGGTGGAAACTCCACGATTTGGGAATGTGAAGGGTCACTTAATAATAATGCAACAAGAGGCGGTTCACCCGTGGTAAATTGCCTAAGTACTGAAATGCTGTCTAGTGCAAAAGAGGGTATGCAACTATGTTCGGCCTGGGCATGCATGTCTTGCTAGAGTCTCACAAAATGCCAGGCTAGGTGTTAAGCTAACTATGACTCATGCTAGGCTGTAGCAGAAGCATGCCCACGTAGCGTAAGTTGAGTGCGCACCTGACATCCCCCCGTTAAAGGTGAGACACAACTGCCGAACTTCTATCTGTGGATTCTTTCTGTACTTCAGATGCTGATTGCTTATGATGCATGTGAATGCATAGCCGATAAAGATTCCTCCAAACGGTGTTAGGAGTTTTTTGGAGCAAGGGATTGTGTATATGTACATACACATGCATGGTGCATCAAATAAAGAATTGCCCATTTTCCAGAGCCAGGTGGTTACGTGGGGCCCACATGTGTACAGGTAGGACAGCATGTACATAGTGCATCGATTTTCATCGTCACCAGTATTAGTGTGTTTTTTAATAATAATGAGGAGTTGGTAGCGCGTAAAACTTCTCGAGGAAGCTATCTGCGGGCCAACGACATGAGGTAAGCAGGTGCGTTAGATGGCATCTAGTGGTGTCAGGAGGTCGAATGGGGTCAATATTTGCACGTGGATAAGTACGGACACAACGTGGGTGTTTTTTTGTGATAATTATGCAGAAAGGTCATCATGAGGACTATCTTTTGGGGCCACTTCACGTGGTGGCGGGATGCATTATTGGGAGAAGTTGAGTGCCAGGTGTGTGGATGGATGCAGCAGGGTGACAACTATGTATTGCGAGGCCACTTTTTGGTCTGTTCGGGGTCCGTTTGAGGTCAACTAAAAGGCCAAGGGTGCCCAAGTAATAAAGCTAAGTGTGGGAACTGAAAAACCTGACAGAAGATCAGAAAAAACGTGGAGAGAAGAGGAGAAACAGCTGCAACTGAGTTTTTGCTGTTTTTGGAGCCTGTTTTGGCCATAAACTGCTCATCCGAGGTCGGACTTGAGCACTTTGACATTGTAGACTAGGGTTTTCGGCCGTTCTGGACGCGATGGTGTTGTCCATTTTGCCAAATTCCTCACTGTTTTTCTGCTGTTTTGGTTGTGTAGGTTTCTCCTATGAGCGAAGCTTCTGCTCCAATTTGTGATTGTATCTGGCATATTTTACCCATATTGTGTGAGCTATTTGCCCCATTGTTGTTGGCCCAAGCTCAATTGTATCTATACATCAGAAATTCTCCTCTTTTGAGTTGAGTTTTTTGGGTGTGTGTGTGTGTCTCTCTCTGTGTGGAGTGGATAAATGGGTAGTCTCTCTCCTCTCACTCCATAGGTGTGTTCCCTGGCACGGCCAGGTGGGTTTTGTAAGCCGAGTGGTGCCCCATAGTGTGTGTGTATGTCACGTGACACATCTCAACCCTATGTGTTCGTGGACAAGCTACACCACAGCAGGGTTCAGTCAGTTCAGTCAAGTTAGATTAGCAGTGATCTGGCACTTTTGTGAGTCTATTCGTAGACCGTGCATGCCCAGTCACTTAGCATAGATGCATATACCTCCGGTTGCACACAACATGACCATCAGAATTCCCATCAGAATCCATTAGCATCAGTTAGGGGATTTTTCAAGTGACTTTATCCCATTTTCCCTATTTTTGACATTTTTCACTTATTTATTAAGTGACTTTTGTTGGGTAGTAAGTAGGGCAAATTGGGTAAGTTAATATATAAGCAAACCCAAGTTAGCACTAAACAACAGAAGAGGCAGCAGGAGCTTCCCGCTCAACAGGCAACTTCTCAGCAGTACCCCCCTTATGACCCTGCGCCATCCTCCCACTCCCCTTAGCGTTTTCAATCCACAGCAGAACCTCAGCTTCATTAGCGTTTTCAGCCTTGGAATACCTGCAGATCCCAGCGTTTCCAGCCTTGGAATACCTGCAGATCCTAGCGTTTTCAGCAAACCCTAAAAACGCAGCAAACCCTAAAAGAACCAGTGTTTCTGGATCAGAAATTCAGCAGTCGAAACGCAGGTTTTCAGCCTTAGCAAAGGTAGCAGATCAGCCCAAAAAGGTTGCAGATGGTTCCCCATTTTCAGCCATAAGAACACGGCCCAAAACAGTCATTTTCAACCACCGAAACAGTCCCAGAAATTCAGCATCAAGAAGATCCCAGATTTCAGCCCAAGTCGCCGTCGTCATCATCGTCGTCGTCATCGGCATAGTCCCATTGCATCAGTCCATTGCATTTGCATTGTACGCATTTGTGCAGTCAAGTAGACCACTCTCGCCGACGAGAGTGGGGCCTTCGGAGGAGGGTTTTACAACCCCTCGGTGTCGTAGCTCTTCTCTCTCCTTCTCTCAGTCTCATTCACTTGTATGCACAAGATCCACTCACTTTGTTCGTGATCACCACACTCTCTATAAGACGGAAAGCTCTCTCTCTCCCTAAAGAACTAAAAGGAACCTTGAGCAATAAAGATCACTAATCTTGAGAAAAACAACATTCATTCCGTTGCACCTAACATTGGTATCAGATCTTTGGAAGTGTTCTGCATTACTCAAGGAAAGAACCACAAGAACCACAAGAATTTTTCTGCTTGTTGTGATCGCACGAACCCAAGTTTACTTGGGCGTGGCGATTCCTAATCGTGTTTTGTTGAAGAGTGACAAGAATCCCAAGAAAGAAGGGCTTGTCCAGCCTCCCCTTGTGTCTCTTTTCACTCATTGAGAGCGGACTGTGCACTTAGCGGCTGGCCAATCGACGTGAGGTGGGAAAAAGCAACCTTGGTGTGAGCGCAAGGCCGCCAAGGGGTGCGCCTGCAGAAAAGGGTAGAACTCGGGTGAAGAGAAGATCCTTCTCCAACGCGATTTGCAAGCGAAAGAACACCTCAAGAACCCTAGATTCTCACGAATCAAGGACCTCAAGAACCTCAAGAACCCAAGTTCCTCGTGAACTTAAGAACCCAAGACCCCCAAGGACCCAAGTCCCTCGTGGACTTAAGAACACAAGAACCCACAAGAACCACAGATTCCAGTGCATGGTCGTCACCCGAAGCGGCATGGATACTTCGCATTCAGGTGATGAGCATGAGAGAGGCGACGAAGGATTTTCCCCACTAGGAGATTTTTCCGACCCTCCCCCTTCGCCATCTACGCCACGAGTTGTCCTCACTCCTATGGAGATGATGATCAAGTCAATGTTGGACATGATGACACGACAACAAGAAGAACAAGCGGCAAAGACCCGTGCACAAGAAGCCAAGGACCGCGAGCGCGAAAAACAAAGCGACAAACTTGCTGCACAACAAGAAGAACATCGACTTGCTCAAGAACGTGAGTGCCTTGCTCAGGAACGTGAGCGCATTGCCATTGCCGCAAGACAAGAAGACCAGCGACTTGCCCTCGAACGCGAGCGCATTGAACGCAAAGACCGAAAAGCAGAAAGGAACGCCGAGCAAGAAGCTCAAAGGGAGATTCGTGAACAAGAGTTTATTTCGCAAGTCCTTGCCTCGAAGGCCGAATCACCCAAAGATCGTGGGAGCTCGTCAAGTGGCGCAAGATACGAGGCGGATTCACACAATCCAGTCATAGAGAAGTTGACTTTCAGTAAGTATGACGGTAAGATGGATGCTACTGTTATTCATTCTTGGTTGCATCAATTTAATGCTTATTTTGCGACAACTAAGAAAACAGGCAATAGCAAAGTTTTGACGGCAGCTATGTACCTTGCCGGTGATGCCATAAATTGGTATCAGGCTTGGCAAGAGGCACAGCTAGCCTCGCAACTAGAGGTAGCCGACGATCTCACGCCCCTCTTTTAGTTGGGCTGATTTCCAAGACAAGCTCAAGGCGCGGTTTATGCCACCTTAGTACCTTGCACGACTAAAGGACGATTGGCGAGCTCTCAAGCAAAACGGTACGCCGGTTATGTCTTTCTCTAATCGGGTTTTGCAGCTCGGCACTCAATTACGCAAATCGGATGCGAAGCGCAAGGAGGCATTTCTTTACGGATTGGACGAGTATATCAAGTATGATGTGGAGGTACTCGATCCAATCGATCTCAACAAAGCGGTAGCAATTGCTCTCGCCCAGGAGATGAAGCACAACAAAGGAAAGCCTAAGGAAAACAAGACTTCCACAAGTACCTCGCAGACTTCTCAGAACCCGCAGAACGGTAAGAATGGTAAGAATGATAACTCTTCTAACCAATCTTCCAATAGTCTCTCATCAAAGAATTCTTCCAATGAATTTAAGGGTAAGGCTAACACAATTGCTAAACCTAAGCTTACTCCAGATGAAAAGGTAGCACAAGGAATTGTAGGAGGTTACATCACTTCGGAAGAACAAAGCACGTATTCTAAGGAAGGTCGTTGTTTTCATTGTCACATTAAGGGTCACGTAAAACGAACATGTCCTAAGCTTGAATCGAATGAATCTAAAGAACCCACAACACCCACTACATCTGTCAATGCAATGAATGATAACACGATTGTGCCCACAGTTTCTCAAGACCCTCCCATTGATGATTCTCTCATTAAATGTTATGGTCGTATGTCGGGGCACCGTTTTGTCATATTGTTTGACCCTGGTAGTATGCATGATGTGATCAGCCCCTCTCTTGTTGAGAGAGCCCGCCTCGAAGTTAGTCCGAGATCTCCTATCGAGGTCTCTGGCTTTCGTCCTGGTATGGACGCTCTCATCACGAAGGAGTGCCTTGATGTGTTGTTTGCAATTCAACAGACTGCCTTCACTAGAAGATTTGTTGTTTCTCCTCTCTCAGGATGTGATATGATTTTAGGCATGAAATGGTTTTGTGAAATCAACCCTCTCGTTGATTGGGAGGCTAGCACTTTAACTCTCAATGCCAAAAGTGATTCTCCTACTGTCTTTCATGGAGAGGACATTGTTCCTTCTCCATCTCTCATTGCCAATATGCAGGACAAGGTTGAACGGATTCGAGATAAGGAGACTCTCTCAGTCTCTTTTTCTCCACAGCATGACACACAGGAATTGCATGATTATGAGAAGCATGATGATATGAATGATATTGCTAAGCATGATGATTTGATTGACCATGATTTGCATAATGATTTGGATGACAAAGACAAGCATGATGATTTGCATCATCAAGATGTGATTTCTCACAAGCATGATGAGTTTCATGAAGAAGATGTGATTGTTCACAAGGATGATGTGTTAGTTGATGCTTTTTCTAGCGAAGCTAACCTCGTTGTAGATTCGATCAATCACGAAGATCCGATCTTGGCTTTCAAGTCGAGGTCCAAAGAACCCCCACAAGACGATTCGATCACTCAAGAAGAAGCGATCTTGGCTCTCAAGCCATGGTCCAAAGAACCATCACAGGAAGCATTATGTGTTCACATGATTGATACGCACGCATTGTTCGAGTGTTTCATTCGTGATCATTTCCTGTATTTTAGTCAGCATCGTTATGTGATCCCTTTTCCTAGGCATGACATAGTGTATGTTGAGCACGTTTCTCTCCTGGATGAGCACGAATGTATGCGGATTGTTCATGAAAATTTGAAAAGTTTGTATGTAAGGAAGTCACATTCCATGTATCTTCCTTGGCATGACACAGTTTTTGAACGAGCACATGATTGTATGAGCACCAAGCATGGGCATTTCCATTGTGATTTGCCATAGTTGATTGACTTCGATCAAACAGAAAAGATTCGATCGCATTGCATGTGTTTGATGAACGGGTTGTCACTCCGTCTCTATGTTCATCTACATTGCATGCACAGTCTTTAGAGAAGACAATATTTTTTTCCTTCACTTTACATGGAATGGGTATGTTCATGGTTTTGTGTTGGAGATGGTTTCATGAATTTTCAGCCATGGAGATTCTTGAAGACGAAAGAAGCAGGACTCTAGACGAAGTTAAAGCAAGAAAGGAGATTCAGAAGACTTTGTGTCACTTTCGGCGCGGCCCAAAGAAGCAAGCGTTGCAGACCTTTATGAAGTTCAAGTACCGCACGACTCACACATCAGAGTGGGCCGGCGAAGAGTCCCTTCCAAGATTCCGGATGCTGTTGGCGATCTCCCTCGACGCCATACAGTTCGGTACCAGTACCTCACTTTGAAAAGGAGGGGATGTCACATGACACATCTCAACCCTATGTGTCCGTGGACAAGCTACACCACAGCAGGGTTCAGTCAGTTCAGTCAAGTTAGATTAGCAATGATCTGACACTTTTGTGAGTCTATTCGTAGACCGTGCATGCCCAGTCACTTAGCATAGATGCATATCCTCCGGTTGCACACAACATGACCATCAGAATTCCCATCAGAATCCATTAGCATCAGTTAGGGGATTTTTCAAGTGACTTTATCCCATTTTCCCTATTTTTGACATTTTTCACTTATTTATTAAGTGACTTTTGTTGGGTAGTAAGTAGGGCAAATTGGGTAAGTTAATATATAAGCAAACCCAAGTTAGCACTAAACAGCAGAAGAGGCAGCAGGAGCTTCCCGCTCAACATGCAACTTCTCAGCAGTACCCCCCTTATGACCCCGCGCCATCCTCCCACTCCCCTTAGCGTTTTCAATCCACAGCAGAACCTCAGCTTCATTAGCGTTTTCAGCCTTGGAATACCTACAGATCCCAGCGTTTCTAGCCTTGGAATACCTGCAGATCCCAACGTTTTCAGCAAACCCTAAAAACGCAGCAAACCCTAAAAAAACCAGTGTTTCTGGATCAGAAATTCAGCAGTCGAAACGCAGGTTTTCAGCCTTAGCAAAGGTAGCACATCAGCCCAAAAAGGTTGCAGATGGTTCCCCATTTTCAGCCATAAGAACACAGCCCAAAACAGTTGTTTTCAGCCACCGAAACAGTCCCAGAAATTCAGCATCAAGAAGATCCCAGATTTCAGCCCAAGTCGCCGTCGTCATCGGCATAGTCCCATTGCATTTGCATTGTACGCATTTGTGCAATCAAGTAGACCACTCTCGCCGACGAGAGTGGGGCCTTCGGAGGAGGGTTTTACAACCCCTCGGTGTCGTATCTCTTCTCTCTCCTTCTCTCAGTCTCATTCACTTGCACGCACAAGATCCACTCACTTTGTTCGTGATCACCACACTCTCTATAAGACGGAAAGCTCTCTCTCTCTCCCTAAAGAACTAAAAAGAACCTTGAGCAATAAAGATCACTAATCTTGAGAAAAACAACATTCATTCCGCTGCACCTAACAATGTATCATCCCAAGAGTGTATGTCGGGTCATTATAGAGACAGTTCTATGTGTTTCCATCCCATTCACATTCTTTTGCCGCCCCCACGGAGGATCTTCTTCGATTACCTTTTGCTTCAAGCTTCAAGCTTCGAGATTCGGGATTACAGGTTGCAGATTACAAATTACAGGTTACAGGGATAGGTACAGGTACAGGTGATTCACACAGGTATAGGTAGCTGGAGTAGAGTGATACACTAACAGTGGAGGTCACTTGAAGTTGCCGTGGATAGGCATCATTTGGCGCCTGTTTGAGCGCATTGTCTGCTGATATTGTACGTTACTTGTGGAAACTGCCATTGTACGCCTTTGTGGAGCCATACTTGGTTTTATTTGGCAGTCCCAGCCATTTCTGAGACTTGGTTTGAAAGATAGTCATTTCTGAGACTTGACTATACGAGATTTGCATAAGCCTTTGTGAGAGTGTCGATAGCGTGAGGTTTTATTGAGCTGGGGATTCTCAAATGTGAGATCCTTTCGGTGATACAGGTGGATGGAGCACCCTTTTCGTGACCTCGCCATAGGCTTTGTACTAGTGATTCCTACTTGATGCTCGAGTTCTATTGTTGGCAGGTTATGCATACATATACAGTCTATATTTTGGGTTCTTACTGCTGTACTTCTAGGGAAACTCTGCCAAAATTTTTCCAAGTTGTGTTGGCTAGTTTTTTGGTCTTTTGAGCCATTTATGTTATTATGCTGCTGAAATTTTGGCAAAATCAGAGGATAAGACAGGTGTGCTTTCTTGGGAGCTGCATGGTTGACTTTAAAGGATGATCAAAATGGCCCTCAATTCACTGCTTTTCATTTAACTCAAAGAATCTAAATAAATGTTCATGTGTCCAGGAAGATTTTTTTCCAGCAGCGCATAGTCTTTATGTTCGGGCCAAGAAGATTATGAGAGATACTGGAATGTCCTTTGCCTGTTGTAATACTATGAAAACTCATTTGATGTGCACTTGTTTGTCCTTATTTAAAGACAAGCTCCATTGAAGTTTCTGGGGATTGAGTCAGTCAAAAGTTTTGGGTTCTTGCACGTGGGTTCGAAGGGGTTCTCAAAGCATTGAACTTGGGTAGCCATGGCTTTCTCTTATCCGGAGTTTCATGGAAGAAGTGATGAAGATGTGGAAGACTTTTTTGGAAAAGATGGAGGTTGCCTGCATTAGCAACCAGATTCACGATCTTGCACAGATGTTACGTCTTCTCCAAATCTGTTTGAAGAGTGATGCACGAGTTTGATCCAAAGCATTTGAAGAGGAGTTGCGTGTGGCTGATCCACCTGTAAGATTGAGTTGGGACAATCTAAGACATGGATTGGAAGTGGAGTTTGTGAAGACAGAAGATCCTGACAAAGTGTGGCAAGAAGTACAAGGTTTGGTGCAAAAGGAAGGTGAGCCAGTAGATGCGTACATACGTAAGTTTTCATTGGCATGGGAGCAGATGTGCAAGGCCTTAGCACCACAAGTACCCCCACCTGACATGATGAAGAAGAATAGGTTCTTGGCTGGTCTTTGGGAGAATATACGTTGGGAGAGTGGAGCTAAAGAAGCCTAGGACATATGAAGATGCACTAGAGGTAGCAAGGAACAAAGAGTGGAAGCTGAGAAAAATGAGCCAGTTAGGGGTGGAGTCTTTGCCCATGAGGTCTGAATTTTAGCCTATGGACTCTTTACAAGGTCGCATGCCAGGGGTTCATCATGAACCAGTGGTTTGTGTTACTCCTCAGGTTATGCCAGCAGTGGTCACTACAGCAGTGCAAGATGATGGGCTAAGGCAAGACATGAGGCAAGTGGTAGATTTAATGAAGAATCTCAGCCTAAACATGTTAGGTCAAGTCGGAAATAATCGAGGTCGAGGGAGGTTTGCAAATCAGCCAGGAGGTGAAGAAAGACCTAGGAATGGTGTTGGATAAAGCAATGGTAGGTTCTGGAGGCAGACGCCCACGTGTTATAATTGTGGAGAGTTGGGACACATCAGCCCGCAATGTGATAAGCCACCAAGGATGGGGGGAGAGATGTATCCATTGCCAAGACAGGTGCTAACTAGGTCAAATGATTATGGCATCGAAATTAAGGGAGAAGAAGGAACCAGTGGGTTAACCCAAGAGGAAAAGGGAAAGACAAAAGTGATAAGTGTAGTCACCTTGGAGAAGGCATCAAAGCTAGAGGATACATTAGTGATGCCTATTGGGAAGAGGACCACAGAGGACAAGGAAGAAAGAAGTGCCCCAGGTCCTAGTAAGAAGAAGGGAAAGAGCCATGAAGGCGAGGATGTCAAGGCCAAGAGGAAAAGGAGGGCTCGTCGTAAGTTTCATGTTTCAGATTTTCCACTAGGGGATGGGCAATTAAGCTATGACTTAAAGGAGGATCTGACGAGCAGGAAAGCCGATGTTACTTTTGGGCAGCTTATAGAGATGGTGCCTAAGCTAAAACGACAGTGGAAGAGGATGGTTAACTCAATGGAGAGAGAGCCAGAGAGAGGTTCAGTAAAGGTGTTAGCAATGGACGAGCTACCAGACATTTGTCCAATAGTAGATGTGTGGCAAAAGAAAAAATTTGGGACAAGGTTATGTGGATGGTAGAGCCCAAATATATGTCATAACACACTCATGTGTTGAGAAGATGGGTCTTACAGTGACTGGGGTGTCAGGTTTTCGAATCAGATTGACAAACCATCAAAAAGTAAAATGTTTGGGTGTTGTAAAGAGCTTAGAAGTGGAGGTGTATGATGCAAAGGCAGTGGTTGATTTTCATGTGATGCCAGCAGGGTTGGGAGCATATCCTATTATACTAAGCAGACCATGGTTACGTGCAGTGGGTGCTGTTCAAGATTGGCGACGTACTACTATTAGTCTCAATTGAAAGACAGGTGTCAAGAAGCTATATAATATGGACACAAGGAAAAGATTGGAAGAGCTTTATGAAGATGAAGATGAGTCTAGTGATGAAGACTATTCCATAGTGACTGATGAGGACAGTGATAGTACTACCAGCAGTGATGAGGATACTGATGTTGCATTTCTTTTGATAGACAAAGAAATCCAGGAGTCTTGTTTAGTCGCATTTGCAAATGAGGTCGAAGATGAAAGTGAAGGGCCTTATGAAGTGATTGAAGGGCTGATGCAAACCAAGGTTGAATTGTCAAAGAAGCAGGAATTGATGACATAAATAATCAGTGGAGACCTCTCAACTATGGAGAAGGAGATATATTTGCACATGTTGGATAGTTTCCCTGATTTATTCATTACTTCATATGAAGAGATTAGAGGGTTCAAAGGAGAAGAGATGCATATAGAGCTGAAAGAAGGTGCTAAGCCAGTGCGGCAAAGGCTAAGAAGGATGGGTCAAGAGCAGATGGAAGCCTTGCGGGAAGAGGTGGACAAGTTATTGAAGGCAAGGTTCATAGTCCTAGTGGAGACCACAGAATGGGTGAGTCCAGTAGTAGTCAGTCCAAAGAAGGATGGAAAGTGGAGGATTTGTGTAGATTTTAAACCCTTAAACGCAGCCACTAAGAAGAACCCATATCCTCTTCCATTCATTGATCAGACCTTGGATTCAGTGGCAGGTTTATGAGAGGTACAATGTGTGTGATGGTTTTTCAGGCTATTTTCAATTGAAGATTGTTCTTAAAGACCGAACAAAGACAACTTTCATTACACCATGGGGCTGCTATTGCTACACGGTATTGCCATTTGGGTTGTCAAATGGACCATCTTTCTATCAAGAGAGAGCAAATTGGGTATTGGAACCTTTCATTGGTAGTTGTGTTAAAGCTTTTATGGATGACTTCTGTGTCTACAGCAGTAGGGCTGAACACCATGAGAAGCTGCAGATGGTATTGGCTCGATATGATGAATGTGGAGGACAACTTAATCCAAAGAAATGTCATCTAGCACAGCCAAGGGTGAAGTTATTGCGCCATATGGTGTCAAAAAATGGCATTGAGGCTGATCTAGACAAGGTTAAGTCTATTATTCTTCTTCCATCGCCTACGAGTACAAAGCAATTGGAAACCTTTATACACAATGTGAAGTACATGGCGCGGATTATTACATTGTCTTCACAGCTCCTTTATCCATTACAAAAAGTGGCAAAGCATGATCCATTGCAATGGGATGACAAGTGTGAAGAAGTGTTTCAAGAGGTGAAAGAGGTGTTAGGGGGGTTGTCAACCATGCAGGCTCCTGATTGGGGGCAAGCATTTTATGTAAATCCATCAGTAGGGGATGATGCCATTGGAGCCATCCTATTGCAAAAGGGGAAGGGCAGCCATTATATGAGGTCAGTGTATTGTGCAAGCCGAGTGAAGTTGGTAGCAGAGAGAAAATTCTCGGAAGTAGAGCTAGTGATGGCCAGTGTAATATTTGCTTGTCGACGATTTCGTCATTACTTGCTACCATGACCTTTTGTTTTCTTGAGGAGTTATGCCTTTTTGCCACAGTTAATTAATGGCACTAACATGTCAAATGTGGTCAAGAAATGGGTAATTGAGCTGCAAGAGTTTGAGTTCTCATTTCTAGTGGAAGACAGTACAAGAGCTACCCTAGCCGATTTGTTGACTTACAAGGAGAATCCTCTCCTTGTTAAGGAAGAGGCGGTGAGAAAGGTAGTTGAAGAAGTGCCACAGATGAGCAATGCACATGTGTTGTTCTTTGATGGCTCATACAGAAAGAGCCATGATGCAGCTTTAGGGGGTATAGCACTTTATGATCCAGAAGGGAAGCTTGTATGCAAGAAAGGGTTCAAATTGGATGCGCATAGTAACAATGAGGTTGAATATGCGACATTGGAAGCTGGATTACACATTTGTTTGAAGCATGGGATTAGAAGGTTGAGCATAAAAGGTGATGCCTTGTTAGTTGTGAAGTAAGTGCTGGGTGTGTGGAAGGGCAAGAACACTTCATCGAAGCAAATGTGTTTCAGAATTAAAGGCCTATTAAAAAAGTTTGAAGCATGGAGCATCAGACACATTGAACGTGCTCTAAATGGCGAGTCACATGAAGCAGCTCAAAGTATGATTGGGGAGCTATTCGTGTTGAGGACCAATTTACCTCTTTATCATGACCGGGAAAGTTTGGCTCAAGAAGAGGAGTTTTTGCTAACAAGAATCATTCCGAAGGACATTCAGAAGTCTACGAAGTATTGCTTTGTGCGCAGAGCATACAGGTACAAATTGATTGGTGATGTCTTGTACATGAAAGGGGCCGATCTTGTGTTGAGACGTGTACCTTGGCGGGAGGAGCTTTACAAAGTGTTGGAAGAGAATTATGAAGGTGTATGTGGTGGACATTTTGCTCTAAAGATCACCTTGCATAGGATTTTGCAAGAGGGGTATGTATGGCCTAGTTTTCACAAGGATGTTCACCATTGGTGTAGGTCTTGCAATAGGTGTCAAGCATTTGAGAAGAGAGTATTGAAGCTAGAGCTACGAAAAACCATTATGGCCTTTGATGTGTTTGAAAAGTGGGGGATTGATACAATAGGCCCGTTACCTATCACAAGCAGGGACAAAAGTTATATTTTGACTGCAGTGGACTATCTCTCTAGATGGGCAGAGGCTATAGTAGTAAAACAGATCACTGCAAAGGATGTGACAAAATTTGTGTATGATGAAATATGTTGCAAGTTTGGGGTGCCATTAGAGCTACTTTCAGATAAGGGGCCAGGATTTAGAGCTAAACTACTAGACTTCTTATGTGCGAAGATAAAGATTAGGCACCAGTATACCACTCCTTATTACCCACAGTGTAATGGCTTAAATGAAAGATTCAATGGTGAGTTGGTACAAATTCTTTCGAAAGTGACAGAGCACCAAGGAAAGAATTGGGACTTGGAATTGCCTAGTGCATTATGGGCTTACCGTACTTCGGTGAAGACAGGTACAGGGTTTACTCCCTTTCATTTGGTGTATGGAAAGGAAGCACTATTGCCTGTGAAAGTAGAGTTGCCTGCGGTCAAGATGTTAGAGAAGTTGTTTGGGCCGCCTAGTGATGCATTCAAAGAGAGGCTCTTACAGTTACAAGAGGTTCAACTGGATAGGATGAGTGCATTGGAACATTATGGGCAAATGCAGGATAAGGCTTTGGCAAAGATAAATGAAAAGGTCAAAAGTAAGGGTATCAAGAAGCATGACTTGGTTTTGCACTACAACAGTAAGCTGGACAACACCTTCCAAAAGAAGTTTCAAATTAAGTGGGAAGGCCCTTTCAAGGTAGTGGAGTGTTTTCCAAATGGTACATATCAGTTGGCTAACCTGGATGGGATTTTACATAAGTCAAGGGTAAATGGCTTGCGTCTTAAATTGTATCATGCTAGATTGATGATGGTGAAGCAAGATGAGGTGTCTGCAGAATAAGTATTGTATGTGAGGAATGAGGAGACTTGTGACGCGGCGAGTCTCATATCTCTTTTTGCTGTTGCTGATCATGAACGATCTAACAGGCTAGGGGATGGGCAAATTATGTTAGGAGTTTTTTGGAGCAAGGGATTGCGCATATGTACATACACATGGATGGTGCATCAAATAAAGAATTGCCCATTTTCCAGAGCCAGGTGGTTGCGTGGGGCCCACATGTGTACAGGTAGGATAGCATGTACATAGTGCATCGATTTTCATCGTCACCAGTATCAGTGTGTTCTTTTTATAATAATGAGGAGTTGGTAGCGCGTAAAACTTCTCGAGGAAGCTATCCGCGGGCCGACGACATGAGGTAAGCAGGTGCGTCAGATGGCATCTAGTGGCGTCAGGAGGTCGAATGGGGTCAATATTTGCACGTGGATAAGTACGGACACAACGTGGGTGTTTTCTTGTGATAATTATGTAGAAAGGTCATCATGAGGACCATCTTTTGGGGCCACTTCACGTGGTGGCGGGATGCATTATTGGGAAAAGTTGAGTGCTAGGTGTGCGGATGGATGCAGCAGGGTGACAACTATGCACTGAGGCCACTTTTTGGCCTGTTCGGGATCCGTTTGAGGTGAACTAAAAGGCCAAGGGTACCCAAGTAATAAAGCTAAGTGTGGAAACTGAAAAACCTGAGAGAAGACCAGAAAAACCGTGGAGAGAAGAGGAGAAACATCCACAACTGAGTTTTTGCTATTTTTGGAGCCTGTTTTGGCCATAAACTGCTCATCCGAGGTCGGATTTAAGCACTTTGACATTGTAAACTGTGGTTTTGGGCCGTTCCCGACGCGATGGCGCTGTCCATTTTGCCAAATTCCTCACTGTTTTTTTGCTGTTTTGGCTTTGTAAGTTTCTCCTATGAGCGAAGCTTCTACTCCAATTTGTGATTGTATCTGGCATATTTTACCCATATTGTGTGAGCTATTTGCCCCATTGTTGTTGGCCCAAGCTCAATTGTATTTATACATTAGAAATTCTCCTCTTTTGAGCTGAGTTTTTTGGGTGTGTGTGTGTGTATCTCTGTGTGGAGTGGGTAAATGGGTAGTCTCTCTCCTCTCACTCCATAGGTGTGTTCCCTGTCTCGGCCAGGCGGGTTGTGTAAGCCGAGTGGTGTCCTATAGTGTGTGTATATCATCCCAAGAGTGTGTGTTGGGTCATTATAGAGGCGTTCTGTGTGTTTCCATCCCGCTCACAATGGGTGGATACTGCGGATGTAGGTCCGGTGCGATGTAAACACTGACCACACGAGTTGCTAGGTAGCCTTACTACTGTCGTAGAATACAAGGTTGCATCCGTACGTACGTACAAATTCTATCCGTACAGTACGGATCCGTACGCACGGATAGAATCCGTACACGTTTTTTTTAAAAATAAATTTACTTATTTATTAATTAATGAATTAATTTAATATAAATTTTAAAGACCCCGGGCAACTACTTTTCCCATCGAGTCTTCTAATCCGAAATGTAAGACTTCAATAAAATCAGTATGACTGAATTTGCAATCTCAGCTTGCCCAGTTGTCTACGGGTGGAAAGACGACGAGGACTGCAACCGCATGCCAATGTTCTCCCAAATCGCCTTTCAAAACAAACTCGTGAATCGGAGATCTCTGTTAGAGACAATTGTCTCAGGCATGCCATGTAATCTGAATATCTGGGTAATGAACAGTCTCGCTAAGTGATCCGGCTTGACTGTCTTCTTCACTGAAATGAAATGAGCTTGCTTGCTAAATTTGTCAATAACAGTCCAGATACTATCGTGCCCACTCTGTGTCTTTGGGAGATCAAAAATGAAATCCATAGCAATACTTTCCTAGGGGCGGGTGGGTATGGGTAAAGGCTGTAACAATCCCTCTGCTTTATGCCTGTCAAACATGACCTTCTGGCATACCAAGCAATTGTGTACAATCGTCCACGTCCAAAAGAAGTATTTCTCCACACCTTTCAAGGTCATATCAATGCCGCGGTGACCCATAAATGGTGGACAGTGGTATTCGGTTAAAACCTTTTCCCTCAATGGCTGTGTAACGCACAACATCGTTTTCTTTATCAAGTAGCCATCCCGAATGGAATATCTCGCTACTACCTCCCCATTATGTATTCGACTGAATATATCTGTGGCATTCTGATCGACCATATCCTCGAAGCTTCTATGGTGTATCGCAGAAATAGCCAGAACCAATGGCTTCCGGGACAAAGCATCTGCCACCAAATTCTTTTGTCCCTGTACATGGACAATCTAGAAGTGAAACTGTGACAAGATGTTCGCCCACTGCATTTGCTTTTTCGATAGCTGCTTCTGTGACAAGAAGTAGCGTAAAGTCTGGTGATCTGTGAAGACCGTAAAATCGGCTCCGAGTAGGTAATGTCGCCACTGAATAAGAGCATGGATAACCGCCAAAAGCTCTTTCTCATATATGTCACAAACAGGTGACGTGGCATACTAGGGATGCAACCGTACTTACACACCCTCCCTTGGTCATGGGCAGTCCCAAAAAGTCTGGCAGAATGCTGACGTGGCTGGTTGTACGGCAGCCCGTGGAAACGATCCCCCGAGATTGCTGACGTAGCAGTCTCCGTATGAACAGAGCTCGCTTTTTGCGCGCATCCCACGGAATTTCGTACAGCTTTTTGCGTGGGTAGTTTGCGGTAGTTTTGCTTTTCAGGCTACGAGAGAGAGAGAGAGAGAGAGAGAGAGAGAGAGAGAGAGAGAGAGAGAGAGAGAGAGAGAGAGAGAGAGAGAGAGAGAGAGAGAGAGAGAGATATTAACGTCTTGTTGAGGCCAAAGCTGACCTATAGGACAGATCACAATACATCTTTGGTTACATTGTCTTCCATCATAGAAAAATGAAAATAAAATAAAACTACGTCAGTAGCTCAGAGCTCCATGGTCATGAGCTTACCATTACAACATGTATTACCCATGCTTTCTACATATAAAGAAAAGAAAGATGTGCAATCAGGTTTCTTTAGTCTCCTGTTCTTGAGGTGATGATTTGTTGACAAAGTCTCTAATGATGGCTCTTCCTCCTCTATAGACTGCCCACTTCCCCTTTTTCCTTGCTTCTCTTACTTTTTCTAGTTCTGCTGATCTGTTCTTTAGTTGGGTAGGTGTCAGCTTATCTGATATCCAAACGGATGTACCTTTTAATGACCTTGTCTGCTTCATGACTGCTATCTTTTCTTTCATATCATAGTAGAAAACGTTTGCCTGTTTCCCTTTGACTTCCACATGCATTGGCTCTCCCAAATCGATGAAGGGCACCACCCGAGACAATCGTTTAGTCAGTGTATCTGTCTCTACAGTATATTCAGATTCATCTTGTTCATCTTCATGCCTTTGCGTGTCCCACCCATCGGGAAGACCTCCAATTCGAATATGTCTTTCTATGCTCTGTACTCTCCCTTTTTCTTTAATAACAGACAAAACTTCATCAGAAAAGCTTTGTGGAGTTACCTTAGCTGTAGATTGGTCTTCTTCAACCTTTGGTGGGAATTCTTCCATTGCTGTTTGCTTTGTTGTCAATTCTTGTACTTTTGTTTGAAGGTCTGCTATGTGTTCCTCTTTCTTCTGTAGCTCTTGTTTGATAAGACTGAGTTCATTTTGAAGTTTCTTCATTTCTTGTAGCAGGTAAGATTCCCATCCGGTTGGTTTTATGATTGGTGGAGGGATGCGATCTGGTTGTGTCAGGGTGTCAGCAAAAGTCTTCTTCTGCTTCCCTGTCATGGTGCGGGTGTGTATGTAGAGGGGGGTGTTAGAGAGCTACCCGCCAAAGGGGGGATCCCCCCCTCAACCCCCTTGGGGGGCTACTCCCTTACCTCAAGGCGCTAAACGGTTTGCGGCTGCCCTGTGTCGCACAAGGGAGAGAAGATCAGAAAGTCAAGGCTGCCCTTGCTGTGTCGCGTGAGCGTCCCCCCCCCGCCCCGTTGAGACCAGCAGCCGCGACCTGTTGCTGTTCCTCAGCCGCGACCTGCTGCTGTGCCGTGATCTGGAGAGAGAGAGAGAGAGAGAGAGAGAGAGAGAGAGAGAGAGAGAGAGAGAGAGAGAGAGAGAGAGAGAGAGGCTCTTTTGCTTTATTTTTGGCTCAAGAGAGCTTGAGAGTGGAGAACCTGCTTTTGATTTTTGGAAGCTTCTGGGCTCTGCTTTTAGCATCCCTTGTAAACATATCTATTCGTAGTTTGGGCTCACTTCTCAGTGCATCTGGACGCAGAGTCTGAGAGTGAGCGCTTGCCTACTCACTTGTACTTTGAAGTTTGAACACAGATTAATATAAAAAGAAATACAGAAAGGGGCGCCATTCTTTGGGGCCAATATCTCTAAGCACGGAACTCCGCCGGGCCAGTGTCGAATCAATTGTGAACTGTGAACTGTTTGAAGTGAATTCTTGTGGTGTCGTTGCAGATTCTCGACTTGGAGTGTCCAAGTTTGTTTCAGTGGTATCAAAGCGCGGCCGATTTCTCTTTTATCGGGAAATCCGATCCTTTTTGTTACCATATACATGTGGTAGTGATGTGTGTCCGCCGGGGCATTTTTTCCCTCTTTAGGAGGTTTTTTCCCCCGAGCATTGTATATACGCCCATCACTCTAGGGCTATTTATCTTTTTATTGCACACTAAGTAACACTCTCTCTATTGTGTGCCTTGAGCTTTCTTCGTCTTCTCCAAGCTGTGTGCGTTTCTCTGCAACCATAATTCCAACAATTGGTATCAGAGCAGGTTACGTTCTCCCAGGCTTAGTCGCTAGCTGCTCTAGCACACGCCTGCTCACTTTCTCTGATTACAGCGAGGTTTTGCGAGCGTTCGCAGGTCGACAAATATTTCGCTAGTGATCCAAGAGCTAAGTCTGCTCAGATTTCTGATTCGGGCTTATTTTGGCCTCCGTTTCCACTACAGGCAGGTCTGCACATGCAATTTCGCCATTTTGTGCAGAATTTCTGTCGGTGCCGATTTCTGCATAATAGGTGCCTTACAGTCTTCTACGGTTTGTGCTATAAAGCACGTGTTGTTCCCGCTCCGTTTCTCCTATTTTCAGGTAGTTTTCACATCAGGTGCAGCATTTACCATGACTGACAACAACACAGATGTCTTCAAGATGTTTGCTGCTGAGGATAGGTTGGATGGGGACAATTACCCTATGTGGGCTTATATGATGCAACACGTTCTTGTGTCAAAGGGCGTCTGGAATATTGTGCAGGACATTGATGTACGTCCTGGTTCTGAGGATGTAGGCGATGTTGAGGATGTTGTAGGTCTTGCGGCAAGGATTGCTGCTATTAGAGTTGTTTTGCCTACAGCAGAACAAGCTCGTTGGGATGTAAAGGACGCGCAGGCTCATGCATTGATTGTGTTGTCTGTGAAGCGCACAATTGTTCCTCACATCCGTTCAGCAAAATCTGCAAAACAGGCTTGGGATATTCTAGCAGGTCTTTATGCAAGCTGCAATGAGGCTAAAATTGCTTTGCTGCGTAAAGAGCTGAGTCGAAGATAATGCATGAGGAAAATGATATGGACACTTTTCTTGCTGGTGTCAAGGATATCAATGAGCAACTTATTTATGTAGGTGAAGTCATTTCAGATAGTTCCCTTGTGTAGACTGTTCTTGATGCCTTACCAGATTCTTACCAAACTTTTGCTAGTACTTGGAGACTTATGACCCAAGGAAATCCAGAAGTTGTCAAGTTTGATGCATTATGCACATTGCTGTTGCAAGAGTCACTTTCCAGAAAAATAGGACTAAATAGCATGTAGTTGAACAGGCTTTTATTGCTTCTCAAAGAAAGGGTGGTAAACAGCAATGCAGCCACTTCCTATGGTTCTACTGCGAGTGGCAAAACTTTTGTTCCTAATACTTCTGCTGGCAGCAATTCGTCTGGAAGTTCTGGTGATAAGGGCAAAAAGAAAATGCATTGCCACTATTGTAAAGCTAATCATCACCAAGTCGTGTCCTAAGTTGAAGGCCAAAGAGGCTAAGAAGAAAGAGGGTGGTTCCACTGCAAATGTTGGTTTCACTACAAATGCAGCCATTGTTGAGTCTTCTGTGAAAGAAGATTGTGTTGCTGATGTTGATACAGAATGGGCTTTTAGCGCAGAGTGCACTTACAATCCTGCTATCCATGATGCATGCTTGTTAGTTGCTGCAGATTCACATGTGTGGTATTTCGATAGTGGTGCTACAAAGCACATTACCTCACATCGTGAATTGTTCACCTCTCGAGTCTGTCCCTCATGGGAATTCAGTCACTTGTGCCAACAATGCCTCTTATCCGGTTCAGGGAGTTGGAAAGATTGTGCTTACTGCTGCAAATGGCAGTTCCTTCACACTTGTTGATGCACTTTATGTACCTGGGATCAAGAAGAATCTCGTCTGTATCCGCACTTGCTAGACTTGGACTTGTAGTCAAATTTGTGGATGACAGATGTACAGTTCATGATCTCAGTTTTGGTGATGAAATTGTTGCATCTGGTCTTTTGTACCGTGGGCTATATAAGATCACTTTGTATGACAAGTGTGGACAAAATTTTGCAAATGCTGTTGCAGATTCAAGGGCTATTTCAGATGCAAAACTTTGGCATGCACGTTTTGGTCATCTGAATTTTTCCAGTTTGCTGCGTTTGCACAAATCTCATATGGTTGCTTCTTTGCCGCCTCTTGAAGCAACTGTCAAACATGTTTGTGAAGGCAGTATTTTGGGTAAGATGCAGCGTTCTAAGTTTCCAAAGGATGGTTCAGTTCGGACCACATGCAAGGTTGCAGCTTGTGTATAGTGATGTTTGTGGGCCCATGGAAACTCCGTCCTTGGGCAATTACCTTTACTTCGTGACTTTCATTGATGATTACTCCAGGCATGCATGGGTATTTCTGCTTAAAGCGAAGTCCGAAGTTTTAATGTACTTCAAACAATTTCTGGCTATGGTTGAAAATGTCTCGAAATGTACTATGGGCACCCTCCGTTCCGATCGAGGGGGGTAGTATATGTCTCATGAATTCAATGCATTTCTGGCTAGTCGTGCGATAAAACACCAATGTACAGTGCCTTATACACCTCAGCAAAATGGTGTTGCTGAGAGAAAAAACAGGTCACTTACGAAAATGGCACGATGTATGGTCAAAAGTCAAGCTTTGCTGCATTCTTTTTGGCTTGAGGCCATCATGTGTGCCACTTGTGTACTAAACAGGTGTCCTACAAAAGCTTTGCAGTCTATTACTCCATATGAAGCATGGCATGATAGAAAGCCTTCTATTGAGCACATGCGTGTTTTTGGCTGTTTGGCATATGCTTTGGTGCCACAAACATAGCGCAGAAAATTGGATGATAAGGCTGTCAAATGTATTTTTGTTGGTTATGGTGCTGAAAGCAAAGGTTACAGGTTGTATCATCCGCAAATAAAACGAATTCTGGTTTCATGGGATACAGTGTATGTGGAAGATTCTGTTCAGCCCTTGCTGTCATGTACTAGAGACAGTAATGTAAGCTCACAGGACATTTATGACACTTTGTTGCCTCTTTTCAGTGGAGGAAACACGAATGTAAGTTCCAATGAGGCAAATGTACAGCCTATGGGGGTTTCTAAAAATGTTATAGATCAGCCTATTACTGATGCAGATGTACATGATGTACTTGATGAGGAAAGGGCTGAAAATGACTAGGCTAGAGGTATGCCAAAATGGTTGATGCACACTTTGCGTGACAATAAATTGGATGCACCTTTGTCTTGTCGTACTCGTTTAGGCTCTCGCCATGCATCTTATGCATCATATTGTTATGCTTAGGCTGTGTCTAGTTTACATGATGTTGAGGAGCCTCTGTCTTTTGATGAAGCACATAATTCAGAAAATTGGATGGCTTCCATGCAATCAGAATATGACGCACTTATAGGAAATGACACATGGAGTTTATGTGATTTGCCTCCTGGCAAGAAGGCCATTGATACAAAGTGGGTTTACAAGTTGAAACGCAAGCCGGATGGTGAGATTGATTGCCATAAGGCTCGACTTGTTGCAAAGGGTTATGCACAGCAAAAAGGCATAGATTATGAAGAGACTTTTGCTCCCACGTGTCGTATGACTACTGTGCGTTTTCTATGTGCATTGGCAGCTCATTTTGGTTGAGATGTACATCAATCAGACATTGTTATTGCTTTCTTGAATGGTGACATATTTGAGGAAGTTTATGTAACGCAGCCTCGTGGTTTTGTCATAAAAGGACAAGAAGATAAAGTGTGCAGATGTAAGAATGCTTTGTATGGGTTGAAGCAATCTCCTCGTGCTTGGTATGAGAAAGCTGATAGTCATTTGGTCAAACGAGGCTTTCGTAACAGTCCAACAGGAAGCACATTGTATGTAAAGCGTGAGGGTGATGTACTTCTCATTGTGGTTCTTTATGTCGATGATTTGCTGATCACTGGACCAAATGAGAGACATATTGCTGAATTTAAGGCTGATTTGAATGCTACTTTCAAGATGAAAGATTTGGGGCTGTTGCATCATTACTTGGGTATACAATTTAAGCAGTGTGATGGTGGTATTGCCTTGTGTCAGAAAAGTTACATAGAGACATTGCTATGTAAGTTTGGACTTGAGGATTGCAAACCTATTGCCACTCCCATGGAAACAGGTTTGAAGTTGAGTCTACATGATGCTGGCGATCCTGCTGATGTCACTCTTTATCAAATTGCTGTTGGCTGCCTCATTTATGTATGCAACATGAGGCCGGATATTCAGTTTGCAGTCTCACAGGTAAGCAGATTTATGCATAGCCCAGGGTCTAAGCATTGGCAGGCTGTCAAGAGGATTTTCCGCTACCTTAGTGGCACTTTACATCTTGGCTTGTTTTATCCCCGGGGGGGATCATTGCCGCCAGACTTACATGCTTTTTCGGACCGAGATTGGCCTTGTTGTTTTGACACGCGAGTGTCCACAAGTGGTTTTGATTCATGCTTGGCAGTTCATGTATATCATGGTTGAGCAAGAAGCAACCTACTGTGGCCACTTCGAGTTGTGAGGCTGAGTACAGGGCAGTCTTCACAACTATGGTTGAGTGTGTATCGCTCAGACGCCCTATGGATGATTTGGGTGTTGGACAGGACACTGCCAACACTATCTACACTGACAGTCAGAGCGCATTGGCAGTTGCGAGGAACCCAGTTTTTTTTTTTTCCGAGAAAAAGATCCTTCTATTAGTTAATGAAAACTGCCCATAGGGCTACAACCTCCTCTGCAAGAGAGGGCTACAACAAGCATGATGGGGAGACTCTCCCAATGAAAAAACAAAGTCTGCTTACTGAAGAAACCAACAGAAAGACAATGGACAAAGGCAAAGGAACAGCCTTAGTTGTCAGGGGAAGGACCAAAGGAAAGTACAAAGGTGGAAAGAGGAATCAGTCTCGTAGCAAGTCCCGCAGTGCTAAAGGCAAGAGTGACATAGAATGCTACCATTGTGGCAAGAAGGGTCACATGAAAAGAGACTGCAGAGAATGAAAAGCAGAAAAAGGCAAAGAGGAAGCTGAAGACCATGGTGAGAAGAACAAGTCCTTAGTGAAGATTCAATAAATAAATGTGATAAACACTGTTGCAGAGGATGATAGTCTAGTGTCAGGAGACATCTACTTCTTGAAGAATACAATGGACTCAGCTCTTCTTACAGCATCTGATGGAAATGCACTAAGTGACTGGATTATAGACTCAGGGGCATCACTTCATGTGTCTCCAAACAAGGAGTGGTTTACCTCTTATGTGACCACTAAAGATCATGTTCGGCTAGGCAATGGGCAGACATGTGAGATCTTAGGTGTTGGAGATGTTCAATTGAAGTTTCAAAATGGCTCTTCTTTCACGCTGAAAAATGTGAGACATGTTCCTGCAATTACAAAGAGCTTGATCAGCACAGGTTTACTTGATGATGCTGGCTACGTCACCACTTTTGGACAGAACATGTGGAAGATATCCAAGGGTTCCATGACAGTAGTACATGGAGTAAAGTCTGGAGGACTTTACATGATTTATGTATCAAATGTCTCTAAAAATGTAATCAATGTAACCGAGCAGCTGAACGTTTCTTTGTGGCATAGCCGGTTAGGACATATGTCCAAGAAGGGAATGGAAATCTTGTCTCGTTCTGGTAATTTGCCTAGCTTTTCATTTAATGATTTTGAATTCTGTGAACATTGTCTGTATGGTAGGCAAACACAGCAGCCACATACGCATAGAAGCAGTAGAAGAGATACACAGTTGGCACTTGTTCATATTGATTTGTGTGAACCTATGCCTAACCTATCTCTAGGGGGAGCTTCTTACTTTATGACATTCATAGATGATTACTCGAGGACAGTATGGGTTTACTTTCTCAAGCACAAGGATGAAGGGTTTAGTGTTTTCAAAACGTTTGTGACACTTGTGGAGAATCAGAGTGGCAAGAAGCTTAAATGCTTACACACTGACAATGGTGGAGAGTATGTTTCAAAGGCCTTTCAGGACTTTTGTGAGTCAAAAGGTATAAAACGTGAACTTACTGCTCCTTACAATCCTCCTCAAAATGGTGTTGCTGAGAGGATGAATAGGACCATACAAGAGAAGGTCAGAAGTATGTTGTCTAATGCACAACTGCCAAATGGGTTTTGGGCTGAAGTTGTATCAACAGCTGTTCATCTTGTAAATAGATCTTCTAGCAAGGTTTTGCAGAAGGATTCAGTGCCAGAGATGGTATGGTCACGCAAGGTGCCCTCATACAAGCATCTCAGAGTCTTCGGCTGTGAGGCATATACTCCAGACTTTACTCCTTGTGCTACTGTCATCGAACCCTTGGATATCTTCCACATGGTTACATGAATCATGTAAAGTCCTCCAGACTTTACTCCTTGTGCTACTGTCATCGAACCCTTGGATATCTTCCACATGTTCTGTCCAAAAGTGGTGACGTAGCCAGCATCATCAAGTAAACCTGTGCTGATCAAGCTCTTTGTAATTGCGGGAACATGTCTCACATTCTTCAGCGTGAAAGAAGAGCCATTCTGAAACTTCAATTGAACATCTCCAACACCTAAGATCTCACATGTCTGCCCATTGCCTAGCCGAACATGATCTTTAGTGGTCACATAAGAGGTAAACCACTCCTTGTTTGGAGACACATGAAGTGATGCCCCCGAGTCTATAATCTAGTCACTCAGTGCATTTCCATCAGATGCTGTAAGAAGAGCTGAGTCCATTGTATTTTTCAAGAAGTAGATGTCTCCTGACACTAGACTGTCATCCTCTGCACCAGTGTTTGTCACATTTATTTCTTGAATCTTGACTGAGGACTTGTTCTTCTCACCATGGTCTTCAGCTTTCTCTTTGCCTTTTTTTGCTTTCCATTCTCTGCAGTCTCTTTTCATGTGACCCTTTTTGGCACAATGGTAGCATTCTATGTCACTCGTGCCTTTAGCACTGCGGGACTTGCTATGAGACTGATTCCTCTTTCCACCTTTGTACTTTTCTTTGGTCCTTCCCGTGACAACTAAGGCTGTTCCTTTGCCTTTGTCCATTGTCTTTCTATTGGTTTCTTCAGTAAGCAGACTGCCTTCTACACTTGCTATGTTCAAACCATCTGGAGGTGCAGAATTACTCAAAGCTGTGCGAAAAGTGTCCCAACTTTCCGGCAATGTGATCAACAGGAACATAGCTCTAACAGGTTCATCAAACTTGACACCTTGAGCTGACAACTGACTATAGATTGTGTTGAATTCATTCAGATGATTGGACATAGGTGTCCCTTCTATCATCTTCAAGTCAACAAGCTTCTTAAGCCAGTATACCTGTGAAGCTGCACTCTGCTTCTCATAAAGATCACTCAGCTTTAACCATGCTTGATAAGCCGACATCTCGTCTGCTACATTGAACTAAACGCTTTCTGCCAAAGTCAGCATAATGGTAGAAAGTGCCGATTCATCTATTTCGCTCCATTCATCTTCGTCCATATCTTCTGGTTTTATCCCCTTGAGCTTTATAGGTTTTATCTACTTCTTTTGTACCAACACGTGCCAAATCTGCTTCTTCCACAATGGGAAATTGGTTATATCCATCTTCTTGATATTGTAAAGAGCAGTGTCCTGTGATCCAGCCATAGCTACGCTTCACAGTGGTTTACTTTCCTGGGAAAAATTCGGCAGAGTTTCTCCTGTAAACTGACCTCTGAACCAATATCAACCTATCAAATGAACCAAGAAAGCTTCAGATTCTGCATAAATTTTGGCAGAGTCTCCTTTGTAAAATGGCTATGGTGTACTCGAAAACAGACCAAAAAACAGCTCAAAAAACACTGTCTCTCTGACACTGTAAGCTGCGGGTAAACCTGTCCTGCACCTGTACTGTCTGTCACTGTCCTATAAGCATAGACTGCGACAATGCCTCAACGGCAGTAAAGCAAAGATGCAATCCCAACTGTCTAACTCACAGTCAATACATCCTAGCTGCCTATCTAAGGGTGCTCGAGGGATCGCTCCAAGACCTGTATCACCGAAAGGATCTCAATATTCGAGAATCCCCCAGCTCAATAAAACCTCACTCGACCCTCAACAAAGGCTGCAGTAAATCTGACAGTACATAGACTTCCCACAAAGTCATACATCCACAAATTTCCCACTGTATGCTGTAACTGCTGCGGCGGTTGTTTGCTGCGTGACTCACAGCCAGCAAACCCTCAACAGACATATATCATCTCTGACAATACATCCCATGTGGAAGTACCTGCAATGTCAGGATGAAATCTGGAATATCAAGCAGCAAACACAAGCTACCTGATGAACTAGTGGATGTTGCCTACAGTCTGTGTGTAGATGCGCCCGTGTCGTATGTGACACGCCTCCAAGAACTGTGAGCCTTCCTTCAATGTGTAGACAACCACAAATCAACACTCTGGGAGTGTCGATATCCTCAGCACCTACAGCCGTAGGCCGAAAACCCCAAATTTGCAGAGTCGGATCTGCACTTGCCGAGACCATGTAGTCGAAAATGGCCTGCGCAGACCTTTGTTGAAGCCGAACGGTGACCGAGATGACCTCAGAATGAAATTTGGGGCCGTGTCTTCGCCTGTCGAATTTCACTCCAATCTGAGCTGGTGACTCTAGCCTCCTGCAGTGCTGCCCCGAGCCTCGATCTGAGCTCTGATACCAGTTGAAGGAGTACGAGCGGAAGTGCGACGCGAGAGAGAGTGCGAGAAGAAGAGCACGACGATATAGTGAACTCGCTCTACTGTAATGTGTAGAGCATAGTGAGTTCTTATTAGGTTTTTACAAAAGAATATGTGTACATACCTGGCGGCCCGCCCACTTACCTGGGCGACCACATTGGGCTTTATACCCCAACAGGTCCTACCACAGAGGGGGAAGGAGAAACCAACTGCTGAGTCCAGGGCCTCTGTCCCCCTAGCGGCGAGGAACAAAACATGGACCCTGAAACAGGCTGCCTCATGGTCTGCTGCGGAGTCGCCGAGAAAACGAGTGAACCCGTAGTCGAAGAAGTCCCAGCGGCGTCTGATGTCAATGCTCGTCAGCCCACGAGGGATGGCTGCAAGGGAGGATGTCTGAATCTGCAGAGGGGGCCGCAAGAAGGGCTGACCCTCTCGCGCTAGGCGACTCGTGGCAAAAGCGTTGCCAAGAGATCTCCTAGCCGTTGGAGAGGGACCAGTCGCCTGAGCCGACTGAGAAACTGGAGCAGGAGGAGGAGAGGGAGCTGGGGCGAGAGGAGGAGAAGAGGGGCGGGATGGGGCGACAGAGGTAGAGGGGCGGGATGGAGAGGCGACGGGAGCAGAAGGCGAGGAGGATGCGGGAGGGAACTCTGGGGGGGGGGTGCAGCTGTCGAGGGAGAAGCGGAGGAGGAGGCTGGCGTAGGGATCTCCTCCTGCTCAAGAGGACCAAAATGGTTCCCCGTGGGAACCCACTGCTGCTGAGTCGGCACCTGAGGGCCACTCTGAGTGTCAGGCTGTCGCTGTGGCCCCTGGCTCCGCTGGAGCCCCAGGCTCGGAGGGTGGCTCTACATCTGTACGCTGTGCCGCTGGTTGTGGCTGCGGGCCAGCCTTGGCAGGCTGGGGCTGAGGCTGTGGTGCAGGTCGCGGCCCTCTCCGTGGACAAGCCTTCGCTAGATGGCCCATCTGGCGGCAAATGAAACACTGGTTCGGGAGGCCTGAGTACTCCACACTCTGTCGAAACCAACCCCCACTCACCCGAGGTAGAAGGATAACCTTCGGGAGTGTGTGGGTATCTCTAACCAAAACTCGAACTGAGGGAATGCCAGCCGCCTTGGTAGCTACTGATGCTGCCGTGCGAGGTATCTCCAGGACAGTCCCAATGGCGGAACCGATCCTGGAAAGAAGTGGTAGGTACTCCCTCCGTAAACCCGGAAAGCAGACTGAGATGGGGATGTTTTCCTCCTCTACTAGAACATCCGAAGCTGGGTCAAAACCATGTCGCCATTGTCGAAAGTGGGCACGTGAGGCTCGGATGGCCAGTGGACTCATAGCTATGACCTTGGACGCCATCTCGGAGGACTCAAACTCAATCTGATAGTAGCCCCGTCCGAGAATCTGGACATCCAAAATCTTTCCCACCTCTGCGAGAATGCGGGCCTGGAGAAGGTCTCGCAGCTCTCCTCTGCTAGGTCGGGTGTCGAGAATCTTGCAGATGACCGAAGTCGCCTGCAATCGCTCTACCTCGGCGGCATGGCTCGCTTGCTCTGTAGGCGAGAGAGCAAGTCGAATGGTGGGCTCAGCGGGGTCGGGCGAGGGGGCTTCTGGCGAGTCCCTCTGTGGCGAAGCTGGAGCCTCCATCCGTGTCTACTGCTGTGTCGTAAGAAGATGATGCTGGGAGGATGTTGCAATCCGGCGCAGAAAGCCCCAAGAATGAAACTGAATGAGCCGAGTTGCAGGGCTGTCGGGGTGGAAACCAGGCGGGCGAGCAGACCGCGCGGGGGGGGGGGGGGGGGGGGCAGCGGGCTGAGGCAAATGGGAGCGCTGGCGGCAGCAGGAGGGGGTGACTGGGGCGGCAGGGCAGCGCGGGGCAGGCAGCGGGCAGCAGAGGCGGGCAGGCAGGCAGCGCGGGGGCAAGCTGCGCTGTCAGGCAGGCAGGCAGCGAGGGCAGCGGGGAGGGAGCAGCGGGCAGCGCTGGGGGGGGCGGGCTAAGCAGTAGCATCGAGCCGAGTTCTAAATCCAGGAACCCAGTTTCTCATGCTCACACAAAGCACATTGAGGTGCATTACCACTATGTCAAGGAGAGGCTCTCAGTAGGAGATATCAACTTGGCTTATGTGCCAACACAGGACAACTTTGAAGATCTTTTCACAAAGGCATTGTCTTGTGAGAAGCTTGAAGCTTTCTGCAAAGCTTTGGGCTTACTCCCCTTTGTGGACTGATCATGTCCTGAGGGCATGGCACTTCCCTTTACTCATGTGCGAGCTCTCCTTCACCGCATCACTCCAGGGGGGATTTGTTACCATATACATGTGGTAGTGATGTGTGTGAACACACTAGGACCGCCGGGGCATTTTTTCCCTCTTTAGGAGGTTTTCTCCCCCGAGCATTGTATATACGCCCCTCACTCTAGGACTATCTATCTTTCCATTGCACACTAAGTAACACTCTCTCTATTGTGTGCCTTGAGCTTCCTTTGTCTTCTCCAAGCTGTGTGCGTTTCTCTGCAACCCTAGTTCCAACACTTTTTACGCGGCACTTATGGCTTCAGACAGAGATCCGTCGACTTCCTTTGCATCCGGAGATGCGGGAAGAGATCACAATGAAGATTCACACGAGGAGTACAGCCCGCCTTGGCCTACTTAGGCGGAGATCGAAGAGATGGAGCGTCGACAATTGATCAGCAATGCAACAAAGATGATGCTAAATTTTGCGAGGGACCCGAAATTTCTGAAATTTATGAGCCAACAGACCTCCTTCGACGAGGTGTATGCACAATGGCAGCAGACCACTGAACCACCCCTCAAACCAGTACTCAAGAAACCTCCTACCCCAAGGATGTTTACAAAGCAGGAGTTAGAAGACGTGGTTGATGCACGGATTTCTCAGCTTTTTGGCGCGCAGAACAAAGCAGAAACAACGACAAAAAGCAGAAGAAAGGAACTGACTTCCCGGGTTATTTGGGTCGTCATTCTACTTTTGCCTCGGCCAAAAAGCAGAAGAAGCGTGTGCGGTTTGAAGGATTACCTAGTTCTTCTTCTTCTTCTTCTTCTTCTTCGAGTTCTTCTAGCTCTTCTGATTCGAGCGAAGAAGACAAGAAAGGCAAAAAACGAAGTAAAAAGCAAAAGGGCAAGAAAAAGGCAAAGAAGTCTAAATCTCGCCCAGTTTCGGATAGTTCTACAGAGGACTCATCTTCAGATAGTTCGGACTTCGACGATCGTAGATTCTATTCAAAGAAGAAAATGTTTTACAAAGCCAACCAGTATGACTTTCTGGAAGATAAAAGCAAGAAAGTCCGAGAGTTCAAACAGTCAGTTAAATTTAACACTTTTTCTGGTTTTCGAGATGCTTCGAAGGCTTTGGCCTTCATACAATAGTTTGACATAGCTTTCTCTGGAGGGCGTTACTCAGAGCACTCCAAGATTCGGAGGGCTACTTTTTATTTCAGAGGGAATGCTCAAACTTGGTGGTCCAGGCTTCTGTTGAACAGGAAAGCGCCAGTTAAATGGCTGAAATCTAAATGGCTTTTTATTTCCTCTTGGTTGACTCGAGAGTACAAACGCGACATAGGAACTGCTTAGAACCATCTTCGGATGACCAAGAAGGATACTTTGGACGCATATTGCGAGAGATTTTGGAGCTCTTTTCTACCAGCCTCTTCATTTAAGAAGATCTCGTTCAGAGAGCAGATTGAGCGGTTTACCTTGGGTCTTTCTACAGAGATCCGAGATCACTGCCTAGAACAAAAGTCAGATTCCATTCAGGAATTGATGAGTCATGCGAAACGGAGTTTTGCCATTCACTCTGGCAATTTGACCTACCCCACAGATGAAATCATGACACAAAGGAATGAAGAGACTTCGAACAATGAAAGTAGAAATAAGAAGAGTAACCCAGAAAAGAAAGAAAAGGATGCATGACCCAAGCTTACTCTTTCACAGAGATCTCTTTACATCAAAGAGGGGAAGTGCTTCGGATGCGGGGAAATTGGGCATATCTCCGCGAAGTGCCCTTAAAAGGCACCGAAAGAACAAAACGACAAGGATGAAGACAGGCCAGAGAGTTCGAGAGTAGCTGAGGACCGTGGACGAAAAGGCAAGATGAAAGCAGGACTGGTTCCAGATTGCATGAATACTGACCCAAGCACGATTGATGAGAGTACAGAACTTTGCCGAGCTTGGGGCAAAGTGAAAGACCAAGAAGCCCTGATTTTCTTTGATGGAGGAGCTAAGGCCAACTTCATTTTACTTGAATTGGCGGCGCGGCTAGAGATCACACCCGATCAGATGGGACCACTAGCAGAGGCAATTCTTGCGGCACCCGACAAGGACGTAGCCATTACACCTTTCATTGGCAGACTTCGGTTGCATTGTCAGGGATATTTGGGGCATGAGGACTTCTACATAATGCCTTTGGAAGGTTGTGATGTCCTCTTGGGAAATCCCTAGTACCACAAGAACAACGCCGTGGTCGACTATCGGGCGAGAACAGCGACTTTGACCACAGAGAAGGGCAGAACCATTGTACTTGATGTGAAACTTAAGGGCGAGTCTGTCCCTATTGTATCGGCTTCGGCCATTTCAAAATTAATGAAATCCAGTCTGTTTGTTTACTCGATCTTCTTGAGAGAGATGAATGATGAGAATAGGAAAAATATGTCTGAACTTGATAAAGAACGCCAAGATTTTCTCCACACTCGTGCCGATTGCTTCTCAGAGGGCCTGCCAGGCAAGTTACCACCCGCTCGTCCTGAGAATCATACCATTGATCTCATACCTGGAAGCAAACCACCGAACCGGCCACCTTATTGTGTGAGCCGAGCCCAGAACGAAGAAATTATGAACCAAGTGAAAGCCCTGTTGGAAAAGGGTCTTGTCCAGCCTAGTACTTCACCGTATTGCTCTCCAATGTTGTTGGTTTTGAAGAAAGACGGATCTTGGAGAATGTGCATCGATTATAGAGCTCTCAACAAAATCACCATCAAGAACATATTTCCGATTCCTAGGATCGATGATATACTTGACCGACTATAGGGATCCTTGTGCTTTAGCAGGATCGATTTGAAGAGAGGATATCATCATATCCAAATGGCACCGGATGACGTCTACAAGACAGCCTTTTGGACGACTTTTGGGTTATTTGAGTTTTTGGTGATGCCTTTTGGCTTAACCAATGCTCCTGCGACATTTAACCGGATGATGGACAGGATTTTTCGAGAGTACAGACTATTTTTGACACTTTCTTTGACGACATCATTGTTTTCTCCTAGGGTGAGGCAGAACATAGAGAACATTTGCTTCAGGTCTTTCAGGCATTACGGGATCACAAGTTAGTGATTAATGCGAAGAAAAGTGAATTTTTCCTACCAGAGATGCACTTTTTGGGACACATTGTCTCAGCAGGAGTGTAGATGGACCCGGCCAAGATAGAGACTATCCGTGATTGGCCCGATTTGAAGAATGTCCATGAAGTTATAAGCTTCTTGGGCTTGTGTTCGTACTACAAGCGGTTCATTAGAAAGTTTGTAGAGGTTGCTTCCCCTTTGCATATCTTGATAGAGAAAGGAGTACCTTTCTTGTGGGGACCCATAGAGGTAACTGCCTTTCAGACATTGAAAGAGAAATTGACTATAGGACTAGTTTTGACTTTGTCGGACTTGCAGAAGTCATTTGAAGTATATTGTGATGCTTGCGGTCGTAGTCTGGGTGCGGTCGTAATGCAAGAAGGCCATGTCATTGCTTACGAGGCCGATTGTTCTCAAGGCCGGAATTGAAAGCACAGATTTATGAGAAAGAGCTTTTGGCAGTTATCCATGCTCTTACTCAGTGGCGGAATTACCTACTCGGAGCAGATTTTACTGTCTTTACAGACCATCAGAGTTTACGCTAATTCTTGTCACAGAAGCAGCTTTCGGAAAAACAGATGTGGTGGGCGAACATCTTGTCACAGTTTCACTTCCAGATTGTCCATGTTCAGGGACATAAGAATTTGGTGGCAGATGCTTTGTCTCGGAAGAACCTTTGTCTCGGAAGCCGTTGGTTCTGGCTATTTCCGCGATACATCATAGGAGCTTCGAGGATATGGTCGATTAGTATGCCACAGATACAGATTTTGCAGACATTTTCACACAGATACGGGATGGGGAGACAATAGTGGGATATTCCATTCGGGATGGCTACTTGATGAGGAAAACCATGTTGTAGCCGTTGAGGGAAAAAGTTATGATAGAATGCCACTGTCCACCTTTTACGGGTCACCGCGGCATTGCTACCACCTTGAAAGGGGTAGAGAGATACTTCTTTTGGCCGACACTCAAGAAGGATGTGGACGAGTTTGTGCGCAAGTGCTTGGTATGCCAGAAGGTCAAGCTTGACAGGCATAAAGGACAGGGATTGTTACAGCCTTTGCCCATACCCACCCGCCCCTGAGAAAGTATTGCAATGGATTTCATTTTTGATCTCTTGAGAACACAGAGAGGTCACGATGGTATGTGGACTATTATTGACAGGTTTAGCAAGCAAGCTCATTTCATTCCAGTGAAGAAAACAATCAAGCTGGATCACTTTGCGAGACTGTTTGTGGCCCAGATCTTTAGATTACATGGCATGCCCGAGACGATTGTCTCCGACAGGGACCCCAAATTTACGAGTTTGTTTTGGAAGGCAATTTGGGAGAACATTGGCACGCGGTTGCAATTCTAGTCATCTTTCCACCCGTAGACTGACGGGCAATCCGAGATTGCCAATTTAGTGGTTCTAGATTTATTGAAGTCTTACATTTCAGATCAGAGGACTCAATGGGAAAAGTATTTATCTTTGGTGAATTTGCCTATAACAATACGGCACACTCGTCGACGGGGAAGGCACCATTTGAGATTATTGAAGGCGCTACGAAGGTTCCACCCTTCCTAAGCACGAAAGATAAGATTTTTGAAGCCGATGAGTACACACGCGACTTGGACACGGCTTTTGCCAAGGTCCGCAAGACTTTGCAGAAATCTCAAGAAAGACGGAAGAAGGCAGCAGATCGCCATCGTCCTGATTTGAAATTGAAGGAGAACGATTGGGTGCTCTTACGTTTTGAGAAGGCACATCTGAGAAAGAAAAAGGGAAAGGAGAGGCTTTTTTCAAAGCTTAGTATGCGATACTACAGACCTTTCTAGATCTCCGAAAAGATAAATGATGTCTCCTTCCGACTGAAGCTGCCCGAAACTTGGAGGATTGACATTTCTTTTCATGTGAGTCTCCTGCGGCCTTTTAGAGGCGATGTGTCCGAAGATGGGGAGCCTGATCAGCAACCCGAAGTGGAAGAAAACGAGGAGATCCTTGTTCCAGAACAGATATTGGCACATAAAGACAAAAAGATTAAGGGTAAAGTGATAAGGCGGTTCTTGGTTAAATTCAAGAACTACCCTGCATTGGATGCGAAGTGGATGGAGGAGGAGGACCTAGTAGATACTCCTCAGATTGTGAAACTTTACCTTAAAGCTTTTGGTTTAGCATAGTCTATTCCAATTGGAACCTCGAATTCAGCTTGGTTGGAAATCTGGTGTAGTGGGTATGCACAAGAGGGAAGTTACTCCGCTCCTTTGTCAACAGATGCCACGAATGTTGAATACTAGAGTCACTGATGTCTCTTTGAGCTTCAAGGATACTGAGAGCTGACAATATTTTGCTGTCACGACTTTATGAAATGGAATTCCCGACAATATGATACTGATTTGTCCTTGACTTGTTTAAGTGTAGGAACTGATAGACGAAATGACTGCAGCATTTTGGTCTGAATGATCTCGATAGACATGGTTGCAATAGGGATTAGTCAATCGGGCATCTATGAGCTCCTAGATGCGATTGCTAATTGCATTGCCGATAAATCATGGTCTAAGATCCGAATGAATGTTGAAGTGATTTGTCATGTGATGTCCTGTGATGTCGTGTGATGTGACTGTCGATTGGTATATGTGGTAGATGTGTGTTCCTAGTGCGTCGGTACTAACAGTCAAGGTTTGCTAAGACAGTTTATGGCTTCTGTCTGTTTTGCAGGCATAATCGAGGGCGATTACAATGCTTTTAAGAGGGGGGTATGGCACAAACAGGTGACATGGCGACCTCACACACCCTCCCTTGGTCATGGGCAGTCCCGGAAAGTCTGGCAGAATGCTGGCATGGATGGCTGTACGGTAGCCCCTGGAAATGATCCCCCAAAATTGCTGACGTGGCAGTCACCGTACGGACAGGGCTCGCTTTTTGCGACGCATCCCACGGAATTCTGTACAGCTTTTTGCATGGGAAGTTTGCGGCAGTTTTGCTTTTCAGGCTACGCAAAGGAGAGAGAGAGAGAGAGAGAGAGAGAGAGAGAGAGAGAGAGAGAGAGAGAGAGAGAGAGAGAGAGAGAGAGAGAGAGAGAGAGAGAGAGAGAGAGAGAGAGAGAGAGAGAGAGAGAGAGAGAGAGAGAGAGAGAGAGAGAAGCTCTTTTGCTTTATTTTTGGCCCAAGAGAGCTTGAGAGTGGCAGAACCTGCTTTTGATTTTTGGAAGCTTTTGGGCTCTGCTTTTAGCATCCCTTGTAAACCTATTTATCGGTAGTTTGGGCTCTCACTTCTCAGAGTATCTGGACGCATAGTCTGAGAGTGAGCGCTTGCCTACTCACTTGTACTTCGAAAACAGATTAATATAAAAAGAAATACCGAAAGGGGTGCCAGTCTTTGGGGCCAATATCTCTAGGCACAGAACTCCGCCGGGCCAGTGTCGAATCAATTGTGAACTGTGAACTGTTTGAAGTGAATTCTTGTGGTGTCGCGGTAGATTCTCGACTTGGAGTGTCCAAGTTTATTTCAATATATCTGTGCTGTCAATTCTGGCCTTGAAAACAATCGGCTCTCGTAGGCAATGACATGGCCTTCTTGCATTAAGACCGTACCCAGACTACGACCACAAGCATCATAATATACTTCGAATGACTTTTGCAAGTCCGTCAAAATGAAAACTGGTCCTATAGTCAATTTCTCTTTCAAGTCTGAAAGGCAGTCACCTCTGTGGATCCCCACGAGAAAGGGACTCCTTTTTGTGTCAAGATATGCAAAGGGGAAGCAACCTCTGCAAACTTTCTAATGAACTACCGGTAGTAAGAACATAAGCCCAAGAAGCTTCTAACTTCATGGATATTCTTCAAATCGGGCCAATCACATAGTCTCAATCTTGGCTAGGTCCATCTGTACTCCTGCTCTGCTGAGACGATCTGTCCCAAAAAGTGTATCTCTGGTAGGAAAAATTCACTCTTCTTTGCATTAATCACCAAATTGTGATCCCGCAATGCCTAAAAGACCTGTAGCAGATGTTCTGCATGTTCTGTCTCATCCTTGGAGAAGAAACACCTGTTCTGGCCCGATTTCGGCAGCATAACTGTACTAGGACGCTTCACAGTCAGTATCCCCACGCAATAGATGACTTTCCCGACGCATACAGACACTTTGCAAAACCTGGCGAGAATCTGCAGCACGCTGAATTCCCTGTTTTCTTCCCCGAAAATGCGCCAGATCACCTGTACAGCGGTCCCCTTGCGTCCGCGAACCTCCTAGGGGTATTAGGGTCCGTTTAGGGCCGAAACCCTAAACCTGCAAAAATACACAGCAGGCTGTAATTCCCTGTTTTGGGCTCCGTTTCGCGTGCCGGTCGCATCTGTAGCAAGACCTTGAGCTCGCGCACTTGTAGGGCTACTTGCCCTTTGAATCGGACGAGATTTCTCACGTGAAACCTCTCCGAATTCACCTGTACCTGCGGGGGATTAGCCGCTAGCTAATCCAATACTTGTGCAAGAGGCTCTTGCCTCAACAATCGCGCATGAACCCACATAACTGTACATTGGTCAAATGAAAAGCCCACTAGAGGGGCATAACATACTGCTCATAGGAGAGCAGTGCGTAGCGTGCAGGGCATCACTCCTGGCACCGCACTGTACATAAGGGGGAAAGGAAGCACTCCATAGCTCTTAACCTGTGACAGTTTGCAAATGAGGCCTCTCCCAACATGAAATTCAGCACCAATTCTTCTTGCATGAGGAAAGTGCACAAGAGTGTGTCACTTGGCGCATTTACAAGCATTTTCCCGTTTAGGGTTCGCCGCTTAAAAATCTCCCGACTGGTCGTCCAGTTGACTTCGGGGCAGAGTTGTTAAATGTTCCCCTAGTCATACCGGAGGTAATGACGCAAACACATTTCACGGCCCAAAATAGCAGTTCCCTAAATTTTAGGAAATGATTCCGTTGGGCTCCCTGTGGTCATCTGACCATCTATCCTCATTGGGACCGCATCCAAAAGTGCAATGTGGCCTTACTGTCGGATACTTTCTGTTGGTAGTCACACCTTGACTTTAGGCCTTTATTGAGTTCACTTCCTAGTATCCACCAACTTGCTAAGTGCGATGGGGGGACCTATATGATCTTGGTCTGAGCCTAGACATCCTCTTACCATACGAATTCCAATGCCGACCACTACCCATCTGCGGGTGAAACTACCGTTCATATTGGCCATACAATGTCTGACCGTTTGCTACTTCAAGAAGAGGGTCTCAAAAATAAAACAAAACCCATTGGAAAGAAACCAACAACTAAAGTTAGCATTTTCCATGTGCTCGTGACATAGTTAACTGCTGCCACCTCCCCGTGACATACCCCCCTCTTGAAATCGCAAACGTCCTCGATTGCATAACATAAATACAGGCCACTGATGATCTTGTGTTATTAACACTCTTTTATCATCGCATGTATCCGCAAGAAAGGTCATAACACATAGATACAAATGACTTAATGAGGCCTTCATACTTTTGTCATTTCCATCTATTATACTGAATTCATATGTACATTTGATGTACTAGCTCTATCATTACCCCTCCTTTGCACACGGGTTGGGGCATAAGTAGGCTCTAACCCAAAGGCTTCAAGGTAAAGCTGCAATACATTTGGTGACTCTGAGAGTTCATGCTCTTCCATCCACTTTGCATCCATAGGCGGATAGTTATTGAACTTCACCAAATATTGTCTTGTAACTTGTTCTTTAACTTTTCTTTCCTTATGTGCCAAAACTTGCTCAGGAACCAGGATCTCATCAAGTTCCTCAACTTTTGGCTGATCCTCATTTGGCATATCTTCTGGCACATCACCCACGAAGGGTCTTAGAAGACTCACGTGAAACGCATTATGAATCTTCCAAGCATCAGGCTATTTCAGCCTGTAAGCCACATCGCTGATCTTGTCAAGCACTTGAAAAGGCCCATAGTAACGCGTGCTGAGCTTAGGAAACAGCCGTTCCTTGCCCTTCATCTTCTTTAGTCTTGCCTTTTCGAACTTTAACAGAACCCAATCACTAGGTGATAACAGCAATTCACGACGGTGACGATCAGCAGCCTTTTTCTGCTTTGCCTGAGTCTTCTCCAAGGCAACTTTAATTTTCTTATACATCTTATCCATGTTCTCAACATATCGATCTGCCTCAAAGATCTTGTCCTTTGTATGCAGAATGAGAGGAACCTTTTTGCCGCCTTTTAAAATTTCAAAAGGTGCTTTGCTAGTAGACGAATGCACCGTATTATTGTACGCATACTCAAGCATAGGCAAATACTGTTCCCACTTGCCCTTATTATCTGACACATAGCATTTCAGCAGATCTAAGATAGTAGAATTAGCCTCTTCTGACTGTCGGTCAGTTTGTGGATGAAATGAAGACGAGAACTTGAGCGTAGTGCCCATGTTCTCAAACAATCCTCTCCAGAACAAACTAGTCATGCGAGGATCACGATCACTGATAATCGATTGTGGCATATCAGGGTACTTAAACACATTGTACATGAACAAGCGTGCCATCTGATCAGGTTTTATCTTCTTCCTGACAGGGATAAAATGGGCCTGCTTGCGGAACCTGCAGATAATGGTCCATATACCATCATTCCCTGTTGGCGTTCTTGGAGCTTTCCCATGGCTTATCCGGAATCGGCAGTGGTTGTAACAACCCTGGTGCCTTTTGCCTGTCAAACTTGATCTTTTGGCAAACTATGCATGCTCGCACAAAGGCATCCACATCTCTCCTCAAGGTAGGCCAATAGAAAAATGTCTCTACCGCTTTAACTGTTGCATCAATGCCACAATGCCTTGCATACGGTGGGACATGACTCTCTTCCATGACCTTATGTCGCAGTGGCCTAGTGACACAAAGTCTGCCATGCATCATCATAAAACCATCTTTGAGGAGGTAGTGCTCGTGATGTTTCCCCTCTTGTAACTGTTCAAAGATCCTTGCAAAATCTTCATCAGTAGTATACTGTTCCTTCATGTCATCTAACTCATGATGTAAGGAATTGACACAGCTGAAATTTGTGGCTTTCTTGATAACGCATCAGCCACAACATTCTTCTTGTCTTCCACATGCATAATCTGGAATTGGAACATGGAAAGAATGTTTGCCCATCGCATATGCTTTTCGGATAACTTTGACTGTGTCAAGAAGTATCGCAAGGTCTGATGATCTGTTTGGACAACAAAATTAGCACCTAAGAGGTAGTGCTTTCAGCTAGAAAGCGCATGAATCACGGCCAAGAGCTCTTTCTCATAGACTTGCATAGTCCTCTCTGGACCTTGCAAAATTTGGCTTTCATAAGCTACTACCCGTCCATCTTGCATTAGCACTGCTCCGATGCTACTGCCACACGCGTCACACTGGACCACAAATGACTTCCTGAGATCTGGCAAAACAATAACTGGATCTGAAGTTAACTTTTCCTTTAAGAGACTAAAAGCTGAAATCTCTTTTTGGGTCCATCTGAAAGTGACCTCTTTCTTTTGCAAAGCGTGAAGAGGCGATGCTATCTCTACAAAATTTTTGATAAACCTTCTATAGTAGGAACATAATCCCAAGAAGCTTCTGACATCGTGCATAGTCTTCAAGTCTGGCCATGTCTTGATAGCTTCGACCTTTGCGGGATCCATTCTAACACCATCCTTTGAGACTATGTGGCCAAGAAAGTGGATCTCTTCGAGGAAGAATTCACTTTTCTTAGGATTGACAAGTAATCTGTGACTGCGTAGCTCTTCGAACACAATGGTCAAGTGACGCCTATGCTCCTCTTCATTCTTCGAATACACTATCATGTCATCGAAGAACGTCCCAACAAACTGTTGATGCGAGCGGAAAATCCGGTCCATCATTCTGTTGAACGTGGTAGGAGCATTTGTTAGCCCAAACGGCATCACTAGAAACTCATAAAGACCAAAAGTCGTTCTAAACGCAGTCTTGTGCACATCCTCTGGCCTTATACGAATCTGATGGTACCCACTCTTAAGGTCTATCCTGCTGAAAATTGCAGCACCCTCTAAACGATCGAGAATATCATCAATTCGAGGAATAGGAAACCTATTCTTGATGGTATTCTTATTCAACGCACGGTAATCAATACACATGCGCCATGAGCCATCTTTCTTCTGCACTAGGAGCACTGAGGAGCAAAAGGGTGAAGAACTAGGTTGAATCAGCCCCTTCTCTAATAACTCCTCAACCTGGCCCATAATCTCTTTCTGCTGCGTCGCACTAACCCTGTAGGGAGGTCTATTTGGTGGGCTACACCCTGGCACCAAATCTATCCGATGGTCCTCACATCTCTCTGGCGGGAATTGCGGCGGTAATGAATCAGAAAAATAGTCACTAAACTTTTGCAAAAATGCTGACCTTTCTTTATATAACACATAAATTTGACTGATCACTATCTAAGACATCACGTGCAAAAATCAAGTACATAGAAAGATGATTCTTTATTACAGAAGTGATAACAGAAGTAGATACAATAGGGACTGACTCTCCTTTAAGCTTTACATCCAAGATGTGAGTTTTGCCCCTATGCTGTACAGTGATCTTTTTGTTATAGGCATCCAAGACTCCATGCACTCGGAACATCCACGGGATCCCTAACAAGGCGTCACAACCTACCAGCAGCATGATGTAGAACTCTTCTGTGTCCACATACGATTGAATATGCAGACGCAGTTTTCCAATGATAGGAGTAACACACTCTGAGTGGCCAGGAGATGCCAACCCTGCCTCTGTTGTGTACCCCATCTCTTCAGCTCTGACGCCCAGCTTCATAGCTAACTCTGGTGAGATAAAGTTGGCTTTGGCACCTGGATCAAAGAAGATGAGTGCCGTCTGATCCCTAACATTACCCCATGCCCTGCATAACTCACTGGCATCTGTGTTGGGCCTGTCACCCACCATGTCTGGCACTAAACCTGCTGTGGGTTTAGGCTTCTTGCCTTTCTGGTCTTCTTTATCCTCTGAGTCAGCTGGTCTTTTCCTTTGTGGACAATTGATAGAGAAGTGACCAGGCTGCTTGCATATAAAGCATTTGTTCTCAGCCATTAGGACCTTCTTTTCCTCGAGCGACTTGCACACAAAAGGCTTCCTTTTCTATTTCTTTGCCTGCGCTGCAGAAGTCCCGGTTGAATCCTTGTCTTTGGTGGCCTTTTCTGACCCCTGTGACGCATCAAGAGCCGCTTTCACAAAGGGCTTCTTCGCTGAAGTTTTCTTTTGCTGCCCTCCTTTGTCGTTGCTCGGAAATCCACTGTCCTCTCCTTTCAACAAGGCTAAGGCCAGTGTTCGCAACTTCCATAAGCTGAGTGAGGGTAGCCACTCTGTTCTTGATATAGTAATCACGAAGCCCTTTAGGCAACCCACAAGAGTACTTCTCTATCTTCTCTGTCAATGGCACAAATCTGTAGGAGGTCACTGAGAGTAACGCTTTACAAAACCTCCTATTGTACTCCAGCAAGCTCTTGCACGAAGCTGAAGTAATCTGGTGGCAATCTGTCATGACGTCGGCTTCAAATTCATTTGACAGCCAAGCAGATGCAAACATTTGCTTGAAGTAAACCCAAGTGGCGGGTGCCTGTCCTTGCATTAACAATGTCGTCCACCATGTGAGCGCATTGTCCTTTAAGAAAGTGGCAACTTTCCTGACTTTCGAGGCCTCTGTAAACTTCCCTCCTGCATATGCTGTATCAAACTGCTGGAGGAAGGTAAGAGCCTTTGTCTTATCCTCAAAACCATTGAAGGTACTGAACTTTACAGCTGCACCACCTTTTTTGTAAGCCTTCGGCTTCTCCAGTGGCCCCAAGTTGTCATATGGAATGGTCTGCAACATGGGCACTGTAGTAGGCATGATCGGCACATCTTGGCCATTCACATTTTGCATCAGAGGTGCGATATCTGGCTGCTGTCCAGAAAAACCAGCCATGCCAAAATGACCTTGTGGCACCCCAAGATGGCCGTGGTTGCTCTGAAAACCCTGCTGCATGCCGATACTACCATACATGGGGTTTGGCATGATGCCTTGCATACCCCCAAACACTGTTCCTGGCTTGTACGGTTGACTTCCAGGCGCATAACCAGCCATACTTTGGAACACTAATCCACCCTCGAAATACCCAGGATGTACCGCGGGTGGTGGAAAAACTGAGTGCATAGCCTGGTATCCAGTTCCCTGTCCATTCAAGACAGCATGCTGGCTCTGAAAGGTGGCGGACTGAACTGGCATAACCTGTGGCATAGGCATTCTAGCCACCTGTTCAAGCACGGGAGGAACCTATTTTGGATCCCCCGACTCCGCAACATGCGAGTGTTCCCTATCCTCCTGAGCCGCATGAAGTACCTGGGCTTGAGCCTCAACAAGCTCCGTATGTGGCGTAGGTTGTCTATTTTGCTGTTGCACTGGTGGCGCTTGCAAGAACTCCATAAACCTTGGATTTTGCACCAGCTGCGAAAAGATATTCACCGCGGCAACTAACTGAGTCTTGAACACATCATCCTCAAGTTGCCCAGTCATAAATCCCTGTACTACTGGAGGGACATTCACATTGACAAGAGGTACAGACTGACGTGGCCGTGAGCTCTCGCCAATCTTGAAAACCATAGGGATCTCCTACCTGTCCTTTGAAGAGGAACCCTCTTCCATAATGCCCTTTCCCTTGTCGGCCATAGTGTAATCCCGCGCTCCTACACTCTTGTCTTTACCCAAAACAACCGAGGCTCACTCTTTGAGGAAAAAGTGATTGATATCCTGGCAATGGAACCTTGAAACCGGCCCGTGGGGCAGTAGGCGTTGGCTTTCACCCGAAATTCTTTACTTTAGACACACACAGAGTACCTTGCAAAGGTAACATGTAACGGGGATTAATACCTAAGTACACATACGGCCCGGAAGCTAGAATGCTCCGAGTAGACGCCGACAACCTGTAGGCCCCAAAATTGGCGCCCCTTTTGGTATTTCTTTATTCTTTAACAGAGGGAATAAAACTTGTGATCTCCTACGAGCTGCCCCGCACAATCTAGGCTAAGAAACACCTGTTCTAGCCCGATTTTTGCAGCATAACTGTACTAGGACGCTTCACAGTCAGTATCCCCACGCAATAGATGACTTTCCCGACGCATACGGACACTTTGCAAAACCTGGCGAGAATCTGTAGCACGCTGAATTCCCTGTTTTCTGCCCCGAAAATGCGCCAGATCACCTGTAAAGCGGTCCCCTCGCGTCCCCGAACTTCCTAGGGGTATTAGGGTCCGTTTAGGGCCGAAACCCTAAACCTGCAAAAATACACAGAAGGCTGTAATTCCCTGTTTTGGGCTCTGTTTTGCGTGCTGGTCGCATCTGTAGCAAGACCTCGAGCTCCCGCACCTGAAGGGCTACTTGCCTGTTGAATCGGACGAGATTTCTCACGTGAAACCTCTCTGAATTCACGTGTACCTGCGTGGGGATTAGCCACTAGCTAATCCAGTACTTGTGCAAGAGGCTCTTGCCTCGGCAATCGCGCATGAACCCACATAACTGTACATTGGTCAAATGGAAAGCCCACTAGAGGGGCATAACATACTGTTCATAGGGGAGAGAGAGAGAGCAGTGCGTAGCGTGCAGGGCATCACTCTTGGCACCGCACTGTACATAAGGGGGAAAGGAAGCGCTCCATAGCTCTTAACCTGTGACAGTTTGCAAATGAGGCCTCTCGCAGCATGAAATTCAGCGCCAATTCTTCTTGCATGAGGAAAGTGCACAAGAGTGTGCCACTTGGCGCATTTACAAGCATTTTCCCGTTTCAGGTTCGCCGCATAAAAATCTCCTGACTGGTCGTCCAGTTGACTTCACGGCAGAGTTGTTAAATGTTCCCTTAGTCATACCGGAGGTAATGATGCAAACACATTTCATGGCCCAAAATAGCAGTTCCCTGAATTTTAGGAAATGATTCCGTTGGGTTCCCTGTGGTCATCTGACCATCTATCCTCATTGGGACTGCATCCAAAAGTGCAATATGGCCCAACTGTCGGATACTTTTTGTTGGTAGTCACACCTTGACTTAGGCCTTTATTGAGTTCACTTCCTAGTATCCACCAACTTGCTAAGTGCGATGGGGGGACCTATATGATCTTGCTCTGAGCCTAGACATCCTCTTACCATACCAATTCCAGTGCCAACCACTACCCATCTGTGGGTGAAACTACCGTTCACATTGGCCATACAATGTCCGACTGTTTGCTACTTCAAGAAGAGGGTCTCAAAAATAAAACAAAACCCATTGGAAAGAAACCAACAACTAAAGTTAGCAGTTGCCACATCCTCGTGACATAGTTAACAGCTGCCACGTCCCCGTGACACATAGACCCAGCACAACAGAGTAGAGCCCTTCTTCGGAAGTTTGTTGTTAGAGGATTACCTCCAGGGGAGGAGCCCTCGATGGAGTTTTTGCTTCAGCGGCTTAGTGCTAGGGTGCTTCAGGCTGGAGGCCCCTGGCGACCTTCGACCAGATGGATTTTCACAGAGATGCGCAGAGTTGGCCTGAGCAAGAGACTGGAGGACCGTTTCGCTGTGAGTGCTTCGCTCCTGGGAGCAACTGTGGAGAGGCCTGAAGCAGCATCAACCTACTTGCACAGAGAAGAGCTTGAGACAGCCCCTTGTTTGGAACCCCATGGTTAGCACTCAGAGAGGCCACTTGGTTGGTAGTAGGCCTCATGTTTCTTGGGGTCCCATGATAGAGGGTCCAGCACGCACTTTAGGTGACTGGCTACAGTTTTCAGGCTTATCAAAGGAGCTTCAGAGCATCCAGCTACAGTGCAGAGCATATGTCAGGACATGACAGAGGCAGTTTCAACTGAGTGGCTCACACTTCTCGAGTCAGCAGCGCCCAGATGGATGGGGAGCTTCACGCGACTGGAGGTTCTCATCGCAGTTCATGCTTGCCCAGAGACTGTACCCTCCCTGTTTTTCGAGCTGGGGTGAGGGTCGTCTACACCGAGTCTCAGTAGAGGCCCCACAGGTGGCAGAGTGCTGTTTTCAGAGGATCCGAGTTGTGGGTATCTGTGGGAGGACTTGTGTCATAGATCCTGACCCAGCAGCTCTTGAGACTGGCGACTGGAGGCTATGGGCTTGGGATTGTTGTCCACTGGCACGAGTGCAGTGGGATCTTGGAGAGTGGTTTTGGAGGGACCCTTTCTCCTCAGCCAACCATCCAGGTGTCCCCTTCTTTCAGTACACTGTTCGACTGGGATGTCACATACTGGCAGCATGGAGAGAGGCTCATCCTGCTGCAACACCTCATTGGGAGGAGGGGGGTCTCACAGCTGAGTTCTTGTCAGCTTTCTGGGCGAGGTTGTGGGACTCCAGACAACCGCAGCGAGTCACTTTGTTCCAGTGACTTGTTGCACATTGAGCTACAACAGTTAGGAGCTGGCTTGTACATAGTGGTCTCTCGACAGCATGCACATCTTGTGACCATCGTGTGGAGAGTCAGTGCCATTGTCTTTGGGATTTGGCTTCGTGTCCTTCGGCTGATGCCAACTCTTTCCACAATAAGGCAATACACTTGGGGGGCAGCTACTTGGTCCACCCTCACGGGCCTGACACTTCAGTTTGAGATATTCTCCACCAGCAGAATGATAGTGATGCAGGGGAGTCGACCTTCACTCCAGTCTGCTACTACAGAGCTTACTCCACAGGAGTGGTGCAGTGAGAGAGAGGAGTGTTGGGAGCTCATCTGTGGCCTGACACTTTGGTTCATTTGGCAAGCCCGCTGCTTCCGCATCTTTGAGGCTCGCCTTGTACCATCGGTAGAGACTGTTCGTGATCTTTGGCTAGAGATGGTTCATACTCTCAGGGGACAGTTCGATGGTCCAGGGTGTACTGAGATGGCACTACCGTCCACCTGTGTGGCTTTTCCCTCCTTCCATCTCTTGATTTAACCTCATTGTACATATGTTGTTTTTCATTGGGAGAGTCTCCCCCTTATGATTGCTGTAGCCCTGTCTAGTAGAGGTGGTTGTAGCCCTTTGGGCAATTTCATTAACTAAGAGAAGGATCTTTTTCTCAAAAAAATAAAATAAAATTGTGGACCCCAAAAGGTTTCAACGAGCTATGCTTAGATTCTACGAGTTACCTTAAGAAGGTGACACAATATACTTCTTACTTTTCGTTGTATTCTTGTTATTATAGACTGTGATGTCTAAGGTCTTGCCTCTACTTGTTTTGCAGTGCTTGGCACAAAGGTCGCTTTTGTGCTGAAACTCGATGAGTGTCAAATAGTGAAAGGTCAAAGGTTAGAGAGGTTAAGTATCACTCTAATGAATGAAGCCATGTTGCAAACAAAGGGAAGGGATTTAATCAAGCCATCTCCCATCTCGTCTTTCATTGTGCACTAAGAGAAACACATTTGGTGGCTGGGTGCTATTGAGGTGCCCAAAGAGACCAATGGAGTACTTTCATGGATTTTTGAGAGAACTACATGGATTACAGAAGTAATACACTCCCAACTTGCAGGTGAGAAGTTGGAGGTTGAGGATAGGTAGCTTTGATGTGGAGTGGCACTTGGGCGGGGACTTAAAGACCATAAAGTGTTTGCTTGGCTGCAAACAAGTGGCTTCTTTACTCTATCCTTGTCCATTTTGCATTCGGGAGTACAAACCTAATGGACCAAAAGCACAAAAGAACTTTGCAAAGGGCGGTTCAATGCTTCCATGGCAAGAGAATGGAGACAAATCATTGGACGATTTTGATGTCAGAGATAAAGGCAGGGAATGGAAAGCGTCTTTTGAGATGGCCCATGCTCAATGTCCCAGATCGTACACTAAAGAACAAGGCGTGGAATCGCATCTTTCCATTTTCTCTATCTAATGTACATTATACGCATTCATGCGCATATTCGATAGGCTATTGAAGCTCCACATTGAGTATGCTTTCACAATGAAGCTATTGCAAAAGTCTCGGGAGGCGATCATTAGGTGGAGGCACTTCTTAATTACATTGGCTGTTACGGTGGAAATGTGTTAATTGTTGCCGCAAAGAACATAGGGGAGGCCCACGAGATTTCCCAACAAGTGTCAATGAGTGAATAAAAAGCCAGACACTTCTTAAAGAAAGCAACACAGGGAAACCCATGCCAAGATTACACTCAGAACAACTTCAATCACAAGGCAGCTAACCTTTGGGAGCTCTGGAAGCAATTATGCAAAGCTACTATAGACGATGACTCAAATGGCGAGCTTGCATACAAGCGCAAGCAAGTCTGGATAACTTTTGATAGGATGGTTAAGCTTATGGGTCTTACCAGCACAACAGAGGATCAATGCCAATCATTTCAAGTGGTGTTGGCGGATTTCACTAAAGTCTTTACCCTTGCTTGGGGCGAGAATAACATCACACATTACATGGTAAGCCATGTCACATAGTGAAAGTATCATAAGAGGTTGTTTTTATTTCATAATTTGTATCATTTTCTCGTGTGAACAACATATCTTATTTGTGTATGGAGCATTCTTTATGCACAAATATGGTTCGCTTGAGATTTTTAGCACTCAAGGCATGGAGAAATCCCATTATCGAGCTAGGGGGGTGTATTTTAAAAATGCTCGACATGGTGGTGGTGTGGTACAGTCTACTTATTTGGAAAAGATAGGCTCCGCCAAGCATGTAGCATGGCACCAATGCAAGGTCCGGCAAGGGTCGAGGTGGATTCAAGACAAATTACTCTACGCCACCGCAGGGTCCGAGGGTCGAGGTGGATTCAGCGCTGATAAGTAGTCTTTTGTACATTTACTTTTATTAAAGTTTGGGGACACTTAAAAAAAAAAAAGCTTTTTAAAGAAAATCATAGTGTGAAAGGGCCCTTTTAAAACGGGCCCTTATAAATACAAAATCCACTCAGTTGTCACTTGATTCTTCTCCACAGGTGAGCTCTCACTATACCCCATGGCGCGCACCAAACAAACCGCCAAAGAGCATCGGCCTGCTAACAAAAATGCTCTCCATGGTTGCGAGAAGCCGGTGTGGCTTAAAAACACAAGAAAACGCCCACGAACACCTGACCGTTTTTGGTACTCCTCAAGCTCTGGGCAAGTTAGTCGGGGAGAGGACTCATCGCGGGCTCATGAACGGCAAGCACAGGAGCAACAATTGGAGCAACAACAAGAACAACAGACACCACGTCGAAGCATTAAGGAAATTTTGGACTCTCAAATGGGCCCTATAAGGACTTTGACTTTCTCCCTCTTGTTTAAAACGGGGACACGGCAAAATTTTTACAAAAGAAATAAAAAGTTATCGGACCTTTTGAATTTAGAATATACTCATCGAGATCTATTATTGATATATAGCATGGCATCAGATTCCTTATATTCTAAAAGATTCCATTTTTTGATGTAACAACTCCGTCTTATAAATGGAATCTCTCCCTATATTTCAGCTTCAGTGGGGAGGCCATAACTTCTACAAATCAACTCCAAATTTGTCTGAGTTTGGGGATTTTGTTTTCTGAGAAAAAGATCCTTCTATTAGTTAATGGAACTGCCCAGAGGGCTACAACCACCTCTACAAGAGAGGGCTACAACAATCATGATGGGGAGACTCTCCCAATGAAAAAAAAAACAGCATATGTACAATGAGGCTAAATCAAGAGATGGCAGGAGGGAAAAGCCACATAGGTGGATGGTAGTGCCATTTGAGCACACCCTGGACCATGGTGAAAAAAGGCCCAGGACACCAGAGTCGAAGGAAAGCCTCTCTGCGCTCCCGCATGCGGTCAGACCTGCCCTGGAGTCTCTCGAACTGTCCTCTGAGAGTATGGAGCAGCTCTAGCCAAAGATCCCGAACAGTCTCTGCTGGTGGTACAGGGCGAGCCTTGAAGATGCGGAAACAGCGGGCCCACCAGATGAACCAGAGTGTCAGGCCGCTGATGAGCTCCCAACACTCCTCTCTCTCACTGCACCACTCCTGTGGAGCAGTCTGGAGTGTAGGACGACCACCCTGCATCACTATCATCTTGCTGGTAGAGGATAGCTCAAAATGAAGTGCTTGGCCCGTGAGAGTGGACCAAGCAGCTGCCTCCCAAGTGTACTGCCGAGGTGTAGAAAGAGCTGGCATCAGCCGAAGAACACGAAGCCACACCTGCTGTGCCAAAGGACAGTCCCAAAGATAGTGATGTTGACTCTCCGCAAGATGGTCACAAGCTGCACATGCGGCCGAGAGACCATTATGTACAAGCCAGCTTCCAAGTGCTGTAGCTCGGTGTGCAACTAGCCACTGGAACAAAGTGACTCGCCTCGGTTGTCTGGAGTCCCACAAGCTCTCCCAGAACGGAGTTTGGGGATTTAGAACCTACTTTTTAAGATCTTTCCAATGATATGTTGGTTGATAGGGTTTTGACAAAGAGTTTATGTACTGCACCGGGTTGCTCACTTTGGACAAGAGAGGGGAAGTCAAACCTCCTTATAGGGCCCCTTTGAGAGTCCAAATTTTCCCTAATGATTCAAGCAATGGCGCCGAACGATGGCAAGAAGAAGAAGCGGAATCATCATGCTCAAGTGATAGGGAATAGCCGCCACGCCAATAAGCGCAAGCAGGAGGGTCTTGAGTTCGAGTCGTGCATACAGACAGTGAGTCAGAGATAACAATGTGCTAAGATACCAGGCACACACCAGATGCCAGTGGTAGGGAAGACAGTATCCCGTGGGCACGGAGCTCTCTCTACAGCACAAGATTGGGAGGCAAGGAGAGAGGAGGAAAATTAGGGAGCCGAAGGAGGCGCCACCACTAGCGCAAAGCATGTAAATCGTTGCAAATCTAAGTTTTTTAAGAAACCCAAGCGCTGCCTACCAGCAAATGTGCAAGTGCCCCCTTAGACAATTCAAGCGTCTTCACAAAATCGGAAGGGCATTTGCGAAAATCCGGCACTACTAGAAGACAACCGAGCTGATCATTCGACGAGCCTTCTTTGCTCGCACGGTGAAGGAGGTGCTCCAAAGCTATGGAAGTCAGCAAGCAATGACGCTGGAGGCGATTCAAGAAGCTACGGAGGCCCACATCATTTCTGTGTCAAAGGATATCAACCTCTATGCCATACATGCAAAGAGAGTGACTATACAGCCAAAGGACAAGCAACTTGTGCGCCGATTGTGGCGAGACTTCGAGCATTAGCCGTGAAACTTATCTTTTTGTATTACCCACTCTACTTTTGTATCCAAACATTTTGTTCACGATCCAAGGATTCAGAGTTTTGTGTTTTCTATGTCCAAAATCATTTAAGTTCTTTAGCTTCTTAATGTTTTTTTTTTTTCCGAGTAAAAGATCCTTCTATTAGTTAATGAAATTGCCCGTAGGGCTACAACCTCCTCTACAAGAGAGGCCTGCAACAATCACGATGGGGAGAATCTCCCAATGAAAAAACAACACATGTACAATGAGGCTAAATCAAGAGATGGGAGGAGGGAAAAGCCACATAGGTGGACGGTAGTGCCATTTGAGCACACCCTGGACCATGGTGAAAAAAGGCCCAGGAGGCCAGAGTCGAAGGAAAGCCTCTCTACGCTCCCGCATGCGGTCGGAACTGCCCTGGAGTCTCTTGAATTGTCCTCTGAGAGTATGGATCAGCTCGAGCCAAAGATCCCAAACAGTCTCTGTTGGTGGTACAGGACGAGCCTCGAAGATGTGGAAGCAACGGGTCCGCTAGATGAACTAGAGTTACAGGCCACTGATGAGCTCCCAACACTCCTCTCTCTCACTGCACCACTCCTGTGGAGTAAGCTTTGTAGCAGGTTGAAGTGTAGGTCGACCCCCCTGTATCATTATCATCCTACTGTTGGAAGATAGCTCAAAGTGAAGTGCCAGGCCCGTGAGAGTGGACCAAGCAGCTGCCCCCCAAGTGTACTGCCGAGCTGTGGGCTGGCATCAGCCGAAGGGCACGAAGCCACACCTGCTGCGCTAAAGGACAGTCCCAAAGATAGTCTTGACTCTCCACAAGATGGTCACAAGCTGCACATGCGGCCGAGAGACCACTAGGTACAAGCCAGGTTCCAACTGCTGTAGCTCTGTGTGCAACCAGCCATTGGAACAGAGTGACTCGTCTCGGCTATCTAGAGTCCCACAACCTCTCCCAAAAAGCTGCCAAGAACTCAGCTGTGAGACCCTACTCCTTCCAATGAGGTGCTGCAGAAGGACGAGCCTCTCTACGCTGCTAATATGTGACGTCCCAATTGAACAGTGTATTGAAAGAAAGGGACACTTGAATAGTCTGTAAAGGAGAAAGGGTCCCTCCACAGCCACTCTCCAGGATCCCACTGTACTCGTGCCAATGGACAGCTCTCCCAAGCCCACAGTCTCCAATGGCCAGTCTCAAGAGCTGCTGGGTCGGGATCTATGACACAAGTCCTCCCACAGATGCCCACCATGCGAATCCTCTAAAAACAGCACTCTGCCACCTGCGGGGCCTCTACTGCAACTCGGTGTAAGCGTCTCTCACCCTGTAGCTCGAAAAACAGGGAGGGTATAGTCTCTGAGCAAGCCCAAACTGAGATGAGAACCTCCAGTCACGTGAAGGCTCCCATCCATCTGGGCGCTGCTGACTCTAGAGGTGTGAGCCATTGAGCTGGTACTGCCTCTGAGATGTCTTGACACATGCTCTGCACCCCTCTCATGCCCTAGCTTAATGCCCTGAAGCTCCTCTGACAAGCCTGGAAATTGTAACCAGTCACCTAGAGAGCGTGCTGGACCCTCCGCCATGAGACCCCAGGAAACATGAGGCCGACTACAACCAAGTGGCCTCTGTGAGTGCTAACCATGGGGTTCCAAACAAGGGGCCGTCTCAAGCGCTCCTCCGTGCAAGTAGGTTGACGCTGCTCCAGGCCTCACCGTAGTTGCTCCCAGGATCGGAGTAGACTCACAGCGAAGCGGTCCTCTAGTCTCCTGCTCAAGCCAACTCTGCGCATCTCTATGAAAATCCGTCGAGTCGAGGGTCGCCATGGGCCTCCAGCTTGAGGCACCCTAGCACTAAGCCGCTGGGCTCATCACCTGAAAGAAGTCCTCTAACGATGAACTTCCCAAGAAGGGCTCTGCTCTGCTGTGCTGGGTCTATGATCCCCAACCCTCCCCGAGAACAAGGAAGAGTGATGACTTGCCATGCCACTTTGGCCCGGGCTATCTGAGTGTCATGCCCTGACCAAAGGAAGTACCTGATCAGCCTCTCTACCTGGCTAATACAAGAACTCGAGAAGATCCAACAAGAAGTAATGTACCACATAGTAGCCAACAACACCTGGTTGGCCACTAGAACTCTGCCTGCCAAAGAAAGTCGTGCGGAGCTCCAATGTAACAACTTCCTCCGGATAGACAGGAGAAGGGGAGCAATCTGCTGCTCGGGAGACAAGTCCAAACCAACCTGACAGCCCAAGTAACGAACTGCAGTCCCTGGGGGAATCCACCTGAAACCCTCACTTGGCATCCAATCCGGCGTAGGAGCACTACCAACCGAGAAAGCCACTGTCTTGCTCCAGTTGATCAGTGCGCCAGATGCACAATAGAAAGTCTCAAGATCCTGCTAAAACCTGTGTAGGTTGGCCTCCTGGCCATCCAAGTACAAGGCTGAGTCGTCTGCAAACTCAACGTCCAGTAGCTCATCTCTCCGAATAGGGAGCGGTAAGCCACGTAAACCAACCTGCTGTGAAACCAAAAACCTGCTCATCGCTTCAGCATAGAACTGAAAGAGAAAGGGGGCCAGAGGGCAGCCCTGTCTGACCGAACGTGTGAGCATGAAACGATCACCTCTACCTCTTGCTAAAAGCACCTGACTGTGTGCCCGTCTGTACAAAGCTCACACCCCTCTGATCCAAGCATCTGAGAAGGCCATCCTGTGTAGAGTGCCCTCCAAAAAATTCGAGTCAACTCTGTCATAGGCCTTCTCAAAATCGAGAAGAAGAATCACCAAATCCTCACCACAGAGCCGCACGAGGGTAGAGGCCTCCAAGATGTTACGCTCCTTGACAAAACCTGTCTGAGTCCCATGTATAAGGCTCTCTAGAAGTGGCTGAATCCTCAAACTCATAGCCTTGGCTAGAATTTTGTAGGCTGAGTTGAGGATGGTGATGGGGCGCCATGGTCGAATCTCATCCAAGGAGCCACCCTCCTTGGGAATGAGGTAAATCAGGCCCTCACTCATGCTGTCAGGCATCTCACGTGTGTGTAGGATGTACTGAAAAGCACTTCAAAGATCTGAGCCAAGCAAGTCCCAGTACTCCAAGAAGAAGCTGGGACAGCTACCACAGGGGAGTGCACTAAGAGCCGTGTGCAGCTCCTCTAGTTGTAGAGGCAACTCAAGCCTCTGACACATCTCCTCAGTCACAAGACAAGGCATCTGTGCCCACACCTGCTCTCTGCATGCATCCTGATGCTCTGACTGGGGCTCTGCAGACAGTAAATCATTGTAGAAGTCAGTAGCAACTGCACGCATGTCCTCTGGCTTTGAAGCAACTGACCTGTCGGGCCTCCTCAACTGACTGACCTTGGCATGCGTATGCCGAGGTCCCACTGCCTCAAAGAAAGCGCTTGTCACTCTGTCACCCACCTGGGTCCACTGAGATGCCTGTCGATGGAAAGAAAACTCATGGTGCCTCTCCTCTGTGCTGACAAGCTCCTGGCGAGCCTGCTGTAATTGCTCCTCCAACCAAGGACTATCTGGATGCTGCTCCTGCATCCTCTGCAAGGAAGCAACGCCCCGTCGGAGGCATTGCTCCTCCTCTCTCGCTGCAGCCAGGCGAGCCGAAGACTCCTGAAGAAAGAGCTGACTAAGCTGAGCAAGTCCTGAGGCCACTTCGTCAGTAGGAGAGTCTTGTAAGTCTAAGCTCTCTGTCCAAATAGCCTCCACTTGCTCTCTGAGTGCAGAGTGCAGCAAGACCCTCTCTGGGATGAGTCTCCTCTGCCTATCAGTCATCACTGTGAGAATCATTGGTGCATGGTCCGAAAAGGAAGTCCCAACCAAAATGCCAACAATCCCACCCAAGTCACAGAAGTGATTACTAGTGTAGAAGCGATCTATCCGAGATAGATTCACTCCTCCCACTCGACGGTCCGAACGAGAGAAGGCCAGGCTGTCAGGTGGGCTCACAAAGCTAGAATGCTTCCACACATCTGAAACCCGCATAGTCATACATAGCCTCTCCCAAGCTGCCAACTCACCTCCATGCACAGTAGCATGGCTACCTCCAACCTTGTCAGCTGGGTTCTCCAACATGTTGAAGTCTCCCCCATTGCACCATTGCTCTGCCTGCGGCAGAGACTCTGCAATGTGAGCCCAAAACTCTGCACGTGCGCTGCCACATTGGGAGCGTAGATGTTCAGGAAGCCCATCAGGCAACCCTGAACGTGCATAGTAATCCACTGAGCCCTGCCTGACACAATAATCCCACTGCCCACAATGGCCTACAGCAAAGAGTCCGCAATGGTCATACATACCCCACCCTGGATGCCTCTAGGTCCAAAGCAGCTGAACAAAAAGTCTCAAAGCGACCACGCAAAATCTGACCACATTGCCGAATGCGGCTCTCACAAAGATGGTGCTCCTGCAGCATAAGGATGTCAATCTCACCACCCACAAGGCATCTCTGTAGCTCCTGACGCAGCTGACCCCTCTGACGTTGAAATTGGGGCCCTCCTAGTCCCTGCACATTCCATGAGATGATCCTCATGGAGTCAATGAGAGAAAACAGATGCTGCCACAACAACCAACCTCACTATCTTTGAGGCCGGTTTGGATGGGGAGTAATCTGCATCCGAACGACCTCTAGACAAGGGCGCAAGAAGTGACTGTCTTGCCCAGGCCCAAGCCGAGCGTGCAGCCCGAAGGGCTACATCCTCTCTCCTAGAATCGTCATGCACAAAAACATAACACAGAGGGCACTGAGTGTCAGCAAACAAATGCACCACAATGTGCCTACGATCCGTTGCATCTGGAGGTGTCACACTGAACTTGGCAAGAGGCCAAAGTGTCTGCACCAGATCTGTCACTGCTAAGTCCCCTGTGTGGTGTGAGAACTCAGTAGCCTGGTTTGGAGCCAGTCCAGGATTGTGTGCTGGGTCCACTATGTGATATCACTACCACACAACGGAAAGGAGAAACTCACCGCTGTGTCCAGGGCCTCACTGCCTCTAGCTGCAAGAAAGAGGACGTGGACTCGAAATCCATGTTGGAAGAGGAATCACCCAGAAACCGAGTGAAGCTGTAGTTGAAGAAATCCCAACGTCTGCGAATGTCGAAGCTGGTCATACCTCCGGGGATCGCTAAAAGGGAGAAATGAGCACCAAAAAAGGCGGCCTCAAGTGGGGCTGTCCATCTTGAGCCACACGGCTCGTAGCGAAAGCACTACCAAGAGAATGCCTCACGGTGACAGAAGCGTGTCCAATACCCTACGTCTGAGGAGAAGTGGCGGAAGGGTCAGGAGACGATGCTGTGGGCCCCATCGGGGATAGAGGAGGGGCGGGGGGCGAAGGTGGAGGGGGGGGGGGGGGGGGGGGGAAGGTGGAGGAGGCGGGGCGGCAGCGACTGAGGGAGGAGGAGGTGGAGGTGGAGGAACAGAAGAGGACGGGGCCTCCTCAGGCAGGTCCTATTGAAGGGGGTCAAAACTGTTCCCAGTCGAAACCCAGTGCTGCTGAGCTGCATAAGGTCGGCCACTAGGAGGAGCAGTGGGGTGAGCTCTCTCCTGACGGCGGCAGCTGGGCACCTGCTGCCAACCATCAACAGCTGGCTGGTCACTGGTCTCTGTCGAAGTATCAGCCTGTGCATCCTGTGTTCCTGGTTGCTTGGCCTACTCAGCCTTGGGAGGCTGCGCATGCGCTGTGGGTCGAGGTCTCCTGCGAGGATAGGCCTTTGCCATATGGCCCATCTGCCTGCGTATGAAACACTGGTTCGGGAGACCCGAATACTCCACACTCTGTCTGATCCATCCCCCACTTACCCTAGGCAGCAGTACCACCTTGGGGAGGGAGTGCGTGTCATGAACGAGAACCCGCACAGTAGGTAGAACTGCGGCCTTGGCCACAACTGAAGCTGCCGTGCGTGGAGACTCCAGAACTGTCCCGAACATGGAACTAATCCTGGGTAGGAGGGGATGGCACTCTTGCCTCAGGCCAGGGAAACAGACCGAAATCGGTAAGTTTGCCTCCTCCTCGAGCACGTCTGTAGTGGGGTCAAAACCGTGATGCCAACATCGGAAGTAAGCTCGAGCTGCTCTGATGCCGAGTGGACTCATCGAAATCACCTTGGTCGTCATATCTGTAGACTCGAACTCGACCTGGTAATACCCTCTCCCGAGGATCTGGATTCTGGACATCTATGATCTTGCCCACATCGGAGAGAAGACGGGCCTGTAGTAAATCCCGAACCTCGCCCCGACTGGGCCGAGTGCCAATGATCTTACAGATAACCGAAGTGGCTTGCAAGCGCTCCACTTCGGCCATCAAGCTCGCTTGCTCTTCTGGCGAAAGAGCAAGTTGAAGGGTCGGCTCCGCAGTGTCGGGCGAGGGGGCTTCAGTGGAGTCCCTCTGAGGTGGAGCGGAAGCCGCCATTCTGTGTCTGTTGCTGAGTCGAGGAAGGCGAGAAGGACGCGAAGCTCCCAGAAGGTCGAGGGGACAGACTCCTGCGAGCAAAAAAGGGGGGGGGGGGGAGGGCAATGTAAGGGGCGGACGAGCGAGGGGGCTGAGGCGCAGGGGTCGGCTGAAGGCGGGAGAGCTAGGGGCGGGCAGGCTGAGGCGGGCTGAAGCGGGCTGAAGCGGGCAGGCTGGATGCACGCTGGCTGGCTGGCTGCGCGCAGGCAGGCAGCGTGGAGTGAAGGGCAGGGCAGTGTGAAGGCAGCCCGGGGGGGGGGGGGGCTGAGGGAGCGTGCGGAGGAAAATGGGGAAGGCAGCGGCAGTGAGCTCGCGTCAGTTTTCAGCTTCTTAATGTTTTTAAGTTGAATGATGTTTGCCTATTGTACAACCTTTGGGTCCATTAGTGTCAAGGGAAAGGGGGAGTGTATTTATGCGTGGACACTTAAATTTAAGTACAATTTTAGCTTTTTCTGGTGCCTTGGGGTGCACACAAGGCTAATCAAGGCAAAAAGGGAGGTGCCCACAAGGTCCCTGTTTGGCTGATCTGCGCGTCCTTGTGGCCACCCCTCTTTTTGCTTTTTTTTTGGGCCTTCTGTGCACTCCAAAACACTAGAAAAGCACATGTTTTACTTGAATTCTAGTGTTCATGCACCCATTCAACTTTGGCTCCAGTAGTGTCAGAGGGGAGGGGGTGAAGTAATGTATTGACACTTAAATTTCTGGATTTGAGCTTTTTTTGTGTCCTGGGGTGCACACAAGACCCAAAAAAGCAAAAAGGGGAGTGGCCACAAGGGCACGCAGAACAGCTAAACTGTGGTTCTGTTTGGCTGTTCTGCGCGCCCTTGTGGCCACCCCCCTTTTTTTCTTTTTTTAGTCTTGTGTGCACCCAAGGACACCAGAAAAGCTCAAATCCAGCTAAAGTTCCAATGTCCATGCATCCATTCTTTCCCTCCCCCGGACTGCGGCACTAGTTACAATGAGTTGTTTGGCAAAGCAAAAAAGACACCCCTTAATAAATGACAACACCAAGTTTAGCATTTTTTAAAAACTTTGAAACGTAATTGAAAACAATATACAAGATAGAGAGGCAACTATATATATTTCATTAGTACTTTGAAGGAAGGATGTTACATCATTTATTTGAGGTGCCTATAATTTTCTTAGCCATTTCTTGACGTCTCTCTTGCGCATAAGGCAACTCCCCGGCCAAGAGGGAGTGCGCTATTGCCTTAGGGTAAGTTGAGCCAACAAAGGCGTGTATCCCTATCTGGGTAAGCACCTTGCCATGAAAGCCAATGCCAAATGCATGCATACAAGGGATCTACGCACTAGGAACAAAAGATGAGTAGTTTGGGCAATGGTGCTTAAGCACAAAACTTTGCTCAAGGCTTTTAAAGACCACGTCATGAAATGACCTTGGGGAGTGAACTCATTGCGTACAATGGCAACATCGCCAAGGGGAAATTCTCCTATGTAATATGCGAGGGAGGATTGTGGTCTGAAGGCCGTTCGCTTGCCGTCTGTCTGCGCTGCAAAATTTCTATAATGCTGGTCAAATGTAAAAATAAGTTAGTACACTTATTTATAAGAGATGCTTCGTATGCAGATTATTTCCCAGGCTTGGTACTAAAGCAATTGTATGGGAACACACCCGAGTGCCTACACCTAACAGACACTCGCTGTGCTCATGTGCAATCAGAGGGTATCCAACTACACTAAAGTACCTAGACATGCACATCGTGAGTACATGCTCACAAGGATTCCAAAACACTTCCTAGGTTGTCCTAAACCCTAGAAGTAGGAGTTATAGCTTGTCCACATGCACATGGGTTAGTTGTGCACGTGACACCAGATCAACCAACACCGAGCATTCAAGGAGGTCATTACACCAAGGCTCTGATACCATGCTAGAATAGATAGCGGAAGATGCAGTGAAGACATGAATTAGCCTCCGATCCGGTGGGCACCTCGACCCCAACGTGGCTGGGCTCCGAATAGATCCTCTGACATTAGCAATGCCACATACATATACAATGCAATTGTGGAGAAGAGAGATCATTGAGGTAGAGAGAGAGAGAGAGAGAGAGAGAGAGAGAGAGAGAGAGAGAGAGAGAGAGAGAGAGAGAGATGTGGGAAAGGCTCTCCATGCTCATAACAAACTGCATATAGAAGTGACTAAGGGTGGTCCAGCATAGTTCCTAACATGCCCTCCATGGATAGACCCAAGGTACACACAACTGCTATTACAACTGCTAATGCTACTGCCATCTGCTCCTTCACACAAGGCCACTGACTCGGCCTCCACATGGGTAGCAACTGAAACATTCTTTGTGAGCATAGATTTGGTGCATCTCCTCCTGGCAAGAGAAGAAATATGGATCTTGGATAAGAAAATTTGCCAGCGCATGAGCACGAAGCCTGTGCAAGGCTGCCTGGAAAAGGGAATTTCACCGTAGAGAGGTTGCTCGAAACTGCTCCTACTGCCCAACAAAAATGCTAGGGTAGATTTAGAAAACTCCACAAGGTTCAGCAAAAAGGCTAGAGAGTGATCTCCTAGTTGCCTACCAACTACATTGGAGGGGTTGCCCCATGAGTGCGCCTTCCTACTGGGCTCTACTACAATACCTTTGAGGGTTAACCCCCTTGCTTCTATATAGGCTAGCTGCCCGACCCACTCCTCAACCCCCATGACTTGGTAAAATGGAGAAATAAGGGAAAAACAGTGGAGTAGGACAACAGTGGAGAAGGACACTGGAGGCCCCTAGGGCTCTTGGGAAAAATTAGGGAGGGCAGGGGAAAAGTAATCCCAGCTGTAGGAGCCTATATGGCCTAATGAGCCAATATCCGAGGACTAAACATGGCTAGAAAATCACAAACATGAGAAAACTACCTCACTGTTGGCAGACACAGCCACAAAACAGCCCTCACTCCCTATCACTTGTCCATGGGAGATACTAAGACCCACTGTACAAATCCAGAGAGAGGCCACAAACCTCCTCACGAACATGGGCAGCCAGAAGATCTCGAATTTATTGCAACGAAACTCCTCCAAATGAGCTGTTAGATTTACACCACTTTGCTACTTCACACACAGGTCTAGGGCATACATGTACGGCTAGTGTGCCTGTCACAAAGTGATGACGTGGCTACCGAGAGCAGAAACCCTAACCCTAATTTCTGCCAAAAACCCTAATTTCTGGAAACCCTAACTATAAAACCTGCAAACCCTAGAATCTGCCAGAAACCCTAAAAGCAGCAGAAAACCCAAACCCTAACCCTAGTACAGCAGGGGAGATTCCCGGAGATTGCGGGGCGCATGATGACGTGGCACCGTACGGCGATTCCGCTTTTTGCGGCGCGAATTACAGCAGCCAGGAGTTGCTTTTTCCTCTACGCAAATTGAGCTAGAGAGAGAGAGAGAGAGAGAGAGAGAGAGAGAGAGAGAGAGAGAGAGAGAGAGAGAGTTCCATTGCTTTATTTTATTAAAGCCCTAGAGAGAGCTTGTGAGAGAAACAGAGTTTGCTTTTGATTTGAAGCTTTTGGGGTTCTGCTTTTGGCAACCCTTGTAAACTTTAAGTAAGTGGTTTGGGCACACACTCTGCAGAGCATCTGGACGCAGAGTCTGAGAGTGAAACCCTAACCACTCTCTTGTACTTTGAACTGATTAATACATAAAGAAATACCGAAAGGGGCGCCAGTCTTTGGGGTCAATATCTCTAGGCACGGAACTTTGCCGGGCCAGTGCAAATCTGTTGTGATCTGTGAATTGTTTTGAAGTGGTTATTTGGTGCTGTCGTGATTGATTCTTGACTTGGAGTGTCCAAGTTTATTACAATGGTATCAGAGCACGGCCGATTTCTCTTCTACGGGAAATCCGATCCCCAATTTTTTTTCCGCGGCACCTATGGCTGCACGCAAGGATAAGTCGACTCCCTCTGCATCCGGAGATGCGGGCAGGGATCAGAACGAAGATTCCGGTAGAGAGTATGGCCCGCCTCGGCCTACTCAGGCGGAGCAACGAGAGATGAAGTGTTGTCAATTGATCGGGGATGCAACAAAGATGATGCTCAGTTTTGCGAAGGACCCGAAATTGGCAAAATATATGAGCGAGACTTCTTTTCAGAAAGTGCATGTGTAGTGGCAGAAAACCACAACACCACCCCCGAAACCCGCTCTCAAGAAACCTTCTGATCACAAGCAAAATTCAGAGAAGGAATTAGAAGAGGTGGTTGATGCACGGATTGCTCAGCTTTTTGATGCGCAGAAGAAAGCCAAAAAGCACGGCAAAAAGCAGAAGAAAGGCACTGACTTCCCGGGTTATTTGGGTCGTCAGTCGACATTTGACAAAGCAAAGAAACAGAAGAAGCGTGTTCGATTTGAAGAAGTACCCAGTTCTTCTTCTTCTTCTTTTGACAGTTCTTCTAGCTCTTCAGATTCGAGCGAAGAAGATAGGAAAGGCAAAAAGCGAAGCAAGAAACAACGCTTCGGAAAGGGCAAGAAAAAGGCAAAGAAGTCTAAATCTCGCCCAGTGAGTGACAGTTCTACAGAGGACTCGTCCATATACAGTTCAGACTCCGATGACGGAAAATTTTATGCGAACAAGAAGAATTTTTATAAAGCCAACCAGTATGACTTTCTGGAAGATAAAAGCAAGGAAGTCCGAGAATTTAAGGAAGGTGGACAGTCAATTAAATTTGACACTTTTCAGGATACAAAGATGCTTCGAAGGCTTTGTCTTTTATACAGCAGTTTGACATCGCTTCCGCGGGAGGACGCTACTCAGAGCACTCCAAGATTCGGAGAGCTGCCTCTTATTTTAAGGGGAATGCTCGAACTTGGTGGTCCATGCTTCTTTTAAACAAGACTGCGTCAGTTAAATGGTTGAAATTTAAGAAGCTTTTTATTTCTTCTTGGTTGACGCAAGAGTATGAACGCGATATACGAGCTGCTTGGAACCATCTTCGGATGACCAAGAGAGATACAATGGATGCTTACTGTGAGAGATTCTGGAGCTCTTTTCTACCCGCCTCTTCATTCAAGAAGATCTCGTTCAGAGAACAGATTGAGCGGTTCACCTTGGGTCTACCTACAGAGATCCGAGATCACTGCTTGGAACAAAAGTCAGCTTCTATTCAGGAGTTGATGAGTCATGCGAAGCGGGGCTTTGCCATTCACTCTAGTAGTCTGACCTACCCAACCGATGAGGTCATGACACAACGAGCCGAATAGACTTCTGGGAATGAAAGTAGAAAGAGAAAGAGCAACCCAGAGAAGAAGGATGCACGACCCAAGCTTACTTCTCAGGAGCGAGCTCGCTTCATTAGGGAGGGGAAGTGCTTTGGATGCGGGGAACATGGACATATCTCCGCGAAGTGCCCTAAAAAGGCACAGAAAGAACAAAATGATAAGGACGACGGCAGGCCTAAGAGTTCGAGAGCAGCTGATAAACGTGGAAGAAAAGGCAAGATGAAAACAGGACTGGTTCGAGATTGTGTGGGTACCGATCCCAACACCATGGACGAGAGTACAGAACTTTGCCGAGCTTGGGGCAAAGTGAAAGACCAAGAGGCCCTGATCTTCTTTGATAGAGGAGCCAAGGCCAACTTCATTTCACCAGAATTGGCGGTGCGGCTCGAGATCACTCCCGATCGGATGGGACCACTTGCGGAGGCTGTTCTAGTGGCACCCGGCAGGGACGTAGCCATTACATCTGTCATTGGCAAACTTTGGTTGCATTGTCACTGGTATTTGGGACATGAGGACTTTTTCATAATGCCTTTGGAAGGTTGTGATGTTCTCTTAGGGATTCCCTGGTACCACAAGAACAACGCCGTGGTCGATTATCGGGCGAGGAAAGCGACATTGACTACAGAGAAGGGTAAAACCGTTGTACTAACTGAAGGGCGAGTCTGTCCCTATTGTATCGGCTTCGGCCATTTCTAAATTAATGAAATCCAGTCTGTTTGTTTACTCGATCTTTATGAAAGAATTGAGCGATAAGGATAGGACAAATATGTCTAAACTTGATAAAGAACGCCAAGATTTTCTCCACTGTCACGCCGATTGCTTCTCAGAGGGCCTACCAGGCGAGTTACCACCTGCTCGTCTTGAAGATCATACCATTGATCTGATACCTGGAAGCACACCACCGAACCGGCCACCTTACCGTGTGAGCAGAGTAGAGAATAAGGAGATTATGAACCAAGTGAAAGACCTCTTAGAAAAGGGTCTTGTCCAGCCTAGTACTTCACCGTATTGCTCTCCAATGTTGTTGGTTTTGAAGAAAGACGAATCTTGGAGAATGTGCATCGATTATAGAGCTCTCAACAAAATCACCATCAAGAACAGATTTCTGATTCCGAGGATCGATGATATACTTGATAGATTACAGGGATCCTCGTGTTTTAGCAGGATTGATCTGAAGAGTGGATATCATCAGATCAGGATCGCGCCGGGAGACGTCTACAAGACAGCTTTTCGGACGACTTTTGTGTTATTTGAATTTTTGGTGATGCCTTTTGGCTTAACCAATGCTCCTACGACATTTAACCGGATGATGGACAAGATTTTTCGAGAGTACAAGCTATTTGTTGGCACTTTCTTTGATGACATCATTGTTTTCTCCAAGAATGAGGCAGAGCACAGAGATCATCTGCTTCAGGTCTTTCGAGGATTACGAGATCACAAGTTAGTGATTAATGCAAAGAAAAGTGAATTTTTCCTACCAGAGATACACTTTTTGGGACACATTGTCTCAACAGTAGGAGTGCAAATGGATCTAGCCAAGATAGAGACTATACGTGATTGGCCCGATTTGAAGAATGTCCATGAAGTTAGAAGCTTCTTGGGACTGTGTTCGTACTATAGGCGGTTCATTCGAAAGTTTGCAGAGGTTGCTTCTCCTTTGCATATCTTGACACAGAACGGAGTCCCTTTCTCTTGGGGACCCACAGAGGTGACTGCTTTTCAGACTTGAAACAAAAATTGACTACGGGACCAATTTTGACTTTCCCGGACTTGCAGAAGTCATTTGAAGTATATTGTGATGCTTGTGGTCGTAGTCTGGGTGCGGTCTTAATGCAAGAAGGCCATGTCATTGCTTACGAGAGCCGATTGTTCTCAAGGCTAGAGATGACAACACGGATTTATGAGAAAGAGCTTTTGGCAGTTATCCATGCTCGTACTCTGTGGCGGCATTACCTACTCGGAGCGGATTTTACTGTCTTTACAGACCATCAGATTTTGCGCTACTTCTTGTCACAGAACCAACTTTCGGAAAAGCAGATGCAGTGGGCAAACATCTTGTCACAGTTTCACTTCCAGATGATTGTCCATGTGCAGGGACAGAAGAATGTGGTGGCAGATGCTTTGTCTCGGAAGCCGTTGGTTCTGGTTATTTCCGCGATACATCATAGGAGCTTCGAGGATATGGTCGACCAGTATGCCACAGATACAGATTTTGCAGACGTTTTCACACGGATACGGGATGGGGAGACAGTAGCGGGATATTCCATTCGGGATGGCTACTTGATGAGAAAAACCATGTTGTGCGTTACACAACCTTTGAGGGAAAAGGTTATGACTGAATGCCACTGTCCACCTTTTACGGGTCACCGCGGCATTGCTACCACCATGAAAGGGGTAGAGAGATACTTCTTTTGGCCGAGACTCAAAAAGGATGTGGAAGAGTTTGTGCGCAGTTGCTTAGTATGCCAGAAGGTCAAGTTTGACAGGCATAAAGCATAGGGATTGTTACAGCCTTTACCCATATCCACCCGCCCCTGGGAAAGTATTGTAATGGATTTCATTTTTGATCTCCCGAGAACACAAAGTGGTCACGATGGTATCCAGACTGTTATTGACAGATTTAGCAAACAAGCCCATTTCATTCCAGTGAGGAAAACAGTCAAGCCGGATCACTTAGCGAGACTGTTTGTGGCCCAGATCTTCAGCTTACATGGCATGCCTGAGACGATTATCTCTGACAGAGACCCCAGATTTACAAGTTGGTTTTGGAAGGCAATTTGGGAGAACATTGGCACGTGGTTGCAGTTCTCGTCATCGTTCCACCCGCAGACTGATGGGCAATCTGAGATTGCCAATTCAGTGGTTCTAGATTTATTGAAGTCTTATATCTCAGATCAGAAGACTCAATGGAAAAAGTACTTACCTTTGGTGGAATTTGCCTACAATAACACGATACACTCTTTGACGGAGAAGGCGCCATTTGAGATTGTTGAAGGTGCTGTGAAGGTTCCACCCTTCCTAAGCATAAAAGATAAGATTTTTGAAGCGGATGAATATACGAGAGACTTAGATACGGCTTTTGCCAAGGTTCGCGAGACTTTGCAGAAGTCTCAAGAACGACAGAAAAAGGCAGTGGATCGCCATCGTCGCGACTTGAAATTGAAGGAGGATGATTGGGTGCTCTTACGTTTTGAGAAGGCACGCCTGAGAAAGAAAAAGGGAAAGGAGAGGCTTTTTCCAAAGCTCAGTATGCAATACTACGGACTTTTCCAAATCACTGAAAAGATAAATGATGTCTTCTTCCAACTGAAACTGCCTAATACTTGGAGGATTTACAATGCATTTCATGTGAGTCTCTTGAAACCTTTTAAAGGTGATGTGCCTGATGATACTCGGCAAACAACTCGATACTCGGCCTCTGTGGATGATAAGGCAACTGCATGCTGCTTCGTGCTGCTCCATGAAACTGCTTACGTACCAAATGAAACGGTGTAGCTTGTAGTCGAACGTCGTCCATATGGATCTCCATCCCAATCGGAATAGCTCCATTCTCAAAAAATAATCCTGAAATTTGTCCTCCAATGGTTTCAAATACCGCAGCTCCAAAGAACCTGCTCCATATGTGACTCGGTAGGCCTCTGCATAAATGAATTGAGAAGTCCCATCGCTAAGATGATGTCAAAATGGGTGTTCAACAACTTCGATCCTGGAACTGAGAATCCTGGAGGCTGCTCCACATAGATCTTCTCTAAGTCGTCATTGAGAAAGGCCATCTTTACATCCATTTGAAGCACGGGTCATCAATGATGGGTGGGTACAAAAACGGTTAGAATAATCGCCATCCTCGCAATCGGTGCAAAGATCTCGTCATAGTCCTCGCCCAATCTCTGAGAAAAGCCCTTGGCAACGAGGCATGCCTTATGCTTATCCAGAGACCCATTTGATGTATATTCGTTTTGTAGACCCACTTGATACCAATAACCTTCCTCTTTGGTGGCCACGTACACAACTGCCGTGTGCTATTCATGGAATCGAGCTTTGTCTACATGGCCGCCTTCTACTTCGGTTGTGAAAGGGCCTCATCAACTGTAAATGCTTCTCTATCCTTTGCGACTGAGGACATCAAGGCATAGTTCACTACGTCACGTGCACATCTAACCTTATGTGCATGTAGACAAGCTACTTCATGACAAGGGTTCAGTCAGCTTAAGAAGTGTTCTGGCACCTTTGTGAGTCTGTTCACAAACCGTGCATGTCCAGACACTTAGAGTAGATGCATATCCTCTTGTTGCACACAGCATGATCATTAGCATTACCATCAGAATCCATCACGAGCATTTTACAGTGCACAAAACCCATTTTCCCTATTTTAGCCATCTTCCACTTATTATTAATAAGTGACTTTATTGGGAAACTGGGTAGGGCAATTTTGACAAGGAACCATATAAGAAACCTAGCGCTAGCAGTATGTGGCAGAAGAGGCAGCAGATAGCATCTGAGAGAGCACCATCTCAGCAAGACCGGCAACGGAACCTAGCGTTTTCAGCCACAAGGACCAGCCACCGTTTTCCCTTGCAGATCAGCCTGGTGTTTTCAACAACAACAGATCAGCACAAGCGTTTTTTGCAGATTACAAGACAGCCTCGCGTTTTTGCTGATTGCAGCTCAGTCTAGTGTTTTGTAGATTTCCGACGACAGTTCAGCCCATAGCATCGGCGTTTTATTTTTAGCAATTAGACTTCTCACCGTAGTCCCCAAACCTCTCAGATCTCACCTTTCCGCAGTAGATCCTCGCCGCACGGTCAGATCAGCCAGAGTTTGCAGATTCAGCCCGCTATTCGCATATTTCAACGTCTGCATTTTCAGCGCATCATCGTCGTATTGTTGTCATCGCCGTCGTCACCGACATAGAGTCAGAATTCAGCAGATACAAGATTTGCAGAGTTCAGCCCTTAGCGTTTTCAGATTTCAGCCTGTCTCATCGTCGTCGACGTCGTCGGCAAGTCCATTGCATCTAGACCATTGTACTAGATTTGTGCAATCAATAGGATAGACCTCTTTTGCCATAGAGAGTGGGACCCTTGGAGGAGGGTTTGACAACATTCTAGTGTCGTATTCTTCTCTCTCTATCTCTCAGTCTCAGCACCTTCATTCACAGTGTTTACCCACTTTGTTTGTGATCATTTGCACTTTCTCATTTTAAAGGAACGGAAGGCTCTCCCTTCCGTAAGTAAAAGGAACTCTTGAGCACAGTTCGGAGCACTCATTTTGAGAAAAGTTCAACATTCACTTCCGCTGCACCTTAGATAATGTCTTTTGCTAGTTGATCAAATGTGTTTTAGAGCTTCATGGTGCTTGTTTATGTATGCTATGATTAAAGAGATGCATGACCCTCTTCATTTGTCCTTATTAAAGTATCATATCTAAAAAGTTGACGTTTTTTATTTTTGATTCTCAAAAATACATCTAGTGCGCGTATTGTACACCGCATATTAAACGTCCCGTCCCGTATCGTGGCTGCTATGGTGAGAACCATCATCAAATGCATCATCATGAGTCCATGCATCACTTTGCGGAGCGTGAGGGACAGCAACTGGACAAGAAGGTGCATCAATCGAGGAGAGGAATCATCATCTAGATCCTCCCATTGATGAGTCTCTCATGGCTGCCTTCTACTTCAGTTGTGAAAGGGCCTTGTCAACCGTAAGTGCTTCTCTATCCTTTGCCACTGAGGACATCAAGGCATAGTTCACTATGTCCCGTGCACATCTAACCCTATGTGCATGTGGACAAGCTACTTTATGACAAGGGTTCAGCTAGCTTAGGAAGTGTTCTGGCAGCTTTGTGAGTCTGTTCGCAGGCCGTGCATTTCCAGACACTTAGAGTAGATGCATATCCTTTGCTTGCACACAGCATGATCATCAACATTACCATTAGAATCCATCAGGAGCATTTTATAGTGCACAGAACCTATTTTCCCTATTTTAGCCATTTTTCACTTATTATTAGTAAGTGACTTTGTTGGGAAACTGGGTAGGGCAATTTTGACAAGGAACTATATAAGAAACCTAGCGCTAGCAGTATCTGGCAGAAGAGGCAGCAGATAGCATCTGGCAGAGCACCTTCTCAGCAAGACTGGCAAGGGAACCTAGCGTTTTCAGCCACAAGGACCAACCAACGTTTTTCCTTGCAGATCAGCCTGGCGTTTTCAACAGCAACACATCAGCACTAGCTTTTTTGCAGATCACAAGACAGCCTGGCGTTTTTGCAGATTGCAGCTCAGTCTAGTGTTTTGCAGATTCTGACGACAGTTCAGTCCATAGCATCAGCGTTTTGCATTTTCAGCAGTTAGACTCCGCACCGTAGCCCCCACACCTCGCAGATCTCACCTTTCCGCAGCAGATCCTCGCCGCACGGTCAGATCAGCCAGAGTTTGCAGATTCAGCCCGCTATTCGCAGATTTCAACATCTACGTTTTCAGGGCATCATCGTCATGACGTCGTCATTGCCTTCGTCATTGACATAGAGTCAGAATTCAACAAATACAAGATTTGAAGATTTTAGCCCTTGGCGTTTTTAGATTTCAACCCCTCACGTCGTCATCATCATCCGCGTCGTCGTCAACAAATCCATTGCATCTAGACCATTGTACCAAATTTGTGAAATCAATAGCATAGACCTCTCTTGCCATAGAGAGTGGGGCCCTTGGAGGAGGGCTTTACAACATCCTGATGTTGTATTCTTCTCTCTCTATCTCTCAGTCTCAGCACCTTCATTCACAGTGTTTACCGACTTTGTTTGTGATCATTTGCACTCTCTCATTAAAGGAACGGAAGGCTCTCCCTTTTGTAAGTAAAAGGAACCCTTGAGCACAGTTCGGAGCACTCATCTTGAGCAAAGTTCAACAGTCACTTCCGTTGCACCTTAGATAATGTCTTTTGCTAGTTGATCAAATGTGTTTTAGAGCTTCATGGTGCTTGTTTATGTATGCTATGATTAAAGAGGTGCATGACCCTCTTCATTTGTCCTTATTAAAGTATTATATCTAAAAATTGATGTTTTTTATTTTTGATTCTAAAAGATACATCTAGTGCGTGTATTGTACACCGCATATTAAACGTCCTGTCCCGTATCGTGGGCTGTTATGGTGAGAAGCATCATCAAATGCATCATCATGAGTCCGTGCATCACTTTGCGGAGCGTTAGGGACGGCAACTGGACAAGAAGGTGCATCAATCGAGGAGAGGAATCATCATCTAGATCTTCAACATGCGGGGATAATGTGAAAGACTTGGGAGAAAAACCCCCCTTTGAAAGAATATGCTCAACGAAGACGACATCTTGGCTCAACTCTCTGGATCATAATGCTGATATCCCTTAGAGAGAGTATTATAGCTAACAAAAATCATGTGATTGGACTTGGAATCAAACCTCCCCCGTTGCTTCTTTGGTATATGGCTCCCAAACATCCAAAAATGAGAGACATTAGGCTTTTTACCAGAGAAAGCCTCAAACGAAGTCAGTTGAGGAAGCAAATTCATAGGAGACAAGCTGAGAGTATGAACAGATGTTGCCACTGCCTCCACCCATAATGCCTTGTCCGTGTCATCTCCACCACAGTCCTATCCTACGGCTCCGCAACTCCATTCTCTGAGGGCGAACCAATATTTGCAAGCTCCCGCTTGATGCCATGGTCTGTACAAAATTGTATAAAAGCATTGGAGGTAAACTCTCCACCGGGTCTCCATCCTTGTTTGTACAAATAGTCTTCAACACTATGTTGCTCTCCTTCTCCACGAGTGTGTGCCAATTCTCGAAAATCTCAAAAGCCTCATCTTTGTGCTTGAGAAAGTAAGGAGCTCTGCCTAAGGAAAAAGTCTACATAGGTCCACAAAGGTCGGTGTGAACCATCTCCAAAACCGCGAGTAGCTCGGTGTGGAGTGCTTTGGAATAGCCGCTCTATGTTGCTTCCCACGAATGCCACGAAGTGGATTGTCCTTGCTTACCCCCAACATCTGGTAAGCCTTCTATAATTTGATCATGATAACCACGACGAAGAGCATCAACGTTCAAATGGCCAACCCGATAATGCCAAAGATCACTTGTAGGGGAAACAGTAACTGAAGAAAGAGCTTGGAGCCTGAGACCTTGCTCCATTGTGCCCCTTCTGACCTCTTTGCTAGAGTCTAGTTTGTGCATGGACACTGCATCAAAACCCTGGAGGTGTGCATACCCCCTCTTCCATCTGGAATCAACTTCATGATACCCTCGCTATGTAGTACAGGTATCTTCGATTGGGCGCCAATGAAAATGAAACTATAGCATGGTTGCATGTTGGATAATAGATCCTTTGAAGGTGTCATTTACCGTGAAGCACCACTATCTAGGAGCTCACTGTAGGTGATTATAAGAAAGGGAGCTCCCAAAGATATTACTAATTAGTGCAAGTTTTCTTGGAGCCAACACATAAAGGTAATGCAAATTAAACCACATGTGTATGTGGGAACCCAAAACTCACATTTTTTGGGGCTCCATATAGTGACTCTTTGAAATGGCATAGTCTTCAAGCCCACGGGAAAACCAAACTATTGGGGTAGGTGAGAGCTAATTTAAGCACATGATGAGCAAGTTATGATTGGATTATTGATATGACATCCATGATCATGAGTCCACCAAAAAAGTTGGGCTTGCATATGTATGAGGACTAATTCATAATATAAAAAGATACACACCCCGAGTGTTCTAACATACTGCTCCACTTGATAACTACCTGTAGGTCTAGTGGCATCTTTGGCTAGATCCAGGAGAACCCACCACATGGCTAAGGGCAAAGCAGTAGAGAAGAAAGAGATTCACTATCAAAGAGGTGAAGGTTGATGACAAGAACTTCATGGACCAAGCTACCTTAGAGGCCTACTCAGCTGGGGTGTTTGATGGCACTGAAGTCAATTATGAAGGTCAGAAAATCAAGAGTATCATTGTGTTGGATGCTTTTTTATCAAGTTTACCAACGTGGAGATGTCAGGAAAGTGATGGCAAAGGTTGGGGAATTGGAATGCACAACGTTTTGTATCTTTCACCCAATGGAGTAGTTACCAGCTAGTGATGTTCATCAAGGAGGATGGTCATGCAAAGATTGAAGATAAAGATGGAGAGACATTTGCGAGTGTAGATCACAATTGATCTCATAGCAGCTGCACTTTGCATGGAGAATTCTGGCATTATGTGGTGACCAAGCTGTCAGTGGAGGTTTTACTTTTGAGAAGGGGCAAGGGTGCACATTTTGGGGACTTCATTTGAGAAGAGCTAGAAGTACCGCCTCTGCATTTACTCTGAACACTTCGTTCATGGTAGGTCAGAGAGATACACTGCCACATGTCAGCCAAAAGGAATGAGCCATATCTGGGCAACTTCACTCAGCTGATACTACAGGATCTTCTTTCTTATGCCAGCTCTAAGAAGGACCACATGACCCAACAGATGAGCCCGCGATTGAGCCAACTTGCACTTCTTAGGGTTTAATTGACCTTCCTCCTCATGTAGCCTTTGAAAGCACAACTTCAACTTTGACAAATGATCAGCCCTCAAACTGTAGCAACCTATGTCATCCATAAAAACCTTGATAAACTTACCCAAGTATGGTCCAAACACCTTGTTCATCTAATCCTAGGAAGTTGCTTATGCATTCACCAAACCAAAGGGCATCCTACGATAAGCAAAGCAACCCCATGGTGAAATAAAAGTAGTATTCAATTGGTCCTCCAAAGCAATACCAAGCTGGAAGTACCATAAGAATCCATCCATAATAGAATACCTCTCATACACTGCTACCTGGTTTAAAATATCATCCTAAAATGGGAAGGGACAATGGTTCCACTTTGTAGCAGCATTTGATGGTTTATAATATACACACACTCTCCGCTTTCCATTTCTTTTGGGTGTAATGACAATAGGAGAAATCCATTCAGACTCTTGCACTGGATAGATGCTACCTACTTCAAGTAGCTTGTTGATTTTATGCCATAAAGCCTCCTTTTGAATCTCCCCCAACCTTTGTAGCTTTTGTGCCCTTATATTGTATCCTTCTTTGAGCAAAACTTGATGCTCCACCCCGTTGGCTTCCCGTAGGTCTTTGTACTCTATAACAAATTGATTGGGATATGATGCACACATCTCCACATAGCCCGTATTTTCTTGCTTGGTCGGATCTCCACCCAACATATTCTCTACTTCTACTACATACACACCGCAAATTGGAGATTTCACACCTCCTTAGAATAGGGGACAAATGCAATGTCACCAAGTGCTAGCTCAGTTGGAAGAGTCATAGCCTATGAGTACAAAGGTGGTGGGTTCAACACCCCTTGACTGCTCGAAGACATGTTCTAGCCTTTAGGGCGTTTCCCATGTGGTTTGGCCAACCTTATTTGGTTGGCGGGCTGCCTCCACCTACTGGGGTTGGGTATATGTGCTGTGATTTCAAAGTTGTAGGTAATTCTCTAAAAAGAATAAGCATATGAAATAATATAATAATTTAGTGAAATGGACTTTTCTACAATTCTTAAATAAAAGAAATCTTTCACAATTTTATTTTTTTCAAAAAAAAATCATCAACTCTTCATTTCAAAGGCCACAACAAAACCACTTTTTATATCACTTTTCATTACTCACATTTGAACCCATACGTTGAATGTCCAAGGATCAAGCTAAACCACTAAGCTCCAAGCCTCTAATGGTGTTTAGAGTGGCTTTATTCATCAAAAACAAAAAATGATATTACCCCCCCCCCCCCCCCCCCCCCCCCCACCCCCCCACCCCCACCTTTTTTTTTCCACTTATCTTTTAGCACTCCCGTTAAAACCTTTTTATTCAAAATTAGCCCCACCAACTTTTTTTTGTGTGGCAAAACTCATAATTTGTGAGTGAATTGTATCACCAAATTACAAAACAACCTCAAGCTCGGGCAGAGCCTTAAGGTGCTAAAGATAACAAGTTGGAATTCTAATGCCTCCTCTCATTGAGGCTTATCCTCACTGGCTTAACAAGGTAGGCGAACTGTAATCCTAGGATTTACTTATCGTAGGTTGACAATACAACATGGGTAGCCCTAGACCAGTCTTTCGAGTCTTGCTTGTGTCTTAGCATATAGATCACCACTCTGCTTTCTTGTATAATCTGTGAGAAGCTTGCAACGTTCAAGTTTCCTTCAAACACACGGCAATTCCTTGCCTGTTATATACGATGGATTTGAGTGCAGATGAGAAGAGCAGGACTTCCCACCTTCTTGTGACCAATGACTTATTCGCTCTACGTCGTTTGATTAGGTTGAATCTCCCCAGATGCTACCGACCCACCAAGAAACTGTTTGGCTTTGAGCTCAGGACCTAGCGCGAGCAGTGAATGCCCAACGTAAGACAACCTACCTCTCGAAGGTCGGTGCAACTCTTTCGAGAGCAGACATTTCAAAAAAAGGTGCCTTGCCCTTCACGCTTAACTGGCATGTGCCGAACCTGCTCTAGCTCTGTCCTCAACACCCGGCTCTCCTCCCAATTTGCCTCTTGTCTAGTACGTGTCATTGCTCCCCTTGCGCCTCGTTGTGCTTATCTTTGAGCACTCCCCTACCAACTTAACTTCTCAAATCAACGAAGGAAAAGTTTTCCCTTTCCTTTTCTCTTTCTCTTAGCCCAAGGGATCTTTCAAGATTCTTATTTAAAAGACATGGATAGAGACCTACTCATTTGTTGCACTCTCTCCAAAAAACATGAATGCATAGCTTTGGAAACAACATTTGAAAGGACATGATTTCTTTCTTTTTAATTCTCTTCAAGACTTTTATGGCTTTTTGAGGGACACATGTCAAACAACAAAAAGTGGACGACCTTTACCCATATGGATACCAAGGCCTTTAGTAGGTGAAAAAGAGATAGCGAGCAGCATTAAAAAAATGACGAGCTGTGGAAGGGAGCAGCGCGCATATGATTTTGGGGCAGAGAAAGCTGCTACAGGTACAGCCCCTAGGGCTGGCGTTTTTGCAGATAAATAGAGCCAACGAGCAGCAACAAAAAATCGAACAGCGTGAGGTTGTTGGAAAGAGAGAAGCCGCTAAGGAGGTGAAGTTGAAGGGAAGAAGGTGGAGCAGTCTAGGGTGACCGTTTTGGGGCAAAATCTGACAGTTTTGGTGCTTTGTTTGCTACAACCCGCCACATCATCAAGAAAAGATTCCCATGCCAAACAGCGGTACAACACAAAATAGCGCAAGCAATTTGAAGCTCAAGGCTTCGTCTACAGAGAAGGAAAAGCAAAAGGAAAAAAGAAAGCACACTACAGCGTAAATTGTTTTGGTACCATCCTTGCGGATTTCACAGTGCTCATTTTGGGGATGCCATGTCACTAAGCTAAGGGTCCTGCACCGAGCTTCAGCTAGCAAACAAGGTAAAGGGAAAGAAAAAAAGCCCTATTAAAAGCTATAAAGGAGGGAAAGTATGATGAGAAGGAGATTTTTCTTTAACAAGGGGGATTGGGAGGGAATCGGCATCCAACAACCTTTCAAGCTTTCAAGGACATAAAGAGTTCAAGAAAGTTTGTTCGGGCCATTAGGAGAAGAGTTTAACGAGTTGCAGCAAGGAGCAAGCAAGGAGATAACGAGCAAGCAAAGGAAACATATTTTGTCTGAAGAATAGTTTCTTTAACCAGTAGAAGACAAAGAGTCTTTAGAGATTCTTTTTGAGATATGTCAAAGTGACAGTAAGTAACTGAGTAGTTTCACAGCTTTTGGTGGTTTGCATGAAGTAAGAGGTGGTGTTTGATACGAAGAACGAGCAAGAGAAAGAGCACGGGAAAACGAAGAAGATAATTGCCGATGCAAAGTGGAAGAGCTAGGCAAGAAGAGGATAAGGACGCTCTCATTTGTCAAAGGAATCACTTCTCTTGCTTCTGCTCATGGTTAAAAACAATGTCACGTTGGATTTTAAACTTTATATTAGATTCTAGAGCATAAGAAATACACTTTCGTTCCAAAGCGTCAGTTGTGCATAGATTCTTTGTGTTGTGCATCTTGTCTCTCATTTTCTTTCCCATGGCAAGCAGCTCGGTGTTGACCCGTGAAGCACATATTCCTTGATATCTTTGTTGAATCTTATGTGAAACGAGCCGGGGTAGGAAAATAATGCTTGATTAGATGTCTATGCTGCCAGAGCAGAAGATGCAGCTATTTGTTGTTTTTATGTTGCAACAACAGGTTACTTATGAGCAATTTGATATGGATGAACAGGTACAATGTAGATTTATTGAAAGTGTAAGGTGCAGCGGAATGAATGTTGTGTTTTCTCAAGATTAGTGATCTTTATTGCTCAAGGTACCTTTTAGTTCTTAGGGAAGAAGAGAGTCTTCCGTCTTATGGAGAGTGTTATGATCACAAACAAAGTGAGTGGATATTGTGCGTGCAAGTGAATGAGACTGAGAGAAGGAGAGAGAAGAGCTACGACACCCGAGAGGTTGTAAAACCCTCCTCCGAAGGCCCCACTCTCGTCGGCGAGAGTGGTCTACTTTGATTGCACAAAGGTGTACAATGCGAGTGCAATGGACAGATGCAAGTTGGACTATGCCGATGACGACGACGGTGATGACGACGGCTAAGGCTGAAATCTGTGATCTTTTAGGGCTGAATTCGGGGTTGTCTTCGTGGCTGAAAATGACTGTTTCTTGCTGTTTTTAATGGCTGAAAATGGCTGAGTTGTCGGGGTCATGCTAAGAGCAAAAACGCCGAGAGGCTGGGCCTGTCAGGCTCGTTTTTGGACTGTTTTGTACCTGCTGAAAAACGCTGGGTTTGGGGGGCCTATTCCATGCTGAAAACGCTGCAATGGGCAGCAGTTGTTAGCGTTAGCAGTTTGCTGAATTGCTGAAGAAAACGCTCGTCATGCAGATGCTTAAAGATCCCAAAACGCTAAGGTTGAGTGTGGTTGTCGCGGGAAAACGCCAGGCCAATGGACTTGATGGCGATGCTGCTGCTGTGGGAGAAAAACGCCAAAGGAAAGGAGTGGATTGCGAGGGTCTACTGCTGAGGGGGGTACTGCTGAGAAGTTGCCTGTTGAGCGGGAAGCTCCTGCTGCCTCTTCTGCCAGAAAGTGCTAACTTGGGTTTGCTTATATATTAACTTAGCAAAATTGCCCTACCTACTTTTGTTGGAAAGTCACTTAAAAATAATAAGTGAAAATAACCAAAAATAGGAAAATAGGCTGAATGCACTGGAAAATTCCCCTAACTGATGCTAATGGATTCTCATGGGAATTTCGATGATCATGTTGTGTGCAACCGGAGGATATGCATCTATGCTAAGTGACTGGGCATGCACGGTCTACGAATAGACTCACAAAAGTGTCAGATCATTGCTAATCTAGACTGACTGAACTGATTGAACCCTGCTGTGGTGTAGCTTGTCCACGGACACATAGGGTTGGGATGTGTCACGTGACATCCCCTCCTTTTCAAAGTGAGGTACTGGTACCAAACTGTATGGCGTCGAGGGAGATTGCCAACAGTATCCGGATTCCTAGAAGGGGCTCTTCGCCGGCCCACTCTGATGTGTGGGTCGTACGGTACTTGAACTTCATAAAGGTCTGCAACGCTTGCTTCTTTGGGCCACGCCGAAAGCGACTCAAAGTCTTCTGTGGCTCCTTTGATGCTTCAACTTCGTCTAGAGTCGTGCTTCTTCCGTCTTCAAGAATCTCCATGGCTGAAAAGTCCTGAAACCATCTCCAACACAAAACCATGAACATACCCATTCCATGTAAAGTGAAGGAAAAAAATCTTGTCTTCTCTAAAGACTGTGCATGCAATGTAGATGAACAAATAGACGGAGTGACAACCCGTTCATCAAACACATGCAAACAATGAGGTCGAATCTTTTGTGTTTGATTGAAATTAATCAACTGTGGCAAATCACAATGGAAATGCCCATGCTTGGTGCTCATACTTTCATGTGCTCTTTCGGAAAGTGTGACTTTCATGCCAAGGAAGAGACATGGAATGTGACTTTCAACAAAAGTAGGTAGGGCAATTTTGTAGCATACTTTCATGTGCCTTTCGGAAATTGCCCTACCTACTTAGACATACTTTCACGTGCTCTTTCGGAAACTATGACTCTCTCTTCCTTTCATGCCAAGGAAGAGACATGGAATGTGACTTCCTGACATACAAAATTTTCAGCTTTTCATGAACAATCCGCATACATTCGTGCTCATCCATGAGAGAAACATGCTCAACATACAATCTGTCATGCCTAGGAAAAGGGATCACATAACGATGCTAACTAAAATACAGGAAACCTTCACGAATGAAACACTCGAACAATGCGTGCGTATCAATCATGCGAACACACAATACTTCCTGTGAGGGTTCCTTGGACCAAGCCTCGAGAGCCAAGTTCGGATCTTCATGATTGATCGAATCTACAACGAGGTTAGCTTCGCTAGAAAAAGAATCAACTAACACATCATCATTGTGAACAATCACATCTGGTTCATGCAATTCATCATGCTTGTCTTTATCATCCAAATCATTATGCAAATCATGGTCAATCAAATCATCATCATGCTTCACACAATCATGCAAATCTTGTGTGTCATGCTGTGGAGAAAGAGAGACTGAGAGAATCTCCTTATCCCGAATCCTTTCAATCTTGTCTTGCATATCAGCAATGAGAGTTGGAGAAGGAGCAATGTCCTCTCCATGAATGACAATAGGAGAATCACTGTCGACATTGAGAGTTATAGTGTTAGCCGCAAATTTCAGGAGAGCGTCATTATCACGAAGCCATTTAATGCCTAAAATCATATCACATCCTGAGAGAGGAGAAACAATAAATCTTCTAGTGAAGGCAGTCTATTGAATTGCAAACAACACATCAAGGCACTCCTCCGTGATGAGAGTGTCCATACCTGGACGAAAGCCAAAGACCTCGATAGTAGATCTCGGACTAACTTCGAGGCGGGCTCTCTCAACAAGAGAGGAACTGATCACATCATGCATACTACCTGGGTCAAATAATATGACAAAACGGTGCCCCGACGTACGACCATAACATTTAATGAGATAATCATCAATGGGAGGGTCCTGAGAAACTTTGGGCACAATCGTGTTATCATTCATTGCATTGACAGATGTAGTGGGTGTTGTGGGTTCTTTAGATTCATTTGATTCAAGCTTAGGACATGTTCTTTTTATGTGACCCTTAATGTGACAATGAAACAACGACCTTCTTTAGAATAAGTGCTTTGTTCTTCCGACTTGATGTATCCTCCTACAATTCCTTGTGCTACCTTTTCATATGGAGTAAGCTTAAGTTTAGCAATTGTGTTAGCCTTACCCTTAGATTCATTGGAAGAATTCTTTGATGAGAGACTGTTGGAAGATTGGTTAGAAGAGTTATCATTCTTACCATTCTTAACGTTCTGAGGGTTCTGAGACGTCTGCGAGGTACTTGTGGAAGTCTCGTTCTCCTTAGGCTTTTCTTTGTTGTGCTTCATCTCGTGGGCGAGAGCAATTGCTACCGCTTTATTGAGATCGATTGGATCGAGTACCTCGACATCATACTTGATATACTCGTCCAATCCGTAAAGAAATGCCTCCTTGCGCTTGGCATCCGATTTGCGTAATTGAGTGCCGAGCTACAAAACACGATTAGAGAAAGACATAACCGGCATACCGTTTTGCTTGAGAGCTCGCCAATCGTCCTTCAGTCGTGCAAGGTACTGAGGTGGCATAAACTACGCCTTGAGCTTGTCTTGGAAATCAGCCCAACTAAAAGAGAGGGACGTGAAATCGTCGGCTGCCTCTAGGTGCGCGGCTAGCTGTGCCTCTTGCCATACCTGGTACCAATTTATGGCATCACCGGCAAGGTACATAGCTGCCGTCAAAACTTTGCTATTGCCTGTTTTCTTAGTTGTCGCAAAATAAGCATTAAATTGATGCAACCAAGAATGAATAACAGTAGCATCCATCTTACCGTCATACTTACTGAAAGTCAACTTCTCTGTGACTGGATTGTGTGAATCCGCATCGTGGCTTGCGCCACTTGACGAACTCCCACGATCTTTGGGTGGTTCGGTCTTCGAGGCTAGGACTTGGGAAATAAATTCTTGATTACGAATCTCTCTTTGAGCTTGTCGCTGGGCGTCCCTTTCTGCTTTGCGTTCTTTTCGTTCAGCGCGCTCGTGTTCGAGAGCAAGTCGATTTTCTTCTTGTTGTGCGGCCAATCTTGCGTTTCTTTCGTCGCGCTCGCGGTCCTTGGTTTCTTGTGCTCGGTCCTTTGCTGCTTGTTCTTCTTCTTTGCTTGCGAGTTGTGCCAATGCAACTTGATTCGTTTCTTGTTGTTGTGCCATCATGTCCAACATTGACTTGACCATCATCTCCATAGGAGTGAGGACAACTCGTGGCGTAGATGGCGAAGGGGGAGAGTTGGAAAAATCTCCTGGGGGGGAGAATCCTTCGTCACCTCTCTCATGCTCATCACCTGAATGCGAAGTATCCATGCCGCTTCGGGTGACGACCATGCACTAGGATCTTTGGTTCTTAAGTTCACGAGGAACTTGGTTCTTGAGGTTCTTGAGTTCTTGAGGTTCTTGAGGGTTTCTTTCGCTTGCAAATCGCGTTGAAGAAGGATCTTCTCTTCACCCGAGTTCTACCCTTTTCTGCGGGTGCACCCCTTGGCGGCCTTGCGCTCACACCAAGGTTGCTTTTTCCCACCTCACGTCGATTGGCCGGCCGCTAAGTGCACGGTCCGCTCTTAATGAGTGAAAAGAGACACAAGGGGAGGTTGGACAAGTCCTTTCTTGGGATTCCTTTCACTCTTCAACAAAACACGATTAGGAATCGCCACGCCCAAGTAAACTTGGGTTCGTGCGATTGCAACAAGCAAAAAAAAATATATTGTGGTTCTTGTGATTCTTTCCTTGAGTAATGCAGAACACTTCCAAAGCTCTGATACCAATGTTAGGTGCAATGGAACGAATGTTGTATTTTCTCAAGATTAGTGATCTTTATTGCTCAAGGTTCCTTTTAGTTCTTAGGGAAGAAGAGAGTCTTCCGTCTTATGGAGAGTGTTATGATCACGAACAAAGTGAATGGATATTGTGCGTGCAAGTGAATGAGACAGAGAGAAGGAGAGAGAAGAGCTACGACACCCGAGAGGTTGTAAAACCCTCCTCCGAAGGCCCCACTTTCGTCGGGAGTGGTCTACTTTGATTGCACAAAGGTGTACAATGCGAGTGCAATGGACAGATGCAAGTTGGACTATGCCGATGACGACGACGGTGATGACGACGGCTAAGGCTGAAATCTGTGATCTTTTAGGGCTGAATTCGGGGTTGTCTTCGTGGCTGAAAATGATTGTTTCTTGCTGTTTTTAATGGCTGAAAATGGATGAGTTGTCGGGGTCATGCTAAGAGCAAAAACACTGAGAGGCTGGGCCCGTCAGGCTGCGTTTTTGGACTGTTTTGTACCTGCTGAAAAACGCTGGGTTTGGGGGGTCTATTCCATACTGAAAACGCTGCAATGGGCAGCGGTTGTTAGCGTTAGCAATTTGCTGAATTGCTGAAGAAAACGCTGGTCATGCAGATGCTTAAAGATCCCAAAACGCTAAGGTTGAGTGTGGTTGTCGCGGGAAAACGCCAGGCCAATGGACTTGATGGCGATGCTGCTGTTGTGGGAGAAAAACGCCAAAGAAAAGGAGTGGATGGCGAGGGTCTATTGCTGAGGGGGGTACTGCTGAGAAGTTGCCTGTTGAGCGGGAAGCTCCTACTGCCTCTTCTGCCAGAAAGTGCTAACTTGGGTTTGCTTATATATTAACTTAGCAAAATTGCCCTACCTACTTTTGTTGGACAGTCACTTAAAAATAATAAGTGAAAATAACCAAAAATAGGAAAATAGGCTAAATGCACTGGAAAATTCCCCTAACTGATGCTAATGGATTCTGATGGGAATTCCGATGATCATGCTGTGTGCAACCGGAGGATATGCATCTATGCTAAGTGACTGGGCATGCACGGTCTACGAATAGACTCACAAAAGTGCCAGATCACTGCTAATCTAGACTAACTGAACTGACTGAACCCTACTGTGGTGTAGCTTATCCACGGACACATAGGGTTGGGACGTGTCACGTGACAGAAAGTGGTAAGTTTGATGGCTACGATTGCAACGAATATCTTGCTAGCTAGAGGTCAGAGATGGAACTTATCAGGATTCTGATTGAGCACATGATCAAGGAATTTCAAAAATTAGTAGCTCCAAAATTGCATGATCAAATACAGGAACTTATCGGTACGTATTGGAATAGCTGGGAAAAATTTGAAGTAGCAGTCATATAGGTGGATGACCAATACATGGACTTATAAATAAAGCAGATGATTGAGAAGAAGTAGATTACTTTCAGTAAAGACGATGGTGATCAATTGCAAATACTTAGCTATGATGAATTTTAGGAACATATTAATGCAAGAAATAAAGCTAAAGTAGATACAACTTTGAAAGTAGTAGATCTAGTCCCAAAGGATTATGATTCGAGCAATTTAACACAGTTAAATAATGAATTTGATGCTAAAATTGAAATTGATGAAAATTTGTTTGGAAAATTTTTGAAGATTTCTTGCATGGCAGCTACTCCATTAGTGATTTTGTTGCAAGTGTTTCACATGCTAGTGATCTCTACGTGGATTGTTCTCAGGGAGTTCAAGACGAGCCTTTACAAGGTATTATTGGATCTTTCAACACCATAGAAGCATGTGAGGCCAAACAATTAAGAGGTTAACTGTCATAAATGTCATGGGAGCTTACATTACTGTCTCTAGTACATGACAGCAAGGGCTGAACAGAATCTTCCACAAACACAAACATCCCATGAAACCATGATACACTTTGTTTGCGGATGGTACAACCTGTAACCTTTTCTTTCAGCACTATAACAAAAAAAAATGCACTTGATAGCCTTATCATCCACTTTTTTTCTGCATTGTGTTTGTGTCTCCAAAGTATAAGCCAACATCCAAAAACACGCATGTGCTCAATAGAAGGCTTTCTATCATGCCATGCTTCATATGGAATCATAGACTACTAAGCTTTTGTAGGACGCTTGTTAAGTATATAAGTGGCACACATAATGGCCTCAAGCAAGAAAAAATGCGGCAAAGCTTGACTTTTGACCATACATTGTGCCATTTCCGTAAGTGACCTATTTTTCCTCTCAACAACACCATTCTGCTGAGGTGTATACCACACTGAAAATTGGTGTTTTATCCCACGACTAGCCAGAAATGCATTAAATCCATGAGACATATACTCCCCCCCTTGATCGAAATGGAGGGTGTCCATAGTACATTTCGAGACATATATAGCCCACGGCATATAATGCCAGATACAACAATTTCATCACCAAACGTGAGATCATGTACCGTATATCTATCATCCACAAATTTGACTACAAGACTAAGTCTAGCAAGTGTAGATACATACAAAAGATTCTTCTTGATTCCAGGTACATATAATGCATCAACAAGTGTGAAAGAACTGCCATTTGCATTAGTAAGCGCAATCTTTCCAACTCTATTTACCGGATAAGAGGCATTGTTTGCACAAGTAAGTGTATTCCTGTGAAGGATATCCTCAAGAGTGGTAAACAAGTCATGATGAAATGTAATGTGCTTTGTAGAACCACTATCAAAGTACCACATATGAGCGTCTGCAGCAACTGACATACATGCATCATGGATAGAAGGATCATAAGTATATTCTACACTAAAAGCCCATTCTGCACCAACATCAGCATCACAATCTCCTTTCACATACTCAACAATAGCTACATTTGTAATGGAACCGGCCTCTTTCTTCTTAGCCTCTTTTGACTTCAACTTAGGACACTACTTGATCCAGTGATCAATAGCTTTACAATAATGGCAACACATCTTCTTTTTTCCCTTTTCACCAAAATTTCCAAACGAAGTGTTGCTAGCAGAAGCATTAGTAACAAGTGTCTTTCCACTCGCAGAAGAACCATAAGAAGTGGCTGCATTACTATTACCACTTTTTCTTTGAGTAGCAATAAAGGCCTCTTCAACTGCATGCTGTTTAGCCTTGTTTTTTTTGGAAAGTGACTCTTGCAACAACAATGTGCATAATGCATCAAGCTTGACAAATTCACAGTTTTCTTGGGTCATAAGTTTCCAAGTACTAGCAAACTCTAGTAAGAATCCGGCAAAGCATCAAGAACAATCTATATAAGAGAATTGTCAGAAATGACTTCACCTGCAGAAATAAGTGGGTCAATTATATGCTTGACACTAGCAAGAAAAGTGTCCATTTCATCTTCCTCATGCATAATCTTTGACTCTAGCTCTTTACTCAGCAATGCAATTATAGCCTCATTGCAACTTGCATAAAGCCAGAATATACCAAGCCTGTTTTGCAAATTTTGGTGAATGAATGTGAGAAGTAATAGTGTGATTCACAGACAATGCAATCAATGCATGAGCCTGCACACCTCTTACATCACAACGAGCCTGCTCAACGTTAGGAGAAACAATCCTAACAACAACAATCCTGCCAGCAAAACCTGCAGCATCCTCAACATCGCCCGTATCCACAGAACCATGACATACATCATTGCCTTGCACAATATTCTAGGCGCCCTTTGACACTAGGACATGTTGCATCATGTAAGCCTACATAGGTACTTGTCCCCATCCAATCTATCCTCGGTAGTAGCAAACATCTTGAACACATTTGTGTTGTTGTTAGCCATGGTGAAAGCCTATACCTGATGTGAAAACTGCCCGAAAAGAGGAGAAACAAAGCGGGAACAACACGTGCTATATAGCACAAACCATAGAAGAATGTAAGGACCTCTTATCCAAAAAATGAAGCGGACAAAAATTTTGCACTAAATGACAAAATGGCTCATACAGTACTGCGCTTGTAGTGGAAACAGAGGCCGAAATGAGCTCATATGAAAATTTTGAGCAGACCAATCTCTTCGAGAGCTCTTGAAGTATTTGTCAACCTGTTAACGCTCACCAAAGCTCACAAAAATTGGAGAAAGTGAGTAGGCGTATAATGGAGATGCTAGTGACTAAGCTCGAGGGAGGGTGCAACCTGCTTCGATAACAATTGTTGGAAAAAAGGTTGTGGGGAAATGCACACAACTTGGAGAAGATGAAGTAAGCTCAAGGCACACAATAGAGAGTGTATTATTTGGTGTGCAATGGAAAGATAAGATAGCCCTAGAGTGATGGGCGTAGATACAATGCACGGGGGAAAAAAGCTCCTAGTGAGGGAAAAAATGTCCCGACGGTCCTAAGTGTGTTCACGCACATCACTACCACATGTATATGGTAGCAAAGGAAACTGAAAAAGACTATCTTTTTCAAAATTGACTTTGAAAAGGATTGTGGCATGATAGAATGGGAGTTTATTTTGCAATGAATGCATGACATGGTATGGGTAGAGGTTTCATAAAATTTGTTCACATTCTATTCGGAAAATGCTTTTGCTAGGATCTCCATTAATGGTTCATTGTGTAACTATGTCAGACTTTGTAAATAATTAATGTATTTACGAGAAAAGAATTATCTAATTAGTTGTGTACACATCAGAATAGATTTAGCAGTTCTGGGGCCTCAAGTGCGCCCAAGTTTGGGCAGTGCACCTCAGGGAGACCCTAGCAGAAAATACCCTGAAGCCCTAGTGATTGGGAAATCGGGTCTTCAATGAAGGGGTAGATAGTAGCCTCAGATTTCAGGCTTAGAAAATTACGCGCGCTAGTGCAAGCACAGGAATGAGATGGGGTCCTTAGAATAATAACCCTAAGGCCTGAATTATTTTACGGCCTTAGGATAAGTTAGTTAAAGTATTTTTAAATTGTTTATGCCGGACCAAATGACCGGACGAGTGCAAACAGGTAATGCCAGAGCAGTGTTGGTACGACATTGCGCTCGGGAGCAGGTAACAATTTCATTAGTAGCATTTGTGTGTGTAGTTGTGAGTTAATTTGCACATTTCATTAATAGCCTAGAGACTTTTAAAAGTCAAAGTTGAAGGGTTTTAAAAGTTATTAAGTAAGTGTGCCAAGTGGCACACTTACCAATGCAAACTAACCTCTCTCACTCTCACTCTCACTCTCTCTCTCTTCCTAGCGTCCCCTCTCCCTGATGGCTATTTAGGAGCCCCCCCTCCCCCATTTTCAGTGTTGGCAGTGCTCCTACCTCCCCTATTGTGAGTATACTCTACGCATTGGAGTCCTCCATGGAAGCTTGTTTCATCGCGAGAAGTTGCAGCAGGCACTCTCTTCGTAGAGTGTGGTGGCTGTAAATTCTTTGTTTTCAGCCCTTAATCATCTCTTTTAGAGTGAATTTCAACAAAATACATATAGAATCTAGTTCTTCTCTACCTACACTACGCGTACACAAAGTTCCGTGCAATTCCATCGCGAAAAAGGTCTCTATTTCGGCTTTGGAAGGTGCTCAGGTTATGTGCAGAAAATTACAGCAAGCATGTGTCCGTGCATTTTGCGCGTTTCTCCCTTGTTTTTGTTGCAGGAATGATTATGCATAAATGGACTCAATTAGCAGAAGGTAGACTCTCATAAGGGACTCTCAATTAGTGGAAGGTAGACTCTCATTATAGCAAGCATGTGTGCGTGCATTTTGCGTGTTTCTCCCTTGTTTTTGTTGCAGGAATGATTATGCATAAAGGGACTCAATTAGCGGAAGGTAGACTCGTATAAAGGGACTCAATTAGCGGAAGGTAGCTTCCGTTGAGTTTTGTGAAAGATAGACTCTCGTTTTTCGAGAGCTTCCCAAAATCTCATAGGAGAGGGAAAACCTCTCAATATTCAGATAGTAGCTTTCGCACTCTCTCAGTCAGAAGTAGAAAAGAAAGAATAGAGGACGGGCTATTGTCCCGTTCATGTGCTTGTAAAGATTCTCCCTTAGTAATAAAGATAATCTCTTTATGGGGGGGGAACCAGCCCATCTTTTGGTCCCCAATGAAGTGTCGAGCTTTCTCTCTCTCTCTCTCTCTAATTCTCTTGAGTATTTGAAGTACAATTAAAAGTCAATTTACGCTTCCGTATTTTTGTGACACATTGACTGATTCAATTCCTTTACATAAGTCAATCAAACAAGGATGTCCATTGTGAACCCTGCTTTATGCTATTGCATCTGATGTTTAGGGCTGGTTTGTCAAAGATATTCTCCTTCAAGGTAAAATGAAAGCCATCATTATAAAAGGGTTAGCAGAGCCTACAACAGTTTGGAGCCGATACCAAGGCCTTGGTAAGAAATGATGCTCAGTCAATTGAGAAGTCCTGAGATTTTTTTAAGGATTGTTTTTTTTTTGGCTTTGTGATGAACCATGCAAAAACAGGGTATAAAGTATCAAAAGGAACCTGCCCTGCAATTGTCATGCAATCCGGATATTAGGCCATTGAGGATGTGAAAAAATTTAGACTTCTAGGCATACCTATGGGTTTCAAGGTATCCTTCAATCAACGGTGAGATTGGGTGCTAGACAAGTTCAAAAAAAGAACCTTTTGCTTGGAGGAACCATCAGCCTAATCTTTTTGCAAGAGTTTTTGCTTTAAACCACTATGTATTGTCCTCCTTGATCTTCTTTTGTTCTTGTTGGATGCCTTCTCAATATCAATTGTAAAAGTTTTTTCTTTGGCAAGAAGATTTCTATGGGGGAATTTTGAAGATCTAAACAAAATTCCCAAGGTAGCCTAGCATACTTGTTGTAGGGATAAGGATACATGGATATCTTGAACGTTTAGCAGCTTTCATCCAGACTATCAAGTAAATCGATCTAGAGAGTTGTATCTTCTTCAAAATTTTGGGCTCTTTTGATCAAAAGAGATATAGACAGCTTTTACCTGAGGAACTAAAAATCTTAGACGGCCTCTCAATTGAAGAGCTATTGGTTTCTAATGCCAAATGTTTTCCCAAAGGTTCTGATCTTGTATGTAGGTTTTTGAAAGCTTGTAATAGTAGGAAATTTGTTTGGCTCCCCCCAAAAGATTGGACATACTCGATGAGCATTTGGTTACAAGACTCTATCTGGTTTGGTTGGCTCGATCATTCAGAGAGGTGGTAGCTCTCTAGAAGAGAACACAAATGCTACAAAGCAGGTTCATAGAAGTGGCAAGATGTATACAGAGATGGGGTCTGGTTCACAGACATTGAATTAATACAATAGTTCAAAATTTCCCAAGCTTGTGCTGATGTGGTTTTACAAAGAATGCAAATTATGAAGACTACTCTGCAAGCTTGTTTCAAGCGCAACATCCTATCCCTCTTCAAATTGTGTAAGAGCATCTATACATCCAAGGGTAATGAAGAGAAAATGGATCAGTCCCTGGTTGCTAAGCTCAATAGAAAATGGAAAGTCTCTTCGAATGCCAAACAATGGATATATAGGTTCAAGTGCATTTGGGCTTGACCCCCGTCAGTCAAACAAAGTTGACTAATGTGGCTCATCATCCACCAAGGGATCTAGATAGGCCTAAAATCTAAAAGTGTTGGAGTTGCAGATGGCAAGAGAGTATCCCAAACATACGTGGCCCTTTCTTTCTGATATGAAGATACACTTCTGAATTGATAAAAAAAGATAGGACCATACATGGTATCACAAGGAGCTTGCAAGATGCACAAAAAAATTGTGAAATTGGCACATTGTAAAAGGTTCCAAACAAAATTGACTAGTTTCACACATTGAATGAATTTAAGTATGTTTTCATTTTGCATGCTTTATACCATTTGTCATTGACAAAATGCCGGTGTGATCTCCACTTAGATCTTTTCCTGCAACTTTGGAAATCCTATATATGAGAAATAGTAAAGATAAATTGACTAAATTTGAAAAATTTTATAGTAAATTTTTGTAAATTTAGTAGGCGTTTTCAGCTTCAAACTTAAAATTTAGAGGTAAATCTCACAATTTCTAGGTGGAATTACACTAAACCTAGGTTTTCTTTTTAGCATCACAATTGGAGGTGGGACTATGTGGGGCTAGGGATGTGGACGGCTAGGTTGGCCACCCAAGGCAAATTCATAATGGGACCCAAGCCGACCTCACGATGTCGAAGGGACTCTCAACAAAGGGGGTATGCTGCTACAAAGGCGTCGGGCCTCTTTCCCTATGAATATGTCAGAAACAAGTACAATAAACCAACAAACTTGTTAGAAAACGCCCTTTAAAAAAAAAAAACCTTGCATTTGTATTGCTTCAAAATAGACAGAATACACGAGAGAGCTCTCGGCTCTCAATGCTTGCATGATTACTGCTTGATACAAAATCTTTAATAAACTTGGTATTTGATTTTACAATGCCCAATGAATACTCCTTTTGACGAACCTTTGAATTCTCTCTTGGACTCTTGGTTTCACCCTTAAACTCTTGCTTTTTGTTCTTGAAATCGCCCTTGAAGTTACCCTTGTGATCTCTTACACGCTTGTTCTTGTACTTGCCCTTCAACTCCTAAACTAATTGCTTGACAGCTTGTGTTTTTTGGATGCCCTTCATTGCACACCCTTCCTACTGAGGTCTCCTTACTCACGTCGACATGATCCCCCCCCTTTAATAGCTTTTAATAGGGCCAAAGCTCTCCTAAAATATTTTTTCCAAAAACATCTCTTGATGATGTGGCAAGCTAATGATGGAGGAGTATCAAATGAGCTATTCTTGGAGCCGAAAAGCATCACCCATCCTTGTTGGAGGTTTCTAGAATGCTAGCACTACAAAAACGGTGTGGAAAAAAATTAGTCTTGTTTGGTTCGCCTTGCTATCAATCAAATTCAAAATATAAATAAAGATTGGAAGTACAAGTAAAGGGAGACCCAGGGAGGATATGGTGTGGTTACATGCAGAGACTTAGGTTGAAAAGCATACGATGTGGGTACTTAGTTGACGGCTAAGATTTAGGCTACGTGGAGCAGCATTTGGCTGTATGGTACAAAACTGTTTTAGGCCAACCAAGTAAATTTTCATCCATTAAAATTTACAAAATGCATAAGGAATTAATGCCAAGGTTACTGCAACTTACCTAATGTAATGCCCATCAATATGGCCACCACCTTACATGAACACTCCCACTATCTCCTTACCGTGCCATATATAGGTTGTTATCACCATGAAATGTCTCCTAACTACTACTATCCATTGGTAGCAGCGAAAATACCAATTGGTTTTGCAGTGTGGTGTATGTGCACCATCAATATCACCTTAGTTGCTATACTCATTCTAGTGGTTGATTTATGGCCATTTTAGGCCTTGGCAAGGGTTTTTGGCAATGGTATTAATATGTGACTAAAATAAAGTACAACAATAAGCAACAACATATTGTAAAACTAGTGAAGGACAAATAAGATTGAAATGTACTACTAGCCTGAATAACGACCAGTGGTGTCATCTGACTTTGGAACACACAGAGGACTCCGACACTATTGTTGAGCTACAATAGAACAACATGAGTAGTTAAACTTATGCATCATGCAATAAGCCAAAGAGAAATAGTTTAGATCAAATAGTGCATGTCACACAAAAGTGCCATACAAAAGTACGTTGGAGAGTTGGCACTCTGTCTCCCCAAAAATGGTAAGGAAGGAAAGTCGTGCCCTACCTTGGCCCCGCCCGTAGATTGGTTGTGTCGATCAAGCAAACACGTAGGCATGGAGATTTAGAAGTAGATTACAAACCTTGAAGCTTGCTTGTATCTTCGAAATGTACATTGATGTCATATCCTTAAATGACTATTCCCATCTCGGCTCATGCATGGAGCAACCTCATTGCCCCTCAAGCCTATACCATATAGGCAGTTGTCACCATGCAATGTCTCCTATAATGTTGTCCATCGGCAAGGAAAAGACGGATAGGTTGCACTAATTTATTTGCAACAACTTCAACTTTACTTGCTGGACTCATTCACGTGGTTGATTTGATTTATGGCCATTAGCTCTTCATCAAGATTTCTTACGGTTTTAATAGGTGACACATCAATCGACTACCTTGTTCACCATATGGCAAATCAAGGAGGTGGAATCCACAGAGTAAATGAATATAATAGAATAGTCGTCTAGTAGTAGAGTAGAGGGTACTAGGTAGAGTTTATTTATAAAACAAGCAGAATCTTTGAAGATGCGGTAGCGTGGCACGAACATGCTCACTAAGGCAAGGGTCGCTAGGTGATGGACCAAGATGGTAGCTTTTTTTTTTTTTTAAAGATAGAAACAAGGAGCAGCCTGGCGTACTTGCTGGAGCAGTTACATGAGTAGTTACATGGGCAAATTTATGTAGGTGATGGTTCAAATCCCGTTGCCCCTTTTTGTGAGGGTGGTGAATGTGATGAATCCTTCATAGGGTAGGAAGAGAATCTCGAAGAATCTCAATATGAATTGAATAAGACTACGAACCTGCCAGTAGAGCGTACCAAGGTAGGGGGTACAATGAGAAAATGGTGGTAGTGAAAAGTAAAGAAAAGCAAAGGGAGGGGGAAAGAGCCTCAGGACTATACGGGCGGTGTTGGGCTCGGGTTGACGCATAACATAAACCCGGGCGAAAAGGTGGGGGCGCATCAGGTGCTGGAAAATGGTTGACGAGATGCCACGTGGATTAACACCGGTCTGCGATGCCACGTGCTCTTTGCTTTCCACGTCACAGGTGATGATTGGCATTTACGAGATCGAAAGGGGAGTTTATGACGCATTTTGAATTGGGAAAAAATTTGCAGACGTGAGACGCGGGGACACATGCACATGTAAAAGATAAACCCAGACATCTGGGCAAGGGGAGGAGGCGTGTGTTTTGCATTGACGAGGATGGATACCTCCACCATTGGAGGCGCTGGGGGCCTTGGGGGTGGGAAACAAATGGGTGGTCTTTGCAGCTACAAGGTAGTGATAGCTTCAAGGGGCTCGATGGCGCTTGCAATGAGTTAGAGGGGGATGGGGATGACACTTCAGGTGGCGATGAAAACTCATGCGGTACACATGACGTGGAAGATTTCTTTGAAGAGCATCAAAATGTACATTTGGATGCATTTGCTTTTGCATCAACTAGGTACTTTGCGTTTGATAGGCAAGCATACAACCTTATGATAGCTTCTATAGAAAGTGGCCAAGCAATTACCATAGGTGCTCTCAAAGCCCAGGACAAGCGATGCTTACTAGACTTTAAAAAATGGGCAAGAATTAAAGATTCGCTCCACGTAGTGGTTGATCAAGGTGGGTCCATGTGTCTTGCTATTGAGAATGGAAAGTTGATTGCATGCATAGAAGATTCGGAGTGCATTGTTTTTGCATGCCACTCAAACGACCATTTGTGCTTGCAATCAACCATGGCAGCCATTGCATGTACGTGGTGCACAAATATTAGGCGGCATCGAATCCCACTTGCTTATGTGAAGGAGTTTTTGGACTTGTGTGTTTGTGGATCATTGCCTAGTTTGAGGGAATTGCAGTCCTATGATACTACTTCCATAGAACACTGTCCGGGTCTACAAGACAGACAAAAGGTTGGAGACAAGGGTGAAGGTGGGGTTGAGGAACATACAGTGCCGAAGGATGATGTTCAGGATGTGATAAACACTGTTTCCATCAAGCACAAGGCTAGATTGGTAAAGCGGTAGTCATCTTCGAGTGGCTTCATTCAACGTGTGTCATCAACATGGGGAGGCACGAAGAGTGGGGCATGATCATCATCGAAGATTGCGCACATCAAAGAAGTGTGGATGCCCGTTTAGGGTCATCATTCAACATTCCCTTGATATAAAGGAAAGTGTAAGAATAAGGGTTCATGTTGGGCACAAAGGTCATGTGCCGGGGTCACGTGAGAATCTTTATCACTTGCCGGTGCATCCTATTGTGAGGAGACGATGCATGGAGGATTTGTTTGATCTTGGAACATGCCGCCATGTCGCCAAGATGAGTGTCTCCAAGGAGCTTTTCCACTTTTAACATGGCATTGCTGATAGAGCAAGTGTCGCATAGATTCTTCATGATACCAAAGGAAATTCAAATGATGTCATATCAGCTCCGAATCGAAGGTAAAGCCCTGAACGTTTCCTTCTTGGGATAATCATAGTTTTTCTTGGGTTTATCTGTCAATTGGCCTGGGTTTACATGTTACTATGTTTGGTGTCACTTAAAATTATTTTTCAATCCTAAGAGTTTGATTGCTTTTGTTTAGGGAGGCTAGGAAGAGATGACTAGTCTTCAATGTACCAGGAGGCTCTAAAATTGAAAGAGCAAAACAAAGTGTTGTATTGTCAACCCTATAACCCGGACGCCTTGGATGAAACGGATAGACCATTCATACTCATTATTTAGGATGAGTGGATGCTCCGCATGTGCTTACGTTTCTCAACAAACAATGCTTGGGCATTAGACTTCACATTCAAAACAAATGTATTTGGATGCCACTATATGCAGTCATATTGCCAAATCAAAATGGAATTGGGTTGCCCTTTTGGTTTATGTTGTGCACACACGACGTAGGAACATCTCAAGAAAGCATTGCTTTTCAAGTGTGACACTGAGGCTCGTGTTCTAGAGAATGAACAATATTCGACCTCGAGCATTGGTGATTGACAAGTGTATGACTTCGTTATTGGCAATCAATAAAGTTGTTGACACTGATCGCTCTTGTTGGTAGGTGGGCAAAGATGAGACAACTAAACAAGTTGCATGCATTGTCTTGCTATGCTGGTTCCATACCAAGAAGGCATGGGTGGAGCACTTGCTTCCACATGTTTGTAATATGGTTTGTATATTTGTAGGTGGGTGTATCTGTTAATGCCTGGGTTGATCTGTGTGAACTGTGAACTACACACATACTCTCATGCATGTTCCATGATATGCTTTCCCAACTTTTGCTTGCAAGCTCCTAAGGAGATGCATGAGTCCCTATATGCATCAATGGAGAATCTAATGCAATGTCATGAAGAGGACAAGTTCGAGGCTCGGTATGCCCAACTGTTGTTGATGGAATGTGAAGGCCACCATAATATTGTAAGGTATATCAGCAATGGTTGGGCTGCACAAACATGCATCTAACGACAAAAGTGGTCGAAATATGGCCGACTATTCCCGCACGGACATGTGGACACTACCAATCTGGTCGAGAGACTATGGTAGTATGTGAAATACACGCTTCTTGATGCAAGAATCAATCGATCAGCCTTGGATCTATTGCATGCACTTGTGGGTGACTCCAACACCGCCACACGAATGGGTGGCACTGCTATTAAGTTGTTTAGGCAGAAGCAAGAGATCGGTACAACCTTTACTGCCTAGTGTCTGCATTTATTTGTGAGTCGGGGTTGCATATGGATTTGCATTGTGTCTGGGTTTGTATTAGTGTCAGGGTTGAGCTGTGTATCTGGAGTGTATGCTGAAGCCGATCACTACATGTCTTTTGTAGTTGACTCTGGAAAGCACAACATTTATGGAAATGACAAGATGCAGACCACACGATTAGCACGAGGTGAAAAAATTTTGAGGAGATATACAAATGACCCATCAACAATTCAAGTGGCCGACGAAGCTGCACTCTTGTTTAAGGTTTTGAGCATGTCGTCCCCTAAGACATGGTATCATGTTAGTATACAATCGGCATATTGTGATTTCCCAGATTGGTTTGGCAATTGTACAAGCATTTGTACCGAATGCGACTCATCTTAAGAGACTTCTTTCCTCATCTTTGCCATATATTACCATCATTGACACAACCCAAGATCTAGTCATGGAGCATGGTCTTGAACAGTTTGAGGATACTATCATCGATATAGAACCCCCATCGGATGCGAACGGGCTTGGGCCACCTCCAATCCAAGTTTTGACCCAATCCATTGACGAGCTAAAACAACTCTGGGCGCAACATGGAAGAGGGCATCCCATCATACAGTGAGCCGAAGATCTTGTCATTTGTGGGGCAAGTGCGGGTAGCATATGCTGGCCTCTCTGATCAGAGAGCACCCACAGAGATCTATTTGCCAAAGAAGGGAAACGTAGCACAAGTACAGACATGGCAAACCTAGGCCACAAGGGGTGGATGTGCAAACCACAGTGCCCACACAACCTGCTATGCAAACGGGTGTCTTGCGACATAAGCATCAAAGGGGTCGTAAGCAAGTTCTCTTTGCTTCACAGAGGCGGGTTTATTGCCATCATTGTTGCACCAAGACTCTCTTGGTGGATGAGGGTGTCGATACATTCCACACTTGCAATGCATTGTTTCCCATGACTCCACGGCTAAGAGCCAGAGAGAAGCTAGGAGCATTGATAGGTCGACAGCCTTGCTACTTCATGGGTCTAATGCTTATGAATACCTCGTTGCATCCATGGTATGTAGACCAAACAATGACGAAGAGCGTTCTTTTGTTTTGAAGTTCAACGACGGGGGAAATCATACATGGAGTGTTGGCATCTTCTCATCTGATTATACCTTTATAAAAATCAGCAATAAGCATCTTCCTCTGGCTGTTTTGCCTGAGTTTATCTGTATCCCATGTTTTGTACACACAACAAGATGGATCCTTGCTATGTCCCTTGCATCCAATTATTTTAACCTTATTGTATGTACCTTGCACCCGATGCTTATACACCCAATGAAAACTCAATGTAAACCCAAGCATTTTGTGTGCCCAAGAAGATGGTCTTTGCTTTGTCATTGGAATAGAGAATGCCTCCTCTATTGGCCTAGCTATGCACATGTTGGTCAATTCTATGTGATTGGATTTGGCCTAGCTATGCGCATGTTGGTCGATTCTATGTGATTGTATGCGTACGTTCAATTAGCGTCTTTGGTTACTACAATATATGTACCTCAGGGTCCAATTTATTTTAGTTGCAAAGACGATGGGTGGATGGATGGACCCAATCAAAACCCAATGTAAACAACTTCGCATTTTGTATGCCCAAGAAGATGGGTCTTTGCTTTTTCATTGGAATACAAAGATGCCTCCTTTATTGGCCTAGCTCTGCGCATGTTGGTCGAAACTATGTGATTGGATGCCATTGCGTCCCTTTGTACATTTAATTAGTGTCTTAAGTGGAGCACTTGCTTCCACAGGTTTGTAATATGGTTTGTATATGTGTAGGTGGGTGTATCTGTGGCTTTATCTGTTAATGCCTGGGTTGATCTATGTGAACTGTGAACTGCACACATTCTCTCATGCATGTTCCATGATATGCTTTGCCCAATTTTTACCTATAGATTGCACAAAGACACCCTTGGCTTTCTCTACATCAAAATTCAAGAGACAAAGACCTTTCAAGATTAACTCAATGTGTTGAGCAATTTTTTTGAAGGGAACATGCAGGACTCTATATTGAGGAGGAAGAAGATTAAGATCATGAAATTATTATAACAAGGTTATCTTCCATACGTTGGCTGATATGTATGGCAATTTATATGGAAATAAGTATGGAGACATGGGCCTTTTGACTTGCCATTCTATGCTTTTGCTTTCTAACATACCTTCATTTTTTAGCAATTGACCAGGCTTGTTGGAGGTGATACTTAACCTCCTAGTAATCTCAAGTGTTGGCAAGATTGTAGGAGGACATTGCTTATGACTATGTGCAACCACTCTCTTAAATGGGCTAGTTGGATGCTTGCGTTGTCTTGATGATAAGCCAAACTAGTCAATCACATAGGAAGAGAAGCTTACCATTGCATCAAGTCAAATTATCTCAAAATGTGCCCTATTTATCAAAATATTCCCTTATTCACTACAAGATGTGGATTTATTTGCAATGATCTATGGGGCTACATTGCATGGGCGCTTCTCTCCAACCCTTCACCCCATGTCTTGGAAGCTTCCCATTGAATCACATTAAGGCTCAACAATGAATGAAAAGTGTAAAATTTTTTGCATCACTATAATAGTTACTCGATTGTTGTGCTACTTTATATATATCCTCTGAATTGGCTCATCGGTGTTTTTATTGCGCTCATGCGGAAAGTGGCAAACTGTGGTAAGCGAAATTGCTTGTAGGTCATTGGCGAATAGCAATGCATAGGTGGCATAGCCCTATGCTTTTAGTCCTTCGCTTGCACATCTCCCCCTTGAGTAGTTGGTTCATTGCTAATGGGCACAACTAGCTATTATGAACAAATCATTGCAAATATGAAAACTTGGAGGTTGGGTAGTACAGATGTGAAACAACATATTAGACTACGAGGGATTCACAAAAATAACAAGGAGATGTCAGTTGCATACACCAACTATTCCTTGTTTACCCCCATGAGTGTGTAAACACATCCTTCAGACAGGTAGAAAAGCATTGGAAAAAGAAGCATCAATCCCACCTCTCTCACACATCTACAAACACCTTGGTTTTGTATTTGTTGGAAACAACCCAAAACTTCCTAGCTATGTCTATGATGGGCATATCCTGCAATTAATGTAGCCCAAGAGATAACATTTTGCATAGGAAGCAAGTCAAAAATTTGTACTTTCAAAAGTATACAGCACCCTGACAATGAAAGCTTTACCAAGCATGAGAATGTTTTCCAACAACTCGTTGACTATTATTCTCATCATGGGTTTGTTTGGCCATGTCTGCCAAACAAACCCATGATGAGAATAATAGTCAACGAGTTGTTGGCAAAGCATATCATGGAACGTGCATGAGATAACGTGTATAGTTCATAGTTCATAGACCTCAACCCAAGCACATACAGATCAAAACAGGCATACTTGAGTCCCTACCCTTTCAACAATGAAAGGGTAGGGACTCAAGTATGCCTGTTTTGATCTGTATGTGCTTGGGTTGAGGTCTATGAACTATGAACTATACACGTTATCTCATGCACGTTCCATGATATGCTTTGCCCACTTTTGCTTGCAGGCTCCTAAGGAGATGCATGAGTCCCTATATGCATCGATGTAGAATCTAATGCAATGTCATGAAGAGGACGTCGAGGCTCGGTATGCCCAATTGTTGATGGAATGTGAAGGCCACCATAATGTGTGTGCATGGGTCTTTCTGTGTGTCAGGAGTGTATACCCCATACCATCTTATCCCTCGTCGTCCTGCCGCAAACCCCAACGCAAACCCCAACACAGGTGACTATCGAACTAAAAATGTGCACACTCTAGCAAAACGAAATGAAAACCACACAAGATGCTCACTTCAATTCAAATTCACATAAACCATAGAGACCTACCCAAGGCACACTTCAAATGCAATTCTATGTTAAAGTTGGTAAGTGCACCATCCCACCATGACACCAAAGGACACATTAATCCCTGTATGAAAGCGTGCAAATGCAACCACACAAGATGCACACTTCAATTACATTCACATATACCATAGAAACCTACCCAAGGCACACTATCCACACTTGAACAAGCTATAAACCCAGACCTGTAGTGCACGGAGCAACTTCAAAGACACAACATTGATAATGTGAGGGAAAGACAACATTTGATAAGTGTTAGGCAATTCGGGTTCATTGTCGTACAAACAAAATTTGGTTTCAATTACATTCACATATACCATAGAAACCTACCCAAGGCACACTATCCACACTTCAATTACATTCACATATACCATAGAAACCTACCCAAGGCACACTATCCACACTTGAACAAGCTATAAACCCAGACCTGTAGTGCACGGAGCAACTCCAAAGACACAACATTGATAATGTGAGGGAAAGACAACATTTGATAAGTGTGAGGCAATTCGGGTTCATTGTCGTACAAACAAAATTTGGTTTCAAAACAATGTCATCCAAAGCTAGTTTGCAGCAGGTAAGCACGATATCTCTTGCACCCATGAGTGCAACCTCTGACAAAGCATCATCACTGCCATGTGGGAGAACATGCGCGGAGAGAGCTGCAAGCAAAAAGAACAACAATCACAAGGAGAAAGGATGATGCTTAAATTGTAAACACATGGACTACGTTCAAGACTTCATACCCACTCATCAGAATTTTTTTGAGCAAAGGCACCTTCAATGAAAAACCCCATAAAAACCATGACATAGAACCCACAATCCATAGCATTAGGTTGTTGGGGCCCGTTAATTTCCATGATGTGAAAGATCTCCTTTGGTCTAGCTAGATCTTGCACAAGACGTGGCTCTAAGCAATATGCTGCCAATAGTTCTAGCCAGCTGCACAATGGGCACAACACATTCACATGGACAATGGATTTATTTTGAACAAAAACAATAATGCACACAAATGTATTTTTACCTATAGATTGCACGAAGACACCCTTGGCTCTGTGTGAGTCCAAGAGAGTCATAAAATATGATCCGACGGCTTGTCAATTGGTATGAATTGAAGAACTTTGTGCCTATTGTTGAAGATTTCAGCCACAAACCAATGACCCCTATACCGGACTTTGTTAGTGTCAATAGGGAAGGATTAAATGCAACTAAACCCACATGGAAACAATAGAAGTTGCCTTACCATGTCACAACGGGTAAAAATATATGTGAGAGGATGTTGAAATTAAACACCATCGACTATCCTAAAAGGTTTTTCTTGCTAGCGGCCATGGAATACCAAAGGGAGTCTACCACCCACATTAGTTGCTACATTGGATTTGAAGGAAGACATGAATATGATAGAAAAGAGGCTTACCGATCTAGTGCTTGCCTCGCTAACCAGCAAAAGGAAAGCCTTGTCGACCCATACCATTAGAGTCCTATTTAGTGTGCTCTCTTAAAAAATTGAGCGAGCAATGGTAAGTCTGAAAGGCAACATCAAACACCTAAATATGAAATACTAAACATGTAAACCCATACATTCAATGCAAACACTGTCCACCAAAAAAGTAGGCATTCAAAGCTACTTGTCTAGGGTAGCTTCGCTCACCTCCAATCCAGCAAAGCTTCCCCATGCGGCATAGAAGCGCACACACCACCAAAGGTCTCCTCGATCTGCTTCCGCATCCCATGGTGTGCGCAACGAATGACCAGATCCATAAAATCAGTAGGTGCCGCATCGTAGGGATATCCCACATCAATGGCCTCTACATCGTCCTCACCGTCATCCGTGCCATCCTCATCCCTATCGCCCTCATCATCAGTACTATCATCCACATCACCAGCAGCACGACTACCCTCAGATCCATCCTGGCCCTTGTCCTCTTCATTTTCACCCTCGTCATCCCCTTTGTTGCTCCCACCATCATCACTCGCATCTTCCTCAACATTGGCATTGTCATCACTCCCACCGTCATCATCACTACCATCATTGGCATCATCATCTCCACCCCCATCCTGGCTGAACCCGTCGTTCTCATCTCCACCGTCATCATGTCCCTCCCCACTGCACTCAACATCCCCACTTTGATCCGGCGCTGCAGCAATGAAGACATTAATGTAAACCCAGGCAATGACAACCAGACATTTACACATAATGTAAACCCGAACAAAAGAGTAAACATCTTTGTCCTTAGAACTTACCCTTGAGTCATAGCCTTCATTAACATGACTCTTGATCTCCCTTTTCATTGCCTCTTCCTTTTGCTCAATCGTCTTCATGTGGTTGGCAACAACCTCCTTGACAAATGTGTCCTTCTTCAAGGCCTTCAGAGCCTTGGGGGGGAGAAGCTTCCAAGTGCTGGCAGCCCTTTTTCACGCTCTCTCCTCAATTCTCTTGCGGTTTTGTGAAAACTTTCGCTCCACGTCCCCAAACCGTTCTTGGGCCCGTACTTGATCTCGTATACTTGACTTGGGGACCTCACTATTGACACTACCTCAGGTCCGCCCTCCAGCCCTTTGAGGGATGAACACATCCAACCCATGTACCTACTTTAAGTGCTCCATCATCCCCGACCGCTTCTCCATGAGAGTGCTACGGCTTGCACATGGTGGTTCAAGCAAAACACAACGAAAAGCATAACATCAAGTCAATCATCATTTAAAGTCGGGCAACCTACGAACATGAAAGGCATAGCTTGAAACATGGCACAAAATGATAGTGCAAGGCCATAAGAACCAACCAACGGATGTATTCCAAACCTTTGTATCCTTGCGTGTGCCCTTGCGTTTCCCCACGGTTGAGTCTTTCTTCACAACAACCTTGTCTGCCGGTGCCTTCTCAACTGCTTTTCCCCCTCATTCTTCACACTTTCTTTCTTTGCAGCAACCTTATCCTTCAGCCCCTTCTCCCGTTGCCCCTTGCCCATGTGCCTTTTCCCCTTATTCTTCACCTTAACCTAGCCATTTTATCAACCAAGATTAAGTCCATGAAAAGAAAGGACACGATAAACTGGCTTCTTGCACAACACTTGAGTAGCTTACCTCATCAATAGCGAGTTGTCGCATTGGCATCACCTCACGGACCCCCGCAACTTTCATCTTCTTCGTCCTCTTCCGATTTGTTGTTGAGGGACTGCCGTGCCTTCTTCCTCTTTGTGTCTCTTGTTCACCTACGACATAACTCTCAGACATAAGCACGAGCACAAGGACAAAACATTTGCATGGCAAACACTGTTGGAATTAGAGTTGCAGGAAAACACACACAGCTTGGAGAAGATGAAGGAAGCTCAAGCCACACAATAGAGAGTGTATTACTTAGTATGCAATGGAAAAATAGATAGCCCTAGAGGGATGGACGTATATACAATGCACGGGGGAAAAACCTCCTAAAGAGGGAAAAAATGCCTTGGCGGTCCTAGTGTGTTCACACACATCACTACCACATGTATATGGTAACAAATCTCCCTGGAGTGATGCGTTGAACGAGAGCTGGCACATGAGTAAAGGGAAGTGCCATGCTCTGAGGACATGATCAGTCCACAAAGGGAGTAAGCCCAAAGCTTTGTGGAAAGCTTCGAGCTGCTCAGGAGACAATGCCTTTGTGAAAAGATCTGCAAGGTTGTCCTGTGTTGGCACATAAGCCCAGCTGATCTCTCCTGTTCAGAGCCTCTCCCTGACATAGTGGTAATGCACCTCAATGTGCTTTGTGCGAGCATGAAAAACTGGGTTCCTCGCAATTGCCAATGCACTCTGACTATCAGTGTAGATAGTGTTGGCAGTGTCCTATCCAACACCCAAATCAGCCATAAGGTGTGTGAGCCATACACACTCAATGGTAGCTGTGAAGACTGCCATGTACTCAACCTTACAACTAGAAGTGGCCACAGTAGGTTGCTTCTTGCTCAACCATGATATACATGAACTGCCAAGCATGAAACAAAAACTACTAGTGCACTCACGTATCAAAACAACTAGCTCAATCTGAGTGTGAAAAAGCATGTAAGTCTGGCGGTAATGATCTCCCCTTGGGATAAACCAAGCCAGGATGTAAAGTGCCACTAAATTAGCGAAAAATACTCTTGATAGCCTGCCAATGCTTAGACCCTGGGCTATGCATAAATCTGCTGACTTGTTAGATTGCAAACTGAATATCCTGCCTTGTGTTGCATACATAAATGAGGCATCCAACAATAGTTTGGTAAAGAGTGACATCTGCAGGATCAGCAGCATCATGAAGAGTCAATTTCAAACGTGTTTCCATGGGAGTGGCAATAGGTTTGCAATCCTCAAGTCCAAACTTACATAGCAATGTCTCTATGTAACTTTTTTGACACAAGGCAATACCACCATCACACTGCTCAAATTGTATACCCAACTAATAATGCAACGGCCCCAAATCTTTCATCTTCAAAGTAGCATTCAAATCAGCCTTAAATTCAGTAATATGTCTCTCATTTGGTCCAGTGATTGGCAAATCATCTACATAAAGAACCACAATGAGAAGTACATCACCCTCACACTTTACATACAATGTGCTTTCTGTTGGACTGTTAGAAAAGCCTTGTTTGACTAAATGAGTGTCAGCTTTCTCATACCAAGCACGAGGAGATTTCTTCAACCCATAGAAAGCCTTCTAACATCTGCACACTTTGTCCTCTTTTCCTTTCTTGACAAAACAGCGAGTCTGCGTTACATAAACTCCTCAAATATGTCACCATTCAAGAAAGAAGTAACAATGTCTGATTGATGTACAACCCAACCAAAATGAGCTGCCAATGCACATAGAAAACGCAGAGTAGTCATACGGCAAGTGGGAGCAAAAGTCTCTTCATAATCTATGTCTTTTTGTTGTGCATATCCCTTTGCAATAAGTGGAGCCTTATGGCAATCGATCTCACCATTCGGCTTGCGTTTCAACTTGTAAACCCACTTCGTATCAATGGTCTTTTTGCCAGGAGGCAAATCACATAAAGTCCACGTGTCATTTTCTATAAGTGCATCATATTCTGATTGCATGGCAGTCATCCAATTTTTTGAATTTTGTGCTTCATCAAAAGACAGAGGTTCCTTAACATCATGTAAGCTAGACACAACCAAAGTATAACAACCAAAGCATAACAATCTAATGCATAAGATGCATAGCGAGAGCTTGAACGAGTACAACTAGACAAAGGTGCATCCAATTTACTGTCACGCAATGTATGCACCAGCCATTTGGGCATACCTCTACCGTGATCATTTTCAACCCTTTTCTCATCAAGTACATCATGCACATTTGCATCAGTGATAGGCTGATCTGTAACATTTTCAGAAACCCCCATAGGTTATACATTTGCCTCATTGGAATTTACATTCGAACTTCCACCACTGAAAAGAGGCAACAATGTGTCATAAATGTCCTATGAGCTTACATTACTGTCTCTAGTACATGACAGCCAGGGATTTAATATTTACGTAATTACGATAAATTTTGTGTGATCACAAGGTCTTATTGACACATTTACATGATTACACTAAACATAATCACACAGAATCCGGTTAAGGGTGACCCGCAAACCCACTAAATTCTGTTGGAATTAGGGTTGCAGAGAAACACACACAGCTTCGAGAAGACGAAGGAAGCTCAAGGCACACAATAGAGAGTGCGTTACTTAGTGTGAAATGGAAAGATAGATAGCCCTAGAGTGATGGGCGTATATATAATGCACGGGGGAAAAAACCTCCTAAAGAGGGAAAAAATGCCCCGGAGGTCCTAATGTGTTCACACACATCACTACCACATATATATGGTAACAAATCCCCCCCTGGAGTGATGCGGTGAACGAGAGCTGGCACATGAGTAAAGGGAAGTGCCATGCCCTGAGGACATGATTAGTCCACAAAGGGGAGTAAGCCCAAAGCTTTGCGGAAAGCTTCAAGCTTCTCACGAGACAATGCCTTTGTGAAAAGATCTGCAAGGTTGTCCTGTGTTAGCACATAAGCCAAGCTAATCTCTCTTGTAGCCTCAATGTGCTTTGTGCGAGCATGAAAAACTGGGTTCCTCGCAACTGCCAATGCGCTCTGACTATCAGTGTAGATAGTGTTGGCAGTGTCCTGTCCAACACCCAAATCAGCCATAAGGCGTTTGAGCCATACACACTCAATTGTAGCTGTGAAGACTGCCCTGTACTCAGTCTCACAACTCGAAGTGGCCACAGTAGGTTGCTTCTTGCTCAACCATGATATACATGAACTGCCAAGCATGAAACAAAAACCACTTGTGGACACTCTCGTGTCAAAACAACCAGCCCAATCTGAGTCCGAAAAAGCATGTAAGTCTGGCGGCAATGATCCCCCCTTGGGATAAAACAAGCCAAGATGTAAAGTGTCACTAAGGTAGCGGAAAATCCTCTTGACAGCCTGCCAATGCTTAGACCCTGGGCTATGCATAAATCTGCTGACCTGTGAGACTGCAAACTGAATATCTGGCCTCGTGTTGCATACATAAATGAGGCAGCCAACAGCAGTTTGGTAAAGAGTGACATCAGCAGGATCGCGAGCATCATCTAAACTCAACCTCAAACTTGTTTCCATGGGAGTGGCAATAGGTTTGCAATCCTCAAGTCCAAATTACATAGCAATGTCTCTATGTAACTTTTCTGCACAAGGCAATACCACCATCACACTGCTTAAACTGTATACCCAAGTAATGATGCAACAGCCGCAAATCTTTCATCTTGAAAGTAGCATTCAAATCAGCCTTAAATTCAGCAATATGTCTCTCATTTGGTCCAGTGATCAACAAATCATCAACATAAAGAACCACAATGAGAAGTACATCACCCTCACGCTTTACATACAATGTGCTTTCTATTGGACTGTTACGAAAGCCTTGTTTGACCAAATGAGTGTCAACTCTCTCATACCAAGCACGAGGAGATTGCTTCAACCCATACAAAGCCTTGTTACATTTGCACACTTCCTCAAATATGTCACCATTCAAGAAAGCAGTAACAATGTCTGATTGATGTACATCCCAATCAAAATGAGCTGCCAATGCACATAGAAAACGCACAGTAGTCATACGACAAGTGGGAGCAGAAGTCTCTTCATAATCTATGCTTTTTTGTTGTGCATAACCCTTTGCAACAAGTCGAGCCTTATGGCGATTAATCTCACCATCTGGCTTGTGTTTCAACTTGTAAACCCACTTCATACCAATGGCCTTTTTGCCAGGAGGCAAATCACATAAAGTCCATGTGTCATTTTCTATGAGTGCATCATATTCTGATTGCATGGCAGCCATCCAATTTTCTGAATTCTATGCTTCATCAAAAGACAGAGCCTCCTCAACATCATGTAAGCTAGACACAGCCAAAGCATAACAATCTGATGCATAAAATGCATGGCGAGAGCCTGAACGAGTACGACTAGACAAAGGTGCATCCAATTTACTGTCACGCAAAGTGTGCACCAGCCATTTTGGCATACCTCTAGCCTGCTCATTTTCAGCCCTTTCCTCATCAAGTACATCATGTACATCTGCATCAGTAATAGGCTGATCTAGAACATTTTCAGAAACCCCCATAGGCTGTAATTTTGCCTCATTGGAACTTACATTCGTATTTCCACCACCGAAAAGAGGCAACAAAGTGTCATAAATGTCCTGTGAGCTTACATTACTGTCTCTAGTACATGACAACAAGGGCTGAACAGAAACACTACATCCCTCGAAACCAGAATACGTTTTCTTTGCGGATGATACAACCTGTAACCTTTGCTTTCAGCACTATAACCAACAAAAATACATTTGACAGCCTTATCATCCAATTTTCTGCGCTGCACTTGTGGCACCAAAGCATATGCCAAACAGCCAAAAACACGCATGTGCTCAATAGAAGGCTTTCTATCATGCCATGCTTCATATGGAGTAATAGACTGCAAAGCGTTCGTAGGACACCTGTTAAGTACATAAGTGGCACACATGATGGTCTCAAACCAAAAAGAATGCGGCAAAGCTTGACTTTTGACCATACATCGTGCCATTTTCGTCAGTGACCTATTTTTCCTCTCAACAACACCATTTTGCTGAGGTGTATAAGGCACTGCACATTGGTGTTTTATCCCACGACTAGCCAGAAATGCATTAAATTCATGAGACATATACTCGCCCCCTCGATCGGAACGGAGGGTGCCCATAGTACATTTCGAGACATTTTCAGCCATAGCCATATATTGTTTGAAGCACATAAAAACTTCGGACTTCTCTTTAATCGGAAATACCCATGCATGCCTGGAGTAATCATCAATCAAAGTCACGAAGTACAGGTAATTGCCCAAGGACGGAGTTTGCATGGGCCCACAACCATCACTATGCACAAGCTGCAACCTGCATGTGGCCCGAACTGAACCATCCTTTGGAAATTTAGAACGTTGTATTTTACCCAAAATATAGCCTTCACAAACATGTTTGGCAGGTGCTTCAAGAGGCGGCAAAGAAGCAACCATATCAAATTTTTGCAAATGCAGCAAACTGGCAAAATTCAGATGACCAAAACGTGCATGCCAAAGTTTTGCATCTGAAATAGCCCTTGAATCTGCAACAATAGTTGCAAAATTTTGTCCACACTTGTCATACAAAGTGAGCTTATACAGCCCACGGCACAAAAGGTCAGATGCAACAATTTCATCACCAAAACTGAGATCATGAACTGTACATCTGTCATCCACAAATTTGACTACAAGTCCAAGGCTAGCAAGTGCGGATACAGACAAGAGATTCTTCTTGATCCCAAGTACATAAAGTGCATCAACAAGTGTGAAAGAACTGCCATTAGCAGCAGTAAGCATAATCTTTCCAACTCCCTGAACTGGATAAGAGGCATTGTTGGCACAAGTGACTGAATTCCCATGAGGGACAGACTCGAGAGAGGTAAACAATTCACGATGTGAGGTAATGTGCTTTGTAGCACCACTGTCAAAATACCACACATGTGAATCTGCAGCAACTGACAAGCATGCATCATGGACAACAGGATTGTAAGTGCACTCTGCGCTAAAAGCCCATTCTGCATCAACATCAGCATCACAGTCTCCTTTCACAGAAGACTCAACAATGGCTGCATTTGTAGTGGAACCAGCATTTGCAGTGGAACCACCCTCTTTCTTCTTAGCCTCTTTGGCCTTCAACTTAGGACACGACTTGATCAAGTGATCATTAGCCTTGCAATAATGGCAACGCATCTTCTTTTTGCCCTTATCACTAGAATTTCCAGACGAAGTGCTGCCAGCAGAAGCATTAGGAACAGAAGTTTTGCCACTCGCAGCAGCAGAACCATAAGAAGTGGCTGCATTGCTGTTATTACCACCCTTTCTTTGAGACGCAATAAAAGCCTGTTCAACTGCACGCTCTCTAGTCCTGTTTTTTTTGGAAAGCGACTCTTGCAACAGCAATGTGCATAATGCATCAAACTTGAGAACTTCTGGATTTCCTTAGGTCATAAGTCCCCAAGTACTAGCAAAAGTCTGGTAAGGCATCAAGAACAGTCTGCACAAGGGAACTATCTGAAATGACTTCACCTACAGAAATAAGTTGCTCATTGATATCCTTGACACTAGCAAGGAAAGTGTCCATATCATCTTCCTTATGCATAATCTTTGACTCCAACTCTTTACGCAGCAAAGCAATTTTAGCCTCATTGCGACTTGCATAAAGACCAGCTAGAATATCCCAAGCCTATTTTGTAGATTTCGCTGAATGGATGTGAGGAACAATGGTGCGCTTCACAGACAACGCAATCAATGCATGAGCCTGTGCATCCTTTACATCCCAACGAGCTTGTTCTGCCGTAGGCAAAACAACTCTAACATCAGCAATCCTTGCAGCAAGACCTGCAACATCCTCAGCATCGCCTACATCCTCAGAACCAGGACATATATCAATGCCCTGTACAATTTTCCAGACTCCCTTTGACACAAGAACATGTTGCATCATATAAGCCCACATAGGGTAGTTGTCCCCATCCAACCTGTCCTCAGCAACAAACATCTTGAACACATCTGTGTTGTTGTTGTCAGCCATGATAAATGTTGCACCTAATGTGAAAACTGCCCGAAAATAGGAGAAACGGAGCGGGAACAACACGTGCTATATAGCACAAACCGTAGAAGACTATAAGGCACCTGTTATGTAGAAAATGGCACTGACAGAAATTCTGCACAAAATGACGAAATTGCCTTTGCGGACCTGCCTGTAGTGGAAACGGAGGCCGAAATGAGCCCAAATCGAAAATCAGAGAAGACCTGGCTCTACGAGGTCACCCGAAGTATTTGTCGACTTGCGAACGCTTGCCAAAGCTCACTGAAATCGGAGAAAGTGAGTAGGCATGTACTGGAGCAGCTGGCGACTAAGCCTGGGACGACGCAACCCGCTCTGATACCAATTGTTGAAATTAGGGTTGAAGAGAAACACACACAGCATGGAGAAGACGAAGGAAGCTCAAGGCACACAATAGAGAGTGTGTTACTTAGTGTGCAATGGAAAGATAGATAGCCCTAGAGTGATGGGCGTATATACAATGCACGGGGGAAAAAACCTCCTAAAGAGGGAAAAAATGCCCCGGCGGTCCTAATGTGTTCACACACATCACTACCACATGTATATGGTAACAAATTCCTGTCGGGATTTTTAGTTTTCCCGACGGGCCCGCTCGGGTTTTTCATTTTCCCTGCGGGCCCGCCGGGAATACTGAAAAGCCCGATGGGCTTGCAGAATTATATATATGCGGGCCTGATCGGGCCCATTGGGTGTTATTTCTTGCTTTCATCTTGTGTGTGTGTGTGTGTGTGTGTGTGTGTGTGTGTGTGTGTGTGTGTGTGTGTGTGTGTGTGTGTGTGTGTGTGAGAGAGAGAGAGAGAGAGAGAGAGAGAGAGAGAGAGAGAGAGCTCATCGACCACCTTTGCAGGCACATCAAGAGGAGAGAGGAGAGAGGGGGTCGTGTGGGAGCGTGCTCTACATCGTAGTGCAGGGCAGCAGCAGAGTACCTGACCACACGATCCGGATATGTGTTGTGTGTGTGTGTGTGTGTGTGTATGAGTTGTGTGGTAGTTTGCCTTTTGTCGTATTGCACGGCAGTAATAAGGTACCTTACCACACAATGTGAGTGTGTGTGTAAGCTATTCTACGGAATAGTGCTTATCACGGGGGCATCACCTTGGTGACGCGGGGAAGATGGTGTCCTTGTGGTAATTATTGGCTTACTGTCTGGGTACTACGTTGGTAATGCGGCGAATCTAGTATCCTTATGGTAAGTCAACTTTTCTTTCCCTTTCCCAAAAAAACATATGGCTATATGATGTTCATATGCAAGCCATTGTTTTTCCTTAGATTCAGGCGGCACTCGATCGGTAACGCGGCTAATAGAGTGTCGTTTGTTAGAAGCATCTGTTTTTGCATAAATGTTGCATTCAAGTCGCTAACCTGGCTGTACGAACGTCATATAATGTATATGTGCATGTGCAGTTAATTTTTTAAGTATTAAGTGTATGAAATACTTGGTCGGTAGCGCGGCTGTGTAGAGTATTTCATATACAAAATATATGAATTGTTTGGTTTTGTTGTTTTTAACTATCCATTTGAAATTATTTACTAGCTAATCATATTCAAAAGAATACTTTATTCATCAACCATCGCTATTTTAAATGTTCCATTTATATAAATTATATGTAAAAAAGTATTTACACACAAATTGCATGTTAAATATTCTTTTTTTATCTTTTTAAAGGACTCTTAAGTATTATCGCTATTTTTAATGCTTCATTTACATAAATTATCTGTAAAAAATCTAAATGCACACAATTTGCATGTTAAATATTCTTTTGTATCTTTTTAAAGAGCATCAATTATCATCGCTTTTTTGGTTGCTATATTTACATAAATTCTATGTAAAAAAGTATGTGAACACAATTTGCTTCCAATTTTTTAAATGTTTTTGAAGTTTTTAAGTCGGTGTGTGCTTTGTTTGAATTAGTATTTGCGCACAGAGAGTGTTAGTGTCATTTGCAACCATGAATTTGTATTTGATATGTTGTTTTTATTGTCCAGTGCAAATATGACGCCAGATCAAAAGAAAAATATTATGCGTGCCATTCGTAAAGAATGTTTTTTGGCAATCTCATCATGTGCAGCTGATCGCATACAACAGATTAGTGAAAGCAATGTCTACATCAAAGACCTCACTAGCGCTATATGGGAGAACGTAGAGCGTAGGTTGTAACTTGAAGGCCAATACGAGTTGTTGCTTCCAGCACGGATACGAGAATTTGACCCCCATCACAAGGTTAGGACAGTGTTGGGCAATATGAAAGTATGTTGCAGAGACTTAAACAAAGATATCCCACCTGTCTGCGACAAGTCAAAATTAGAGCTTTGGGATAAATTGTGGGAAGAACAGAAGGTAAAGATGAAGCGTGTGAAAGCGCAGGACCAAGCAGCCTTACCCAAGAGATTGAAGATGGCCCAAGATGCGCAAGGAGCTTTGACAGGTCGATCCGATGCCAGCGGCACCGGCACAATCATGCGCACTGCTTTGAATGCAAAGTGCGCTTATCTTGTCGGCATCCCTCAGGAAGCCTTGGTATAAGGTATGAGGATTGGACCAGGATCTTTCGGTGTGTGCACATTATACACCATTAAAGGCATCTCATTTTTTTCAGACCACATTACATATGTGAAAAAATTTTATAAGGGAGGGAGTGAGGCGAAATTTGATAGCTTTCAGACAGAGCAAGGAATGCAAACGCTTCACCTCTTTATTGTAAGGTGCATTGGGTTTACTACCGAAGCTCCTTGGATCACGATATTCCCATACTACAATGGGGGTACCGTGGGCTACATGATGTGTTGCTTACTATTCGCTCACGGATTGTTCAGATGACACATGCACATGCTACAACACGGCTAGAGGTCATTTTCTGTAGCAAATTTTTCTGTAAGCAAGATAGACACGGTGCGGATCAAAGTAGTGATCTAGCAGATGCCAGCCATTTGTCATGCCTTAATTGACGGCATTACGGCTGTCCACTCCAGTTTTTCTCTGAACTTGAGTTCATTGTGTGAGTACTTTCATTGCAAGGGGATGTATGGTAGAGTAATGCTCTCCACCATTCATCATCCACTACTTCCATGCAGGTTTCTCTTTTGCCATTACCTGTACAAAATCATTCGCAAAAGAACCTTCTTTTAATCTAAATGCACTCATTTCTTTGATGCAATCAATTCGGTCCTGAGCGTTGAAGTAGAACGTGTTGACCATGTGATAGAAATCGCTTACCACCTTTGTATTGGACATCGGATCTAAATTCCAATACTCTCGATCGAGCATGTAAGCAACACTATGAGCGTTCTTTCACCTTGCATGAAAATACTTATCCAAAATTTTTCGTTGTTTGTCAGAGAATGGTAATCGCAACTCCTTCTCTACTACAGACTCTTTCAGCTCTTCAGGATTTTCAAGACTATGTTGGACTAACCACTATGTCATCCACACTTTACCCAAGTTTGGCGCCCTTTGATCAAGATTGCGGATCACGAACATAATGGGCATCATTACATGGTATGCATCCATTACACTCCTCCACCAAGCAACCTTGTTTACATTGCCACGTAGACATGTAATTTTATCTTTCACCTTTTTTTTTGCTCAAGTTGCTATTCATCAAAGACTGTGCAATTGAATGTGTCAATCACATCGTATTTATTACGGAGAAGTGATTCCAAGGTATAAAAGTGTGTGTAGAACCGAGTTTCAGCAGGAAGTTTCAACATCACTAACATGCGCATCCTATACAAATTAAGCACTCTGTCGTTTCAAGATAAATTTCACAACCTGACGTGTTGTATCAATTATTTTGGCGAACCATGTGGTTTCTTCGCTAGTGTACCAATCTTTTAGCACCAAGTTTAAGCTGAGCGTATTACAACCATTGGCGAAAATGTGTGGAAAGCACTTCTTTATTAAGTTACTGTCGTTTTTACAATTCTTTGCATTGTCCATGACTACTTGAACAACATGATCAGTACCAATTTCTTTAATTACATCAATCAAGACCTCTGAAATGTACACTTTTAATTGTACCAAAACTATCAATCACCTTTATAAACATTTCTCCCCTTGGAAAAACCAGCATTACATTGATCAACGGTCTTCTCTGAACATTTGACCAGCCATCACTCACAATCATACATCCTGAAAGCGAAATATTCCCAAGTATTATTTTGTCAACACACTCTTTGACTTCGATGTAACATTTGTCAAAGAAAATATTTTTTATCGTGTGATAAGAAGGAGCTGAAAATCCTGGACCAAACTCATCGATTTTCTTCCAAGCAGCCTTTCAATGATTGTTGTCTACCATGACCAAAGCACTTTCAATAAAGAATATTGCTTTGGCGAGTGCAGTTTGTGCTTCTTCTAGAGACTACACTCAAAAGCTTCGATGTAATGATTTTTGACGCATTTGACAAAGTCCACCTTCATTGTGACGTTTAAAAGGAACACTGCCTGGGATTTCCTCTCCTTGTGCAGGTTGTTCTCCAAGATTAGTTTGCGTCACTACAAGATCTACGGAGTTAATATTTGGCTCTGGGAACTCTTGGCTCGAAGCCACAGAGCTATATATCTGTTGTCTCTTGCCACCCTTTTTAGCGAGCTCTTCTCTTAAACTCTTTGCAACTGTAGGTGCCTGAGGATGTTCACATTTTTTACAACTCTTTTTAACGCTACCCAGAAAATGATCCTTAATACGTGGTGCACCGCTTGATTTTATTGTGTGATAAAATTTACATTGCCACTCCATATATCGGCCACATATGTTGTGAACATAATTTCACTCTTTGCCAAGAGCTTATTCTTTGGCTTCTTTGTACCACTTGTGTCCACATTTTGCTCCATTGCTTTTAAATTAAAACTGAAGACAAAAGAACCAGATGTTTAGTTTTTGAAACGTTTTTTTTATTTTCAATATATATTATAATTTAAAAACCATTCAATATGAAAGTAACTATGATGCACAATATGAGATTTTCAATGCACGCTACTCAATCCACATATCGATCACCTATATTTTGAGCAACCATACACATTGCAATGTAGTCTATGCATGGCATAATAACTATAACAATGCGATGAATATCTCTATGCAATTATTATTATAATGATTATTTATATGTTCACTTTGATTTGCAAACAATAAGACACATCTAATTTCAATTGCTACAAAAAAAACAAACGAAAGCAATAAAATATATGATTGGTCATTTCATGCACTAATAATCTATCGTAATACATAATGCACTCTCTTAATAAATCAATGCATGAACTAACACAAATAAATCTTCAATATAATCACTCAATTGAGGACTACTTGTACCCAGTGAAGGATTGTAGCCCACCCATGCAACCAATTCATTATATAAAAGCTATTCTAACCCAATCAAGGATTACAACTCTTATATTGTGGAGTGACAAGTGTAAATCAACTCAAATGCAAGACTTCAAGGATCTTTATATGCCCGCTACACTAGTATAGGACATCCGACTCTTGACTATCGACTCGTCATTTACATATGCCCATCTTGTAAAACCAATTACAGCCCTCATTAGGACCAATAGCTTCTTCTCAATGAGCATGATTCTCCAAGTTTTCAGTTGTTTTGGTTTCGTACTTTTATGTCGCTAAACGATTTAAATTTTTTTAGAAGTGGTTACTAAATTAAGAATCATGTTCGGTCCAAAAAAAGGACCTGTGACTATGTAACCTTAGGTCAATTCACAAGGAGATGACTATACCCAGCACTCAGATACACTCCCCAAGGATTTGTCTAGCTAAAAGACCGCGGTTAGCAAACTGTTTACTATATATAATTATTCCCGCCCAGCTTTTTCATTTTCCCGATGGGCCCGCCGGGCTATTACATATACCCGGCGGGCCCGCCGAGAAAATAAAAAAGCCTGGCGGGCCCCGCAAAGAAAAATGGAAAGCCCGGAGGGCTAACCGGCTCTATAGGTTTTTGCAGGTCATAATCAAAGTCACATCAATAATTAACATGATCACGTGATTTTTTTGTGTAAATACTAAAGTTATTGACGTAATCACCCGATCGTGATTACCTTAATGAAATCCATGATGACAGCAAGGGCTGAACAGAATCTTCCACAAACACATCCTGTGAAACCAGAATACGATTTGTTTGCGGATGATACAACGTGTAACCTTTGCTTTCAACACTCTGTATGGGACCTGGTATACAATATTTAGCACTGACAAAAAATTTTCACAAAATGACGAAATTGCCTGTGCAGACCTGACTGTAGTGGAAACGAAGACCGAAATGAGCCCGAATCATAAATTTGAGCAAACCGGATTGGTGATTGGTAGACCCCAAAAGAAACCTCATAGAGATACCGCACTTAGAAAGGTCACTGAAATCGGAGAAAGTGAGCAGGCATGTGTTGGAGCTACTGGAAAACACACACAGCTTGGAGAAGACGAAGGAAGCTCAAGGCACAGAATAGAGAGTGTATTACTTAGTGTGCAATGGAAAGATAGATAGCCCTAGAGTGATGGGCGCATATACAATGCACAGGGAAAAAAACCTCCTAAAGAGGGAAAAAAACCTCCCGGTGGTCCTAGTGTGTTCACACACATCACTATCACATGTATATGGTAACAAACACTTGCAGGCAGGCATTGCATTAAACCCGGGCCCTTCCAGATAAACCCAGACAATCATAATTAAAATGGACCCATTGACAACCAAACCCAGGTTCTTACAGATGATAGTTAAAAAGGGAGCCAATGACAAATAAACCCGGGAATTGACCTCGTCTTCTCTCCAGAAAGGTCACTAAAATCGGAGAAAGTGAGCAGGCGTTTGTTAGAGCTGCTGGAAAACACACACAGCTTGCAGAAGACGAAGGAAGCTCAAGGCACACAACAGAGAGTGTATTACTTAGTGTGCAATGGAAAGATAGATATCCCTACAGTGATGGGCGTATATCAATGCACGGGGGGAAAACCCTCCTAAAGAGGAAAAAAATGCCCCGACGGTCTTAGTGTGTTCAGACACATCACTACCACATGTATATGGTAACAAACACATGCATGCAGACACTGCATTAAACCCGGGACCTTACAGATAAACCCAGGCAATCACAATTAAAAAGGGCCTATTGACAACGAAACCCAGGTTCTTACAGATGACAGTTAAAAAGGGGGCCAATGACACATAAACCTGGGCATTGACAGATAAACCCAAGCAAAGCATACCTCTATCCTTGGTGGTTCTATGGCCGTCGTTGCTCCTTTTTCCTCTTTGTCCACGCTGAGTGTTTTGGGTCTTTTCTCTTTAGCCTAATAAACAACACATGCAAGTCAAATAGCAAACCCGAGCACACCAACAAAAAAACTTGAGCACTGAAAGGTAGAAAAACCAGGACAGTACAAAGGCGTACCTCTTTCCTCTTATGTCTTGGGAAAGTCGTGCCTCCTGCTTCCTTTTTATCCACGTCCATTTTTTTGGCCCTTTTCTTGTTGACATGCAAAGCCTTCGTGCCTTGGTCTTCCTTTGAAGCCTGCACGATCTGCACATGAGCCAAAACCACATAGTACACCGGATTATCACCAAGGGAAATGATAGATAAACCCAAACACATACAAAAAAACCCCGGCATAAGCAAAGCATACCTTTGTCTTTGGTGGTTCAGTGGCCATCGTGCCCCCTTTATCCTCTTTGTCCACGCCAAGTATTTTGGGTCTTTTCTCTTTGACCCTTTTCTTGTTGACATGCATGCCTTGGTCTTCCTTTTCCTCTTCATGCACACCCATTTTTTGGGCCCTTTTCTTGTTGCCATGCACAGCCTTCGTGCCTTCGTCGTCCTTTGAAGCCTGCACGATCTGCATATGTACGCATACCACATAGTGCACCGGCTTATCCCCAAAGGCATTGATAGATAAACCCGGGCATGGCATGGAAAACTAGGAGAGTAGCACATCATACATCATACCCCCTTCATTTGATCGTCTTGTTGAGCCTCCCTCAAATCTTGTGCATCATCCCTGGGCACAGCATACATCGTATCTCCTTCATCTGATCATCTTGTTGAGCCTCCCTCAAAGCTTGCACATCATCTATGGGCTTTGTCATAGGGCCTTCACATTGCCCTCTAAGGGGGGGCACTAAAGTTGCTCTCGTGAATGTGCATGAACCCTCGATCACATTCAAAGCCTGCACATTTTGCGACTTGTGAACACTCACAATTCCAAGCAACCTCAAAAATCCATACACTAACAAGTAAACCCGTACATAGACAGGTAAACCCGTACCCTGACAGGTAAACCTGTACACTGACAGGTAAACAAGATGACTTACCGACTCAAGCGTTTGTTGGGCCTTTGTAGCCTTCCCAGAAGCTTTCTTCTTCTTCTCCTTCACCACGACAGCCGGCTTGCACGACGAACGCCGTGCAACTTGGCTTGGCTCCAAAGCTACATCCGCCGTCGATCGAGGAGCACCTTCGGTAGAATGTGTGGCAATCCTTATGGCTCAACGCTCCAACTTTGCCAAGTTGGGCTCGATTTCCGCCTTGGGCTCGGCAACCAACAGCGGAGCAATAAACAGAGCACACTCCGTCCCTCCTCCTCCACCTCTGGCTCAATCGGCATTGGCCCTGCCGTCATCGCCCTTGTAGCTCTCATCACCCGCGCCTCCCCTCCCTGCACCCTCTCCCAGCCCTTGTAGCAGACGACCCGTCCTTCTTGGGTAGAGGTGTGGAGTAGACGCCCCTCATCCCTCGGCCGCTGCCTTCTTTGCCTTGCCCGCCATACCTGCGTCCACCTCTGCACTTAAGCGTCTCCCCCTGGGTCATCGGCTACTCCACACCCCCCTCTGCGAAGCAGGTCCAATGGCGGCATGTAAAACCCATACGCTAAACCTCCATTTTCTCCTCTGACCCATCACATCATACCCTTGAGTGGGATTCCCGCGCCTTATAATTAATCTCATACCGATGTTAATCCATGTGGCATCTCGTCATCCATTTTCTGGCACCCGGTGTGCCCCCACCTTATTGCTCGGGTTTACGTTATGCGTCAACCCAGGCCCAACACCCATGTCACGTGGACGGCCAAGATCGCCTCGCGACCCGCCCCGCGCCATGGATCCCATGGGTCCCCTAATTATGTGCATATAGCCCTGGATCCCATTAGTCCCCTTAGGCCTGTGTCACATTGGGGCAGGCGGCCACCTTTTTCTCTCTGATCCGCCAATCAGGTGTCGCGCCCACGGATGCTATTGTCACACTGGGTTGCTGCCCATGGTTGCACGGCTGAGCTGGCTCTCCACCTCAGCGGCCAACTTTTCCATGAAGTGTGCCAGCCTCCTTTGCTCGCCCAACCTCAAGTCCAACGCTAAAGCTATGATCTGATTCGTTGTGCATCAGCCTTTTCAGGTTTTGCCAACTGCCCCAATGTGACACCATTCCCAACAGTGGCTGGAAGCTAGCACCCTGTCACGCATGACCATGGTGGTCAGGGGCCATCCACCTCAGCAAGGACGCGCGGCCCAATCTGACAGGGGCCTTATGTGCATATAGTCCTGAGGGAGAAAGAGAGTGGGCTGCCGCCGCACGTGCGCCGCATGGCTATAGAGGTCGAACAAAAGACGAGAGGTCGGCAGCGTCAATGCGAATTGTGAGGGATTCTGATCAGCGCGATGGCATGATGGTGAGCAGCAGGCGGTCGCTTCATCCTGAGCAACATGCAGGCTGGGAATGGGTCGAGATTTGTTTTTTCTTAATTACAATGAAGGCACGACAGCACCGAGATCGACAGATTGAGGTGGTTAGTGTTGAGAGTTCGAATCTAACGGTGTTGATACTTGGTTTGCCACTCTGTGTGCACCACTGGTAGGCACTAGTCAAAACTACCAGTAGGTCATGCACACATCTTCAGTAGTAGTAGCTGCCAGTAGTCGTCTAGTAGTAAAGGAGGAGAGAATTGCGAGAGCGCCATATTTGTATGGGGCAACGACTGGGATCACAGATAATTACTAGGCACAGCTGTTGGGAGTACCTATATATGGTTGAACCCGCAGGACACGAGAAGGACGAAGGCTAGAGAGGAGGAATCGAGAGGGACGTTGAAGAATCGAGGTGTTTGAGAGTAGAGAGCTGGCAGAATGACACGATCTGTGCTAGCCAAAAGGAGGAGAGAGTTGAGAGAGCAGCAGCAAAGGACCATGTTGCTTTTGGCGCAACTACTGCCTATGCAGGGCTTCATGGAGGTCCTTACATCCCTAGATTTGGATATGCATCAAATCGAGGAGTTGCCCTTCCTACTCCAAGAAAGTGAGGTTGGGAAACTATTGGTGCAACGATCAGTTAAGCATAATGTGTCAACCCTGCATCTGGACATGCCTTGGCAAGATACAACACAGGGAGCTTTGGACCAACTCCCATGTAGAAAAAAAATATAATATAGCTAGATGTTTGCTAGCTTGAACTAGCAAGAGTGTAAACTAGCAAATGTGAGAATTTGCTAGATATTAAAGTAGCAAGTCTCTCACCATATGGTAAAGACTTACCATATACCAAGTTCACATTTCCCACATGGCAAGTGTATGGTAAGCCAATGACCACATAGTGAGAAATTGGTAATTAGATCCCAACTAGCAAATTCTCTCAATCGCTAGTTTGCACTCCTAGTTTAATCTAACACTAATCTAGTTAACTAGGCGTCTTATTTGCTACATAGCAAATAATCTAGCTAATTGGACGTCTTATTTTCTACATAGCAAAAGGTAAAAATGTACAATCTAGCAATAAATTTAAAAATATCAAGTTGGTTTATCATGTTTAGAACTTACAATTAACTTGAGAGAGAGAGAGAGAGAGCTCAAAATCAAGACTCTTTCTAAAAAGAAAAAAAGCTTCAATGAATCAAATTTGTACTATCTCCAAAAAGTCCATGAATAGAGTTCCTAATCAAATCTAATGTTGACATCATTTAAAGATAAACACCCGATGTTATTGGTATTTATAGACACTATGCCTTCTTGATTAAATAACCAAGTGACCATATCACCAAACGTAATTGTAGTGTTAATTTCACTTGATTTTCTAAACAAAACACCCGACATCTTGCGCATTATCATATAAGTGGTTTTCAAGAGACGATAAGTCTCTTCCACCGACTTTGCTCCCAACCACTTCATTATGATTGTCTCTTGATCAATTTTAGACAATGATTGTGTGTGAAATAAAGTAAGGGATTGATTAAAAAAAACAAAGGAAAATGTTTTAACATGATTTGACAGATGTAAAAAATGTTTAAAAAGTATACATCACAAACCTGCTCTTTTGATGGAGAAGATAATTGTTTGTATCAACAACACTCACATCCTAAATAAGAAGACAAACTTTACTACATGAATAGAGCTCAAAGTAAGAACTCATCAATGAAGGTAATAAACAAATAAGATCACCTTGGCCTCTTCTTCTTTGAAATGTCACTCTTATCTTCTAGTAATTGTGATAATTTTATGCTAGGCTATAAGCAAAAAAATGAACTCCTCAACTGAACTCATTATAATTTGGTTAAGATTATGGTTTTGAAAAGCATTTAAAATTCTCAAGTTATAACCTTTCTCTTGTGTGCACTCTTCCTTTGATCCTCTTCTAATGGTAATGTGTGTATGCTCACCTCCTAAACAGTAGCAAAGAAGTCCACAAAAAAATTTAAAGGCTTTTAAAATGCAATAAATAAAGGAACGCATATTTCGCATTTTATAAGAAATACCTCAATTTGTTGGATGGAATGATAACTTGTAGAAATATTTGATGACTTTTCAAGTAGATGGTTATGAATAAAAGTTTCATACTCCTAATAGGAGTAGCACAAGTGTTATATTCTATAAGCACTAGTATTAATCATTGTCCATACTTAAAACATAGATTACAACCACTGTATACAAAACATGTCTTATAGATATCATGTTCTCCACTTACATTTTCCCAAGGTATGTCAGGAATGTACACATTATTTTGATTCTACAAATGCATCAGAGTTAGCACAACATGCCATTTAAAAATCTCAAGTTATTATATGCTTTGTGAACATATATGTTGCTTGCATAACTCTTGGTTGTTCATTTCAATCTCCTAAATTTTCCTCTTCCAAATCTCTCTCAAGATTTAAATGTTTAAAATAAACAAAAGTTTTAAGTTCAAACATGTATCATATAGATTAAAAAACATAGTCTTACTCACAAGCTTTGAAAGAGATCCATGTTGATTGATTTCATCCAAATGTTCATGATTTTCAATTGTCTCAATTACCTTCATATTCTCATTCACAACCTAAAAGAATTGAGATATTAGCTTAATGTATTTGAGACAATAAATATATACATTTTTAATGAAGTTAGCTTACCGAAGTAGTAGTAGATGATGTCGATCCACTAGATTTTCTCTTTTTCCAATTTTATTTTGCTACAAGAGACTTGACACAATAGTTGTATATATCTACCTCCTCCCAAATGTAGGGCTCTCCATGTACAACTAGTGGCTTGATGTTTCCTATGTTTTCCTTGATAATGTTCTCTATTCCTTTCTTCTTTGCTAAATTGTTTCATAGATCTTTTGCAGGTTCTACATTCCAGATTTTCCATGTGCTCCTTTCTACACGAACTATCCATATGTTTGAGTTTTGCATATCAGTCTTCAAAAATACAAACCTTGCTTCTTTTTTTGTAGTATCTATTTCTCGCACTACGGCATATTGTAAGGATTGTCTCTCTGCATCCTTCACAAGAACTTTTACCATGTCATAGAGTTCCAACCACAAAGGAGGATTTCCATAAGAACCCTCCTCAATAAGGTTCTCTCTTGAGTTTAAATCCTTTACCTCATAAGCAATCAACTTTTGACTTCCAGGTATTTGTGAAGGAACAAACTTGTGGAGTAAAGAGTGAGTGGGACTAATAGAATCCCAATTCTAAGGAAGAGGATTATTTTCAAGTACACTCATTGATATAACCTTATCAATTAACAAAGAGACAACCTTATCAATTAACAAAGTCTCTGATGTCTCATCACCCACAATACATTGCTTATAATATTCTTCACCAAAAAACAACATGTGCTCATTTCTATGGTGCATTGAAAAAATTGTAGTTATTATTGTCTTCCAGTGCCCTCTAAAGTTGCTAAGGTTTTCATCCTGGTCCACCTTCACAACCACATGGTCCCCAATTCTATAGATGTCTCCTCTGAAAAACACCTTCTTATACACTATAATGTCATTTATACAAAACGAATGAGACTCAATGTTTGTCTCCCTCCCCCCCCTCCCCAAAAAAAAAAAAAAAAAACCCTAGTGTTAAAATACACCTACCTCTCTCTCTCTCTCTCTCTCTCTCTCTCTCTCTCTTGTGCCAAAATACCATTGTGTGTGTGTGTGTGTCCTTCCCCCCCCCCCCCCCCCCCCCCAAAAAAAAAAACCTTTGAGTCTCATATATAATTAAAACAATTTCAATAATGAGCCAAATGCGTGGCGGAGTTTGCATGGATGGCTCCAAATGAGTGTATGTATTAAAAAAATTTGAGTGTCATATATAATCAATTTGAGTATCAAAATTTTTGAGCGTCAATTTGAGTATTAAAAAATAGGAATGCTGTATTGATAAACAAGCTACGAATGCTGTGCTTATAAACAAACAGTCTTCTTATCAAAAGCTACGAATTTTTTATCTTTGGAATAATTTATTCTCAAAACCTTTGGGAATTTTGAAAAATATGAAGCGCATTTTCATGGGGCCCTTTTGTGAACTTTTTAAGCTTGAGGGGGTATTTTGGGAATTTCCACAAATTGTAGGAGTTAAAGATTAAAGTTTAAAAGATGCTCACAGATTCTGCTAACTAATTACCTGGCGGTAACGTCAACCTGAAGATCAAGCAATGAAACCTCTGCCTCTGCACCACACGTGACGAACGTAGGACAGAACTTTGTCAAGGAATCTTTGCACTCGACGGATGTAAGCAAGCCGCAGCAGCTCTCTTTCTCTCTGCTCTTGGCAATGCGGCGCCAACAGCTGATCTAGCTCTCTATCTCTCTATGGCATCAATGTCGACACTCAGCGCTGTGTGTGTGTGTGTGTTAGAGAGAGAGAGAGAGAGAGAGAGAGAGAAGACCTGCACAGCACGCATGCCCAGAAAGCTCTCGATATTCTCTCTAGCTCTCTCTCTCTCTCTCTCTCACTTCCAGTCGCTTGAGCGTGGCGGGAGCAATTCCAATTACGTTTCTTGGCAACGTTTATAAATTTGTCCATTATCTCCAAGGGCCTACATAACCAACTCAAACTCTAGTTTTAGCATCTTGTATTGATAGACAATAGTCTTCTTATCAAAAGCTACAATTTTTTTTTAATCTTTGGAAACTAGTTCAATGGTTTTTCAGCTTTTGGTATCTAGACGTTCAGCTCAAGTAATCTCATGTGGCAGTGAGGCCTTAGTCCGAAACTGATTCGAGAGATCTCAGGTTAACAAACAATCCACTATTGTGGGCAAATGTGTACAAAGCATCTAAATGACGTTGCATCCCCTCCAAGGAGTCAAAAATTAACACAATATCATTAGCATATAGAAATAGTGAGATCCATGTCCCTCCCAACTGTGCTCCTCTATCAACATCCTTCTCAATGTAGTCAGCAACCTCATCCACATACATGTCAAATAGTGTAGGAGATAGTGGGCAACCTTGTTTCATCCCAACAGTGGACTGCTGAACCAAATCAGAATTCCCCTATTGAGTTCCGCTCCTCAATAATGGCTCTAAGAGTCAGAATATGATCAAGAGTAGAGAAACCGTCTCTTGAAACCTGCCTATCCTGCTTCCCGTAGACCAAAAAATTGAATTGCCTCTGGAAGCATCGTTAGAGGATGCAAAATGTAAAGGGTCAGGTTTCTTTGAAGGCTTGCAGGGCTTTAGGCATTGCGCTGACCAGGAATGTTGAATGGCCTTCACAAGGCACCAAATGAGAGCATGTGCAATAAGAGATGATGCATCATATTTGCAAGAAGAGATGGATGTGTACAATCGTGCCAATGTGTGTGTAGTTCCCAGGCTCCATAGGGAAGATAGGTACGATCGCTGGATAAACTCCAAGTATCGGGTAGGCCCTCGCACATAGCACGGTTCAACATCACTGCTAGAAGCTCTGCAAGCAAATCTCTGGCATGTATAAAATGCTCTTCTATCAGGCCATGGTGATCATATACTCTCCTAGTCTTCATCTTGTCAATGGCCTTTTTTGCCCATGAACGCCAAGCCACTAATATCCATCTCCTAGCCTAATCTTTTGGTCCTAGGTGTAATCTTCAAATGCATGAGAATTTTCTCACCTATCATAATTAATTGCATTTAGATTAGGTGATAAGTTTTTTTTTTCCGTGGTTCTTCAAAGGATTAAAGGGAATAAGCTCAATTTTTTAATGGTTTAGAGGCATCGTTAGTGAAAGGTTGAAGTATCAAAGTCAATGTGCCAACCCTTTCTCTCGCTCTGTGGGCCCTCACTATGAAGCTTCCACTACCTTGCCAACTGCACAACAAGCCTATCAATGCCTCCTTGTTGTGACACTCACAACACATCACGGTGTTGTGACGGGGCATAGGTGATGACGTCACGTTCTCTAACGTTTTGTCTGCTGCAATCTTGAGGTACCACAACATGAAATTGTGCCATCATTCACCGACTACGATGATCTTAGGCTTTGTCATCACCCCATCGACGTGCAAACTTTTGTTTATTGAAATTAATTAATATCTTTTGTTTATTTGAATCACCCCACTAAGATCTAATGTTTTTGCTTTTCATTTGCACTCCAATTAAGTTTGCTTGGTATCTACCTTGTAATTAATTCCATTACAGTAATTGCCCATGAATGCCACTAATACCCATACACCCTAACCTAACACCAACACTCCTCCTCCCTATCATTAACCTCCTCTTCTTAGTTGCTCTCTCTCTCTCTCTCTCTCTCTCTCTCTCTCTCTCTCTCTCTCTCTACACACGCGCACACACACACACACACGGCCCCATATGGTTAACATACTCTTTGAGATTTTAGTGACTTTTTTTACAGTAGTAATTAGGAAACTCTAATGCCTTCAAGTGCAAGGAATGAAAATTGCAGTAAGAGACATATCTATCAAAAAAGATGTAGACGACCCCATGAGAACTGAGAGTAGGAAATGAAATTATTGATGTTGTCTCTCATACCAACACATGATATCCCAAGCAGGCATTACACACACTATTCAAATTGTAGTAAACTTTGATCATACTATAGATGTGTGAGATTTGCAAAAAAAAAAGCATACAATAGCTAAATGGTGGCAATGTAGAGTTAAAGCTACAAAAAATCAAGAATTATGTGTATGTAGACTACGATGTAGATAAGGGATGTGTTCCTAAAGGAGGATTTGTGAGTACACACACATAGTAACGCATGGCATTGAAAATTATGTGAATGCTATTATATATATGAAATACAAACATGAACACAATATACTTATACATGCATTTACATGAAAGAGATGGAGAAGAACTGATAGATGGGTTTATAGCAAAAGGCAAAATTGAGGCAAAATAAAATCTAGGTAGATAAGAGAGAGGAATAATACTAGATAAATTGATAGACAAAGGGACATATCAAGAAATTGGATTGTTGAGTCTATTGAAAGAAAAGGTGGATGGAAAAGCATACAAACACATATGTAGGTTTGTAGGTGGTGACTTTGCAAGATGGTTAGAAATTTGGGCACTACAGTAGAGAAGATAAAAAGCAGAGGAAGGCTTGAAGCTAGATCTCTCTCTCTCTCTCTCTCTCTCTCTCTCTCTCTCTCTCTCTCTCTCTCTCCCCCCATAGCAAGCATGAAGGACTTAAGGCTTTTAAGCAAAGGAACCTGAATGAGACTACCTATTAAAGAAAGAGATGAGAAAATAAAAGAAGGAATTATAGGTCCAAGTAGGAACAGTTAGGGACAACAAGTTAGACATGGAAGGGGACCAACTACACGAGGAAGGAAGGTGGATGATGACAAAAGGCGAGAGCCAATGAAAAGGAGCAAATGTAGTAATCATGCCTTTAGGGAAGGAAGGTGGGGCAAGCGAAACACTTATCAAATCACGAATGTGAGTGAAAGGAGTGGTGGAAAAGATTAGAGTGAGGGTGGACAAAGGAATTCCAAAGACAACACTATCCATAGGTGGAATTTGAGCACTAATGCTACTTAGGACAAGGAGGTAGAATTCAAAAGTAGACAAACATTCAAAACCAAGAACATACACGTAATTGCAATTCTGAACACACAATGCTTTAGACTAATGTTACTTAGGACGATGAGACAATATTTAACTATGGACAAACTTTCAATACCAAGAATATACATGTAGGTGCATATCTAAACAGACAACACTCTAGAAAAACATAATACATGTTTTGTATAAGCAAGGGATGCAACCAAATACAAGAGCTACACCACAACTATGGGTCCAAGTTATGTTCCTTACTATGATTTGTGTGTTTTGAAAAATAGTGAGGCACTATATTCGGTAAATTTAAGACGTGCCACACAACACAAGACTTTTGTGTGTGTGTGTGTGTGTGTGTGTGTGTGTGAGAGAGAGAGAGAGAGAGAGAGAGAGAGAGAGAGAGAGAGAGAGAGAGGTGATCATGTTTACCATACAAATTAATGTTTCAAAGATCTCTTTTTTTGCAAAACGCATGGAATGCTAGTTTAAGTGCATGTACGCTACATGCATTTGAAATTTAAGCCTCTAGATGAGTTCTCAAAATCCCTTAAACTTTGTATTTAATTTACGTATAGACATGCACACCAATTTTTTGCTTTAAGGGCTCTCTTCTCAAGAAGTCATAGAAGATAATTGAGGTGTCATTGAGAAGCCGTGACTTCAATCTTCTCTTTGGGAGTAATTTCATAAGGACACACATTTTTCCTAAATAGAAACTGTAATTATTTATATCCATCTACTTGCACTTAATTACTAGATAGTAAATTTGTTCAACTATTACCATGTAGGAAATGTTACCACCTATGACTTACTATATAGTACTCACTTACACTAACTTACTAGAGAGCAAATGTGTAGCAACTATTACTATGTAGATAATGTTACAGCCCATGCCTTACTATATAGTAATCACAAAGCAGTTCCATTATGCTGGATCCATCTAGCCAGAACATTAGATTACTATATATCAAACTTGTAGGAAGCATGATTTTCCTAGTTTTATCTAGCAAGTACGTAGCAAGACCTCACTTTTGCTACTTGCATCTGCTACATTTGCTATAGCTTTGCTAGTTCAATCTAGCAAATCAATGAAATGGGACGATATTTACTAGGTGGAAATTGGTCTAAATCTCCTTGTGTGCAACTGTGCACCTGTTGGCTACCCTGCCTCCGTCGACCTCCCTCCGCCATCTCCAGAGCATTAACGAGCTCTAAAGACTTCTGATTCGGATAAGAATAGGGTGGCATGCTTGGATTCACCCTCATCAATCCAAAATTAAAACCAAAGCTGCCGCTGTGTTGATCGAAAAGCAAGCAAGAATATTAGTCATGATCTTTTCAAAACAAAGTTTGATTGTATAATACCCAAGAAGCACAGGGCCATGAGCCACGAGAGAGAGAGAGAGAGAGAGAGAGATGTTTCATGATCAAATTTGCCATGCTTGCCCATACTTTGGTCAATATGTATGCGACATGTGGTGCCTGCTCTTGATGATTTTTCCATTTAAAATGTTGTCTCTTTTTTGTAGCGACTTTATTGCAGGATATGCCTAACATGGTTGTGGCAAGCAAGCTTAGAAGTTTTCCGTGCTTGCGGGCACAAGAGACAAGGGCATCACCCAACCGGAAACTGAGACGTTGCGCAATGACTATGGATCATGGCTACTTTGTGCAGCTTGCAGACTTCATGATCAAAAGCTAGGTCAATTCATGATCAACATGATGATGAAGATCACGGTCAACATGAGAGAAGTTATGAAAGACGAAGAGACCATGATAGAAAGAATGAAATATAGAAGACATCATAGTGAGAGGGATAGTGATCACAGAGAGCATGGTGAAGATGGTGAACGTAGAGACCGAAGCAAGAGCAATCGAGATGATAGAGACTCCAGCTCTTCAAAACGACATCAACTTGCAGATTGCATGATCAAAAGCTAGAACAATGTATGATTGACATGTTGATGAAGATCATGGTCGACATGAAAGACGAAGAGACTATGACATAGAGGATGATTATAGCCAGAAGGAGGGTGATTAAAGGACTGACAGAGAGCATATTGACGATGATGAACGTAGAGATTGGAGCAAGCACTATCATATACAAAGTCTAAAAAAGTTAATTGTAATGGATTTGTTTTCATGTATTGTGCATGACAATGTTAAAGAGTGACCCTCCAACACTGAAGGAGAAGCATGTCATGACCCTTCAACACTAGAGGAGAAAACAAGTATACAAAAGCTTATTTTTATCTTTGTGTGCTAATCCTAGGAGGCTTGTGCTCTGCTATTGACAAAAATAAAATTGGCAAGCTTATGATAAAGGCATATTGTAATCACATGCCCTTTGTTTTGATCACTTTCATGTACAAATTGTAAGAGGTCCATAGACACTACTTGAGTCGAAGGTGGCCGAGTAAGACCACCACATGGAGCACAAGCTAATGTGCATGGCTACATTTAATGCCGAAAACATTTTTACATGGAAAATCAAAACTATGTACTTACTGATGCGCAAGGACGTATGGAATTTAATAGAGCCTAATGAGATGAAGCATCGAGCTCAACAACAAATTGCATCCAATCAAAAGGCCCTTGTTCTAATTGCCCAATCATTAGGAGATGATGTCATCTCACATATTGTTGGGATCATGGATGCAAAGGAGGCTTGGGATGCTCTCAATCGGGAATTTGACACGTCACACCGCATCAAAGAGCTCAAATACCAATTTATTAAAGCAACTCTACAAATTAGAAGAAGGATGATGAGTTGCTTGTGGCTCACCTCAACAAATTCAAAGGGTTAAAGCAACAACTGTTAGGAGTACAAAAAGCAGATTCTTGATGATGAAGCCACAACAGTTCTACTCAATAGTGTTGACAAAGCACCATTCGACATGCTTGTGTCTACTTTGCAAAATATGAAAAAGAACCTTAATGAGGTAATTGTTACACTCCTCGAATTTGATTCAAAGCACATGACCGAGCTAGAAGATGCGGTTCTAACATAAGTACCAAGAGATCGAGTATTTTCAACCAAGGAGGATTTAGAGGAGAAAGAGCAACCATAGCAAGAGGAAGCAGACGAGACCGAGGTGGCGGTAGAGGACAATTTATTTATGATAGGCGTGGACAACCAGGACATTTTGCTAGAGATAACCCTCAACAAGAGGCAAATTTCATTAAAAGAAGAGTAGAGGAAGGAGAAGAAGAGGCACCAACAAGGGAAGAAGGTACCAAGAGGAATGGAAATCTATTTTAGAATATGTTGTAAAACTCCCATGACATATGTATGCACGTGTTAAGACTTGGGCTAACCTATAGGGATGAGAAATCTGGGTTAGGTTATAGAAGTCTGGCGCACCTTTTATGGGCTACTCACAGTGGAGTAAAGGGATTAGAAAATTGAAAACATTGTATCTTTGAGGGGGGGTGTTGAAGATTATGGTAAGGTTGGTAGAGAGTAAAAGCCTCGCAAAATCCATATGCAATGTAGTAGTGTATGGCCCCGTATAAAAGAGGTCCATTTCTCAATAGAAAAATATCCAAGTTTATGTATATGAGGTGCAATGCTACTTATAAATTTATAATCACTGGCACTTGACTCAAGATCGTGTTTATGAGTCCAAGATAATCTATCTTGGAACCTGATTCGCTTTAGTCATAGCATTTGCTCACACTTCTCTCTCTCACTTATGCATTATGGTTAGGCATCATCCACCCTAGTTCCTTTAAACCCATAGTATTTAACATTTTGTTGCTTGTTAAACTCTTCTCCTCACGGCCCAAACAAACTCTCTTGAACTCTTTATGCCCTTAAAATCTTAAAAGGTTGTTGCTTGCCGATTCCCTCTTGATTCCCCTTCTGCTCATCAGCTCTATCTCTACAAAGACTGCCAGCTTTGATAGCTTTACCTGTAGCAACTCCCTCTGCCCCAAAACCATCTATGTGTTGCTCCTTTTTAACACAGTTCGTCATTTGTTTTTGCGCTACTCGCTATATCTTACTTTGAGCTGCTTTGTCCATCCTCTTGAAATAATTTTGCTTTGCTTTTAATGGAAATGGACATAGCCATCACGCATAAAAAAAGCATTGAATTCCTTTTATAAAAGCAACACCCACATCCATAAAAATTTGGCACCTTTTGCTCATTATCAACAAGCATGTAAAAGCACTGAATCCCTTTTCTTGTCATCCATAATATCATTGACATAAGCATCAATAGAAAGAGTATCCAAACCCATCCATAGCCGGTACACCACCTAAGAAAATGAAGGAATATGTGCATCCCTTGCAATAACGGTGATTTAATATCATCAACCCCTCTGACTGCATAGTTTGTGAGAGACTGGGAAGATAGACATGCCAATAACCACCCAACCATACCTATATATAGGCCCTTGGCCGTCTGGCTCTATATAGCCCCTGTATCGCATGTGTATCCGTTGGCCCTTGGCCACGGCTGTGGCCTCCTATAGTCATACCCTTGGCATGACATTACTCCCCCCTTGGAGAAGCGTTTTTATCACAAAAACAAAAGTGGTAGGATCTTCATAAGGACACTAATGTTTTCCATAGTGCTATCCCTCATGGGTCCAGCTGTTTGTTTGACCGAAACACGGTTCAGTACAAGGTCCAATGAAATCAAGAAAAACATCTTGATTATGTACATTGTTGTCCATTTGCAACCATCTTGTGTTACCAGTTCCAGTCCAATTATAGTGTGTAGACTCCCTTTAGAACGCACATGAGCATGCTAAACGAGCTATCATAACAAAGATGTACCCGAAAGAGTACCTCTTTTCACTTTCCATGAAAGTAACTTGCTGACATAACTCATCAGCCAAGTGTAGGTCATTGAATTGTTCTCCAATTGCATCAGTAAACAACCCCACCATAACTAGTGTTCAAGCTGACTTAGACATGAAGAGACTAAACCTAGTCGCACACATGCTTTAACTGATGGTAGGCAAACTCCAAGTAGAGCAATAAATGCTTACTAATTGAATGCTTGGTGCTAATGTATGCACTTTGCATATTCTTTAGCACAAGATTACACTTTGTAATCTGCCTATCCCCTTGGATAACTGACAGTACTGAGGTGTGTTTCCCCCACGGTTTACAGACAGTTTTCCCAGATGACCGGTAAATGGGAATCACAAGTACAACATTGTCGAGGAATCAACAATGTCATGAATAACCATCTTGGTTAACTTGAAAGATCCACAAGTACCCAAACTGAGCCATGACCTCTATCAGTGATTGGTGGACCCCAAAAGAAACCTCATAGAGATACTACACTTAGAGTGCAAAATGCTTCATAAGCAACTAATGTGATGAATATGCATGCCGTTCCAAATCAATCTTTGCTAAACACTAAGGCCCATAACACCTAGTGTGCATGAATTTAGCAAAAAACAAATCCGAACCTATATACCCATGATCATCCTTGCCAATACTTACAGTGAATGTGATGCTCCTAGCACACATTAAAGAGGAGTGTAAATGGTTTTGAATACTTTCTGTTGAAATCATTCGCAAGCCTTCTTAAAACATTTGAACCATAATAGAAGGTGAAACATTAATCACTTCTAGGTACAAACAATGAAACTTTTTCATTAACAACTCATAGCCTTGCTATATGCATAAACAACCATCCGTTAATGTTGTACCTTAACAAGTCATTCTCAGTATTCAACAATTTTTGGCCACTGAAATTGTTCCTTACACATCGTGCTAAAAACGGTCTATAAAATGGATTCGACTAGAGACTTTGTCGTAACACATTCTTGAAATAGTGGGCGCCAGTGTGAGTCCCAGAGACTCATATTCTCCACATGTGGAATATGTCTTATGTAAGGGTGTCTGAAAAAAGAACATCCTTCAAGTACAAGATGTATTTGAGTGTGGAGGTAACTGCAAACACTCTACGACGGGAGTGAGAGGGACCCTCATTAGCCTTGCTCCACACTGGCTAAACCGAACTCCTCGAGTTCTTAGACCATGATGTATCCCATGTGACAACATGTGCAAAATAAAATGGCCCTATAAGTAGGTCCATAACTGCGTAATGCAAAAATTTATTTTGGACACTACAACCCAAATTTCTTGGCTCTTACCTAACCTTGTCATCTTGCTGAAGAGAAACAATGGATGAAAACATAGAATTTTATGCATCCTACTTGGAAAAAGATTCTGAAACAAAAACATAAAACCAAATCAGATGCGTACCTGGAGGGTGAACATAGTGTTCACTTATTTGTAGTGAAAGGCATATGTCCAAATTTTCCGCTTGCAAAGTCCTAAGAACACTAATTAAAAATTAGTGAAATGCAAGTAGTATTGCACATGTAACCTTGGGTGTTGCCTTTGCAATCCAGAACCCTTGGTTAAAAGCAACATTGTCAAACCCCTTGGTTAAATGTTGCATGAAAACTGTTCAACAAGCAGCTGACCCTTGGCCTATGTCCGTGACCCCCCTTGGGTTTGCCCGTGGCATTTCATTACTTTTAAAGTTGAAATATTTCCACTACCCCTTGGCAGTTTGTGGACTTCTTTCCTTGAAAATGCAAGTGTTAAGGTTCCAAGAATTGACCATTAATCCTTACTAAGTGACTTAGTAATCACGCGTTGGGTCTTACCCCAAACTGTACTCATATAGGCACTCTTAGTGCTAATAGGAGCTCCACTGATGTTGAAGTCGTATTCACAACTAGATCTTTTGCACACCCAAAAATCAAAATCTTTGGTTTTTGTGATCAGTCATGCTGTTTGAAATGTTGGCTTCATCCATACACCTTGATAGAAATAAGCCCTTACGAGTTTAAGACGTTCAAAAACTCAACTTGACTTTCACACTTGAAGTATGTAGTGCTAAAATAATGCCCAAAAAATCACTAATGGCAAGACTTTTGCTTGTCTATTATAATCGATGGATACTCAACTGAATAAAATTGTTCGATCTTGAAATCAATCACTGATGGACTACAAATAGATGGCTCTTATCCATGCCAAAAGAGGGGGTAATAGATAATGAATGGCTCTTAGCCCTTCCTGTTGGCTTGTAGCCTTTCCTGTTACCGTATTGACATAGAAAGATTTCAATAAAATCATGCCTAGTTTCACCTTTCTCGCATAGAAGTTGGGAAGAGAGAGAGTCAATTTACAATGGCATAGCAAAAGAGGGTCAGCGTGTCGAGCATTCACAGATAATCGACTTTGTCGAATTATGCAATGTATTGAAAAACATAAAAATACTTGCAAGAGATGTACTTGGTATCTGCTTGGCTTGATTACTATTATCCTAAGGATTTGTAGAAGGAACCTTGCTCCCATGATGGCGTAGAAAACTCGTCAGATCACGCTTGCCGACAATGGGTCGATCCCGTCATTGTCTGATTTCATTAATGAGAGAAATCCTACCTAGGAGCCATGTCCTAGCAAATTGAAGCCTTGACTCTCTCTTAGGAAATGTGAATGAGAGAGAAAGAAGCCTTGCTTCATAGAACAATGCACATGCCATGCATGTTAAAAATTGTGTCAAGAATTAACAAAGAATCAACGTGCAACGTAGCGACACTCATTGCCACTGCTACCTTGCACAAGAAGAAACTTGTGCAAATCTTTTAAAGAACTCCTGCAGTGTAAAACACATCTCAAACTTGTACTATTGTGCAGCCTCAATCATGGTGCTCGTCCTGAAACTTTGCTCCAGTCAAGCCATGCGTATATACCTTGGAATAAAGCTCCCTTGGATCATCTCGATAACAAGGTACTGGTCGATTTGTCCTTGGAAATTGGTCTAACACTTTGTGTTGCCATTCCATGTATGTTAATAGGTCGGTTACGACTGTCAAAAACCATGTAAACACGCTTTGATTCGCAAAACCCTGAGATGTTTGGATATTGTTGAAGGTGCACCCTTGGCGTCTCAAAGTTTGCCTTCATGGTTTGTATGGTCGAGCCGCCATGAATCTTGAACCGGTTTATCCTCGGCAAACTCGATCTGCATTGTTAACATCTCGCATACTGCATCTCTCAAAAACTCGCACCTTGTAGCCCTTCTGCATACGTAGTTGTGCACATGCTAGGGGGTGCTAACGCTGCAACTACTGGGTGGGTGCCTGGGGTGGGCATACACCCTTTGAACCTTTGGAGTGGAAAACAGGGAAGCAAATAGCGATGGCGGCCTTATTGCAGAGTAGCGCGACGAAAAATCCAAGGTTGCCTGCATTATGTTGCTCTGCTGGCCACATCGCAGGGTCAGGATTCACTCACCTTGACGCTGCGAACCTGATGAGCCCATCTGCATATGATTTTGACCATGTTGAACTTTGGGTTTCTTCCCGCTCCAAGAGCACCTGCACGCGGTTCTGCTTGGGTTCGCTCGTGCCTCTTCCCCTTGTTAGGGATTGTGCCCGTGGCCCTTTTGCGGCTTGTCTTCCACCTCTGCTAAGCGGCCATGCCCGCGCGCTTCTTCTTCTCCACCATGCAAACATGCAAAACCCTTCCCAATCAGTTGTAACCTGTGAATCTTCATCCACCCTCATAAAGATCTGAATATGGAATATCTACTTTTGGACTGAAAACCTTTATCATCTGCCAAAAAACTATAGGTTTCTTCCTCTTGCAGCTCATGGGAAAGAATATAAGTAGAAATTTCCCAGATATCTTGCCCTTTAATCATTTTAAAAATGTTAGGCAAACAAAGAACTTTGTCCATGCAATCTTCATATATCTCTTCATCCTCTCCCACTTCACATGCCTCTATGGCACCCAAAGATCCATTGATACCCCATAAACGTTCTTCGTACACCCCCTCTAAATACCTATGTATATCAAAAAAGGCATCCATTAGGCTTTGTTCGTATATACCACAACATGCCAAGAAAACATCAACAATGACATCTTCTTCCCTCGACTCCGATAAAGAAACATTGGTATTAGCATCTCATCTTGCTCTATGACATCAGTACTTGCAAGCATGCCATCAGCAACAAACATACATTGTATACCCCATTAATGATGCAACAACCCCAAATCTTTCATCTTGAAAGTAACATTCAAATCAGCCTTAAATTCAACAATATGTCTCTCATTTGGTCCAATGATCAACAAATCATCCACATAGAGAAAGACAATGAGAAGTACATTACCCTCATGCTTTACATACAATGTGTTGACAAACGCAAGCACGAAACGGATCCCGACAGCTTCATCGCCAGGACTCGCCATGGAAAGTGAACAGGGGGCACCACCTAGCTTTAAGCGGCTAGGACACTAACAACAGTGATTAAAGTAACACTAATACAGCACACCGTAGAGAGAGAGAGAGAGAGAGAGAGAGAGAGAGAGAGAGAGAGAGAGAGACGTAGACATAGATTATGAAAACCCCTCAGGATGTGAGGGCAAACTTGATTCAAAGTGATATTTACATAAACCTTAGCTTTGGTGAGATGGCGATCATGGTGAGAGAGAGAGAGAGAGAGAGAGAGAGAGAGAGAGAGAGAGAGAGAGAGCTTATAGTGCATTCTCTAGGGAGAATTCCATATGTACGGAGATTCTACTCTTGTGTGTGGCGGCATGGCTTCCTTCTTAAGTGCCCCCCCCCCTCCAAGCGCTGCCCTTGATAGTAACCTCTCAGTGTTCTTTTATAGGTGCAGGCTGCATTAGTTTAGGATAATATGATTAGATTAGGGCCCTAATTAGGAGAGACAAAGCAAGGAGCCGGGTCCCCGATGGTTGACCCTTGCTTTGTTTTAGAAGAACTTTAAAATGATATCTCCTATGTGGGCCTTTGTGACCATCAATTAGAGAGAGGTGGCAATATACAATTGGTTTTTTATACAAGGTTTTGGCTTGAAAACAAAAAAATAGATTAACCTACGGATGTTTACTATAGAGATGCATCGTAGACGAGATGCCGATAAATGGCGGGCTTTGTTGGTGCGTCGGTGTAGCGCGTTCGTCACTTTCGGGGATGGTCGGGACATGCCTTCGACGTCAATCTTCGATTTGGTGCTGCTTTTGCATGCTTTTGGTCGTCTTTCTCATTTTGTCGATAGTGTGGCGCTCATTTTCTTCTTTGCTTTAAGTGTTTGTGCATATGTGCTTATGCGTGTGTGCATGTACGTGTTTCGTATGTGTGAGTGTGTAAGTAGGTGTGTTTTTTATGCGTGGAAGTGTTGTGTGTGTGCAAAGCGTGTGGGTGTGTGTGTATATGTGTGTATGGAAAGAGAGCGAGAGATGAGTGAGAGAGAGGCCGAGGGAGTATGTGTGGGTATGTATATGGGATTGTGTGTGTGTGTGTGTAAGTGGGTGAGTGTGTCGGCAAGTGTGTGTGTGTGTGGGAACGAGAGAGAGAGAGAGAGAGAGATTATTTATTTATTTTATATATTTTTTACATGCTGGCTCGGATGACTATACAGAGAACGAGAGAGGGAGAGAGAGCGTGAGTGAGTGAGAGGGGGGAGAGGGTGAGAGAGGGAGTGTGTGTGTGTGTGTGTGTGTGTGTGTGTGTGTGTGTGTGTGTGTGTGTAGAGAGAGAGAGGTTGAACCCGAGGGGGAGGGAGACAGTGAGTGAAAGATGGGCAGAGAGGGAGGGAGAGTGTGAGAGAGTGTGTGTGTGTGTGTGTGTGTGTGTGTGCATGGCTGGGTGTGTGTGTGGTGGGTGTTGAGAGAGAGAGAGAGAGAGAGAGAGAGAGAGAGATTCTGCTTTGTTGGCCTCGCTGCCGACACCGAGACGGAGAGAGAGAGCGGGAGTCAACGGGGGTGAGAGGCTGAGAGATCGGGTGAGGGAGCATGTGGTCGAGGGTGGGGAGAGAGAGAGTGAGCAATTTTCTGCATGGCGCCACCCCCCTCAGGTTGACGAACGAGAGAGAGAGAGAGAGAGAGAGAGAGAGAGAGAGAGAGAGATTTCTTTATGCGCCTTACGGGCTGGCCTGGCACAGGATAGGAGAGAGAGGGAGAGCTGAGAGTGGGAGAGGGAGTGTGTATTGGGGGGGGGGGGGGAGAGAGAGAGAGAGAGAGAGAGAGAGAGAGAGAGAGAGAGAGAGCTGAATAATGGATGAGGGAGAGAGAGAGAGAGATAGCCTATGGTTGCCCCTTGAGCTGGTGACGAACGAGAGAGAGAGAGAGAGAGAGAGAGAGAGAGATTTTGGCGGCTTGCAAACAAACGAGAGGGAGAGGGAGGGGTGGCGATAATGGAGGAGAGGGAGGGAGTGGTGCCATGGGGGGAAGGGGGGGGGGGGGGGGGGGGGGTGCACGCACACGAGCAAGGGAGGGGAGAGAGGGTGGCGGTGGCGTCTGTAGGGAAGAAAAAACAAATTTTTATATTATTTTGCATTATTATTAAGCTTTCGATTGCGGTTGGTTCCCGCGGCCGCGGCTTGTCAAAGCCGGCCATCAATGCTTTTTGTTGGACTATTACGAAAGCCTCGTTTGACCAAATGAGTATCAGCTTTCTTATACCAAGCACAAGGAGATTGCTTCAACCCATACAAAGCTTTTTTACATCTACACACTTTATCCTCTTGTCCTTTCTTGACAAAACCGCAAGGCTGCGTCACATAAACTTCCTCAAATATGTCACCATTCAAGAAAGGAATAACAATGTCTGACTGATGTACATCCCAACCAAAATGAGCTTCCAATGAACATAGAAAATGCACAGTAGTCATAAGACAAGTGGGAGAAAAAGTCTCTTCATAATCTATGCCTTTCTGCTATGCATAACCTTTTGCAATAAGTCAAGCCTTATAGCAATCAATCTCACCATCCTGCTGAGAGTCTCTCCCTGACCTAGTAGCAACACACCTCAATGTTCTTTGTGCGAGCATGAAAAACTGGGTTCCTTGCAATTGCCGATGCGCTCTGAGTGTCAATGTAGATAGTGTTGGTAGTGTCCTATCCAACACCCAAATCATCCACAAGGCATCTGAGCCATACACACTCAAGCGTAGCTGTGAAGACTGCCCTGTACTCAGCCGCACAACTAGAAGTAGCCACAGTAGGTTTCTTCTTGCTCAACCATGATATACATGAACTGCCAAGCATGAAGCAAAAACCACTTATGGACACTCGCATGTCAAAACAACCAGCCCAATCTGAGTCCGGAAAAGCATGTAAGTCTGGCGGCAATGATCCCCCCTTGGGATGAAACAAGCCAAGATGTAAAGTGTCTCTCAAGTAGCGAAAAATCCTCTTGACAGCCTACCAATGTTTAGACCCAGGGCTATGCATAAATTTGCTAACCTGTGAAACTGCAAACTGAATATCTGGCCTTGTGTTGCATACATAAATGAGGCATCCAACAGCAGTTTGGTAAAGAGTGAAATCTGCAGGATCACAAGCATCATGACGACTCAATTTCAAACTTGTTTCCATGGGAGTGGCAATAGGTTTGCAATCCTCAAGTCGAAACTTACATAGCAATGTCTCTATGTTACTTTTCTTACACAAGGCAATACCACCATCACACTGCTTAAACTGTATACCCAAGTAATGATGCAACAGCCCCAAATCTTTCTCTTGAAAGTAGCATTCAAATCAGCCTTAAATTCAGCAATATGTCTCTCATTTGGTCTAGTGATCAAATCATCTACATAAAGAACCACAATGAGAAATACATCACTCTCACACTTTACATATAATGTGCTTTCTGCTGGACTGTTACGAAAGCTTCGTTTGACCAAATGAGTTTTAGCCTTCTCATACCAAGCACAAGGAGATTGCTTCAAACCATACAAAGTTTTGTTACATTTTCACACCTTATCCTCTTGTCCTTTCTTGACAAAACCGCGAGGCTGCGTTACATAAGCTTTCTCAAATATGTCACCATTCAAGAAAGCAGTAACAATGTCTGACTGATAACATCATGTAAGGTGCAGCGGAATGAATGTTTGCGCTTTGCTCAAGATGAGTGCTCCGAATTGTGCTCAAGGTTCCTTTTGTTCTTATGGAAGGGAGAGCCTTCCGTTCTTAATGAGAGAATGTTATGATCACAATCAAAGTGAATGGACACTGTGCGTGCGAGTGTATGAGACTGAGAGATAGAGAGAGAAGAGAGATACAACACCAGAGACGTTGTAAAATCCTCCTCCGAAGGCCCCACTATCATCGACGAGAGTGGTCTACTTATGATTGCACAATCTGGTACAAATGGTATGCATGAGATTGATGCAAGTCTAGGCTATGTTGATGACGACGAGGGGGATGACGACACCGACACTAAGGGTTGAAATCTACAATCTTTCTACTGCTTTCTAAAAACGCTATGGGCTGAAATCTGCGACTGAGCCAAAAACGCTGATTTGGGGGCTATTTTCGGTGGGTCTTTGACGTTGAAATTCTGCAGGTTTAGGGCTGAAAACTGAGGTTCCCTAAGGCTGAAAACTGAGGTTCTTACCGCGATGAATCTGCTACTTTTCGAGGCTGAAACTTGCGGGTCTTCTACTGCTTGGGATCGCCAAGGTTGGGATCTGCAAGGCTGGTCGTTCAAAAATGCCAGGGCTGATGTTCTCAAAAACGCTAGGCTGGGGTTTATAAAAAACGCTAGCTGCTTGGGTTTCCTGGCGATAAGTTGATGCAGAAACGCTATGCAGTGGGAGGTATGGCGATGATTGGCTGGTGCAAAAACTCCATGCAATGCTGATGAAGAAACGCTAGGATGGGGAATCTGCTACTTGGAGGGAAACCACCAAAGTCTTTGTCTTGCTGAGAAGTTGCCTGCTAAGCTTGGCTCATGTTGCCTCTTCTGCCAAATAGTGCTAGCTTTGGTTTGCTTATATATTTTCTTACCCAAACCGCCTTACCTACTTTCCAACAAAAGTCACTTAAAAATAATAAGTGAAAAATATCAAAAATAGGTAAAATAGGCTAAATGCACTGGAAAATTCCCCTGAAGGATTCTGATGGATTCTGATGGGAATGCTTATGATCATACTGTGTGCAACCAGAGGTTATGTATCTACACTAAGTGACTGGGCATGCACGGTCTACGAATAGACTCACAAAAGTACCAAATCACTTCTAATCTAGACTGACTGAACCCTGATTATGCTGTAGCTTGTCCACGGACACACAGGGTTGGATGTGTCACGTGACATCCCCTCCTTTTCAAAGTGAGGTACTGGTACCGAATTGTATGGCGTCGAGGGAGATCGCCAATAGCACCAAAATCCTGGAAGGGACTCTTCACCGGCCCAGTCTTTTGTGTGGGTCATGCGATACTTGAACTTCATAAAGATCTGCAACGCTTGCTTCTTTGGGCCGTGCCGAAAGTGACACAAAGTCTTCTGTGGCTCCTTCGATGCTTCAACTTCGTCTAGAGTCTTGCTTCTTTCTTCAAGAATCTCCATGGCTGAAACTTCTTGAAACCATTTCCAACACAAAACCATGAACATACCCATTCCATATAAAGTGAATGGAAAAAATCGTGTCTTCCTCAAAGACTGTGCATGCAATGTAGATGAACCAATAGACAAAGTGCTAAACCGTTCACCACATACACGCAAACAATGAGATCGAATCTTTCTCTTATGATCTAGAGCAATCAACTTTGGCAATTCACAATGGAAATGCCTATGCTTCGTGCTCATACTTTTATGTGCTCTTTCTACAACTGTGTCATGCCAAGGAAGAGATATGGAATGTGACTTCCTTACATACATACTTTTCAGCTTTTCATGAGAAATGCGCATACATTCGTGCTCATCCATGAGAGAAACGTGCTCAACATACAATATGTCAAGCCTAGGAAAAGGGATCACATAAAGATGCTGACTAAAATACAAGAAACGATCACGAATAAAACACTCGAACAATGAGTGCGTACTAATCATGCGAACACATAATACTTCTTGTAATGGTGCTTTGAACCTAAGCTCAAGAGCCAAGATCGATCCTTCGTGATTGATCGAATCTGCAACGAGGTTACCTTCACTAGAGAAAGTATCCACTAACACATCATCCTTGTGAACAATCACATCATCTTCATGCAACTCATCATGCTTGTAAGAAATCACATCTTGATCATGCAAATCATCATGCTCATCATTATCATTCAAATCATCATGCAAATCATTGCCATTCAAAGCATCATGCTTATCATCATGCAAATCCTGTGTGTCATGCTTTGGAGAAAAAGAGACTGAGAGAGTCTCCTTCTCATGAATCCGTTCAATCTTGTCCTGCATATTAGCAATGAGAGATGGAGAATGAACAATTTCTTCTCCATGAATGACAATGGGAGAATCACTTTTGGCATTGAGAGTGAAAGTGTTAGCCTCCCAATCAATGAGAGGGTTAGCATCACGAAACCATCGAATGCCCAAAATCATATCACATCCTGAGAGAGGAGAGAAACAAATCTTCTAGTGAAGGCAGCTTGTTGAATTGCAAACAACACATCAAGGCACTCCTCCGTGATGAGAGCGTCCATACCGGGAACAAAGCCAGAGACCTCGATAGGAGATCTCTGACTAACTTCTAGGCGGGCTCTCTCAATAAGAGAGGGACTAATCACATCATGCATACTACCTGGGTCAAACAATATGACAAAACGCTGCCCCGTCATATGACCATAACATTTAATGAGGAAATCATCAATGGGAGGGTCATGAGAAACTTGGGATTCACTTGTGTTATCATTAATTGCATTGACAGAGGCAATGGGTTCTGTGGATTCTTTAGATTCATTCAATTCAAGCTTAGAATATGTTCTTTTTATGTGACCCTTAATGTGACAATGAAAACAACGACCTTCCTTAGAATAAGTGCTTTGCTCTTCCAACATGATGTATCCTCCTACAATTCCTTGTGCTACCTTTTCATATGGAGTCAGCTTAGGTAGCAATTATGTTAGCCTTGCCCTTAGATTCATTGGAAGAATTCTTTTCTGAGAGACTATTGGAAGATTGGTTAGAAGAGTTACCATTCTTACCGTTCTGAGGGTTTTGAGAAGTCTGCGAGGTGCTTGTGGAAGTCTTGTTCTCCTTAAGCTTTCCCTTGTTGTGCTTCATCTCCTGTGCGAGAGCAATCACTACCGCCTTGTTGAGATCGATTGAGTCGAAGACTTCTACATCAAACTTGATATAGTCGTCTAACCCAAAAAGGAATGTCTCTTTGCGTTCATCATCCGACTTGCGTAATTGGGTACCTAGCTGCAAAACACGATTAGAAAAAGACATAACCGGCATACCATTTTGCTTGAGAGCATGACAATCATCTTTCAATCGTGCGAGGTACTGAGGTGGCATAAACCGCGCCATGAGCTTGTCTTGGAAATCAGCCCAATTGAGGAAAAGGGGCGTGAGTTCGTCGGCTTCCTCTAGGTGCGCGGCTAACTGTGCCTCTTGCCATGCGTGGTACCCGTTAATGGCATCACCGGCGAGGTACATAGCTGCCGTCAAAACTTTGCTATTTCCTGTCTTCTTAGTTGTCGCAAAATAAGCATTAAATTGATGCAACCAAGAATGAATAACCGTAGCATGCATCTTACCATCATACTTACTGAAAGTCAACTTTTCTGTGACTGGATGGTTGGAATCCGCATCGTGGCTTGCGCCACTTGAGGAAGTCCCACGATCTTTGGCTGGTTCGGACTTCAAGGCAAGTACGTGTCGAGCCAATTCTTGAGTGCGTAGTTCTCTTTGAGTCTCACGCTCGATCTCCAAGGCCACTTTTTGAGCTTCACGCTCGGTCTTTCTTTCTATTTTTCTTTCGTTTCGTTCCTCGTGCTCGCGTTCTAAAGCAAGGCGATTTGCTTCTTGTTGTGCGACAAGCCTTTCGTTTCTTTCGTTGCGCTCGCAGTCCTTAGCTTCCTGTTGTTCTGCTTTTGTTGCTAGTTGTGCCAACGCAACTCGATTCGTTTCTTGTTGTTGTGCCATCATGTCCAACATTGACTTGACCATCTCCTCCATAGAAGTTGGTACAACTCGTGGCGTAGATGGTGAAGGGGGAGGGTCGAAAAAATCTCTTGGTGGGAAAAATTCTTCGTCGCCTCTCTCATGCTCATCACTTGTATGCGAAGTATCCATTCCGCTTCGGGTGACGACCATACACTGGGGTCTTGGGTTCTTGGGTTCTTGAGGTTCTTGAGGTTTTCTTTAGCTTGCAAACCTCATTTGAGAAGGATCTTCTGTTCACCCAAGTTCTACTCCTTTTTGCGGGCGCACCCCTTGGCGGCTCTGCGCTCACACCAAGGTTGCTTTTTCCCACCTCATGTCAATTGGCCGACCGCTAAGTGCACGGTCCGCTCTCAATGAGTGAAGAGAGACACAAGGGGAGGCTGGACAATCCCTTCTTTCTTGGGATTCCTGTCACTCTTCAAAAACACGATTAGGAATCAACACGCCCAAGCAAACTTGGGTTCGTGAGACCGCAACAAGCAAAAAAAATTCTTGTGATTCCAATGCACTGGAAAATTCCCCTGAAGGATTCTAATGGATTTTGATGGGAATGCTTATGATCATGCTGTGTGCAACCAGAGAATATGCATCTACACTAAGTGACTAGGCATGCACGGTCTACGAATAGACTCACAAAAGTGCCAGATCACTTCTAATCTTGACTGATTGGACTGACTGAACCCTGATCATGCTGTAGCTTGTCCACGGACAGAGGGTTGGATGTGTTACATGACACATCTCAACCAAAATGAGCTACCAATGCACATAGAAAACGCACAGTAGTCATATGACAAGTGGGAGCAAAAGTTTCTTCATAATCAATGCCTTTTTGCTATGCATAACCCTTTGTAACAAGTGAGCCTTATAGCGATCAATCTCTCCATCCGTCTTGCGTTTCAACTTGTAAACCCACTTCGTACCAATGGTCTTTTTGCCAGGAGGCAAATCACACAAAATCCATGTGTCATTTTTTATAAGTGCATCATATTCAGATTGCATGGCAGCCATCCAATTTTTTGCTTCATTAAAAGATAGAGGTTCCTCAACATCACATAAGCTAGAAACAACCAAAGCATAACAATCTGATGTATAAGATGACTGCCAAGAACCTGAACGAGTATGACTAGACATATATACATCTAATTTACTGTCACGCAAAATATGCCCAGCCATTTTGGCATACCTCTAGCCTACTCATTCTCAACCCTTTCCTCATCAAGTACCTATAGGTTGTACATTTTCCTCACTTGAATTTACATTCGAACTTCCACCACTGGCATAGGATAGCCAGATTTATGCATAGCCCAAGATCTAAGCATTGGTAGGCTGTCAAGAGGATTTTTCGCTGCTTGAGTGGCACTTTACATCTTGGCTTGTCTCCCAACAAGGGGGGGTCATTGCCACCATATTTATATGCTTTTTCGGAATCAGATTGGGCTGGTTGTTTTGTCATGCGAGTGTCCACGAACGGTTTTTGTTTCATGCTCGATAATTCATGCATATCATGGTTGAGCAAGAAGCAACCTATTGTGGCCACTTCCAGTTGTGAGGCTGAGTACATGGCAGTCTTCACAATTACGGTTGAGTGTATGGCTCAAATGCCTCATGGCTTATTTAAGTGTTGGGCAGGACACTGCCAACACTATCTACACGACAGTCAGAGCGCATTGGCAATTTCGAGGAACTCGGTTTTTCATGCTCGCACAAATCACATTGAGGTGCATTACCACTATGTCAAGGAGAGACTCTCCGCAAGAGAGATCAGCTTGGCTTATGTGCCAACACAGGACAACCTTGCATACCTTTTCACAAAGGCATTGTCTCGTGAGAAGTTTGAAGCTTTCTGTAAAGCTTTGGGCTTACTCCCCTTTGTGTATTGGTCATATCCTCAAGACATGGCACTTCCTTATACTCTATGTGCAAGCTCTCGTTCACCGCATCACTCTCGGGGGGGTTTGTTACCATATACATGTGGTAGTGATGTGTGTGAATACACTTAGGACCGTCGGGGCATTTTTTCCTTGACTAGGAGGTTTTTTTCCCATGCATTGTATATACTCCCATCACTGTAGGGCTATCTTATCTTTCCATTGCACACCAAGTAATACACACTCTATTGTGTTCCTTGAGCTTCCTTTGTCTTCTCCAAGCTGTGCGTGTTCCCTAAAATCCTATTTCCAACATTCTTTGTATATTCCATGCCTTCCCACAAAGAGATTATATCATCTAGAATAAATCTTTCCTTTATGAAGCCCTTTTCCTCTTTAAAAATGAATCGATCCATAAGAGGGCTTAGTCTTCTAGCCAAAGAAAGGAAAAAAAATTATAGACAGAAATCAGACATGTTATGGGCCTCTAGCTAGACAAATCCTCCCTTGAACTTTTCTTATGGATTAGTTTTACCACACTAGTATTAATTGAAGGGGAGGGAGCTCCTGAAGCTAAGGCTTGGTAAAGAATGTAAAATTCATTGGGAACTCCATCCAGACCATGAGTTTTGCCAATTTTCCAATCGTTTCTCTTATCTCCTCTTTAGTTAGGGGTTGAGCTAACAGTTTAGCCAAGTGAGGATGCATTGTTTTTACCTGAAAGAAGCAATTTTTGCTTTGGCATTAGTAATCTCCCCATTCCTCAAAAAGAGAGGAGAGAAAATATTGGAAAAGAAAGTCTTGGCAATGTCCACATTTTCCTTATGGGACTTGCATGAAATCCATCTTTATTAATCAAAAAGGGGATGTAGTCTCTAGTTTTTTTTCTTCTTTAATAATGAGAACATTTTGGGGGTTAGACTTGTCTATTTTACAACCCAAAAGTGCATGGTCCAAGCAAGGGCACCATGTGCTTCTAGGAGCTCCTCCTTTCTTAACTCTTCCTTTTAAGTCAAGGGAGGGTGAACCAACTAATGAGTTCGCCTCAAGCAAGTGAATTTGCTTGTTCATCATCATTCTTCTATGAGCCCTTATCTCTTTTGCCTTTCTTTTGAGTTGAGTTAAATTAGTATGTGTATATTTAATGGCAACATCCCATGCCACAAATGCATTTCTATGATGAGCAAAAGCAACCTCAAAAATATTTATGACTTGGCCTTAACAAAAGGTAACTTAAACAATGAACTGTCCAAATGTGGCCATCCTACTTTAAAGTTACGGTCACCTTTATGTAACTCAAAAAGTAAAGGGTTATGATAACAGAAAGCAGTAGAGAAGAGTCAGGTTTGCAACTCACCAACCAGTGCTCCTGACCAAATCCCTAGTCATGTGCATCCTACTGAGTCTAGTAGATTTGTAGCAACTGCCATGTTGATTGTTGGACCAAGTGAAACTAGAATCTACAAAGACATCCATGTGAATGTTTGTCAAAGAGTTCCTCCCAACTGTCTTTTTCTTCACCTTGTATGACTTCACCCAATGAATTCCATCATCACTTAAAGAGGTAACCATGTTGAAATCCCTTATAATCAACAGAGGGTTGGCAAGAGCACATGATTGTGACCATACAACAATCCTTTTAGAAATGGAGTTGGAAGCATAGATGCGCACTACAGTGTACTTGAAAGACTCTTTGAGAGTGATAGCAATCTAGTGACCTTTTTCTCCATACTAAATGTTGGTGATTAATTGCTCATGCTTCAAAATTATTCCCAACACAGGTCCACCTTTACCTGAAATATGGTTAGTGAAAAAACATTCATGACTCCTACTAATCCTTTGCAAGTTAACTTTCAGGGCAAAAGCTTTAACCTTGACTCCTTACAAGCAAATAAAATCAAGTTGATTGGAGATCAGAAAACCATCTTTTAATGCTTATTACCCTTACAGGGTCAATGAGTCCATTTCAATTAAGAGAAAGACCAATAGTTCTTTTATTCATTTTTTGGAGTTTTTAGAGGGTCTAACCAGGGACACTAAAGCTTTGTTGGGATCATTTGATTTCTCCTTTTTTCATTTTGCCTTGCTTACTTGAAGGGGGAGAGTTTCTTCTTCTGCCTGATTCATGATGATATCAAATGAGTTAAGAGGTGATTGGACAAGCCTGTTGATTTCCTGTGTATCCTTTACATTCAGATCTTTATATTGAATACCTTCCCTCCAATGTCTTCATTTTTTCTATCCTCCACAGGGTTACTAGATGGAGAGTTTATCCGAGTTGCAAAAACACAGTGCTCCCCATCTTTTGAATCCTCAGAGTCTGAAGAGATTTCCCTTGGCTTCTCTGATGGACTGAGGTTTTTGTCTCCGGAGGCTTTGTTCACCGCTTCCTCAGCTCCCTCTACTACAAAAGGATCAAATACATCATCCAAGAGTGCTCCGAACCTGTTTACATATCTCTTACCATTACTCCTAGTTGGTGGTCTATTTCTGTTACCTCCTCTTCTGTTAACTTGCTGAAAACCTTGACTATTTTCCTTGACATCTTTTCCCTTGTCAACCTCCTTGTGAATCTTGTTAGCTGATTCTGGACAATTTTTGAGCAATTGAAACAGGGATTAGGCAGGTTCCTATAAACTATTTTCTGGATATGGAGCAACTGACCCATTTGATCTTTCAAGGGTATATACTCTTTGAGTGTAGCATCTATGTCAACTTTAATAAAGAGTTGGGGATCCCATTTGGGATTAATCCCATTTGAAGTTTTCTGACCAAAGACCTTTCCTACCTAGGCTCTTACTTGCTTCAACCAGGGGAGAAACTCAATGGGGAAGTCTGGAAAGTCAACCCACAGAGGCACCCTTATAGGTTTTTCCCCCTTTGGGTCAAACACTATGTGCCACTTAAAGACTAACATAGGAGTGTTTTTGAGCAGCCATTGTCCTCTACTATGACCTGCAAACCACTGGCAGCATCATTAAAAAAAAAAAAGGCAGTAATTGTTAGGAAGATATTGTACCTGGGAAGGATACAAGTTCTTGGCTTCCCATTTCTATGAGATCCATTGCTTGAAAACCTCCACAGATGGCCTGAGTCCATGACATAAACCAAAGAAAACTCTTTCTTGCAGGTGTTCACATTGTTCTCTTTAATAGGAATCACTTGGGAGATTAATCTACCATCGAACGACGCAAAACCAATCGTGTTCTCCAGTTCTGAAGTACCTACTATCACTATCACTTCACCCTCTCCTCCCCCAACAACTAACTTTCTTGCAGGTGTTTGAACTAGTTCTCCAGTTCTGAAGTACCCACTATCACTTCCATTGTCTCCTCCCCCGACAGCACTAGGACCTTCACTAGCACTGTCAATAGTAGGAGATTTTTCTAGACTTTTTCCCTCCTGTCACGTCTTCTCCTTTTTAGAGAGGTTAGTATTAAGCTCCTGATGAGCCAACTCTTCAGTGCAAAGTTGTTTACCTTTATCTAAAAAATCACATTCTCCCTTTTAAACATTGTCAATGTTATTCCAAACATTGGAAATCATAGAAAACTGTTCAGTATTCAGAGAAAGTTGAAGACTGACATTATTAGGCCTTTGTAGAAAAGAGGGGGGAGAGAAAAAGTGATGGGGTCAAGCAGCTCTTGTTGATGATGATGCAGAACAGGATTAAAATTCAATCCTGACCTCATCTACAGGGCATGAGCATAAGAAAGAGGGCCTTGAGTAGGAGAAGTGTAGGCTTGAGCGTCTCCCCGTAGGACTGCCTGCATCACGGCGTTTGGATTGGGATTCGTGTGCTGAACAACCTTAAGATGCTGTATCACCCCATTGATAAGGGCTTCTTGCAGGGCCATGCTGCCTCTCCCAAGGGGGGAGCGAGAGAAGGGAGGTGAACATGGGAGAGTGAAGATGACCAGACAGGGCAAGAAAGGGGAGCCTGGTGGTACGAGGGAATAATGGCGCATGCCCTCGATTCTAATCGACAGCACGAAGCCCTAACTCCCCATTACGTAGCCAGAGACTGCCAACCCCCAATGTCTTACCCAAGAAAGTCTGGAAGCTGATTTTGTTATAACATATCAACTTTTGGGTGTGTGGGTAGTCAGATCTTATGTGGCAGCTAGTCATGTGATTTCCCTCTGTACTTGGACGAATTGTAGATAAGTACAAATGAGGTGTACAACATGCCAAAGGAGTCCCCTACCTTCATGGATCATCCCCCCTTTGTACGGGCTAAGTTGAGAGCTTCTTGATACCCTCACAGGCTTGTCCCACCTAGTTGTACTACACCCTTGAGCTATACTTATTCAATGCCTGGGGATTGAGCGGGCCTGCTTTTTGTTTATACTATCGAAGGCTCACATCGTTTGGTGATTCTGGGCCGTGGAATGGGGGTGTCAATTGGTCCCATGGCACCTCAGCCTGGCTGCCCTTGACTACAAGGCTGAGGTGAATAGCAAGGCAATTCAGATACGACTGTGCCCTACCCTATACCCTGACTCTTCATTCTTTCTAGGCATGCCTTGATTTTATATTTTTTCTAGGCAGGTCTGGGCGTCGGGTGCCTTTACCATCATTAATCTTATGCAGGCAAGGACAGGCGAGCATGACTTTATTTGTTGCTTGTTTGGCTACTCCCTCCTCCCATTCTATGTGCCTTCCTCTTCCTCTTCCTCTTCGGAGAGTTTTTCCCATTGCATTCCAATGCAACTTATGCAAGCACTGTCTCTTAACTCTCAAAGAAAACTTAGGAGGTATCCTTGTATGGGCCAAAGCGTGTCCAATGGTACACTTCCACTACCTAGCTAGCTATCAAAGTGCTAGTTGGCACCAAAGTGCTAGACAAAGAGGCAGTATGTTTATTTTTTGCCAATTCAAAGTTTATTGTCAAGAGCTCTTCAAAGATACACTCAAGAGTGCAAACTTTATGCCAAAAGAATTTTATTATACATGACACTATCACACAGACATGCTTGCTCGCACATATCCATGGATGGCTATTTTGTTGCAATTGCTATTTTTTCGCTATGTGACATTTGATTAACTATGGCTTTCAACTCAGTATCAATGCATTTGGTTTGTGCATGTTTTGTATCATGAACACTGTTGCTCCACCAACTACACATTGGTTTCTTCCTGTCCTGAGTTCTCATGGCTTCAACGTTTTTGGCCTGGTCTTCCATGTCAGCCGCTGCATACAGATTCGACATGAGGACATAAGCTGGCCCATCACTTTTATTCAAAATTACTGCCTGTTCAAAAGCCCACCCTCCCACATTCACATCTGCCGATTTTCGGCATGAGCCCAACAATGCATGCCAAACAGCGGTATAATCAGAAGATGGCATCTCCTGCATAAGCCTTACTGCCTTTTCTAGGTGACCTGCCCGCCCAAAAAGGTCAATCATGGACGTGTAGCACTCTATACTTGGCTTCAGACCATATTTGGTGTACATATCAAGAAAAAGTGTTTGGCCCTCTTCTAGTAGACCTCGATGACTGCATACATTAAGCACACAAGTACACGTCACTGCATTTGGCAAGATGCCATCACACTCCATCTTTTCAAGGCAGTCCAATGCTTCCTCTGCTTCACCTTCTTGTGCATAGCCTGCAATCAGTGAGTTCCAAGAGATAACATTCCGGGAAGGCAGTTTCTCAAGCACCCATCGTGCCTCTGAAACATTACCACACTTAGCATACATGTCCACAAGCGCGTTACCCAGCACAATATCATTTTGTAACAAGCCTTGCCTCCCAAGCTTAACATGGATTTCTTTCCCCCTGACAGCAGCTTTCATAGTGGCACAAGCTTTTAAGACATACACAGACGTCACTGCATCTGGCAGGATGCCCTCGTGATGCATCTGCTCAAGGCGATTCAATGCTCGCTCAGCTTCACCTTCTTGTACATATCCTGCGATCAAAGCATTCCAAGAGATAACATCCTGATAAGGAAGTTCCTCAAACACCTGTCGTGCCTCTGAAATGTCACCACACTTGGCATACATGTCCACAAGTGCACCACCCAGCACAATATCATTCTGCAACAACCCCTGCCTTACAATCCCATCATGAATTTGTTTCCCCCTGTCAGCAGCTCTGATTATGGCAGAAGCTTTCAATGCGGAGGCATATGTCACTGCATCTGGCAGAATGCCCTCATGCTGCATCTCTTCAAAGCAGTTCAGGGCTTGCTCAGCTTGGCCTTCTTGCGCATATCCTGCAATTAGTGCATTCCATGAGATGACATCCCGAAAAGGGAGTTCGCTAAAAACTCTTTGTGCCTCTGAAACAGCTCCGCACTTGGCATACATGTCCACTAGCGCATTGCCTAGTGCAATCTCCCTCTGCAACCAGCCCTCCCTCACAACCTTATGGTGAATTTGCTTCCCCCTGTCAGCAGCTCTGATCATAGCACAAGCTTTTAAGGCGCACACATATGTCACTGCAGTTGGCATGATGCCCTCCTGCTGCATCTGTTCAATACAGCTCAATGCTTGCTCAGCCTCACCTTCTTGTGTATAACCTGCAATGAGTGCATTCCAGGTGACAGCATTCCGAAAAGGCAGTTCTTCAAGTACCTGTCGCGCCTCCAAAATAGCTCCGCACTTGGCATACATGTCCACTAGTGCACCCCCCAGAACAATATTGTTTTGCAACAACCCTTGCCTTGCAATATCACCATGGATTTGTTTTCCTCTGTCGGTAGCTTTTATTGTGGCACAAGCTTTTAAGGCACAGGCATATGTCACTGCATTTGGCAGGATACCCTCCTGACGCATCTGTTCAAGGCAACTCAATGCCTGCTCGGCTTCCCCTTCTTGTGAATAACCTGCAATCAGTGCATTCCAAGAGACAACGTCTCGAGAGGTGAGTTTTTCAAAAACCCATTGAGCCTCTGAAAAGTTATTGCACTTGCCATACATGTCCACCAGGGCACTGCCCAGCTCAATGTTGTGCTTGAACAGCCCCTGCCTTGTAATTTCACAGTGAATTTGGTTACCTGTGTCAAAAGCTCTGACCATGGCACATGCTTTTAAGACACAGATATACGTCACTGCATTTGGAAAGTTAGCCTCATGCTGCATCTCTTCAAGGCAGTTCAAGACTTGCTCAAGCTCACCTTCTTGTGCATAACCTGCAATCAGTGCATTCCAAGTGACAACATTCCGAAGAGGTAGCTCATTGAGCACCCGCCGGGCCTCTGAAAACTCTCTGCACTTTACATACATGTCCACAAGAGCACCACCAAGAACAATGTTGTTTTGCAATAACCCCTGCCTGGAAATTTTGTAATGGAGTCGTTTCCCTCTTTCGATAGCTCTGCTTGTGGCGCAAGCTTTTAAGGCACAAACATAGGTGACTGCATTTGGGAGGATGCCCTCACTCTGCATTTGTTCGAGCAATTTTAAAGCATGCTGGCATTGCCCCTCATTGACATAGCCTGAAATGAGTGCAGTCCAAGTCATCACATCTTTGCTCTTATGCGTGTCAAGTAATGACTTTGCCTTCCCAAGCTCCCCACATGTTGCATACATGGTCACTAAAGCATCTGAGCACTCTTCAAGAAAGCCCCTTTGCCCAAGATCATGGTGTATGCTGGTGCCGGTGACGAGATCTTTGCTCCACGTGCAAGCCCTAAGCGAGGTAATGAAAGAATTGGTTTCAAAATCTCGACTTTCAAGCTCTCCATTGAAATGGCATTCATAACCCCAGCTATCCCTCCACAATACCCTCTCAGTAAAATTAAGTGTGAACTCTGGGTGCCTTATAATTGGCTTGCTGTTGTGGTCATTGGAGAAAATTGACAAATTTGTAAAGAAAACCTTCCATAAGAAATCCGTTCTGCTGTCAGGTATCTTGCTATCCTCTTTGGCTGTCCCGCAACTCGGTACATGATGGATTGTAGCAGCCATGTTGCAGTATATTTCAACTTTCTGCGAGCAGGTGCGTGAGGGTGCGGGCAGGAAAGACACATGTCAGAAGAGTAGCAGCAATGACCAAGAACCCGGTTTTTGCAACAGAGTACTTCTGCTGCGAACGCTTGTGTCGGACACTTTAGATTACTCGTGCTTCCTCCGCACTCTTCGTAGTCGAATGGCACTGAGCGCGCAACCGATAATTATGGTGATGGCTTGCTAATAAGAAAGTGCGTGACAATAGGCTACATTTGTTGTTCACAGCCACTTTACATTCTGGTTTTTGGCCTGCCCAAAGGGGTAAGGCCTTAGTGATGCCTCCCCCGTTTTTTGCTAATGAAAAAAGAGAGGTTATTTTTTTTTAATTATATCTTTTTTTTAATGGATGAAAGAGATGGACTATACATACAACCAAATTTATTTTGGGAAGAAATCTCATGAGTTATGTATATAACATATCTACTTATTTAGTTTATTGTATATTGTAGTTGGCCAATACTCAAAGAACCCAAAATTGGTCTTGGTCTAATCTTTGAAAAGTCATGTCTCTTACCTGTGTGCACTTCCTGCAAACCCCCCCGAAAAACAAGAGAAAAAAAGTGATAAAATCACAAGACCTACCTAGAGGGCTTTGTTGAGTATGCAAGCCCTTGTGCGTCTAGCCTGTGGGAACACTACTTATCACATGTAGGTAGGTTCAGCGGCAAGTCAAGTGGTGCATGGCAAATTTGCCTTTATATTAGGGTTGATTTTACAAGCAATTAATCAATCAAAAAGACGTGTGTTCTTCAAGTTGTATCTCTCTCTCTCTCTCTCTCTCTCTCTCTCTCTCTCTCTCTCTCTCTCTCTCTCTCTGCACGCCTGCACCTTCGCCTAGCCATGGCTCCCCACCGGTGGCAACCTCCATAGCCCGTTGCACCTATCAACTGATATCAGAGCCCTTGAGGCTTGTGCTCGAGAAGCTTGGCGGGAGCGGCCGCTTGCAAAAGGGAGCACCATCACGTCGACCTGCAGCAAACCGAACAAACCCGCCATCAACAAGGTCGCCTTGGCGTGCTGATGAAATTTCGACACACTTTTGCCTGCTATTTCACCCTCTGCAGCCTGTTGCGATCGCATCTTTCATTGGCGTTGTTTGCTACTACAGAATTCGCCATTTCTGTTTTCTATTTCCTGTTTATTAAACTGTCCACCTTATTTGAAGTCTTTGGATTTAAGTGAGAGCCCATTCAAATTGTCACACCAGCAAGTCTTGCATGCAACCCATTGAAGGGCTTCTCAAGTCAATGTGTGACTCGACCAAGGTTTTGACAACATCTGAAGACTGTAGCTTCTCTTTAGAAAGATTCGGTTTTGAGAGCACGGTGCTCAGCAGTGATAATCGGCAAACAATAAACAGGTTCAACAGTATATTGAGAAGCTACAAGGTAAGTTTTCCAAAGACGTCTAGCAAGATCTCCAAATGGTGGCAAAGAGGATCTTCTCGAGGTTTTGGATGTTCTCACGGTCTGCTAAGCAACGATTACAACAAGGGAAGTCCAAAGTTTTCACAGCATATCAAAGCAAAAGGAAAAGTAAAGACTCACTCAACAATTTACTTGAATCATTGGGTAGATCAACAAAGAATTCAAAATTGTTCAGTGTCATAGATTTGTCAACTTTAGTCTATGGTCAAAACAATCATACTTTTTTTAGTCAAAACCTTGTTGTCAATCATTATCATGCTTGTCAGTTGTCATCATGTCGAAATTGTACGGGTTATAGACACTGCCATGAAATAAAATGGTAAGACCACCCCTTTGTTGTTTTGGTCGAGTTTTGGTCTATCTCACACTGATGGTTGTTTGAGGAAAGTACACACACACACCTATGCTATAGTCAAGGGGGGGACTTCTACTCATGGTTTCAGGTAAATGAACTCTGCCATGGTCTGTCTGTTTCGAGTCCATTGTCAGTGGTTTGTGCTTGAGGGGGGGCGGGGGGGGGGGGGGGGTGTTGTTGGGTATGCAAGATCTTGTGCGTCTAGCCTGTGGGAACACTGCTTATCACATGCAGGTAGGTTCAGTGGCAAGTCAAGTGGTGCATGGCAAATTTGCCTTTATATGTAGGGTTAATTTTACAAGCAATCAATCAATCAAAAAGGCGTGTGTTCTTCAAGCTATATCGAATCTCTTTCTCTCTCTTTCTCGATGCACGCGTGCACCTTCTCCTAGCCATGGCTCCCCACCGGTGGCAACCTCCACAGCCCACTGCACCTATCAGGCTTAAACTTAAACAATGATCGTTATACTTCATAAATATACACACATTGTCGATAATTGCATGCGTGAAAGCTAGGTCGAGGGTATTATACTATTTTATGGCCATCAAATAGTGTGTGAGCCATCCTTCTATTGGCAAGAAAGATCATGACCACGAAAAAGAAAAACTCTCTCTCTCTCTCTCTCTCTCTCTCTCTCTCTCTCTCTCTCTCTCTCTCTCTCTCGTGTACTCTCTTGCACACCATAGCTATGGCCGCCTTATGTCATATTTTCTCCCTTACATAACCCAAGGTTGCGCCATTGAGCTCGTCTCACCTTGTCTACCTCCAGCTATTGCTTGTTGCTGCTTCTTGAGCTTGTATGCTATTTGCTTTTCTTGTGTGCGGCCACTCCACGATCGGTCTACCTGTGCCTCTTTACCGACCTTAGTCCATCTCTGGCATGTTGTCTTATTCTACCCAAAATCGATGTCTGCAATCTTTGGCTCCAGGAACTGTGTAAAGACAATCTGGGCAACGAGAAATGGTGTGCGCTTTATCATGAGCTTTGCTATTAGCAGGAGGAGAACCTATTAGAGCAAAGACTTTGGAGGATCTTGGCAATGAAAATGAGTCAGGAATGCCATGGCGTTCTGCCTGCAAGCTCCAATTATTGAAACCCCATATATGATTCACAAATTTCATTTAATCAAAATCGCTACATGTCTCACCTTGCAGCTTGAATATCTTTGATGTCTCTTGGAAGTATTCCTATGACATTAGACGCAAGCCCACCTGAAAAAATATTTGCACTCTATACATGTCATATCATCAATAGTGGCTTCAACGTAGGCGTCAAACATTAACCAGCCTCTCACAAGTTCTTGAACCCCCTGCAGTGCCATTTTTTTAAACGAAAAGCGAAGACATAAAACGATTGCACAGTGGACGACATAGTTTCTATGAATGGTGGATAGCACAACAAAATTTTTGGTTGAAGCGTCTTGCATATAGAGCCTATAAAGGTCTAACCTCTCTCTCTCTCTCTCTCTCTCTCTCTCTCTCTCTCACACACACACACACACACACACACACATTCATCATAATCGAGTGAAAACCTAAAAATTCAAGAGGACGTGGATGTAGGAGGATTTATATTATTGCATGGAGAGAGGAGAGAGATGCACTCGACCACAAGGTGAGCTCCGCTCAGCTCAATGATCTTTAGGAAAGCCCAATTCACTTCAAATTCTATCAATAGCCCCGCATTGAGCTTGCAGGCTCACTGGCATGTACAGCTGATGCACTATTATGTATGTTGCAACACATGTAAATGAGCAACATACATTCGTAAGTGCATCAAGAAGAGTGTCTTAAGTAGGTTTGAGAGTCGTAGTAATACTTTCGTGAGTAGGGGGGCCCAATTCATTTTTATTCGATTATTAGAGGGAATCACAAAGGATGTTATTTGAGTCACAGAGAATCTGTTAGAGATGCCCTCTCTTTTTTCTCACTCTCGAGTCTCTCTCTACATGCACTACCACTTTGGAAGAGATTGTGTGTGTGCATTCTCTCTCTCTCTCTCTCTCTCCCCGGATAGTTTCCTACGACGTTAAAACTCTCTTCGTCTTCTTCTTCTTCTTCTCTCTCTCTCTCGCTCGCTCTCTCTCAGAAAGTTGTTTGATGTGTTTCAGAGGGGATTGGACAAATGCAGCACACAATCAGTCTTGCACCGATGGTTGTCAACTGCAATGGAGGAGAGGGGCGAGGCGATGGCGGGCGAGAGGGAGGGAGAGAGAGACACGAGAAGGAGGATGGGTGACGCAAGGCGAGGGGAGGGGTATATTCTCCACTGATGTATTTCTTTTAACAGCTCCCCGTGGGCATAGCAAATGTAGGCAGAGTTGAGAGAAGGTGCTGAGAGGTTTGAGAGCAGGGATTAAAGAGGGCGTGGGAGGATTAGAGGTGGAGGGGTAGTTTAAGTAGCTCCCCCCCGCCCCCCCGTTGAGGCCCGCTCTCTTCGCAGATCTAGGCTAGTAGTATGTCATCTCGCTCAAGGCATTTGGACAGTGGTGTGCCCACAAGCAAGCTCAAACACTATTACCTCCTTTGTCTCCAGCTTTGTTTGCAGGCCCTGAAGCACTGTGAAAACTGTTGCATTATGAGGTGGACCGTACAAAGTCATCAACAAGCTGATATCGAAGCTTCTCTCTGTAGGTGCCTATAGGGATTTGGAAAGATATCGGGTGTCGATGGTCACAAGGGCGGCTAACATCATCCCCACACACAACAAAGGAACTGTAGCAAAAGAGGAGAAAGAAATATGAGATTTGCTACGTCAAAGCATGAGAGAGTTGGAAGGTCTTGTGACAACACGAAGTGTCACAAACTGTGACGTGCATGCCCACAACAGACATACACACTCTCTGTTGTCTACACCCGAAATCCGGCTGATTGCTGACGTGACACTGCTGTACGGACAGGGTCCCGCAAATTCCGGCGAAGATCGCGGAACTGCCACATGGCAGGTTATATGGATGCCAGTGAAAATTGCGAAGACTGAATTGTTTTCAGATTTGCTTTTTGGACATGCTTTTTGAAAATCTCATGCAGTCTTTAGAAGCTGCTTTATTTTACATTAAGCAAGAATGAGAGAGAAAGAGTCTCTTGCTTTATTTTTCCAGGAGCTTTTAACTTGAAGCTTTTGGGGGTTTTTGATTTTCAGCTTTTGGGGGCTTTGCTTTTAGCATCCCTTTGTATTCTTTAGATAAGTAGGCAGGGCCACACAAATCATAGCATCTAGACAGAGTCTGAGTGTGAACGTCTGCCCGCACTCTTGTACTTTGAACACATATTAATACATAAAGAAATATCGAAAGGGGCGTCAGTCTTTGGGACCTATATCTCTATGCACGGAACTCCGTCGGGCCAGTGTCGAATCAATTGTGAACTGTGAATTTTTCTAAAGTGTTTATTTGTGTTGTCGCGGTAGATTCTCGACTTGGAGTGTCCAAGTCTGTTACACGAAGACTCGTGAGCAGAGACTTGCGAGCAACCTTCGGACTCTTCCCAGGCTCCCAGTTTGCCCCCTATGAAGCTTCAGCCTCGGACAGTGTAAGAATTGATTAGTTTCTCCAATAGAGTCTACTTGTTTCTTTTATGGAAAATGGATGCCTTGACATTCAATTTGCATTTGTACAAATGAATGTTGCTACGACTCTTTGCTGGCCTTTGTCATAAAGTATTTGGTAGTGCTGAAAAATGCTTGTTCTTTAAGTTTTCTGTGCTGTGTAAGGGACATTTTTTACTCTTTTGTCATTGAAAGGGCAATGTTAAATTTTTCCTTTCTATCCAGAAGGGCATACTTCTTACATACCTGTCTTTTGACATTTTGAGTTGCCTGTCAAATCCTAACACTGACCTCGGGTTGCGGAGGGTGGTTGCCAGCTAGGAGAATCATGAGGGGGCTATGTTAGGTTGCTAGCCCAACCGATATCATTGTCGAGAGTTGAACAGACATGCATGCAGGGGGGAGAGAGAGAGAGAGAGAGAGAGAGAGAGAGAGAGAGAGAGAGAGAGATGTGCGCACGACACACACACAAGAAACTTCCAAAAACACTACAAGAGGTTGTGTGCTCTTGTGACGCTGTTAGCGACGGAAATACACTGGGTTTTTATAACCCCCGGCGTCGCTAAAACCGTCGCTAATAGCGTCGCTACGAGAGCGTCGCTATAAGTGTCGCTATATAGAGACGGTCATAGCAATGGTTATAGCGACGTTTACACAGAAGTCTATAGCGACGCTCATAGCGACGCTACAGAGCCATAAATAGCGACGGTTATAGCGACGCCCGAGAGAATTTTTTTTTGGTGACAGGGCATTGAATGCCCTGCCACCCATCAAGCATATTGTACTTGATTCACTTTTTAAAAAAAGTGCAAGGGTAGATAATAGACCCAAAATAGTCACCCACAAGACGCATTGTTTGCAAAATTGACAAGCATAAAATTGACAATTGTACACATCATAGGCAAAATGAATTGATTGGCAAATGTAATAATGACAATTGTACAACATCATAGGCATAAAGAATTGATTGGCAAAATGAACTGCGGTGAAAAATGTAATAATATACATGGTTCAAAAAGACGTATAAAATCCGTTTCATGATACATAAGCTATGAGAAACCCTAAACTAATGCTATTTAGCTACGGCTAAACTGACGTCGTCTAATCAGACGTCTCATCGCGTCCAAGCGGCGTATCTGTCGGATTCTGCAAAAAAAGACAATAAGACAGCTTTCAGTAAGTATAAACATATAACGACATTTATAAAACAATACAAAAAATAGAAAAGAGTAAACCCTAATACTAACCATGCCGCCGCGAGAACTTAGAATGTCGATCAGGGCGTTTAAGCCCTTCCTGCCTGCGTACTCGCGCTCGTACGGTGTGGGATCACGTCCTGTCATCGACCACTGTCAAAACATACAAAGATTTCATTATGTTAGAATTAAAAAACTCATAAATCCTAAACTATCGAACATAAAGAGCAATGCGAAAACACTTACAAAATCGGCCTCAAATGATGCCCATCCATCGCTCCCCAAGTGGTGCGAGCTCCCTGCCTCTACTCGCGCTCTGGCTGCATCCTTTTGTTGCTTCCACTTGTCGGGATTCTCGCGCGCTGCTTTTTTCGCATTCTTCCAATCTTCTTTGGCCAGCCAATCTGGCCTGTTCCACCCATGCTTGATTGCTTTTTGCACTTCGGAACGCTTGTGTTTGCAGTATTCGCGCATTCGAATCTTCATCAGGTCTTCATTGAAGCGTTGATCCCGTGTTGGAACGGGAAACTCATCATGAAGTATGCTGATGACTTTGTTTTTTAAATCACTTGGTACTTCACTCCATTTGTTTAGTATGTAGTGTCTAAACAGCTGAGAGCAAAGACCACGCATGCGCGAGATCACCTTCTTGCCGTCATCATCCATGATGATGCCGCCGCTGAAGTCGACGGAGTAAGGCAAGCCCTCTGGCCGGTGACGAGTGAACCTGGGTGTCCCGACAGGGGTCTCTAGAGGCGTGTCGATGGGGGTACGGACGTCAGGTGTCTCCACCGGCGTCTGGGCCCCGAAGCGAGGAGTGTCGAGTGGGGTGGCTCCTGGCGGAGTAGGTAGAGGTGTGTAGCTGCTAGGAACAGTCAGCCGTGCAAAACCTGGCGTAGATGGCGATGATGTGGCCTCGTTGGGAATGTGCTCTGCATGATCATCCCCCGAGCTGTCAGAGGCTACATCTTGTGGGCTCACATATGCTGCTTGACCAAAGCGCCTGCGAACACGTCTATTGGGTTGCAAGATTGCTGCTTGTTGGCCAGCGTCAGAGTCCGACGAGTTATAATTGGCAACAACTCGATCTATAATAGATGGATCGAACTCGCCAAATTCGCGAGCGTGCTGCAAAGAAACACGTCTTGTCCGTCGCACAGCATGCTTGCATTGATTACAAGGATATAAGACCCTCGTTGAGAGATAGGTGTTTCGGTTGGACGGTCCCACATCCTCGTCACTACTCATAATGAGGATAAAAATCTTATAACCTGGACAAAAAATTTAATATTCTATTGGCATTCTTCGTCTTATCTCTCTCTCTCTCTCTCTCTCTCTCTCTCTCTCTCTCTCTACCTCACATCCTCTAGTCATGTCCAATCCCCGCACACCTCGGTCTAGAGGTGCACGGAGATCAGAACCACCGGGTTATAATCTCGTCTTTATTGGTCAATACCTATATTTGTGGGTACAAGAAATCTACAGACCCACGTCTACATGATACTGCATGTAGTGGACAAAACCCCTTTGCCTCTTCTCTAGCTGTAGCACTTCACAGCATCTTAACATCTTTTCACAGTAGATCTTTTCACTGTTTGTCTAACTCTAAACCCTAAACCGTTAGTAATTCTTGCGTGGACTCGATCTAACCTAAATAAGCGTAAATCTAAATAAACGTAAATCTAACTAAAAATAAACTTAAATCTAATTTAACGTAAGTCTATATCTAACCTAATCTTTAACGTCTTTTGGGATAGTTTCCTACGACGTTAAAACTCTCTTCTTCTTGTGTGTGTGTGTGTGTGTGTGTGTGGGTAAACCTAAATAAACCTAAGTCTAATCTAATATAACATAAATCTAAATCTAACGTAAATTATGCTGTATTAAAAACAAAGAACTAAACTAACAGGGATTATAAGAACCTTAAAACTGATTTAACACATAATTTTTCACATAACTCGGCAAGAGTTGGCATTTTCATCACTAAAGATGTGAGAGTTAACTTCCGGCGGTGACGCTGCCTCATCTCCATCCACATCTGACGACAGCAATTTGCCCTTTGGACCGTTCTTGCTCTTGTTACTAACTTTGAAGTTGCTGTTGAATGACTAGAGGTTGTCTAGATGGTCATTGTCGGGGATGTAGTGACTCTTGTCGCCTTGAAGATCCACCTTCTTCCCTATCTTCTAAAGACATTTCACCAGTACTTTTGGATCGACGGAGCCCACCATGAGTGAAGGTAGCAATACCCTATATTCCATTGAGGTCTTTCTTCACCCGCTTCATGCAGGCATCGCAGTCTATGGAGACCTAAATCTAATCTAATATAACGTAAATCTAAATCTAGCGTAAATAAACGTAAATCTAATTAAAAATAAACCTAAATATAATCTAATTTAACTTAAATAAACCTAAATCTAATTTAACGTAAGTCTACATCTAACCTAATCTTTAACGTCTTTTAGGATAGTTTCCTACGACGATATAACTCTCTTCTTCTTGTGTGTGTGCGCGTGTGTGTGCCAATAAAAAGAGATAAATGGTATAACCTTTCTATCACCCATGCCAAGTATGATAGATTGGTTATGCCATTTCCCTCTTGAATAATAGGTTTTGAGTTCAACTCCTCGTCGGCTAGATCTTTAGGTCTTTTAATTTTAATTAATTTCTTACGACATTAAATTAGTTTCTCTCTCAATATGTGTGCGTTTTTTTGTTTATGCATGTTTTCTCTCTCTTTTCCTCTCTCAATGTGTGCGTTTTTTGTTTATGCATGTTCTCTCTCTCTTTTCCTCTCTCAATGTGTGCGTTTTTTGTTTATGCATGCTCTCTCTCTCTTTTCATCTCTCAATGTGTGTGTGCATTCTTTGTTTATGTATGTGTGTGTGCGTTTTTGTTTATGTTTGTACTCTCTCTCTCTCTCTCTCTCTCTCTCTCTCTCAAAAACACTATGTGTGTGTGTGTGTGTGTGTGAGAGAGAGAGAGAGAGAGAGAGAGGGAGAGAGAAAGAGGGGAAGGGAACATGAGAGTGAGGAGAGGAAAGGAGCATACCTGGCTCTCCTTCCTCTCCTACGTGTGTGTGTGTGTGTGTGTGTGTGTGGAGAAAAGAGAGAGAGAGAGAGAGAGAGAGAGGGGGAGAGAGCGTTACCTGCTCTTTGCTTGAGGGCACCGAAAAACTCAGATCTGAGATCTGAGTTTTTGGGCGCTCTCTGTTATTTTTTTAGCCCAGCCGGCGTCGCTATGAGCATCGTAAATTTACTTGTAAATTTGCGACGCTCATAGCGACGCCGGGAAATTTTTTTTTGAGCGTCGCTGTGTGAGCGTCGCTAATATGAATAGCCTCTTGTAGTGAAATGAGCCTCTCTCTAAGATATCCTACGTTCAGTACGTTCAATACTCTCTCTCTATCCCTTTCCAGTTTCCTCCCTCAACCTCTCCGTTTCATCATTTTCTTGAGAGGCTTCGTGCTGCAAACAATGAATACCCACTACCCATCTGCCAATAAAAAATTAAGAAATAAAAAAATTTAACTCTCCTTTCTTGTTAGCAAAAAGGGGAGTCTTCGCCATGGCCTCACCCCTTTGGGATAGGCCAAAAACCACCATCACCACCATGATGTTCTCAACACGATGTATACAGCTCATGAACATAACCAAATGAACCACCTGTAGTGGGAGGCCCAAGAAAATGACGCCACATAGAGAGAGAGAGAGAGAGAATCGAAACGTTGGCAAATCCGTATCACATGTGTTGCACCGCGAGAATAAATGTCCCAACAACCAAAGCATGTTGAGCAGAGGAGAAGGCTAGAACACTATGAGCACATTATAAGAGATTCATGCCACATCATTCTACTACATACGATATCTTAATATCATGGGTAGGATTCATGCCACAGCCGGCCAAGTCAACAATTTTCGTAGACTAAGTACAAGCATGGAGCATTGCTACAGTACATTGAGTCTAAGACTGTCTCTCTAAATTTTTCATGGCAATACCGGCCTTCATGAGTGGCTACTGCAACTCTTAATCTTATACCTCCACATGCATTGTACCTACAACACCTTCTGCCTCTGATTGTCTGTGTGTGTACTCTACTCATCTCTGATGCTCTCTTGCTACATAGGAAATGCAAGCATGCAGATAATTGCAATGCACCTCCAGGACCCCGCGCTCTCCCCATTGTGGGCCACTTGCACCTGCTTGGACTCAAACCACGATCACTCCTTCTACCACACGAGCAAATCATATGGCCCCCTTAATCTGTCCCTCCACCTCGGCTCCTTTCCCGCCATTGTCGCCTCCTCTCCTGATGTCGGTATTTCAAGGGTTGATTAGCGAAGGCGATATTCAAAAGCTAATCGACTCTCCTAGCCAATGACTTTCTTGACCTGCTCTTTACGTTGATACCATTAAGCTTCAGCTGACGGATGCCAATTTAAGGGCCATTCTCATGGTAAGACATTTATAATTTTTTCTTCAATTCTAGGTGGGGTAGAGAGGAAGACTAAGAAGTCTACTCGAGTGTAGACATCGGACAGGCAATGGAGTACACGTAAGGCACTGGTTGTGAGTGGATAAAGCTTGGTGCAGCTAGTCCGAGCAGATTGGAGGTTCTGTACGTTGTGGCATGGATCCAGTTGCAGGCAACGAGAGGGAGAAAGGGAGGAGAGAGACCAAGGAGAGAAGAAAAGACACAGAGGTTAAAGTGGGGGGCAAGATAGCCGCCTCTTTTCTCTTTGTTTCTTAAAACAAGAAAATTTTTTAGGCTCCCAAAATTTTAAACTTAACTTCTTGATATCCCTCTAAAAGTAGTAAAAGGGGCTATCTCTACCTAACCCAACTTTGAAACTAGAAATTTATAGGTAGGCCTCGTGATTTCATCACTTGTTTTGGTTACATGTTGTTGCAAAGTGTTTGAAAAGCACAATGTTGTTTGCTTTCTTTTTTGCATAGTGTGAATATTGTAGAATTTGTGGCCATACTACAGTAGTAATATCCTATTTTCTCTCACGTGCGAAAATTGATTTGCATCAGTTATGCAAAAATCAATAGTAACGTAATAAGCTGTAATGTTTTCATGCCAAGCTTTAGGTCACGCTTGCTTCAACCCATAAATTGCTTTCTTCAAGAATAATATGCATTCTTGGAATGTCTCGCATCCTCTCATATCCTTTTGGATGCTCCGTATACAACTATTCTTGCAAGTCACCATGCAAGAAATCATTATTTACATCCATTTAATGCAAAACCCAACCATTTACTTTAGCTGCTACAATAATGGTACATAGGTTGAATGTCATAAGCAATGCCAGAAGTCTATGCATAGCCCTTTACTATCAATCTAGCTTTGTATCCACTTACTAAGCCATTTTCATTGTGCTTCACCTTGTAAGCCTACATCAAATCATATTCTTACCTTTTGGCAATGGCACCAAATCCCATATATTATAAGCATGAAGAGTCTCCACCTCCTCGATCATCCATAGCTTGATTCCACTTTGGATCTCCCACAACATCCTCAAAACAAGTAAGCTCTACATCTTGCACAATCTTTGACATATATGCACAATAATGAGCCATATAACTATCACAAGTTATTATTTGCATAGAATGTCTCACTCTCCTAGATCCACATGGTTTAGAATCACTCAATCTCCAAGATCCACATGGTTTAGAATAATGAGCCATATAACTATCACAAGTTATTATTTGCATAGAATGTCTCACTCTCCTAGATCCACATGGTTTAGAATCACTCAATCTCCAAGATCCACATGGTTTAGAATCACTACTAAGTGCCCTATTTTTTGGTTGCATCCTTCTTGCACCCAGACTCCTCACATAGAGTATACCAAACTCCTCATCAAGACTTTATTCTGAGCCACTTAAATCACCATCATCAAGATCTGCACTCAAACTTTGTATCCTTGGAGCATCATCGACCTTTTCTTTCCATTTCCTTGGTGCAATTGATGAACTTGCAAGACTTAATCTCTCACGTAGCCTGTTGCTCCATGGATTCTCAGCACGATAGAATTGTAGTATGTGGATCGTATAGTTCTGGAGCAATCCACGATCGCTTTTTGCAATCTCTGCTTTCCCTACTCTCTGTGCCTCCATAATTGCAGGGTCCGACTATCCGCTTGGATACAGATAATTAATTGACATGCGCTTGGCTGAGATTTTGAGCGTCATTCCTTAGTCAATGGTGCCAACATGGGGTTATATGTGCGAGTAAAGTCCAACATTATGTTGAACAGATGTAGGTCGATGTGTACTTGTCAGGACAAGGGTCCTACGGGGCAAGGCCCAACCTAGGGGGTTAGGGATCTAGGCCAAGGGCCTGGACTGGGGACCAGTGCGGACTGGGGATCCGCTTAGGGCAAGTGCTAGGAGCTAGCCTATATAAGGGGCGGTAGGGAGGAGGATCCTATGTTCAGTTACCCTAGGTCTTACACTGGTATCAGAGCAAGGTGGAGAGGAAGGGGGAAGGTGGAGCCATGGTGGAGGAGAAGGCATGGAGCTCTCTCTCTCTCAAGCATGGATCTCTTTCTTTCTCCCTCTCTTTCAAAATGTCCCTCTCTCCGGAGTCGTTTCTCTCTCCCTCGTTTTCCAGAGCAGGCCGTGCATGGTCTTGCAAGACCATGCAAGCCATGGGGTTCAAAGTCGGGGACGAGGCACACAGTGTGTGCATGAACCCCTGTCAAGCCGAGGCGACGAGGAAGTGGACCCCGTGTGCAGGACCTCTTGAGGCGAGGGGAGCGGGTGTGTCGACCGGCTCCAAATCAGCCGTAGTATAGCTTGACAGGAGCGCTTGGCCGAGCTGAGGAGATCCCGTCACTAGGGCGGGTGCAAAGGAGCCATGCAGAGCGACTAGCAGGCGACCCTGCTCTCGGCAGCGCTACAGAGAAGCCATCGCCAGCATTTATTTTTGTTTTTTGTTTTTGGGGTTCACAAGCGGGCGGTCGAAGTTTGCAAACCTTTACCCTAAGGGCCTTAGCCCATAGTAGCGACACCTCGTAGCATGCGCAGGATTTCAAGCCATGGCCGGAACGCATGTGCGATTTTTCCAAAATGCTTCCCTATGGAAGGCACGAAGCACAATTGTCCAAGGGCCACTTGAAGCTCAAGGCGCCAAGCACAGTCAATTTGCACTCCAATATGTCCAACCTACGCAACAAGATGGTCAAACCTAGATATTGACAGATCCCATCATGCCTTGACAAAGACGATTATGCTGATTGATTCGACGATCTTCGATGTGTTGATTGTGGTACTTGAGCATGGATCACGATTCAGTAGTGAACATTCGTACGGATACGAAAAGCATGGCATGCATGCTCATGCAAGGCACTGGCTATGGTTGCATGACATAGTCCAAAGTCAATTTCCCAGCAGGTATGCAGAGTCCCTTTCGCATTTTTGTCTTTTTATTTGTGTAAATTGTCACAAGTTGAAGAAATTTCAAGCAAGAAGTAGAGAAGGAGCATCGGCGTGAGTATTTACTCATGCAAGTGCATGAAGCCGGCAAGTCAGGTCGGTATAAGTTAGTAATACGGTATGCGAAATCTTTTGCATTTGTTTTGGTAAAGTTTTTGGAACATATTGCATCGCTATGTCGTGCACCAGACGTGCGTACCCTTTATGACGGAAAAGCACAAGCACGGCTTGTGACAATTACCGTAAGCGCCAAAAATTTGATTGGGTTAAAGATTGGAATCAAGCAAGGCTTGAGTACCAACCGCCTTGCTCCGCAGCACGGCTTCACAGTGGTTTCCTTTTGATGCAAAAGTATAGCCAATTTTCCATGTTTTGTAATCTCAAGGAGATTAGCACATCCTACTGCTTGACTTGATGCAGGAGGCCAGTTCTTCGGCATGGCCGACTCCTTCTCCATGTTTCTAGAAGCTGCCAGAGGCTGCTAGCCCAACATTACTGTCTGATTTCAGCTGAAATTACTCGACAAGGTCGATTCTTTATGTCCTTCTGTATGTCAACAATCGCCTCAGTTGGCTATCAGCAAGGCTTCAATTTATGCATCTTGCAGTGAAACTGCCCACGGTTTGGCATATGCTATGCACATACTAACTTGGGAGGGATTTGAAAATATGCTTACAAGCTAGTTTAGTATGTGCCAGACGGGTGCATAGGATATATGAGGGCGTCTGTGCTGATATGGCTATGAGCCGGTTTGGAATCCGTTTTTTCCTTCCAAATATTGGGACCACATGTTACCACAACGACCAGTGGTTTGACAATTTAATGCGAAGCAAGGCTTCTCCCTTGTGTCAAGGTACAACCCAATGACTTGGCATCACAGGCAGTGACACACAAGTTTGGAAAACTAGACAAATAGGAATATCAGCTCACAGAATTCCTACCAGTCTAAACTGTTCAAGGCACTTATGGTTTTGGTTCTCACGTTGAGGCCATCACTCTTGCCGAGGGCTTCAACATCTGTCTACAAGGTATGCTAACCAGGTGGCATAAAGTCCACCGCTTCAAAGATTACGCTTCCGCTATCACACTCGCAACTCTGTCCAGGACAGATTAAGGATAATTCTAGGACTTATTTCACGGGTAATCACGACCCTTGCAAGGTAGGTGGATCGGAATGAGTTTTGTATTTTTCTGTTACCTCTCTCGATGCGAGAGTCATACCGGAAAACTGGGGAATGCTTATACGATAAGATGCAATTCAAGCATAAGATGTCTGAGAGCACACATGAGCCTAGCATGCTCTTCTTTTCTCGCTTTTTCTTATTTCTTTCAAGAATAACGAAACTCTTCTATGAAGCTATTGATACATATTCTGCTCGTGAGTCAGTTTGATCCAAGGTGCTCTAACTCACAACTAGCACGTGGCTAAGATGCTACTCAAATTAGTCTTCATCGGTTCGTCGATTGAACACTATTTTTCATAAGGGCTATGAGCCAAACAGGCTAAGAGCCGATGTCAGGACAAGGGTAAGACCCAACTATTGGCATTCTTTGGGTGATTGTTGTCAAGATATACCCAAGGAAGTACACATCGACGTTAATGGACAAGCAAGAGTCTTGTCCTTACGGATGTTTAGGGTGTCATTTTTGCACTATATGTTTCTAGTGCGATGCTCAAGTTGAGTTTTTGATACTCTTGCACTTACATCAACTGATCTATACCATGGAGTCTAGAGGCAGCACATAGTTGAGACATCATGGCTGTTAATACGAGCTAGACATCTGACTTATGTGGATTTCTTGCTCTCACTATAGCACTACGGCGTGTCTATGGACATACTTTTTGGGGTAAGACCCGGCGGGTGATTGTTACATCACCCCATAGGCATTAAGGATCACAGTTTGATCTGCATTGAGGATCACAGTTGATCTCTCCCAGTTATACTTTCAAGGAAAGAATTCTGCAATCTACCAAACACGATAGCGGACAGACACACTTTCCAAGTTGATTCCAATCATTTTGTACACGATTGCCTATGTTGGTTATCGTTACCTACTAGTTGCACAGTTCTACAAAGGATCTTACCAAGGCGGTTGACTACGTAGCTTCTACTCAACGGGTTTGGATTGTGAAGGCAACACCCAAGGTTTCTAGTGCAATGTTGCTTGTTTTTTCAAATGTGGACGACGTGTTCCTCTCCATTTGAATAGCGGTAGGTGTACATTACGTTCAAATCTCAAGGTACGCATCTATTGATTTGGTGTTATTCCATTTTTAGTATGATTTGCTTGGTTTTTCAAGACGTCTAAGTATGCTTGAATGTTACAGAGCCATGCCAAGGGCATGTCGGCACAAAGTATTTTGGGCCAAGTGTCCAATCTATCTTTCTGTCTTATGCTGTTACGAACCTACTTGTAGGGTTCAATTTGGCAAATGTTGTCACATGGGATACAACATGGTCTAGGAACTCAAGGAGTTCAGTTTAGCCAGTGTGGAGCAAACTAATGAGGGTCCCTCTCACTCTTGTCGCGGAGTGTTTTCCAGTACCTCCACACACAAGTACATCTTGTACTTGAAGGATGTTCTTTTTTACAAATCCTTACATGAGACATATTCCACATGTGGAGAATATGAGTCTCTGGACTGACACTGGCGTCATTATTTCAATTATGTGTCACGACAAAGTCCCTAGGTGCTGGTCACATCTGTTTTCTGGACCATTTCTAGCACGACGTATCAGGAGCAATTTCGTGGCCAGAAATGACTTGTTAAGGTACAAGTACTGCTAAACAACATTACAGATGGTTGTTTATACATATAGCAAGGCTATAAGTTGTTAATGAAAAAGTTTCATTGTGTGTACCTAGAAGTGATCAATGTTTTACCTTCTATTGCCATTCAGACGTTTCAGCAAGGTTTGCAAAAGATTGCGACTGAAAGTATTTAGTTTCTTTTTAGAACTATTTACATTCTTTTTTAATGTGTGCTACGCGCATCACATTTTGCCATAAGTATCGGCAAGGCTCACCGTGAATATACAGGTTCGGATCTGTTTCTTGCTAAATGCATGCACACTAGGTGTTATTGGCCCTAGTGTTTAGCAAAGGCTGATTTGGAACGGCATGCATATTCCTCAGGTTGTTGCTTATGAAGCATTTTGCACTCTATGTGCATTGTCTCTATGAGACTTTTAAGGATATTACATCCTTAGTGAACTATGTTGGAGATGGCCACCATGGCTTGTATGGCTACACTAAGCAGTTGACTGCAAGAAATGATGTTCTGCAACAAGAGATAGATATTGTATACAACGAGAATGTCCGCTTACACCAAAAAATCATGCAATGTGCTAAACAGATTGAAGGTAGTAAGGAGACCATCAAGGAGCTTACAACAACTTAGAGAAAAAAAAACAGTTCTAGGTCTTTGCCAAAGAGAAAGAAAACTAAGAGACATCGAGGACTTGAAAGTTGGCTCGGAAGGAATCAAGAAAAGAGTGCAAGCCATCATGTGAGTGCATCTATCCTTCTTAAGTATATATTCATAAACTCTCACATATTTTACTGCTAGCATGCTTGCATAAGTGTTTTCTTCACCCTGACAAGGAAGTGGAGCTCAGCACAACCACCTCCTTGGCCCATAATGGGCTCATATTGAATCGCAAAAATGTAGCTGGCCTCTTGGATGATAAGCACTATGGTAAGATCATTGCTAAACAGCTTGACAACCGTTTACAAGAGAACCAACTCTTTGTACGGGACGTTCAATCAATTTTGGATGAAGCTGGTATACGGATATGCTACCATTTTCAAGTATGTAGCATCATTTGTAGTGTTGTTCCACTAGAAAAGGGTTTTGATTCCTAACTCCTCTTACTTAGGTCTGTGCAATAAGATAAAAATATCCACATCAAGCACATGCTACTTCCAAACCCTTTCTCTATTAAAAAAACAAGACGGGAAGTCAACGAGGAGGTGCTTCAAAAGCTAGGAAGTCCTTTCTACATTGAATCGACATACAGATCGCCAAAAGGAGAAGAAATGATCTATGACTATTATAACAAATATATTTTATGATATGATCGACCTGCAGTCATACATTGTGCAACTGTTTGATGTTACTCCTGAAGAGTCCGACGGCGTCCTGAAGTTTGTCATCAAGCTAGATGAGTGCGAGCTTGTAAAGAAGACAAAGGTTGAGCGAGTCACAATCACACTTATGAATAGAGCTCTAGATGCAAGCATTGGACCAGATGATCCTCAAAACTCTAATATGCAATCTAAGCACAACATTTTCCTTCTTGCGACGTTCAAGGTCCGTAGTAGTTATGATTAAGATAAACTATTGTTATGTTTCAGTTGAATGCTTTTGAACGTGCATTATAAAAAGTTAAAAATTATACTTTCAGGTGCCCTTTGAGAACTTTGATATATTGAATTGGGTTTTTTATCAAACAAACATACCAAAAACAATAAGCGAACAGAGAAATGGAAAGAAATTGGATGTGGAGGGCATGGGATCCTACCATGAGTGGCACTTGGCTGGAGACCTAAAAACCTTGAGATGCATGGACAACATTTCCAAAGGAGCACCAAGCAAAAGCCCTTGCTTGTATTGCATGGGAGGGGTTCACATCCTTGACAAACCATTTTGGAGAAGAGCTCTCGATAGGCATCTATGCGACCCTAAGTTTCGACCCATTTTGGATATCCCACTATCTAGAGTACACATATGCACAATGCATGCACTTTGTAGAATAATAGAAAAACTAAAGTTTCTCTACATATGTTTTGCCTGGACCACTCGAACTCTCTCTGCAAAGCAAAGAGCAATCTCAGCCTTATAGACGGCCTTCTCAGAAATGGGTTTGCACGGAGGACATGTTAAGATAGAGCAGGATGAGAAGAGATCGAAAAATGGCCGGGATGTTCCAAAGAAGCTTTCCATTGGTGATGTGAAAGCCCGACTCTTCCTTTCAGTGTCCACAACTAGATGACAACACAAAAGCCAAAGTGCACAGAAAGACAATCATTATGACACAACAAGTGGAAAAATCTGCACAATGCTATAGTTGATCATGCAGACAATGGTGCAGCAATCGCAAAGCGAAGGTATGGAAAATCTCGGATGTAATATTCAAGCTTTGCGAATTGAACGCATGGACTGATGGCGACTATAGAAAATTCCAAGAAGCTGTGGAGACCTTCCACAAGACATTCATAAACATGTGGATAAATCAACATATTACTCATTACATGGTACTGTAATTGTTTTGATGACATGATAATCTTTTGAATTGCGAATACTCATCCTTATAATGTCTGCATGCTTTGTGTGCAGCACATTATTTGTAATCACATGCCTTGGTTTGCAAGGTATTATGGCAGCTTGGGTGTTTGGTCTACACAAGGCATGGAAAAAACCCACTACCAAGCTTGTACTGGTTATTTCAGTCACACTCGACGTGGAGGTGGTGCGGACAAAGAAAATAGCTTAGAGGAGCTACACCAATGGACATATAAAAAACTAATGCACATATCACATCTCAAGGAACAAGTCAAACAAAGTCAGATTGGCCATGCGGTGAGATTAACCAAAAGACGGCAAAGAAAGGAGATATAGGAGTAATCGTATGTGTATAGTAGTGTTAGTGTGTATACGCGCTTCACCAGGGGCACTTTTCTCCCACTGGGTTTTTCCCCCTGGACATCCGGTGTGAAAGGACACCTTATCTCTTAGGGTTTCATATAAGCTTTGTAGCTCTGAGTTTGTATACTCTAATTATTCTAATACAGAGAGATAGACTACAGAGATCTCGTACACAAGCTCTGTGTCTTCTCCTTCTCCATCTTCTTCCTACTCTGAGTTGCTGTCTTCCTTCTGTTTCCTGTTTCATCATCTTCAACAATTGGTATCAGAGCGAGGTGATTTCCAGAGCCTCTACTTCCGTTTTCGCGTCCGCGCGCGTAATCGCAGTTTTCAGGCAGTTTTCGGAAAATTTGCTCGTGGGAGCATCTTCGACGTTCTGGGAGTATTCTGAACAGGCGACTTGCGGTTTTACCCCCCTTTCGAAGTTGTTCGAGCCCTCAGAATTTTGTTCTGAGGAGCGTAGCAGAAGTTACTTTTCGAAGGCGTTTAGATCAAGAGGGTGTGCTTTTTGACAGATTTTCTTCACGTAAATAGTTCTTTTGGGAAGCAGCTTGTCTTAGCTTTGTGCTGAGATTTTGTGCAGAGTTTTGCTTGCATTGGAGAGGAGATTTGTGAATCTCTTGGAGGTTCTTTTGATCTCTTGTGTGCATCCACAATATGGCTCAATCTACGGAGAAAGAGATTTTTGGTGCGTTTACATCCGAAGACAAATTGGATGGTACCAACTATTCTCTTTGGTCTTTTATGGCCAAAAATATTTTGGTTGGTAAAGGATTGTGGGATTATGTATCTGGATATGAAGTTCGTCCAGGTAGCATTGCACCTGCCACGCCTGGTCGTGGTGCAGCTGTTGGTGCAGGACCCTCACAAGTCACTCCAGAGCAAAAGAGATGGGATACTAAAGATGCACAAGCTATGGCTGTGATTGCCTTAACCATAAAGAGGAAAATCACACCACATATTAGATCTTGCAGAACTTCTGAGGATGCTTGGAACACTCTGCAAGCTATGTTTGGAGGAAGAAACGCTGCCAGAATAGAGTTTTTGAAGAAACAACTTGACAAAATACAGATGGACGAAGGTGACGATATCGTCGAGCATCTTACAAAAATTAGGGATCTTAAAGAGCAATTGCTTAGCATTGATGAAGTGATTCCAGAGAAGGACTTGGTTTCCAAAACACTCAATTCACTACCACCATCTTATTTGACTTTTCAGACTTCTTTGACTCTGTCTTTGCGAGCTAATCCTGAGCCTCTTCATTTTGAAGAGTTAGTGGCTTTGCTATTGCAGGAGGATCAATCACGTAAGAACAAGTCTTTACAGGTGGATGGTATGGATCATGCTCTTGTTGTACAGAACAAAAACAAGGGTAAAGAGAGTGCTCATTACTCCAAGTCTAGTGCAGGACAATCTTCAGAGAATCTAAAGGTGATTCCGACAAGTCCAAGAAGAAAGGTAAATGTCACTACTGCAAGAAACCTGGTCACTACATTAGTGAGTGTAAAAAGCGAATTGCTAAAGAAAAGAAGAAAGAGTCGAGTTTGGTTGTTTCAGCTTCTGGTGATTCTTCTACAACGAAAGAAGAGTCTACAAACTTTGTGCAGGATTCTTATGCTTTTGTAGTATGTTCAGATTTTTCTGCTTACAGTGTTGACAAGACACAAATGATTTGGTACTTTGATAGTGGTGCATCCAGGCATATTACTTCAAGGAAGGATTTGTTTTGTTCATTGGGTGCAGCTCCAGCAGGAAAGAAGGTGACATGTGCAAATAATGCTTCTTATCCAATCAAAGGCGTTGGTAAGATTTTGATTACCATTTCAGATGGTTCAGAATTATGCTTGCCAGATGTCTTATATGTTCCAGGGATCAAGAAGAATTTGTTGTCTGTATCCTCTCTTGCTAAAAATGGTCTTCGGGTCATTTTTGAGGATGACAGATGTGTTGTACGAGATCGAGAGAATGGTTATTCTCTTATCACTACAGGTACGCTGGAAAATGGACTATTTGTGCTAGATCGTTATGAAAAGAAGATTCAGGTATGTATTGCAGAAACAAAGACTTAGGCCATGCAGGATGTTGAGTTGTGGCATGCTAGATTTGGGCATGTTAGTTATGGCAGTTTGATGACTTTACAACGTCATAATATGGTGCATGATTTGTCTTTATTGGAGATGCCACCAAGACATGTATGTGAAGGTTGCGTTCTTGGAAAGATGCACAAATTTGCATTTTCGCAGGATGGTTCAGTTAGAGCGACACGAAAGTTGCAGCTTGTACACAGTGATGTATGTGGTCCTATGAGGACGCCATCTATAGGAAACAGCCTTTATTTTGTGACCTTCATTGATGACTTTTCCAGGTTTTGTTGGGTGTATCCACTCAAAGCAAAGTCAGATGTGTTTGCAGTTTTTCAACATTATGTCGCCATGGTTGAAAATGAAACAGGTTGCAAAGTATAGACTCTTCGTACCGATCGAGGAGGTGAATACATGTCACATGCATTTAAGGATTTTTTGGGAAAGAAAGGCATTAAACACCAATGCACTATGCCATACACACCACAACAGAATGGTGTTGCAGAAAGGAAGAACAGGTCTTTAATGGAGACGGCTAGATGTATGCTCAAGGCTAAGAGTTTGCCTCGTAAGCTATGGATGGAGGCAGTTGCTTGTGCAACACATGTTTTGAACAGGTGTCCTACTCGTGCCTTGAAGACCATTACTCCATATGAAGCTTGGTATGACAGAAAACCTTCAGTCAGTTATCTTCGTGTTTTTGGTTGTCTTGCTTATGCTCACATCCCTCAGCAGTTACGTGGGAAGCTTGATGATAAGGCAATCAAATGTATATTTGTGGGGTACAGTAGTGGAATTAAAGGTTATAGACTTTACAATCCTGCTACAAACAAGATTTTTGAAAGTCGTGATATAATTTTTGCAGAAACTACTGCTCAACCTATGGTTGCTTTTGATGTACCTCATATGCAGACACATGATGTATTTGAAGGTTTGCTTCCTTCTTTTGTGGAGAATCAAGAATCACAACAGGTTGATAATCTTGATCAATCTTTTGATCAGCATGTGACACCTCATGATGTAGAGGAAATTGTGCGTGAAGAGCAAGAAGTTCTCAAGGAAGAAAGAACCTTGCCTAAATGGGTTCAGAAAACTTTGCAGGATAGCAAGTTGGATGCACCGTTGCCACGAAAAACACATGCTGGTACTACTTTTGGCAGAGAGCAAGTAGATTTGGCTTGCTTTAGCGCTCTTTGTGATGCAGATGAGCCTGATTCATTTGAACAAGCTTTAGAGTGTGTTCAGTGGAAAGATGCTATGCAACAAGAAATTGATTCTATTCATAAGAATCATACATGGGATCTAGTGGACTTGCCTACAGGTAAAAAACCTATTGGTACAAAGTGGGTTTTTAAGGTAGAAAGGAAACAATATGGTACTGTTGACAGGTACAAAGCAAGGCTTGTGGCAAAAGGCTATGCGCAACAGAAAGGCATAGATTATGGTGAAACCTTTGCTCCTACTTCTCGTGCGTCCACAGTTATATCACTAGTTGCAATTGCTGCTCATCATGGTTGGAAAGTGCATCAGTTGGATATCAAAACTGCTTTTTTGAATGGTGATTTGCAGGAAGAAGTTTATGTAAGTCAACCAAGTGGTTTTGTTGTAAAAGGTCAAGAGCAAAAGGTATGTAGATTGCGTAAAGCTTTGTATGGTCTCAAACAAGCTCCAAGAGCATGGTATGAGAAGATACATACTTATTTGATTGGCCAGGGATTTCAGAATAGTCCAACAGAAAGTACTTTGTATGTCAAAAAGAGAGATGGAGTTCTCATTATGCTAACACTTTATGTGGATGATATGCTTCTTACAGGCAATACTGCAGATGAAATTGAAGCGTTTAAAGATGCTTTGAACCTTTGAGATGTCTGATCTTGGTTTGCTACATTATTACTTGGGTATTCAGTTTGTGCAATCAAAGGATGGCATATACATGTTGCAGGCAAAATATTTGCATAAAATTTTGGATAAGTTTGGTATGCAAAATTGTAAACCAATCTCTACACCCGTAGAAACTGGATCAAAGTTGAGCATGCACGATGCTCGAGAACCTTTTGATGTACATACTTATGCAGCAGCCGTTGGTTGCTTGATATATTTGGCAAGCAACACTCGTCCAGACATTCAATTTGGGGTTTCACAAGCAAGCAGATTTATGCACAGCCCAGGTATGCATCATTGGCAGGCTGTGAAGCGCATACTTCGTTACCTTTCAGGTACCCCTAATCTTGCCATGTTCTTTCCAAGGGGGGATATGTATGGAAAGCACAGTTCTATGCAGCTTCTTGGTTACAGCGATTCAGATTGGGCTGGTGATTTTGACACACGACATTCTACAAGTGGCAATTGTTTTTTCTTGGGAAATGCATGTATATCTTGGCTAAGCAAGAAGCAACCCATAGTGGCTACATTAACTTGTGAAGCTGAGTACAGGGCAGCTTTCACGGCAACAGTTGATTGTGTATGGATATGCAGGTTATTGGCAGATCTTTGTGAGTGTCAACAGGCACCCACTACCATTTTCACTGACAGTCAGAGTGCTATGGCAGTTGCAAGGAATCCAGTATTTCATGCAAGAACAAAGCACATAGAGGTTCACTACCACTATGTCAGGGAAAGGCTACATGCAGGGGAGATCACACTAACTTACTATCCTACACAGGATAACATTGCAGATCTATTTACGAAGGCGTTATCACGAGAAAAGTTTGAAGCTTTCCGAAAAGATTTGGGCTTACTCTCATACACATGATGATCTGCTACCTTGTACGGATTCACACTATCACTACAGGGGGGATTTGTAGACATGTAGTAGTGTTAGTGTGTATACGCGCTTCACCAGGGGCACTTTTCTCCCACTGGGTTTTTCCCCCTGGACATCCGGTGTGAAAGGACACCTTATCTCTTAGGGTTTCATATAAGCTTTGTAGCTCTGAGTTTGTATACTCTAATTATTCTAATACAGAGAGATAGACTACAGAGATCTCATACACAAGCTCTGTGTCTTCTCCTTCTCCATCTTCTTCCTACTCTGAGTTGCTATAATCGCTGCATTTGTAGTGGAACCAGCTTCTTTCTTCTTAGCCTCTTTGGTCTTCAACTTAGGACACTGCTTGATCAAGTGATCATTAGCTTTACAATAGTGGCAACGCATCTTCTTTTTCCCTTTTCACCAGAATTCCCAGAAAAATTGTTGCCAGCAAAGCATTAGGAGCAAGTGATTTACCACTCGCAGAAGAACCATGAGAAGTGGCTACATTATTATTACCACCTTTTCTTTGAGTAGCAATAAAGGAATGTTCAACAACACACTATCTAGTCCTATTTTTTAAGGTGACTCTTGCAACAGGAATGTGCATAATGCATCAAACTTGACAAATTCAGGATTTCCTTGAGTCATAAGTCTCCAAGTACTAGCAAAAGTCTGGTAAGAATCTGGCAAGGCATCAAGAATCTTCTACACAAGGAAACTGCCTCAAATGACTTCACTTGCAAAACTAAGTTGCTCATTGATATCCTTGACACCAGCAAGGAAAGTGTCCATGTCATCTTCCTCATGTATAATCTTTGACTCAAGCTCTTTACGCAACAATGCAATTTTTGCCTCATTGCGACTTGCATAAAGTCCAACCAGAATATCCCAAGGCTGTTTTGCAGATTTCACTGAACGAACGTGGGGAGTAATAGTGCGCTTCATAGAAAATGCAATCAATGCATGAGCTTGCACATCTTTTACATCCCAATGAGCTTGCTCAGTCGTAGGCAAAACAGCTCTGGCAGCAGCAATTCCGCCACCAAAACCCGCAACATCCTCAACATCGCCTACATCCTCAGAATTAGGACATACGTCAATTCCTTGAACAATGTTCCAAATGCCCTTTGACACAAGGGCATGTTGCATCATATAAGCCCACATAGGATAATTGTCCCCATCCAATCTGTCAACTACAAACATCTTGAACACATATGTGTTTTTGTCAACCACAGCGAATGCCTCCGTCTAATGTGAAAGCTGCCCAAAAAGAGGAAAAACAAAGCAAGAACAACACGTGCTATATAGCACAAACCGTAGAAGTCTGTAAGGGACTTGTTATGTAGACAGCGACACTGACACAAATTTTGCACAAAATGACAAAATAGCCTCTGTAATACTGCCTGTCAATAGAAGTCGAAGAAAGTGATCTGGTGTGTGCTGGAGCTATTGGCGACTAAGCTCGAGAGGACACAATCTGCTCTGATACCAATTGTTGGAATTAGGGTTGCAAGAAAACACACACAGCTTGGAGAAGATGAAGGAAGCTCAAGTCACACAACACAGAGTGTATTACTTAGTGTGCAATGGAAAAATTAGATAGCCCTACAGTGATGGGCGTATATAAAATGCACGGGGGAAAAACCCTCCTAGTGAGGGAAAAAATGCCCGGGCTGTCCTAAGTGTGTTCACACACATCACTACCACATGTATATGGTAGCAAACTTTATGTTCTACGTCATAAATAGTGTAAGCATTCTGCATGAACATAAAGCATTAAAAAGTAAGCCTTATGATGTCAATCTGAACACTTACTTTTTTTAGCCTTATGCTCAATCTCGTTTTGCAAATATTTGGTTCTCCTTCAGCTATTCCATTCCATGCCATAGAGGTTTATTGTTGCCTCCTACCTCTTTTGCCACATCTGTGATGCTACACACTACCTGACGCTTTGTAGGTAGCATCGTAAGTGACAAGGTCGTACTACTATTGAAGTGTCCAGAGAGAGTGGACAAGTGATAGGTGTTGTTGGATGCAGGCTAGTAGGTAGAGAAGCTCTCTTACACTTGAAACTCTTCAACTTACACTTTTTATCTACCTTGCGAGCTGACTAACGAAAACAAAGCATTGTCAGCTGCATTTTTTGAGTCCTCTTCACTTGCCATACTATTCATGCTAGGATCCACTGCCCCACTTGTATCTCAATGCTCTTGAGTGGGAGGTCGTGTAACATTTAATGCACTAGTAACTTGTGTGTAGCGGAAATTGATAACATAGTGAGCATTTCATTAAGAACAAGTTCCTAATGACCATAGTGGGAGTAATTTATTGAGTTACACCTAGCTAATTTGGCATTGAAAATACTTGAAAAGAGAGAGAAATAGAACAATTGACAATAGTTGAGGACCGAATTTACATGGAGCCGGTCCCCCCTCCATAAAGGCTTTGTATTATAGCTTCTCCCATCAAAGGAGACTTTTGTACAATACAATTCTTGTGTTCCTTGACAAAACTCGATGGTGCAATGAAGATGGAAGCTTCATGGACCAAATTATGCTTGAAAAACACACCTAGTGTCCCTAGCCTCAGTCCCAAGACCTCACACACCTTTAAAAATGGTGAGAGCTAGCAGGGAATGAGGATAGATTGAGAGAAAAAAGAGGTATCTTACGAGAAAGAAGTATTCTCCTCACATAATCACTCTAATAGCATAGCTTAGCTTAGTAATTAGCATGGTAGAGGAGATGAGCATGCCTTCGAAGCTTGTCTCTTGGTTGGATCTGCATTCCATAGCCAAGAGTTGTTGGTGCAGGTCTCTACTTCTCAATGCTTGGAGAAGGAGATGGAGTTCTTCTTGCACACATGAGTTACATGTGTGTGTGTGTGTGTAGCATTGTGTTGGAGTAAAATGCAGCCTTCTCTCTCATCTTGGTCGACCCCTCTTGCTATTTTCTCATGCTGGCCTCCCATTGGCTCCTGTAAAGCTTAGGCAATCACAAATTAGAAGCATAGTTTATAGCCTTTTGACAAGTGTCCCCATTTCCCCTTTTGTGAGAGCTTTAGGTAATTAAATAATTCAATTAAACTCTCATTGGACCGCTTAGTCTTCTAGCCAATATGAATCAGGCAAGCCATTAGGCTGTTGAATGCTCATTGGACCCCTTGGTAGATTGTTCAATGGTCTTCTAGGGACCTTAATTTCTATTGGTTCTTTTATCAATCATTTTTAAACTGATTAGACTAAATTTACTCTAGACTAATTCTCATTGGTTCACATCTATGGCCATCCAATAGGATTTGAGGGGAGGTTGGGGGCACCTAGCCTAGGAGCCTAACATGTGTCCAGTATTCCCTTTGTGTAAAGAAGGAGCCTTGGAGTGTGTATGTGTGTTTCTCTCTCATCCCCTACTAAAAGGGCTCACCCCCTCCTTCCTAGGGATGTGGGAAGACTTTTTAGTCTTCCCGTGACCATCCAATTTCCCCTTGCTTTGGCCATTGAATAATTGAGTTAATTTTTGGAACCTTAGCCTATGGAAGTCTTAATGGAGCTAAACCTTAGGTCTTTTAAGCCCCATTGAAGCACATTTCTCTTTTGCAGATTGTCCCCCTTTGGATCCCTATTTCCCTCCTTTGGATCCCTGAAAGAGACTCCCCTGGTACTTCCCCATATTAAATACTCAGTTTAACACGAGAAAATCATTTGGGAGTATTAGATATTAACTTTTATGGAATTACCTCTCTCTTGAAATCATAGTCGTCCTCGACTATGAGGTGGAGAAGATAAAGTCTAGTCGTAAGTCTGTTTGCTAGCGGGTAGAGGACCCCTATTTTACCCTACGACACCATTCTAGAATGGATTACTAGTCCATTTGGTGCTTGAGAGCCTTAGCTGCCGCAAGCATGTCTTCACTTTAGTCCGTATCAATCTTCTATAGTAGAGTGACAAACTCTACTTGGTGTTCAGGAGACGTCGTCCCCACAAACATGATCCTAAGCATGCATGCACACAATAAATAAAAAGAGAGTCTTATAAGACAAAAGCTTTGTTCATTTATACATATGTACATTTAGCTTACTCTAGGGAATCATTGTAAGCATTGACAAGGTTTAGGTTATCCTTTAATTGTATGCCTTGCATCCATCTATCATCTTCAAAAGGATAATTTTTCTACTTGATATCATCAGATAGTCTTATGGCCTCGTATTACCTTGTCTTAATGTCGGAGAACGGACTCGGGTTGTAGCACCTCTTCTTGGTCCTCAATCTCGGGTGGGTCTTCAATGATTACTTCTTGAGGTGGCTCTCCTTTGTAAGGCTTTAATAGGCTCACATGGAAAGCATTGTGCATGAGCCAATGGTTCGGCAACTTGAGTTGATAGGTCATCTCATTGATTAGCCTAAGAATCTGAAAGTGGCCATAGTACATTTTTGCTAATTTAGCATAGTACTTTTGGTGTCCCGTATGATTCTTGCCCATCGTGCGCCTTAATCGAGCCTTGGGAAATTTAAGCAAGATCCACTCATTTTGTTTAAAGGTTAGGTCTCTTTTGTGCTTATTAGCAGTAGCCTTTTGCCTTTGTTGAGAGATGGATATAGCATCCTTAATCTTTTGGAAAGATTCATGTAGGTCTCGGCTATATTCATTTGCAGCAAAGATCTTCCAATGTACCTTGAGTAGCACGGGACTTTTTGATCTTTCCTCTATCACTTCAAAAGGTGATTTTCCCATGTAAGTATGTACAATGTTATTGTGTAATGGAAATGGCCTATGAACTTAGAGAATAGCGGAATTAAGAGGATTAGAGTGAGTAACTTTGAGAGCATAGATGGTGGACTTAATTGGTAGTAGCAACTTAATCATAACACTTAATTAACTAGGCATGAGCAATACCTTTACGAGCGAGAGAGAGAGAGAGAGAGAGAGAGAGAGAGAGAGATTTTAGAGAATATGACAACAGTTGAGGACCGGATTTATGTGGAGCCGGTCCCACCTCCAAAAGGCATTTGTATTATAGATTCTCTCATTAAGAGAGACTTGGTACAATACAATCTTTGTGTTCCTTGAGACCTCTTTGGCATTATGGAGATGGAAGCTTCATATACCAAGCTTTTGCATAATATCAACAATCAATCTTAGCTTGAAAACAATCAAGAACTCGTGAACATCATTAGTCTTTGTGTTCCCTAAATCATTTGAGTGCATGAATATGTATACTTTTATGCATCAACTAGTGCCTAAAGCAGCAATTAATCTACCTTGCAATACAATTAATCTACTTGCATTAAGTAAATAATCTACTTGCAATAAACCATTAGCCTTCTTGCAATAAGCGTAACATGCACTTTGTAGAAAGCATTAAATATCCCAAGCCTCAGTCCCACGACCTCAAACACCTTCGAAGGTGGAGAGAGCTAGCAGGGAATGAGGGTAGGGAAGAGGAAGAAGAAGTAATCCATAGGAGAAAGAAATAATTCCTCACTTATCATCACTCTTCTTGCTTAGCACATATAATAGCATAGTAATGAATATGGAGAAGATGGAAAGCTTAAGCATGGAATCATAGCTCTTGGTTGGATTTGCATTCCATAGCCAAGAGTGTTGGTGTAGGCTCTCAACTTCTCAAGGAGCTTGGAGAAGGAGATGGAGCTCTTGCACCTTGCCTAGCACACAATGAGAGTGTTTGTGAGTGTGTCTGGGTGAGTATACCCCCTAAGAAACCCCCTAGATTTCTTGGGTCGACCCCCCTTTGTAGCTCATGCTTGAAGCTCATTGGACCCCCCCAGGCCTAGCCAATCATAAGCAGGAGGCATTACAAGCAGCAAGGGTAGCCTTGAGACAAGTGTCCCCTTTTCCCCTTTGAGACAAAGGACTTGATAAATGAAAAATAAATTAATTAAATCCCCTAAATTATCATTGGACCCCTTGGGTGGCCAACCAATAGGCTTTAGGCACACCATGAGGGCAACATGAGGAGGAACTTGACAAGTGTTCCTTTTGCTTTCTTTGTACCATGCATGCCTTGTGTGAGTGTGTGGGTGTTCTCTCTCATCCCCCCTCATGTAGGGCTCACCCCCTCCTTGTAGGGATTGAATATTTGACTTTTTGACACCTCAATCCCTCATGCATAGGCCCAGTTCCCACCACAAGCTTGGCCCTTAAGCACTTTAAGCTTGGGCTGGGTTCTCACCTCAAGTGCAACCCTAACATCTCAAGCATGTCAAGCACCTCAAGCATCTCAATCATTAAGCACCTCAAGCATCTCAAGCACCTCAAGCATCAAGCACCTTAGTAATCAAGCATGACAAGCAAGACAAGCACCTCGAGCTAGGTCGGGTTCCCGTGCCTCAAGCTCAACCCTAGCTTACCTAAGGTCAAAGGACTTTTACACACATTATTGGAGGTCTTCAATGAAGCTAACCCTAAGGTCTTATGCTCCATTGGTTAGCCTTGCTCTTTGATAGACCATCGCTCATTGGGGCTCCTTTACCATTGGCCCCGTGTTGAGATAGATCTATAAGCACATGTCTATATCTTAACCCTTGTTCCCGTTTATTCTTCCACATTAAGTGATCAGTTTAATATGAGAAAATCATTTGGGTTGGTTAGATATTAGTTTTTATGACATTACCTGTCTCTTGAAATCATAGTCGTCCTCGACTATGAGGTAGATATGGTAAAGTCTCACCCATTAGTCCATTGGTCTTAGCGGGTAGAGGATCCATTTTTACCCTACGACATCATTCCAGAGTGGATGACTAATCCACTTGGTGCTTGAGAGACATTGTCTGCCGCAAGCATGTATGCTCTTTTTAGTCCATATCATACTTCCAAAGTAGAGCGACAAGTGCCACTTGGTGTTTGGGAGACGTAGTCACCACAAACATGATCCTAAGTATGCATACTTCTTAAAATTTGTGCACAAAACATAAAAAGAGAGTCTTATAAGACAAAAACATGGATCATTTAAAATGCATTTCTTTTACATTTGCTTAATCTTTTGTGTCATTGTAAGCATCATTAACAAGGTTCATATTATCCTTAAGCTATGTTCTTTACATGCATTTAGCATCTTTGAAAGCATAATTCTTAACTTAAATAAGATACTGTCAGTAATCTTACCATTTCTTAATACCTTGTGTTCCTGTCGAAAGATGAACTTGGGTTGGAGCTCGTTTGCTTCATCCTCGATCTCTAATGGGTCTACATTTATAGCCTCTATTGGTGGCTCTCCTTAATAAGGCTCGAATAGGCTCTCATGAAAAATGATATATATGAGCCAATAGTTGGGCAACTTTAATTGTTTAGTAAGACCCAAAGAAAGATTTCTTTTTCTTTAAAGGATAAGGCTCTTTTATGCCTAATGGGGGCAGGAGCCTCTTTTGCCTAGCTAATAGATGGATATAGCCTGTTTAATCTTCCAAAAAGATTCGTTTTGATCTCGGCTATACTCCTTTTCAATGAAGATCTTCCCAGGTACCTTAAGCTACAAGGGACGTTTGGATCTTCCGTCTTTAGCTCCGAAAGGTACTTTCCCCTTAGAAGTATGTTCATGTTATTAGAGACATACTGTTGTTAGGGTAAGTACTTCTCCCATTTTGAGCATTGATCTACCTTGAATCACAAGCTTTTAGTAGATCAAGGATCATTAGTTTTGTAATTTTCCTTTTGGCCATCCGTTGGAATAGTAGGCCAACATAAGAGGGTTACTCTAGTTCTGATAGAGACTATCAGAAATTAGTGGTCATGGTAGGATTTCTATCCGACACAATTAGATGTTGGCAAGCCATGGTCCTTCTATCATACTTCATCTTTTGGTATACCATACATTTTGAAACATACTCTTGTATGTTCTCGTTTCTTGGTAAGCCAATACAAGTATGCTTTTACTCCTAGCAGAGTAAATTCGAATTCCTCTTTGCCCCGCATATGGGAGGAGCATGGGAAGTGAGGAAGATATAGCCTATTGAGGTATGGAAAATAACCATCCTCTAACGTGAGTGGTTCTTTTTCTTCCATTTGTAAAGGCTATTATCATATCCCTAAAGCCTGAGTTAGAAGCATTTTTAACTATCATAAAACATAGTTCATTGTAAGTTGCTATTGATACCATATCTACCCTTGGCCATCGGGAAAGTGCATCGGCTACATGTTGTGCTTGCCAGCAATGTGAGCAATGTAAAATTTAAATTGCAAAAATAAATTTTCCCACCTCATTTGATTGTTGAAGAGCTTGGTTCGTATCATGGATGGAGTCCGCAAGAAGTACTTCCATGTGTCAACGGCATGTAAAACACCTCGTAGTTTCTTTTGTATATGTCCAACATTCGCTCATTGGATTTGAGTCTTTGAATCTTGTATTCTATGGTATTCCCTTCTTGAAGCAAATTTTTGCTTGAAGGCATGCATCCATGCATTACATTGGACCTTAAATAGCTTTGAGAGATCCCGTAGTGTAAGCATAAGTTGAGAGATAAGTTTCTCTTTGAACTTTTCAAAAGTATTTTTCTCTCTTTGTAGTCCATGTACACTTAACGTTCTTTTTTGTTAAGTCATGTATTGGACCTGCTATAAGCATGAATTTTTCCTATGAAGCATCTCTAGTATGCACTCATACCTTTAGAGCTTCGCAAATCATGTAGACTCCTTGGATTAGGCCATCTTTTTATTACCTCTACCTTTTGTGGTTCCATACAAATACCACCTTTAGAGATAATGTGACCTAATTATTGAATCTCTTTAAAAAAATCCACTTTTCTTTTGGTTAGAGGAAAGCCTAACCTCTCTCAAAACTTACTAGTTCATGCTATTGCCTTTTGAACTCCTCTTGTGGAGCTTATAAAGCTCAATAAGGAGGCTTATTAGGCAGTGAGCTTCGTAGTAAAAGCTCCATTGCATGGTCATTGTCCCCTCATTGTGGAGATAGCTCATGGGGGTATCATCAATAAAAACATTTTGGAATCCATTTAGGAATGTAGACAATTCTAATCCTCTTGATTCCCGTCTTTTTTTTAATTCTAATTGGTTGAAACATTGAATTCATTTACAGACTTTCTAACAAAAATCATGTATATGAATATGTAGATTTTCATTAACTTACAAAAAGCTGCATATTTACATGGTATAGGATACTACCCGACTCATAAACATGTATGTACATATCTCCTAGCTTAGGAAAAACAAAAGCCTTTTGCTATGAGCATCCTCTTTTGGAGTTTCCAACATAGAAACTCAAGGCGGGTTGTTGCGTGTATTTCTTTGGGGACAAGCATGATAGACATGCCCTTGCTGTCCACACTTGTAGCATTTGTTATCCTTACGATAACACTCTAGCTATGTTGGAGAGAGTCTATTCTTACCTTTGTAGACTCCTTTCTCCTTAGCTTTGTTATCGGTGTTGCTAGAGTTGCCTTTGGAGGAAGTTTGAGCATTATTCCTTCCTCTAGGCTCATTTTGATCCTTCACTTCCATGGGCTTAGAGTTTCTCTTAACCCCTTGTTGGAAATTGATTTTAGAGGCGACCATAGCATAGTGTATGACCGCCGATATGGCATTAGGACTTTGTGAGTTAATATACTCGGCCATCTCTTCAAAAAGTCTCGTACAAAATTGTTGCTTTTGCTCCTCAAAGCCTATCTTTTTGTAGACACTGGCTTTGAGAAGTAAATCCCAAAACTTATCTACATACTTCTAGATAGACTCGTAGGGAGAGAGTTTCAAGCTTTGCCATTCTGTGAGGACATTGTCTTTAGTGTTGCTTGCCAGAAATTGTTTCATGATGGAGGCTCTTAAAGCCTTCCATGTCCTTGGAGCTTTCCTTTGGGCTCGTAGGCTAGCCCACCATTGACGAGCGAAGCTCTGAAAATGCATAGATACCTGACGCAGTTTAGAGGACTCCATGAAGCCCTCTTCACCAAAGGCCACATCAAACTGTTGGATGAAGGCCAAGATCTTGTCCATAGCACCAAAGATGCCATCATAGGTAAGGAAAGTGGTGTCCTTTCCTCCCTCCTTGAACTTCTTCAGCTTCTTGGACCTTCTCCATACCGGATAGGGCTTGCGATGGCCTTTTCTTTTGGGCTCTTTGAGAGAAGAGCCGCTACCTTCATTGGAATATGAGGAAGGTGATGAAGATGGAGAAGAGTGTGACCTCTTTCCCTCCTTTTCCTTCTTTTGGTACTTCTCTTCCTTTTTGTGATAACGAGGAGGAGGACTTTGCGGAAATCTTTCCCTCTTGGGGGGAGTTGGAGATCGTTGAGGCTGTTGTCTTCTTGGAGCCACATCTTCAGAAGTATTGGGAGAATCACTTCTTTCTCCTTCTCTTGGGGAAGGCTCTATAGTAGAGACTTCACCTTTCTTCTTGGATGGAGGTAAGCCCGCTATTAATCGTTTAAGCACTTCATATGGGTTCTCCTCTTCTCTCACTGTAGAGAGCCCTCTCTTGGAAATGTCTTGAAGAGACTTCTCAGGTGCTCTCTCTTTTGGGGGAGTTTGGAGAATCCCATAACTATGAAGTTGTTGGAAAACTTCACCTTGTAGGGATGGGTTTCCCATAGCTTGTTGCAGCTTAGAAACAAGACAATTGATAAACATGGGAGCATCATCATTAGCACCTTCATGTGCAAAATCAAAGCTATCAATGTTCATTCTACTCTTTTGATTATTGTCAGCCATGTTAACAAAATTTATGTATGTACTTAGTGTATGCTTTGGCAATTCAAAACCTTAGTTGCCACTCCTCTTAGCCTTTGAAAATCGGCTCTTAAGTATCTACACCCACGGCTCGAAGTGGTTAATTATAGAGAGTAGAGGAGTAGGTCTAACATAGCAGAGTTGCCGAGGGCTAGCTCCTTTCGGACTTCTTATGGCTCAATAATGGTAAAGCCGTAGGCAAGTCTAAAAAGACTCCATTATTAAGTCCAAAGCTCCCGAGGTGTGCACCATACCCCACATAGTGGGCTCAACAAAACCGATAATAAATCCCACTTCCACTTACCCTAATATAATTCACAACATCAACCATTTATAGGCTACTTAAGGACCTCTCTGCTTAAGCAAGAAAAGAGAAACCAAATGCTCTGATACCAATGTAATGGAAATGGCCTATGAACTTAGAGAATAGCGGAATTAAGAGAATTAGAGTGAGCAACTTTGAGACCATAGATGGTGGACTTAATTGGTAGTAGCAACTTAATCATAACACTTAATTAACTAGGCATGAGCAATACCTTTGCGAGAGAGAGAGAGAGAGAGAGAGAGAGAGAGAGAGAGAGAGAGAGAGAGAGAGAGAGAGAGAGAGAGAGAGAGAGAGAGAGAGAGAGAGAGAGAGATTTTAGAGAATATGACAACAATTGAGGATCGGATTTATGTGGAGCCGGTCCCCCCTCCAAAAGGCATTTGTATTATAGATTCTCTCATTAAGAGAGACTTGGTACAATACAATCTTTGTGTTCCTCGAGACCTCTTTGGCATTATGGAGATGGAAGCTTCATATACCAAGCTTTTACATAATATCAACAATCAATCTTAGCTTGAAAACAATCAAGAACTCGTGAACATCATTAGTCTTTGTGTTCCCTAAATCATTTGAGTGCATGAATATGTATACTTTTATGCATCAACTTGTACCTAAAGCAGCAATTAATCTACCTTGCAATACAATTAATCTACTTGCATTAAGTAACTAATCTACTTGCAATAAACCATTGATAGCCGTTTTTCGGCTCTCCATAATTGCCATAGTAAGTTACTCCACCCTACCAAATTCACCCAAACGCTATGGCTATCCCTACCATTTCACTGTACATAGGCGTGTGTGAGTTAGGGGGCTTTTCCCATATCTTCTTAAAAACCCTCAGCTAGCTAGTCACTGGGCTAGTTGAGCCAAAAAAATTAAAAAAATTAAAAAATAAAAGTATATTATGGCCTCTTTGTGTGTAAATATTTCATTGTATATATGGCCTAAATATAGGGATTTTTTATTTTTATTTTGGTATTTTATTTAAATATTTCTACTTAGGTGTGTGCTTTATTAAACCTATGTACACCTTCTTTCATCCTCTTACACCATAATTATATTTTTAACCAATATGTACATACTCTAACCTCATATTTTTCCTTTATACAAATCACTCCCACATTTTTACCCTCACCCTCGTGAAAACAAAAAATTGATTTCTACTCATTGGTTACGTTTATTATATTATTTACTTGCATACCTTTTCCTCTTTCACCCAAAATAATTCAAGGAGGGACCATATCATATGATTCCAATATCTTTCCATATCCATAACTCCTCCATATTTTTATTATTATTTTTACTCATTATTCTAACACCATGTGCTCATTGAGCTAAAGTCCATGAATAGTCCATACACTAGTCCCACCATGTATATATTTCTTTATTCACCAATAATCCTCCTCCATGCATGGGTCAAGGGCAACTTGGATGCTTTGTATTATAATATGACAAAGGAGGGGCTCACTCTTGGATGCATTGTACAAATTCAACAAAGGAGGGGGCCACTAAAAGACTTTTGCAAGCATAAAAAACAGGTTTTTTGGTGGGATTTTTAATATCCATCTCTACTCCGAATTTAGAGCGGTGGTCAAAAGAAAAAATGTAGCCCACGATCTGAATAATCACCTCAAATTTTTTCATGATTTTTGGAGCTACCAGCGGTGAGCTATGATTTTTTGAGTGGACCCCATTCTGCCCACTTTTCTCACAAGTAGCCCATAGTCTTCTCTCACCTCTTTCCACACTTCTACACACACACACACACATTCCTCTCAATCCCTCACTCAAATCTGCACCTTCAATGGTTTCTCTCACCTTCTTCACCATTAACCTCCCCACTTACTCCTATAGCTCTCATATGAGCTCTCCATGTACATACACCATCTCTATGCCTCTCTCTATTATCTCCAAAGTACAATTCCATCTTAACCCTTATATATATACATAAATTCAGCATGTGTACCATGCTTAACCTCTGAAAATCAAGAGATCTCATCAACAGAATTACCATTTTCATCACGATAATCAACCTTGGCGGCGGTGGCGTAAAGAAGGGAAGACGAAGAAGAAGATCGATAGTCATTTTGAGAACCTACACAAGTAAGTCCAAAACTTCTTCAAGCTTCACCATCACAAGGATTTTCTCACTTCATTCAACCATCTTACTTCAACCAACCACCTCATTCTACCCATTGTAAATGTAACATTAACTTTCTAGTGATTACTAACACTAACCACTAACATACTAACACAAAATAGCATTGACCTAACCATAAAAGACACCTCACCTCAAGAAATGTACAAAGTAACTCTCTCTCTCTCTCCCTCTCTCTCTCCTTTTCCTTAAAACTCTACTTTCACCTTATTCACCATCAATAATGCTCTCTTTTGAGCCCACACCCATGACTCAAGCAGACAAAGAAGGCCCGCAATGTTTTGATATTCAAAAAAATCATAATCCTGATTTGTTAGCTTGTAAATTAGGATTTCCAATAATCTTTATGAGGGGTCTCCAACCTATAAATAGGCCCCTCTCCTTCTTGTAAAACACCCTCCAACATCTCACATAGCATCCCAACACTCTATGCGTGAGGAGAGACTTAGGTGTAGCAACCACTTGTGAGCTTCACTCTTGGTGTGAGAGAAGCCTTCAAGCTACACATTGCAAGTGAGAGAGCGTGAGTTCCACAAATCTCAAAATCACTATTGTATATGCTCCTTCATCATCAATAAATTGAGGTTTGGTGCATCAAAGGCGTGATTCGACGTTCAAATCTTCGTCCTTCCATTTGTGCAATACGGTTTGGTGAATTCAAGGTGACTTGTGTATTTGAGTTTTTATCGGTTGATCTTGATTTTAGAAAGTGTTTTAGTGTGTTTTTCATTGCCAGTTTTGTGTCTATTGTAAGAGGGTATTGTGGTGAGAGGTCTCCCACACCCTAAGACAGTGTGTGTGTGTTTTGGCAATGTTTAGCAATCACTAAGCATTGAGTGAGTTTATACAAGTTCTACGATAGCATCATAACGAACCATCTCCATTTGCAAGTCACAAATAAGGTATTACACAAGATCCTTTTCTCTCTCTCTTCCCTTTGCTCTAGCTCTCTTTGGTCCAGTTTGTGTGTGTCTTGGTGTGAGGTTGTTTGTGTGTGTTGTGTGGTGCATCTTCTTGGTTGTGCCAAAATCTCTCTTGCGTCCTAGTTCGCATACCATAACTAGGTGGTGCCCCAATCTTCTTTGGGTTTGGTTGTGGGTTTGTTGTTGTGTTGTGCTTGTGGTTGCCCCAGCCCCAATTGAGCAGCACGTGAGCCTTGAGGGGTGTTTAGAGGTCGCCTCTCTTGTTGCCCGCCCCGGACCGCCTCACCATTATCCTTCTTGCAATAAGCATAACATGCACTTTGTAGAAAGCATTAAATATCCCAAGACCTCAAACACCTTCGAAGGTGGAGAGAGCTAGCAGGGAATGAGGGTATGGAAGAGGAAGAAGAAGTATTCCATAGGAGAAAGAAATAATTCCTCACTTATCATCACTCTTCTTGCTTAGCACATATAATAGCATAGTAATGAAGATGGAGAAGATGGAAAGCTTAAGCATTGAATCATAGCTCTTGGTTGGATTTGCATTCCATAGCCAAGAGTGTTGGTGTAGGCTCTCAACTTCTCAAGGAGCTTGGAGAAGGAGATGGAGCTCTTGCACCTTGCCTAGCACACAATGAGAGTGTTTGTGAGTGCGTGTCGGTGAGTATACCCCCTAAGCAACCCCCTAGCTTTCTTGGGTTGACCCCCCTTTGTAGCTCATGCTTGAAGCTCATTGGACCCCTCCAGGCCTAGCCAATCATAAGCAGGAGGCATTACAAGCAGCAAGGGTAGCCTTGAGACAAGTGTCCCCCTTTCCCCTTTGAGACAGAGGACTTGATAAATGAAAAATCAATTAATTAAATCCCCTAAATTATCATTGGACCCCTTGGGTGGCCAACCAATAGGCTTTAGGCACACCATGAGGGCAACATGAGGAGGAACTTGACAAGTGTCCCTTTTGCTTTCTTTGTACCATGCATGCCTTGTGTGAGTGTGTGGGTGTTCTCTCTCATCCCCCCTCATGTAGAGCTTTCCCCCTCCTTGTAGGGATTGAATCTTTGACTTTTTGACACCTCAACCCCTCATGCATAGGCCCAGTTCCCACCACAAGCTTGGCCCTTAAGCACTTTAAGCTTGGGCTGGGTTCTCACCTCAAGTGCAACCCTAACATCTCAAGCATGTCAAGCACCTCAAGCATCTCAATCATTAAGCACCTCAAGCATCAAGCACCTCAAGCATCAAGCACCTCAAGCACCTTAGTCATCATGCATGACAAGCAGGACAAGCACCTCGAGCTGGGTCGGTTCACGCGCCTCAAGCTCAGCCCTAGCTTACCTAAGGTCAAAGGACTTTTACACACATTATTGGAGGTCTTCAATGAAGCTAACCCTAAGGTCTTATGCTCCATTGGTTAGCCTTGCTCTTTGATAGACCATCTCTCAATTGGGCTTCTTTACCATTGGCCCCGTGTTGAGATAGATCTATAAGCACATGTCTATATCTTAACCCTTGTTCCTGTTTATTCTCCCACATTAAGTGATCAGTTTAATATGAGAAAATCATTTGGGTTGGTTAGATATTAGTTTTTATGAAATATTGTAAGCATACTACACTAAGGGTAAGTACTTCTCCCATTAGGACTTTTGATCTACTTCTGTGACATAATCTTTTAGTAGATCAAGAATGGTAAGGTTAGCTATTTCACTTTGGCCATCCGTTTGGGGATGATAGGCCGAAGAGAAGTTTAGCCTTGTACCTAAATTATCAAAGAGACCCTTCCAAAAATTACTGGTCATTCTGGGATCTCTATCCAACACTATGGACATTGTCAAGCCATGGTATTTGAAGATTTGTGATATAAAGAGGGTTTCCATTTGATGGGCCTTGATAGTCTTTTTTGACAGGTATGAAATGTGCTTGTTTGCTAATTTTTCTACTATTGTGCATATTCACATATTCCCATAGATAGACTTGGGAAAACCAAAGATAAAATCCATGGAAATTCTCTCCCATGGTGAATTAGGGATTGTCAATGGTTGAAGCAATCGAGGTTGCTTCCCTCTTTCAAACTTTGTCTTTTGGCATACCACAAATTTTGAAACATACTCTTGTATGTTTGCTTTCATGGCAGGCCAATAGAAATATGTTTCTATCCCTTTTAGGGTAGAATGAATCCCTGTATGCCCCACATAAGGAGGAGCATGAGATTCATGCATTACTTTCTCACGTAGTGAGTCAGTAATGCATAGTCTATTGCCATAGAGAAGATAACCATTTTGTAGGGTAAATGGTCTTCATTCTTCCATAGTGCAATGGCTGAAATCACATCTCTAAAATTGGGATCGATAGCGTACTCATCTATCATAGAAGATAGATCATTGTGAGTTGCTATGGATACCGCATTCACTCTCGGTCGTCTTGAGAGTGCATCCGCTACTTGATTATGCTTGCCAACAATGTGAGAAAATATGAAAATGAAATTGCAAAAGGAAATTTGTCCACCTCATTTGTTTGTCGGAGAGCTTTGTCTACGTCATGAAGTACTTAAGGCTTTGGTGATCCGTTTGCATAATGAAAGGAGTCCCTAATAAATAGTGCTTCCACGAATCTAGAGCATGTAGTACTGCTAAGAATTCCTTTTCATATATGCCTAGAGATTTCTCAACAAGGTCGAGCCTTCAACTTTCATAGGCTATGGTGCACCCTTCTTGGAGCAAAACAGCTCCAAGACAATCACCACATGCGTCGCATTGGACCTCAAATGGCTTTGAGAGTTCCGACAGTGTAAGCACACATTGAGAGATAAGCTTCTCTTTAATATTTTCAAAGGCATTGTTCTCCTTGGTAGACCATATATACCCTAACGTTTTTCTTGGTTAGGTCATGTAATGGTCCCATCATTTGTGAGAACCGTTCTATGAAGCATCTATAGTATGCACACATACCTATAAAGCTTCTTAGTTCATGCAGATTTCTTGGATTAGGCCATCCTTTTATTACCTCTAGCTTTGATGGATCCATTTGGATGCCATCTTGAGAGATAATGTGACCTAAATACTGAATCTCTTGTAAGAAAAACTCACTTTTCTTTCGATTAACATAAAGTTTGTTCTCTCATAGAACTTGAAATATTACCTGGAGGTGTCGCTTATTTTTGTCTAGTGAATTAGAGTAGATGATAATATCATCAAAGAACACTCCAATAAAGGTTCGATGAGGCATGAATAGCTTCTCCATCAAGCGGTTGAATGTGGCTGGTGCATTGGTCAAGCCAAAAGGCATAACTATATATTCGTAAAGACCAAACATAGTGCGAAATGGGGTCTTTACAATGTCTTGATCAACTATCCTTATTTGATGGTAGCCACTTTTCAGGTCAATTCTACTGACCCTTATAGCTTATCAAATAGGTCTTCTACCCGTGGAATGGGAAACCTATTTTTGATAGTGATCCTATTTAGTGCTCTATAGTCAACACACATACGATATGTGCCGTCTTTCTTTTGCACTAATAACACGGGTGAGCCAAATGGAGATGAGCTAGGCCTAATCATGCCCTTCTCGAATAATTCATGCACTTGCCACATAATTTCCTCTTTTTGAGCTTGAGAAGCTCTATAAGGAGGTTTATTAGGCGGTGAACTTCTTGGAAGAAGCTCAATTGCATGGTCATCATTGCCTTGTTTAAGAGGTAGTTCACAAGGGATGTCGTCAATAAAAACATCTTGAAATCCATTGAGAAAATTGGATAACTCTAATTCCTTGTGATTGTTTATATTTTCTTTTGCTAAAGCATTAGGTTCATTTTGAGAATCTTTAACAAAAATCATGTACACGGAAATAGAGCTCTTTATTGACTTATTGAAAGCTTGCGTGTGTACAATGGGATGGTGTTATCCAACTCCTTAGCCTCTATGTACATATCTTTTTCCTTGAACCTAAAATAGATTTTCCTTTAAGGGAATTTAACATCGGCAACCATGCGATCAAACCATGGTGCCCCTAGGGTTACATCCTCATGCTTGAGAGCAGAGATAAAGAAGTCCTTTTTGTCCACATAGCTTTGGACATGGAGCTTCAATTTCTCGATTAAGGGAGTGACTGAAGCTTCTTGCCCCTTGAAAGCACCATCAGCGGGGACATCTCCCATCTCATAGGCTTGGATGCCTAGCTTAGTGGCCAACTCTGTGGATATGAAATTAGGAGTAGAACCAGGGTCATATAGTATAAAAGCATCATGTTCTCTTACCTTTCCCCAAGCATGGCATAGAGGAGATCCTTTGTGGTGAGCTTCCTCTTCTTGGATTTCAAACAAGGTAGCTCTAGGAGACTCATGGCGGGTGTTCTTTTGGGAACAAGCGCGATACGCATGCCCTTGCTCACCGCATTTGAAACAACGGTTATCCTTGCGATAACACTCAAGCTCTTCAGGAGAGAGTTTGTTTTTGCCTTTGTAAACTCGCTTATCCTTAGCTTTGTTGTTATTGGAATTTCCCTTAGGAGACTTTTGGACATTGTCCTTCCCCTTAGGCTCATTAGAACCCTTGTTTTCCGTGGGCTTAGGATTTCTCTTTAGCCCCTGTTTGGAAATTGATTCGTGAGGCCACCATAGTATGCTGTATGACCATAGATATGGTGCGTGGCCTTTGGAAGTTAACATACTCCGCCATTTCTTCAGTTAAGCCCGCACAAAATTGTTGTTTTTGCTCTCCAAAACCCATCTTTTTGAAGACAGTGGCTTTGAGATGTAAGTCCCAAAACTTGTCTACATATTTGTGAATGGATTTGTAGGGAGAGAGCTTCAAGCTTCACCATTCAGTGAGTACTTTGTCTTTGGCATTGGTGGCTAAAAACTGCTTCATAATGGAAGCTCTTAAAGCTTTCCATGTTTGTGGAGCTTCACCATTTGCCCATAGGCTAGACCACCATTGCCTGGTGAACTTTTGAAAGTGCACAGCTACATGGTGTAGCTTAGGGGACTCCATGTATCCCTCATCTCCAAACGCTGCATCGAATTCTTGGATGAAAGCCAAGACTTTGTCTGTAGCACCAAAGGTGCCATCATAGGTAAGGAAAGAGATGATATTTCCTCCCTCTTTGAACTTCTTGAGCTTGGACGATCTCTTCCACGCGGCATAGGATTTCCTATGGCCTCTTCTTTTTTATGGTTCAAAAGTTGCACCATCACTTTCTTCAGAAGATGAAGAATTTGAGGAAGATGGAGAAGAGGGTGACCTCTTTCTCACCTTTTTCTTGCCTTGGTCCTCCTTGGATCTCTTGTAAAAAAAAATCACTTTTCTTTCGATTTATATAAAGCTTATTCTCTCATAAAACTTGAAATATTACCTGGAGGTGTTTCTTGTGCTCGTCTAATGAATTAGAGTAGATGATTATATCATCAAAGAACACTCCAGTAAAGGTTCAGTGAATCTTGAATAGCTTCTCCATCAAGCGGTTAAATGTGGTTGGTGCATTGGTCAAGCCAAAAGGCATGACAATGTACTCGTAAAGACCAAACGTAATGCGAAATGTGGTCTTTACAATGACTTGATCAACTATCCTTATTTGATAGCCACTTTTTAGGTCAATCCTATTGAAATAGGTCGACCCTTATCGCTTATCAAATAGGTCTTCTACCCGTGGAACGGGAAACCTATTCTTGATAGTGATCCTATTTAGTACTCTATAGTTGACACATACGATATGTGTCGTCTTTCTTTTGCACTAATAACACCCGTGAACAAAATGGAGATGAGCTAGGCCTAACCATGCCTTTCTCAACTAACTCATGCACTTGCCGCATAATCTCCTCTTGTTGAGCTTGAGAAACTCGATAAGGAGGTTTATTAGGCGGTGAACTCCTTGGAAGAAGTTCAATTGCATGGTCGTCATTGCCTTGTTTAGGAGGTAGTTCACAAGGGATATCGTCAATAAAAACATCTTGGAACCCCTTGAGAAAATTTGATAACTCTAAATTCCTTTTGATTTTTTATATTTTCTTTTGCTAAAGTACCAGGTTCATTTTGAAATCTTTAACAAAAACCATGTACACGAAAATAGAGCTCTTTATTGACTTATTGAAAGCTTGCTTATGTACAAGGGATATAGTACTACCCAACTCCTTAGCATCTATGTACATATGTTTTTCCATGAACCTAAAGTAGATTTGTCTTTCAGGGAATTAACATTGGCAGCCATGCGATCAAACCATGGTGCCCCTAGGATTACATCCTCATGCTTGAGAGGAGGGATGAAGAAATCCTCCGTGTCCACATAGCTTTGGACATGGAGCCTCAATTTCCCAATTAAGGTAGTGACTGAGGCTTCTTGTCCCTTGAAAGCACCATCGGCAGGTAGGACATCTCCCCTCTCATAGGCTTAGATGCCTAGGTTGGTGGCAAACTCTGTGGATATGAAATTGTGAGTAGAACTAGGGTCAAAGAGAATAAAAGCATCATGTTCTCTTACCTTTCCCCAAGCATGGCATCGAGGAGATCCTTTGTGATGAGCATCCTCTTCTTGAATTTCGACCAAGGTAGCTCTAGGAGGTTCATTACGTGTATTCTTGTGGGGGCAAGCACGATAGGCATGCCCTTGCTCCCCGCACTTGAAACAACGGTTATCTTTTTGATAACGCTCTAGCTCTTCAGGAGAGAGTTTATTTTTGCCTTTGTAAACTCCCTTCTCCTTAGCTTTGTTGTTGTTGGCATTGCCTTTGGGAGACTTTTTGTTGACAGACACTATAGGTTGGTCAATCAGATAGTCAGATTTGTTGGTCAATCAGATTGGTTGGTCACTCAGATTTGTTAGTCATTCAGTCAGATTTGTAGTCAATCAGATTATTCTGGTCAGTCGGATTTGTAGTGACTCAGATGTTGGTCAGTCGGATTTTGGTCAGTCAGATGTTGGTCAGTTGGATTTTGGTTAATCAGATTCTGTTAGGCTTAGTCAGATTCTGTTAGGAAGCTATAAATTGTAATGTTGTTGGACAGTTTTAAGACGAGCAATACACAAGTCAGTTGTACGAGTCTCTCTCTCTTCTTCTTGCTCTCTCTCAGTCTTTACATGCACTTTTGAGAGTCGTCTCTGTGTTTTTCCCTGTTGAGGGTGTATGCCCTCAACACATTGGCGATCACGGGCAAGTAACCCTACTTCCCACTGAAATTGAAGGGTGTGGAGGTCACGCTGCAGAACAAACGACGCAAGCTTTGAAGTCGGAGTGAAGGCAAGATGTGCGGTTGAAGAGAAGGGCTTGCAAAATTGGATATGGTTGAGCAGTTTGGTGGCGATTCTGACTGCTACACAAAGGTGCAATTGGGCTGCAAGAAAGTTGGGTCATGTGGAGGTTTCACTGGTTACTCTCAAATGACCACGCTACTGGTTCAGGTCAACACACAATGCAAAGTTGTAGCAAGACTCGAAGGCATGAGGGAGGTGAAGTGGTTATACAGAGCGTAAAGATGGATGTGTGCATCGATGCTTCAAGAGGAAGTTCGCAGACAAACGGGCATGCATCAAGTGAAGCGAAGGTGGCCTGGGATGCCGCAGTAGGGGAAGGTGAAACGCAAAGAGGCCCATGAGTGGGGGAGATGTGAATTGTGAGCAGAGGAGAGTGTCCAAAAATCGAAAATGATGTTTTTGTTAGTGTGCAGAGAAGAAATTGTTTTTCAATATATTAATAGCTTACTTCTATATTGCAAGCCTGTCCAGAATCTGATTCTTCTATTTTATTTCTTACTTATCACCCCAAGTACCATTTACAAGACACCATTCACACCAAAACACCCCGGAGTTTTTCATACAGCAAGTGCATAGTTTTGGGTGGCAGATTTCATAACATATGTTCAGCCAAGAGTTTCAAGGATACGACCTACTTAGGCTAATGGATCAGAGTTTCAGATGTCAAGGATGTCTTTTGCTATTTCAGTTAATCAAGAGGGTGTTCGTGTATTGTGGTCATGATCGGACTTGGAGACTTCTCTGTTCCGGGTCAGCAAGACTTAGATATCAAGGATGTGGTGGAGAATCAAACAAGGAGCTTTTGCAGTAAGGTATTGACATCAAGGGGGTTTCCTGCAGAGAATTCAAGAATGCGACTCTTGACATGGATGAAGTGATCCGACGGAGACATACCAGGCAAAAGACCGGATGTACTACTTGAAGACACAAAGCCTGCAAGAAGCGGAATCTTGGACAGTTTATGGAGGAATCTTTTGGTGAACCAATGCCAACTGATATCATTATGTTTTTCCCATCTATTTTATTTTCATATCTTTGTAATCTTATGACTCCAATCTTTGTAATACTCTGCCATGTTATAAGGCATTTGACTCTGATCAAGGGATATGTGGGATCGAGTCGGATTTCTGAGAAATCCACCACCGGGCTGTGCCATGTGTTGACAGACACTATAGGTTGGTCAATCAAATAGTCAGATTGGTTGGTCACTCAGATTTGTTAGTCATTCAGTCAAATTTGTAGTCAATCAGATTATTCTGGTCAGTCGAATTTGTAGTGACTCAGATGTTGGTCAGTCGGATTTTGGTTAATCAGATTCTGTTAGGCTTAGTTAGATTCTGTTAGGAAACTATAAATTGTAATGTTGTTGGGCAGTTTTAAGACGAGCAATACACAAGTCAGTTGTACGAGTCTCTCTCTCTTCTTCTTGCTCTCTCTCAGTCTTTACATGCACTTTTGAGAGTCGTCTCTCTGTTTTTCCCTGTTGAGGGTGTATGCTCTCAACACTTTTGGACATTGTCCTTTCCCTTAGGCTCGTTACGGTCCTTGTTTTTCGTGGGCTTAAGATTTCTTTTAGCCCCTTGTTGAAAATTGATTCTTGAAGTCACCATGGTATTGTGTATGACCGCAGATATGGTGCGTGGCCTTTAAGAGTTAACATACTCCGCCATAACCCGCACAAGATTGTTGTTTTTTCTCTTCAAAATCCATCTTTTTGAAGACAGTGGCTTTGAGATGTAAATCCCAAAACTTGTCTACATATTTAAGAATAGATTTGTAGGGAGAGAGCTTCAAGCTTCGCCATTTGGTGAGTACTTTGTCTTTGGCATCGGTAGCCAAAGACTGCTTCATGATGGAAGCTCTTAAAGTTTTCCATGTTCTTGGAGCTTCACCGTTTGCTCGTAGGCTAGACCACCATTGTCTGGCAGACTTTTGAAAATGCATAGCTACATGATGTAGCTTAGAGGACTCCGTGAAGCCCTCATCTCCAAACGCCGCATTGAAATGTTGGATAAATGCCAAGACTTTGTTCGTAGCACCAAAAGTTCCATCGTAGGTAAGTAAGGAGATGTTCTTTCCTCCCTCTTTGAACTTTTTGAGATTGGATGACCTCTTCCAAGCGGCATAAGATTTCCTATGGCCTATTCTTTTAGGTGGCTCAAGAGCTGCACCATCACTTTCTTCAGAAGAGGAAGAGTATGAGGAGGATTGAGAAGAGGGTGACATCTTTCTTGCCTTTTTCTTCCCTTGTTCCTCCTTGTCTATACCATCACTTTCTTCAAAAGAGGAAGAGGTGAAGAAGATGGAGAAGAGGGTGACCTCTTTCTCGCCTATTTCTTCTATTGTTTTCTCTCGTCCCTCTTTGAATTATGGTGTAGAGAAGTATGCGATGGTCTTCTCCGTTTAGGGGGTGTTGGAGAGCGATTTGCCCGCCGTCTTCGTGGAGCCATCTCCGTCGAGGTGGCAAAAGACTCACTTCTTTCTCATTCTTTCGGTGGGGGCTCTACCGTTGAAACTTGGGCTCTCTTTTGAGAGGGAGATACGTCATCAAGTAGTAAATTTTTACGCCCTTCCTATGGATCCTCCTCTTCTTCCCTTATCGGAGAGAACCCTCTTTTGGAAGTCTCATTAGGAGGCTTCCTAGGCACTCTCTCTTCTTGGTGGGGAGTTTGGAGAATACCATGGGTGCACAATTGTTGTAGCACTTCACCTTGGAGGGATGGGTTGCCTAGGTCTTGTTGAAGCCTAGAAACAAGATAGTTTACAAGCATAGGGGCATCATTAGTTGCTCTTTCATTAGCAAAATCAAAGCTATCAACATTCATTTCAATCTCTTTTCCTTTGTCAGCCATACTAGAAAATTTTAGGTGTAAACTTTTACTTGTACTTTGGCACTTCAAGCCCTAGTTGCTACTCCTCTTTACCTTCAAAGATAAGCTCTCAAGCATCTGTACCTGTGGCTCATATATTATTAATTGCAAGGAATAGAAGAGAGGGTTCAACAAAGCCAAGATAGCACCGGTTCCTGTCAAGGTTCTACTCGCTCAATAATGGTTAAGCCATAAGAAAGCCCCGTAGGACTCCATTATTAAGACCATAGCTCTCGACGGTGTCCCTGTTAACTGCATAAAGCAGGCGTGCTTCAAGGATGAAAAAATCCTACTCTACTTACACTTTTTCAATTAATAACACCAACTATTTTTAGCAAGCTTGAGGACCTCTCTTTTTGAGCAAGAAAAGAGAAACCAATAGCTTTGATACCGATGTAACATTTAATGCACTAGTAACTTGTGTGTAGAGGAAATTGATAACGTAGTGAGCATTTCATTAAGAACAAGTTCCTAATGAGTATAGTGGGAGTACTTAATTGAGAAAGCAACATAGCAATTTACACCTAGCTAATTTGGCATTGACAATACTTGAAAAGAGAGAGAAATTAGAACAACTGACAACAGTTGAGGACTGGATTTACATGGAGCCGGTCCCCCCTCCATAAAGGCTTTGTATTATAGCTTCTCCCATCAAAGGAGACTTTGTACAATAAAATTCTTGTGTTCCTTGACAAAACTCGTTGGTGCAATGAAGATGGAAGTGACGGGAGCAAAGCGAACCCCGAACCCCGACGGCCTCTAAAACACTGGGGACCGAATGGCACGCCTCGAGCCTGTCATGGTAAAGCAAACAGGGGGCACCACCTAGCTTCAGCGACTAGGACGCAAACAACACACCACCATAACAAAGTTTTCATCCAAGAGAGATGGATGCTTGGGAGTAATGATGAAGAGGAAAGAGAATGAGATCAAGTGAGATCAAGTGAGAGAGAGAGAGAGTGAGGGAGGGGGTATAGCGGCTTAGTACTTAGGCACCACAAAAGGATGGCGAATCTGCACACCCTTCACACATACACAAGCTCACTCCAAACACAAGACTAGGTGGCGATTCCGCACACCTCACATGGGCAAAACATTGCAAGAAAACATACTCACAGAACCTCAAGCTTTATTTAGAGAATAAGGCGATGAAATGGGGAGCATAGGGTAGGGGAATGAGAAGGGAGAGAGTGGTAGAGCACATGGCGGATAGATGGGAGTTGATGGTGAAGACTCGCACGAGGGTTATGGCCATCATCCTTCATTTAGTTGCCCTTCATCTTCCATAGCCAAGGGTGTAGAGGTCATGCTCAAGACAAGCATGGTGATTGCGGTGATGGTGATGGTGTGGGTGTGTGTGTGTGCACTAGGCACACACAGTGCATAGTGTGTTCTTTGGTGATGTTGTGTGTGTATTTAGTGTGATGGTGACCCCTCTTTATATAGGGGAGGAGGGGGGAGGAATTCTAGAATTTAGAAATGAAGAAATCATTATCTACATAGGCCATGTGACTGTGGGCCCCACTTGTCTGGCTGTGTGTATATGTGCCAGAACAGCAGTCTCATGAGAGAGAGACTAAGAGAGAGAGATGGGTTGATGAAAAAAAGTGAGAGGTGACATGGAGAATAAAGTAATTACAAGAGGGGAGAGAGGGGAGTGTGTTCAGAGGTGAATCTGTGTGTAGATGTGTGTGGACACAAGAAAAATCAGGTAACCACCGGGTGGGGATGGGTCTGTGGGCACCTTTTTCAGTGAAACTGAGTGTGTGTGAGTGTGGGGGAGGTTATTTAGCTACAAGACAAGAGACATGGCGCCCTTTAGAGAGAGAGGGGGGTATTTGGGTCATGGGATATGATAGGAGAGAGAAAGAGGGGGTGGGGTATACTATTTTGGAAGATAGGGTAAGTTGCATGTGAGTTAGGGTGCATTATTGGTGAGTTATAATGTATTATTGGTGAGAGGTGGGGTAGCTTGAGGGGAGAGAGAAAGGAGAAAGGACAAGGGGAAGAGAGAGAGGGGGTTGACCTTTTGAGTGGAGGAGAGGAAAAGGGACACCCGGCGGGGCAACAGTGAAAAAAAAGGAGGCAAGGTGGAGATGGGCTGCCCCGCAGGCATGAGGTGGCCTATTTTACCTTTCTCATATATTTACATAATCATACTTTATTTTTTTCTTACTTTTTCCAATGTCTTTTATCACTCCCTCCCTAAGAGGGGGTTTTCATGGGGTGGGGACGAGAGAAGAGGGGTATGGGAGCTTGGCTTGTGAAAAGCCCCCATCATTAGCCCTCCCCTTTTGGCTAGAGGCATTCATGTCTCTAGCTCATCTGTTTGATCATTATCGTCGGAGGTGGCGGCTGATGGTGTGTCCTCATCTAGAATGTCAATAGGTGGAGCCTGTTCAAATCGAAGAAAATAAGGTTTAAGTCGCCAACCATTTACCCTGGTTTTATGAAGTTTTCCATCAGCCTCCATAAGCTGGTAGCTTCCATTGGCATAATTTTTCTTGATGATGAAAGGACCTTCCCATCGGAGTAGGAGTTTCTTATCCTTGCGCGTGTCGAAGCGATTGTCGTAGCGGAGCACCAACATTCCTTTCTTCAATTCTTTTTTCCGGAGATGCTCGTTAAAGCTAAGCCGTCTATGCTCTGCTTGTGCTGCATAATAATTTATTGCTTCTTCTCTGTCCAGCTGCAGTCTTTCCAAGTTGATGATGTGATCTCTCAAATGCATGTTGGGCTGTTTAAGCTGGCTTGCCATTACTCTGAGACTTTGTAGTTGCACTTCAATGGGCAAGATTGCTTCCTTACCAAATACTAGATGATGCGGTGTGAATCCCAAGGATGTACAAAATGAAGTTCTGTAGGCCCATAAAGCTGGTAGTAGATACTTATCCCAGTCTCCAGGATGATTGTTCACCTGCTTGGTAATAATTTTAGAAACCATTCCATTTACCTTTTCAACTAGGCCATTACATTGAGGGTAATATGGTGAAGAGTGCCTCCTTGTAATGCCCAGTTTCTGCATTAATTCTCCTACCAAGTCTGCTCTGAAACCTGGCCCTCTATCAGAGATGATCTCTAAAGGTGTGCCAAACCTACAACATATGTGCTCGTAGATAAATTTAGCTACCTCTACCGCTGTGATTCTAGTGGTGGCTGTAGCCTCTGCCCATCTAGTCATGTAGTCGACCCCCATGATAATGTAGAATTTTCCTGAGTTGGCCCTAGGTAATGGCCCAATGGCATCGATACCCCATTTTTCAAATGGGCCATATGAGAGAATAGGTGTCTGTGGTTCAGGCATAAGTGACCTAGTGCCGGCCTTTTGACACAACTTACATGTTTTGAACCAGTGGTGTACATCACGGTTGAGGCTAGGCCATATGAAGCCTGCTTGCAAGATTTTCCTACTTGTTATGTCTAGGGCAAAGTGACCACCACAAACCCCGTCGTGACAGCTAGCAATTACTCCCGTGATTTCGTGAGAGAGAGGGACCTTCCTGAGTATTTGGTCCTTACCCTTACAGTACAAACCATCATTGATGAGTCGATACCTTGTGGCCTTCCGCGTCAGCCATTGCTTCTGTACCTTTATTAAATCTGATGGGCATTCCCCTGTTTCCAAAAAATGCATGATGTCAGGCAAGGCATCACTGCCGTGAAATAGAGGGAGCTTTAGTTTTATTGCTCCAACCACCACTTCCTGTAGTCTTTCACTTGCTAGGGCATCTGCTTCTTGGTTTTGAGCCCTTGGGATATGGTGTATTTGAACTTCTTCAAACTTACCCAACAAGGTTTTTACACCACTTAAGTGAGTCCTTAAACTAGGATTCTTGCATGTCCATGCTCCATTTACTTGCCTTACCAGAAGTAGAGCATCCCCAAATACATTAAGGTGTTGTACACCTTACGAGACGCACCATTGTAGACCCTTGGTTAGTGCTGCATACTCAGCTTCATTGTTAGAATGTGAATCTAACAATTGGCCCAACGAAAATACCTTTGTCCCTTTGTCATCAAAGACCACTATGCTTGCAGCTGCTTTGTCGGACGCTCGCTTGTAGGCTCCATCAAAGTAGAGAGAGTATGCTCCTTCTACCATCGGTGGTACTGGAGGTAATTGGACTTCTCCTTCCTTAGATTGCTTCTACTTCCTTTCAAAGACTTGGTAGGTCATGAGTCCCCCCAAACTTGCCCTTGTCATGCTTTCTACCTGTATCGTGTAGTCAAACTCTTGCAGACGAACTAGCCATTTAGTAATTCTAGCAGACACATCCATGTGTTGTACAACATAGGGAAATATTTCATCCGTGGTTAGAATCACAAATTGCTTAGGCAGCAAATATGACCTAAACTTTGTAGTTGCAAATCTAAGAGCTAGGACTAAGTGTTCCACATGGGTGAAACCTTTCTCTCCTGCTGTCATCATTCGACTAGAGAAGTAGATTGGCCTCATGAAAGATGTCGTCGTATCCTTTTGGAGTAGCACAGCCCCCAATGAGTCATCACCAACACTTGAGGTGACATAGAATTTTTCATCCCACTTAGGTGGTGAGATAGTTGGCAGAGTGGCTAAGACCTCCTTTACCTTGTTGTAGTGATGTTCGCTTTCCTCGTCCCAAGTGAAAGTTGATCTTTGAGTGAGTTGTTGCAGTGGTAGAACAAGTTGTGATAGTAGATGTATGAATCTACTTAAGTACCTCACCTTCTGTAGAAAAGAGACCAGTTGACGTGCGGTCGTTGGTGAAGGTAGGGCTATGAGTGCGGACACCTTACCTAGGTCGGCGTTAATACCTTTTGCTGAAATTTCATGGCCTAGTAGAATGACTTTACTCTCCCCAATGTGGCATTTATCCACATTTAATTGCCCACCTAGGATCTGCAACCTGGCCAAACCTTCAGTTACCTTTTCTAAATGTGAAATACGGGAGCTATATATACAAAAATCATCAATGAACACTCTTATGGATGTTCCAAAGAACGGTTGAAAAACATATGTGACATATCTTTGGAATGTGGCAGGTGCATTTGTGAGACCAAATGGCATAACCCTGTATGCAAAACAACCCCATGGCGTGATAAAAGTGGTTTTTAGCTGATCTTCCAAGGCTATGCGTATTTGAAAGTATCCAAAATAACCATCACAGACGGTATAGCATTCAAAACCCGCTACTTCATTCAGAATTTCATCCAAGAAAGGGAGTGGAAAGTGGTCTCTCTTTGTAGCTGCATTTAGTGGTTTGTAGTCAACACAGACCCTCCACTTACCATTCTTTTTAGGCGTCACCACTATGGGTGACACCCATTCTGATTTTTCTACAGGATAGATGAATCCCGCCTTCAGCAGTTTCCTTACCTCGGCCAAGAGTGCCTTTTCTTGTATGACCCCCAGTCGTCGTATCTTTTGCACAACTGGTTTTACCCCTTCCTTCAGCTTAATATGATGTTCCACCACTGTAATGCCTGTGATTCTTTCATATTTGTCAATGAACAGGTTAGGAAATCCCATCAACATTTGCAAAAAACTATCTTTCTCCTCAAGTGTTAATTCCGTAGACAACATACCCTTCAACCTACTTCCTCCTAGGCTAGGTGATTTGCTCTCCTCTTCATTGGGTTGCCCTTTTGGTGATGGATCACCAGTTGTGCTTACCATTTGTGGATCCTTCATAATGATACCCATCACATCAATGGAACTGTCACTTTCGTTGGTGGATGTGGTCTCCTCCTCAGAACTGGAAGATTCGCTAGTGGTTTCATCTGCCGATGTTTCCAGATTCATTTGCTTCTGCTTGCCAATCCTCATGTCGTAGTAGATTGTCTCCCCTTTCTTACCGGTCATGCATAGAAGGCCAGTACCCCAGTCCTGTTTTGCCTTCATGGCCATCAACCATGGCCTTCCCAAAATTAGTGGATAGCCCTCCCCCTTAGTAGGCATTACAAAAACATCTACCTCTACCTCAGTGTTGAAAGCTTTGATTTTCACGGCACTTACCACACCCACACACTGTACTTTTGCGTTGTTTGCCATCTTTGCCTTGGATGGCGAAGGCCTGTCAACCTCGAGCCCTAATCGAAGCATCATAGCTTCGCTCATTACACAGATTTGTGCGCCTCCATCAATGTAGGTGTTTCCAACCCTCTTTCCTTTTATGTTTACATCGACAATTGGAAGGATGTCATCCATGTTGCATCCCGAAATTGCTCCGGCTACCTTTGTTTTGGAGCGTCTTGTACTTACCATTTTAGACCATTGTCGCCTTACTTTAGGTACAAGATGTAGCAGTTGTGGTCATGTAATCTTCAGTCCTTGCTCTGCCACATCCAATGTTAGATCATAGGGCTTAGAACTTTCCCCTAGCTAGAAGTCGGTGATGCCCAATTTCCGTCGTGGCCTGGATGGCCTCTTGCTAGTTTCTCCTCTCATGCTTCTCTCATCATCTGATTGTGTAGCTTTCTCCCTCCTAGCTCTTTTCACATTCATGGCTTCAAGTGGTTCTAAAAAGGTTACCTTCTCCTTACCCTTGTCCCTCTCCTTTGCTCTGGGTGGATCCACTACTATAGCTTTTCCCTTCTCTTCTAGCCTTATGATGTTTACAGGGCGATCATGTGGTGGGGCTGGTGGAAGAGGTGGGATTGATGCTTGTAGTGGTGTCTGGGGTGGACGTAGAATTTGTGTTGGTGGGGGTGGTGCTCGGGGTGGGGGTGTTCTTTCTCTAGGGGGTGACAATTGCTTCCTCCTACCTCCTCTATTATAGTTTTGTCGTGGCTTGGGACAGTAGTACATACCGTGACCGTCTTCTCCGTAGTTGTAGCAATGATACTCCCTGTTTTGTCGTCGTGCTCTTCCAGGGTCTTGATCTCTTTCTTGACTCCTCCCTTGTTGTATTAAGTGGACAGACAAATTCTGCAGTTGGTCAGTAATATGGGCCAACATATCTTGTTGGTCATCTCTTACCCCAAGAGCCGGTGGTGGTGGTGGAATGGTGGTTGTCGTAGTTGCTGGTCGACGCGATGTTCCTGATTCTGTTGACTCGGTTTCTTTGGCTTTCATTCGCAGCTTCTTGTCTTTAAGGCGAGCAATCTCAACGGCTAATTGGGTGCGGCTTCCCCCCTTGCCAGTGACTCAACCCACCGTTCCCACAAATCCACAAATTTGGACTCATAGGTGGCATATTCTAAAAGACCCTCCTGCTTCAAGTCTCTCAACTTGTCCCACAACTTTTCTGAAGTGGTACCTCCCCCAAAGCGCCTCTTAAAAGCGGTTTTTAAGGGTTCCCAGTCATCCTTTGTTGCTTGTGGAAGTGCATTGTACCATGATCTAGCTTCTAGCTTCATGAGATGCTTAAAGATTCTAACCCGGGATTCATCCGTATCTTTGTTGCTCACTACACATGCTACTTCAAAGTCATCTAGGAAGTCTGTTACCAAATCCTCCCCCTTCTTTCCTTTAAATGTTGGAAATGCTACACTTGCCATGATTACTGAGAGAGAGCTAGAAAGACACACTGCTTAACTTGCAAAAGTTTTTTTCTTCTTTACAAGGAGGCGTGTATACCCTCTTATACTAGGACATAGATTAAAACTTCAAACGGTACATTGCCTTGTACCAAAGGTAAGACAAATGGTTGATGTGATGCCAGAACCTCCAAAAACCGCTCCCCACCCGGCATGGTGTCAATGACGTGCTGGTAGTGAGCCTTCAAATCTAGTATTACCTTGATTGAGCGTACACGTGTTGGTATGTGTGATCTGTCTTGAGGTAGGTTGTACTGATTCATGTGAAGCTTAGAGGTGCTTAGTCACTGTCCAAGCTTGTGGGAGAGGGTGGTGTTCTTTCCTGAAACAAACTCAGTAGATCCCTAGTTTCTCTAGTGAGAGTGTGAGCCAATGCTTCCGTTATCTGTGCTGCAGCATCAGGTGCGACTTGAAAACTGACTGTGATAATTACCTCGGTGACTTGAGTTACCCGATTCTCAAAGTAGAATAGTGTTGATTCTCTATTGTGTAGAGCTCCTTCCATTTTGTTGTTGTGGGTTGGTTGTAGGTTGTGGACATGGTTTCGACCTTCTCCTTCTTCTTCTTGGCACTTGGCCTATGTATATCCACTGGGTTTGGCGTGTTGGTTGACTCTCCCACCGCAAATCGATTACCGTTACGCCTGGCACTCGAGCTTCGATGGAGATGCGGAGTTCGTCTAGTTGTGCTTGGAGCTCTTCTTCTTCTGTCGTCCAATTAGCAAATCCTGCTAGCCATTCATCCATTCCCAATAGTTTAGGGGTTTCAGTCTTGTAAACTGAAGGGTTTCATGAAAAGATCCTCAATGGGGGCACCAAATGACGGGAGCAAAGCGAACCCCGAACCCCGACGGCCTCTAAAACACCGGGGACCGAATGGCGCGCCTCGAGCCTGTCATGGTAAAGCAAACAGGGGGCACCACCTAGCTTCAGCGGCTAGGACGCAAACAACACACCACCATAACAAAGTTTTCATCCAAAAGAGATGGATGCTTGGGAGTAATAATGAAGAGGAAAGGGAATGAGATCAAGTGAGAGAGAGAGTGAGAGAGAGAGAGAGAGAGAGAGAGAGAGAGAGAGAGAGTGAGGGAGGGGGTATAGCGGCTTAGTACTTAGGCACCACAAAAGGATGGCGAATCCGCACACCCTTCACACATACACAAGCTCACTCCAAACACAAGACTAGGTGGCGATTTCGCACACCTCACATGGGCAAAACATTGCAAGAAAACATACTCACAAAACCTCAAGCTTTATTTAGAGAATAAGGCGATGAAATGGGGAGCATAGGGTAGGGGAATGAGAAGGGAGAGAGTGGTAGAGCACATGGTGGATAGGTGGGAGTTGATGGCGAAGACTCGCACGAGGGTTATGGCCATCATCCTTCATTTAGTTGCCCTTCATCTTCCATAGCCAAGGGTGTAGAGGTCATGCTCAAGACAAGCATGGTGATTGCGGTGATGGTGATGGTTTAGGTGTGTGTGTGTGCACTAGGCACATACAGTGCATAGTGTGTTCTTTGGTGATGTTGTGTGTGTATTTAGTGTGATGGTGACCCCTCTTTATATAGGGGAGGAGGGGGGAGGAATTCTAGAATTTAGAAATGAAGAAATCATTATCTACATAGGCCATGTGACTGTGGGCCCCACTTGTCTGGCTGTGTGTATATGTGCCAGAACAGCAGTCTCATGAGAGAGAGACTAAGAGAGAGAGATGGGTTGATGAAAAAAAGTGAGAGGTGACATGGAGAATAAAGTAATTACAAGAGGGGAGAGAGGGGAGTGTGTTCAGAGGTGAATCTGTGTGCAGATGTGTGTGAACACAAGAAAAATCAGGTAACCACCGGGTGGGGATGGGTCTGTGGGCACCTTTTTCAGTGAAACTGAATGTGTGTGAGTGTGGGGGAGGTTATTTAGCTACAAGACAAGAGACATGGCGCCCTTTAGAGAGAGAGGGGGGTATTTGGGTCATAGGATATGATAGGAGAGAGAAAGAGGGGGTGGGGTATACTATTTTGGAAGATAGGGTAAGTTGCATGTGAGTTAGGGTGCATTATTGGTGAGTTATAATGCATTATTGGTGAGAGGTGGGGTAGCTTGAGGGGAGAGAGAAAGGAGAAAGGACAAGGGAAAGAGAGAGAGGGGGTTGACCTTTTGAGTGGAGGAGAGGAAAAGGGACACCCGGCGGGGCAGCAATGAAGAAAAAGGAGGCAAGGTGGGGATGGGCTGCCCCGCAGGCATGAGGTGGCCTATTTTACCTTTCTCATATATTTACATAATCATACTTTATTTTTTTCTTACTTTTTCCAATGTCTTTTATCACTCCCTCCCTAAGAGGGGGCTTTCATGGGGTGGGGACGAGAGAAGAGGGGTATGGGAGCTTGGTTTGTGAAAAGCCCCCATCAGAAGCTTCACGCACCAAATTAGGCTTGAAAAACACACCTAGTGTCCCTGGCGTCAGTCCCTTCAAAAATGGTGAGAGCTAGCAGGGATGAGGATAGATTGAGAGGAAGAAGAGGTATCTTATGAGAAAGAAGTATTCTTCTCACATAATCACTCTAATAGCATAGCTTATCTTAGTAATTAGCATGGTAGAGGAGATGAGCATCCCATTGAAGCTTGGCTCTTGGTTGGATTTGCATTCCATAGCCAAGAGTTATTGGTGTAGGCCTCTACTTCTCAATGCTTGGAGACGGAGATGGAGTTCTTCTTGCACACATGATTTGTGTGTGTGTGTGTGTGTGTGTGTGTGTGTGTGTGTGTGTGTGTGTGTGTGTGTGTGTGTGTGTGTGTGTGTGTGTGTGTGTGTGTGTAGCATTGTGTTAGAGTAAAATGCAGCCTTCTCTCTCATCTTGGTCGACCTCTCTTGCTATTTGCTCATGCTGGCCTCTCATTGGCTCCTGCAAAGCTTAGCCAATCACAAATTAGAAGCATAGTTGATAGGCTTTTGACAAGTGTCCCCCTTTCCCCTTTTGTAAGAGCTTTAGGTAATTAAATAATTCAATTAAACTCTCATTGAACCTCTTAGTCATTTGGCCAATAGGAATCAGGCAAGCCATTGGGCTGTTGAATGCTCATTGGACCCCTTGGTAGAATGTCCAATAGTCTTCTAGGGAGCTTAATTTCTATTGGTTCTTTTATCAAGAATTTTTAAATTGATTAGACCAAATTTAATCTAGTCTAATTCTCATTGGTCCACCTCTATGGCCATCCAATAGGATTTGAGGGGAGGTTGGGGGCAATTGGCCTAGGAGCCTGCCAGTATTCCCTCTGTGTAAAGGGGGAGCCTTGGAGTGTGTGTGTGTGTGTGTTTCTCTCTCATCCCCTACTAAAAGGGCTCGCCCCCTCCTTCCTAGGGATGTGGGAAGACTTTTTAGTCTTCCCATGACTATTGAATTTCCCCTTGCTTTGGCCATTGGATAATTGAGTTAATTTTTACAACCTTAGCCTATGGAAGTCTTAATGGAGATGAACCTTAGGTCTTTTAAGCCCCATTGAAGCACATTGCTTTTTTGAAAAATGTCTCCCTTTAGATCCATATTTTTCCTCCTTTGGATCCCTATGGCAGCCTTACCAATATTCTAGATTTTACTCCCCTAATACTTCCCCATATTAAATGATCAATTTAACATGAGACAATCATTTGAGAGTATTAGATATTAGTTTTTATGACAAGTTGTATCAAAAGCTTCAAAATTTGGTTAAAATTGTCCTCATCCATTGCACCAGTCATAACTATCTCTTGTAGCTGCAAAGCATATTCCAAGTTTCAAAGCACATCACCCATTGCCGGCCTTTCAATGCCCATAATTTGCTAAGCAATTCTTAGATGTCTCCCCATACTTCCTTAAAGAGTTAGTGTTGATGGTGCCTGCCAAATATGGATCCACTATCTGGTCAAGAAGCCCTATTTTTTGCTAATGCATCACCCACTCTGCTAGATTCACTTGATCCCTAGAAAGAGTTGGGTTGATCATAGGACGTGCGCATAGAACCTCCATAAAATCCACACCAAATCAATATACATCTGACTTCTCTGTCAATTGTTTCCTTCTAAAGTATTCGGGATCAACTTTATAAACTTTATGGAAGTGCTCACATGAGTCAAATCAAGATTTTTCGACGTGTATGGGTAGAGGCAACCATGCAGATGGTGAGTGCTTGTAGACCTTGGATTTCTTGCGGCAGAAAAGAAGCAGGTCTACAACAATAAGAACCATAGCACACCCACATCGACACCACCGATAATGGGTGCAATCTTGGACCTGCTAGAGCCTAACTGCTGGATGGGTAGTACCATGGCTTCATCCAAATTACGAGCAGAATTGCTAAGCTTCCATATTTCAATGCCATTCCAAGATTGCACTGTTTTTTGATGTTGCAACGTTTGGGGTCGAACCTATCTGGATCCATAGACTAGAAATTCCATGCGAAGAATTGTCAGTGAAGTCTTTGTAATATGAAGGCATAGGAGCCCTTGGCAGGCTCAAATGTGATAGTGAGCGTGGTTGAAAACACATTGATAGAGTACTCTTTACTTGGTGAGTTTGAAGAGAAACACAGAGTTGGAATTCTGTATAAATGAGGTAACATGCACATCAGAAAATAGCATAAACCACCTCATCATTAGTTCTAACAAAAATTTGTACACCCATGTGAATTGTGGCGGGCTCCACTGCAAACAAGCAAGAGAAATACAGGGAGGCAATGGATAAAACTGTGTCCATTTCCGTGTGCAACACCTCAGGTGATGCCCAAAAGTGCTCCTTGGAGGTCTCTCCCAGCAAACATGAAAGAAACCTTAGTTCATGCAATCAGCCTTGGCATTCCATGTAGCCACTAAGAAATGATCCAGAAACTCAGATCATTTTTTCCAGAGGTGAAGGAGCTCTTGAGACTCTTTCAATGAGAGTCATCCTGCGGGAATTGCTCAACGACGTGCTGACTGGAACTCAAGGCATCATGCAATCATGTCTCCCCTCATTGCACAAGAAATTATTTACATGTAGCAGTAGTCATGCTTGTTGTAGTAGAGGGCAATAAAAGTTGACAGCCATAGAGCAAGACCCTGTGACCTACGATGGCTACCTTTGCATATACCCCTTGTGGTGTCCACTACAATGGATACCTTGCATATACTCCTTCTGATGTCCCCTTATCCTGCACCCTTCTCTTGCTTCTCATCATTGTCCATGATAAACAATGATATGCGACCGTAGATCGCCTCCAAAAAAGGAACTATCACATGGCCAATTTAAGGAAGGCTTGACAGTCGGTTTGTGTGCACGAGGGTAAGAGAAGAAGAGGCACTCGTTGGCAGCCAAAGGAAGGGGATGCCATGGAAAGTGGAGGATCGTGAGGGCAAGATGAGGAAACGACAATTCGTAGAGGGCAAGGAAGCTGCCAATTCCAGGGAGGAATCAAGAAGCGCTGAAGAAGGAGCCGATAAGTGATGAGCGGAGGGGAGCTGAGTGAGGGCTGTGAAGCCTATTCCAAAAGTCGAAAGGCGCAGGGATGGAGAACTTGAAAGTGTCCCATCCCAGCCAAAAGCTCTTTGTGCTGCTTTTTAATGTACCCAACATTTTTCAATAAAAGCATTTCATTTACTTTGCAAATATTTAAAGTTCACGTTTTATTTAGTCAAAGAGCATTCTAATGGAGCGATCGGATCGAAAATCGAACTCTAGAACTACTAAGTATAACCCTTATTCACTTGAAAACAATAGGTTGATGGGAAAGTTAAGCCTCAAGACTGTATCTAAAGATAAGAGTTGACCTTTTAGGAAAGAGAGAGAAATTTTAGGAAAGGAGGAGTATTTTTAGGAAAGAAAGAGGAGGGAGTTAAGTTTAGAGCTCTTGTCTTGCAAGCCAAGCTTCTTTTGAAATTGGAGAACTGAAATCGCGCATCGAATCCGTGTCCGTAAAATATATATTAATATATTATATTATATATATATAAATATATGTATAGCCACAAACACGCGCGAACTTATCTCTCTTTGATTCCCTCTATTCTTAGCTGACATGAGAGCCTATATAAAGACCCCTCTACCTTCACTTTGGCAAGAGGTAATCGAATATGTCGCTAATCCGATAAGACAAATTTATAATTCTGCATTGCTATTTATGTTGACTTGGGAAGCTAAGCATAGGGATTCCCTTAAACCGTCCAAGAAATGTGATTCTATCACAAGAAACAAGCATACGTTTTTACAGATTAGTGAAAGGACTGTTTGATAAATTATCACTGTTTGTTAAATTATTATTGCTTGATAAATTGTTATTGTTTGATAAGTTTTTACTGGTTGATATGAAGAGTTGGTTGATCATGTTTGAAGAACCATTTAAAGAGAAGAATTGTTGAAAGAATATCTCTTGTTTCTCGCGGGTAGCGAGATGATTCCGCGGTTAGCGGAGATTAAGCTAAGGTTATCGGCTCTCTTTTGTTCCTCGTGGTTAGCAGGATGCCTCGCCAGGTAGCGGGATGCCTCGCGGTTAGCGGGATGGGAAGGTTGTGCAATTAGCGATTAGCAAATCCTTTGCAAAGGCTCTGTTGGTTAGAGAGAGGAAGTCCACGGGTAGCGGCAAACTCATAAGAAATTGAAAAAGTTCTTTTTGTTGAAATATAGGACTGTCTTCATTAGGCCTTGTTGAATTGTTTTGGTATTGTTTGAAGGGCTGTATAAAAGAACCTGTGTCTAGAATCAATTAAGGAACACTGTTTGTATATATAAAACATTGTGGTAGTAATTAAAAAACAAGCTAAAAAGTGTGAGTGTGGGGTGGAAAGTGGGGGTTGGCTCAGGTTGCCAGTTAAGGATGGGTGGTCTCGATTAGTCGAGAAACTCTCCACTCCCTCTTATTAAGAGAAGCGAAATTAGAGAATCATTGTGCCAAGAGTCGAGAAGTCCCAAAATACGTGCCCCTGAAAGCTATAGACCCGATTAGTCGAGTTAGTTTAGACTAAATCTCATATCAGATTTATGGTTTATGGATGGCGGTCGTGCCTCTTAAACGTGGAAAAAAGGTGTTGTTTATGGATTCTAAATATATCAATGGGATTTCATCTTTATGTTAGGAAGTAGTTTTCATTAGAATCCTTGAATTATCGATCTGGCTTGTGGTGTATGACCCTTATAACCACCAAAATGATAGATAGAGGACTCCCTCTCTTCTGTTGCTCGTATCTCTACTTTGTGGAAACGGAGTAGGGTGTCGTCAATGGAAAAGGAGAATAAAGGAAAGCCACCTATTAAGTCGCCCCAATTTTCTCGGGGTTAGGGACCTCACAATTGGTATCAGAGCTTAGGTTAAAAAGATTAAATTGGCTACTTTAAGCTTCCTCATGTGTATGGTTTTCTACATCTATAATTTGACTCGCAGAGATATTACATTATGCCGATCGATGTGTCCTATATGACATTTTGATGACTTTATGATTAGAAGATTGAATTGTTTTTCTACAATGAAATTTTTTGACTAGTTAAGTCATGTGACTGAGATAATTATGACTAGTTAAGTCATATGATTGAGTTTCTATAGATTGGATAAGTCATGACTGGTTAAGTCATGTGATTGAGTTTTGATGGACTGAATAAGTCAGAATTGGTTACGTCATATGGTTTTAAGTTTTAATAAGATGGATAGGTCATGATTGGTAAGTTATATGATTGAGCTGTTAGAGGAAATGATAAGTCCAAGTTTGAAAAATACCCTATTGATTTGAGTTATTATAAACATTGACGTACACTCAGGGGAATCCTCAAATCACTTCTACGTTGAAAACCCCTCAGAACAATGCTATTTATACGGAAATTCAAGAGAAGAAGTTGTTGCTCAAACAAATGCAACCACCTTCTTTTAAAGGAGAGGGTATTGATATTGAGAAAGATGCAGAAGTATAGATTGAAGCTATGGATGATTACTTCTCTGTTGCAAGGACCACACCTGCAAATCAAGCGATGTTAAAGATGTATAGTCTCTCAGGGGAAGTGAAATTATGGTAGAAACAACATTGTCGTGACATGGGAGTGTTGGAGAACTCTCAGAGTTGGTGGAAAATCAAACAAGCAGTGAAAGAAAGATACTTACCCCCTGCCCATGAAGCGATAAAGATGAATGAGTTCTTTACCTTGAAACAGTATAGCTTATCCTTGGTGCAGTACTACTCAAAGTTTGTAAGGCTTACACGTTACGCACCATCAATGACCATAGAGCAGCAAGTAGCTCGCTTTTGTCAAGGTTTAAGAGAATCAATTAGCTCGCGATTGGAAGCCCTAAAGCCCACCACTGTACAAGATTCTTTACTATGAGCTAAATCTTTGATGAAGGAACAAGGGATTACAAGGAGAATTGAAAAGAATCAAAGCTTCAGGGATAGACAACCACAAAGAGCTTATGCCACTAATGTGCAAAATTCTCCACGCGTGATTGTTCGATACTTTGAATATGGAGAGTTGGGACATTATCGAAACTCTTGTCCACATCTGACTAATAGAACAACATTAGCAAGTGAAGCAGGCTAAAAACATCACCCTTTTAGACATAATGATAGTCGCTAGTAATAAGAGTATGAGTATCCTCTCTTTTTCTCGAGATGAGGACATTTCGAATCCCTAAGTCGGGGGGATTGTAATGTACCTAACATTTTTCAATAAAAGTATTTCATTTACTTTGCAAATATTTAAGGTTCGCGTTTTATTAAGTCAAAGAGCATTCTAATGGAACAATCGGATCGAAATCGGACTTTAGAACTACTAATTATGACCCTTATTTACTTGAAAACAATAGGTTGACAGGAAACTTAAACTTCAAGATTGTATCTAAAGATAAGAGTTGACCTTTTAGGAAAGAGAGAACAATTTTAGGAAAAGAGGAGTATTTTTAGGAAAGAAAGAGGAAGGAGTTAAGTTTAGAGTTCTTGTCTTGGAAGCCAAGCTTCTTTTAAAACTAGAGAACTGAAATAGCACATCAAAATCCGTGTTCGTAAATAATAATAATAATAATAATAATATATTTATTTATTTATTTATTTTTTACAACTACGAATGTGCGCAAACTTATCTCTCTTTGATTCCCTCTATTCTTAGCTGACCTTGAGAGCCTATATAAAGACTTCTCTCCCTTCACTTTAAAGACACACACTCTTAGAAGCGGAAGCTCTCTTGCCTTGACGTCGGATTTACCTTCTCTCCCTCAAGCTCGTACCTTCAAGCCATCTCCATCTCCAAGTTTTTTTCTAACATCGTCGTGTTGCCCTTTGGATTCTTGAGTTCTCTTTCTCTCTTTTCCTTTTCTCTACCTCGTTACGATGGCCCCGAAGCGAGTGACCTGAAGCTCGAAGGATACTCATGTTGTTCCATCTTCACGGAAGGTACAAAAGAAGATATCCTCTACTCCAATCATAACTCAAGCGGAGGTATCAACTCCGAAAGAAGGTGAAATCGTCCAACCTCAAATACTAGAGGTAATCGAACATGTCGCTAATCCGATAAGACAAATTTATAATTCTGCATTGCTATTCATGTTGACTTGGGAAGCTAAGCATAGGGATTTCCTTAAACCGTCCAAAAAATGTGATTCTATCGCAAGAAACAAGCATACGTTTTTACAGATTAATGAAAGAACTGTTTGATAAATTATCACCGTTTGTTAAATTGTATTGCTTGATAAATTGTTATTGTTTGATAACTTGTTACTGGTTGATATGAAGAGTTGGTTGATCATGTTTGAAGAACCATTTATTTTTTTGCGGGTAGCAAGATGATTCCACGGTTAGCGGAGATTAAGCTGAGGTTACCGGCTCTCTTTTGTTCCTCGCGGTTAGCGGGATGCCTCGTGGGTAGCAGGATGCATCGCGATTAGCGGGATGCCTGGCGGTTAGCAAACTGCTTCGCAGATAGCGGGATGCCTGGCGGTTAGCGAGATGGAAAGGTTGCACAATTTGCGGCTAGCAAATAAATCCTTTGCAAAGGCTCTGTTGGTTAAACAGAACGAAGTCCGTGGGTAGCGGTAAACTCATAAGAAATTGGAAAAGTTCTTTTTGTTGAAATATAGGACTGTTTTCATTAGGGCTTGTTTGAATTTTTTTGGATTGTTTAAAGGGCTGTATAAAAGAACCTGTGTTTGGAATTAATTAAGGAACATTGTTTGTATATATAAAACAGTGTGCCAGTAATTAAAAAACAAGCTAAAAAGTGTGAGTGTGAGGTAGAAGGTGGTGGCTGGCTCAGGTTGCCAGTCAAGGATGGGTGGTCTCGATTAGTCGAAAAACTCTCTACTCCCTCTTATTAAGACCAAATTAGAGACTCATTGTGCCAAGAGTCGAGAAGTCTCAAATATACGTGCCCTTGAAAGCTATGGACCCGATTAGTTGAGTTAGTTTAAACTAAATCTCATAGCATATTTATGGTTTATGGATGGCGGCCGCCGTGCCTCTTAAACGTGGGAAAAAAATCATTGTTTATGGATTCTAAATATGTCAATGGGATTTCATCTTTATGTTAGGAAGTATTTTTCATTAGAATCCTTGAATTATCGACCTGGCTTGTGGTTTATGAGCTTTATAACCACGAAAACGATGGATAGAGGACTTCCTCTCTTCTGTTGTTCGTATCTCTACTTTGTGGAAATGAAGTAGGGTGTTGTCAATGAAAAAGGAGAATAAAGGAAGGCCATCTATTAAGTCGCTCCAATCTTCTCGGGGTTGAGGACCTCACATGCTTTTTTACTTTTGTCCATCGATGGTATCTGTTCGCGATTTTTTTTTTTAAATGCATCTTTTGATGCGCCATGTGGTTGGTTGTGTGCTCAAAGTGCTACCTTTGGCTCACCAAGTAAATAATGGAGGGCTTTCAATGCTTTCAAGTATTTTGCCTTTGGGCCGTCCACAACACTAAATGGCGTGGGCTATTTGATGAAGCTGGAGAGATGGAATCAACAAATAGGAGCCAAGCGTAGGAATCTCGAGGCGGGTGGATGGACAAAAAAGAAAGCCATGGTCAATACCCACCAGGTGAATCGAATCCACAACCTGTTCGTTGACATGAGGATGTCCTAACCACACGGACGCGAAGGTTTTGATGGAATCCAAGGCAGAACATACCCTTGTATGCATACCCTGAAGGAGTACGAGCGGAAGTGCGATGCAAGAGAGAGTGCGAGAAGAAGAGCACGACGATATAGTGAACTCGCTCTACTGTAATGTGTAGAGCATAGTGAGTTCTTATTAGGTTTTTACAAAAGAATATGTGTACATACCTGGCGGCCCGCCCACTTACCTGGGCGACCACATTGGGCTTTATACCCCAACAACCTCCCACTTAAAGTCCAATGTGGTACTTTAAGTGTGAGAGAAGCTACTATACAAGCTAATATACAAGAGATGTAGAGAAGTGATGTACTACCCTACACCTAACTGCTTGCGAAAATGCGCAAAGCTCTCTGAGGGAAGTCCTTTTGTAAGTAGATCAGCAGGATTTTCTGTGGTGTGAACTTTGACAAGATGAAGTTGCTTATCCTCGAGCATTTCCCTGATGAAATGATACTTCACATCCACATGCTTTGTCTTTGAGTGATAAACTAGATTGCGAGCCAATTGTATAGCACTTTGACTATCACAATATAACACAGGCATCTCTTCTTTGATTCCCAAATCTGTTACTAGTCGATTAAGCCAAATTGATTCTTTGCATGCCTCTGCTGCTGCAACATATTCAGCCTCTGTAGTAGACTGAGTAACACAATCTTGTAATCTAGAACGCCATGATACTGCTCCACCAGCCAATGTAAAGACATACCCTGACGTAGACCTTCGGTTGTCTAAGTCACCTGCATAATCTGAGTCTGTAAAACCCTTTACACTTAGCTCCTAACTCCCATAGCATATACGCATACTCTTTGTAGCTTTCAGGTATCTCAATATTCCTTTCACTGCCTCCCAATGTTTCTTGCCTGGGTTTGACATGTATCGACTTACTACTCCCACTGCAAATGCAATGTCTGGGCAAGTAGCAATCATTGCATACATCAAACTACCCACTACAGACGCATATGGAATCTTATCCATTTCAGCCTGTTCTTCCTCAGACACAGGACAATCTTGTTTGCTAAGTTTCACATATGGTGTCAATGGAACACTCAATGCCTTTCCCTTCTCCATATTGAAACGTTGCAAAACCTTGTCAATATACTCTGTTTGAGATAACCAAATCAAATTCTTTGATCTGTCTCTCTCAATGCACATACCAAGTATATGACTTGCCTCACCCATGTCTTTCATGTCAAACGATTTTGCCATCTTTGACTTCAAAGCTGAAATTTCTTCCAAGTGCTTGCCAGCAATCAACATGTCATCCACATACAAAATAAGGATCAACCAACTGCCATCCTTAGACTTCTTTGTATATAGACAGTGATCGAACTCACTACGTTCCTAGCCTTGAGAAAGCATAAACTTGTGGAATTTATGGTACCATGCCCTCGATGATTGTTTTAAGCCATAAAGACTCTTTAACAACTGGCATACCCAATCTTCCTTGCCTTTCTCAACAAACCCTTCTGGCTGTTGCATGTAAATTTCCACATCTAAATCACCATGCAAGAACGTTGTCTTGACATCCATTTGGTGCAACACCAAATCTAATATGGCAACCAATGCAAGAAAGCATCTCAATGTAGTCATCTTGACCACCGGAGAGAAGAATTCATCAAAGTCAATGCCTTGTTCTTGCTTAAAGCCCTTGACAACAAGCCTTGCTTTGTACTTTGTCTGACTATCATGAGCGGTGATCTTATACCTGTAAACCCATTTACAAGGTAGAGCCTTTTTGCCATGTGGTAATATAACTAGCTTCCATGTGTGGTTTTTATGCAGAGCTGTCATCTCTGACTGCATGGCCAATTGCCAATTCCCGGAGTCCTTCATTTGCACTGCTTCCTTATAACATGAAGGCTCATTGCAATCAGTCAACATGACATAGTTCATGGATGGAACAAACCTATCAGGAGGTTGCGTGACACGTCCAGATCTACGCACAATAGGTGGCTCAGGCTCAGCCACAACCTGTGGTTCCACTCTATCTTGTCCTTGCTCCTCTTGAGCCCTGACATTTTGTCTTGCACGTGCAGGTCCATCTTCTTGGAAGACAACTCTTCTAATCTCCTCAACCCTCTCTAGTTTAGAATGATACTTGGATTCATTAAAGTGAACATCATTGCTGCGGATAACCTTTCTAGATTCGGGATCCCAAAGTCTGTACCCCATTTCACCAGAATTACCATAGCCTAGAAAGATGCACTTTCTACTCTTTGGCTCAAGTTTGTTCCTAAATTCCTTTGGAACGTGAGTATATGCCTCATAGCCAAAGACTCTAAGATGCTTGTATGAGGGCATTTTGCCTAACCATACCATCTCTGGCACTGAATCCTTCTGCAAAACCTTGCTAGGAGATCTATTTACAAGATGAACAGTTGTTGGTACAGCTTCAGCCCAAAACCCATTTGGCAGATGTGCATTAGACAACATACTTCTGACCTTCTCTTGTATGGTCCTATTCATCCTCTTAGCAACACCATTTTGAGGAGGATTGTAGGGAGCAGTAAGTTCACGTTTTATACCTTTTGACTCACAAAAGTCCTAAAAGGCCTTTGAAACATACTCTCCACCATTGTCAGTGCGTAAGCATTTAAGCTTCTTACCACTCTGATTCTCCACAAGTGTCACAAACGTTTTGAAAACACTAAACGTTTCATCCTTGTGCTTGAGAAAGTAAACCCATACTTTTCTCGAGTAATCATCTATAAATGTCATAAAGTAAGAAGCTCCCCCTAGAGATAGGTTAGGCATAGGTCCACACAAATCACTATGAACAAGTGCCAACTGTGTATCTCTTCTACTGCTTCTATGCTTATGTGGCTGCTGTGTTTGCTTACCATACAGACAATGTTCACAGAATTCAAAATCATTAAATGAAAAGCCAGGCAAATAACCAGAACGAGACAAGATTTCCATTCCCTTCTTGGACATATGTCCTAACCTGCTATGCCACAAAGAAACGTTCGGCTGCTCGGTTACATTGATTACATTTTTAGAGACATTTGATACATAAATCATGTAAAGTCCTCCATACTTTACTCCATGTGCTACTGTCATAGAACCCTTGGATATCTTCCACATGTTCTGTCCAAAAGTGGTGACGTAGCCAGCATCATCAAGTAAACCTGTGCTGATCAAGCTCTTTGTAATTGCGGGAACAATGCCCCTGAGTCTAAAATCCAGTCACTCAGTGCATTTCCATCAGATGCTGTAAGAAGAGCTGAGTCCATTGTATTCTTCAAGAAGTAGATGTCTCCTGACACTAGACTGTCATCCTGTGCAACAGTGTTTGTCACATTTATTTCTTGAATCTTCACTGAGGACTTGTTCTTCTCACCATGGTCTTCACCTTTCTCTTTGCCTTTTTCTGCTTTCCATTCTCTGCAGTCTCTTTTCATGTGACCCTTCTTGCCACAATGGTAGCATTCTATGTCACTCTTGCCTTTAGCACTGCGGGACTTGCTACGAGACTGATTCCTCTTTCCACCTTTGTACTTTTCTTTGGTCCTTCCCCTGACAACTAAGGCTGTTCCTTTGCCTTTGTCCATTGTATTTCTATTGGTTTCTTCAGTAAGCAGACTTCCTTCTACACCTGCTATGTTCAAACCATCTAGAGGTGCAGAATTACTCAAAGCTGTGCGAAAAGTGTCCCAACTTTCCGGCAATGTGATCAACAGGAACATAGCTCTAACAGGTTCATCAAACTTGACACCTTGAGCTGACAACTGACTGTAGATTGTGTTGAATTCATTCAAATGATTGGACATAGGTGTCCCTTCTTTCATCTTCAAGTCAACAAGCTTCTTAAGCCAGTATACCTGTGAAGCTGCACTCTGCTTCTCATAAAGATCTCTCAGCTTTAACCATGCTTGATAAGTCGACATCTCGTCTGCTACATTGAAGTAAACGCTTTCTGCCAAAGTCAGCATAATGGTAGAAAGTGCCAATTCATCCATTTCGCTCCATTCATCTTCGTCCATATCTTCTGGTTTTATCCCCTCACTCGACCCTCAACAAAGGCTGCAGTAAATCTGACAGTACATAGACTTCCCACAAAGTCATACATCCACAAATTTCCCACTGTATGCTGTAACCGCTGCGGTGGTTGTTTGCTCCGTGACTCACAGCCAACAAACCCTCAACAGACATACATCATCTCTGACAATACATCCCATGTGGAAGTACCTACAATGTCAGGATGAAATCTGGAATATCAAGCAGCAAACACAAGCTACCTGATGAACTAGTGGATGTCGCCTACAGTCTATGTGTAGATGCGCCCGTGTCGTATGTGACACGCCTCCAAGAACTGTGAGCTGTCCTTCGATGTGTAGACAGCCACAAATCAACACTCTGGGAGTGTCGATATCCTCAGCACCTGCAGTCGTAGGCCGAAAACCCCAAATTTGCAGAGTCGGATCTGCACCCGCCGAGACCACGTAGTCGAAAATGGCCTGCGCAGACCTTTGTCGAAGCCGAACGGTGGCCGAGATGACCTCAGAATGAAATTCTGACAACACATTGCCCTTCGGGCTTACCCACGAGATTTGGGGCCGTGTCTTCGCCTGTCGAATTTCACTCCAATCTGAGTCGGTGACTCTAGCCTCCTGCAGTGGTGCCCCGAGCCTCGATATGAGCTCTGATACCAGTTGAAGGAGTACGAGCGGAAGTGCGACGCGAGAGAGAGTGTGAGAAGAAGAGCACGACGATATGGTGAACTCGCTCTACTGTAATGTGTAGAGCATAGTGAGTTCTTATTAGGTTTTTACAAAAGAATATGTGTACATACCTGGCGGCCCGCCCACTTACCTGGGCGACCACATTGGGCTTTATACCCCAACATACCCTTGTATGGTAAACACACACACAAAAAAGTAAACTCGGCCAAAAAAAGTAATATCGACAACATCTGACGGTGCATGCTGTTTTTGCTAATGCTTGCACTAAGAAAACAAGTGATAAAATCACAAGGCCTGCCTATGATAAAATTAAAAAAAAGCTCAAAGGTGAATTTTCATTGAGATATACATGAAGTTTTATGCGGATTACATGATGGAGTATGGTATCAAATGAAGGTATTGAAAAGGGATGGGTGGCTTGATTTGTGTGAGGAGGTGGTTGTTTGTTATGGTTGGAGAGGTTGAGGGGGGGGAGGGATTAGTGGAGAATGATAAGGAGTGATATGAATCATTTTGGGAGCAAAAGATGTGTGGATGAATGATCTGACCAAAAACAAAATCTTGTATTTGCTATCAAGGAGCTAGGAGGATTTTTGATCCATATGTAGTCGAGTTTTGAATTGTAGATAGTTGTGATATGATGGATTTGTTGTGTGTAGCCATGTGATTGGAACTCTGTCTGCAATTGTTGGTATTGATTGTTTGTTGGGTTATTGTCAATGTTCAAATCTCCAATGATGATGCTCATTTGTTTATGATGGGATTGGTTCATTAAGTTGGAGAGTTGTGCTAGCAAAGAGGTTGTAGAAGCTTTTGGAGATTTGTAAACGCATATGATTTCGCATTGAAGTTTTTGGTTTAGGTGGAGTATAGCTTGAATGATTTCTATGCCTTGAGTTGAAACTGTCTTTGAAGAGTGCAAAATGGTTGTAGTTTTATAGTAGATTGAGAGACCAAAGTTGTTGTAATGGTGGAAGTTTGGTTCAAGATCATTAAATGGAGCTTTTTGCTTTGTTTCTTGGAAGCATAAAATATTAGAAGCTAAGAAGTTTGCGTCGTCTTTGATGAACTTGAGATATTTGTGACTGGACACAATGTTCAATGATTGTATGATATGATGTGTGTCCTTGTATGTGAATGGAAATCTTGTCAAATATTCCCACTTACGCTTCTTTGCTTAGGAGGTCTAGCTCATTGAGAACATTCTTATCGATTTTGATTTGGCTTTGTTGGATTGGTTTGAGAATGTGAAGATTTGCTGGATCTTTTATACGAGAAAGAGCTATATAAATCAAACCATGTGAATTTATTGATGTTGGATCAAATGCCACTGCAGTCATTGTTAAGCCTTGTGATCTATGGATGGTGCGTGCATTTGCTGCTTGGATTGGAAGTTGAGTTCGAGATATTGTGTTCAATGCACTTCGACCTATTTGGAATTCTTTTGTTGTTTGAAAAATAGGTGTCCATTCGGGGTTAATATGAATCTTGTATAGTCGTTGGTTTGCATTTCGTTGTTTCAAACCCGTGAGGTGGTCAAAGAATTCTATTCATGCAAGATGGGATGCACCTTTGCTTTCTATGTGTTTGAGGACTCCGTTTGCACCGTTAACAAGCCCGTCAGAAATGTCAACATTCCCTGCACAAATCTCTACAATCATTTCTTCTTTGAGTTCTAGGATTGAAGATAAACCTGCAGTGGTTTGTGGATTGTTTGGCACGACAAGATTTTTTGAACAAGTCTTATGAAAGACATCTTTTGCATGGATGATGTATGGTTGAGTTGGCAAAGTGTTGAAAACAAGAGAGTTGTGTGAGTTTTTTAAGTTATTGGTGAAGTATAAATGAGGTGTTGTCAATTTGTCAAACGATGTATTGGTGTGATTAGTGTTCAGCATGCACAAATCTTCGATAGTGTGTTCTACTTTTCGTATTCTATTGAGAATTGTGACAAAAGCTTCATTTGATTGACGCATTGTTTTTTTTTATTCGTGACATTTTATATGTGTGTGCCAGAGTAGTTGCAGGGAATCTTGTGGGCTTGCTTGACATAGGTTGCCATAGAAGATGACGTCTAAACCACCAAATGGTTGTATGTGATTATGTTTGATTGATCGTAGTCTTCTGTCTACAATACGGAACGGTCTAATCCCAATCAAAGATGCTTCATCAAAGACGACCAACTTGAAATTCTTATACAATTGTGATAGCTCTGCAAGACTTTCAGATGCGAGAGAAATATTTGCATTGGAGCACAAGTGGCAAATGTAAAGCTCAGTGAATTGTTGTGCCTCCGAGATTGAAAGCCGCTTTCCCTGTGTATGCCATTAATAATGCTGTTGGCAAGTCAACATCAAATTCCAAGAAAGCACTATAATGACGGATTAAGCCTTGCACAAGTGTTTGCAAAGTGAAAGTTTTTCATGTGCCTGCACCTCCAGTTAGAAAAAGCTGGATTGGTTCTTTTGGATGTAGTCACTTTCTAATCATTATGGCATAAAAAAGGGAGCGTTGTTCAATGTTTAGCTTGGAAACAAACGAGTGGTATTCATTGTTGTCTAATGCTAGCTTTCGAAAGGAAGGTAAAGATTTTATATTGGGTTTTGTTGGTTGAATATCAAGGCTCAAGTCATACTTGAAGGTATCACTGTTTGGAAGTGCTGAAGACGCATGTAGTGAAGTTGATTCACTGGTAGTTGGATGCACTTCCAATTTAAAATATTTTTGGCGGTTCTCATCTATGATTGGATAGTTTGAGTTGTACTTGTCTAATGGAAAAAAGAGCAAGCAAAGTTCATGGTAATGTCTTTCCGCATCTTTCTCCAGAGTGAAATTAGCATATCTAATGACTTGAGGTTTCTTGGATTTGCGTGGGGAGCCGTGAATGCATTGGTAATTGCTAGCATAGTCAGCCAAGCATATGTCTTCAAGATTACTTGGACGACGAGTGTATTTGGTGACTAAATCCTCAAAGAAAATGTTTGTGTCTTCAAGATCCAAAGAATTCAACATAGCTTGCCGTTTCAATAGTAATGTCCGTTGGCTTTCATAATGTGCATTAATGAAGACAAATTGTCTACTAGCACTATGCAATGGCAATGAAAGAGATATGTATGTGGCTTGTTGTGACGTCATCTCTTGTGTGTTGATCAATGCATTACCAATTTTCTTTAATCGCTCTAATGTTGACATGTTGGTTTGTTTGCAATTTTGAAGTATATGTTTGATTTTTGCTTGTGGTGGAGTCATTTTTGGTCATGTATGATGTGCAATATGCAGCAGCGCCATGGCCATTGAATATGAATTGGACATCAATGTTTCCATCCCATAGATTGCACAATTTTTTGTTGAAGTTGTTTGTGTAGATGTCTTTTAAATTTCTTTTCAACAATAGTGTCGGTTCTGTGATGTTGACAGAAAGAGATTTGATATATTCGTCCTCAATCATTTGTAATGAAATCAACCAATCATTAAATGAGATATTTGGTTCATGTCTAAGAGCTTGCAGTTGATCATTAATAAATCTATTTTTTGCCAAGAGATTTTCCTTCTCAATCGCAGATGTTGTTATTGGATGCATTATGATTGTTTGTTGTGAAGGTGGGCGTGGAAAGCCAAAACGACAAAGAGTTTTCCGTTTTCTACATGTCTTGCGATGGTGGTGTGTTTGTACACTCCTAAGAGCCTCATCCAAGACGTCCTTGTTAGTAGTGATCTGCATGTCAATGAAATGTGTTATTTCATCATCACTTTCAATGCCAAATAATGGTGCATTTTTTATCCAAAGCAATCCATGGTCATGCTGGCTTCCTCTATGTTGAAATTCGGTGACAAAGAAATAATCTGTTAGTTCACCAATGATTGTATTGTCGCGTTTCAATTCTTTTTTCATTGATTGAAATCTATGTACATAATATCGAGCAGTTGTGATAGGATCAGAACGAACAAGTGCACGAATGAACGAAGCTTTGTTTGGGTACTCTGTTTGTATGATATGAGGATTTAACTTTGACAAACAATCTATTAAGGGTTGCCATCTTTGTTCTCCACATGAAAATGTGACAAAGAAGGTTAGTTGACCTAGTTGGCAGATCATTGCGAATACATTTCGCTTAAGTTTTGCCTTGTAATCAGTTGATGTACGCAATGACTCAAAATCATGGTAGCCAAGGTCTGATAGCAATTGTTCAATATTGGTGTTTGCTTGAACATCTTTTGCTTGCAATTGCTTGCCATGAAGCTTTCCCTTACACAAACGAACCCAAATAGAACCAAGCACTTTCAAGATGATAATTTTCATTGTTTTGAAGAGAAGATTCTCAACACATTTGGCATATCGTCTATCTGCATTCTTTAATTCCCATTGTGCTGTCTTTTGATAATTTTTCTTTGCAAGCAAGTGATATTTTCTTTTCTGGCCAAAAAACAAAGCTGGAAATGAAAATTCTTCGCAGCAATCATCATAAAAAACACTCAAAGGTGTAAATCCTTCACAAGGAGCAACGATTGCAACCTGAGCATTATGATCAACAACTTGTTGAGCACTATAAATGCCATGCACCAATGTGTCTGTTGCATCTATGTCGTCGTCAAATTCTTGTTGTGGAGAACAAATGATATCTGCTTGAACTGTAAAATTGGTTACCCAAGAGGTGTCAATTGTGGCGCCATACTCAATATATAATGGTGTTTTCAGAAGGTCTACCAATGCATGATGCACAAAAGTTGGACGCACAATACCACTAAGGTAAGCATGGTCGTAACTAAGTTTTTGTTTGATCTCTACCAAGATAGAAGCTTCTTCACTGTGGCAACATTTTTTGCACTCGAGACAAGTCCGCCATTACATTTACAATACTTCCACGCAAACCAAATTGACCTTCAAAGTTCAACTCACGTATTTGTGCAAATCGTATTTGCAATGACACAAGACGGCTCTCGATTGTGTTCAACGTTTCTACACTAGGTATTTTAGATCCAAATTCCATATTTTGCACCATACAAAACATTGGTTGTTGTCTCTTTTTTAATGCAGATTTGCATGAGTAACAAACTTGGAATCCAACATTTTCACAAATAGGCAACTGTTGTATTTGTCTCAAGGATGCAAACTCTGGTTTTGTGAAATTCTTCAAGTTATGATGAAACAAAAGAGAGTTGCAAGATGAACAAGGATATGCAGACACATCTTCTATGTTTTTTGCAAACAATGAAGATTTCGTGAAAGAGTCAAGCTTGCTTAGTTGATGGATTCTTGATGACTTACACATGTTGTATATCTTGGTCTTAATTTGCTTTAAAGAAAAAGAGGTTGAATGCAAGTCTGAGAATGTATTTGCAATTTGATGAGAACTACCATTGTTTGTTCTAAGCAATGTAGCCAATTGCGATGTGGCATCTTGACTCCATGCACAACGCATATGTTTATGAGGCTTTGGCCCAACAGGAAACCAAAAGTAGTCACCATTTCTATTCAAGGCTACTAGTGTTGGAAGAGAAGATGAGGAAGCACATTCAGATCCACCAACAAAGATAGAATTAGTGAAGACTTCTGCTTGAAAAAAACATATTTTGCACGTTTCGTTCATGAGGCTACAAACCTTTTTAACCAATTCAACACTTAACATCAAAGACGATTGACGAGTGAGCAACAACAACACGATAAGTTCTTTCAAGTTAGATGACACAAAGTGCTTATCAAAAAATCATGACTTAATCCAAACTTTAATAATATCCGCATTTCTTGATTCAATTTCTTGCACAAGCATATCTGAGAGTGTACATTCCAGAGACTGAATTGATATTTGGGAATGAAAAATATACAAAAGTGGTTCCAAAACATCTTTGTTATCAGGAAAAGAAGATTCAAAATCTGAGAGCCTATACATAAGCTGGCCATCCGCATACAATTGCAAACCCATAGTCGTAACTGCTGCAAATGGTGATAAAGCAAGGTTCACTCTTCTTTGAATGCAACAATGAAACCCCCCTTGTCGATTGTGAACCAGCCCGCCTTTTTGAAGTTAAGCAAGGAAGATTTCAACTCTACTAAGTTATGCTCAAAGTAGTGTAAAAATGGTTGGGAAAAGCCTAGAATGGAGTCAACAATAGCACCTTGTAAAATCACAGAAATGACCACTCCATCTTGGGGATAGATTCTAGCGGGCAGCAAGGGAGACTTTACAATTTGTGTTTTCATACCACAAGTGTAGCAAAAAGGGTTGATGGCTTGATGGCTAACATTTGTTCCCTTACATAATCCACAAGAGTATTCAACATCCAAACTGTTCACGCTTGCGATCTCCAAAGTGCCAAACACCTTTAAAAAAAAGCTAAGTAAAAAAATGCAACTGCAAAACCTTGCAAAGTGAGACTTTTTACCTTCTTCCCAAAGCCCAAATTGGAAACTTGTTTGTGCAAATATTCTTGAAACAGATTGGAGAGAGAATTAGGAAGTGAACACCATATTGTAGCATCCACAACACTTAAAGTATTGGATAGCTGCTTGAAAATGTTGATGTTGCGAGCAACACAAGTGTAAAAGCCTTTAGCTTTAACCTCATGTACCATAAGTTGGTAGTCAACACGTCTAGAAGGCACAAATAGAAGCTAGCCAAAACACATAAAACAAATGAGAGACGTTTTAGTAAAGCTTATCAGGACACAAGAGTGAAGAGATTCTTACACTAGCTCGATCACTTGTTGATGGCCCATCACCAACGGTCAACCGATAGCTTGGAGTGCCATCACTTTTAATAGCATTCTCTACCTTCACAACTATAAATGCTATTGTTGAAACGAAGTCATTACCAATAGCATCTTGGGAGAGCAAGTCCTTGATCTTTTGCTCAGGATAAAGTTGGAGACAGCAATCAAAAGGCTCCGCTTTTATGACCAATGTAGTAGCATCAGCATATAATGCCCACAAACATGTCCCACCATCTTTTACAACGGCTCTCTTCACACAACCTCCCTCTATTCGAACATAGTCATTCACAGCAAATGCCTCAACAAAGTCGGAGAGGTAAATTTCAGTCACAACAAAGGTAACAGTGTGATGAGACTCTCTATCTAGCAGGTCTGCACGCAAGTATCTACCAAAGTTTGACTTGGGTACTTTGTAAGTACCATATTTGCTGAGTACTTTTCCTTCCAAATCAAACCTAAAATTCGCAGTTTCTGACAATTCAGAGATGGTTAAAAGCCTTAGCGCTAGCGTAATGGCCAACTGAGAAGAAAAAGACTCAACATTTAAGTCCTCTTTCAAGTCATCATCTTTAACCAAGGGAGGTGAGAATGCGGTATCTGCCAAGGACCTAGATGCTTTACCTAAAAAGAAACAAGATTATAAGGCAATAATTTTGGCCAACGGTATTATGCAAAAAAATAGCTTAACATTCACCTCTAGCAATTTGGAAAGCCTTTTTCAAGGAAATGGATGCTTTCTTCACACCTCCCTTAGGACTTAGCTTTTTGGATATGGGAGAAGACCCAAGACTCCGACTTTTCAAACTAGGAGAGGGTGAAAGGTTGGCTGTTGTAGCACTTTCAAGAGCCTTGTAAGCTAGTGCTGGTGGTGTTGGATCAAAATCCAGAAGTGGAGAGAATGGAATCTCATGAGCAGCCACATCTAAACAAAGGAATAGTTTAAGCTCTAGCTCTTGAACAATATCAAACACAGCTCAACAAAGAAATCAAACACTGCTCAAAATAGATGGTACTAACCATCCATTGATGTATCCATGGTTATGTTGAGCTTGTAAGTAGTAGGTTGATACTCAACCTTCAAGAGAGATAAGATGAGCTAGCTGATACTTAGAAATATAGATAGTTTGCTGTTGCAGAGCAGTGGATAGAAAGAGTTGTGGCTTTAGGAAGCTTATAAAGAGAGTTAAGCATTGAGGACAGAGAATGATAGGAGGGTAAAGTTAAAAGCCTTCACGTTCATACTGATCAATAAATATCTTGGTCTTTGAAAAATTGCCTTTATGAGGCTTACAAAACAATCATGACATTTAAAAAAAAAATTATTTTATAAAAATTAATAAGTAAGATCACTATAAAAAGTTCTTATTCATGAAAAATCATTTCATTAATTTAATCAAAATGTGAAGTTAGTGAATAATGAATAGAGATGTTTCTTTTTTCAAAAAACAATTATTGTTTTAAGTAAAGATTTAATAAAGAAAAGTTTAATTTAAAAACATATTTCACACACTAAATTTAAGTTTACAATATTCTACTCAAAAACAAGAATAAATTTGATGATTTAAATGCAAAGGCAGCAAATAACATTCATTTAATATAACCAATTAACTTAGTCCATTTTACAACTTATATTTATTAATGTACTCATAAAATAGAAAACTTAAAACAAACAGTAAAACCCTTCGCAAACCCAAAATCTACATCATCATAAGATAATGCAGCAATGCTGCAACCTCTTTGGATAAAACCCCGAGACATCAATGCTGCAACGCAAGCACAAAAGCCTGAACATCATGGCTGATAGTGTCCTATCCCCCCCTCCCCCCCCTGCTTGCTTGATTATTTTCGAGACCACCAAAAGATAAAACAGAGGAATTTAACCCAAATACAAGCTGGTAAAACCAAGATCTGCATGTAGCACACTCTGGTCGATAATCAAACAAAACAGCAGCACATAACATGTACAATAGACAACCGCACACACATACACACACACACACACACACACAGACGGGCTAGAGTCCATTCAATCATACACAAAAGCAGAACTAGCGTGAATGGTACACACTCCATACAATGCATAACAAGGTAAGGTTCATAAAGTAGCCAGACCATAAAACAAAATCAAACACAAGCAGTGACACAGTGCGCTCCTCCTCCTTTAACCGAGCCAGTAGAATGCAACCGTTCCTTGGAACCTCATGCATCAAGTGAAGGGAGATACCCTCTGATTGGAGATCTTGCTTCTTGTATAAAACTGCTTCTGCAGGGACTCGCTAGAACGTGGGCTCTAGTGGGGGCTTCAAGGACCACCGGTTGGCTACCGGATTGGAGATCTTACTGCTTGTATCCAACTGCCTCTGCAGGGACTTGCAGACTTGGAATTCATTTCGACACTCTCCACAGGTAATCACCACCCCCACCCTGCATCAACAAATGGTTGCAGACCCGAGCGCCCAAACCATGGGACCCTCTGTCAAAACATACTAGAAGAGCACTTGGTAGCCCATTAAGTATGCTCTGGTGGGGGCTTCAAGGACCACAACTGCCATGGCGACGAGCCCACGTGCTACAGAACGGGTGCACACCCGAACACCCACACCATGGCACCCTTTCTGAAACAAGGCAAGAAGAGCGTCGGGCAGTAGGTTAACCAACCTCTGGCGGGGGCTTGACGGAGCGCTGCTGCCATGCCGACGAGCCCCAGTTGGTTATGCTGGCGAACTCAAAACGCGCAGGTGCTGCGTTTGGCTGGGCCGCCCTCGGAGCTGTGTCGGGACATCACCTCAGCCGAAACAACACATCGGTAAGGCGCATGACACCGGGGTGTTGAACGAACATGCATGACACCAGCAAAGGGGACGCAGGTGGTAGCTTTGCCTGGCACGCCCTTGCAACAATGTAGCTTGCAGTGGTCACAACACAGAACAACGAGACCTCGTTACCCTCCATCACCAAGTCACACAGAAGAACCCAACCCTAACTCTCACTCAAGTGCCCTCACCTCGAGGTGCACAACCCGTGCACACAGCTGGAGGCCTCATCAAGAACATCACCTCACCCCAAGACCCGAGGACTCACATCTCACAACCTTTATTTATAAAAACGAGAAAACCTAGGCGCCACGACTATACCCCATCACTTCACTTATCTCCAAACAAACAATGAATACCCTACACCTCAGAAAGCCTTAGCTTCACCAACCTCTTAGGATCCTATCTTGATGAGTAACGGCCACCCACCCAGCCACTTTAATCATACCAAGTACTGCTTCTCCGTGAAAATTCACAAAATGAATTATAAAAAATCAAAACATTAATCATACCAAGTACTGCTTCTCCGTAAAAATTCACAAAATGAATTATAAAAATCAAAACATTTTAGTCAGCAAAAAGAGAAGGCGTCTCTATAGCCTTTGCCCTTTGGGCAGGCCAAAGACAGGGCAAAGATCTCTGAACGTGCTTCGCGTACCAGAGACGTTGAGCATCACTCCGAAATAGCGCCTGCTCTCGTAGCAGCAGCCTTGATGAATTTTTCATGTTGATTCGTATTTTGCTCTTTGGTCGCTTATCTCCATGTGCCTTCGTCCTCGCCAGTCATGTCGACACTGGTTCGATGCCAGCGTTCACGGGGGCTCCATGTTAGCGTCCCTATTGATCCATGGTTTTGATCCGGGTATTAAGGGTTAGTGACATGCTTCTTCGAGTGCAAAGCAAACTATGGCTTACACTTGACAAGGCGATTCTCTATTGTCTGTCCATGCATGTGCGCGCAGAGCTGCTATGCTAGCAATGTGACAATTGACACTCACCATGGCTCCCGTCATCAATCCAGTTGTGAGGGATCACCTTGTTTACCACTGTGGCAGCTTAAGAGCAGCAAATGATTCTGCCTTGAAATCAAACCACTTACGCTCCTGGAATGCAGCCATATCCCGCTATGCCAAAAGCTCCCAAGGTGAAAGGGCTCTGGAAGTCTACCATGAACTACGGCAGCAAGGTTTCGACCCAAATGTGGTCACTTACCTGGGTGCCTTGAAAGCATGTGCAAGCATGAAAGGCCTTAACCAAGGCATTGCCATACACTCACACATTTTAAAGAGCGGATTTGAAAGTGAGATTCTTGTGGGAAGTACCCTTGTTGACATGTATGCCAAGTGTGGTTTGATGGAGATGGCACATTCTGTCTTCAACAAACTTGAGAATCGAAATGTTGTGTCATGGGGTGCAATGGTTGCAGGATATGCACAGTGTGGGCAAGGCCTTACTGCACTTTGGCTGTTTTATCAAATGGGTAAACAAGGCATTATGCCTGATAGGGTTATGTTTTTGTGCATATTAAAGGCATGCTACAGTTTAGAGGCAGTAGGGCAAGGACTGGTGATACACAACCAAATTGTAGAGCAGGAACTTGAACTAGATGTCACCATAGGAAGTAGCCTCATTGACTTATACACGAAATGTGGTAGTTTAGAGGAAGCTGAAAATGTTTTTAGGAGATTGTCAAAGCCCAATGTGGTTGCATGGAGTGCACTTATCAATGGGTATGCCCTTCATGAGCAAGAAAGCCTTGCGTTTGAGCACTTTGAAAAAATGCAACAAGCTGGCGTTGAGCCAGGCAGAGTTGCTTTTCTTTCCCTATTAAAGGCGAGTGGCAACATCGGTGCCATTGCTGAAGGAAGGCTGATCCATGACCTTGTCGTTAAAGGCAAGTCAGAAATGGACTCGACCATTGGGAATAATCTTGTTGACATGTACAGCAAGTGTGGTAGTTTAATAGAAGCAATGAGTGTGTTTGACTCGTTGTCACATCGAGATGTCGTTGCATATGGTGCAATGATAGCAGGGTATGCTCTGAATGGGCATGGTGAAGTTGCCCTGGAGCTTTTTAAAAGGATGCGGAAAGAAGGCATTAAGCCTGATAGGGTTGCTCTATTGGCAGCTGTAAAAGCTTGCACAGCTGCATGTGCCCTAGATGAAGGCAAGGTCATTCATTATGAGCTTATTGGGAGCAGATTTGAATTGGAAATCACTTTAGGAACTGCCCTTGTTGAGATGTACATTAAATGCGGGTGTGTTGGAGAGGCATGGGAACTGTTTAAGCAGTTGCCAAACCGTGACGAGGTACTTTGGAGCACTATGTTCACAGGATTTGTGGAGCATAAGCAGAGCCATCTTGTCTTTCAATATCTCAAAGACATGAAAGAAGATGGCATTGAGCTAGATGCTGTGCTTTTTCTGTCCATCCTCAAAGCAAGTATAGACATGAGAGCACTTGCGGCAGGTAGGCTGTTACACAAACAGATTATTAGTATTGGCTTACATTCAAATGTAGTTATAAGGAGTTCTCTCATAGATTTGTATGCAAAGTGTGGGAGCTTAGAAGATGCACGAAATGTATTCGATGGGTCATGGAATAGAAACATTGTATCATGGGGAACTATGATTGCAGGGCATGCCCACTATGGACAGGGATTCATGGCATTAGACCTATACAGAAAAATGCAGCAAGAGGGCCTCAAACCAGAGCATGCCACCTTTGTTTCTGCTATAAAAGCTTGCTGCTGTGTGGGTGCTCTAGATCAGGGAAGGCTAATACATATGCAAATTGTGGAAAGAGACTCTGAATTAGACCTTATAATAGGAAATACGCTTATTGATTTGTATGCGAAGTGTAATCGACCTCAAGAAGCTCAAAATACATTCAATGGTTTGCGGGACCGTGATGTGGTGTCTTGGAGTGCTTTAGCTGCAGGATATGCCATGGTTGGCGATTATAGCTCCTCAAAACATTGTTTAGATATGATGTATCAGGACGGGTTGAGGCCAGATGGTGTATTTTTTACTAGCATCATGAGTGCCTTCAGCCATGCGGGTTTGGTTGAGGAAGGGCATCTATGTTTAGAAGAGTTGGCTAAAGACTTTGGTTTTCGGCCTTGTCTAGAGCATTACAATTGCGTCATAGATCTTCTTGGTCGATCAGGCAGTCTAAAAGAAGGTAAAGTTTTCTTGCAGGCAATGCCAATTTTACCTAATGCCATCAGCTGGATGTCCTTGCTAACTGGGTGCCGAACACATGGCCACACACAGCTGGCTAGGGACTGCTTTGAGGAGAGTGTTTGTCTTAAGCCTGAGAATGCTTCTAGTTATGTGATCATGTCTGACCTTTATGCTGATGCTGAAAATTGGAATGAGGTGGATACGATTGAAGAGATGAAGCGGTGTGCTGCTGCATGGAAGGAGCCGGGACGTGCTTGGATTGAGATAAATTGTGAGTCTTTTGAATTCCTTGTGGGAGGTAAGGATCATCCATTGAGTTTGGAGGTTGACAGAAAACTGTATAGATTGGAGAGGATAGCTGTTTGGGAAGGATTTGTGCCGCAAGTGAGCTCAATTGAGCCACATGGAATATCTCATTTAGATCAGACTCTTTTGTAATTATACAACTGCATAGGAGTGTCTATATGTCATGTACCAAATGGGATACTAATTTTTGCTTGCTCTTTGATAGTGTAACGCTTTGTGCTTATAACGCTATCTTTCATGCTTCTTGGTATGGCTGCCATAGGAGGTTAATTTCAGAAATTGTATTATTATGATAGCATTCAAATGTTCAGGTGTTTTCTTTGTGCTTGAACTTGAGAGCCTTTGAAATGTAGGTTTTGATTTTTTGAACATATAGCTGATCCATCAGGCATTGAAACGTGTTTCAAAATTGAAATGCATTTTTCTACTTCTATCTTCTTGTTTACTTGAAAAAACGGTGAGGCATGCCTTTTTGCATATAGAAGTGTTAATTCTTTCTGAAAATGGATATGCATTTCCTCTTGCAAATCTAAGCACCTGACACTTTGACATCGTCTATTAATCTTTGCCTTTTGTACATACAGGTTTTATAGGATGGATCGGCAATAGGAAACTCACAAACTACTAGCTGTCTCCGACCATTATACAAAGGTGCATAGATGAGAATAGGAACTATTTGGGCTCTCGGATACAATCGTGCGGACATGGTAATGGAAGGTGGTCACAACGGTGCCCTAAGAATTAGGTAGTATTGGGATGCAAGAACAAAGAAGCAAGAAGCAACAAATCTCTTCCATGGAAGAAAGGACCTCTAGTGATAAATGGTCAAGGAAAGTGTGCAAAATGGTAATCAAATAATGGCAGCAAGCAACACAACAAATGGATCTAGGTCCTCGAAGGGAAATATTTCAGTATCTTTTAGAAGATGCTGCTTTCATGGTGTTACAATTTAAAACAAGTGTCGAAAATTCCTTTTTTTTCTAGCATCAAACATGTATAAATTAGGTGACGGTTCTCAAATTTGTAAATGAGATGGAGTTCAAAAGGGCAACGTGCATAGGATGTTCAACAATGAGAGGATGGCTTGAGAAGTATGAGTTAAATCTCAAATTGCAAAGTATTTGAGACTTGTTTGGTGAAACTTTGTCATAGCAAATTCATGCTCTTGTCAAGCCAAAGATGGGAAATTTTCTTTGCATTTACACATTTATGAGTAGCTTTATCACTAGAGAGGTTGAATAACTAGACTTTCAATTTCAAAAGAGAGATTTTCACCCAACAAGAAAGATTTTAATTGCTATTGTGTGAGAAAATGAGTTTTAAAAAAATGCACGATGCAACTACTAGATGAAAACTGTCATACATCTAATCTTCTAGTGAATGTCCAATTGATATTGAAAACAAGTTCACTTTGGTGTATCGGTAACTATATGGTTTTGAAATTTTAAGATCGGTGTTGAGAAGGTTATGTAAATGCCTCTACTTCGTACATTCTGTTTCTATTCTTTAGCTGATGCTTGGGTTTAAAAATTCCCTCTTTTGGTTGGAGCCCTTGAGCTAGGAGTTTGAAGTTCAAGGTAGTTTAAACTTATGCAAGTTTATTGTTTAGAATATAAGGCAGGCCACAAATTTACTATATTGGCCAATTTAAGTTAAATAAACATTAGTACTTTACAATATTGCATAGGTATATATTATTGTTACGTATCATAAATAGTCGAGTAAACCTAAAGAGGATAGGTTTTTTTAATAGTGCTTTCAAGTACTTGTACATGAAAGATACCATTGGAGAGCTTAAATGGGGTTTGAATACATGTTACCTAGTAATTGTGAATTGCACAAAAATCTTCAAAAACTAGAGGTGGTACACTTTGTCATTGCATGTGTACTCTAGGGTTCTCCAAGGTCTTTATACATTTTTTTTTGAATTTTCTATGCTAATTGGAATCCTTTTTCTAATGCTAGGGGTAGGAATTCAACCACTTTTACTTGAAAAACATGTGTTGTGGACGTATTGTTTCAAAGCACCTACACTTTAAAAACAACCATACTCTTTCCTTTCTATTTACATGATCTTCGTCTAAGTGTAGGTAAAAGGATTTTTGATATGTTGTCTTGAAGTGCCCTCTATTGTAGGTTCTTTGAGGGTTGCCTAGTAGGTTTCCTAGAAGTGTTTGCACTCTATGATGTGTCTTTAACCATGTTATTTAGTCATTTACAAACATGCAAAGGTACATTCAAAACATGTCACATAGATGCTTCAAAGGAATCAACAAAGAGTAAAACCACCTACATTGTGGGACATATCATCAAAGTTTTGAGGCTTCTAAAACCACTATGACATGTTTAGTCAGAGGAGATATACTTTTGTAATATGTGCAAACTGATAAGTATTTTAATTTATACATAGGTACTCTTGTAGTACCTTACATAGGCAAATTGTGTTGCTAGTAGACAAATGGGTAGTTTTAGATAGTGTTATCGTATATGTGGTAATGATGTGTGTAAACACACTTAGGACTGTCAGGGCACTTTTTCCCTCACTAAGAGGTTCTTTACCCTGTGCATTGTATAAATGCCCATCACTCTATGACTAACTTATCTTTCTATTTTGTGCACTAAGAAATATACTTTGTTTTGTGTGCCTCGATCTTCTTCATCTTCTACAAGTTGTGTGCGCAACTCTGCAACCCTACTTCCAACAATTGGTATTAGAGCCGGTTGCATCCTCTCGGACATAGTTGCCAGTGTTGTCAACACTCCCTTGCTCACTTCCTTCGAAATGGGTGAGCTTTGGTGAGCTTCAATATCCATAATACTACGGGTAAGCTCATAGAGTTTTATGTGCTTAAAATTTTGATTCAGGCTCATGTTGGCCTATGTTTCCACTACAAGCAATACTGTGCAAGCATTTTCATCCTTTTGTGCAGAATTTTTGTTAGTGCAATTTTTGCAAAACAAGACCCTTACATTCCTCTTCGGATTGTGCTGCATAGCACGTCTTACTCCTACCATTTTTTTTCCTCTTTTGGAGTAGTTTTTACATCAGATGTAGTCACTGGCCATGCCTGACAACAACACAAATGTATTCAAGATGTTTGTTGTTGAGCACAAATTGAATGGGGATAACTACCCAATGTGGGATTACATGACAATGTTTTTGTTTCTAAGGGCATTTAGAATGCTATGCAGAGCATTGACATATATCCTCCTTCTATGGATAGAGGCTTTGTTGAGCATGTTGTAGGTTCTAGTAAGTTTGTTGCTACTAGAGTTGTTTTGCCTACAGCTTAGCAATCTTGTTGGGATTCTAGAGATGCGCAAGCTCATGCATTGATCACATTATCTATGAAGCACACTATTACTCCTCACTTTGGTTCAACGAAATCATCAAAATAGGCTTGGAATACTATGGCTGGCCTTTATGCAAGTGGCATGAGGCTAGAACTGCATTGTTGCGTAAAGATTTGGAGTCAAAGGTTATGCAAGAGCAAGATGAAATGGACACTTTCCTTTTTGGTTTCAAGGATATCAATGGGAAACTAATTTCTACAGGATAAGTAATTTTTGATAGTTCACTTGTGCAGACTGTTCTCGATGTGTTGCCATATTCTTACCAGCAATACTTGAAGACTTATGACCCAAGGAATCCCTCAATGTATCAAGTTTGATGTATTATGCATATTGTTGTTACAAGAGTCACTTTTGAGAAAGAATAGGGCTAAAAAACGTGCAGTCAAATATGCTTTTGTTGCCGCTCAAAGAAAAGGTGGTAATAACAATGTAGCATATTACCTATATCTAGTGCTTCAACTGGTAGAAAATCGTCTAGGGATACTGATCAAAAAGGAAAGAAGAAGATGCATTTCCAATATTGCAAGGCTAATGATCACTTGATAAAGCAATGTCCTAAGTTGAAGGCAAAAAAGGACAAGAAGAAAGAGGTTGGATCCACTACTAATGCAGCTATTGTAGAATCTTTTGGAAATAGAGATTGTGTTGTTGATATAGATGTAGAGTGGCCATTTAGTGCAAAGTATACTTGCAATTCTTCTATCCATGATGCATGTATGTGAGTTGCTAAGTATACTTATGATCCTTTTGTCCATGATGCATACATGTCATTTGCTACAGAGTCACATGTTTGGTACTTTGACAGTGGTACTAAAAAGAACATTACTTTGCATTGTGACTTTTTTTCCTCTCTCGAGGATGTTCCTTACTTGAATACGATCACTTGTGCCAACAATTTTTGTTACTTGATCAAGAGATTCAGAAAGATTGTGCTAACTAATGTGGATGATAGTGCTGCAAATGTACCACCATAGATAAAAAAGAACCATGATATGAATCTGCACTTGCAACACTTAGTCTTGTTGTCAAATTTGTGGATCATAGATGTATAGCTCATCATCTCAATTTTGGTGTTGAAATTGTTGCATCTGGCATTTTGTTTCTTGGGGTGTATAAGCTCATTCTGTATGACAAGTGTGGAAAAAAAATTGCAACTACAGCTGTTTGAAGGATATTTCAAATGCCAAACTTTGGAATGCATGTTTTGGGCATCAAAATTTTGTCTGTTTGCTACGATTGTAGAAATAAGATATATTCGCTTCTTTGCCGTCTCTTGAAGCGCATTCTAAGCATGTTTGGGAAGGATATATTTTTCATAGAATGATGTACATTCAAAATTTCCAAAGGATGGTTCAATAAGGGCTACATGCAGGTTGCAGCTTGTGCAGAATTGTTTTTGTGGACCTATGCAAACTCCATCCTTGCATAATTACCTATACTTTGTGACTTTCATTGATGAGTACTCCAAGCATGCATGGGTATATCGGCTTAAATCAAAGTCCAAAGTGTTCACGTGTTTCAATATATTTTTTATTATGGCTAAAAATGTCTCTAAATGTTCTATGGGCACACTCCATTTAGATCCGGGGGGGGGAGGGGAGGGGGGATATATGTCTCATGAATTCAATGCATTTTTGGGTTTTCATGGGATTATATAGTGCCATATACACCTCAACAAAAGGTGTTGCTGAAAGAAAAAATAGATTGCATACGTAGATGGCGCGATGTATTGTCAAGAGTCAAGCTTTACCATGTTTGTTTTGGATTGAGGCTATCATGTGTGTTACTGATGTACTATAAGGTTTGATTAATTAAGGTGTATAAAGATTAGTTGCATTCATGGTAGTGAGGACTTCATAATAATTAGGAGCAAAAAAATTTAGAGAGAGAACACTCAATGAAAAATAGACTCGCTTGATTAATTTGGATGAAGAGAAAAATACAAGCTAAGCAATATGGCCTTATATAGGATCCTTTGGAATCTCTAGGATTCTTTTGGTTCCTAGAATTATCTCTGAGGAAAGACCGGCTGGTGTATGCCCTTTCTTGTTGCAATGAGGGCACACCTTAATGCGGAAGCAATCTTGTGATTTGTGGTTGATTTTACCATAGTGCGAGCAACCTTTTTCGTGTACGAGAAATGCGTTATTTTGAGACCTTGTGTAAGTGCTAATTTGTTTTTCTTATTCTAGAAGTGAGTCGATGACATCTTCAAGTGCAGGAACGGGATCTTTTTCCTTGAGCAGAGTTACAATGCGATCATAGCTACTTGGCATGGCTTTGGGAAGGATGGTGATTTTATCCTCATCTGAAACTTGTTCCTCAGTATAGACAAGTTGGGTTGAGATACTTTTTAGTTTGTTGACGAGGCTAGCAACATCATCTTGCTCTTGCATAATGAGACCATAAAGTTGAATTTTGAGGCTCATTTTGGAATGCTTACCTCGAGCACCAAAAACATGGTATAGGGTTTTCCAAGCATGAAGTGCGGATGTAGCATCATCTATGTGATGGATGAAGTCATCTTTGAGCACAGTGATGATGATTCCAAGTGCTGGCTCATCGTTGGCTTGTTGTTGAGAATTCAAGGTTTGTGGCAGGGCTTCCCCCGAACCGGATGGCGGCTTTACAATGCTCCAAAGATTTTCTTCATGAGCACTCCTTTGACCTTTGTATGCCAAGTGTGAAATCCAACACCGTTGAGCTTATTGATGTTTTTGGTGGACATTGTGCGTAGGGCGGTCTTACTAAGCAATTTGGCAGTGTCTAAACCCTTTCACAAACCTTGAAGTGCAATGGGTGAAGCATCAGATAGCTCAAATGATGCATACACAATAAGATTTGTTTGAACCACCAAAAGGTTGTGTGTATTAAAGTATTTCCGTCTTAGTTATGCCTTTCATTTTTCTCGATTGTAAGCTCTTTGTCCTTATTTGTGGAAGTGGAAGTGCCTCTAAAATGGGCTCTTGTCTGCAATGGGAAAAGAGATTTATCTTGTCGAGCTTTGGAGCAATAGCTACATGCACAAGCTCAAGTGGGAACGGATCCTTGTGTGCACTACAACAAAGAGTGCCTTTTGTTGTGTGCAAGGCCAATTATGGGCTACCGTGGGAACACCCTTTTAAAAAACCAGGCAAAGAGATCAGGTCAGGAAGCTCCGAGTAATTGAGCAGCTTTGGGCATCTTGGGGTAGCCGGGTAGAGGTTTGGGCAGGCGGGGGCAGCAGCTAGCGAGGGGGCCTCTTTTAGGCCACGTGTCTCAAAAAATGGGAGGGTCCCATGCAACTTTTGAGGGCCCTTTTTGAATTCCACACCCTTTTCAAAAAGGGCACACACACTCAAGGCCTTCAAATGGCAGGTGCACGTGCCACGCGCGCACACACACGCACACACACACACACACACACTTGATTAATTGGTAGTGAGAAAAAATAAAGCACAAAATCATGCAAGATTTATCAAGGCGCTATTTCTTGGTGCTTGCATTAAATAGAGGATCAGTGAATTCATCTGAAAGTATAGCATTCAATTCAATTATTCACTCAATTCAATTATAGATAATCATCGGTGAGGGTAGTGGCCGTGTAGACTTGCCCAAAACCAATGATGAAGATGACTAGAATTGAGTTATATTAACCTAATCCAAAAGAGTTATGAATCAATTTAGTGCTTAGGGAGAGAGAGAGCACTAAATATAGCTTAGGGATCTAATTAATGTAATTAGGAGATAGTAATTACTTACAAGCTCTGATACCACTTGTAAGGTTTGATTAATTAAACTGGATGAAGATTAGTTGCATTCATGGTAGTGGGGACTTCATAATAATTAGGAGCAAAACAAATTAAAGAGAGAACACTCAATGAAAATTAGACTCGCTTGATTGTTTTGGATAAAGAGAAAAATATAAGCTAAGCAATATGGCCTTATATAGGATCAAAGAGAAAGGTGGCATTCAATGCTAGAGAGTGACGTTTATCACATGTGAGAAAATGGTCAAATAACACGTGGCTATAGAGAATAGCATGCGACTATAAAGAAGCATATGTTTAGGGGACTCTATGAAGTGGGATGCATACATGCACATTATGGTGCATGGTTGGCATGCTTGGCTTTAGAGGTCATGCATCAAGTGTAAGATAAATGATTTTTTTTAATTTTGGAGGAAATTAAAAAAACCCAAAATTGGGGGGAAAACTCCACCTTTTCACTGGGTGCATGGGATGTCACTTTCCGAAGCCCCACATGTAGTGTCTTTTTTAAATATCTTGAAAACATGTCCGTTTCCCAAATTCTCCCTCCAATGCACCATTTCTCTTTTGGTCCAAATTTTAGATTTCCCCTGCTCATTCTGTCCTTTCTCTACACCTTTCTCTGCAGCATATCCAACCTATCATCTTCCCCATATCCAAGCTTTGACCATGAATCTTGCTAAGAGAGGTATCTATCATCTCCATGTTGAGCTGGAAGATGAATATTCTCCTCTTTGAAAAACAATTAGGCTTTGTGAAACTCCTCCTTATGCCATTGAAGCATTGAGATCAAAGGGAAAGAAGTGCATTAACCTATGGATAGATGGTAGATTGTATCCCATAGATCCCATCAACAAATGAACTCCACTATTTTTTAATTGCTCTTCATTGATGAGATTTGTAGGAGATGGTATGAAAGGGATATTAGGCTATACACAAAACCTTACAGCAAAGAGGGACATTTTTAAGTTAGGAAACCATTCGCTACTATAGCTCAAGGATTCTCTTAATCATAGGCTTCAATAAAGCAAGGAGAAGGTAAAGAACCTCCAATTATTGCTTATTATAGTCAAAATAAAGAGGACAAAGCTTGTTCTTAGACAAAGAAAAAGGACGTTGAAGAATATTGAGAGTCTCAAGCCAGGAGGTGGAGGCTGCAGTAGAAGAATCAAAGCATTGAGGTAAAAATTATTATTTTCAAATTGATATCTTTGTCTTGAAAGTTGGTATCTTTGGATTCTATTGTCTTTGTTTGTGTTTACCTCATGTCCTTAGTTTATATAGATTGCTCATAAGGAAACATCATTTTGTGATGTGATTCCACATGTTTTTGCTGGAAAACTATTGGATGAAAGAAGATTTAGGGTTTCTAGAAACAAATGCGTGAATGGATTTTTGCAGAGTTCTATCCTAGACATTGAGGATGAAGTTCAAGGCACTATGGACAAAGCTGGAATTAGTAGGGCAGGTTATAGAAAGATGTTCAAGATAATCAATAAAAACCTGAAGCATTCAAGAGTGAAGGGCTCCTTGCTACCAAAGCCATTAGTTGTTCAACATGCCAATATCAGAATTAATTCTAGGGTCCCAAAGATTCTTGGAGAGCCATTCCACATCAATGACATATATCTCGGTGACAAGGAAGACCTCAAGTTTAACTCTTTCAACAAAATTGTTCTTTGACTTGAGAACTTTGTAGAGAAAAATGATAAAATTCTAGGATCTTGAACATATTGAGGTGAATGAACAAGAAATTTTTACAATCAAACTACATGGAAGTGAAATTGTGAAGCATAGAGAACTTGAGAGGGTATCAATAACCCTCATGGATAGAGCTCTTGATAACACAATGGGGAAAAAACCCTAAAAATTCTAGTATGTAGTCAGAGAAAAACATTTGGTGGTTGGGTGCTTTTGAGGTTGATAGTGAGGATTTTAATGTGTTAAATTGGGTGCTCCACAACACTAGTATCCCTGCAATAATCAAAGCTCAACAGGCTGGGGAGGAACTAGATGTTGAGGGTTTTAGTAGGTACAAGGTGGAATGGCACATGGGGGGAGACCTAAAGACATTGAAGTGTATGTACAATGTGTCAAAGGATGTCAATACCAAAAGACGTTTTATCTACTGCATGGGTGTAAGAAAGAACTTGAATCCTACTAATTGGAAAAAAGGCCCTTGATAGACACTCTAAAGATCCAAATTTTCAAGTTGTTTTATATATTCCCCTTTCAAATGTCCACCTGTGCACACTACCCACACTTTGTAGAATCATTGAGAAGACTATGTACCTTTACATGCAGTTCGCATGGAAATTACAACTTTTATCAACCAAAACAACAGCCATAAAAAGTATTGAAAGGATATTGTATAATATTGGATTTCATGGGGGAATGTGGTGATTGAGTCAGAGCCCAAGAGGTCATCTTGTGAAATAATATTCCTAGGAAAGCTTCTATTGTTGGGATAAAGGCTAGTACATTCTTAGGATTCTATGGAAAATTGGATAGGGGTTCATCTACAGTAAAGCCAATGGAAGGACCATGAAGTTAATGTCAGAGCAAGAAACGAGAAGGTGGAAGTGTGGAAAGTCTTAGATACTATCTTCTCTTACTATGATAAAAGTCATTGGGGAAAGAATGACCTCTCCAACTTTAAGAAAGAGTTGAATAGATTCAAGAAATCTATGACAAATGCTTGGAGCTCAGAGCACTTCACACATTACATGGTAATAATTATGAATTTTCATTTTGCTAATTTTGCATCAATACTTGCATAAGCTACTTTAGAAATTATCTTTTTGGTACACCATATTGTCTACAATCACACTCCTTGTTTCGTAAAGAAATATGGAAGCTTGTCAATCTAGTCTACTCAAGGTATGGAGAAGTCCCATTATAAGACAAGAACCAAGTTTTCAAAGACATTAGTGAAAGATCCCCAACCCACTGACACCAAAGTTGAAATGGTGTTCCTGACAATTATCTAGGCCTATTAAAAGTGAGAGTCTCTAAGTAAGAAGGGTCCAAGGAATAGACCATTACCATTGACAATGCTTGGGTCTATAGCCCTAGAAGAAGATCTAGTCATGTCTCACAACAGAATCGGGACAATATCTTAAAAGTCCAAAACTCTTTCACCCCTATAACTTCTAAGGTATCCTCAACCAACGCTTTTTCCCCCCAACAGATGTGAGGGCATAGACGCTTGTGGACTCCTCTTCCAAGTGAAGAAGTTTTCTAAACATTTTTAGTGCACGGGGATGGGTAGTAACCTTACTAATCAAGTCCACCTACCATGATTGACAACCTTAGTCATGAAGGAGTACGAGCGAAAGTGCGACGCGAGAGAGAGTGCGAGAAGAAGAGCATGACAATATGGTGAACTCGCTCTACTGTAATGTGTAGAGCATAGTGAGTTCTTATTAGGTTTTAACAAAAGAATATGTGTACATACCTGGCGGCCCGCCCACTTACCTGGGCGACCACATTGGTCTTTATACCCCAACAACCTCCCACTTAAAGTCCAATGTGGTACTTTAAGTGTGAGAGAAGCTACTATACAAGCTAATATACAAGAGATGTAGAGAAGTGATGTACTACCCTACACCTAACTGCTTGCGAAAATGCGCAAAGCTCTCTAAGGGAAGTCCTTTTGTAAGTAGGTCAACAAGATTTTCTGTGGTGTGAACTTTGACAAGCTGAAGTTGCTTATCCTCGAGCATTTCCCTGATGAAATGATACTTCACATCCACATGCTTTGTCTTTGAGTGATAAACTGGATTGCGAGCCAATTGTATAGCACTTTGACTATCACAATATAACACAGGCATCTCTTCTTTGATTCCCAAATCTGTTACTAGTCGATTAAGCCAAATTGATTCTTTGCATGCCTCTGATGCTGCAACATATTCAGCCTCTGTAGTAAACTGAGTAACACAATCTTGTAATCTAGAACGCCATGATACTGCTCCACCAGCCAATGTAAAGACATACCCTGACGTAAACCTTCGGTTGTCTAAGTCACCTGCATAATCTGAGTCTGTAAAACCCTTTACACTTAGCTCCTGACTCCCATAGCATATACGCATACTCTTTGTAGCTTTCAGGTATCTCAATATTCCTTTCACTGCCTCCCAATGTTTCTTGCCTGGGTTTGACATGTCTTCCAAGTGCTTGCCAGCAATCAACATGTCATCCACATACAAAATAAGGATCAGCCAACTACCGTCCTTAGCCTTCTTTGTATATAGACAGTGATCTAACTCACTACGTTTGTAGCCTTGAGAAAGCATAAACTTGTGGAATTTATGGTACCATGCCCTCGATGATTGTTTTAAGCCATAAAGACTCTTTAACAACTGGCATACCCAATCTTCCTTGCCTTTCTCAACAAACCCTTCTGGCTGCTGCATGTAAATTTCCACATCTAAATCACCATGCAAGAATGCTGTCTTGACATCCATTTGGTGCAACACCAAATCTAATATGGCAACCAATGCAAGAAAGCATCTCAATGTAGTCATCTTGACCACCAGAGAGAAGAATTCCTCAAAGTCAATGCCTTGTTCTTGCTTAAAGCCCTTGGCAACAAGCGTTGCTTTGTACTTTGGCTGACTATCATGAGCGGTGATCTTATACCTGTAAACCCATTTACAAGGTAGAGCCTTTTTGCCCTGTGGTAATTTAACTAGCTTCCATGTCTTGTTTTTATGCAGAGCTCTCATCTCTGACTGCATGGCCAATTGCCAATTCCCGGAGTCCTTTATTTGCACTGCTTCCTTGTAACATGAAGGCTCATTGCAATCAGTCAACATGACATAGTTCATAGATGGAACAAACCTATCAGGAGGTCGCGTGATACGTCCAGATCTACGCACAATAGGTGGTGCAGGCTCAGCCACAACCTGTGGTTCCACTCTATCCTGTCCTTGCTCCTCTTGAGCCTTGACATTTTGTCTTGCACGTGCAGGTCCATCTTCTTGGAAGACAACTCTTCTAATCTCCTCAACCCTCTCTGGTATAGAATGATATTTGGATTCATTAAAGTGAACATCATTGTTGCGGACAACCTTTCTGGATTCGGGATCCCAAAGTCTGTACCCCATCTCACCAGAATTACCATAGCCTAGAAAGATGCACTTTCTACTCTTTGGCTCAAGTTTGTTCCTAAATTCCTTTGGAACGTGAGTATATGCCTCACAGCCAAAGACTCTGAGATGCTTGTATGAGGGCATTTTGCCTGACCATACCATCTCTGGCACTGAATCCTTCTGCAAAACCTTGCTAGGAGATCTATTTACAAGATGAACAGTTGTTGATACAGCTTCAGCCCAAAACCCATTTGGCAGTTGTGCATTAGACAACATACTTCTGACCTTCTCTTGTATGGTCCTATTCATCCTCTCAGCAACACCATTTTGAGGAGGATTGTAAGGAGCAGTAAGTTCACGTTTTATACCTTTTGACTCCCAAATGTCTTGAAAGGCCTTTGAAACATACTCTCCACCATTGTCAGTGCGTAAGCATTTAAGCTTCTTGCCACTCTGATTCTCCACAAGTGTCACAAACGTTTTGAAAACACTAAACGCTTCATCCTTGTGCTTGAGAAAGTAAAACCATACTTTTCTCGAGTAATCATCTATAAATGTCATAAAGTAAGAAGCTCCCCCTAGAGATAGGTTAGGCATAGGTCCACACAAATCACTATGAACAAGTGCCAACTGTGTATCTCTTCTACTGCTTCTATGCTTATGTGGCTGTTGTGTTTGCTTACCATATAGACAATGTTCACAGAATTCAAAATCATTAAATGAAAAGCTAGGCAAATAACCAGAACGAGACAAGATTTCCATTCTCTTCTTGGACATATGTCCTAACCGGCTATGCCACAAAGAAACGTTCGGCTGCTTGGTTACATTGATTACATTTTTAGAGACATTTGATACATAAATCATGTAAAGTCCTCCAGACTTTACTCCATGTGCTACTGTCATAGAACCCTTGGATATCTTCCACATGTTCTGTCCAAAAGTGGTGACGTAGCAGGCATCATCAAGTAAACCTGTGCTGATCAAGCTCTTCGTAATTGCGGGAACATGTCTCACATTCTTCAGCGTGAAAGAAGAGCCATTCTAAAACTTCAATTGAACATCTCCAACACCTAAGATCTCACATGTCTGCCCATTGCCTAGCCGAACATGATCTTTAGTGGTCACATAAGTAGTAAACCACTCCTTGTTTGGAGACACATGAAGTGATGCCCCTGAGTCTATAATCCAGTCACTCAGTGCATTTCCATCAGATGCTGTAAGAAGAGCTGAGTCCATTGTATTCTTCAAGAAGTAGATGTCTCCTGACACTAGACTGTCATCCTCTGCAGCAGTGTTTGTCACATTTATTTCTTGAATCTTCACTGAGGACTTGTTCTTCTCACCATGGTCTTCACCTTTCTCTTTGCCTTTTTCTGCTTTCCATTCTCTGCAGTCTCTTTTCATGTGACCCTTCTTGCCACAATGGTAGAATTCTGTGTCACTCTTACCTTTAGCACTGCGGGACTTGCTACGAGACTGATTCCTCTTTCCACCTTTGTACTTTTCTTTGGTCCTTCCCCTGACAACTAAGGCTGTTCCTTTGCCTTTGTCCATTGTCTTTCTATTGGTTTCTTTAGTAAGCAGACTTCCTTCTACACCTGCTATGTTCAAACCATCTGGAGGTGCAAAATTACTCAAAGCTGTGCGAAAAGTGTCCCAACTTTTCGGCAATGTGATCAACAGGAACATAGCTCTAACAGGTTCATCAAACTTGACACCTTGAGCTGACAACTGACTATAGATTGTGTTGAATTCATTCAGATGATTGGACATAGGTGTCCCTTCTTTCATCTTCAAGTCAACAAGCTTCTTAAGCCAGTATACCTGTGAAGCTGCACTCTACTTCTCATAAAGATCACTCAGCTTTAACCATGCTTGATAAGCCGACATCTCGTCTGCTACATTGAAGTAAACGCTTTCTGCCAAAGTCAGCATAATGGTAGAAAGTGCCAATTCATCCATTTCGCTCCATTCATCTTCGTCCATATCTTCTGGTTTTATCCCCTTGAGCTTTATAGGTTTTATCTGCTTCTTTTGTACCAACACGTGCCAAATCTGCTTCTTCCACAATGGGAAATTGGTTCCATCTAGCTTCTTGATATTGTAAAGAGCAGTGTCCTGTGATCCAGCCATAGCTACGCTTCACAGTGGTTTACTTTCCTGGGAAAAATTCGGCAGAGTTTCCCCTATAAACTGACCTCTGAACCAATATCAACTTGTCAAATGAACCAAGAAAGCTTCAGATTTTGCATAAATTTCGGAAGATTCTCCTTTGTAAAATGGCTCTGGTGTACTCAAAAAACAGCTCAAAAAACACTGTCTCTCTGACACTGTAAGCTGCGGGTAAACCTGTCCTGCACCTGTACTGTCTCTCACTGTCCTATCACTGTCCTGTAAGCATAGACTGCGACAATGCCTCAACGGAAGTAAAGCAAAGATGCAATCCCAACTGTCTAACTCACAGTCAATACATCCTAGCTGCCTATCTAAGGGTGCTCGAGGGATCGCTCCAAGACCTGTATCACCGAAAGGATCTCAACATTCGAGAATCCCCCAGCTCAATAAAACCTCACTCGACCCTCAACAAAGGCTGCAGTAAATCTGACAGTACATAGACTTCCCACAAAGTCATACATCCACAAATTTCCCATTGTATGCTGTAATCGCTAGTGTGGCGGTTGTTTGCTGCATGACTCACAACCAGCAAACCCTCAACAGACATACATCATTTCTGACAATACATCCCATGTGGAAGTATCTGCAATGTTAGGATGAAATCTGGAATATCAAGCAGCAAACACAAGCTACCTGATGAACTAGTGGATGTCGCCTACAGTCTGTGTGTAGATGCGCCCCTTTCGTATGTGACACACCTCCAAGAACTGTGAGCTGTCCTTTGATGTGTAGACAACCACAAATCAACACTCTGGGAGTGTCGATATCCTCAAGCACCTGCAGTCGTAGGAGGAAAACCCCAAATTTGCAGAGTCGGATCTGGACCCACTGAGACCACGTAGTCGAAAATGGCCTGCGCAGAAATTTGTCGAAGCCGAACGGTGACCGAGATGACCTCATAATGAAATTCTGAGCACACCAATCTTAGTTGGTGACTCTAGCCTCCTGCAGTGCTGCCCCGAGCCTCGATCTAAGCTCTGATACCAGTTGAAGGAGTACGAGCGGAAGTGCGACGCGAGAGAGAGTGCGAGAAGAAGAGCACGACGATATGGTGAACTCGCTCTACCGTAATGTATAGAGCATAGTGAGTTCTTATTAGGTTTTTACAAAAGAATATGTGTACATACGTGGCGGCCCGCCCACTTACCTGGGCGACCACATTGGGCTTTATACTCCAACAAGTCAATCCCCACTTACCACCCGACACTTACCACGGGGATGGGTAGTAACCTAACTAATCAAGTCCACTTGTCCATGATTGACAACCTTAGTCAATCCCCACTTACCACCCGACACTCACACATGATTATTTTGTTTCCTAATTACTACCACATTCGTTTGACATTTAAAATAATGGTTTTCTTTTCATATTTCCCATACCGTAATTTGTTAAGACAAGTCAAGAAAGCAGCATTAAAAATATTTTTTCATAAAACAAACATCTTTAGACTTAAGACAAGATATGGTCACTTATAATGTTTTCTTAAAACCTTGACACTTACTCCACTTGTCTCAAGCACACCTATACATGGGTAAAACAAACATCACCCTTCATTATTTATAATCCGGGTTGAAACCCATCACCCAAAGTTCGGGGCGCCCATACGCCAAACCAATTGTCGATACAACTGGGCAGTTCCCCTAGGATAAAAACGGTATCCTAAGTAGTATCCACAAACATACACATGTAGGGGGTAAAGACTCCGTGTTACATGGGCTGACAACCCATCATTACTCATCACCTGAAGTGAAAATATTACAAGGAATCAGAGGTATCTTGAGACAAGCTGTCTTAAGGATGACCAATCAGTATTTCCTAAGTCAACCAGCCTTAACCCAAAGAATTCTTTCCTAATCTACAAACAAATGCATGTTGGTTTCTTGGAAGACGATGTTGGGAAACAAGCAAGTTGGAACACCTCTATAGCGATGTCACCCAAGAGCGTTGAAAGAGAACTACAAGACACCAAAAGCTTCGAAAAATCCTTTTGAAACACCACAAGTCCAATAGGAGTAGACCCTTGGGAATTTACTAGCCGTCGCCCACCCAAGAGACTATGTCACATAGGAGAAAAACCCTGCCAAAGCATGGATTTACAGCACACGCCGACCAATGCATATGAAGACAAGAGCCTCTCCTTTCACAATCAAACATCACAAACCCACAACTTCAACATCAATTCCACAATTCATAGATACATGCCCTCAGAATCTGTCGACACACAATTTGCCACTAGGTTGCCATAGCCATAACCCTGCGGAGAACTAGTCGTAATCTAATGAGCACAACTCCAATTGGGGCACTTTAAAGCTTGAGAGAAAGCTTGAAAAATGACTGGCGATAAAGCTGAAGGTGACTAAAATTGATTCCATACGCCCCCATGAGCAAAATTGACGCGAACAGAGAGCTGTCCCAGCACGACTACATGTAGAGAAGGCTAGTCGGGGCAAAAAACTGCATCCAAGAGCACCAAGGAGACAGAACGAGCTAAAACCTGCAAATTTCTGATCTTTGGCTGAATTTTTTTTAGTTTGTACATGAGTTTAAGTTATATACAAGGCTCACTTTAAAAAACTCACTCACGGGCACTTACAGTAGCCCGACAGCTGTCACTAGACTAGCGACTTGCAATGCATATACATGTGCTTGCTAAAGCAAGCTAAAAAACCCACAAAAAGAAAGCCCACACACCCTTTTGACATCGGGCGTCGTGTCCATATGTACAAATTTACAAAAAAAGGGGTGTCAGAAATGCGCCTAACAACGTCTTCCATTTTCAGCCAGTTTTACTTTTTCTAATTCCTTACACCCTCTTTTACGTATGCAATGTTAATACTTAAAGAAGAACTTGAATTATTCATTTTTAATTATAATGAAGACACACCTAGGACTGGTCGGGCATTTGCTGCAATGTTGGGACCTGTCTGAATGCTCTCATTTGTAAGCCTACTACTAGGCCCAACCTCGTGGTCATATGATGCTAGCAACATTTCCCTCCTCATCATACTGAGGGTTTGCTCAGGTCCTTGTTGGAGCCATAACTTCTATCCTATAAAAAGGACGTCTATTTATTAGGTAAATCATCAAAATTTTGATTCTCACCATTCTATAACGTATTTCTATTTCTTGGCATAATTGCTTAGATTCTAGAGTAGTTTAGTTGTTTACAAAAGATTCTTGGATTTTTTTTAATATCAATCTCACAATTCCTTCTAGGATAGCCTAAGGAACCTTTTGATTGACTTATGATAACTTTCCTTTAAATTGCACATGAAAATGATAAATTCTTGGTATAAGAATTTTTTATTTAATCATATAACTAAGATATTCTTGTTTTACATTTCTTTTAGGTATTACGGGTCTCCCTAATTATCTTATAGATTTTTTAACCTTTTTTGAAATTTTTCTTTTTTATCAAGCCTAAAATTGGCTTATTTTTTACTTAATATTTACTATACTCATTATCTCCTTAAGATATAATTTTCACAACTTTCTAGCAGTGGTTTATACTTCTAGTAATTTTCTAAAAAACTTTTAATTGTGTTTTCTATTTATCCTCATTCAATTTTTACCTAAAACATGATTTTTGAGCTATTATAATTACTCAAGCTAGCTAGCTAATTATGATATAGTTATTTGGACTTGATAATGATGCTCTGTAACTATTATAATTACCATGTAATTATTTAAGCTAAACTACTAATTTCTCTTTTTAATTTATAGCAAAAATCAGACAATTTTAGCTTCCTTAAATAGCTATAGTAATTTTTTTTTCATGATCTAACTATGCTAGCTTGCTAATGATGTTTCCTAAATTTGATAATTTGCATGTAATTATTTAAGCTAGATTATCAAATTTTCTCTTTAATTTTTAGCTAAATTAGATAATTTTTTATTAATTAAATAGCTAAAGTGTTTTTATATTCATGAGTCCTGAATTGATAATAATATTTTTGAACCTTGATAATTACCATGTAATTATCTAAGCTAAATTACTAATTTCTTCTTTTAATTTATAATTAAAATCAAACAATTTTAGCTTAACTAAATAGCTAAACTACTTTTCTATTCATGATTTAAGTATCCCAACTTTCTAATGAAGTTTTCTAACTATGTTAGCTACCATGCAATTATCTAAGCTAGATTACTAATTTCTCATTTTAATTTATAATTAAAATCGATAATTCTAGCTTAATCAAATAGCTAAAATATTTTTTTTGTTCATGAGCTAATTTTTTCAGCTTGCTAATAATGTTTCCTAATCGTGATAATTTCCATGTAATTATATAAACTAAATTACTAATTTTCTCGTTTAATATAGCTAAAATTAGAAACATTAAGCTTAATTAAATAGCTTTACTAATTTTCTATTCATGAGCTAATTAGGTGGCTTACTAATAATGTTTTCTAACCTTGATAATTTCTATGTAATTATCTAAGCTAAATTACTAGTTTTCTCTTTTAATTTATAACTAAAATTAGACAATTTTAGCTTAATTAAATAGCTAAAGTAATTTTCTATTCATGAGCTAATTATCTTATGTTTCTCACAATGTTTTCTAACTTTGATAATTATCTTGTGGTTTAAGTAAGTTAGTTTGCTAAGTTTTTCATTAATTTTATGGTTAAAATAACTAATTTTTGCCTAATTAATTACAAAAAATCTTTAAAATTTTGATATGACTTCCTTGGCTTCCTCATATTGCTAATCAATTTTAATAATTATCTTAGAATTAACTATGCTTAATTAATATATTTCTCATTAATTAAGATCAAAATTAATCAATTTTAGCACTGATTAGGGACTAATGATTAGGTAGATTATTAATCTTAGTTAAGATTACGTAATCAATAATTCAATAATATATAAGAGAGTGATTACAAGTAGAGAATGGTCTAATCTTGTCTAATTAACAAATTAATTAAACCTGAAGATATAAATCAATATAAATTGCTAATTATCTGAGATTAGCACTAATAACCTCGCTTAATCACTTAGATTTTTTCTCTCTTAGTGATTTCTATAAGGAATCTCTCTCGCACAAGGGAGTTTTGGCTAGGACTTTGACTCTACTGCTAAATTGAGCTTGGGCAAGTCCAGATACCCTCTCCTAGTACTTGCCTACTCCTGCTAATTTTTTGGTCTATTTTTACTATTTTGATAAATATTTAGGAAAATATTTAAGGGTTATAATGAAAGTCATAAGCTTTAATGATTACTAAAAACCATTCAATTATTTTTGCAATTTAGAGTGACCGTAAATCTTCAAGAGAGGATATCCGTGTCAAATTTTATCCGGATTTAGGTCTGAGAGTTCCTAGCTAGAGGTTTGTTGTGCTTAAGATTCTAAAAATACCAATTTTAACTGATTTTGAGATAGTGCTTTACTTGTTTGTACGTCCAATGCTTTCACCTAAAGCTTTGGGTTCATTTCCCTGCAACTAAAAAGGTGGAAATCTTACTACTAGATCAAAAAGCTAATAGCTTGCTTAAAGTATTCTAGTGGTTTACAGACAAGTGTGGCAGAGAACCAGATCACGAAAAGCTAAAAAATTATTTGACAATCTGTATATTGCAACATTTATACAAAGAAGTATACAAAAAAGGAAAGATACATATAATAGATCATCTACAAGTGAAAGGGTTTTACAATGGCTTTCCACTAGAGAGAGGCAAGACAACAAATAGGGGAATAACATAAGGATCAATTGTGGCCTCTTAAGCCAATATCAGGCTTTTCATTTTCCCCCTTCCACTTCAAGTACTCCTGCTTCAAGTACTTCTGCTTCTTGGAATCGTGCAACTGCTTGCCTATGTCATTAGAAGAGGTAGGGACATAGCTAGCCATAGTGCCATAGTATACACTTCTTGAGCCCATAAATCCTAGAGCAAGTCCAAAAACTCGACTGGATTCTTGCTTCTCAAAAAGTATGATTTTTTCCACACCAGTATTGGATGTAAACCTACCACTCCTAACACAACCAGTACAACAAGTATGGGAGAGTGGGTGATTATAGGAAATCTTCCTATGGTGGAAAACTATTGTCTCCTCATTGATCTTCCCGATGTAATGGCCCAAACTCCAATCCCTCTTTAGATTCAAAAGCATGGATCCCATCCCTATCCCTATAAATTTGTTAGGGTCCATAATATCTATTTGTGCAAACAAAACATCAAATCAGCTAAAGGAAACAAAGTTTCACTGGACTAAACTATGTGCTTGAAAAAATATTGTTTTACCTTAGGGTTTCATCATATTAAAAAAGAATCTCTTTCTAGAGGTCAATGGAAAATCTTGGTATATTCTTTTTTCTCACTCTTGGAACTTCTTTGCCCATGTGCTCAATCTTAAATATTTTTTGAGTTTTCTAGAACTCTTCCTCTATGGATCCTCAATGGGAAGCCCTTGCTCTCCATAGCTTTGAACAACATTTAGTACATGCTCTCAGGCATGAGACAAATCAATGAACTTTTCAAATTGATTTCTATATCAAGCAATGATAACGAACAGTGTGATTTGTAGTCCACGAAGCCTTTATCCTGCCCACTTTACCAAAATAGCAAGGTAGTAGTCCTCTCTTAGATCCAAGAGATTTGGTATATCATGTAGCAAAATTTTTCCTTAGTGTTTATCTTGTAAATGGTCATGGTTGCTATTGTGCACAGAAAGGGATGAAGCTCTTCCTCGGAAATATGAATGGACTACTCTACCTTGGTGATGTTCCTTGCCTTGAGCCGTGTCACATCCAGAATTTATTTGCTTTGAAGCTTGCCCAGCTTTTCTTTGCAATCTTCAAGTGTTTCTTCATCATCTTTGTCATTCATAACTAATGTGATTTTCAAGGGCTTGGGCTCTCCTTCCTCTATTATAATAAGACTTTTGAAAAAAGAAAAATTGCAAAGTCTTCAATAACAATCTTATAACCATACCTTCCATGCCACTCACAAAGGTTATGAACCTTCTTCCAATCATCTTGGAGTAATGCCAGCTTCTTAGAACCTGTGATCTTTGTTAAATTTCGTATTTTAAAAATATCATCAAAGTGTACAAATTTGCCAACCTTATGCTCCTTTGTAAGATTAAAAAAAAACTTATGATAGTCAAGAACTCCATTACTGAAGCCTTTAAAAAATCCCTCCAATTCAAAGGGAACATTAAATATTTCCCTGACATACGAAAACTCTTATAGCTGCTTGACTTGGTAAAGTAGGTCCATCAATCTATCATCACTTGTCTGTTCAATCTCTTCAATGTCCACACCCTCCAAAATCTTTGTGCTAGACACCTTTTTTGCAAAAAGAGAAAGGCAGTAAACCATATACATCACACCACATTATGTATTTAGTACATTTTTATGTTACACATGTGTTGTTACTATGCAAAAATGCAATGCAAGGAGATTCATCCATATACACGTATTTTGCATATACACGTATTTTGCATGAGGAGGACATGTTCAAAAAACTTTACCATATTTTATACTCCAATATGTGTCCTCCTTGTACGATTTTTGAAGGTCCGGAGGAGCGTTCAACAACAAAGAATTTGTGGAAAGAGGACACATGTCAAAAAACTAGATCACAATTCTATACTCTAGCATGTGTTTACGCGATTTTAGAAGGCCGAAGGAGCACTTGACAACAAAGAATTCATGCAAGGGGGACAAAAACTCAATTAAATCTTTTTAGTCTAACATGTATCCTCATTACACGATTTTAGAAGGTCCATAGGGGCATTTGACAACAAAGAATTCACACAAGGAGGACACATGTCAAAAAACTCGATCAAAATATTATACTCTAGCATGTGTCCTCCTTACACATTTTTTTGTAGTTTGAGGCTCCTTCTAGCCTTAGAAAATCATTTAAGAAGGACACATCTCTGAAGAAAAAAAGATTGACTTTTAAAAATATTTCGAAGGAACGACACACCTGTATGCCTTTTAAACATCATTTTGGTTGTGAAACTCACTCAAGAATTTTGGCAAAATAGAATAGATTGAGCAAAACTGAGATTTATAGGAAATTCAAGCTATATAGAGTATGTTGATTGTGGCCCTCGATATTTGTGCACAACGATCAATTCCATGCAAAAACGATCGAATCCATGCATCATAATTGGTGCCAAATCAAAATTTTCCTAGATATTTGTGCACTACTATTATACAGAAGAGATCACAACCAAACAACATTTTCTACCTTTTTTGGGGATTTCCTTTGAGCAACTCCTTCTTCCTCTTCACATCATTTCTTTAACCTTTTTGGGAAGTACACAATTCTCAACAACATATTTGTTTCTATATGCTTCAAAAGCTTGATTTAAAATAGATTTTTTACACTAGGAGTAACTACTATTTAATATCTTCTTCACAACTTTGAATGCTATATTGGAAGTAGCTACTATTCAATATCTACATCGCTCAAAAGTTTGTGAACTTGTAAAATCACGATGTATCTCCCTCTCCCTTGCGCAAAATGTGAGCAGTTGGACTAGTCCCCACTAGTTATATTTTGTGCAAGGGAGACACATCTTCATTTTTCTCACAAATCCTTTGCACATATTTCTTTGCAAAATATTTTTAGTGTGCATCCCTCTTGCAAAAAGTAGAATAACCGAATAAGCTTCAAAATGGTCTATTTTTGTGCAAGCAAAACAATTATATCCCTCTTTTTTAGTTATAACTTGTGTCCCCCTTGTGCAAAAATAGAGCAACTGGACAAGCTTCCAAATAGTCTATTTTTGCATAAGGTGGACATATATTTTTTTAACGACTAGTGTCTCCCTTTCATGAAAATAGAGCAGCTCTTGACTAGTCTATTTTTGCACAAGGGGGACACATTTTTTTCTTTAATAACGTGTCCTCCTTGTTCAAAAATTGAGTACTTGGACAAGATTTCACCAAGTGCTCTATTTTCACACAAGGGAGACACTAGTTAATTTTGAAACTTTTGATTCGTTGAATCATATACTCGAATATAGTGTTGTGCTATATTTTCTCTTATGTTTTAGGTGTGAACTCTAGTTATGGCATTTAGGAAAATTTAAGATCATTTAGGAAAATTTATAGTGCATAATTCCTTGCCAAATAAACATTGCTATGAAAAACCAATGAAAGGGAGCATATTGATTTCCCAATTGTGTCCATATGAGGCATTTGTATACAAAAAAATGGTACATGTAAAAATTTTTAAAAAGTGGACTTTATTTTAAGGCTAATCTTTGATTTTAAAAAAACTCAGAATTTTGATATTTTTAGTTTTTGAGATATGACATAAATCACCAAATGTGGCTTGCATAACCATCAAATAGTATCACCTTAGATAATGAAGTGGTAGATCTAGTATATATGCAACATAAGACAATGCAAATCTAGATGAACTAAATGTTTTATGCAGTTAGCCATTAATTGGATTCACAAATGCTTCATATGTATTCTAAATGAATATATATTTAATTTTAATCACAAAGAATTGTTTTTACATGAAAATTTTAAAAATGTCAAGCACATATAAGTACTTACTACATTGATTATTGCATGCACCTTGCTTATTTTTTCTTAGACTAACGTATGAATTTTATTGAAACATCAACTATTATTGTGCATAGGTGCTTTTCATGAGTGTCATTACTATTGAGATTATGTAAAAAAGGGATTATAATATTTATGAGTATGGTTAGCATTTTATAAGTTGGCAAAAGCATTTCTTGAAGTGTTTTCTAAGTTTCATATACCAATGTATTTAAATTCATGAAAAAAAGACACTAAAGTGTCCTTTTTGTACCAAACTAGTGTTACTCTTTGAGGCTTTTGACAATGTCCAATGGTCTTGCCACAACTCACAGCCTTACTGCAATTAATATCATTCCCGGTTGATATAGGAAATTGAGCAATGTCCTCTCATCACAAAGCTCATGGATGGCATATAAATATTTACATGTTAAGGTATAGTGCTCGTAGGTTGTACCTTTTAAAAGAATGAACAAGTCACCACTTTTCATAGTGTATGGTCCTAATCCATAGCTCTACTTGTTGTAAACCCATATGTATACAAAAAATACCAAAGGGGCACACGGATTGCAAGAAAACTCACCCGAAAGCCTGTAGAAGCTCGCTTCGCAAGACAACATCGGAATCATGCAAACTTGACATTGGATTGAAACCCTAGCTGTTGCTAACGCATTGGCAATGTCTCTTTTGCAATGGAGGTTCCATAGAGCGCATATGGAAGAGAATAAATCTCTCTCTCTCTCTCTCTCTCTCTCTCTCTCTCTCTCTCTCTCTCTCTCTCTCTCTCTCTCTCTCTCTCTCTCTCTCTCTCTCTCTCAGACACAACACACAGTAAACTTGGGATTTGATTAATTCAAAAGTTGGCTTAGGGTTACAAAAATTGGCTTATATACAATTCCTCCTTAGAGGCTTGTTCCCACAAAGAATATTGGCCGCTCAAATATTACAAAATTGTCATTCTGTTTCAAAATAATGATACAAAAAGTTGGGAAAGCTCCTTTTGTGTTTGGTCGTCAACACTCCCCCCTTCCACGTTCATGTCGTCTCTGACATGACGGATCTTGATCTCCTGCTTCTGGTAAAATCTATCTTTGTGTCAATGGAACCCTTGGGGCTTTAGTAGCTTCAAGTATGACTCATACCTTATATTGCCCAAGGTGACTGTGGGGCCGAATATTTTTCTATCATAAGTAAAGAAGATGGTGTAGAATGATTCCTCAAAAGCTTGCATGTGGTAGCTTTGTAAGAACATTACCCTTTGATATAGCACATGTAACACCTCCAGAGAAGGCTGCTTTGACAAATCAAATGTCATTGTGGTGACAGTGTTGCCCATTGACAGGAGGGTTGAGTCCGTAGCTTTGGACAGTACAAACACTTCAATGCAAGCCAGGAGGATTTTTCATATTTTCTTGATCATCACACACATCAAGTCAGGGGAGCCAGTGAAAATCTTAATGGTGCGCTTTATGGTTTTAACCATATAAGAGACACTTATTCTCTCTCTTTCCTTGGGTGGTAGCATAGATGTATAATTGGGCCAGTTGGGATGTCTCTTCCAGATTCTGAAGTGGTTTGCCCATGTGCATACATGAGGGATTGGGCCAAATTGAATGTCATCCCTAACAATTTTTGGGGCTTCCACCAAGTACTTTAGAAAACTAGGGTACTTGAGGAGCCACATTTTTCTCCACCTTGGTTGGGACTCCACTATTTTCTTTGTAGTCTCTATATTTTTTATGTCTCCATCATATACTCGCTTCATTGCTTCTGCTTTGACTCTCTTCTTGATCACCATCACTTCATACTTTAGGAGAGGATAGAGGAGCAAAGGTTGCATCCATTAATTCCTCCCTAAGCACATTTGTGGCAAGCCCTTGGACTCCTACAAAGTGTAACATTTTTGTCTCCCATTCCAAGGCTGCCTTGTGGTCTTCCACTATGGACTTTTTTAATCAAAATTTGGAGGTGTATCTCCTCCTTTTTAGTGAATGATTGCTCAATGTATATGATTTGGAGACACGTCTCTATCTGTTCTTCTTAGTGATGCATATCTTCTGCATCCTCAGGAACTTCCATGGTCTCATGTCTAATGTTAGTCCCTAGATCACTAGGCCCCAATTTTGTTTCTTGTGTCCTTGCTTTGGCTATTTCTTTTTGTAATTCTATTATCTGTTGTTGAGCAAGCACATCTCTTTTAGTAGCTTCTTCTGCTTGGTCCACTAGCATCTCTTGCAGTGTAGCCAATTGTTGTTGGAGCTCTTCATTTTCTTATGAAGCTCTTGGAGTTCAGTCTTTATTCTTCCCTTCACAGCTAGAGATCCTTCTGCCATATGCGTTTTTTGTCTTTGTTCTAGACATAATTCCTTTTGGAGGACAGTGATTTGTGCTTCTAAGGCTTGAAGAGCTTGACTATCTGCCCCTGCACTTGCCTGTGCAGCCCTTGGGGTTGCCCTTCGTCTCTTGATTGTCAAGTCCTCAAGCTCTAATTTTTCTTTAAGCTTCAACACTTCATCTTTTGCTACCTCTAGCTCATCTTCTACTCTTTCGTTTTCTTCTTGGAGAGTCTTGACTTCTCTTGAAACCTCTGCCATTTCCAATGTTATATTGTCTTGTTTGCTCTCAGCCTCTCTTAGTGTTGCATTGAGAGTCTCAAGCTCTTTTTTAGCTTCCTCACCTTTCAAGTGGGTAATTTGGATCATACTTGAAAGGTTATCATGTTCCATTTGCATAGTTAGAGACCATATTCTGACTTTGTCAAGTATTTGATATGCGGCTCTTACGTCATCTTCATTTGCTGCAACCAAGTTTCTAGTTGATGGCCTATTGATTGGGCCAGGAAAGGGAACTTGATGTCCCATACTTAACATGACCCCTGCTGGAGACATGTTTTTGTTGTAGTCAATGAAGGATTGTGCGATAAAACCACTAAAACAAAATTTTCAAATTGTTTGCCTTATCTCAAGATCCACCATTGTTGTGTGTGTCTGAAATATGAATTCTTTGCCATGTAATGAGACTTTTCCAAGCCTTGGGTGTTCCATATGCATGGATTTCCATACTTTTGTATGAAGTATGATAAGTGATTGAAAATAATGTGCTACAAATAAAACAAGTTGTCAGGAATTTTAAACAACCTCTTAGCCCTTATCATTCAAAAGGGTGCTTTAACAATACCATGTAAAGAGTAATCTCAGTTTCAAACCATGTTGTCCTAATTGCCTTCTTTAGTAGCTGAAGGTTCTCCTTAAACTTGTTTAGATCATTTTGTGTCCACTCATCTTTGTCACACATCTGAAATAGCACATTGATGGAAACACCACACTTCACCCTTGGCATTGTGAGTTGTGGGCTCCTAGTTCTTCACTGCCATATGGAGATTTTTCCATTGCTAAAACTCAATTTTACTGACATAAGTGGAATGATGTATCCTTCCACACTTGGTTAGCTTCTTATCTTTGATGCCTGTTGGTTTTGATAAAAAAACAACGTGCCTTGACCCCACCAATAGATGGTTTTCAAGGTACATCTTTATCATTGATAGAAATTTTCTCGTCCCCTTGGATTTTCACATTGCCCCCATGGAGACCCATCTCGGACAAAACGAGTTCAAGCGCCTCTACCGCAAACTTCTGTTCTTTTGAGTTCTTGATTTTCCAAGCAAAGCCAATGTAAAAATACACCAACTTCTCCATAATTCTGCAAAGAGCATGCATTGTGAAAATGTGGATGTTCACAAGTGGAATATCCAAAAATGGGTGAAAATTAGGATCCTTATTGTAGCGAGTAGGAGCCTTTCTCCACCATTTTGGGTCCATTGTCTTTGCAGGCTCCATGAAATACAAGCATGGAGCCTTTACCATAGCACCCATTCCACAATTATACATACACTGCAGTGTTTTGATGTCGTAATAACGAATATCTAATTCTCCTAAATGATTTTCTCATGTTAAATTGATCAGTTAATATGGGAAAGTGCCAGGGGAGAAAAAGCTAGAATATTCGTTAAGCTGGCAGACCGGCCACAATAGGGATCCAAAGGAGGAAAAATAGGGATCCAAAGGGGGGCCCATCTTCAAAACAGCAGGGTGCAACAATGGGCTTTAAAGACCCTAAGGTTTAGCCCATTAAGACTTCCAAAATTCAAAGGTTGTGTCCAAAGGTCCAAAGCTTAGGCAAATTGGATGCTTGTGTGTGTAACAAACGAGGGGGCAAGCCTAGCAAGTAGGGGATGAGAGAGAAACACACACACACACACACACACACTCATAAGCTTCCTTTACACAAAGGGAAAGAGGGACACATGTCATCTCCCTAGCCCAGGTGCCCATAAGGTGTACTCAAATCCTATTGGATGCCCTTGGAGGTGGACTTGTTAGGAAATAAGACGTAGCTAAATAGATATTTGAGTAGATTTATACTTAATGGAAAGAGATAGATTTCACACACAAGATATTATATAGTAGAGAGAGAGAGAGAGAGAGTACACATGATATACGTGGTTCACCCAATGTGGGCTACGTCCACGGGAAAGCAGCCACTCAATGGCTTTAGTACTTCAAAGCAAGAAGTAGTTTACAAAGGGATTATACCCTTAATAGAGCTCCCACCTTGCTTCACTCTCACCACCTCACACTCACCTTGTTGCATAAACTTCACACTATGAAATACGTGTAGAAATGGCCTCCTTTTATAGGCCAAAAGGGTTGCCCTCTCTCATGAGAGGCAACCATGTGTAGCCGCCCTTGTGTAGATAAGTCCAAATCGGACCCTCCAATCCGCCCATGTGTGGCCGCCCTTGAGAAGACAAGTCCACTTTTGAATTCGGCCACCAGCCCCACTGGCCATTGACTTTCGACCACCGGCCACCGGTCATTGACTACCGGCCACCGGCCAGCCGATCGGTCGTTTTCTGACTACTTTCCAGCCACCGTCCGACCATAATATTTTGGCAAAAAGGAATATTCCAAGGCCGTGAAAATTTTGGTTTCTGACGAGTGATTTTATTTTTCGGCGAGTTATTTTTCTTCATGCACGATGGCTTCTCTTCATAATGGGGGCCTTACAAATGTGCATTTTTACCACAAAAAATTACAAGGGGTAAATCAGGCTCCATACTTAACAATCTCCCACTTGGAAACTTATCTCCAAACCAAACCTGTGACTGCTTTCCATCCTGGCTTCTTATCCTTGAATGCCGATTGAAGATGAGCAAAAGCTCAACATCTCCTTGTTGACCACCTTTGTAAACATGTCTGCAGGATTTTCACTTGTATGCACCTTTCCTAGCTTTAGATGTCCCTCTTCCAAAAGAGTGCGTATAAAGTGATATCTCACCTCAATGTGCTTTGTCCTTGAATAAAAGGCTGAGTTCTTTGCAAGATAGATAGCACTTTGGCTATCACTGTACAAGACACAATTGTCTTGTTTGAATCAAAGCTCTTCTAAGAATCTGTGAAGCCACAAAATTTCTTTGCTTGCCTCCTTCATTGCTACATACTCTGCTTCCGTGGTAGAAAGTGAGACCACTTTCTGCAACTTTGAAGCCTCCAAACGTGAAGACATAGCCCATAGTGCTCCTTTGAGTATCTTTCTCACCTGACATAACTGCATCAGCATACCCTCGAAGAAAAATATCATTTTCTCCAAAATACAAATCATTTGTTGTTGTCCCTTTTAGATACCTAAGTATCCACTTCACATCTTGCCAATGCTCTTTACCTGGGTTGTCCATGAACCTACTCACAACTCCTACTGCATGTGAAATGTCTAGCCTTGTCCAGACCATAGCATACATTAGAGAACCTACCGCTGCAGCATATGGAACTTTAGACATATAGGCTATCTCCTCTTGTGTCTTTGGACACATATCCTTCGTTAGTTTAAAGTGACCAGCCAAAGGTGTAGAAACTAGTTTTGCATTTTGCATTGCAAACCTTTCTAGTACCTTCTTGATGTAATCCTCTTGAGATAGCTTTATTTCTTCTTCGGCCTGTCCCTTGAAATTTTCATACCAAGTATCCTCTTTGCAAGACCTAAATCTTTCATTGAAAAAGATTTAGACAGCTCCTCTTTTAGGTCTTTGATGTCCTGCATGTTAGCACTTGCAATCAACATGTCATCAACATACAACATTAGGATGATGAATTTCCCATCTCCCAAAATCTTCGTGTAGACACAGTGATCCGAGTTGCATCTTGTGAATCCATGATCCAACATCCATGGATCAAACTTCAAGTACCATTGTCTTGATGCTTGCTTTAAACCATACGAGCTCTTCTTTAATCTGCAAACCATTTTCTCCTTACCTTTTACTTCATACCCCTTTGGTTGAAGCATGTAGATTTCCTCCTCTAAGTCACCGTGAGGGAATGCCGTATTTACATCCATTTGCTCAAGATTTAGATCATGAGCAGCCACAAGGCTTAAGACAAGCCTAATTGAGTTCATTTTTACAATAGGAGAAAATATTTTATTGAAGTCAATACCTTTCTTTTGAGAAAACCTTTTTACCACAAGCCTAGACTTGTACCTTTTCTTCCCACCTTCTTCTTCCTTCAGCTTGTACACCCATTTGTTTTGAAGTGCCCGCTTACCTTTAAGCAACTCAACCAACTCCAATGTTTGGTTGCAATGTAGTGAGTCCATCTCCACTTGCATGCTCTTCATCCATTTCTTTGGATTCATGTTGCATAACTTCTTCGTATGATTCCGGCTCTCCAGAATCTGAGATCAAGGGATGGTTGAAGGAAGGAACAAACCTTTCTGGAGGTCTAATTGCTCTTGTAGATCTTTGGGGAATAGGTTGAGGCTCCTCATTTGGTTGACGTTGTTGCACATTGTCACCGTTTGCGGTCCTTGAGTCTTCACCGTCCTCAAGCTCCATGTACTCATCACCTATTTCTTTTGTTTGTTTTCTTTCCAAGTAATCTTTGTACATATTTTGTTCGTTAAAAATTACATCCCTACTCCTTAAGATTTTACCATCTTTAGGATTCCATAGGCGATACCCAAAGTCACCTTCTCCATAGCCAATGAAGAAACATTTTTTGGACTTTGCATCTAGCTTTGATCTTAGGCTTCTATCTATTTGCATGAAAGCCTCACACCCAAACACTTTGACAAATGCATAATTCACCGGTTTATCTGTCCATGCCTCTTCTGGAACTCCCCCATCCAATGCCGTTGAGGGTGACCGGTTGATTAAGTACACAGACATACTTACAGCTTCTGCCCAAAGCTCAAGCGGTAGGCCTACATGTAGCCGCATGCTTTGTGCTTGCTCCATGATTGTCCTGCTCATCCTTTCCAAAATCCCATTTTGTTGAGGTGTCCTTGGGGTTGTCCTTTGCCTCAGAATGCCATTGCTAGCACAAAAGCTTTCAAAATCTTGGCTGCAATATTCACCTCCATTGTCGGATCTGATGCATTTAACCTTAGTACCTGTTCCATTCTCCATAAAGGCTTTCCACCTTTGAAATATGGAAAATGCATCGGACTTATTCTTCATGACATAAACCCATGTTCTTCTAGTCGCATCATCTATGAATGTTACATAGTACAATGAGCCACCAAGTGATGGTGTACTTGCAGGACCCCAAACATCAGAATGAACCAACTCAAGTTTTTTATTTTTTCTTTCATTTCCTGATTTTTGAAATTTTACCCTCTTTTGTTTACCATAAACACAATCTTCACAGAACTCTAAGTCCACTTCTTTCACACCTGGTAGAAGCTTCTTTGTTTGAAGGATTTGCATTCCTTTGGCACTCATATGCCCAAGCCGGTAGTGCCACACCGCACTGTCAACTTCTGTAGTTGCTGCATAAGCTGAAGGTTACGTGCTAACAATACACAAGTAAAGTGTACCGACCTTTTCTCCCTTGGCAACCACCAAAGATCCCTTTGAGATCTTCCACCGCTTGTTTCCGAATGCAATGTTGTGACCTTCATCGTCCAATTGTCCTGTAGAGATCAAATTTTTGCGAAGAGAAGAAACATGCCTAACATCTTTAAGCTTCCATTCATTTTTGTTAGCAGTTTTGATAAAAATTGTATCTTTGCCGACAATCTCACAAGCTTCATCCTCTCCCGAATATACATACCCAAAATTACCTTTGGTGTAATCTTGGAAATGTTGCTTGTGTGGTGTCGCATGGAATGAAGCCCCGGAATCTACTATCCAAGAATTAGACCCATTGCCTAATGAGAGAATTAGAGCATCTTTCTCTACTTTACCTGCCACATTGGCTTCCGATTTTGTCTTGTTGTCTTGAGACTTTCTCCTTCTTCTTCTTGGACCAACAACCCTTCTTGACGTGGCCCTTCTTGCCGTAGTTCCAACATTCAAAAACTAACTTTGTGCGTGACTTGCTCCGCCTTGAACGATCACGACCCTTTTGGTTCTTGAACCTCTCCTTAGGCCTTCCTCTTGTTTCCATTGATAGTGCAACACTTGATGATTCTCCTGTGCTTCTCCTTCGCATTTCCTTGCTTAGGAGAACATCCACAATATCATCAAACTTAAGAGTATTTGTGCTAGAGATAGAATTACTTATAGCCATCACAAGGCTGTCCCAACTATCCGGTAGAGATGATAGTATAAGGAGAGCTGCTCGCACTTCGTCATTGAAATTGATTTTCATGGATCGAATTTGACTTATGTTTGTGTTAAAGTCATTTAGGTGTTCTGCAATTGAACCTTTCTCTACCATCTTTAGATTAAACAAGCGCTTCATGAGAAATACCCTATTGGATGTCGATGGTTTCTCGTAGAAGTCAAAAGTGACTTTGTTGAGCTAGCAGAGGATCACTCCCACATTTTTGCTCACACTCATCATTTTGTAACCATTGATTGTAATAAATGTCTTTCCGACATTAATTTTGATTTGAGCCATTCATTAAGTAACGGGACTCAATTGAGCTTCCAACTTGTAATCCCGAAGTAATTTCACTTGCTGATGTAATTAGTTAGAGATGTTCTCACCTCCAAGGCTGAGGTATATAAGCCAAAGTTTTTGTAACCTAAGGAGGCAGATTATTAATCAAAGTGAGTTTTTGAGCGCCGTGACTGTGTCTGAGAGAGAGAGAGAGAGAGAGAGAGAGAGAGAGAGAGAGAGAGAGAGAGAGAGAGAGAGAGAGAGAGAGAGAGAGTCTTATCTACGTGCTACGCGAGCTACGGAGCCGCCATTGGAGAAGCGACACCGCCATTGTGTTAGCAACGGCGAGAGCTACGCACAGATACCAAGAGTGCGCGCTATCGACTTCTATGTGTGGTAAGTTCCTACGAGCTTCGGTGTGAGTTTTCTTCCAACTCGTGTGTCGGAATTGAGCGTGCAGCATATCTATAGAACCACAACGAGTAGAGCTACACATTAGTACCATCGGGGTCAAGTTTCGGTCACCTGTATATTTTGGCCTGTCTTCATTCGCGTTTACCGCACGGAGAGGTTATAGGTTGAGTTTGCAGTTCAAGTCTTTAGGGTGTTGTTCTTACCTAGTGTATAGACTTCCCCTTGAGTTTGAGATCGATTCAATGATTCTAGATCCTGTTTCATATAGCATTCGTTCGTAGTACGGATTTCAGTCACTTGCGTATTTTAGAACTTAGATTTGATTTCCTTAGTAGTGATTGTCATTAGAAGGTCGAGTAGGTGATTTGACACCCACCTAGTTGTTTCCATGCGCCTGCGGGTCAAGCTCCGTCCTCGTCTGACAAATTCTGTTGTTGGTTGAGTTCTCGCTATTTAGCTTCCGCTAGCGGTGTAACCGCCTTAACATTTGGCGCCGCTGCCGGGGACGAGAGCCCTAAGTAGGTGACCTTAGACTAATCCTACGAGGTGAGTCGTATAAACTACTTTGTATACTTTAGTTAGAAAAGATCTAGGAGTGGTGGACTCCGAAGATCTCGAGAGATACTAAGAAGTGGGGTATTCCTGGGTCTTCCGTGTTGACAGTATTTTTAGTTTAGCTTAGATTTATTTGTTGTTTTGTTGGTGTTGAGTAGTTGTTGATAGAAGAAGAATTTGCTAGTCCGTGAGTGGCAGTGGATCTCTTTAAAATCACAATTACAAAACCCATTTTATGATTAGGAATAGCTTAGGTAGGACTTCATTTGATCCTGATCTAGAGCTAGTAATCATTGGAGTATTTGCTTGATATGGTTGATTGCATGTTAGATCACTAAACCATCGAGTTAGTAGTGAAACTTGCAATAAACAAAAGTCAGAGAAATTTTTTGTGTATCTGGGAGTTGCTGAGCACTCGAGAAAGCTTTAGGAAGGATTCTGTGCCAAAAAACTAGAAATCTGCAACTTTAGACATCATACGCGTATGATGTCTAAATGACCAAACAGAGACCAAAACAAAAAATTTGACTTTACCAGAGTGTTCAAAAGGGGGGTTATACCCTAATTTCAACTTAAAACAAGAGCATTAACACTCAAAGAAACCCAAAAAGACAAGTCGGAGTCCAAGAAACGCAAAGAATAGGAAATTTTGGATTCAGATCTTGTTTTTACATTCAAACCTAACAAAAACACTTGAAACTCAATTATAAACATTGGAGAAGGCTTAAAACCAAGAAAAATCAAAATCTGGGACAAAAGACATCATACGCGTATAATGTCTTTTAGCACATCCACTGCTTATTTTTTATATCTGACCTGACAAGATTGTTACAAACACTGTAGAAAGCAAAAATATCAAGTCTTGACCCAAATTGATGAAAAAGACATCATACACGTATGATGTCTTTGACCTAATTTTGGACATATTTTGATACTTTGCCAACACAGATCCATTGTAATAGCTGTCTAGAGGTTATATTTCAAGTTTCATCCCATTTGGATCACAATTGACCCAAAACAAGTCAAAAGCGGAAAATTGCCAAGAAAAGCCTAAATTAGCCATAACTTGCTCAAACAGAGTTCAAACTGAATTTTGTGAGTGGACAGAGCATAAGGGGGCTACTGAGAGTGAGCATAACCAAAATAGTCCAAATCTGTGAAAAAAGACATCATACGTGTATAAAGTTTTTTTCAGCATAACTACAACAAAATTCTCACTTGATGAAACAGAAGTTGTCCAATTGACAAGATTAAACAATTGACCAAGTATCAATCAGTTTGGATCAATTCTGACTACAAAAACTTGGGAAAACAAATTGCCGAGACGGAAAAGTTAAAGTCCTTTAGGGGAATTGATGAATTTGAGATCGGGTAGGAATCTCCAGAATAACCAACCAAAACAAGGGGAACAAGCAAGTGTCATATCAACCGAGTGAAGTGTAAACCAAAGTTGGGTGCAACCATTAGAGCCAATCTTTGAAGGAAGTGTTTCTGATACTTCTTCGGAGAGATGTTACGAGATTTTCACCGAACACTTGGAACACTTGAACCTGAACAACAAAGAAAATATGGCAGCAGGACCATCAAACCCTTCCGCCACAATGAAGCTATTGTTCATAAAATACCAGTACGACAATGAGCAAGGTGCCAAGATCTACAAAGATGGAATGGACCGCTATTGTGTAAAGATAGAAGATAGACCTAGTGAGTTCAAGGACTTAGTGCCTGTGAGCTATAGCGGAGATAGATATCTAGATGACGAGGGTACCATGTATTTGGTAGTCCTAAACCCTAACATTGTGGACAAGTGGGGATTGATGGGCACCAAAGCCAAAGTAGATGAAGAACTTGAGGAGAAAGCACCAATAATGAACTTCCCTAATGCGAGGTTAAGAAGAGAGAATGAAACTACAAGGATCAACACTGATAACATCTATGCGGGTCTATACAAATATAATAATGGGGAGCAAGATCTCTATTATAGATGTGAAGAACCCTACACTGGAGAGTTGACAGACCAAAAAAGACTTTATGTCTTTACCTACACAGAGGGATCGGAAGTGAAAATTGCCGCTTACGACAAGTATGGGAGGCAATACTCAACAATGGGCAAGAAAGAATTAGAAGGATATACATACTTTGGGGGACCACTACATCAGTATTATGTTACTTCTAGCTCACAAAGACCAGCACCAACAAATGGAGTGCAAAACCCAATGACAACAGGAGGACAAAGAATTCAGGCTGCTGACTCTTTCAGTCAACCTCAGTACTCGAAGCCCGGACCAATGGGATCATTACATTCCAGAGAGTCAATGGATACGAATCGAGGTAGTGCAGTTCCAATCCCCACATATACCACTCCAGGTCCAAGGTTCGAAGCGGAACCATCACATTTATCTCCTAGTAGTAGACTCAGGGCAGGGGAACCGACAAGGGTAACCCATGAAGTCCATGATTCTAGAGAAAGCTTTAGCCGGGACACAGGAGCAATGAGATTGGTAGCAGACCATAGACGTATGAGACCATCTCAAGTAGCCAAGTGTATGCCAAAGAAGTATGGTGGTTCAGGAGATCCATATGCACATATGTCACTCTTTAAGCAAGTCTTAAGAGCTGAGCAGATAACAGATTTCCATACACAATACGAGGGATTTGGTCTTACTCTAGAAGGTACGGCATTGACATGGTTTCAACCACTGAACAGAGGGGGATTCCATGACATTGACCATTTGCTAAGAGAGTTTGCTGAGGAATTCTCAAAACGAGGGATTAAGCACAATACGGTCTCACAAATATATGCTTTTAAACAGAGAGAACACGAAAAAGTGAAGGAAGCTTCACTTCGCTTCAAACAATACATTGAGAGATGTCCAGTACGTGAACGACCACAAGATGACAGACTATCTGTTCTCTTTATTGAAGGATTGAGAAACGACACTCTCAAGAAGGACTTGCACTTGAAAGCTTGTACAAGTTTCGAGCAAGTAACGAGAGAAGCATTGTACTTAGTGGATAACTGTACGGTTTATGGAGAGGTGTCAGCGGATACAGATTTTGCATCCAGTAGCTCTTCCTCCGTAGCAAGCGAGACTACCACTAAAAAGAATGTTCAAACAACAACCATGCCAAATGTAGAGCAAATGATAGAAGATGCTCTAAAAAGGATGGCACCATACCAAAAACCATTGCCAAAACCACTGAAATGGTGTGCTATTGAACAAAAATGGACAAACCATCCAAAAGAGGAGTGCTATTACAACAAAGGGTATGTAAGGGAGCGTCAGTATGCACCTCCTGCTCAATTAGCACCACCTCAGGTACATCCAGTACCTCGATACCCAATGGGAAATATACTAGGACCTATGGGGATAGAAAGACTGCAACCAGTATTGGGACAACAACCACCTTTACCAGGAGCAAGACCAGTGGGCATTAGATATGCACCAACCTTAGAGAATCAGGAAGAACAAGCCTTAGTGCCTGTTCAAGCCTATTATGAAGAATCTGGTACACACATGTCTCCAACTGTGTATTACCCACCAGAAGAACCCAAAGAACCAGAACCATGGGGCATGATTGGGAATGTTGGAACACCAACAGTTACAAGTGCTTCTGATGAAGAGAGATACAATTTGGACGCAAGAACATTGATGTTCATAGCTCATGGAGGGTTAACAGGACAAAGACCATCCTATCCACAAAGGACGAATCAAGTGGGACCAAGACCAGCACTAGGACCCTGTTACAAGTGTGGAGGTGACCATCTGATGAATGTTTGTCCACATACGGAAATCATTAGAATTAACGCTTATTGCACTGAGTGTGGGATTACTCACTTCATTGAGGATTGTTCAAAGAATCCAAACAAAGTGCAGAAGACGACATTGAATATGCTAGAAACTATTCCTACCAGCAGTGGGTCCGAAAATGAAACTCTGATACCAACGCAAGTTGTTACTAGAGCTCAAGCTAAGAAAACCACTAGAGAGCCTAAGAATGGAAAGTTAGCGACTGAAGTGGTTAGTCAAGGACCGCGGAGTCAGAGAAACACATGGAAAGCTAGAAAAGCACGCATGAAGTTGAGAAAAGAACGCGAAGACGCTATTCTAGCTGAGGAACTAAAGCGAACTAAAGATAGATTAGAAAAACTTGAGAGTCAAAACAGGAAACGAGAGATGAGCCCGGAAAGAACGAAACAAAAGATTATCAAAGAAACAACGAGCTTAAGCTCAGGGGGATCAGTGCTAGTCGACAAAGTACACGAACCATTGGACGCACTGATGAGAGCTTACGAAGCTAGGTTAAAGAACAACCAAACACAAGAACAGAGGTGGATGACATACCCAAACGCGGAATTGGAAAAGCAGAGACTTGAAATGTGCCAGAGAATGATCGAGACTGCACAAGCCTTATTAGAACCACCAAGAGAAACAATGAATTGTGAAACGGAAAACCCAATTCAGCAAGAGACTATCATTTCATGGGTAGCTGAAAAGACTCCCAGTGCACAAAAGCCTGAAGATACACACAAGGATGACCGCATAGTATTGAACACAACCGATCAGGAGATAGAGAGTTTTCATCCAGTCATACAGAGGATTTACGGAAGAGATGAGGATTACAATGAATTTTGGAAAAAAGTGAGAGAGGCAAACTTTGCAAACGAGCTAAGTTGCCAAGCTAATCAGACAAATTGGAAAAAGGACATCAGGAATCCTCCCATAGTGGAATTTGAGGCAGGATCTCAAGTGGACTTGGATCTGCAATCTTACTGGGGAGATCGGGGCTCTGTTAGAACAATGGAGAGCAAACCTCATTCACTGAATACCTTACCTTCATACTTAGGAGAGTATGAAGCAAAATCCGAGATTAGAGCACTTCCCTCACGAAGAATCTCATCAGAAAAAGTCATGGACTTGCAAGGATTGATAGAGATCTTGTCAACACCAGTGACATTCACTATCACTCTAGCTGAGCTTTTGAGGCTAAGACCACATATGTGGACCACTGTAGGAAAATGCTTGGAGAAATTTGGGATAAAAGACCCAACATCGAGACTGCAAGAGGGTATACAAGAGCTGAGCAAACCACAAAAGAACGCTAAGCCTGTACCCTTAAACAAGGTTGGAGAGTATTGCGAAGGTGAAGATGGGAATACAACCTTACCAGTTGAATTCCAAGGAGTGAACACGATGGCAATACTAGACAGCGGAGCTGGGGTAGCCATTGCTACAAAAGAAATCTGGAAAAAATGGGGGAAACCAGCAATAAGGAAGACTAGGTTGAAACTCCAATTAGTAGATGGACACATGGAGAAACCTATGGGGTTATTAGAGAAAGTCGTAGTAACTTCTTGCAGCATTGAATACAAACATACTTTTGCTATTGTCGATTTTGGCAAGGAGAATAACTATGATATCATACTGGGAAGACCATTCATGAGACAGTTGAAAATGGTCCAGGATTGGGGCTACAATCACATATACCTGAGAAATATGGAAACCACTACACGTGTGAACCTGAGAGACCATAGCTACAAAGATGTGAACCGAACACCGGTAGAGGAGTTTGATTCAGCTACTTTGGCGGGATTCGAATTTCCAGCTTGGCTAGGTAAGCCCAAGGAGTTATGGATGTGTGGAGCCTTGAAATGTGGAAGTCTGAGGCGAGAAGAATATGTTTTAGAAAGGGCTATCGAAGACGAAACTTATATAGGAGAACCCTTTCCAGAGGACACGCTTGAACCATTAGAATGGACACACATTCTAGCAACCCTAGATGTTTGTGCAATTCCGGATGGTCCCACAACGAAATTTTGCGACAAGGACGGGTACGACGTGGTTCCGTACTTCATGCTGAGAACTATACTCGAAAAAGAAACTGAAAAGAACGATACACTGGAAAAGGAAGATGAAGAAGAGGTGTTTCACGACATTCCCGATCATCTAGAGTGGGGAAATGAAGCAGACAACGAGTCAACGGACAATTCAAGCGAAAACGAAGAAACTATAACGGATGTCCGATTTTATGATTTTCCGAACCAAACTAAACAACGCCAGAAACGCTATAGAGCAAAGAGAAAAACACAGGGGGTTAGAACCAATCCGATGCCTAGAATAAGAGGAAAAAATCAATTCCTAATGCTAGTAAAAGCGGAAGATTGTGTTAAGGACAAGATTTCTGGAAGAATGAGAGGCAATGAGCAAAAGAGCTTACGAAAAGACAAAAGAAGCTCAAGAAATCAAGTTCAAAGGAATGAAACGAAAACTGAAACAGAAAAATCAGAAAAGAACAAGTGCAACAGAGAACACACGGAGTCCAAGTTAGAACGTAGAAACAAGTACAGAGAGCTCAAGAAAACTCTGAAAGAAGTTTGGACGACAGAAATTGAGAGTGGAGAGGACGAAAACGCCAAAATCAAGGAAAACATGGATGTTCCCTCTCACTAGAGGAAATTCACAATAGAGGATATGAAGGTGGTATTAACCCAACCTATTCGAGAGAGAAGGGAGAACGAATCTTATGACGGACCGGAGGATGCAAAAAAAGTTGATTTAGCAGCTCCAGGTGAGACACCTAGACCAGTGTACATAGCCACAGATTTGTCTCCAGGCGAGGAAGAGAGACTTTTGAGTCTTCTCAGAGAGTACAGGGATGTGTTTGCATGGTCTTATAAGGACTTAAAGGGAGTTGACCCATCAATATGCCAACACACAATCCCACTAAAACAAGACGCAAAGCCTAGCAGACAGAGACCATACACATATAATGATACGTTTGCTAAGCGAATCAAAGAAGAGATAGATAAGCTAATGGAAGCTGAATTCATATACGAGATTGAACACGCCGATTGGGTATCTCCGATTGTGGTGGTACCCAAGAAGAACGGAAAACTCCGAGTGTGTGTCAACTTAAAGAAAGTGAATGCTGCAACAATCAGGGACAATTATCCCCTGTCGATAACTGATCATGTTCTAGAGCGTGTATCAGGGAAAACAACATACTCCTTTCTTGATGGTTTTTCAGGATATAACCAGCTAGCCATAGCACCGAAAGATCAACATAAAACAGCTTTTGCAACGAAGTGGGGAATTTATGCTTATCGGGTTATGCCTTTTGGTCTAACCAATGCTCCCGCAACCTTCCAGAGGCTGATGACGCATGCTTTCAAAGAATACTTACGGTTGTTTCTAGAAATATACATGGATGACTTATGTGTACATTCTCTTCTGAGAGATGAGCATCTAGAACACCTAAGAAAAGTATTTGAGAAATGTAGGACATATCGCATTTGTCTCAATCCTGAGAAATGTGTGTTTATGGTCCGACAGGGCAGAATTCTGGGACATATTGTCTCACAAAACGGAATATCCACGGATTTAGAGAAGATAAAAGTTATAGTGGATATGCCTAGACCAACCAATGCGAAACAAGTACAGAGCTTTATGGGACATTGCGGATATTATAGATGATTCATTTACATGTACGCTATAATAGGCCAACCACTTTACAGGCTAATAGTGAACTTTGAATGGACAGAGGAGGGTGAGGAATCATTCAAGAAATTGAAAGAGGCACTCATTACTGCTCCAGTCTTGAAATCACCAGATTGGGAGAAGATATTCCATGTGCATATAGATGCTTCGGCATATGCAATAGGATGCATTCTGGCTCAGCCAGAAGAAGGAAACATGGATTTTCCTATCTGTTATGCCAGTCGACAGCTCAACAATGCAGAGAAGAATTACACCACAACGGAGCGAGAGGGATTAGGAATGATATATGCTGTGAAGAAATTTAGGCATTATCTTCTAGCCAACAAGTTTGTGTTTTTTACGGATCACCAAGCCTTGCTCTACCTAGTGAATAAACCATGCAATACCGGGAGAATAGTGAGATGGTTCATTATCTTACTGGAATTTGACTTCACGGTAGTAGTAAAGAAAGAAAAAACACATCTTAGAGCTGATCATCTTTCGCGATTGACGAATGGAAAAGACCCTATAGGAGTGGATGACGACATGCCAGACGCGTACTTGTTCAACATAGAAATGATACCGAAGTGGTCTCAATATGTCATTAGTCTATTAACCTATGGAGGAGAGATTGATAGAAGAGAATACAACCAGAAACATATTGCTATTCAGCAATCCAAGAATCTTCAATTGGTTGCAGGAAGGTTGTATCAATTGGGAAATGATCATGTTTTACGACTATGCATCAATCCTGAGGAATATAATATATATCTGCGCGAAGCACATGTTCAGGAATGTGCATTTCATTGTTCAAGAAGGAACACATATAGGAATTTGTTACAATTGGGAGTCTATTGGCCAACAATGAAAGAAAGCGTACATGAATATGTCATTGTATGTATTGTATGTTCATCAAAACCGCCAGCAGAGTATTCGACATTATATCAGATAATGATCGCTCCCGAATGGAGTCAGTATATTGTTGAATATCTCACAAATAGAACTTTCCCAGAAGAAACGTCAAAAGCTCGTCAGAAATCTATAGAGACAGAAGCTAGAGATTACGCTTTAATAGGAGATCAACTCTATAAGAGAGGTAAAGACAACCAGCTTAGGATTTGCGCATCAGAGTCTGAGTATGTGATAATCCTGGAGCAAGCTCATGGAGGAGTAGGTGGAGGCCATTTCTCAGGTGATAAGACAACAAAACTTGTCTTAACCGTAGGAATATGGTGGCCAACATTACATATGGACGCTGAGGAATATGTTAAACGGTGTGATGACTGTCAGCGGACCAAAGTACCACTTAAAAGAGATGATATGCCGCTTAGACCAATGATGGGGGCAAGAGATTTTGCAAAATGGGGGATTGATTATGTCGGACCCATTTCACCTCCTGCATATAAGACTCATGCACAATACATCGTTGTGGCTACAGACTATCTAACAAAGTGGGTCGAAGCAAAGGCAACTCAAAAAGCAGATGCCAGGACCACGGCACAATTTCTATATGAATATGTCTTTGTACGATATGGATTGCCAATAGAAATTGTGAGTGATCGAGGCACACATTTTATAAATGAAGTGATAGAGATCCTTTTAGATGAATTCATGGTAATCCATAGGAAATCAGCCCCGTATCATCCACAAGCAAACGGACAAGCTGAAGCAACAAACAAAACCATATGCACGGTCCTTACGAAGATTGTATTTGAGTCGAGGAACTGACTGGGACAAGAAGTTTCATTCAACATTATGGGCATATAGGGTAGCATATAAAACATCAATAGGAACGACCCCATATAACATGGTTTTTGGGCTAAATGCTATCTTACCAATAGAATTCTTGATTTCAACCTTAAGGGTGGCTAAGGATCTAGAGTGGACAGGGCACGAGCTTTCTGATAGAATAGATGACTTGGAAAAGCTAGACGAGCTTCGCCTAAAAGCAGTAGCTTCTATCTACGCTCAAAAAAGGCGACAAAAGGAATTTTTTGATAAGCATGTGCGGACTAAAGAGTTTAAGGTTGGGGACTATGTCCTAGTTTACACTCTGAAACAGCATGCTAAGAAGCTTAAAAAGCGAGGGATGGGACCTCTGGTGATTAAAGATCTATCAGCAAGTGGAGCCGTCAAGCTTGCTACATTAGACGGAGAAGAAATGCCCAATTGGATTAGTGGATGCAGAGTGAAAAAGTATCTTTTGCCGCTAACCCAAGACATGCTTCTCAAAATACACCAAGAAAAGCTGCGTGTCCAGAAAAAAAAAAGATTGTGGAGGAAGCGCAAGCCGAGGTGAAGGAAAGAATGGAGAAAAGAAGACTACTGCGTCAGAAACAGCGCAATGAAGGAGAAATACGAATAAACGCAGTCAGTATAACAGAAATGGATAATGACAAAGAAGAACCCATCATTGAATGCAAAGTAGGAACCAACCAAATCAAAGCCAGAGCACTATTGGATTCAGGAGCTCAAACTAACCTACTCTCACTCAGTTTGTATAGACAATTGACAAATGACACTAAATTAAAAACTGCCAAGCAAGAGTTAAAGAGTTACTCTGAGAATTCAATCAAAATTGTCGGATGCACAGTTTTACATATACAGATTAACCAGTATGTGTATCCTCATATGTTTTACGTGGTTGAAGACCAAGCTACACAACATCCATTATTGCTAGGACAACCATGGCAGAAGCAATACAATGCAATGATTGACTGGAGTTCTAAATTAGTGCTTATCAAATACGAAGGTGAAAGTCAATCAGTTAAGTTCACCAAAGGAGTAGATCCAACTCCAAAGGAAGAATCCAAGAACAAAGGTAAACAACAACCAGAGAAAAAAAAGAAGCAATGGCAACCAAAAGTTTCTATACAACTCGATTGCTCTTCGACGAGGAACTCTCAACATTGGATAAGGAAGACAAGCAATAATATAACAGCTCAACCTTGGGAAAAAACAGAGTCAAAGTTGGTATGGAGACCAAAAAAGGTTGTGCCAGAGAACACAAAGGTGGAAAACAGAGCCTTCAATACCAGACAACAGAGTGATTCCAGACAATCAAGGATAGTGAAACAGATCTAGATCCCAAGGATTTGTAAACAGGAACTCCCTTTAGTACAATCCACGGAAACTCCTAGGTATTTCAAGGCGAGGAAATCAACACAAAGAACAAAGCAGGTTTGGGTCGCAAAGAGTTTGTAGCAAGCACAAGCGAAGCGGAAGCAGATTTGGATTGTGAAAAAGAACAACAAGGTAAAGAAGAATCCATCTACTGATTCTACTACCGAAGTGCCAAAACCAACCCAAAACCCGACCACCAATCCTTCAATCAAACAAAGAGCAGCTTTATTGGAAATATTGTTGTATCATCGCTCTACAATTGCATTGGGAACTTATGACCAAAACAACTACAATGCTTTGCCCACAGACACTTCATAGTCGTCCGGGAGGACTCAGACTAGGAGGGGGGGATGTATACAGGTATACAGGAGCTACAAAGCAGCTACAAGCGACAAAAACAAAGAAAAACAAAAAATTATATTACAAGGACAGTGTCTTACATGATTTTGCAATTTTTATGTTTGATTGCGGATATTGATAATATTTATGCCCTTATATACCTTGTTTTGCAACAAGAAGAGATCAAATGATGAATTTGGGTCTCTAGACGTGTAAATATCACTAAATAAGAGTGTTTTTGGAGCTAAAAAGTGGAAAAAAGTGGTAATCCAAGTCCAACAATCACAAATAAGTGTATATTCATATACACAGGGTTACCAGCTATTTATTGTGTATGTTTGGAATTTTTTGGCTTCAATTTTCTATTTTCCTTTTTTTTATGATTTTCTTAATAAAAGTAAAAGAAAAATAAAAAAAAGCAGGTGAAATGAGACCGGAAAAAAGAAAAGAATAGACGGTGATGGTCCTAATGACAAGGGCAACCCATGGTAAAAATTGGGTACAATTCTGAAAAAGTTGCGGAAAGTCCGAAACGGCAGAATTTTGGCAAGTGGACGGAATTCTAAGAAAACAGGTCAAACGGAGTCCGATTTGGGAAATTTCAGATCCTAAAGCGCATCTCACAACGAGATAGGAGCACATGACAAATTTGGTGGCAAGTGAACCGGGAAGTCCGAAGTTAAGTATTTTTCACATCACTTTCAAGCTCATTCACACTATTACCTTCTTGGAGAAGAGCAGAGAGCCACAGGAGCACAGATCTTCTACGACCTTCTACGACTTCCACGAGAGCTCAAAGGACACCAGACATGAGAGGTAGACTCGTTGCCATAAGCTTTTGATGCTTATCATTAACTTTTGTCGCGAAAACTGACCAAAACCAAGAAACAAGAGCAGACGGGGAATGAGGTAGAATGCTAGGTAGTGGCACAACCGCCTAACCAAACCTTGCAAGAACTTATAGGTGGGTTACCCTAGTATAGAAGATGGGTTTCTAACACTCAAAGCTCGAGAAAGAACGACTGGAAAAACCCTAGGTCAACAGAGCCTGCAAGAGGCAAACAGGAAAAAGTTGTCGAAACAACACGAAACTTCACAGGAAGTTCAACCACATCAAGGACAATGCAACCATAGAATATCTCCAAGTTTGAATCACAAAAAGTAGGTCGGAACAACCGATTTGGCTGCGGACACACAAAGCGTCATTTTGGCATAACGGCTGAAATTGACGACCGAATGAAATGAAACTTCACAAGCAGCTTCAGGTAACTATCGATGACTTATGTTTGCAAGCAAAACCCAAAATAAAGCTGATTCACTTACCGATGGTGAAAAAGACGCTTTCGGGCAACCAAAGGGAGAAAGATGAAGAACGGGGAGCCAAAGTCAAGTTCAACCAAATAGATGGCTTCACAACATATCCAATGAGCTGGAAATGCAACTCTCGAGAAGAAAAGTTGAAGAAATTCAACTCCAAGGCAAAAAGACGACTTCGGAGACTGAAATGCCTATAAGGGGGCTTTTTAGCTAAACTGATGACTTTTTAAGTTGAAAACTAGTTAGCAGGGCTTAGGGCACTAGCACAAAGCATTCTTTGCACAAAAAGACCAACATTTCAAGAAAAGACATCATACGCGTATGATGTCTCACAGCATGAATTTCACATCCATTTCAACATTTGAGTGCATAGCCTCATTCCACATGTTAATCACATCCTATGAACCAAGTATCATGAGAATTGGAGTTAGAAAACCCAAGGAAAACCAAAAAGACGCAAAGTAGGCCATAAAATTGATTTTTGGTCCTAATTTTGTCAAAATAACTCCAAACTCATTGAAACTTTGTAGGATTGTTGCAAAATTGATGAAAAAGAAAAAGACATCATACGCGTATGATGTCTCCAGAGCCATTTTAGCCCAAAATCTATCCAAACTTCATAAATCCACTGAATAAGCCTATCTAAAGCCAAATCCAAGCTTATAGAGAAATTTGGTCCAAAAATACACTAAAAGACATCATACGCGTATAATGTCTCACTATGTGATTTTGGCACCTCAGGGCTTCAACCACCAAACAGAAGTGATCTACATGCCATTTGAAAGTGAACCACCAAGTTTTATCCAATTTGGATCATAAAATCCAATTCCCTTTCAAAATTTTACCAAGAACCGGAACTGGACTAAATTGGCCAAAAATTGACCAAATGGGATCCAAGCATATGATAATCATGTATACACTATCAACTACAAGCACAACCAATATGAAGTCATTTTGACACAAAAGACATCATACGCGTATGATGTCTCCAGCATGATTTTGAGCCCATTTTGCATATTTTTTCATCTACCTTGCATCCTTAGGCCCTGAATAGCTCATGTTTCAATTTTCAAGTCATTTGGATAGTTAAAAGCTTCATTTTGGCTTTCAGTACTAAAAAGACTCTAACTTCTGAAATTCGAGTTACAGGATCCATGGATTCCACCAAGTCATCGGCAACGAAGAGAAAAAGGCCGACAATCAAAGATGCTATTGCAGAAGCGGAACCATTTGACATTCCAGCAGAAACCCTCAAGCCAACCAAAACTTGGGTGGAGGAAGCAGTATTGGAGAAAGAGGGAATAAAGATCTACCAGGGGACTTTCAGAGATCCTCAAGGGCAAGCGGTGGATGTACCGATGATCCCACAGGAATTGGTAGATTATAGCAGGTCAGAAGACATCAGCAGGTACCTAGAACGGGCAGACTTGCACAGTTTCTTCACCTCGAGACCATCAGGTGTAGATACAAGAAGAGTGTACGAGTTGGCAACATCCATTCAGAAGGATGGAAAAGCCACATTGACAGCCATGGATGGAGAGAAGGTCGAAGTACAGATCACTCCACAGCTAATTGCAGATGCATTGAAGCTGCACAACAAAGGGAGCTTGGTCAGGGAAAGAAGGGAGGCCATAGAGGTCTATGGGCCCAAGAAACAGAATGCGACCTATGGAGATATGAAGGACCCAAGAGCGGCAACCCTTTGCCGACTGTACAACCAATTTCTTCATGTTTGTAGTAAAAGACCGCAAAAGTATACGACACCACCCCATGCCATTGCGACCACCATCACATGGGCATTAAAGAGCAATATGCCAAAAGAGGTGAATTACGCTCAACACATCCACGAGCAAGTAATTGCCATGCACAACGAGAAGCCAAAATACATAGGAGGAGCGGAAATTCTGACAAGAATAGCTTATGAAGCTATTGGAGCTAGAGATCAGTGGCCAAAGGCTCCCTCCCAGAATGAGTGGCTTAGAGAAGCCGACGAGGAGGAAGAACAGCCCGAAGTATCCAAGAGGGCATCCACAAGAGCACGTCGGAAACTAGAAGTAGTTTTAGAACCTGAAGAGGATGTGGACGAGCCACTTAAGAAGAAAGTAAAGAAGAAGGTTTCTCCCAAGCAAACCAAAAGTCAGAAAGCAGCAAGAATGGAAAGATTAGTGGAGCAGTTTAGAGCGGAAAGAGCTCTAAAGGGTGACTTTGAAGAAAAGTGGGTACCAGACCCCACTAAAGTCGGAACTAGCTCGGCCAAGCCACAGATTGATCATTACGATCAATATATTAAAGCTTATGAGGAGTCAGAGGCTATTTTGGAGCAGCAACCTGTCGAGCCATACACTGAAGAGGAGGTACAGCAATTAAAAGCTGAGCTGAAAAAAGACGACAAGGGGAAAAGGAAAGTAGATGGGTCTACTAAGCCTCAAGAGAAAGATGGGCAAGCCGACAAAGGGAAAGCCAAGGAAGTTGAGGACAAACATCCCTCTATGACTGATGTACCAAGCCCGAAGAAGACGGAAAAAATTGTGGAAGAGACCACAGTAGAGGTGGACACAGATGTTTTGGAAAAGCGAGAAGCCGAGACCAAAGAAAAGAAGATAGATCCAGTTCAGCAAAAGAGAAATGATTATGAGGATCTCGTAGAGATAGGATACACCAAAGAAGAGGCCCTTGAGGCAGTTTATGGGATCACCCTACAAAAACAAGATGAACGGAGAGGGACGGAGAAAAAGACAAAGAGTAAAAAAGAAAGTGAAGAGAAACTGGACGAACCGAAAATACTAGAAGAGCCAAAGCCAGTGGAGGTGGTGGCGGAAAGAGCTTTAGAGTTGACAGATGATGATGAAAAAGACATGCACATGGTGCATGAACTGCTCAGCAAGATAAAAGAAAGGTCCAAGGCAAAGGAAGTAGAGATTGAGACAGCCAAACAAAGGGAAGCGGAGTTGCAGAGAAATTTAGAGAATGCTATGACTGAATCTGAAAGTCATAAAGCATCACTCCATGACGCGAAAAACGAGAGAGACGGCTTGATACTCCAACTAGCCGAGGCTTCAAGAGAAGTAACAAGTACACAGAAAGCAAGGGAGCGGATAGAGGATGAGTTGGAGGCGGCTAAGGATGAGCTCATTGAGCTAAGGGAAAGAGTCAAGCTCCAAGAAAGAATAATCACTAGACTCAGGTCTACCCCTAGAGCTAGCAGAGCAGGAACCGAACAAGAGGGAGCTATCGTACCAGTTTTGGAAGACCAGGTCCGAAGCTTACAAAGAGAGCTAAGATTAGAGCAAGTGCAAAGGTTGCACATTGCGGAGGGATCATTGGCCGCAGAGGAGAGGCTCACATTAGGAAATCAAACACTACGGACAGAGAATGAGGCCCTCCGCAAACAGCTCCAAGATCTACAAGAGCAACAAAGAAGAGAGACAGAGACACCGCAAGAAGAATCAGGTGGAGCAGCCATAGAGCTACCAGAAACTAGAGAGGCAACCACAATTGAAGATCCAGCCCCAGCTCAAGAGGTGGCCTCGACTTCAAGAATCTCTGAAGAAGAAGAACAAAGGATCCATGACCAAATAGAAAAGTCAGCAGAGGAGAGTGCCAAGGCGGAAATGGAATGGGAGAGGAGACTCCTAATCTCCATTAGACTTCAGGGACTAGACACAAAAGTGCTCCATGAACAGTGGATGCAACCCAGCCTGCCTTTCCCTTTGATGAAATTTGAAGTGCTAAAGACGAAAAAGAGACTAGAAGGGGAGCAGTATGTCGCTCTTTACGAAGGTGACATCACAAAGGAGGAACAATCAAAGAAGATAGTAGATTCACAACCTAGATGGAGGAAAGGTTGGCTGAACAAATACCCAGCCTACCTCATCTACTTGGTGGAGGCACCAAAGGAGATCCGGGAGGATGCAACCTTCTGCCCGGTGCCAAGAGTCAAAAACTGGAAAGAGCATGGCAGGATTGCAGAAAAGAAGCCAAATTGGCTTAATTATCCCAGGATGCCAGGACCAAAGGCAGGAGAGAGAATAGGTAAAGCCTACATGGTGAAAACCCTAACGGGCACCATCAAGCTCTTTACTGGCTCTCCTGACCTTTCATGTCAGATGCTCAAGAAAATCTGCAGGACTCTCTTAGCTTGCATTGAAGTGTTCGCGCCAGATAAATCCAGGACCTCGAGTCTACTATCGACGGCCGACACGGTGTCTGATATGATGTACGATCTTTCATTGCAGCCTTCTCCAAAAGTGTTACACCTCCTATACCAAAGGATTATGTTTTTGCCTAGCTTCCACATGCAAACATTCGAAGAAGCTTTCTACACCGGCTTTTTCACCCACGAAAGCAAAATATTCGGCCCAACCTTGACCATCGGCAACCTACGATACAAATCACATTTGCAGATGCTCAAGACGATAGGACTTTATTGACCAAGCATAAAAGTCATGTCAAGGACGACATGAACGCGGAGGGGGGGGAGTGTTGAGCCAGTAGAGGATCACACCCACATTTTTGCTCACACTCATCATTTTATAACCATTGATTGTAATAAATGTCTTTCCGACATTAATTTTGATTTGAGCCATTCATTAAGTAACGGGACTCAATTGAGTTTCCAGCTTGTAATCCCGAAGTAATTTCACTTGCTGATGTAATTAGTTAGAGATGTTCTCACCTCCAAGGCTGAGATATATAAGCCAAAGTTTTTGTAACCTAAGGAGGCAGATTATTAATCAAAGTGAGTTTTTGAGCGTCGTGACTGTGTCTGAGAGAGAGAGAGAGAGTCTTATCTACTTGCTACGCGAGCTATGGAGCCGCCATTGGAGAAGCGACACCACCATTGTGCTAGCAACGGCGAGAGCTACGCACAGATACCAAGAGTGCGCGCTATCGGCTTCTATGTGTGGTAAGTTCCTACGAGCTTCGGTGTGATTTTTCTTCCAACTCGTGTGTCAGAATTGAGCGTGCATCATATCTATAGAACCACAACGAGTAGAGCTACACATTAGTACCATCAGGGTCAAGTTTCGGTCACCTGTATATTTCGGCCTGTCTTCATACGCGTTTACCGCACGGAGTGGTTATAGGTTGAGTTTGCAGTTCAAGTCTTTAGGGTGTTGTTCTTACCTAGTGTATAGACTTCCCCTTGAGTTTGAGATCGATTCAATGATTCTAGATCCTGTTTCATATAGCATTCGTTCGTAGTACGGATTTCAGTCACTTGCGTATTTTAGAACTTAGATTTGATTTCCTTAGTAGTGATTGTCATTAGAAGGTCGAGTAGGTGATTTGACACCCACCTAGTTGTTTCCATGCGCCTATGGGTCAAGCTCCGTCCTCGTCTGACAAATTCTATTGTTGGTTGAGTTCTCGCTATTTAGCTTCCGCTAGCGGCGTAACCGCCTTAACAGACTTCATCAAGTCCTCCGTGGTCTTCGTCTCCAAAACGTTGAAGGACACTGTTACGCCAAGCTTAACCGGATTGTTCCCACTGCCTTTCGATCAAGGACAATCCATGCTTTATCTGCCATCATTGCGGGCTTCTTTGCAAGACCGCCTAGTGACAAATAGAGGTCCTTCTGGTAGAGATAGTCTTCAATCTGCATCTTCCAATGTTGGTAGTTTTTGGCGTTGAACTTCTCAATCTTGAGCTTCCCTTACTCCGCCATAATTCCCACTCAATTCAAGGAATTCTTTCCTTGAGATAATTTAGCTATGAGCAAACCTTGCTCTGATACCAGTTGTTAGGAAATAAGACGTAGCTAAATAGATATTTGAGTAGATTACTTAATGAAGAGAGATAGATTTCACACACAAGATATTATAGAGTAGAGAGAGAGAGAGTACACACGATATACGTGGTTCACCCAATGTGGGCTACATCCACGGGAAAGCAGCCACTCAATGGCTTTAGTACTTCAAAACAAGAAGTAGTTTACAAAGGGATTATACCCTTAATAGAGCTCCCGTGTTGCTTCACTCTCACCACCTCACACTCACTTTGTTGCATCAACTTCAAACTATGCAATGCGTGTAGAAATGGCCTCCTTTTATAGGCCAAAAGGGCTGCCCTCTCTCATGAGAGGCAACCATGTGTAGCCGCCCTTGTGTAGATAAGTCCAAATCGGACCCTCCAATCCGCCCATGTGTGGCCGCCCTCGAGAAGACAAGTCCGCTTTTAAATTCGGCTACCGGCCAATCGGCCAACCGACCGGTCATTTTTCGACTACTTTTCGACCGCCGACTGCCGTCCGACCATAATATTCCGGCAAAAAGGAATATTCCGAGGCCATGAAAATTTTGGTTTCCGGTGAGTGATTTTATTTTCCGGGGAGTTATTTTTCTTCACATACGATAGCTTCTCCTCATAGTGGGGGCCTTATAAATGTGCGTTTTTACCATAGAAAATTATAAGGGGTAAATCAGGCTCCATACTTAACAGGACCAATGAGAATTAGGCTAGAGTAAATCTAGTTTAATATAATTTAAAGACACTCAATAAAAGAACCAATAAGAATTAAGCTCTCTAGAAGACTATTAATCAGTCTCCCAAGGGGTCCAATGAGCATTCAGCAGCCCAACGGCTTGCCTGATTCCTATTGGCCAGGAGACAAAGGGCCAATGAGAGTTTAGTTGCATTAATTAATTACCTAAAGCTCTCACAAAAGGGGAAAGAAGGACACATGTCAAAAGGCTATCACTTATGCTGCTTAAATTTCATTGGCTAGGCCTGGCATGGGCCAATGGGGTGCCTGCAAGAGTAAAATGGAAGAGGGGTCGACCAAGAGAGGGAGGGGGCTGAATTTGTCAAGTCTTTAATCACACACACACACACACACACACACACACACACACACACACACACACACACACACACACAACATGTGTGAAGCAAGATGACTCTCTCTCTCCTTCTCAAGCTTTAATGGAAAGCTTACCACCTACTCCAAGCTTGTGAGAAGGGAGGCCTACACCAACAACTCTTAATTGTGATGCTAATCCAACCAAGAGACAAGCTTCAATGCATGCTCATCTCCTCTACCAAGCTAATTACTAAGCTATTCTATGCTAATATGAGTGATTATGTGAGGAGATGTACATCTTTCTCGTAAAACTACTCCTTCCTCTCAATCTACTGTCATACCCCGCTAGCTCTCACCATCTTCGAAGGTGTGTGAGGTCTTGGGTGTGAGACCATGAGGGAATTAATGTTGTGTTTGAAAGTGTTTGCTAGTGCTTGAAGCTTCCACCTTCAATGCACTAGCTATTTATTGAAGGAACACGAAGAATTGTATTGTAAAATGTCTCCCTTGATGGGGGAAACCTATAATACATACAAATCCTTTTGGAGGGGGGACCGTCTCCATATAAATCCGGTCCTCAACTGTTGTTAATAGCTTAATTTCTCTCTCTTTTGAAGTATCTTTCATGCCTATCTAACTAGGTGTTATGCTTTTTGTTTCTCTCTCCATCCAAGCACTCTTGCTATGCTCATTAGGAATCTATTCTAATGAAATGCTCACTATGTTTATGCTATTTTCCACTACACACAAGTTACTAGTCCATTAAATGTTACATTGGTATCAGAGCAAAAGGTTTTTCTTTTCTTGGTCAAGAAGGGAGGTCCTCAAGCTAACTATAAATGGTTGGTATTATTAATTGCAATTGAGTAAGTAGAATAGGGATTTTTCAGCCTTGTAGTGTGCTTGCCTTTGTGCAGATAATGGGGCATCACCGTCGAGAGATATGGTCTTAATAGTGGAGTCCTACGGGGCTTGCCTACGGCTTCACCACTATTGAGCTATTAAAAGCTTGATAGGAGCCGGTGCTATTTTGGTGTTGAAAAACCCTCTCTTCTATTCCTTGCAATCAACGGTATTCAAGCCACGGGTACAATAGCTTGAGTGCTTTTTCTAAAGGCCCGAGGAGTAGCAACTAGGGCTTGAAGTTTCAAAGTACACCTAAAAGTTGTTAGAATGGCTGACAATAGTAAAGAGAGTGAGATGAATGTTGATAACTTTGATTTTGCTAATCAGTAGGATACTAATGATGCCCCTATGCTTGTTAACTACCTTGTTTCTAGGCTTCAACAAGCCATGGGCAATCCATCCCTCTAGTGAAGTGCAATGGCAGCTTTATGCTCATGGGATTCTCCAAGCTCCCCACCATGACGAGAGAGCACCTAGGAAGCCTCCTTCCGAGACTTCCAAAAGAGGCCTCTCTCCGATTCGGGAAGAAGAAGAGGATCCATACGAAGGGCTCAAAAATTTTCTCCTTGATGACGCATCTCCTTCCCAAAGGAGAACTCAAGAACCCCCACTGAAGGAACGAGAAATAAGTGAGTCTCCTGCCACCTCAATGGAGATGGCTCCATGAAGACGGCGGGCTAAAGACTCTCCATCACCTCCTAAATGGAGAAGACCATCGCACATTTCTGCACACCATAACTCAAAGAGGGATGAAAAAAAGCAAGAGAAGAAAAAGGCAAGAAAGAGGACACCCTCTTCTCCATCTCCTTCATCCTCTCCCTCTTATGAAAGTGATGGTGCAGACAAAGAAGATCAAGGCAAGAAAAAGGTGAGAAAGAGGTCACCCTCTTCTCCATCTTCCTCGAATTCTTCATCTTCTGAAGAAAGTGATGGTGCAACATTTGAACCATCAAAAAGAAGAGGCCATAGGAAATCCTATGGTGCATGGAAGAGGTCATCCAATACCTACGATGGCACCTTTGGTGCTACAGACAAAGTCTTGGCCTTTATCCAACAATTCTATGCGGTGTTTGGAGATGAGGGCTTCACGGAGTCCTCTAAGATACACCATGTAGCTATGCACTTTCAAAAGTCTGTCAGGCAATGGTGGTCTAGCCTATGGGCAAACAGTGAAGCTCCACAAACATGGAAAGCTTTAAGAGCTTCCATTATGAAGCAATTTTTGGCCACCGATGCCAAAGACAAAGTACTCACCAAATGGTAAAGCTTGAAGCTCTCTCCCTACAAATCCATTCACAAATATGTAGACAAGTTTTGGGACTTACAACTCAAAGCACTGTCTTCAAAAAGATGGATTTTGGAGAGCAAAAGCAACAATTTTGTGCGGGCTTAACTGAAGAAATGGCGGAGTATGTCAACTCCCAAAGGCCATGCACCATATCCGTGGTTATAGACCATATTATGGTGGCTTCTCGAATCAATTTCCAAACAGGGGCTAAGAGAAATTCTAAGCCCATGGAAAACAAGGGTTTGAATGAGCCTAAGGGGAAGGACAATGTCCAAAAGTCTCCTAAGGGCAATTCCAACAAAGCTAAGGAGAAGGGAGTTTACAAAGGCAAAACCAAACTCTCTCCTGAAGAGCTTGAGCGTTACCACAAGGATAATCATTGTTTCAAGTGCGGCGAGCAAGGGCATGCATACCGCGCTTGTCTCCAAAAGAACACCCGCCATGAGCCTCCTAGAGCTACCTTGGTCAAAATCCAAGAGGAGGAAACTCATCACAAAGGATCTCCTCTATGCCATGCTTGGGGAAAGGTAAGAGAACATGATGCTTTTATTCTCTTTGACCGTGGTTATACTCACAATTTCATATCCACAGAGTTGGCCACCAAGCTAGGCATACAAGCTTACAAGATGGGAGATGTCCTACCTGCAGATGGTGCTTTCAAGGGGCAAGAAGCTTCAGTCACTCCCTTAATCGAGAAATTGAGGCTCCATGTCCAAAGCTATGTGGATAAAGAGGACATCTTTATCTCTCCTCTCAAGCACAAGGATGTAATTCTAGGGGCACCATGGTTTGATTGCATGCCTGCCAATGTTAAATTCCCTGAAAGAAAAATCCACTTTAGGTTCAGGAAAAAAGATATGTACATAGATGCCAAGGAGTTGGGTAACACCATACCCATTGTATATACACAAGCTTTCAATAAGTCAATAAAGAGCTCTATTTCCATGTACATGATTTTTGTAAAATATTATCAAAATGAACCTAATGCTTTAGCAAAAGAAAATATAAACAGTCACAAGGAATTAGAGTTATCCAATTTTCTCAAGGGGTTCCTAGATTTTTTTATTGATGACATCCCTTGTGACTACCTCCCAAATGAGGCAATGATGACCATGCAATTGAAATTCTTCCAAGAATTTCACCGCCTAATAAACCTCCTTATAGATTTTCTCAAGCTCAACAAGAGGAGATTATGAGCCAAGTGCATGAGTTAGTAGAGAAGGGCATGGTTAGGCCTAGCTCATCTCCATTTTTCTCACTTGTGTTACTAGTGCAAAAGAAAGATGGCACATATCGTATGTGTGTCGACTATAGAGCACTAAATAGGATCACTATTAAAAATAGGTTTCCCATTCCATTGGTAGAAGACCTATTTGATAAGTTGCAAGGGTCCACCTACTTCAGTAGGATTGACCTAAAAAGTGGCTATCATCAAATAAGGATAGTTGATCAAGACATTGTAAAGACCGCATTTTGCACTACGCTTGGTCTTTACGAATATATTGTCATGCCTTTTGGCTTGACCAATGCACCAGCCACATTTAAATGCTTGATGGAGAAGATATTTAGGCCTCACCAAACCTTTACTGGAGTGTTCTTTGATGATATTATTATCTACTCTAATTCACTAGATTAACACAAGCAACACCTCCAGGTAATATTTCAAGTTCTAAGAGAGAATAAACATTATATTAATCGAAAGAAAAGTGAATTTTTATTGCAAGAGATTCGGTATTTAGGTCACATTATCTCTCAAGATGGCATCCAAATGGATCCATCCAAGTTAGAGGTAATAAAAGGATGGCCTAAACCAAGGAATCTTCATGAACTAAGAAGCTTTATAGGAATGTGTGCATACTATAGACTCTTCATAGAAAAGTTCTCACTAATAGCAGGACCATTACATGACCTAACAAAGAAAAACGTTAGGTATACATGGTCTGCCAAGGAGAACAATGTTTTCGAACAGCTTAAAGAAAAGATTATCTCTTAACCCGTGCTTACACTGCCGGATCTCTCAAAGCCATTTAAGGTCCAATGTAACGCTTGTGGTGATTGCCTTGGAGCTGTTTTGCTCCAAGAAGGGCACACCATAGCCTATGAAAGTCGAAGTCTCGACCTTGTTGAGCAAGCTCTAGGCATATATGAAAAAGGAACTCCTCGCAGTTCTACATGCCTTAGACTCATGGAAGCACTATTTATTGGGGACTCCTTTCATTCTACGGACGGATCACCAAAGTCTTAAGTACTTCATGACGTAGACCAAGCTCTCCGACAAACAAATGAGGTGGGAAAATTTCCTTTTGCATTTCATTTTCATATTTCTCACATTGCTGGCAATCATAATCAAGTAGCCAATGCACTCTCAAGACGGCTGAGAGTGAATGCGGTTTCCATAGCAACTCACAATAATCTATCTTCTATGATAGATGAGTATGCTATTGATCCCGATTTTAGAGATGTGATTTCAACCCTTGCACTAGGAAAGAAAGAGGAACCATTTACTTTACAAGATGGTTATCTTCTCTAAGGCAATAGGCTATGCGTTACTAACTCACTACATGAGAAAGTAATGTATGAATATCATGCTCCTCCTTATGCGGGGCATAGAGGGATTCAATCTACCCTAAAAGGGATTGAAACATATTTGTATTGGCCTACCATGAAAGAAAACATACAAGAGTATGTATCTAAATGTGTGGTATGCCAAAAGACAAAGTTTGATAGAGGGAAGCAACCTGGATTGCTTCAACCTTTTCCAATCCCTAATGCACCATGGGAGAGCATATCCATGGATTTTATCTTTGGATTGTCTAAGTCTATCCATGGGTATATGGGAATATGGACGATAGTAGATAGGTTCAACAAATAAGCTCATTTTATACCTGTCAAAAATACTATTAAAGCCCATCAGATGGCAACCCTCTTCATCTCACAAATCTTCAAGTACCATGGCTTGCCAATGTCCATAGTGTTGGATAGAGATCCTAGAATGACCAGTAATTTCTGGAAGGGTCTCTTTGAGAATTTAGGGACAAAGCTAAACTTCTCTTCCACCTATCACCCGCAAACGGATGGCCAAAGTGAAATAGCTAACCTAACAATTCTTGATCTACTAAAAGCCTATGTAACGGAAGTAGATCAAAGGTCCCAATGGGAGAAGTAGTTACCCTTAGTGGAGTATACCTACAATAACATTGTACATACTTCCATGGGAAAGCACCTTTCGAGGTAATTGAGAGAAAATAAAAAAGTCCTGTTGGGGTATAGGCGCCTTTGCCTTGCCCGGCCACCCAAAGTTTGGGCGCCCACTGACTTGTATACCTTATACATAGCATAAGTGTATAGGGGGCTGCTCACTCTTTGGAGTCTCCCCACCCACATCGTGTGTGTGTCTCCTTCTCTCTCTCTCACTCTCCGTCTATGGTGCTCCCCAATCCCCTTCAATTGGTATCAAAGCTATGGTGACCGCGGAGAGCACGACGGCTTTGAGAGCTTCGAGGCGATAGCTCGCTCGCTCTCGACGGTGGAGTTCGATCGCGGAGTTTCACGGAGAGCGATTTTAGCTTGAGGAGCATTGTCTTTGGAGCTCAGGAGCTTGGTGTGGTCAAGCTTGGTCGAGGAGGCGGTTGCGGCTTCCTTGGTGAGAGGAGCTTTCGAGCTCAGTGGAGCTCGTTAGAGAAGTGCTCGGCGGAGGAGAGCTTGACATTCGAGTGCTTGGATGCTATTGTGGCAGAGCTCTTGTATTGGAGCTTGCATTGAGAGGACATTGCATCACGCAGAGTGGAGCAGGAGCAGGTTCAAGACTGTGTGCAGCTCGTTTTTGCCATTTTCGGGCTCTAAAACGCAGTTTTTTGCGTAGCTCCGTCATACAGAGTCAGATCTACATGATCCAGGAGTCTAGGTCAGGGTTTTGGCACGCTCCGGACGCGATGGTGCACAGGTTTTACATTGTGTTTCTGGCCATATTGGTAGACAGTTTCCAGGTGTTGTTGGTGAGGTGGTTTTGCTTTCTAGCTTGCTACTTGTGCTCATGACAGAGACAGGTGATCGATCAGATTGTGACCTCTCACAGATGCGCATGTTTGATGGGTCAGACTTTGCGGCATGGAGAGAGTGTATGCTTGATGCATTGACACAGCGAGGGTTGCATCGACCATTGAGTGGTGATGCAGGTAGACCTTCAAACATGTCTGACGATCAGTGGCAGGAGCTAGAGGAGATGGCACTATCTACACTCTCTTTGCACCTTGCGGAATCTGTATATGCTCTTGTTATGTATGAGACTACTTCGAGAGCACTTTGGCACAGATTACATGATATGTATGATAGATCTGAGTCATCACGGACTCGTGTGAGACATGTACATTCACGAGCACGCCGATAGGTGACATGTTGGTATTGTGGTCATTCTGGACACGTTAGACGGCGTTGTTTTCGTCGTATGCGACATCGTAGGAGACATGGCAGTCTCAGAGATGTATGTAGTGATGCCATGGACTCAGTTGCTTTGACAGTTGAGGCACATGTAGTGTCGGAGTATACTAGTGACGGGGATGTCACTTTTACCTCGAGCTATGCACGAGATGCTATACATGTGGATAGTGCACTCCCTTCACAGTGGTTGCTAGACGCAGATGCTATGTTTCATGTCACGCCGCATCGTGCATGGTTTTGTAGCTATTCTAGCGGGATGCTTGGCAGTGTACGTTTGACCGATGGATCGATGCATGCGATAGCAGGTGCAGGAGATGTGAGACTGTCATTACCGAGTGGTGCATCTTACTTGTTACGACATGTGCGCTATGTACCAGATTTGACAGTGAGTTTGATCTCGATTAGTCAGCTTAGAGATTGTGGATGTCAGATTTCGCTACGAGAGCGAGATTTTGTGATGCATTTGGGTTCGCTAGTGATTGCGAGAGGTGCCAGGAGTGGTACAGGTTACCCATTGCATGTGGATCACGCGAGAGACGGTGTTGTCTCTGTGATCACGCAGCCAGGTAGAGAGCGAGAGAGTAGGCGAGTCTCTTTTGCTTGTGGGTTGCAGGATGCTTTGCATGGAGTGCAGAGCAGTGACCTTGTTGTGCAGGTTGCGTCTACGGATGCACAGGTAGAGCGGGACAGCTCTAGTGAGTCACAACAGGATGAGTCATCAGAGGTGATGATAGAGATGACTCACATGGATGTTGAGATGTCGACTATTGTGGAGTCATTTCTTGATATGCTTATGCCAGAGCTTGATGCAGATTCAGGACATATGGATACACTTGGTACACATGTGTTATGTGGTGGGCACGAGGAGTCACTCCAGAGCTCGGAGTCAGAGTGCCATGGTCTCTATGATAGGGGACAGGATTGCCATGTGTTGAGTTCTGAGTTGGAGGTGGCAGAGGTTGCCAGGGTTGCATCAACGTTCGGTGTCCTTATGTACGAGATGCTGATCTCGAGGCCCGACATAGCAGCTGCAGTGGGAGCATTTGCAGCAGGGTTGATTAGTCGTTCAATGACTGATCTCGGCATAGAGCATAGGGGAGGTTTGCAGGTATTGCGTACATACTTGCAGTACGTGTGCGGTACGTCTGGTGGTGTATGGACTTACACGGGAGCAGGACAGCCGGATGCACACGATCACAGCCAGCCAGTGGGCATCGGTTGAGAGCGGTTTTCCCTCACCTTTTTTAGTCTTTAGACTAGGTTCCCTTGCTTAAAGGCACAGTCGCCTTTAAGTGGGAGGTTGTTGGGGTATAGGCGCCTTTGCCTTGCCCGGCCGCCCAGAGTTTGGGCGCCCACTAACTTGTATACCTTATACATAGCATAAGTGTATAGGGGGCTGCTCACTCTTTGGAGTCTCCCCACCCACATCGTGTGTGTGTCTCCTTCTCTCTCTCTCACTCTCCGTCTATGGTGCTCCCCGATCCCCTTCAAGTCCCCTGCTACTTAAGGTACATGGGAAGATCTTCGTTGGAGATGAGTATAGTCGAGACCTACAAGAATCTTTTCAAAAGATTAAGGATGCTATCTCTACTCATAGCAAAGGCAAAAGGTTGCTACTGATAAGCACAGAAGAGCCCAAGCCTTTAAAGAAAACGATTGGGTCTTACTAAAATTTCCCAAGGCTCGATTAAGGCACATGACGGGCAAGAATCCTACAGGACACCAAAAGTACTATGCTAAGTTAGCAAAAAGGTACTATGGTCCCTTCCAGATTCTTAGGCTGATCAATGAAATGGCCTATCAACTCAAGTTGGGCCAGCCATTGGCTCATACACAATGCTCTCCATGTGAGCCTACTAAAGCCTTACAAAGGAGAGCCACCTCAAGAACCAACTATTGAAGACCCACCGGAGATCGAGAACCAAGAAGAGGAGATGCAGCCCCAGTCCATTCTCGGACATGAAGACAAGGTACTAAGAGGTGGTAAGACTATCCAAAAATATCTTATTAAGTTTAAGAATTGATCTAGCATACAATTAAAGGATAACCTAAACCTTGTCAATGCTTACAATGCTTCCTTATAAGACTCTCTTTTTCTTTATTGTGCAAAAAAATGAAGTAGTATGCATGCTTAGATCAAGTTTGTGGAGACGACTTCTCCCAAACACCAAGTAGGGCTTGTCACTCTACTATGGAAGATTGATAGGACTAATGTGCAGACATGCTTGCGGTGATAGCCGTTTTTCGGCTCTCCATAATTTCCATACTAGATTACTCCACCCTACCAAATTCACCCAAACGCTATGGCTATCCCTACCATTTCACTGTACATAGGCGTGTGTGAGTTAGGGGGCTTTTCCCATATCTTCTTAAAAACCCTTAGCTAGCTAGTCACTGGGCTAGGTGAGCAAAAAAAAAATTAAAAAAATTAAAAAATAAAAGTATATTATGGCCTCTTTGTGTGTAAATATTTCATTGTATATATGGCCTAAATATAGGGATTTTTTATAATTATTTTGGTATTTTATTTAAATATTTCTACTTAGGTGTGTGTTTTATTAAACCTATGTACACCTTCTTTCATCCTCTTACACCATAATTATATTTTTTTCCAATATGTACATACTCTAACCTCATATTTTTCCTTTATACAAATCACTCCCACATTTTCACCCTCACCCTCGTGAAAACAAAAAATTGATTTCTACTCATTGGTTACTTTTATTATATTATTTACTTGCATACCTTTTCCTCTTTCACCCAAAATAATTCAAGGAGGGACCATATCATATGATTCCAATATCTTTCCATATCCATAACTCCTCCATATTTTTATTATTATTTTTACTCATTATTCTAACACCATGTGCTCATTGAGCTAAAGTCCATGAATAGTCCATACACTAGTCCCACCATGTATATATTTCTTATTTCACCAATAATCCTCCTCCATGCATGGGTCAAGGGCAACTTGAATGCTTTGTATTATAATATGACAAAGGAGGGGCTCACTCTTGGATGCATTGTACAAATTCAACAAAGGAGGGGGCCACTAAAAGACTTTTGCAGGCATAAAAAATAGGCTTTTTGGTGAGAATTTTGGCACCTATCTCGACTCTGAATTTGGAGCGGTGGTCAAAAGAGAAAATGTAGCCCACGCTCTGAATAATCACCTCAAATTTTTTCATGATTTTTGGAGCTACCAGCGGTGAGCTATGATTTTTTGAGTGGACCCCAGTTTTCCCACTTTTCTCACAAGTAGCCCTTAGTCTTCTCTCACCCTTCCACACACCTACTCACTCTTACACATCCCTCCCTCTCCTTCCCTCACTCAAACCTGCAATTTCCATGGCTTCTCCCACCCTCTTCACCATTACCCTTCTCTCTCATCCCTATAGTTCTTTTATGAACCTCTACATACATACACCCTCTCCATGTCTCTCTCTATTGCTTCTATGTTACAATTTCATTTACCTCTCCTAAAATATCTAAAATTCAGCATCTTAACCATGATAACTTCTGCAAATTGAGGATTTTTCATCAACAAATCCTCTTTTCATCGTGGTGGTCAACCGTGGCGGCGGCGTAAAGAAGCGAAGAAGAAGAAGAAGACCAGCGGTCATTTTTTCCACAATCTACACAAGGGTGAGTTCAAGCTTCTTCAAAGCTTCACCATCTCAATGATTCTCTTTTAATTCACCCCTCTTCCTTCATCAAATCAACTCACTCTACCCATTGTAAATGTAACATTAACTTTCTAGTGATTACTAACGACTAACATACTAACACAAAATAGCATTGACCTAACCATAAAAGACACCTCACCTCAAGACATGTATAGTAACTCTCTCTCTCTCTCTCTCTCTCTCTCTCTCTCTCTCCTTCCTTAAAACTTACTTTCACCTTATCTACCATCAATAATGCTCTCTTTTGAGCCCACACCCATGACTCAAGCAGACAAAGAAGGCCCGCAATGTTTTGATATTCAAAAAAATCATAATCCTGATTTGTTAGCTTGTAAATTAGGATTTCCAATAATCTTAATGAGGGGTCTCCAACCTATAAATAGGCCCCTCTCCTTCTTGTAAAACAACCTCCAACATCTCACATAGCACCCCAACACTCTATGCGTGAGGAGAGACTTAGGTGTAGCAACCACTTGTGAGCTTCACTCTTGGTGTGAGAGAAGCCTTCAAGCTACACATTGCAAGTGAGAGAGCGTGAGTTCCACAAATCTCAAAACCACTATTGTACATGCTCCTTCATCATCAATAAATTGAGGTTTGGTGCATCAAAGGCGTGATTCGACGTTTAAATCTTCGTCCTTCCATTTGTGCAATATGGTTTGGTGAATTCAAGGTGACTTATGTATTTTGAGTTTTATCGGTTGATCTTGATTTTAGAAAGTGTTTTAGTGTGTTTTTCATTGCCAGTTTTGTGTCCATTGTAAGAGGGTATTGTGGTGAGAGGTCTCCCACACCCTAAGACAGTGTGTGTGTGTTTTGGCAATGATTAGCAATCACTAAGCATTGAGTGAGTTTTGTACAAGTTCTACGATAGCATCATAACGAACCATCTCCATTTGCAAGTCACAAATAAGGTATTACGCAAGATCCTTCCCTCTCTCTCTTCCCTTTGCTCTAGCTCTCTCTGGTCCATTTCATGTGTGTCTTGGTGTGAGGTTGCTTGTGTGTGTTGTGTGGTGCATCTTCTTGGTTGTGCCAAAATCTCTCTTGCGTCCTAGTTCGCATACCATAACTAGGTGGTGCCCCTATCTTGTTTGGGTTTGGCTGTGTGTTTGTCGTTGTGTTGTGCTTGTGGTTGCCCCAGCCCCAATTGAGCAGCACGGGAGCCTTGAGGGGTGTTTAGAGGTCGCGTTTCTTGTTGCACGCCCCGGACCGCCTCAATTTTGGTGCCCCCACGGAGGACAGGCTTGTGTATGTTTTGTGTAGGCTCAACATTTAGCATAATCAAGTAGTTTGCATGAATCACGAAGATTTGTATGATCCCTTCATTCCCATTGCAAGGCAAAAGGTACACATAATTGTTAGTACTAAGTTGCAATTTCAACGTGTCATTCGTAGAATTTTAGGTCCTCTTAGGTTGGCTGAGATAAACGCTTCAGTAAATCCTTTTATTTTGCCTCTTATTAGGTACGACCTTAGTTTGGACGTCTATATTTTTGTTTTGTTTTAAGCATTAGGTCATGCATAGACCATGGATAATGGCCCAGGAATAGAGGTTTTCCCCTTCCATTTCACTCCACACATTAGAATAAACATTGCAATTAGTAGGAAAATCCATTTTCAACAACGTATGGTGTTCATGTTTGGTGCCCAAAGAGTAGGAGAAATTCTTGCATCACCAAACCCTGTCATTTTACCTCTCATCAACTACCACACTTCTTTTGATGTACATGTGTTCATTTTATTTTAAAATGAAGTGCAGCCCGGCAAAATAGTGTGTATGTTTGTTTTTTCTTTGTCCAAGTTGTTACAAGAAACAAAAAAACGATCATTTGTTCTAACTGGGAATGTGTGTGCAGTGAAAGTTCAATCCTTAGAGATCTAGCTCTATTACCAATTGAGTTGCAGGAGCAAGTAGTAAGGCGTCTCCCTCATAACAAGAGGGTGGTGAAGTTAAGACGGAAGGTCCTACGGGTGGATTCCATTTTCCTCTTGTTGTTGGGCACTAAGGAAGACCGCGCATTCATCCAACTAGTGTGTGCCCTAAGATTGGTAAATAGAGTGAAATTTGGCGTTTGGCGAGTGCATTTCACCATTGAGGAAGACTCTTCAGGAAACTTGCGGCCAGAGTTCATGCTTCATAGACTCACATTTGGTGAATTTTTCCCTCATTTGCGTCTTATTAATAGTCTTCCTTTCGCTTTCAACAAAGGAGATAGGGAGCTATTCAGAGCTTGTCTTAATAAAGAGAGCATAGAGAAGATTGCAAATTTGTATAAATTCTCATCCTTCTCTACTTTCTATGACACTTTGTTCATAGAGACATTGTAAATCTCTTTATGCTTTTGAATGATTTAACCATAATCCTAAGGAGTTTTTGTCCAGGAATTTTGTAGCACAAGTGGAGTCTTTAAATCTTGCAAACTTGATTGGACTTGATGAGGATGTTCTTTATGAAATTGTGAGAAGGTTGCCTCACTCCGACTGTGTGGAACTCGAAGGAAAGGAGCTCCTAGTCAATTGCTACTTTCTCACGGCCTTCGACGAGCATGAAGATCTAGTTTTTATACAAACCGCTTGTGCATTGGGAATTGTAGAGCAAGTGCAATTTATCACTTGGGATGTGGTTGCTCTTTTGGATCCAAAAAATGAAGTTCTAGAGATTTCTGTTTATCGCCTTAGCTTTGAAGAATTTCAACCCTTCTTAGAGCTCATCAATAGTCTACCCTTTTGTTTTGATCAAACAAATCGAGACCTTATTGAAGCTTGGATAGCTGAAGAAGAAAACCTAGAGTGGTATTTTCTCACTTCTTCATTTGCAGGCGAGTGGTTCTAAATCTTTATTGTATCCCTTATTGTAACTCGTGTTGTAATCTTTCATAATAATGGAGAGCCAACGCCAAATGTCTGGATATCCTCTTTTCTTTGGAGAGCCTGGAGAGGATGCAGAATTATTTTTAGCAAATTTCAAGATGTCTTGTCGTATCAAGAGGATAGTAACTGATCAAGAACGTGTAGAAATGTTTGAGGTAGTCCTTAGGAAAGATGCTAGCACTTGGTTTGACTCTTTGCCTGAGGAAGTTAAAGAAAATTACATGGAAGTTGTCAATCATTTCAAGAGATACTTCTTTGATCCCCAAAACACTCAAAAGCTATGGCAAGACATTGTTTCTCATAAGCAAAAAGACTTAGATGACTACTACTTGTACAAGCAAGAGTTCCTACGTCTTTGGGCTCTATGGATACGAAATGTTGCTAACCCTGGTGATGGTGCAGAATTTCTAAAGAAGGAGAGGTTCATAGCCGGACTCTTTCCTGACCTTAAGGTAAAAGTTGAGGCGGGTGCACCTGCTACCTTTGATGCAGCTGAAACTAGGGCTGCTGAGAAATATAGGAAACTCAAGTGCTTAAGGGGGGAGGTTCCAATAGAAGGTCTTAGACCCAAAGGTAAGTCACAAGCATCAACATCTAAGGAGCTTCCTGAGGTAACGGTTGAAGTGATTGAGAAGTTAAATGAATCCTTAAGCAGCCTGTCAATTCACCTTGCACAAACCGTAGGTCCAAAGGGACAAGCAAAGAAGTCTGAAGAGCGAGACCCACGACCTAGGAGAGTCTTGCAATGTTGGAATTGCAGAGAGTCTGGACATGGGATGTATAATTGTCCTTGGCCCCGTGGAGAGCCAAGGAGACCTAACTTGAATTACCCAGTGATGAATGCAGGAGAAGGAGCTGGTCAACAACCAATGCTTCTACAAAGGCCAAATGGACCAAGACCACCTCCACAAGGGGTAGAAGTAGTTCCACCTTTGCCAGATCCAAATGTGCATGTGGTAGAGGTGACAAATTCAAATGAGGTTGACATGGAAGCCAATGGCATTAAGCGTGGCCGACGAAAAGGTAAAGAGAAAGAAGGAGTCACATCACAGAGTGACCATGGACAAGGCAAGAAGGCAAAGGAAACCAAGAGGACTCGACGTCGTATCAACCTCCAAGACTTCCCTCTTGGACAGGGTATGGCTCCGTACAACTTGTTGGAAGACATGAGAGGTAAGGGTCCTGATATCTCATGGCCTCAGTTTCTTGCATTATGCCCACAAGTTAGGAGGGATTTAACAAAGGCAGTTAGCACTAGGAGAAAGGTAAAAGAGAGTGTGCATGTTGTAAAAATTGCACAAGCTGAAATGAATGAGGACATTACACCAGTGCTAGACTGTTACATCAAAGGAAGATTGGTTAGGAAAGGTCTAGTGGATGGGGGTGCACAAATTTGCATCATGACAGAGGGACTCATGCAAAGACTAGGCATGCACATCCATGAGACACCTGAAATCAAAGTCAAGATGGCAAACAATAGCAAGGCTAGGTGTGTAGGCATTTGTAAAAATGTCTTTGTAGAGGCCTTTGGCATTAAGAAAGCGGTGGATTTTTATGTTATGTCGACCAAGGGAAGTGGTTATCCATTTATCCTAGGAAGACCATGGCTAATGAAAATGCGAGCTTTGCAGGATTGGGAGAGTGGGAAATTAATTTGCAGGAATGACAATCATAAGAAGGTTGTCTTTGACATGAAGGAGCAATGCCAAGAGGAGCTCCATGAAGAATCATCTCAAAGTGAGACGGAAGAAGGTTGGACCGATAGCACTTCAGAAGAAGAAAGTAGCAGCAGCATTACTGAAGAGGAGTCTTCCATCGAAGTCATGGGGGTAAGGTTTAAGCCAAGCAACCAAGAGACCTCTTGTCAAGGCTTGGAGGAGGTAGGTCCTCAAGAGAACGAAGGTGTTCAAGATGAAGGGATGCTGGAAGGTATGCTATCAACAACACTTACAAAGGATGAAAGAGAGGAGTTCAAATGTGTGCTAAGGAAGTTTCCTAGGCTTTTCACTAAAGACTACACCGACGTGCGTGGGGTAGATGTTGTTCAACACAAGATTGAGTTAAAGCCTGAGGCCACACCTAAAGCTCAGAAGCTACGAAGGCTAGGAGTTATAAAGGAGCAGGCTCTACTCAAGGAGGTAAGAAAGCTTCTAGCAGCAGGTTTCATTTATCCAGTGGAGAATTCAGAGTGGGTCTCTCCTGTTGTTGTCACTCCTAAGAAAAACGGAAAGTGGAGGGTGTGTGTGGATTACCGTCCACTCAATGAGGCAACAAAAAGAGATCACTTTCCCCTCCCATTTCAGGATGAGATACTAAATGAGGTAGCTGGTCATGAGAAGTACACTGTGTGTGATGGCTACTCAGGCTACTTTCAAATAGGTATCGCATTGGAAGATCAATTGAAAACAACCTTTATCACTCCTTGGGGTTGTTATGCTTTTAGAGTCATGCCATTTGGTCTGACAAATGCTCCTGCAACATTCCAACGTTTCATGAACATGGTGTTTCAAGCATTCTTTGGAAAGTCAATTAGGGTGTTCATTGATGATTTTTGCATTTATAGCTCAGAATCATTGCATCTACAAAGGGTATAAGAAGGTTTAAAGAAGCTCTACGACATGGGAGGTCGACTCAACCCCGACAAGTGCCACATAGGTGAGGATGAAGTGATCTTGCTCGGTCACAAGGTTTCCTATAAAGGCATTGAGGTGGATCCTTCAAAGGCAAAGGCTCTTATTGAGCTCCCATCACCAAAGAGTCTTAAGGAGGTCATCTCTTTCATTCAGAAGGTGAAGTATATGTCACGCTTCATTCACTTAGCCTCGGAGTTGCTTCATCCTTTGCAAAAGTTGACACAACAAGTAGAATTTGCATGGTCTGATGAGCTTGAAGAGTATTTTTGTAACATTAAAGTCATTTTGTCAGAGCTACCAACACTCATGCCTCCTTGTTGGGAGTACACATTCTTTGTTAGCTCTAGTGTTGGAAGGGAAACAATTGGTGCTGTGTTGCTACAACAAGATCCCCACAGTACAAGGATGAGACCCATCTACTTTGCTAGTAGGGTCATGAATGCTTTGGAGAGAGACTACACAGAAGCAGAACTCATGATTCTTTCTCTCATGTTTGCGGTGAGAAAGTTTAGATCCTACCTACTACCAAAACCTTTTGTAATTCTCACTGCAGAAAATTTGTTCCCTTGGGTGTCATCTCAAATGAATCTTAGTACTAGGATCTCAAAGTGGATTATGGAGTTGCAAGAGTTCCAATACTCTTTCAAGGTAGAAGATAGTGTGCGTGCACAATTGGCAGGGATTCTCACTTATAGGGTACATGAGAAGGAAATTAAGGTGCCTCAAGTAAAGACCCTACCATTGCCACCACCAAAAAGTATTCCCAATGCTTTTACCTTGTTCTTTGATGGAGCTTTTCGACGAGCCACAGGGAAAGCAGGGGGAGGGCTAGTGTTGCTCAACCCAAGTGGAGAGGTGTTCATGAAAGAGAAGGTCAATCTACCAGGTTCAACTAGCAACAATGAAGCAGAATACGACACACTACTTCATGGTTTGAAGATGTGCATTGGCCAAGGGATAAAACGTCTCATGGTAAAGGGAGATGCACTTCTCATTGTTAAACAGATTTTAGGCATTTGGGCATGCAAGAATGAAAGCTTAAGGACAAAAGTTCATGCCATTCGTAAGACGTTTAATCAGTTTGAAGAAGTGCAACTATATCATATTCCGAGGAAACAAAATGAAGATGCCGATTTACTTGCACAACAAGCAGTTACATGTGTTGAGAGAGAAGTGCAGGTCATCATGGTGGCAGCAGCTGTCAAGCAACCGAGATACCAGGGATTGGAGTCATTGGCTCCCATTATCGGCTACATTTTGGAGGGTGAGTTTCCACAAGACTTCACGAAGGCTCAGAAGAGGAGACTCATGAAGAAGGCAAGTTTCTATCTCTTCCTAGAAGGCTCCCTCTATCAAAAAGGGAAGGATCAAGTGTGCAGAAGAGTACCAACTATCGAGGAAATTCCAGCCATTCTAAAAGGTTTGCATGAAGAGGCATGTGGTGGTCATTTTTCCCAAGAATCAACTGTGAAGAAGATTTTGCTTGCGGGGTATGTTTGGCCAAGCTTGCATGTGGATGTTCAACATTGGTGTAAAAGCTGTCACAATTGTCAGATAAATGGAAATAGAAGGTTGGTGCATGGCCCGAGGCAAATAGTGCTTGCAAATGGACCCTTTGAAAAGTGGGGCATTGATGCTATGGGTCCTCTGCCTAGGACAAAAAATGGTAAACTCTACATTCTAGTGGCTGTATACTATATGACTAAGTGGGTGGAAGCTCAAAGTGTGGCAAGAGTGAATGAGAGGACAGTTAGCAAGTTTGTGTACACTCACATTTGTTGCAGATTTGGCACACCTTTGGAGATTGTTTCTGATAATGGTCCAGGGTTTAGGAAGGGCTTGCTCACAGAAGTTTGTGAAGAGCTTCACATTCTGCATCGTCATAGCACACCATACTACCCACAGTCAAATGGTTTGGTGGAGAAGGCTAATGGTGTCATTGCAGGAATCATTAGAAAGATGGTGCAAAACAAGACAAAATTATGGGATGACTTCTTGGATGGTGCCTTGTGGGCATATCGAACCACATATAGGGAAGCCACGGAGTTCACACCATTTCACTTGGTCTATGGTCAAGAGGCTTTGCAGCCTATCGAGCTCAACATTCCAACAATGCGACTTCATGGCAAAGGAGCACAAGATGATCAAGAGGTATGGATGGATCGACTTCTTACGTTAGTGGAGCTTGAGTGGAAAAGAGAAGCAGCATACGAGTGCTACAAGAGGAAAGCCACACAAGCGAAAGAAACGCACGACAAGAAACTGAAGGACAAAGGCATCAAGGAAGGAGAGCTTGTGCTAAGGTATGACAATCGACTTGACAATCGTTTTGATGCCAAGTTTGAAACTAGATGGCAAGGGCCATACATAGTCAAGAAGGCTTTCAATTCTAGTTACTATCAGCTTACGGACTTGAATGGTAAAGAGCACTCCAGGAAGGTAAACAGGTATCGCTTGAAGCCCTATTTGAGTCGCCTTCTACCAAATGATCTACCAAAGATCTGTCCAAAGGCCGCTGTCTCATGTAAGTATTGTTACATGAAGCATGAGTGTAACTCCAGCCAAAATTCTGAGGGGCCAAACAATGAAGATCTCGTCAAGGACTCTGAAGCACTCTCTTTGGAAAAGATGCTCTATGATGGTACATGAATATACCATCATCCTGGGGGAAGGGCTAATGATAGCCGTTATTCGGCTCTCCATAATTGCCATACTAGATTACTCCACCCTACCAAATTCACCCAAACGCTATGGCTATCCCTACCATTTCACTGTACATAGGCGTGTGTGAGTTAGGGGGCTTTTCCCATATCTTCTTAAACACCCTCAGCTAGCTAGTCACTGGGCTAGGTGAGCAAAAAAAAAATTAAAAAAATTAAAAAATAAAAGTATATTATGGCCTCTTTGTGTGTAAATATTTCATTGTATATATGGCCTAAATATAGGGATTTTTTATAATTATTTTGGTATTTTATTTAAATATTTCTACTTAGGTGTGTGTTTTATTAAACCTATGTACACCTTCTTTCATCCTCTTACACCATAATTATATTTTTTGCCAATATGTACATACTCTAACCTCATATTTTTCCTTTATACAAATCACTCCCACATTTTCACCCTCACCCTCGTGAAAACAAAAAATTGATTTCTACTCATTGGTTACTTTTATTATATTATTTACTTGCATACCTTTTCCTCTTTCACCCAAAATAATTCAAGGAGGGACCATATCATATGATTCCAATATCTTTCCATATCCATAACTCCTCCATATTTTTATTATTATTTTTACTCATTATTCTAACACCATGTGCTCATTGAGCTAAAGTCCATGAATAGTCCATACACTAGTCCCACCATGTATATATTTCTTATTTCACCAATAATCCTCCTCCATGCATGGGTCAAGGGCAACTTGAATGCTTTGTATTATAATATGACAAAGGAGGGGCTCACTCTTGGATGCATTGTACAAATTCAACAAAGGAGGGGGCCACTAAAAGACTTTTGCAGGCATAGAAAACAGGCTTTTTGGTGAGAATTTTGGCACCTATCTCGACTCCGAATTTGGAGCGGTGGTCAAAAGAGAAAATGTAGCCCACGCTCTGAATAATCACCTTAAATTTTTTCATGATTTTTGGAGCTACCAGCGGTGAGCTATGATTTTTTGAGTGGACCCCAGTTTTCCCACTTTTCTCACAAGTAGCCCTTAGTCTTCTCTCACCCTTCCACACACCTACTCACTCTTACACATCCCTCCCTCTCCTTCCCTCACTCAAACCTGCAATTTCCATGGCTTCTCCCACCCTCTTCACCATTACCCTTCTCTCTCATCCCTATAGTTCTTTTATGAACCTCTACATACATACACCCTCTCCATGTCTCTCTCTATTGCTTCTATGTTACAATTTCATTTACCTCTCCTAAAATATCTAAAATTCAGCATCTTAACCATGATAACTTCTGCAAATTGAGGATTTTTCATCAACAAATCCTCTTTTCATCGTGGTGGTCAACCGTGGCGGCGGTGTAAAGAAGCGAAGAAGAAGAAGAAGACCAGCGGTCATTTTTTCCACAATCTACACAAGGGTGAGTTCAAGCTTCTTCAAAGCTTCACCATCTCAATGATTCTCTTTTAATTCACCCCTCTTCCTTCATCAAATCAACTCACTCTACCCATTGTAAATGTAACATTAACTTTCTAGTGATTACTAACGACTAACATACTAACACAAAATAGCATTGACCTAACCATAAAAGACACCTCACCTCAAGACATGTATAGTAACTCTCTCTCTCTCTCTCTCTCTCTCTCTCTCTCTCTCTCCCCTTCCTTAAAACTTACTTTCACCTTATCTACCATCAATAATGCTCTCTTTTGAGCCCACACCCATGACTCAAGCAGACAAAGAAGGCCCGCAATGTTTTGATATTCAAAAAAATCATAATCCTGATTTGTTAGCTTGTAAATTAGGATTTCCAATAATCTTAATGAGGGGTCTCCAACCTATAAATAGGCCCCTCTCCTTCTTTTAAAACAACCTCCAACATCTCACATAGCACCCCAACACTCTATGCGTGAGGAGAGACTTAGGTGTAGCAACCACTTGTGAGCTTCACTCTTGGTGTGAGAGAAGCCTTCAAGCTACACATTGCAAGTGAGAGAGCGTGAGTTCCACAAATCTCAAAACCACTATTGTACATACTCCTTCATCATCAATAAATTGAGGTTTGGTGCATCAAAGGCATGATTCGACGTTTAAATCTTCGTCCTTCCATTTGTGCAATACGGTTTGGTGAATTCAAGGTGACTTGTGTATTTTGAGTTTTATCGGTTGATCTTGATTTCAGAAAGTGTTTTAGTGTGTTTTTCATTGCCAGTTTTGTGTCCATTGTAAGAGGGTATTGTGGTGAGAGGTCTCCCACACCCTAAGACAGTGTGTGTGTGTTTTGGCAATGATTAGCAATCACTAAGCATTGAGTGAGTTTTGTACAAGTTCTACGATAGCATCATAACGAACCATCTCCATTTGCAAGTCACAAATAAGGTATTACGCAAGATCCTTCCCTCTCTCTCTTCCCTTTGCTCTAGCTCTCTCTGGTCCATTTCATGTGTGTCTTGGTGTGAGGTTGCTTGTGTGTGTTGTGTGGTGCATCTTCTTGGTTGTGCCAAAATCTCTCTTGCGTCCTAGTTCGCATACCATAACTAGGCGGTGCCCCTATCTTGTTTGGGTTTGGCTGTGGGTTTGTTGTTGTGTTGTGCTTGTGGTTGCCCCAGCCCCAATTGAGCAGCACGGGAGCCTTGAGGGGTGTTTAGAGGTCGCCTCTCTTGTTGCACGCCCCGCACCGCCTCAGCGGCATCTTAGGCTCTCAAGTGCCAAATGGACAGCTAGTCATCCATTCTAGAACGATGTCGTAGGGTAACATAGGGATCTTCTACCCGCTAGAAAAAGGACCAATGAATAGGCTTTATCTTCTCTACCCCATAGTCGAGGACGACTATGAGGACGACTATGATTTCAAGAGAGAGGTAATGTCATAATAACTAATATCTAATTCTCCTAAATTATTTTCTCATGTTAAACTGATCATTTAATATGGGAAAGTGCCAAGAGAGAAAAAACTAGAATATTGGTTAAGCTGGAAGACCGGCCATAGTAGGGATCCAAAGGAGGGAAAATAGGGATCCAAAGGGGGGGCCATCTGCAAAAGAGCAGGGTGCAACAATGGGCTTTAAAGACCCTAAGGTTCAGCCCATTAAGAATTCCAAAATGCTAAGGTTCCAAAATTCAAAGGTTGTGTCCAAAGGTCCAAAGCTTAGGAAAATTGGATGCTTGTGTGTGTACCAAAAAAGTCTTCACAACTCCTACAAAGGAGGGGGCAATCCTAGCAAGTAGGGGATGAGAGAGAAACACACACACACACACACACACACACACATAAGCTTCCTTTACACAAAGGGAAAGAGGGACACATGTCAGCTCCCTAGCCCAGATGCCCATAAGGTGTACTGAAATCCTATTCGTATGGCCTTGAAGGTGGACCAATGAGAATTAGGCTAGAGTAAATCTACTTTAATTAATTTAAAATCACTTAATGAAAGAACCAATAAGAATTAAGCTCTCTAGAAGAGTATTGGACAGTCTCCCAAGGGATCTAATGAGCATTCAGCAGCCCAATGAGCATTCAGCATCCCAAGGGATCCAATGAGCATTCAGCAGCCCAATGGCTTGCCTGATTCCTATTGACCAGGAGACAAAGGGGTCCAATGAGAGTTTAGTTGCATTAATTAATTACCTAAATCTCTCACAAAAGGAGAAAGGGGGACACATGCTAGAAGGCTATCACTTATGCTGCTTAAATTTCATTGGCTATTCCTAGCATGGGCCAATGGGGTGCCTGCATGAGTAAAATGGAAGCGGGGTTGACCAAGAGAGGGAGGGGGCTGAATTTGTCATCTTTCATCACATACACATACACACAGAACTGATGTGTGAAGCAAGAAGACTCTCTCTCTCCTTCTCAAGCTTTAATGGAAAGCTTACCACCTACTCCAAGCTTGTGAGAAGGGAGGCCTACACCAACAAATCTTGGCTTTGTGATGCAATTCCAACCAAGAGCCAAGATTCAATGCATGATCATCTCCTCTACCAAGCTAATTACTAAGCTATTCTATGCTAATATGAGTGATTATGTGAGGAGATGTACATCTTTCTCGTAAGACTACTCCTTCCTGTTAATCTACTCTCATATCCCGCCAGCTCTCACCATCTTTGAAAGTGTGTGAGGTCTTGGGTCTGAGACCATGAGGGAATTAATGTTGTGTTTGAAAGTGTTTGCTAGTTCTTGAAGCTTCCATCTTCAGTGCACTAGCTAGTTATTGAAGGAGCATGAAGAATTGTATTGTAAAATCTCTCCCTTGATGGGGGAAACCTATAATACAAAGCCTTTTGGAGGGGGGACCGGCTCCATATAAATCCGGTCCTCAATTGTTGTCAATAGCTTAATTTCTCTCTCTTTTGAAGTATTTTTTATGCCTATCTAACTAGGTGTTATGCTTTTTTTTGCTCTCTCCATCCAAGCACTCTTGTTATGCTCATTAGGAATCTATTCTAATGAAATGCTCACTATGTCTATGCTATTTTCCGCTACACACAAGTTACTAGGCCATTAAATGTTACATTTAAGGTCATCTACAAGATGCCATTGGACTTGAAAGTCTTCCCTCCCATTGACAACCAGCACCTTTCCTTGATTCATTTGTTTATCAATGATATCACGGATAGGGGTTTCAAATGGAACACCCAATATAAAATGTTGTGGTCTTTTTTCTTTACCTTCAAGATTAAATCCGCATGAGATGTGAATATAAATCTAAAATTAAATCTCAAGAGGTCTCACCAAAGCTAAAGAGAAGATGGAAATGGAAAACCTGAAAAACACCAAGCCACCAAATGTTTGTTTCTGATTGAGCACTGAAAGTATGAAGGATCATCTGTGGGGCATTTTGAAAGATCCCTATTCATCAATGTTATTGTGACTCATTCTAGCTTCTTGTCTTTGAGAATCTTACACTCATTTAGCTTCAAAACAAAATGCAGAACGCTACTAAATCTTCAAATGTTACATTGTAGAATTCAACCATTCTAGTTTGCAACAAAGTGAGGTCTATGAAGATATTGTTGTACTCATCATAGAATACATTTGTTCCTTGAGATCTATAAATACTATTAACATGAAATGGACATCCAATGAAATTTGTCTTTGCATGGTTGAGTTGAAGTCTCTCTTTCTAGACACTTGTTGTTGCTAGTAGAAGTTAAGACTTTATTCCATTCTTTACAAAAATGGAGGAGATAGACTATTGAATAGCTGAGTACCCTCTCTTACTCACACCAAGGGAGTCAAGTGTGCCATGTATTTCACTAGCAGGAACTTCACTCTTTGTAATAAAACGGTCAAAAACATCCCACTGCAAAACCTTATACTTTTTGGCATGCATTATATCCTTTACGAGAACACTTGTTATCAAAGGCTTCAACTGCTTTCCTACATTGGCCTTTGGATCTATTTTTTATTTGTCTGGATATATAGCATGTCTACATAGAAAATATAACAAACATAACAAAAAAAAGTATAGGTGAAATAAACTAAAAGGTTCACAATCCTGACCTCAATGCTTGGATTCTTTTCTTGAGACCTCTAGAGCCAACCTTCAAGGTTTCAAGATTTTGTAGTCTCTTCTTTCACATACGAGCACCTAAGCTTGTATCTTTCCTTTGTAAATTTCACACTTTTTCTTGCAATACCTATATTTCTTGTGTGCACTACAAAAGGGTTTTATGGTCCTCACAATGCAAACTAGAAAGTCATATAATCTCATTTTCTTGATGGTGAAGCATGCTTTTCTGAATTTCTGATTTCTCAGTTAGAGCTTTGAGTAGCCAAGTAAACCATTCTGTTCGTCACTTGCAAATTTCAATAAAGTAGTGGGATTTACAAATGCAAAAGAGGCATTGGTCATAGGATTCAAAGGATAGAGTAAGCCAATTGTCCATAAATCTATGTGTTTTGGTCCCTTTACTCTGAGTCTTTCTTTCTTTGTGGGTGTTACTATTGTGTTTGTTTTATTTAGCTTGCATAAAGGCTCATATTCAAGATTTAAATCAATGTGTAGATGATATTTATGTCGTTTAGTGAGAAGGTTTGAGGGGGTGGGTAAAGAAGCCATGAATCCACAGTCAAGAAAATCAAGAAACAAAAAAGTGTAGCACCGTTACTCCCTAGACTCCCTACTGCATACATCGTATGGAAAAGAAATTCCCTCCTATATGACGAGGTGCATTCAATATAATTGAAAAGGGAAATCCCATCAATCATTATGGCCTTTATGACTTTGTCGAAAGAATCCACTTCGAAGTACACTTTTTGAACGGTTGATGAAGACACCTTTTCTTATACCACACCAATTTTCTAGAGAGAGAAGGCAAAAAAATTTATTTTCTTAGAAGGCCCTCCAAATGACCTCCCAAATTCCCTAATGCCCCATGGAGTAAGCTAGACAACTTATTGAAGTGGCTATTGGAGACCTTGTGAGACGCAGTGATTTCAGATTTTCCACTAGATTGGCGTGAAGATGGTACTACACAATGATCTCAGTGACTCTAATTTGCTAAGGTAGATGGGACTTATGAACTATGATTTGATCTCACTAGTGATCGGGGACAAATATCCTATGATAGTTAAGGAGGTGCTTTCACAATCCAAGTGAAGTTGGCCATACCAAAGAACTTGATTCCATCAAGAAGAACAATACATGGGAGTTGGTTTTCCGGCCTACCAAGAGGAAGGTGATTGGTGTCAAATGGGTCTACAAGGCCAAGTACAAATCTGATGGTTCTTTGGATAAGCGCAAGTCAAGGCTAGTTGCCAAGGTCTTCTCTTAGAAACTTGATGTGGGCTATGATGAGACTTTTGCACGGATTGTGTAGATGGCGACAATCCGGATAGTTTTTTACCTTGCTACATTTTTCGGATGGCCCGTGTTTCAGATGGATATTATTTCAGAATTTCTCAATGGTGACTTAAAGGAGGTGTGTGTGGAGCAACCTCCAAGGTTTGAGGATCCGGATTTCAGAGACATGGTTTTTAGGTTAAAGTCTCTCTATGTCCTAAAGTAGCCCCTCGATCGTGGCACCAGAAGATAGACTCTTTCTTCATACAACACTCCTTTTGATGTTCTTCTGTAAATTTGGATTTATACATTTACCATGAGGGAGGATTGGTGACACTTATTATTCTCTATGTGGACGATTCTATGATTATAGGTAGCCATGTTGAGCACATCCGTAGTACTATAGAGACCCTTGGCTTAGGATTTTGAGATGATAGATCAAGGATAGATCTCAGCTTGCTTCACTACTTTCTTGGATTGGAGATATGCCACACAAAGGAGGGCATATTTCTCTCTCAGGAGCGCTATATCCAAAAGTTGTTGGAAGCATTTGGTATGACTAAGTGTAAACCTATCTCAACTCCTATGGATCCCAATCAGAAGTAGCCATATTATGAGCCCCAAAATGTAGCAAATGCTACAAAGTATTGGCAAGAGGTATAAGGTTCTCTTATTTGGGTTCTCAACACCTAGTTTGATGTCAACTTTCCAGTGGGCTTCTTAGTTCTTTCACGCCAAGTCATATTTGGAACATGCTCTTCGAACTCTGTGATATTTAAAGGTGACCAAGTCATTACGCATTCACTATGTGGCTGGAGGTACAGACTCCAAGATCATTCTACGAGATGGAGTGATTCGGATTGAGGTGGAGATCAAGATGGATGATGGTCGACTATAGGTTACACCTTTTCTTTTGGCTTAAGAAAGTAGTTTCATGGAGCAACAAGAAATAGCCCACAATTGCCTTATCATCCATAGAGGCAAAGTACAGGGCAATTTGTGCTACATGTGACTTAGCAGAGCGATTTGGCCATTCCAACTGAAATGGAATGGTCTTTGCGTTTTGATCACCACTTTTGTTGTCAAGCCTGTTTTTGCCCTCATTTGACTTGTTTTCATTGTTTAGTATCCACATGAACAATTACACAAATGTCTAATGTAAAACAATGACAAATACTTACTTACTCAAGTCATTACATTTTAAAATCTTTAGACCATGTGAGATGTCAAGTTCACTTTTCACAGCATTGGTTTGTCCTTTTCTAGCTAATTGTTTAAAACTTACACCTTTCCAAGAGATTTTCTAGAGGCAGAAATTCGAGTCCAAAAAAGCTCAAAAATTTCTTTCTATGAAGGCCTTAGTGTACATAATATATTTTGTTATACCATTTAGATTACAAGTTCGTAATTAATAAATAGCAAAGTATCGAACATGCAAAAAGGATGGACGGTTGGAATCACCAACCGGCCTATTTCTTGGATTGACTCAATGATAACATGCTTACCAACTAAATCCAAAGGTAGTCGACTCTATTAGAAATGTAGTGCGCTCATTGATTAACTTAAGTTGCTAATGGAAGTAAGTCTGTAAAGTCAAAAGCTTAGTGAAAGTGCTTTCTAGTTGGTTAATGGACGTAATTCTGTAAGGTCAAAAGCCTAGTGAAAGTGCTTTCTAGTTGGCCTCAACCACTTCCACTTATGGAGGACCATCTGCAGGAAAGTGGAAGCGTGAAGTGGCAAGGGGGTCACGATGATGAGGAGCTATATTGACGGATAGAGTGGTCAAGGCAATATTGCCAGGAGACGACAAAGCCATGAGGATAAACAAGCTGGCTTACACGTTTGTGCATCAGAGAAATCCCACGTGCAGAAGAGCTATAGTAGACTGCACTAAAATTAGCCTTCTGCCGACCACGGGCTTGAGGTATAAACGGAAGCTGAAGAGCGCAGCTACCATTAAAGCTCCAGATTGAGCACAAAGCTTTAACACTTCAGCATCAACGCTGAATTACAGAATTAGCGACAGCCCATTACAGCGCTTTAGCCTCATTTACAAACCCACTATCGATTTCTGCCTCAATTTAGCAGAATGATGAAGCGCACAGCTGACCTCGCCATTGCAGCTTGCTGCTGTGTGGCCATTTGCACAATGTTCTTGCTGCAGGGAGCTGCAGCAGTCAATCCAGCTGTGGTGTCGGCTAAGTGCGACCCGAGGGGGATGATCCCCCAAGGAAGCCAGTTCTGGGGCCACTTGGGGTCTCTACTGCATCTGCTGGGCGAAAACACGCCTTACACGCCCTCCTACTCCTTCAAGACGCGCGTGGGAGGCGGCGACGCCCCGGCCTTCGGTGAGGCCTACTGCCAGGCGTCTACCACGCCCTACCAATGCCAGGCCTGCCTCCACCGCCTCTCCTCCGACATCTGGCGCATCTGCAACAGCGCCCTCGGCGCCCGCGTTGAGTATCCCAAGTGCTGGATCCACTACGAGGACTCCTACTTTTAGATGATGTCATTTCCATAGCCCACCTACCCATGAAGTATACTAATAGACACACAATAATCCAGTATTGCATGCAAGAACTATACGCAATAATCTATACACAATAATCAATGTAGTCTAATATTGCATGCAAGAACTATATGCAATAATCTATACACAATATTCCATGTAGTCGAGTATTGCATGCAAGAACTGTAGCCCGTGCTTTCACTTGCATGCAATACTCGATCTATAGTCAAGTGTTGTAGTTATCCTCATGAATCACTTCGATGTTATCGTGGTCGCTTTGAAGTGAATGAGAGTTTACTTTATTTTGGCTGTTTAAAAGAAACCTTAGAGGAGTATTGGGTTAGGCATACTTTCAATGTTTTGAGCGATGATTGACTGAGTGACTGAGACATACCTTAAATGTTATTTCAGCTTAGCTTTAAAATTGTACATGGATCTTCTTATTTCACCCTTCATTTCACATCTCGATATGTCTTGACTTTTATTACATTCTATTGTTTTAGATTGTTAAAGTGAAGTTTCACCTTGTATAATTCTAGTAAATTCTATAGATACACCCAGACACACACATTGATGAGTTTTTTTTATTTCACATTTCATTTCATAGCCTCACATGGCTTAACTTTTTTTGCATTCTATAAATTAATTTTAATCAATATTAAAAAAAGTCTTTTTTATTAAGCGACTATCCGATTGAATTTCCTCCTCATCACAAAGAAGCGAATTGAAAATATTAGCATAAATTTGTAAGATTTTTCAACTATTTTCTCAAATAATTCACCGTTTTTCTTCCTTTACCATGGTTTAGTTTCCATTTTCAACCGGCTCAAGGCTAAGCTGAGGCAATCCTTTCCCGAACACCAATTCCAGTTACACTCAACCTTAATGACTTTAACACTTTTTTAATTTCTAGAAAGCCACTATGACCCTTTCACTTGTTTTTCAAAATTTACAATTGTGAGTAGATCGTTTTAGCATGACCAAAAAAAACTACAAAAATATATATGAAAAGGAGAGTCTAGCTTTGAAATAAATATGATTTCATCTTCTTTTTATCACTTCGTGGAGAAAGAAGCCGGTTACCGTAGTATGGCTTTAGATCACATTTTTTGGCCAAAAGTTTCCTTAACTTGCTTACATGGCCTTCACTTTACCACACTACAACATATATATGTATGTATATGTATATATATGAATATATATATATATATATATATATATATATATATATATATATATATATATATATATATATATCACGACCAAAACCAAATACATCCAAGATTTCTCATAAAAACAATAAAATCATAGCCAATCAACTTTTGGTGATAGAAGTTCACAAAATGTTGCAAAACACATATTTGATGTTTTAAAAAATTGTCCTTTGTCAATTCTCTGAAAAATGATCTCATAAATTGTAATCAAGTGCTAATATGTGGGTATAGATAACGGCTAGAGGATTCAAGAGAAAAAAGGAAGAGTGTAAATATTTCTCTCTCCTTTAGGTGGACTTTTTTGGCCTGCAGAAGGCCATAGAAGCCTGTGGAGAAACCATGCATCTTTTGAGCCGTTCGTTTTCGGAGACTAACGATGATTGCCACATGTCTCGGAGGGCTCCTAAGGTTAGGGTTCTATGATTTCATGCTTCCTTTTTGGGCTAGGTCCGTGCAGCTTTTGCTCTACATTGTGAGGATGAAGGCGGGCGCTGTTTCTATAAAGCAAGGCGTTGGAGAGGGGGAATGGGGAACACACCCAACACACAACACAATGCCTCCCTATAGCTCAGGGTATCCACATCACCCCTAACCTCTTAGATGACACCTTAAAATTGACTAATTTTTATTAATGGAACAACCCTTGTACACAAAACAAGACTCTCCTGCTGTGCAAAACCACTATTCAACCCGAATGCACCCCAACGGCTCAATTCACCTTTTTTGACTCACACAACACCCCAATTCTTCCCTCTTTGCACGACACAATGATCCGCGGGCACACACCTCTGCAGGCACCAACATGCACACAAAGAGCGGGAGAAAAGGAAGGGGAAGGGGAGAAACAACACAAAGAAGATGGCAATGGCTTAGTATTACTTAACAGAGAGACAGTACAACCATTCCAAAGCTCAAATGGCAACCTTCAACCTGTTGTTTGTTGTCTGCAGGTCCTCATAGTGCAAAAAAGCCCCCCAAAATTCATGTGCATCTCCTTTTATTGGAGTGCCTAAGCCAAAAAAAAGAAAAAATGGGTTCCCTAGCTCGTGCAATTCAACTTTGAGCTCCCTTTGGTATTTTTTTGCATTGCCTACACTTGGTATGTCCTTTTTAAGCATGCTTACATGGGTCTGTCACATCGACAAGCTTCTATCCTCTCTCTCTCTCTCTCTCTCTCTCTCTCTCTCTCTCTCTCTCTCTCTCTCTCTCTCTCTCTCTCTCTCTCTCTCTCTCTCTCTCTCTCTCTCTCTCTCTCTCTCTCTCTCTCTCTCTCGACTGCACATGACTCGCCCCTTGTTTTGTCCGCTTGGCTTGGCTCCTTATTGACCTCTTTCCATCGGCCTTGGAGATCCCCTTTATCCGGCCACTTTGGAACTCCTTTAGCTTGCCTAGAGTCTTGTCTTTCTCTATCTCTGTCTTGTGTACCCGAGGGGGCACTAGCACTCTCCACTTTCGGCTCAAAAGGTTGGGGCCCTAGCAGGTGTGGGAAACTACCCCTAGCTGGCTTGCCATGTCATCAATCGCATGCCATCGCCCTCGTCATCGGTCGCGGACCACTAGTGCAAGGCGTCGTCACCGCCTACATCAACCAAAATTGCCGCCAGGTCCCACCTGAGAGCCGCTCGTGCAGCGCCCGAAGCCAACCTCCATAGCCGCACAGAGAGACAAGCTCTCTCTCTCTCTCTCTCTCTCTCTCTCTCTCTCTCTCTCTCTCTCTCTCTCTCTCTCTCTCTCTCTCTCTCTCTCTCTCTCTCTCTCTCTCTCTCTCTCTCTCTCTCTCTCTCTCCCTCTTGATACTCTATTGTGGCTCATGGTTTAGGCTATAAAACCTAAACATTTTGCCTTACTCTGTGCATGTGGGCTTATCAATGGCCACGTAGCAGCCTCTTGTGCATTTGACCTCCCAAAGGCCCCAAAGCCTCATAAAAAATTCAAAAAAAACTCATTCCCCCCCCCACTTTGAGGCTCTGCCATTGACTGTCACAAGGCCGATTGCCGGGCCGTAAAGTGCTATTGGAAATCCATCTTCCCGAATTCAGTTCTTCAAATCCTTTCTCCCTTTAAACTTTCTCGGGCACACCAATCGAGACCACCAAAAACTGCAAAAACTATCGGGCACTGCATTGTGGCCCTCTGACATCAACTTTAGCCTGCAATAACTCTCCGTCCGGGTATCCGATTGACAAGCACTGACTTCCTGCCAGTTACATGTGAAATGATGCTTGATGGCCCGATTTCCAATGTAGTCGGACGGGCACATAACCGGTTCCCAAAAAACCTTCATCTACTAATATCTTTGTCATCGTGGCTCCGATTTTTTATCTGAAACAACCAGCACGATCCATAATCAAGCACTACACACCCATAGCTCCGAACTGGCTCGGACTAAATGGCACCGTCTGCTCCGTCCACCTCAGATCTGTAATGCACTGCACTGCAAACTCAAATATATTGGGCTTTGTAGCTCTGTTTCATGAGCCGTCTGGATTTGCTTATTCAGCAACTCGAAATCTACATTTCTAGGCCCAAATATTGCACTTTGAACCTCTTTCATCTGCCATCCAAATTAGCCCTTCTTGGCATGTAAACCACATCAACCATACACATCCACTGCTACCTGCGTGCCCAGGATCTTTGTAGCTACCCCTTCTCTTTGACATGCATCTGCTAGCCTGCACATACTTGCCCATGCCGTCTTCCATGGTCAAACAAATTTGGTTGCACCATCATTGCCCACCCCCTAGTTGAGCATTCATGGTCATCCATAAAAGATTGTTATTCCACTACAAATTGGAAACATTGAGCACACTATGAGAAAACCAAAAAGAACTCAAACGTATATACATAGTCTTATTCTTAGCACAGTAGAAGCTTGCTTAGGTTGGTTGCCCAAACCCCTCCATTAGAACCGGATGCACCGCTGGCACTAACTCCATTTCAAAATAAAGCTTGAGACGTACACCATTCACCCTGTTCTTGAGAAAACGACCATTCATCCTCACTAGAGAATAAGTACCATTAGGAAAAGCCTGGTGGACCTTATAAGGCCCTGGCCACTTCCTCTTGAATTTCTTCTGAAGGTGAAGTCAAGCTAGCTCTCGTACTTCATCACCAGATCACCCTTCTCAATTAGCTTTTCTGGTAAATGTTGGTTGAGCTTCGCCACTCTTCTTTCCTGCTGTTTTACATAGAAATATGTTGCTGCTTTGTGATACCTCTTCAAAGATTCAAGATTCGTAATCTTATCCTGCAAAACTACCTGATGAGCTTTATCAACCTGCCACAAACCTTTGAGTGCTCCTAACTGCACATGCACATGGAACACTGCTTCCTTGCCATAGACCAACTCATAAGGAGTAAAGTTGGTGGCTACTTTGTAAGAAGTCTTGTATGCCCATAAACATTTTCCAAGGTTAGCCTCCCACACTTCAACCTACTGTTAAATGTGCGTAGTAAGCATCCTGACTATCTGTCCATTTGCACTTTCAACCAACCCATCGCACTGTGGATGGTACGGGGACAAAAATTTGTGTTGAATACCCAGCTTCTCCACTAGTGCACGCACCAACTTACTTCTGAACCCTTGTCCTCGACCAAATATGAGCACCCAAGGTACTCCAAAATGGCAATATATGCAATCAAAAACAAATTGAGCAACCGTATGAGTATTTACCTCTTTTACCGCTTTAGCCTTAACCCATCTGGTGAGATAATCTATGGCCACCCCATTATACTTCTTATCGTTGTGGCGGACTTGGGCAATGAACCAATAGCATCCAAACCCCACTTTTCAAAGGCATCATGTGCTATGATAGCCCCTTGCTTCTCAGCTACCAACCATCTTTCACCCATTACTTAGCACTGATGGCATGTGTTACACCAATAGTGCACGTCTCGCACAATAGAAGGCCACCAAAACTCGCTTCTCAAAGTACAAAATAGGACCTAATTCTTGCCTTGATGTCTGCTCTCCTCGTGGCACTGCTCCAATACCACACCAATCTCCTCTTTGTAAAGGACTATGTGTAGCACTCCATCTCGACCATGCGTCATCAGATTTTATCCTACTAGAGTAAACTTTCAAGCTTTTTGAACAATACTTCTCTTTTTTAGCTTTCATAGACCTTCTAAACATTGACTTGTGCTCAAGAAATCATCAATCTTTTCTTAAGTCTCCCTACCTTCATAAGTAGCCAGTGCCACATACAAACTCGACACCTGAGTCTGCACACGACATCTAGTCAACCGATCTGCCTCCTGGTTTTGTTTCCTGCTAACATGTTTGAACTGCACCTCTTCAAAAAAAATTAACAGCTTCTTTATAGAAAAAACCAATTATTGAGAGAGTCCCTCTTTATCTTCCATTGGCCCATGGCCAAAAGTTGCTTGATAACCAACAGAGCATCACCTCTTACTATCAACCTTGATATGCCAACTCAATGCACTGCTTCAACCCCAAATGTAAAGTAAGATACTTTGCCTCATTGTTGGTATGAACATCTTCCAAGTACTAAGATTTTAGAAAAATTAATGTGCCGTGTGGATTTGGGATCACCACACCTCCACCTGCATTTTGTGTTACCCTCCCTGTAAGCTCCATCAAACCACATAATGAAGGCCCCTACCAAGTCTGGCTCTTCTTTATCTTCCTCTCGCACCACCCTTGGATAAACTAGTAGCTCGACCTCTTTTTTTACTAGGATGTCCGCTAGATGAGATTGACTAGTATGGTCGACCTTGAGCTTGAATTCAAACTCTTGCAGCTCCAACACCCACTTCATAATCCTCCTCCCTGGCTTCAAGTGCAACACCACCTCAGGCAAAAGATTATTAGCCATCAATACATAAAACTTACGAATGATCGAATACACTTTGAACTTCTTGCGGGCAAACACTAAATCCATCACCCACTGCTGCGCTTCCGTATATGTAGCTTCTCCTGGGCTTATTACCCTACTCTCAAAGTAAACCAGTTTATAACTTCTTCCCACCTTCTGTAACAATACTGCCCAAATGGCCACCGTACCTACCGTCATAGCAATATATAAGTCATCCTCTTGGTTGGGAGGGCATACCGTAGGTAGCTAACGTAGAATACCCTTCACTTTGTCAAACACTTTTTAAGCTGCATCATCCCATTGAAATCCGTGTACCTGTTGAGCCCTCTTTTGAAGAGGATACACATACTAGGACAACATCCAAAAAAATGGTGACAAATATTTTAACTTATGCAGGAACGATGTCAACCTTGTCGTACTGGTGGGAGGCTCAATCAAAACTAAAGCCTTGACTTTCTCTAGATCCACTTCTATACCGTTCAGGGAGACCACATGGCCCAACAACTGAGCCCACAGTTGTGCCAATTTGCACTTCTTTGGGTTCAATTGCCCTCCTTCCTTGTCTAGCCTTTGGAAGCACAACTTCAACTTGGATATGTGTTCCACCCTGGAGCTGTAACAACCAATGTCATCCATGAAAACTCTGATGAACTTACCCAAGTATGGCATGAACACTTTGTTCATCCAGTCCTGGAAGGTAGCATATGCATTCACCAACCCGAAAGGCATCTTATGGTAAGCAAATCACCCCCATGGAGAGATGAATATGGTGTTCAACTAATCCTCCAAAGCAATACGGATCTAAAAATACCCCAAAAAGTCATCCACGATAGAATAGTGCTCATGTCCTGCAACCTGGATCAAAATCTTGTCCTGAAATGGCATGGTAGTGGTTTTTTTTTGTAGCAGCATTCAAGGGCTTATAGTCTACACATGCCTTCCATTTCCCGTTCTTCTTTGGTGTAATAACAACACGTGACACCCACTCAGATTCTTTCATCGGATAAATAATACCCGCCTCAAGCAACTTATTGATCTCTTGCCATAGAACCTCCTTCTCTTTTGGCTTGTATCTGTCTTTGAGTAGGATCCAATGATCCACTCCTTTAGCTCCTCTTATATCTTTATATTTATTTGCAAACAAGTTGGGATAGGCTGCACATAGTTCCACATAACCTTCTATCTCTTGCTTGGCTAGATCTGCACCTAACATGTCTTTCACCTATTTAAACTTTAGACCCAGGGCAGTCACTTATCAAAAGACCCGTATATCCCGTGCGTTCAAGAGGTAATTAATAATACCCCAATATACATACTATACTTACACTGTGAGCCTATTTAAAAAAACCCCACCTCCCTCTGTATGTATACATTTTTATACATTTTGGTCTTTTAATAATCCTCTCCAGTTAACTCACGTGATATCATACACATTCTAAAAAGTGACCGCCCCGGGCCTTTAGACTACAAACTGGAGCTTGCATACCTTCACTCGAGCTGGTGGAACCTATGGTGACCCCAAAAAAATATGTATCCAAATTCAATAGGTCTTCATCACTCTCTTCCTCTTCGACACTTGTGGGTTCTTCATCATAAGTCAACTCAGTTTCATATTTGTAGTTGGTGCTAGAATCTCTGTTATCAACCCCTTCTTCCGGATGAAAGTGGCTCTCCCTGGTCTTCATGTCAAGCATGACGTGCCCTCCATTCTCTCAATCCGGCAATGTAAATACCCCTTTGTCCCAATCCTGTTTGGCCCCAATTGTCAACAACCACGGCCTCCCTAATATAATTGGGTATGCATTTGAAGGGGATCGGGGAGCACCACAGACGGAGAGTGAGCAAGAGAGAAGGAGACACACGACACACACAGATATGGGTGGGGAGACTCAAAGAGTGAGCAGCCCCCTATACACTTATGCTATGTATAAGGTATACAAGTCAGTGGGTGCCCAGACTCTGGGCGTCCGGGCAAGGCACAGACGCCTATACCCCAACAACCTCCCACTTAAAGGCGACTGTGCCTTTAAGCAAGAGAACCTAGTCTAAAGACTACAAAAGGAGAGAGAAAACCGCTCTCAACTGATGCCCACTGGCTGGCTGTGATCGTGTGCATCCGGCTGTCCTGCTCCCGTGTAAGTCCATACACCACCAGACGTACCGCACACGTACTGCAAGTATGTACGCAATACCTGCATATCTCCCTCGTGCACTATGCCATCATCAGTCAAAAAACGACTGACAAACCCAACTGCAAATGCTCCCACTGCAGCTGCGATATCCGGTCTCAAGATCAACATCTCATACATGAGACCACCGAATGCCGATGCAATGCTAGCGGGCCCTGCTAGCACTACGGAGCATGCATCAACATATATATCCCTGGCAATAGGCATCTCTGACTGACAAGGCGTGTCAGCCACATGCATCTCCTGACTGTCCGCAAAAGACGCATCACCCTGTCGTGCAACCTCAGAGCAAACCAGCTGCTCTAGGTGTCTGCTGGAAGACATATCCTGCACAACTATATCCCCATGCTCACTGTCGAGCATAGAAAGGAATGATTGCATAATCGCTGATGTCTCAGCCTCCTCTGCAATCATCCACTGCAAACATGACCACTCAATCTGCTGTGACTCACTAGAGCTCTCATGCTCTAACTCCGTATGCATAGACTCTTGCACAACGTCCTCCTGTCGTGACTCACTAGAGCAAGACCGCTCTACCTGTCTATCGTGCATAGAAGTATCTCGCACAACTAGCTCTCTGCTTTGATCAGTCACTAGCAAAGCATGCATGTCTGACTCTGTCACCTCTCTGTGTGACTGCTCAAGTCGTGCCCCAACTGTGTGCACAACGAGCTCACTACTCTGCACTCCATGCAAAGTACCCTGCAACCCATGAGCAAAAGAGACTCGCCTGCTCTCTCGCTCTCTACCTGGCTGCATGATCACAGAGACAACACCGTCTCTCCCGTGATCCACATGCAATGGGTAACCTGTACCACTCCTGGCACCTCTCGCAATCACTAGCGAACCCAAATGCATCACAAAATCTTGCTCTCGTAGAGAAATCTGACATCCACAATCTCTAAGCTGACCAATCGAGATCAAACTCACTGTCAAATCTGGTACATAGCACACATGTTGTAACAAGTAAGATGCACCACTCGGTAATGACAGTCTCACATCTCCTGCACCTGCTATCGCATGCACCGATCCATCGGTCAAACGTACACTGCCAAGCATCCCGCTAGAATAGCTACAAAACCATTCACGATGCGACGTGACATGAAACATAGCATCTGCGTCTCGCAACCACTGCGAAGGGCACTATCCACATGTATAGCATCTCGTGCATAGCTCGAGGTAAAAGTGACATCCCCGTCACTAGTATACTCCGACACTACATCTGCCTCAACTGTCAAAGCAACTGAGTCCATGGCATCACTACATACATCTTTGAGACTGCCATGTCTCCTACGATGTCGCATACGATGAAAACAACGCCGTCTAACGTGTCCAGAATGACCACAATACCAACATGTCACCTGTCGGCATGCTCGTGAATGTACATGTCTCACACGAGTCCTTGATGACTCAGATCTATCATGCATTTCATGTAATCTGCGCCAAAGTGCTCTCGAAGTAGTCTCATACATAACAAGAGCATATACATATTCCACAAGGTGCAAAGAGAGCGTAGATAGTGCCATCTCCGCTAGCTCCTGCCACTGATCGTCAGACATGTTTGAAGGTCTACCTGCATCACCACTCAATGGTCGATGCAACCCTCGTTGTGTCAATGCATCAAGCATACACTCTCTCCATGCCGCAAAGTCTGACCCATCAAACACGCGCATCTGTGAGAGGTCACAATCTCATCGATCACCTGTCTCTGCCATGAGCACAAGTAGCAAGCTAGATAGCAAAACCACCTCACCAACAACACCTTGAAACTGTCTACAAATATGGCCAGAAACACAATGTAAAACCTGTGAGACACACTCCAAAATAGAGCTCCCGTAATGTCAACCAAATCAGCCCTAAACTGGCTTGAATCGCATCAAACAAAAGTCTGCAAATATGGCTGTAAAATATGGCTGCAAATCAGCCCCAAAATTCAGCTCTTAAACAGCTGCATAAACAAGTCACAAACGTGTCCCAGATCAGCCTACAACTGAGCCATACATGGACACCTGCAAAGAGGAAACAATGGCTGAAAATTCAGTGCCCAAATAAGACCTCAAACCTGCCTGTAAACTTGTAGACCTGTAGCTAAAACCTGCTGAAAAACCTCAAGCCATTAGTGCTCGAATCCGGCTACCTAGCTCGTAGCCACACAAGCATACATCACAATACTCACTCCTGTGAGTGTGCCAAGATAAATGTACGCCTGTCAAACCCGTGAGCTAATCACCAAGCCCACAATGTGCGGTATCGATGCATACACACGCACAAATCTCCCACCTGCAGAGAACACCGCACGCAAATGTTGAGTGCAACCCGCAATCTCTACCTAGATCGCATAAATGATGCGCATAAAACTCCTGGGAAAATTTTGCCAGAGTTTCGTGAGTAAAACAGCCACAAAACCAGTAACCAAACTGACTACATGCTCAAAACCATGAGCAACCAAAGCGCATCAAACCGCACTCCAAATACATGCACCAATCTCCACACTTTGCATACATCATGGCAAACACCTGCAAATCTAGTACACAAATATCTGCTCTACCTGTGACTGCCAAAAAACATGCTCGAGGCATACATTGCCGAGCTCAAAATGCAATCACATTAGTCTCCCTCAGCATCAAACCACATAAGGCATACATTGTATCCTCCCACCTGTGAGGAAACTTGCAGCAAATATCACTCTCACATCTGAGAGCAAACCATGTGTGGAATCCTCGACACACAATAAACAACTGCTGCTGCAAAAAATTCAGCATTCAGAATTTTAAAATTCTGATATGACAAGCGCGTCCGGAGCATGCCAAAACCCCAAGGTAGACTCCTGGATCACATGTATCCAAGTCCAGGTGTGAAAGCTATGCCAAAAACCTCCGTATCGACCGAAAAACGTAGCATAAACTGCCAAAAGAGGGCTGAAAAATGCAGCTCATCAACCGTAGCTCGAATGAGGTTTCTGATGGCTCGAATGGCTTCGAAAGGGGGGTAAAACGTCAGGACACCTGTTGGAAACACTCTCGGAAAGCTAAATTTTCCGATGCCGAAGTCGAAACCCTGTTTGCACTCTTGAAAGTGTGCGCGCGCGGACGCGATTTCGGGAATGAAACTGGCTCTCCGCTGTCGTCGTGACTGTGCACACACGCGCTCCCTCCGCACCTACGCTCTGATACCAATTGAAGGGGATCGGGGAGCACCATAGATGGAGAGTGAGCAAGAGAGAAGGAGACACACGACACACACAGATATGGGTCGGGAGACTCAAAGAGTGAGCAGCCCCCTATACACTTATGCTATGTATAAGGTATACAAGTCAGTGGGTGCCCAGACTCTGGGCGGCCGGGCAAGGCACAGACGCTTATACCCCAACAGCATTTTCACCTTCTATCATGACAAAATCAATGAGGAATTCAATTCCCATGACTTTTACCTTCACATCCCCTACGCCACTCCCAAACATTGAGCTTTGGCATGGTTGGCCATCCTCATTTGCAGATTGGACCTGACTACATCTTTAAGACCAACCAATATTCCTCATAGCAGACTCGGTGATCAAATAGACCTAGGCACCACCATCAATATATGTTTGCACATGTTTCCTCTTCTCAAGCAAAAATTCCATCATTGAAAACACATCGGTTGGACTCCCCACCCTCAACGCTAGATTCTATACAGCATGCACATCACCTCTTACTTGGGGAAGTCTTGTGTTGACATTGGTTGACCATTGTCTCCTCAATTTAGGGTTCAATGCAAGTAGCTGCCCGAAAGTGATATTAGCTTTTTGATTTTGAACATCCCTTACAAGGTTGTATTCAGGATTACCGCGCCCCAACTGAAAATCTGTTTGAGTAATTTTTTGTCTCCATCTTCTCTTGCTTGACTCTGGCTACTCTCGGCCTTCGTTCATCTTCTCTTTACCTTTCCTTGCTCCAGTTTCCCATTTTGTCTCGGTCTCTCTTTCACCTCTTGCTCTTTTGTTGGCCATAATATTGACCTCCTGCTTGTCAATTCCAATAATGTTAACCCTTTGCACTTCATCATTACCTGGTGGAGCAGGCAGTGCTTGGTCTTCAACTGCTTGCAGCTCCCTTTGATCATTGAATTGTGCTTGCCCCCTACCTCCACCAAACAAAGGGCACATGCCACCCCTTTCCCCCGTTGGGTGAGGGCAATCTAGAACATAGTGGCCCTCCTCTCCGCAATTATAACACCTACCAGGCAGTTGCCTAGCCCTGCCTCTTCCTACCCTCGACTGACCTCTATCCATAACACGCAAACGCAATTCTTGCATTTTCTCAGATAAATCTTGAATCGTACATACCCATTGTTGAGGACTGGTTTCCACCCCCTGATTCATCTAGTTCTCCACTTGAACTTCTTCCCTTGGACATGGAGTAGAACTAGAAATTATCACTTTGTCTCCCAACACACCTTGCTTGATCTTCTTTTTAATGTTTTGGCTCTTTGCCCGTGCAATAGCGATCGCTCCGTTATAATTTTCCGGGCTCTCGAAATCCACCTTCTCACGAACTTTGGATGCAAACAAGCCATAAAATTTTCCATTTTAAAATACTCATTGCCATTAGCCAATTGCTTGATGGTAGCTGCAAAATCCCTCCAGCATTCCTCGAAGCGATTGAGAAAAACACCAAACTCCTCGTTCACATCCTGCTTCAAATTTTCAATCTTTTATCCAAATCAATGGGGGACACCTCCTTATGGAAATCATGCAAAAAAAGGCCTGCAAAGCCAGCCACATAAGTTCTCGTTCCCCTTCCAAAGCATAGAACCATGTCTTTGCTCTTCCTCGCATTAGCAACGGAATCATCTGCATCTTGCTATCTTCATTTGGCATATGCAATGATAGCATATACAGCTCCAAGTTGGCCATCCACTCTTTCGAGTCTTCTTCTCCGGTAAAAACTGGTGCCTAACTTCCTGTTGCCATCTCTCCTTGATATATTAATGCTACGACTGTAAGAGACGTGCATTTCTTGATGATGTAAGTCCACAACAATCTTTAGGATGAAGTTCTCAATTTGACCACTCTTGATTTTGTTATTTTACAAACTTACAACTCGCAATCAAGGTTTGGTGGATCTATTACCACCTTTTGGTTGCAGATGGTCCTCTCCCAATAGATAGGGTGATTGTAAGAATCCACCTATCTTGCTCTTTTTTTTTTTGGTCCACATTATCGATTTGAAATCTTGCATGATTTGTTCATGCCCTCTCTAATAGTTAACATTTTAAATCTTCCTTTGCAGGTGAGTTTTGTCAACTCTCACAACGATGAGTGCCAACAATTCCTTCAAGAGATGGTTGTTAATGGCCTTGTAGTCTGCATTGTAAACCCAACACCTTGTCAGTATTAGACATTACAATTATAGCCCAAGTTTGTAGTACACGCTTTAGAAAGGAGCTTGCTACCATGTTTCAAGTTCAAACTAAAAACTTGAGCTACAATCGTGAGGTGCGCTCACATATGATAAAGTGATAAACTGCATGTGGTTTGCCTCATTTCCTTATGTAGTTAACTTGTGTAGGTTGTTGGAACGCTTCGATTTGTGAATTTCAACAATGTGTTGTTGGAGAAGGATTGTTCAAATTGTACATCCACAAAAGTGTATAAGCTTAGGCAAGGACCTTATTGTGGATCTTACAATAAGAACACCACAATAATCACAACATTGAAGTTGGAAGCACATATTGTAACCAAAGAAAAGAAGATTCTTGATGTACACATCATTGGTGCAGCAGTGGATTTAGTGCTTTCATTGGAGAGAAGCTTCAACCAAATTTACATTGACTCTATTTAGGAGGCAAAAGATACCTTGGCAACAAGCTTACGTGTAAGGTTTTCAGTTTCTGAAACCTTAAAGATTGTATAAAGCTTAATCAAACTGATATGATTATTGAAAAAGCAATGTAGAATTGTCCGAACGTGGCAAATATTGGTATTTTTGGAATCTTAAGCACAGCAAACCTCGGGCTAGACGTTTTCTGAACAGAATTCCGATAAAATCTGGAAAAGAAAGGTTACACTATGAATTTAATTAGTTAAGTAAAATTGAATGGTTTTAGTAATTATTACTGCTAAAGACTTTTTATCCTAAGGTTCTAAAAATTGCATATATTTCAAAAATTAATCATTAAAAAGTCAACAAACTAGTAGAAAATCGATTCTGTGTATCTTGGGGACTGTGTGGGGTAATGATGAACCTTCCCATACTAGATTTAGCAGTAGGGGGTGTTTCTGGAGCTGTAGGGCTGCTTGGGATGCAAGTTACTGCCATTTTCTAGCCTATGAGTGCCCAGAAACCTATAAATATGACCCTTGCTTCACAATTTCGGACAGACTCGAAGCCTTGGCACATTCTCTCTCATCTAGAGAGACCTCTACGCAAAAATCACTAGAGATCAAGCTCTAGTTGGTTAATTAAACGGTAATTAGGCTAATCCTTCTTAATTAGCAAAGCTAGGTTAACCTATTTTCTTAATAAAATAAAGATTAATCCTATGTATACTCAAAAATCCTCTCTTATTTAAATATTCTCTACTGATTATTGTGATTAAGCTTAGGGATATTAAGCAAATTAATTATTATATCATATTAAGACTGAAATTATCCATTTTAACCATAAATTAATGGGAATTATATTAATTAAGTTTAGATTAAGTTGAGATAATTATCAGAGCTATGTTAGACTGTCATTAAGCTAGGAAAATTATCTTATAATTTTTTGAGTAATTTTCATAATTAATTAAGCAGAATTACCCTATTTTTTAGAGAAAAATAAAGGGGAAAATAATCAAATTGTTTCAAAATTATTTGAGTTATTTATCAGAGGTTAATTACATGTTAAGGAACCCATGATAATTATTTTAACCTTAGATAATTAAATTAATTTATTATTTTAATAGAATTACACTATTTTTAGGACAAATTAAAAGGGGAAAATTAGCAAATTGATTCAAAATACTTTGAATTATTTATCAGAGGTTAATTACATGTTAGAGAACCTGTTATAATTATGTTAACCTCAGATAATTAATGTACCTAATTACTTTAGCAGAATTACTCTATTTTTGGGACAAATTAAAAGAGGCAAATTAGCAAACTGATTCAAAATACTTTGAGTTATTTATTAGAAGTTAATTACATGTTAGAAAACCTGTGATAATTATACTAACTTCAGATAATTAATTTACTTAATTACTTTAGAAGAATTACTCTGTTTTTAGGACAAATTAAAAGAGGGAAAATAGCAAACTGATTCAAAATGCTTTGAGTTATTTATCAGAGGTTAATTACATCTTAGGAAAACCATGATAATTATGTTAACCTCATATAATTAGTTTATCTAATTATCTTAGAAGAATTATATTGTTTTTAGTACAAATTAAAAGGAAAAAAATAGCAAATTGATTCAAAATGCTTTGAGTTATTTATCAGAGGTTAATTACATTGTAGGAAACCTGTGATAATTATGTTAACCTTAGATAATTAGTTTACTTAATTATCTTAGCCGAATTACACTATTTTTAGGACAAATTAAAAGGAAAAACATAACAAATTGATTCAGAATGTCTTGAGTTATTTATCAGAGGTTAATTACATCTAATTATCTTAGCAGAATTATAATGTTTGAAGGACAACTTAAAAGTGAAAAAATAGCAAATTGATTCAAAATGCTTTAAGATAATTATCAGAGGTTAATAACATCTTTAAAAACCCGTGATAATTATGTTAACCTCAGATAATTAATTTGACTAATTATTTTAGCAGAATTACAATGGTTTTAGGACAAATTAAAAGGGAGAAATCAGCAAATTGATTAACAAATCTTTGAGATAATTATCAGACGTAAATTGCATCTTAAGTAAACTGTGATAATTATCTTAACCATAGGGTAATTATTTTAGATAATTATTCAAGTAGAAAACCACTATTATCGAGGATAAATTAAAGGGGAAAATTAGTAAATCATGTGCTATGATTACATGCTATTTATTAGAGCTATATTATAGGATAAAGAGGCGGTGATAATTATTTCAAGGTTAGAAAAGTAGTATAGATATTTATCTAAGTCAAATTATATAATTCTAGCTAAAAACTAAAGGGGGAAATTAGTAAATCATGTGCTATGATTACATGCTATTTATCAGAGGTAGATTATAGGATAAATAGGACGTGATAATTATTTCAAGGTTAAAAAAGTAGTATAGATATTTATCTAAGTCAAATTATACTAATTCTAGCTAAAAACTAAAGGGGGAAATTAGTAAATCATGTGCTATGATTACATGCTAGTTATCAGAGCTAGATTATAGGATAAATAGACCGTGATAATTATGTCAAGGTTAGAAAAGTAATATATATATTTATCTAAGTCAAATTATTCTAATTCTAGCTAAAAACTGAAGGAAAAAATCATGCTATATGATTACATGCTATCTATCAGAGCTAGATTACATGATGAAAAGGCCGTGATAATTATGTCAAAGTTAGAAAAGTAGTATAAGTATTTATTTAAGTCAAATTATCCTAATTTTAGCTAAAAACTGAAGATGAAAATTATATAATTAAGTTGAAAAATAATAAGATAATTACCAGAGGTCAAAAATATCATTATCTACTTATGGTAATTATACCATAGTTAATTAGTGAGGTGAGGAAATTATAATTGACTAAAAGTCTTATTTTTAGCAAAAGATTAATTAAAAATAATAAACTTTGTGGTCAAAATTTTTTAGAAAAAATATAGTAAGTGTAAACCTATGATATCAAGTTGAGGAAATGAAATCTTTAAGATAAAATAAATAGAATAAATATTAAGCCCAAAATAAGTAGATTCCAAGCTTAAAAGTCGATGGGAAAATGAGGAAAAAGATATAGAAAATTAGGAGAGCTTAGAAAGCCCGTAGGGAAGCGGTGGAAAAAGTTATCATGCCTATATAGACAAATAAGAAATTACTATGTCAAGAATTTACCAATTAAGACTATAAATTTAACCTTGAATGGGTTATGGTTGAATACAAAGGTTAAGTCTATATTTTGAATTATTTACCTAATGGTTAGACGTCCTTTTTATAAGGATAAGAAGTTATGGCACCTAAAAGAACCCGAGTCAATCCTACATCTCATGATGAGGACATAACTCTAAAAAGAACTAGAGCGTCACACGACGATGAAGCTGGACCTAGTACTAGGCCTACAAAGGAGAGTCTTCACGCGCTAGCGCAGCAGCAGATGGCCGATCAGTTCCAGGTGGGTTTTCATTATTTAATTAAGTCTTTAAATAGTATAAGTTCTTTTATAAGTTAGCATTGCATAGGTAAGCAGTGAGTAAGAATCAGAAAAAGAATAATTGACTAAAAACGGAAGGTAACTTCTAACGTGCATTTGTTTATATGTAGAAAAGAATTGTTTGGGTTAAAATTGGTTAAATTAGGAATGATATGATTGATCATCCTTAAGATAGCTTGTCTCAAGACACCTCTGACTCCTTGGTATATTTGATGATAATGATGGCTTTCCAGCCACATGGATAAGTCGGTTACCCCCATGAACGTTAAGTTTCTACTCTGTGTCATGTCTTGATGTTTCTACATAAGTTAGGACCGTTTTTTATCCTAGGAGAGCCGTCCGGTTGTATGGGCAACTGGTTTGGTGTATGGGCACCCGCAACCTTGGATGGGGGTTTATCCACTCCGGATTATGAATAAGGAATGGGTGCCGTTTTTTTCACCCTTAGGTGGTCTTGAGACAAGAAGAGTACTGGTCATGGTTATTATGGACAATGTTTTGATTGACAGTACCCTGCCTTAAGTTTAAAGATGTATGTTTTCTAAAAGAATGCTTTCAATGTTGTCTTTAATAATTGATTGAAGAAATTACTGTGATGGAACATTAAAAGAAACCATTATTTTTAATGTTAAAACAATGTGATAGTAATTAGAAAAGAAAATGAATCATGTGTGAGTGTGGGGTGGTAAGTGGGGATTGACTAAGGTTGTCAATCATGGACGGGTGGACCTGATTAGTCAGGTAACTATCCATCCCTGTGCACTAAAACGTTTAGAAAACTTCTTCACTTGGAAGAGGAGTCCACCAGCGGCGGCTGTGCCCTCACATCTGTTAGGGGGGAAAAAGTGTTGGTTGAAGATACCTTAGCCCAATTGTGGCAGTTATAGGGCCGAAATAGTTTTTTTTGGGATTTTAATACGTTGTCCCGTTTTCGGTGCAAGACGGGACTAGGTCTTCTTCTAAGGCTATAGACCCAAGACATTGTCAATGGTAAAGGTCTATTCCTTGGATTTTTCTTGTTTAGAGAATCTGATTTTTATCAGACCTAGAGACCTGTCAAGGATCCCATCCCGATCTTGGTATTGGCGGGTTGGGGATCTCACATTATGCTTTGGTCGCTTCAAAGTTAATGCAAGCAGACACATAGTGGCATATGAACATGAACCTTAGTTTTATGAATGTTCATCTATCATTTTTAGGTCTTTTCACTTTTGTATGCTTGTTCTATCCAACTCTTTGAATCAAAGCTACGCTTCTATCCTCTCTACTTGTTTGTAACATGATTTCACACACTTTTGATTGTGCCTTTCAGCATTGTGCACTTTGTATTGCGTTAAGGTTTCAAAGGATCTCTCTCTCTCTCTCTCTCTCTCTCTCTCTCTCTCTCTCTCTCTCTCTCTCTCTCTCTCTCTATTTTTTCTCACACCCCTCTCTCAAATAATTAGTGAAAGCAACACACATTCTTTCTCGTTCTTTGTGTCTGTCTATATGTGTGTGTTTCATAGAAGTTGTGACATCTACTTGCTTTCATAATTTGAGCATTTTCTTTCTCCCAAAGACACAAAAATACACACGCACACAAAGAACAAATCCTATTCTCTGTCTCTGTTTATGTAAGTATATATCTATCTACTTACCTCATTTTATTTTTGACTCATTTAAGAAGGAAAAACAGATCCACAAACACACTCACAAACAAAACAATCTACTTCTCTCTATGTGCCTATCTTTATCCTTTTGTCACTCTTTTCCTCTCTCTTTCTATCGCCTTCTTGTAACCCGATACACAAGCTCTCTCTCTCTCTCTCTCTCTCTCTCTCTCTCTCTCTCTCTCTCTCTCTCTCTCTCTCTCTCTCTCTCAATTCCTGACTATGTCTCTCAATCACTTGTAAAACAATGGACTCTCCCCCCCCCCCCCCCCCCCCCCCCTCTCTCTCTCTCTCTCTCTCTCTCTCTCTCTCTCTCTCTCTCTTTGTACTATTTCTTATTTGGATTGTTTTATATTACTACCTATATTTGTCTTAAAAAATTTGACCAATCCCCCCCCCCCCCCCCCCCAAACATATCTCTCTCTCTCTCTCTCTCTCTCTCTCTCTCTCTCTCTCTCTCTCTCTCACTCACACACACACACACACACATACGTACACACATACACATCCATACATGCATACATAAATACACATAGAAATAAACACACACACACCCTATTTTTTGTAGTCATGGAGAATCCTACTAATTTGAATATTTGAAAAGACATACACATTGACATGGTATTTATGGAGACATATCCTTTTAATCAAGAGTTGTTTCTAGTGCTCCACTATATATTCCAAAAATACATACACATTGATATTTAAGAGTTGTTTCTAGTGCTCCACTATATATTCCAAAAATACATACACATTGATATTTAAGGAGACATGTCCTTATAATCAAGAGTTGTTTATAGTGCTCCATGATATATAGCAAACAAACTTAAGCTTTGAATGGTTTAGGATTACACTGTGAAAATAGAGTCCAAAATCAGATGGGGAGGGAAGAGAGAAGAGGGGGAGGGGGTTTCATTTCAAATATTATTGTGCTTATTTCCACGTTCATTACTGTGACAATTGCCTATGTTATTGCCGCAAAAAATACCACGTTTATTCTTGAGACCCGCTTTAGCGCCTAAAGATTCATATTTTGGCTTAAACATTCAAATTATAGTGTTCCCTTTGTTTTGGTGTTTCCCTCCCCCTTAATAACAGTTAAAGAACATTATATGAAATTTTCAAGTTTGAAAAAAAGAAGATAAACATGGAACAATAGTTAGCTATGTGAATAAACATGAAACAACAAAGGGCATGCTCCATCCTAAAGTAATGCATGCTGCTCCACGTAAAGCAAGCATTGTCAGAGATGAAAAGCTAAACATGGATGACATCTTCTGTCAAGGCATAGGCATGATAGAGTATTTTAGTTTCCTCAATCTTTATTTTGCAACAATGTACATACTGTCAACATTTTTGTTATCAATTAAATTAATCACTACCACTTGATTAACATAATTTTGCATGCTTCACAAAAATTAGAGAGAGAAAAAGGGGGGGGAGAGAGATGAATGGATGACACGACAAAAAATTTTCATAACTCAAAATATACAAAATGTTTATGACCAAAATATCCCTACAAGAAGCGCCATCCAATTCTAAGCACATGGCTCCTAAATCAATAAAGAGAGAAATAGAATTGTCGTTTGTGGATGCATTGGCATCATCATCTTAAAAAAATTCATCCTCCATCTCATCATCATCATCATCATCATGACAATCTTCCTTGCTAAGACTTGCAACTGTCCGACTTGTATCATCGATCTCCCTCTCCTCTATGCTGCTCCACGTAAAGCAAGCATTGTCAGAGATGAAAAGCTAAACATGGATGACATCTTCTGTCAAGGCATAGGCATGATAGAGTATGTTAGTTTCCTCAATCTTTATTTTGCAACAATGTACATATTGTCAACATTTTTGTTATCAATTAAATTAATCACTACCACTTGATTAACATAATTTTGCATGCTTCACAAAAATTAGAGCGAGAAAAAGGGGGGGGGAGAGAGATGAATGGATGACACGACAAAAAAAATTCATAACTCAAAATATACAAAATTTTGATGACCAAAAGATCCCTACAAGAAGCGCCATCCAATTCTAAGCACATGGCTCCTAAATCAATAAAGAGAGAAATAGAATTGTCGTTTGTGGATGCATTGGCATCATCATCTAAAAAAATTTCATCCTCCATCTCATCATCATCATCATCATCATGACAATCTTCCTTGCTAAGACTTGCAACCGTCCGACTTGTATCATCGATCTCCCTCTCCTCTATCGCCCCCTCATCCAAAGTAGAGGTGGAAGAGGGTCAAAGATGGTCTCCACTTTATTAGTGGCCAAAATGGTTCTCCCTCGAGGTGTTAGGGGAATTACGAACCAAAGTTTTGGTTGGTGGATTGTTGGGATATAGATGACCTATAAAAGAAAATCTCAAAGTGAATAACATTGGTACAATTAATGTTACAAGCAAATATGAATAAAAAAGGTAGTCACTCACCTGCTCATAATTGTGTGGCAAAACTAAATTGTCATATCTCCCTGTGTGATGCACACTAGAGTACTCTACCATGTAGAGGCCATTCTCTTGACGTCTAGACACATTTGCAAACCACTTGCACTCAAAGATGAAGGTATGAAAGGTTCTAAAATTAACCTTTAGCATCCTTTCAATAGTTCCACAGTACCTGGCTTCATCACCATTTGTGTCAAAGTTGCCCATGATGCCACAGTCCATGGTGGTTCTACGCTTGTCAATGTGGCACTTACAAAAGTGATGACCCTTTGACCACATAGAGTTAAAGGAAAGGCACTAAAAAATAAGAAAATATATTTTATCAATTACAACGATAAAATCAAGAAAAATATATACAATATGGTTTAGGTATATTAGTCTCGGGGGGTTCACTATGTGTAAAACTACCATATCACATGCATTCAAGACAATTTTGTTGAATCCCTTATCTGTGAATTTTTAAGGAATATAATGTACCCTTTTCTTTTAAAATCTGTAAGTTTTTTTCAAATTTGAAAAAATAGTATCCTTTTGTATACAGATTTTTGTAAGTTTCAAGAACTTTAAATACCCTTCTATTGGACTCACGTGATAGTTACATTTTTCTTAGGTGACCTCCCTGAGATATGAGTACTCTACCTTTGGTACGCAACCTCGTGCATACTCCCATTCTTTGTCAGTGATGTCTTCTCTCCGCACTTTTGCTTCAGCCATTTCCTCATGAATCCACTCCGCACTAATGAGATATGGGAAACATGCAAAGTGTCTAGGCCCTAGGGGTGCCTTCTTCCTCCATGTATTTGTTTCCATGCTTCTCTCTCCTTCAAACGCCTTGCCTTTGCCATTGTCCACAAGTCCACCTACTTGGTCATAATGTTAACATTGAGAATACAAAAGTTATTGACCACTCGGGATAGATTCATATCCATGTTAAATAATTTTCCCTTTCCACTTGGCAAGTGTTCATCCTTGCATCCTCCTCGTCTGAGCACATGTGAGGCATTGAGGGGTCAACTTGTGCCAAATACTATGAGATGTACACAAATGTCCCTTGTATGATCCACCCTTTGGCCCTCTCTAAAAATAACATCCATATGCGTGCACTACTCCGCATATAGTGATCTCCTCAACCAAGTGAGCCAAGAGGTGGATTTGACTAAGAAGAACCGATCGAGAAAATGCATCCTCAATGGCATACACAGTTTTAGATGCAAGTGTTTGAGCAGCATCAGAGATAGCATCTATTTCAATTTCCTTGGACCTCACAAATTTGCAAGAAAACACACAGGAATACACTAGGTGCTAGTTGAGGTTATTGTGTATATAAAAAAGTGTAGTTGAGTGGAGTCTTGTGGTGTAACTTACTAGCACTCCAAGTTTAAAAATAGCATCCCTCACTTTCGTGTCCTGGCATATGCACATACTCACTGGCAGAATGAACTACAATGTAAATTAGAGGAAAGGAAAGTGAGAGAAAGGCATACACACAAAATCATATGTGTCCTAAAAAGAAAACAATATAGAGAATAGAGACAGGGAGTTACCTAAAGCATCTTGTACCAATCATGGGACTTCAACCCATACAATTGAACGCTTCCACCTTTCTTCACTTTTGTGAAAGCTCCCTTTAGCGACCTCATGTATCGTGTTGGTGTGCGAATAGACTCAATGGTACCCTTCAGTTGGTCGAGTTCTTCTTTGGATAGCATGCATGGTGATTTAGGAGTAGCAGAGGCGGGGAAGTTTCAAGACCCTCAAATCCTCCCTCGCGCCTAATGAGTCCTTCTTGCCAATAATGTGGTCCCATAGGGTGTGGGCTACATTCTTAAATATGTGCATGGGATCCAAGAGGTGTTGTGTTTTTAAGTTCTTCCAATATGGAAGCCTTAAAAATATGGAATATCTTGACATACCTTTTGGTGAAGTACTCGAAGTTGGATTGTTGTTGTAGTGCTCTTCCCAAATAGTTGCCCAATTTGCCATCGTGAGCTTTAGATGCATCTTCCCATTTTTTGGAGACTTGTACTTGCTATGACCTTGGGGTAATAAATGATGGTTGTTTGGATAGATTACCTTGTGCAAGGCATCCGGCCTCTCCATCACCAATGATGGCCCACAAGCAGGACATGCATTGTGGCCCGATGTGGACAACCCTGCATACATATCATATCATTATGGAGAAGCTTCAAACTAGAGAGAGAGAAATAGAGGGAGAAGGGAAAGGGATATACCAATAATCTCTCCAAGCCCAGGATAGTCATGCATAGTCCACATAAGGATTCCCCTTGTTAGGAAATAAGACGTAGCTAAATAGATAATTGAGTAGATTATTTAATGGAGAGAGACAGATTTACATACACGAGATTATAGAGTAGAGAGAGAGAGAGTACACACGATATACGTGGTTCACCCAATGTGGGCTATGTCCACAGGAAAGCAGCCACTCAATGGCTTTAGTACTTCAAAACAAGAAGTAGTTTACAAAGGGATTATACCCTTAATGGAGCTCCCGCCTTGCTTCACTCTCACTGCCTCACACTCACCTTGTTGCATCAACTTCACACTATGAAATGTGTGTAGAAATGGACTCCTTTTATAGGCCAAAAGGACTGCCCTCTCTTATGAGAGGCAGCCATGTGTAGCCGCCCTTGTGTGAATAAGTCCAAATCGGACCCTCCAATCCGCCCATGTGTGGCCGCCCTTGAGAAGACAAGTCCGCTTTTGAATTCGGCCACCGGCCATTGACTTCCGACCACCGGCCACCGGCCATTGACTACCGGCCATCGGTCAACCGACGGTTGTTTTTCAACCACTTTCCAGCATCCGTCCGGCCATAATATTCCGACGAAAAGGAATATTCCGGCGAGGGAAAAAAAAGTCTCAAGGGCTTCCGCCCCCGAGGCCCCTAAAGTTGCACCTAATTTTTGGCCGTGAAAATTTTAGGTTTCTGGCGAGTGATTTTCCTTCACGCACGATGGCTTCTCCTCATAATGGGGGCCTTACAAATGTGCGCTTTTACCACAAAAAATTACAAGGGTAAATCAAGCTCCATACTTAACACCCCTAATAGTGGCTTCTCTCCCCCCCTTTGGAAGTGAGACATCCACAACAGGGATGCCTCTCCATAATTCCTCCAAGTCCTTGATGAGGGGCTCAAGGTAGACATCAATATTTTCCACTTTGTACTTCCCTGGCACAAGCAAGGAAAGAAGTATATTTTCCTTCTTGGTTGTCTCCCATGGTCAAAAATTGTAGTTGACAATAACCACAGGCCAAGTGCTCCATGAAGTAGACTTAGTGCCAAAGGGGTTGACACCATCAATTGCTAGCCCAAGCGTTAAGTGTCAAGGCTCCAACCCAAACTTTGGCCATTGAGTTTTGATGTGCCTCCATGTAGGTTAATCGACAGGGACATGCATCATTCCATCATTTGAGCGGTGGTTGGCATGCCACGTGAGAAGCTCCACGATAGATGAAGGAGTACGAGCGGAAGTGCGACGCGAGAGAGAGTGCGAGAAGAAGAGCACGATGGTATGGTGAACTCGCTCTATTGTAATGTGTAGAGCGCATAGTGAGTTCTTATTAGGTTTTAACAAAAGAATATGTGTACATACCTGGCGGCCCGCCCACTTACCTGGGCGACCACATTGGGCTTTATACCCCAACAACCTCCCACTTAAAGTCCAATGTGGTACTTTAAGTGTGAGAGAAGCTACTATACAAGCTAATATACAAGTGATGTAGAGAAGTGATGTACTACCCTACAACTAACTGCTTGCAAAAATGCGCAAAGCTCTCTGAGGGAAGTCCTTTTGTAAGTAGATCAGCAGGATTTTCTGTGGTGTGAACTTTGACAAGCTCAAGTTGCTTATCCTCGAGCATTTCCCTGATGAAATGATACTTCACATCCACATGCTTTGTCTTTGAGTGATAAACTGGATTGCGAGCCAATTGTATAGCATCACAATATAACACAGGCATCTCTTCTTTGATTCCCAAATCTGTTTCTAGTCGATTAAGCCAAATTGATTCTTTGCATGCCTCTGATGCTGCAACATATTCAGCCTCTGTAGTAGACTGAGTAACACAATCTTGTAATCTAGAACGCCATGATACTGCTCCACCAGCCAATGTAAAGACATACCCTGACGTAGACCTTCGGTTGTCTAAGTCACCTGCATAATCTGAGTCTGTAAAACCCTTTACACTTAGCTCCTGACTCCCATAGCATATACGCATACTCTTTGTAGCTTTCAGGTATCTCAATATTCCTTTCCCTGCCTCCCAATGTTTCTTGCCTAGGTTTGACATGTATCGACTTACTACTCCCACTGCAAATGCAATGTCTGGGCGAGTAGCAATCATTGCATACATCAAACTACCCACTGCAAACGCATATGGAATCTTATCCATTTCAGCCTGTTCTTCCTCAGACACAGGACAATCTTGTTTGCTAAGTTTCACATATGGTGGCAATGGAACACTCAATGCCTTTCCCTTTTCCATATTGAAATGTTGCAAAACCTTGTCAATATACTCTGTTTGAGATAACCAAATCAACTTCTTTGATATGTCTCTCTCAATGCGCATACCAAGTATATGACTTGCCTCACCCATGTCTTTCATGTCAAATGATTTTGCCATCTTTGACTTCAAAGCTGAAATTTCTTCCAAGTGCTTGCCAGCAAAATCAACAGGTCATCCACATACAAAATAAGTATCAGCCAACTGCCATCCTTAGCCTTCTTTGTATATAGATAGTGATCGAACTCACTGCGTTTGTAGCCTTGAGAAAGCATAAACTTGTGGAACTTATGGTACCATGCCCTCGGTGATTGTTTTAAGCCATAAAGACTCTTTAACAACTGGCATACCAAATCTTCCTTGCCTTTCTCAACAAACCCTTCTGGCTACTGGATGTAAATTTCCACATCTAAATCACCATGCAAGAACATTGTCTTGACATCCATTTGGTGCAACACCAAATCTAATATGGCAACCAATGCAAGAAAGCATCTCAATGTAGTCATCTTGACCACCGAAGAGAAGACTTCATCAAAGTCAATGCCTTGTTCTTGCTTAAAGCCCTTGGAAACAAGCCTTGCTTTGTACTTTGGCTGACTATCATGAGCGGTGATCTTATACCTGTAAACCCATTTACAAGGTAGAGACTTTTGCCCCTGTGGTAATTTAACTAGCTTCCATGTCTGGTTTTTATGCAGAGCTGTCATCTCTGACTGCATGGCCAATTGCCAATTCCCGGAGTCCTTCATTTGCACTGCTTCCTTGTAACATGAAGGCTCATTGCAATCAGTCAACATGACATAGTTCATAGATGGAACAAACTGATCAGGAGGTCGTGAGATCCGTCCCGATTTACACAAAATAGGTGGCTGAGGCTCAGCCACAGCCTGTGGTTCCACTCTATCCTGTCCTTGCTCCTCTTGAGCCCTGACATTTTGTCTTGCACGTGCAAGTCCATCTTCTTGGAAGACAACTCTTCTAATCTCCTCAACCCTCTCTGGTTTAGAATGATATTTGGCTTCATTAAAGTGAAAATCATTGCTGCGGATAACCTTTCTGGATTCGGGATCCCAAAGTCTGTACCCCATCTCACCATAATTACCATAGCTTAGAAAGATGCACTTTCTACTCTTTGGCTCAAGTTTGTTCCTAAATTCCTTTGGAACATGAGTATATGCCTCACAACCAAAGACTCTGAGATGCTTGTATGAGGGCATTTTGCCTGACCATACCATCTCTGCCACTGAATCCTTCTGCAAAACCTTGCTAGGAGATCTATGTATAAGATGAACAGTTGTTGATACAGCTTCAGCCCAAAACCCATTTGGCAGTTGTGCATTAGACAACATACTTCTGACCTTCTCTTGTATGGTCCTATTCATCCTCTCAGCAACACCATTTTGAGGAGGATTGTAAGGAGCAGTAAGTTCACGTTTTATACCTTTTGACTCACAAAAGTCCTGAAAGGCCTTTGAAACATACTCTCCACCATTGTCAGTGCGTAAGCATTTAAGCTTCTTGCCACTCTGATTCTCCACAAGTGTCACAAATGTTTTGAAAACATTAAATGCTTCGTCCTTGTGCTTGAGAAAGTAAACCCATACTTTCCTCGAGTAATCATCTATAAATGTCATAAAGTAAGAAGCTCCCCTTAGAGATAGGTTAGGCATAGGTCCACACAAATCACTATGAACAAGTGGCAACTGTGTATCTCTTCTACTGCTTCTATGCTTATGTGGCTGTTGTGTTTGCTTACCATACAGACAATGTTCACAAAATTCAAAATCATTAAATGAAAAGCCAGGCAAATAACCAGAACGAGACAATATTTCCATTCCCTTCTTGGACATATGTCCTAACCGGCTATGCCACAAAGAAACGTTCGGCTGCTCGATTACATTGATTACATTTTTAGAGACATTTGATACATAAATCATGTAAAGTCCTCCAAAATTTACTCCATGTGTTATTGTCATAGAACCCTTGGATATCTTCCACATGTTCTGTCCAAAAGTGGTGACGTAGCCAGCATCATCAAGTAAACCTGGGCTGATCAAGCTCTTTGTAATTGCGGGAACATGTCTCACATTCTTCAGCATGAAAGAAGAGCCATTCTGAAACTTCAATTGAACATCTCCAACACCTAAGATCTCACACGTCTTCCCATTGCCTAGCCGAACATGATCTTTAGTGGTTACATAAGAGGTAAACCACTCCTTGTTTGGAGACACATGAATTGATGCCCCTGAGTCTATAATCCAGTCACTCAGTGCATTTCCATCAGATGCTATAAGAAGAGCTGAGTTTATTGTATTCTTCAAGAAGTAGATGTCTCTCGACACTAGACTCTCATCCTCTGCAACAGTGTTTGTCACATTTATTTCTTGAATCTTCATTGAGGACTTGTTCTTCTCACCATGGTCTTCATATTTCTCTTTGCCTTTTTCTGCTTTCCATTCTCTGTAGTCTCTTTTCATGTGACCCTTCTTGCCACAATGGTAGCATTCTATGTCACTCTTGCCTTTAGCACTGCGGGATTTGCTATGAGACTGATTCCTCTTTCCACCTTTGTACTTTTCTTTGGTCCTTTCCCTGACAACTAAGGTTGTTCCTTTGCCTTTGTCCATTGTCTTTCTGTTGGTTTCTTCAGTAAGAAGACTGCCTTCTACACTTGCTATGGTCAAACCATCTGGAGGTGCAGAATTACTCAAAGCTGTGCGAAAAGTGTCCCAACTTTTCGGCAATGTGATCAACAGGAACATAGCTCTAACAGGTTCATCAAACTTGACACCTTGAGATGACAACTGACTGTAGATGGTGTTGAATTCATTCAAATGATTAGACATAGGGGTCCCTTCTTTCATCTTCAAGTCAACAAGATTCTTAAGCCAGTATACCTGTGAAGCTGCACTCTGCTTCTCATAAAGATCACTCAGCTTTGTCCATGCTTCATAAGCCGACATCTCGTCTGCTACATTGAAGTAAACGCTTTCTGCCAAAGTTAGCATAATGGTAGAAAGTGCCAATTCATCCATTTCGCTCCATTCATCTTCGTCCATATCTTCTGGTTTATCCCCTTGAGCTTTATAGGTTTTATTTGCTTCTTTTGTACCAACACGTGCCAAATCTGCTTCTTCCACAATGGGAAATTGGTTCCATCCAGCTTCTTGATATTGTAAAGAGCAGTGTCTTGTGATCCAGCCATAGCTACGCTTCACAGTAGTTTACTTTCCTGGGAAAAATTCGACAGAATAAAAACCGTCTAAAAGTGCTATAAATAAACATATGCTAATTATTTAAGTGTATGTTAGTATAAAATATTAAATACTATCAATTTAAAAAAAGAAAAGAACTATAAAAATAACAAAAGGCTATGTATGAAATTATGGCAATCTAAGGCTAGAGGAGGGTGGTTATTACCACCCCCTACTACCTCGGATACGTTTGAAATGACACAACAAAGTAATATCTGCAATAATATATGTGGTAATGAATGCGGTAATGTCCGCGGAAATCACTGGTGCCTTAAAAAATAGAGAAGGGTAGAGTATGCCATGTATTTGTGGCATACTCTACCCCTTCTCTTCTCTGCCATCACACCTCCATCTTTGCTCACGTCCCTACTCTACCTCCCACACCCTCTACCTCTCTCTTCCTTGTCCATCTCTCCCTCCTTCTCCCTCTCTCTCTCTCTCACACACACACACACTTAAGAACTAATACAGCTCTTAGACCACAACCGCTTATTAAATATTACAAGGCCTCCCAATGACATTAGGCGGTAATTTTTTTTTCCCACCCTACATGGGATACACCACCTTAATAGGAATTTGCCTTTGGGGCTTAATCCCCCACATAGGAACTCCCCCCATTAGGAAGCATGACTCTTTTACTCTAGCCATACTTGGGATTATGACAAGCTTGCCGTGTTTTACTCTGTAATCACTCCCCGCGTTTACCCTTAACCAGTTGTCGTATTCATCTTTCACTGTTTGTGTGTGATCTCTTTCCAAAGACACACCAAAACAAACAACACCCCCCTCCCCCAACTAGTTTTCAACCATGGCGACTGCCACTGGATAGCGTATACCTCGTGATGATTACATATCAAAGGAGATTAGCCAATATTGTGGCTCCTCAAAAGATTTATTGATTGGGTATTTAAAACTAGGTGAGGGTTGCTCTATGCTCCTCACTTAGCCTTGGCTCTTGCGTTCTGTGTGTCTATGAGAAAGAGAGTTTTGTTGAGGGCTTGAACATCTGCTTATTATGTGGTTTCACAGGTTGGTACTCAGCTAGAATAGATTGGGTTCTTCTACTACATTTTTTATATTATTTTGCACCTTCTAAGTTTGCTAAGTGTTGATATTTAGTACTCCTTGGTCTGTTCTGCCGATCGGCTAACAGAAAATTTTGATGGGATGTTTTGGATTAATGGTGTTTTTACCATGAATACTAGACTAGCCTATAAATCTTGCATTGTTTTGTTTTTTTTTTATTAAGCAAACTTCTGTTGTAATACTGAAAAAATGATTTGAATTCTATAGACTACGTTGACAAATTTTTAATAAAGAAAAGGAGAGTAAGGTCGAGGGTTGGTATAGTATGCCCTTGGAATTTGCAAGGACAACGATGCAGTATTGTATAAATAATGATGGTGCTCCTTGCCCCAAGGGGCATCAAATATCTGATCTCTAGTCTAGGGTTGATGGCTTATGTCATTTTATTGATTACATACTTTGTATGCCATTTATTATTGAGTTAATTGTCGAACTTGCGGAATAAGGATGCCATTTTTTCGGCTCACCAGAGGTCAGCCTTCTACTATAACTTTTATGGCTGAGTAGAATGGTTCAAGTAAAATCTCTTCATTTTACGTATGACACTTATTGATACAATCTGGGGTATGATGGGATGGCTCTTACCAAATTGGGGCTATAAAAGTTCATTTTTTGCTTGATTTATTGATGACTAAACCAAGCAAAGGTATTTCTTATGGGTATCTGATGCCGAGTATTAGGTCACTTTAAATGGCTTTATGAATGAAAGAAATAAAAGGTTTTACCTCACTTAAAAGATTTGGATGAGTTGTTTGACTGATTAAAGAAAGAACTTGACAATTTTTGCAAAGAAATTGAAAGGCTGAAATTTTGAGCCGATATGGATATAAAGACACTTGGATCAAAAGCAAGTGAGGTAATTGAGTTAACTGTCGGACTGCTTGAAAAATAAGGATGCTACTTTTTTCGGCTCACCAGACGTCGGCCTTTTACTATAATTGTTATTGCTATGTAGAATGGATGAAGTAAAATCTCTTCATTTTAGTTATGACACTTATTGATACAATCTAACGTACAATGGGATAGCTCTTACCCAATTGGGGCTATAAAAGTTCATTTTTTGCTTGATTTATTGATGACTAAACCAAACAAAGGTATTTCTTATGTGTATCTGATGTCGAGTATAAGTCACTTTAAATGGCTTTATGAATGAAAGAAATAACAGGTTTTACCTCACTTAAAAGATTTGAATGAGTTGTTCGACTGATTAAAGAAAGAACTTGACAATTTTGCAAAGTAATTGAAGGGCTGAATTCTTGAGCCGATGTGGATATTAAGACACTTGGATCAAAAGGGGTGGTGGCCTTCTGATCAAATGATATGTATGATAATATGTATTTAAGGACTAATGAAAATTGGGGCTTAATAGAAACCATATATATACCTATTTCCATAAATCAAAGGAAATGTACTTTTTTACAAATATTAAAATGAATCAAAAAACTCTAGATTACATGACCACTTTGTACATTAGTTTTAAGTTTAAAAAGTTGTCAACTGGACATGTGTAGCAACTAATATAGTCCATTGACACCTGTAAAATGCATTCAAGGCTAACATATCTGTTGTCTTGTTTGAATGGATGCAAGTGAGGACTCTATCCTTTCTTGAAATTTTTTTGGCTCGAAGGAAATGTCTGTCCTTGACATTCTAGGCTCTTACCACTTCTTGGAACATACATTTCTATAGGATGAACCACTTGCAGCCTGATCGCTCTTTTCTTGCATTACCCACTCCCACTCCACATGTGCCATGTTTCCACCACAATAGCTCCTGTCTCAATCTCTAACTTGGTTGGCCATTGCGTGTCGTACACTGGACTGCTTGTTTTTCAAAAATGTTTTTATGTAGCCCTCCAACCATTGTTCTGAAAAATGATGATTGGGGGACATTTAGAAATCTAACATGCAATGCGTCCTCACTGTAGCATGCATGATCGGACAACTGGTCTCTAAATCTTACAAAACAATTCTTATACGTCAAATTTATAAGAACTTGAAGATGGCATCAAAACGTCGGACCCTGTGCTATACCAAAGTCCACCTCTCCAGCATACTTTACCCTATAGTAGCACCCATGCGTGTCTGGCATGGGTGCGGGTGGCACGCTCTGAAATAGGGGACTCCATCTCCCCCCCAAGTACCAAAACAAGCAAAGCCACAAGATGCCAGGCCGCTCCTTCTCTCTTGACGCTCGCTGCCTTGAGACGAACGTCGACGCGTGCCGCTAGAAGAAGTGCGCCGATGATGCTCGGGCAAAGTAGGAGTGGAATGGATTGGTGTGGACCTTGCAATGTCATGGGAGGGGGACCCTGCGATGGAAGGGGAGTAGGATGGTAAGAAGGGCCGTAGAATGAGGTGCCATTGGTGCAAGGCTCTGGAAGTAAGGAGTCCCTCCTTGAATCGCCCATGGCATGGACTGTAGAGATAGTTTGTAGCTTGCAAGCTGCTACAAAGTGTAGCGGCCAAAAAATTCCTCTGTAAAATGTTTGGCTTCTACTACAGAGTGTAGCGGCCAAACAATTCCTTCGTCAAATGGAGGTACCGGTCCCATAAAGAGAGTGTCCACTATAGGTGTGGATCCACCACCGATGTAGGAACTTGAGTAGAGTAGGTGTAGGATGGCCATGCTTACAAATAAAGAGAAACCTATAGCACTCATGGGACTCACAAAAAACTAGCCACAAATAATCTTAATTTCTTTGCTTGGTCTTATCACCTCAAGACTCAAGTCTACTAGAGGTGATGTCCACCCTAGGAGCCCATCTGGGATAAGAAGAACCAGATGGTGCTCCCCACCAGATGGTCTCTAGTCTCTGACATCTACATTATAGAGAGAAATATTAGATTTAGCTACATTTCTCTTTATCTCCCTCTATCTTCCTTTCCCTCTGTTGGTTGTTATCTACTCCTATTGCACTTTATTGTCCTCTCTCTATCTCTCTGCTTTCTCCATCTACTCACTCATCTATATATATGTACACAAGTATATATGCAAACAAGCACATAGATACATATACATACATGATACTAGTAGAGCTAAGTGGAGGCTAGTAGTGCCAAAGGTCAAGTGGCACCTCTTTAGATATCAACACAATATCAACCGTGGTAAAACCAAAGGTATGTGCGGTAATCCATGCATGAGTGGATCAATGACCCCCGCAACACCACGATAAAAAAATGACCATGCCCAAGAGAAAGCATTCAATTAACCTTCGGGTGCTATGCAAGCTTGTACTTAGTGCCTACATACTTGCATAAACAAATATATACGTACACACCCACCTATAATTTAAGTATATACAATTACATACTCTCTTCAATTAAGTATAATTTAAGTATATATAATTACGTAAATGTAGCCATTGTTTTGTGTGAATTGTATAATTTAAGTATATATGCAATTACATAAATGTAGCCATTGTTTTGAGTAGAGATAAAGAGCTATGGATGTAGCCATTGTTTTGTTGTGCGTAGTGTGAGAATGCTCCCTCTTCTGTAGAGTGCTTTGAAGAAGAACTTCTTTATTGTGCTTTTTACATAGCATCTCTTCACAATAGCTCTTTATTCAAGGGATTTAAGGTTCACATGGCATGCCTACCTCCATTGTGAGGTACGGTACCATTGAAATCTTTCCAACCCAATGCTACATCCATGGGGAGAAAGAGAGAAATAGATAGGAAGAGAGAGAGAAAGATAGAGAAATTAAGGAGAAGAGAGTAGAAAATCATTTTTGAATTCCATCATTTTCACGTAAAGAAGTTCTTTTCAAAGCACTATACATAAGCGAAAGCAGACCCGCACTGCGCACACCACAAAATGGTGGGTTCGCTTACAACCATTGCTCTTTATCTCCTTGTAAGCTCACATGCACAAATGGCTCGCAAACAAGCCGTTTCCAAAGTCCGCATCGTTTTTAGGACAAAAAAATGCAGTGGACTTTAGGGATTGTCCGTGAACCATTTGCGCATGTGAGCTTGCAAACAACTTTCTACTCTCTCTTTCCCTCTCTCCCTCTTTCTATCTCTCCCTCTCTCTCTCTCTCTCTCTATCGTAGTCTCTCTTTCCCTCTTGCTATCTCTTTTTTTTATCATAGTCTCTCTTTTTCCTCTTTCTCTCTTTCCCTCTCTCCCTCTCTCCCCTTCTCTCTCTCTCTCTCTCTCTCTCTCTCTCTCTCTCTCTCTCTCTCTCTCTCGCACACACACACACTATTTTAACATTTTTCACACTTACACTATTTTGACACTACTCTAACATTTGTTGAGATGTCGAGCTCTACACCTTGAGCTGGCATCCACTACGGGTCTTGGCCGCTTACGGCATTTACTCACTGGCGCGTTAGGTGACCGACACGGAGGATCTCTGCCAGTGATTCTACAGCTGGACTACACTTATAGTGCCAGCCTAGTACGCTTCTAGCGAGTTCACACTTAGTGACCGCATGTACATATGTGCTACTTTTCAGCTTTAGCACTTAGTCATTTTGTACTCTCTTTTCTGTGAAGAAGAAGAAGAAGCTTTCCATCTCTGTGTGCTTTGTGGCTCTCTTGCATCCTCATTCTTTACATGGTATCAGAGCCTGGTGCAGGCAAGAGAGGCTAAGAGAGCAAGAGCATCACAATCCCTTCCTTCGCAATCCACGACCAGATGCCGAACAATTTTTTAGGGGTTTTTCGCACAAGTTTTTGAACAGGTCTCCAAAGTGCAGTATACAGAGATTTACTGTACAAGTACAGTGGTTGTATGTACGCTTGATTGTGGACACTCGTTGAGTGTAGAAAGCGTTACAGGAACCACGATAGCAGGTTCAGCAGATTTGCAGGTTTTTGCAGATTGCAGCTATTTTGTCTTACTGCTTCAAGATGTCTGACGGTTTCAGTCAGATTGTTACTGAGAAGCTTGAGAAAAATAACTACCCTGCATGGAAGTTCAGAATAACAAATTTCCTAAAAGGAAAAGGTTATTGGGACTATGTAGAAGGAGACAATGAAAAGGAACCAGAGATTCCCGAGGCAAATGCTACAGCAGAACAAAGGAAAGCTTTGAGGGACTGGCAACAAGGCCAGAGCAAAGTGATGTATTGGCTGTCTATGAGCATCACAGATGGCATGATGGGCTATCTACAGGATGCTGAAACCCCCGCCATTGCATGGAGAAACTTAGGCAGAGTGTTCGAGGTGAACTCCAAGGCCAGGAAGCTTCAACTAAAGTCGGAGCTAAATCAGGTTAAGAGGAACAACCTCTCAATCAATGATTATGCCTTGAAGATCAAGAGTATCATTGAGGCTCTTGGATCTATTAAAGTCTCAGTGGAAGACGATGACATTGTCCGTGCATGCTTGGATGGTCTAGGAGATGAGTATGTACATTTTAGGTCTTCCATGAATACAAGAGACGACATCCCCGTGTTCCAAGATTTGATTTCTATGCTTATTCTTGAGGAGAAGAACCTTGACACATCTTCTTCTCATGGCAGAAATAATTCTGAACAGGCCTTCTATTCTAACTCCAACAGAGGTAGAGGTAGAGGTCGTGGTCGAGGCCCAAGGGGTTGCAGGGGCCAATTTCTGGAAGGTCAATCAAATCAAAACAATACAGGTGGCAGGGAAAACCAGTCTCAAGGCAGGGGGAGTCAAAGAGGTCGTGGTGCAGGATCAAGCAGGCAGCAACATACTCCAGATAGTAGAGAATGTTGGACTTGTGGTGAAAGAGGTCACATGTCACGTGACTGTCCAAAGGGAAAAGCAAGTAGAAAGAGAGAACAGGGCAACTATGCATCTACTAGCAGAGATGCAGATGACAGCAAAAACGAGCGCATGTTTGTTATGCAGCATGTAATGAATACAATGACTGCAGAGAATTCCACCCAAGATGATGTTTGGTATGTGGATTAAGGTGCCTCTAATCACATGACGTCTTGTGGAGAGTGGTTTAGAGATATGCGCAAACCAGATGTGTCAGGCTATGTGCAGACAGGAGATGACACAGCTCACCCCATTGCTCATGTAGGGGACATACCTCTAAATACGAAGAGTGGGAAATCAAAGTACTTAGCAGATGTACTTCATGTCCCAAACATTACAAAGAATCTTGTTTCTGTTGGACAAATGGTTGAGCAGGGTTTGCAGGTTCGCTTCAATCCAAATGGCTGTTATGTAGAAGATTTCCAGAATGGCTGTAAGCTGATCACAGAGGGCAAATGTGTGGGCAGAATGTTTACGCTGAATGTAGACATGCCTGAGGTAAAAGCTGCATTATTTGCACAGGGCATAGGTGTTGTGGCTGATGTTGACATTTGGCACAAACGCATTGGCCATGTCAATGAGCAGAGATTGCGCAGCATGCAATCAAAACAGATTGTAAAAGGTTTGCCCAAATTCAACGTGGATGGTATGCATAAAGTGTGTGCAGCATGCCAGTTTGGAAAACAGTCAAAGGGCTCATTTCCACATGAGCGCAATGTATGTAAAAGGCCACTTGAGGTGGTGCACACAGATGTTTGGGGTCCAACCGATACTGCAAGTATACATGGTTGCAGGTATTATGTCTCTTTCATTGATGACCATACAAGGAAAGTATGGGTCTACTTCATGCGTAACAAAAGTGAAGTGTTTGGTCACTTTCAAGACTTCAAAGTCATGATTGAGAAGGAGACAGATATGCAAATCAAGACATTGAGGTCAGATGGACGGGGAGAGTATTTCTCCAATGATTTTTCAGATTTTCTGCGAATGCATGGTATACATAGGCAGTTTACATGCAGATATACTCCACAGCAGAATGGGGTCGCAGAAAGGAAAAACAGGCACATTGCAGAGGTTGCACGTGCATTGATGAATGAGAAGAACATGCCTCATCATTTCTGGGCTGAAGCTGTAAATACAGCTGTGCACATTATGAACAGGACACCTACAGCTGCGGTGCATGATGTAACACCTGAGGAAAAGTTTACAGGTACAAAGCCTGATTTGGCACACTTGAAAGTGTTTGGCTGCATAGCTTATGTGCATGTACCAGATGAGTTGCGTAGGAAATTGGATCCTAAAGCAGAGAAATTTATTCTTGTGGGATATTCCCTTGAACAAAAGGGGTACAGGTGCTACAATCCTACTACACGAGAATTACGAGTGAGCAGAGATGTAGTCTTTGATGAGATGAGCAGCTGGTACAGCAATGCACATGGCACTATTGGGGCTGATGTAAAAGATGATGTGGTTGTACAAAATGTGAGGCCACAGTCACAGGTTTTGAGTGGACCACAAGAGTCCTCTTCTCGTGGCTCTGTTGAGAAACCATGGAATGGTAGACTACGTACGCAGGTTACTCCACCAACAGGTACAGGGAATGTATCACGAAAAGGAAAGGAAAAGGTTGATGAACCTCCCTTTATGGTTGATGCATCATCAGGTTTTTCACATGTAGACATGGATTCAGATGGTTCCGAACAAAGTCTTGATGAGGAATTTGGAATTCCGGCTGTCAGGACACCTGGTTTAAGGAAAGTACAAGAAGATGCTAGAGGGCAAAGGAGTGACCCAGGACCGCGCAGATCTAATAGAGTCAGAAATCCAGTTGAGAAATTGACTTATGATGGGTATCTAGCACATCACCAAGCCTACATGGCTTAGGTGATACAGGATGTGGAGCCCACATGTTTTGAGGATGCAGTTGGAAATGTGCATTGGGATGATGCAATGAATGAAGAGATGGCTGCATTGGAAGCAAATGACACATGGGAGTTGGTGCCATTGCCAAGTGGCAAGAAAGCTATTGGCTGCAAATGGGTGTATAAAACCAAGCATAAGGCTGATGGTAACATTGAGCGTCACAAGGCAAGGCTGGTCGCAAAGGGTTATGCACAGACGTATGGCATAGACTATGAGGAGACCTTTGCTCCAGTGGCAAAGATGACGACAGTGAGAGCTGTCATAGCAGTGGCTGCATCTAGAGGATGGATTATGCATCAAATGGATGTAAAGAATGCCTTCTTGAATGGTGAGTTGCAAGAGGAAGTGTATATGGATCAGCCACCTGGTTATGTCGATCCAGGTTACCCAGATTATGTATGCAGACTTCTCAAAGCTTTGTATGGTTTGAAGCAGGGCTCTAGAGCATGGTATGACAGGATTGCCAAGTATCTTGTCAGTATTGGTTTTAGGAGAGCTCATGCTGATCATTCACTCTATGTACGTGAGAGTGATGTGGGGATTGTGGTCATTACCATATATGTAGATGACCTTATTATTGTTGGTGACAATGCTATGGAGATTGACCATGTGAAGGGTCTTCTCAAACAGGAGTTTGAAATGAAAGATTTAGGCGAGTTGCGCTACTTTCTTGGCATTGAAGTGATCAGGACTCCAGAGGGTGTATGGCTATCACAGAGACAGTATGCTTTGGACATGTTGTCAAAGTATGGTATGGCTGATTGTAAGCCAATTTCTATTCCCTTGGATGTGAATGCAAAGCTGAGTGCAGAGAAGGGTGATGTTGTTGAGGATGTCAACATGTACAGGAAGATTGTGGGTAGTTTAATCTACTTGACTATCACGAGGCCAGACTTGAGCTACACAGTAGGCTTGGAGAGTCAGTTCATGCAACTTCCGAGGAAGCCACATTTGGATGGAGTACGACGCACACTTAGGTATGTGCAAGGTACTCTTGACTACGCATTGTTCTATGCAGCAGATGCACCATTAGCATTGTATGGGTATACAGATGCAGATTGGGCAGGTAGCATTGTTGATAGGAGATCTACGAGTGGCTTCATGTTCTCTTTTGGGAGTGCTGCTGTTACTTGGAGCAGCAAAAAGCAGCCTACGGTTGCTTTATCGAGCACAGAGGCCGAGTACAGAGGTGCAGCAGTTGCGGCGTGCGAGGTAGCTTGGCTACGCACATTACTTGAGGACTTGGGAGTGCAGGTGGACCAGCAGATTTTCATCCATTGTGACAACCTCAGCAGCATGCAGTTGGCTAGGAACCCAGTGTTCCATGCTAGGACCAAACACATAGAGGTCCATTACCACTACGTTCGAGAGCGAGTGTTGGCGGGCGACATCGACTTGGTCTACGTCAGCACAGAGGAGCAGATAGCGGATATCTTTACCAAGGCCCTCGGAGCTGAGAAGCTTCGACGTTTCCGGACTATGCTTGGCCTCTGCGACATGCAGAGCTCGAGGGGGAGTGTTGAGATGTCGAGCTCTACACCTTGAGCTGGCATCCACTACGGGTCTTGGCCGCTTACGGCATTTACTCACTGGCGCGTTAGGTGACCGACACGGAGGATCTCTGCCAGTGATTCTACAGCTGGACTACACTTATAGTGCCAGCCTAGTACGCTTCTAGCGAGTTCACACTTAGTGACCGCATGTACATATGTGCTACTTTTCAGCTTTAGCACTTAGTCATTTTGTACTCTCTTTTCTGTGAAGAAGAAGAAGAAGCTTTCCATCTCTGTGTGCTTTGTGCTTTGTGCTTGTCTTGTGTAGCTCTCTTGCATCCTCATTCTTTACAACATTAAACATTTCTCCTCTCTCTACATTAGGAGTGACGGACTCAAAGCGGATCCTGAACCCCGACGGCCTCTAAAACGTCGGGGGCCGAATGGCGCGCCTCGAGCCCACCACGGTAAAGTGAACAGGGGGCACCACCTAGCTTTGAGCGACTAGGACGCAAAACTACACACCGAGAGAGAGAGAGAGAGAGAGAGAGAGAGAGAGAGAGAGAGAGAGAGAGAGAGAGAGAGAGAGAGAGAGAGAGAGAGAGAGAGATTTGCAAATGATGAAAACCCTCGGGGGTGTGAGGGTGAATTATTTCTGCAATATTTACAAAGTGGCATGCCGTGGTGGTAGAGAGGTAGGGAGAGGAGGTGGTGCAACCTACTTGGTGCGTTCTCTAAGACGACTCAATGATTGTGAATACTTACTACCAAGAGCGTGTATACATGTGTGCATCGACCATTGGAGTGATGGATGTGGTTCCCTTCGCATGGTGAAATTCCCAAGGCAAATCCAACACACAAGCCCCCTCCCCGTGATGGTGATAGTGTCAATCCTTCCCACTACACTCTACCAAATGCTTGGCTCCTCATGAATTGCCCCCCCCCCCCCCCCCGATAGTGACCTCTCAATGCCAATTTATAGGTGTTGGCTGCTTGGATTATGGTAATCCCAGTGTGGTTAGGGTAAGCTTAATCGGGGAGACAAAGCAAGTGGTGGGCCCGGTGTGGTTAACCCTTGCTTTGTTTTGGGAGGTTATTAAAAGATGGGAATCTCTAGGTGGGCCTTTGTGACCATCACCTAGAGAGAGGATATTTACAAAAAATGGAAATTTACAATGGCTTGGGTGAAAAATGAAGATAATGATGAAAATAACCTATAAATTACTGGGATGGCGTCGTGGTTGCGTGTTGTCGGCGAATGGTGTGCTGCTGGTGCGTCGGTGTCGAGCGTACTTCTTTTCGGAGTCGGCCGGGGCATGCCTTCAGCGCATTTTCTCTTTTTGTTGTTGGCAGCGCGTGCGTTGGATCCTTCTTCTTTATTTGTCGATGTCGTAGTCATTTTTCCTTTGTATTGTGGTGCGGTACGTATATGCGTGTGTGTGTGTGTGTGTGTGTGTGTATTTGTGCATGAGGGCGGGCGTGTGTGTATGTATAGATATGTGTGTGCACAAAAACGTGTGTGGGAAGGGGGGCTTTATATATATAATATATATATATATATATATATAGTTTTTGTTTTTTTTGTTTTGTTTTTTTTAATGGCGGATGGCCTGCTTTCTATTGCGCAAGGCGGAGGGGGGGGATATGGGGTAGAGAGATAGGGAGAGTGTGTGCGGTGTGTGTGTGTGTGTGTGTGTGTGTGTGTGTGTGTGTGTGTGTGTGTGTGTAGGTATGGTGTGTGTGTGTATTGTGTGTGTGTGTATTGTGTGTGTGTGTGTGTGTGTGTGTGTGTGTGTGTGTGTGTGTGTGTGTGTGTGGTATGGTGTGCTGCGGTGCGTGAGCGCCCGGGTGGGAGAGAGGGTGGTCCTGCGGACTGAGCGCACAGCGCCGAAGGGAAGAGAGGGGAGGGGGGGGGTTGATCGTGTGTGTGTGTGTGTGTGTGTGTGTGTGTGTGTGTGTGTGTGTGTGTGTGTGTGTGTGTGTGTGTGTGTGGAGAGAGAGAGAGAGAGAGAGAGAGAGTGTGTGGTCCTATTGCTTCTGTCTGTGAGAAGGAGAGAGAGAGGATTCCTCATGCATGGCCTAAACGCCCGAGAGAGAGAGAGAGAGAGAGAGAGAGAGAGAGAGAGAGAGAGAGAGAGAGAGAGAGAGAGAGAGAGAGAGAGAGAGAGAGAGGTGTCTGCGGACTGAGCTGAGAGAGAGAGAGATTGTGAGGGAGAGGGAGGGGTGAGGTGTGGATAAGAGAGAGAGAGAGAGAGAGAGAGAGAGAGAGAGAGAGAGAGAGAGTGAGGGGTGAGGCTTTGGAGTGGGGTAGGGGAGATGTGTGGGTGAGAGAGAGGGGGGGGGGGGGTTCTACTGTCTTGCATGGGAGCTTGAGGACGAGGGGAGGGAAACAAGTCAATGGGTGGGAGTGAGGGAATATATCAGCGGGCCAAGGGGAGGGGAATGAGGCCGAGGGGAGGGTGAGGCGAGCGGGTGGGGAAGAGGGAGGAGGGGTCGGGGAGGGAATATTAGCGGGCCAAGGGGCCCGGGGGGTAATGAGAGTGGGGGGGGAAAATGTGAGGGGGGAATGTAAAGGGTGAGTGTAAGAATACGGAGAGCGGAGGGGGGGGGTTTCCATGCGGCTCACACCGAGGGAGCACGAGAGAGGGGTCGGGGGGTTTTTTTAAAGCTTTCACCTGGCCGGGGGGTTTGATAGTGGGGGTAAATTGGGAAAGAGGATATTGGGGGGGGGGGGGGGGGGGGCATGTAGGGAAAATGAGGGAGAGAGAGAGAGAGAGGGTGTTATTTCATCCAATGCCTGTCGCGGCAGGGGGGGGGGGGGGGGTACTGAGAGTGGGGGGGGGGGGGGGGGGAAATAAGTTTTTTTTCCTTTTTTTTTCTTTGATTTTCGAAAGTCGGCTATCATTAGCCCTCTCCCTGTGGCTAGAGGCATTCATGCTTCTAGCCCTTCTTCTGCTTCTTCAGCTGTAGAGTTAGAGGGTTCTTCCTCTTCTAGAATTTCCAGCACGAATTCTGGGTCAAACCTAAGAAAATACCTTTTCAGTCTCCATCCATTGACCCTAGTCTTGTGAATTCTCCCATCTGCTTCCATCACCTTATAGCTGTCGTTGTCATAGCGTTTCTTGATGATGAATGGCCCTTCCCATCTGGGTTGAAATTTCTTATCCTTCCTAGTGTCAAATCTGTTGTCGTATCGCAGAACTAACATGCCTTTCTCCAGTCCCTTTTCTTTAAGCCCTTGATTGAAAGTGAGCCGACGTCGTTCTACCTGTGCTGCATAGTGATTGATTGCTTCTTCCCTATCCTGTTGGAGTCTCTCTAGATCCAAGATGTGGTTTCGGAGTTTAAAATTGCACGATGTGCTAGCCAAGACTCGTAAGCTGGCTATTTGTACCTCAATGGGTAGAATTGCCTCCTTCCCATAAACTAGATGCAAAGGAGTGAAACCTAGTGATGTTCGGAACATTGTTCTGTAGGCCCAAAGAGCTGCCATGAGATGTTTATCACAGTCCCCTGTGTGGTTGTTCACCTGTTTTGTGATGATTTTGCAAATCATTCCCTTTACCTTCTCTACCAGGCCATTGTATTGTGGGTAGTATGGTGTGGAATTCTTACGTGTGATGCCTAACTTCTTCATCAGTTCTCCCGCCAAATCGCCTCTGAATCCTAGTCCTCTATCTGATATTATCTCAAGAGGAGTGCCAAAACGGCAAACGATATGCTCAAAAATGAACTTTGCCACTTCTTGTGTTGTAATGCAGGTGGTGGCCGTTGCTTCTGCCCATCGATTCATGTAGTCTACACCCACTATGATGTACAGTTTACCTGATTGGGCCCTTGGTAAAGGACCAATTGCATCTATTCTCCATTTCTCAAAAGGACCATATGAAATGATAGGGGTTTGTGGCTCGTAGGTTAGCATGCGATCACTGGCCACTTGACAAGCCTTACATGTTTTACACCAATGGTGTACATCCCTGTTCAAACTAGGCCAAAAGTATCCTGCCTGTAGAATCTTCCTACTGGTGATATCTAGAGCAAAATGACCGCCGCAGACGCCGTCATGGCAACTTGAAATTACCTCTGTGATTTCACTGGAGGTTGGCACCCGCCTTAGAATTTGATCTTTGCCCTTACAATACAAGTGGTCGTCTATAAGGCGGTACCTAGTAGCCTTCCTTACCAGCCATTGTTTTTGGCCTTTGGTGTGTCCTGCTAGACATTCTCCTGTATCTAGAAAACTGATGATATCGGGCATAGCATCACTACCTTGGAAGAGGGGTAGTTTTAACTTGATTGCTCCTACGGGAACGTCTTGTATTCATTCTTTAGCTAGCGCATCTGCCTCTTGATTTTCTGCTCTAGGGACATGGAAGAGTTCCACTGCTTCAAACTTATTTAGGAGTTCCTTAACTTGGCGAAGGTGACCAAGTAAAACCTGATTTTTGCACTCCCAGGTGCCATTTATCTGCCTTATCAAAAGCAAAGCGTCGCCGAACGCATTTAGGCGCTGAATTCTTTGTGAAACACATTGTTCCAACCCAAGGAGTAGGGCTGCATATTCTGCTTCATTGTTGGAGTGGGAGTGTAATAACTGCCCCATGGAGAATACTCTTTCTTGCTGTTCATTGAAAATGACCATGCCTGTTGCAGACTGATCCGTTGTTCTCTTGTATGCTCCGTCAAAGAAAAGAGAGTAAGCTCTCTCTAGCTTAGGTCTTTCTATCGCTGGTGTTCCTTCCTTTGCTTCCGCGTTGACCTTCAGCTTCTTCTCATAATGGCGATGAGTGAGAATTCCCGCTAAACTAGCCCTAGTGGAGTTTTCTACTTGCATGGTGTAGTCAAACTCTTGTAGTCTAATTAACCACTTTGAGATCCTAGATGAGACATCCATGTGTTTCATTACATATGGGAAAACCTCCTCCATTGTCAGGATTACAAAGGGTCTAGGCAGGAGATAGGAGCAGAACTTTGTAGTAGCAAACATTAGTGCTAGAACCATTTTTTCTACTTCAGTAAACCCTTTTTCTGATGGGGTCATGACCCGACTAGAGAAGTAAATAGGGCGCATGAAAGAAGTTTTGGGATCCTTTTGCATTAGCACTGCTCCTAGTGTATCATTTCCCACACTGGGGTTTACATAAAATGGCTCGTCCCACTTAGGAGGTGAAATAGTGGGAAGCTTAGCTAGGATTTGCTTCACCTCAGTAAACTGTTGCTCGTTCTCTTCACTCCATGAGAAGACATCCCTCTGGGTGAGTTGTTGTAGGGGAAGGACCACTTGAGACAGCAGGTGAATGAACCTACTTAAGTATCTTACCTTCTGAAGGAACGAAACCAGCTGCTTGGCGGTGGTGGGTGATGATAAAGATACCAAAGCCTGAATCTTGTTAGGGTCAACCTCGATTCCTTTTGTTGAAATTACATGACCAAGGAGAGTGACTTTGCTCTCACCAATGTGACACTTGTCCACGTTGAGTTGGCCACCCAAGGTTTGCAGTCCCGTTAAGCCATCATAGACTTTGCTTAAATGAAGGGCTCGTGAGCTATAAATGCAAAAATCATCTATGAAAACCCGTATTGATGTTCCAAAGTAGGGTTGGAAAACAAAAGTTACATAGCGTTGAAATGTGGCCGGGGTGTTAGTGAGGCCAAACGGCATCACTCTGTAGGCAAAACATCCCCAAGGTGTGATGAAGTTTGTCTTCTTCTGATCCTCCTCCGCAATGCTAATCTGGAAGTATCCTGAGTAGCCATCGCACACTGTGTAGCGTTTGTGACCTGCCACTTCAATGAGTATTTCATCCTGGAATGGGAGGGGAAGTGGTCCCTCTTCGTGGCTGCATTGAGAGGTTTATAATCCACACAGACTCTCCACTTACCTTTTTTTTTGGTGTGACTACTACTGGGAAGACCCATTCTGAGTCTTTGACAGGATAGATGAAACCTGCTTGTAGCAAACTTCTCACTTCCTTAAGTAGTGCCTCTTGTTGGATTACTCCAAGTCTTCTGAGATTTTGCACTGCGGGTTTACTGCCTTCCTTGAGCTTTATGTGGTGTTGTACTACTGTAATTCCTGTGATCTTATCATAGCCATCAATGAACAAAGTAGTGAAGTTACCTAACATGGAGACGTACTCCTTCCTTTCTTCATTGGTTAACTCATTTGAGAGCATTTTTTGTAGCTTACTTGCATCCTCCAAGGACTGCATACCTGATGATCCCTCTTGGTTTGCCGAGGTTGCTTCAGATTGTGTTAATCTGTTTGGGTCTTTAAGAATGACTCCCATTACTTCGATGCTACTGTCACTCCCGTCGGTGGTGGTCTTCTCTTCTCCTGAGGTAGACGAGTAGTCGCTGGTGGACTCGTCTTCTGAAGCCTCCAAGATCATGTTGCGTTGCTTTCCAATCCTCATGTCGTAGAATATGGACTTCCCTTTAGCATCCTTTATTTGGATCATCCCGGTGCTCCAGTCTTGTTTATCTTCCATAGCCATAAGCCAAGGTCTTCCAAGAATGATGGGGTAGCCCTCCCCTTTGTGTGGCATGATGAAGATGTCTACCTCCACTTCTGTATTGAATGCTTTTACTTTGATCGCATTTACAATGCCTACGCATTTCACTCTTACATTGTTTGCCATCTTGGCTTGGCAGGGTGCCGGCCTACTTACCTCTAGACCTAGATGGTGCATCATCTTTTCACTCATGACGCATATTTGCGTGCCACCATCTATGTAGACGTTTGAAATCCGTTGCCCCTTGATGTGAGCATCCATGGTTGACAGTATGTCGTCGAGATCCCTCCGAGAGATAGCCCCAGCTATCCTGGGTCTTGATTTCCTGGTAACTTATCATTTTTGTCCATTGCCTCCTCATTCTGGGTGCAAGGTGGAGTAATTGGGGCCAAGTTATCTTTGGGCCCTGCATTAACACATCCTGAACTAAGTCATAGGATTTTGCATACTCTCCTAGTGAGAAGTCTACGATGTCTATCTTCTGCCGCGGTTTAGCTGCTTGCTTGCTAGACTCGGCCTTCCCTTTCATCTTCTCTTGTCTTTGAGATGCCTCCTTGTGCCTCGCACGCTTCACTCCCATGGCATCCACTTCTTCTACCTTCGCTTTTCCTTTATGCTTCTCTCGAGATGATTCTTCTACCTTCACCTTCCCTTTAGCCTCTAAGCTAATAACACTCACCGCTTGGTTCACAGCAGGTGGTGGGGGTAGTGGCGGAATGAGAGGTTGGGGTGGTGGTTGCTGTTGTACAGGTGGTCGAAGGATTTGGACCGGTGGGATTGTTCTTGGCTGCCTAGGTGGTGGTGGTCTTGCTCTTGGCGGAAAGATCTGATTCTGTCTCCCCCCTCTATTGAAATTCTGCCTCCTCAGGTGTGGGTAGTAGTACATTCCATGGCCATCTTCCCCACAATTGTAATAGTGGTACTCTGGGTTCTGCCTTCGTTGTCCCCTTCCTTGTTCTGGGTTTTTGCCAGATGCATGCCCTTGCTGCACCAGATGCACAGATAAACTCTCTAGTTGGGTGGTGATGCGACTCAGCAGGTCCTGATGTTCCTCAGATGCCTTCTATTGTTGGACTCTATGATTGGCTGTTGCAGCCACTGAGGTTGGTCGGGCCGATCTCGTTTCCTCTGACTCGTTTACTCTTGCTTGCATTCGCAGCTTCTTATCTACCCTTCACCTTCTCTCTAAGCGGCGACCATAGACCAGCAATGAAACGGTCCTTCTTTAGGAAATTAGGCGCTCCTTCGCCTTCCTCCAGTGTGGCAACCCATCTCTCCCATTAGTCCACAAACTTTGACTCGTAGGTGGCATACTCGAGTAGGCCTCCCTGCTTTAATTCTGTCAGTAGCTGCCATAGCTTCTCCAAGGTTGTGCCTCCACCAAACCTCTTTACAAAAGCAGCCCTTAACACATCCCATGCATTCTTGGTAGCCTGGGGCAATGCATTATACCAAGACTTGGCCTCTACTTTCATCAGTAGTAGAGGAAAAATTCTAAGTCATGAAACGTCGTCATCTTTGTTGGAGACGACACAAGCAATGGTCGAAATCATCCAAAAAGTCGGTGGTGAGATCCTCTCCCTTCTTTCCACTGAACGTGGGGAAAGAAACACTTGCCATTGTGGTGACTCAAGAAATTACAAACCTTTTTCTTTTTTTTCTCTTTTCTTTTACATCAACAGTAGCGGCTCATAGCGGCTTTTTACAGGGGTGGATAGATAGGTTAAAACAGGATAGAAATAGAGACATTAAAGGAATGATGGTAATCTAATATGGGGAGAATGATAGGGTTCGGGGAATTGAGGATTTCTCCTAGTACTACCGCACCGAATAGGTAAACGATCTTCTGTTGGTAGAAGACTTTCCTATCTACATAGATATTCACATGCATATGCTTCAGGAATCTGAACGGGAATGCCGTCATCCCGTTTTCCATCATGCACAGAGGGTGGAATAGTTACTTATACTCTTACCATGCCAGTGTTGATGAGTCGACACATCCACGAGAGGCCGTCGCCTTTCATGGGCTCCACCTTTCCTTCGTTGCTCAGCACGTACGGGGTGATGGCGACGCGTCTGACCACTCCCAGCCTCTTGGCTAATAGCAATTGCAGGTATAATCGGCATGTTGCATGAATTCTACTCCATTCAGTTGCAGCTCGTCTCCAGCCCAGCGTCTCCAGCCCACTGGGTTTCTTCCGTGGTAGAGAGCTTCTTCAAGATAAGTTGTACAGGGAGAGGAGGAAGGTCCTCCACTCACTTCCCAAAACAGCGAGAGCAGTAACCGAACCACTCCTCTCTAGGACATGGGAATCTTCTTACCACTTCTTCTTCTGGATTGTCGAAGTGGATTGGTAGCACTCGCATGCGTCGTGCAAATCGGTAGGCGACCTTCCGTCGCTTAGCTTCGGATGACTTCTTCTTTGACAAAGTGGGTACAACCCGGCTTTTTGAGCTTGAAGCACTTGCTTGGCCAGATGCTTCTCCCTTCGGGGTCATGTGTTTCCAGACTGGCTTATCTTCTCCTTGCCTTTGGCTCGAGCAGCCCCTTTAGGCCACTTTGGAGTTATATCTTTGACTGCAGCTTCTTTAGGGAAAAGAGGTCTCACCGTTTGCTTCCCTTCCTTGACGTGAATGCTTTCTTCGCGATGAATGTCGATGTAGATGACTTCAGCCCTTTCGTTGCCTTCGTTGCTGGCACTCATTGACAGTGTGCCTTGGTTGACAACAGTGATGGCACTTCACCAATCTCCCACCTGATGCTTCCGATTTATAGTTAGAACGAGCGACACGAGATGGAGAATTTACCTCTTGAATACTGATGACACTGAAACCTGGCAGTAGCACCTCAATGAAGGTGGCTAGTGCCTCCTTCGTCTCCTCTTCTTTCGTCCTCCAGTTAGAAAATTCCTTCAGCCACTCATCCATGATTGATAGTGGGCGTCACTTTCAGCATTGTAAACTGAAGGGTCTTAGAAAAGCCCTCCTCCGTGGGGGCACCAAATGATGGACGCAAAGCGGACCCTAAACCCCGGTGGCCTCTAAAACGCCGGGGGCCGAATGGCGCGCCTCGAGCCTGCCACGGTACAGTGAACAATGGGCACCACCTAGCTTTGAGCGGCTAGGATGCAAAACCACGATGATATGAACACCGCAAACCTACACACCGAGAGAGAGAGAGAGAGAGAGATTTGCAAATAATGAAAACCCTCGGGGGTGTGAGGGTGAATTATTTTTGCAATATTTACAAAGTGGCATGCCGTGGTGGTAGAGAGGTAGGGAGAGGAGGTGGTGCAACCTACTTGGTGCGTTCTCTAAGACGACTCAATGATTGTGAATACTTACTACCAAGAGTGTGCATACATGTGTGCATCGACCATTGGAGTGATGGATGTGGTTCCCTTCGCATGGTGCAATTCCCAAGGCAAACGCAACACACAAGCCCCCTCCCCGTGATGGTGATAGTGTCAATCCTTCCCACTACACTCTACCAAATGCTTGGCTCCTCATGAACTGCCCCCCCCCCCGATAGTGACCTCTCAATGCCAATTTATAGGTGTTGGCTGCTTGGATTATGGTAATCCCAGTGTGGTTAGGGTAAGCTTAATCGGGGAGACAAAGCAAGTGGTGGGCCGAGTGTGGTTAACCCTTGCTTTGTTTTGGGAGGTTATTAAAAGATGGGAATCTCTAGGTGGGCCTTTGTGACCATCACCTAGAGAGAGGATATTTACAAAAAATGGAAATTTACAATGGCTCGGGTGAAAACTGAAGATAATGATGAAAATAACCTATAAAGTACTGGGATAGCGTCGTGGTTGCGTGGTGTCGGTGAATGGTGTGTTGTTGGTGCGTCGGTGTCGAGCGTACTTCTTTTCGGAGTCGGCCAGGGCATGCCTTTGGCGCATTTTCTCTTTTTGTTGTTGGCGGCACATGCGTTGGATTCTTCTTCTTTATTTGTCAATGTCGTAGTCATTTTTCCTTCGTATTGTGGTGCGGTGTGTATATGCGTGTGTGTGTGTGTGTGTGTGTGTGTGTGTGTGTGTGTATGTATTTGTGCATGAGGGCGGACGTGTGTGTATGTATAGATATGTGTGTGCACGAAAACGTGCGTGGGAAGGGGGGCTTTATATATATAATATATATATATATAGTTTTTGTTTTTTGTTTTTTTTTAAAGGCGGATGGCCTGCTTTATATTGCGCGAGGCAGAGGGGGGGGATATGGGGTAGAGAGATAGGGAGAGTGTGCGGTGTGTGTGTAGGTATGTGGTGTGTGTGTGTGTGTGTGTGTGTGTGTGTGTGTGTGTGTGTGTGTGTGTGTGTAGGTATGGTGTGTGTGTGTATTGTGTGTGTGTGTGTGGTATGGTGTGCTGCGGTGCGTGAGCGCTCGGGTGGGAGAGAGGGTGGTCCTGCGGACCGAGCGCACAACGTCGAAGGGAAGAGAGGGGGGGGGGTGATCGTGTGTGTGTGTGTGTGTGTGTGTATGGAGAGAGAGAGAGAGTGTCGTCCTATTGCTGTTGTCTGTGAGAAGGAGAGAGAGGATTCCTCATGCATGGCCTAAACACCCGAGTGAGAGAGAGAGAGAGAGAAAGAGAGAGCGGTGTCCGCGGACTGAGCTAAGAGAGAGAGAGATTGTGAGGGAGAGGGAGGGGTGAGGTGTGGATAAGAGAGAGAGAGAGAGAGAGAGAGAGAGAGTGAGGGAGAGGGAGGGGTGAGGCTTTGGAGTGGGGTAGGGGAGATGTGTGGGTGAGAGAGAGAGAGGGGGGGGGGTTCTATTGTCTTGCATGGGAGCTTGAGGACGAGGGGAGGGAAACAAGACAATGGGTGGGAGTGAGGGAATATATCAGCGGGCCGAGGGGTGGGGAATGAGGCCGAGGGGAGGGTGAGGCGAGTGGGTGGGGAAGAGGGAGGGGGGGTTGGGGAGGGAATATTAGCGGGCCAAGGGGGGGGGGGGGGGGTAATGAGAGTGGGGGGGGAAAATGTGAGGGGGGAATGTGAAGGGTGAGTGTAAGAATACGGAGAGCGGAGGGGGGGGGGGGGGGGGGGGGGGGGGTGTTTCCATGCAGCTCAGATCGAGGGAGCACGAGAGAGGGGTCGGGGGGTTTTTTTTAAAGCTTCCGCCTGGCCGGGGGGTTTGATAGTGGGGGTAAATTGGGAAAGAGAATATTAGGGGGGGGGGGGGGGGGGGGGGGGGGGCATGTAGGGAAAATGAGGGAGAGAGAGAAACAGGGTGTTATTTCATCCAATGCCTGTCGGCGAGGGGGGGAATAAGCTGGGGGGGGGGGGGGGGGGGGGGGGGAAATAAGTTTTTTTCCTTTTTTTTTTCTTTGATTTTTGAAAGTCGGCTATCAGGAGTTATCTAACATTACCTAATCATTCCTAATCTCTCATTCTCCCTCTCGTTTCCTCTCTCTCATTCTCCCTGTGTGTGTGTGTGTGTGTGTGTGTGTGTGTGTGTGTGTGTGTGTGTGTGTGTGTGTGTGTGTGTGTGTGTGTGTGTGTGTTAATCATACACCAAGCAAACAAGCAATCTCACACCAACACCTTCAAACTAATCACACGCCAACAACAAGCATTATTACCACATGTTCACAATGACCGCGGGAAGAAGAGAAGGCTCTACTTTGCACAACATTCGTAAATCCCTACAAATGGAGGAGGTATGCGCAATCGATGCATTTTTTATTTCCATTTGTGTGTGTGTGTGTGTGCGTGTGTGCGTGTGTGTGTGTGTGTGTGTGTGTGTGTGCACATAAGAGTAGGACAATTGGAGCTTTTATCAAGCCCAACAACAAACCAATTTTGTGTGAGATTTTGAAATTAACTCCGACGTGTGTTGTGATCCAAGTACACTCAGTGGACAACCATTTGTATGGTGTGAAAGAGATTTTTTGAAAAAAATATTGTTCAACTAGTTTATTTAAGTCCGATAGGACTATCTTCTTGAGTCGGAGAGAACTGACAAGGTCAGTTATGCAGCTAAGTAAAGTTGATAGACCAAGGTATGAGTTTTATGGAAAATTAGGGATGTGATTTAGTCCTTTAGCCAATATTTTTTGGACGGTGGTTTCATTAATTAAATTAAGATCACAAGTGCAGACATGTTTGCCCAAATCAACAAAATATTTTTAAAAAGTGCTATATTTATCACAAGCACATTCTAGGGGACAATGTTGTGATGTAAAAAAGATCTACTATAGACAAGACTCTCGATAGGTTGGTGATACCTCCAACCAATAAGCACATTATCAAGTATTTTATGATTGCCAAAAAGTAAGCCAAAGCACTCACAAAATATTGTTTTGGAGTGAACCCAATCCAAAAATTCATTTTGAAAAGACAGTGTAAATAGATAAACTCCTTGGTAGAAGTCTTTGTAAGATGCATCCTTCCACAAGGGCCAAAAGAAACCTGCACAATATAGATGTTTATAAGTCAAGTAGGTGCCGGATGGGAGTATTTCTTCCTCTTCCCCTAGTAAAGCTACGAGACTTTCCCCTGTTATAATTGGAATAAGTATTGGGGGTTATAAAAGATATAAAAGAGTTATTGCGGGTGGTTAAGAGTTTGATCTTTTTAGTGAGGGGGAATCATCATCTTCAATACAAGGCTTGAGTAGACTAGTGATTAGTTGAAAAGACAACAGACAACTGGCTTTAGACAAGTGACAACAGTGACCAATACAAAAACAACTCAATTTTAGAATTATCTTTGTACATTGCTATAAGAATCAAGTCTCATTATAGTGTAGAAGAGACAACAACGTGAAGCTCGGGCCAGACAAACCTCCATGCACTATGGCTCGGGAGGCAAAGCAACTTGGAAGGACAAATATGTACGTTTGGTTAAATTACAACCTAAATTGTTGATTAGAAAGATTTTAGTTAATCATTTTTTGTTGTTATTACTGATTTAAAAAAATATCACTCTTAGTCGACCAACCAGAGAGATGGTAAAGTTTTGAGAGCAACATACAGAATTTGAAACTTGGCGATTGGAGAACGACCACATCTCTCGCAAGAAAATTTGACTTAGTGGTTGGATCTCTACAAGCGGTAAGTTTAAACAAATAATATTGTATCAATCGTATTGATTTGTTTAATTTGTTTTGGGTTAATGTAGAATCAGGGTGATCAAATGTACGTGCCTGTGGATGACGACAAGGAAGAGGAGGATTAGATAGAAAATTATTTTTCTAAACTCTCATAAAGTCCCAATGTGGCACAATGTATATAAAACTATTTTTATTTTATTTGTAAATTTTTTAGATAGTTGATCTTTTGCACATTAAATTGTCAAGGTAAAGTATATTTAATATCAATTTTTATTTTTTCTATATACTCTTTCAAAAAACTATTGATGTTTCATATGTTTTATGTAGGTCAGAAATAAAGGTGCTCACTTGGGCCACCCAAAATTCGGTAGCCCAAATGAGCACCTTTATTTTTTTAATACGCATGTAGTGGTAGTAGCTGCGGTAATAGGTGCAGCAATGTACACAAAGCAATAATAGTTGCGAGTATGTTCATGCGTCTATTATCGTGTATATTGTTGTTAAACCACTATCACGTCAGTTCCCGTCGTTATTGCCACACACACATTTTTTTCTCTTTCTATTTCCTTTGTTAGTACATGGCAATGTTACCGATTTTGTAATTTTTCTCTTATAGTGTTAGCATGTCCCAATGCCTATTTGAGAACTATTTAACAAATTTTGTCGAGAAATCTTCCGCTTCATTGTTCTTTGCATCACAATTGGGCTCATCAAGTGAAAGCACTGAACAATTTAATGATTTATACAAAACTTGTTGTAGACTCCTTTTTCTTTCCTGTTGTAGATTCCTCCATGGTCACTTTTGGTGAAGGTGCCTCTTGCGTTGGTGGTGTTCAAAAATAGCTGCAACAGTCCTCCCTCCAATTCTTGTAGCTCCTTTTGAAGGCCCTTCATCACCATTTTCATGCCTACGCTTGTCTTCTACAATGGCTTCATGGCTTTGGCAATTTGTAATGAGGGCATGGACAGGCATTGAATCCATTGGATCATTCCACCATGTTTCTAGACGTATTCAATCACCTCCTTCATGTAGATCTCTTTTGTAATCTTTCCCTTTTTATCTAATTGCATGACATTTGGCCAAAGTCGACCATGATGGTCACTCACCTCTTCATCACCTTCTTTGGGCTTTTGTCATTGCCTAGCAAGTGGCCCTGATGGTTGGCCTTTTTCTTCAAGCTTTGCAAGCTTCACCTTCAAGTCACACATTCCCTTCACAAGCTCATCTAGCACAGACTCGTCAAACTTAGGAGCTATAAATATAGGCTTTACCATTTTGTCGAAAGTTGAGGTGGAAGGACTTGTAGTGTTTACTACCATCTTGTCCCTTCTTCTTTGTTGTTTGGCAAGCAATGAGATAGCACCTTCAACTTCATTCTAGTTGGTGTTTATTCCTTGCTCAGCATCTTTATCTTCAAGTAGAAGCTCCAAATTTTCTTGAAACTCTTTATCTGCAACTTGTAAGAAAAGATCTATCTTCTCTGCATCTAGCATAGCCCTTTCTATCCTGGTGAGTTGTACATAGCGCCGCTCAAATTCCCTAAGTATCTCTATTATTGATAGTCCTTGCTTAAGAATGTCCTTTTGGTCACACTCTCTGAGTCCTCCATGGAATATTCCTCTTTTAAAGCTACTTTGAGTTCTTACAATTTCTCCCTTGCCCATCTTTAATTTCCCTAACATGTTCTCTAATTTCTGGAGCAACAACTAGCTCAAAGCTTTGAATCATCTCACCTTCTAACACGCAATGCAGCTCCATCTCCTTCACGTTGTCAGGAGTTTTTTGGAGCAAGGGATTGTGCATATGTACATATACATGCATGGTGCATCAAATAAAGGATTGCCCATTTTCCTTAGCCACGTGGTTATGTGGGTCCCACATGTGTACAGGTAGGACAGCATGTACATAGTGCAGCGATTTTCACTATTATCAATACTAGTGTGTTTTTTCTACAATAAGGAGGAGTTGGTAGTGCGTAAAACTTCTCGAGGAAGCTATCCGTGGGCCGACGACGTGAGGTTAGCAGGTGCGTCAGATGGAATCTAGTGGCGTCAGGAGGGCGAACGAGGTCAATATTTGCACGCGGATGAGGACGGACACAACGTGGGTGTTTTCTCATGAGAATTATGCAGAAAGGTCATCATTAGGACCACTTTATGGGGCCACTTCACGTGGTGGCGGGACGCATTATTGGAAAAAGCTGAGTGACAGGTGTGCGTATGGATTCAAAAAGGTGACAACTATGCACTACGAGGTCAGTTTTTGGCCTGTTCGGGGTCCGTTTGAGGTCATCTAAAAGGCCACGGGTGCCCAAATAATAAAGCTAAGTGTGGGAACTGAAAAAACTGAGAGAAGACCAGAAAAAACGTGGAGAAGAGAGGAGGAACAGCCGCAGGTGTGTTTTTGCTCATTTTGGAGCCTGTTTTGGCCGTAAACTGCTCATCCGAGGTCGGATTTGAGCACTTTGACATTGTAGACTGGGGTTTTAGGCCGTTCCGGACGCGATGGCGCTGTCCATTTTGCCAAATTCCTCACTCTTTTTCTATTGTTTTTCTATGTAAGTTTCTCCTATGAGCAAAGTTTCTGCTCCAGTTTGTGATTGTATCTGGTATCTTTTACCCATATTGTGTGAGCTGTTTGCCCCATTGGTGCTGGCCCAAGCTCATTTGTATCTAAACATCAGAAATTCTCCTCTGTTGAGCTGAGTTTTTTGGGTGTGTGTGTGTGTGTGTTTGTGTGGAGTGGGCAAGTGGATAGTCTCTCTCCTCTCACTCCAGAGGTGTGTTCCCTGTCTCGGCCAGGTGTGTTGTGTAAGCCGAGTGGTGCCCCATAGTGTGTGTGTGTGTGTATCTTCCCAAGAGTGTGTGTAGGGTCGTTATAGAGGCGCTGTGTGTGTTTTCATCCCGCTACCATTCTTTTGGTGTCCCCACGGAGGATCTTCTTCGAGTACCTTCTGCTTCGAGCTTCAAGCTTTGAGCTTCGGGATTACAGGTTGCAGGTTGCAGATTACAGATTACAGGTTACAGGTTACAGGTTACAGGGACAGGTACAGGTACAGGTGATTCACACAGGTACAGGTAGCTGGAGTACAGTGATATACTAGCAGTGATGTCACTTGCAGTTGTTGTGGGAATGCATCACTTGGCGCCTATTTGAGCGCATTGTCTGCTGGATTGTACGTTACTTGTGGAAACTGCCATTGTACGCATTTGTGGAGCCATACTTGGTTGTATTTGGCAGTCCCAGCCATTTCTGAGACTTGGTCTGGAAGATAGTCATTTCTGAAACTTGACTATACGCGATTTGCATTAGCCTTCGTGTGAGGGTCGATAGTGTGAGGTTTTTATTGAGCTGGGGGATTCTCAAATGTGGAGATCCTTTCGGTGATACAGGTAGCTGGAGCACCCTTTTCGTGATCTCGCCATAGGCTATGTATTAGTGATTTCTATTTGATGCTCGGGTTCTATTGTTGGCAGTTTATGCATACAGATACAGTCTATATTTTGGGTTCTCATTGCTCTACTTCTGGGGAAACTCTGTCAAAATTTTTCCAAGTTATGATGGCTGGTCTCTTGGTCTTTTGAGCCATTTTATGCTGTTATGCTGCTGAAATTTTGGCAAAATCAGAGGATAAGACAGGTGTGCTTTCTTGGGAGCTTCATGGTTGGCTTTAATGGATGATCAAAATGGCCCTCAGTTCACTCCTTTTCATTTAACTCAAAGAATTCAGATTAATGTTCATGTGTCCAGGAAGATCTTTTTCCAGCAACGCATAGTCTTTATGTTTGGGCCAAGAAGATTGAGAGAGATCCTGGAATGTCCTTTGCTTGTTGTAATTCCGATGATCAACTATGAAAACTCATTTGATGTGCATGTGTTTGTTCTCATCTAAAGCTGAGCTCCATTGAAGTTTCTGGGGATTGGGTAGTGAAAAGTTTTGGGTTCTTGCACGTGTGTTTGAAGGGGTCCTCTAGCCATGGCTTTCTCTTATCCGGAGTTTCATGGAAGAAGTGATGAAGATGTGGAGGACTTTCTGGAAAAGATGGAGGTTGCCTGCATTAGCAACCAGATTCATGAACCGGCGCAAATGTTACGTCTTCTCCAAATTTGTTTGAAGAGTGATGCACGAGCTCGATCCAAAGCATTTGAAGAGGAGTTGCGTGTGGCTAATCCACCTGTAAGGTTGAGTTGGGACAATCTACGACATGGGTTGGAAGTGGAGTTTGTGAAGATAGAAGATCCTGACAAAGTGTGGCAAGAAGTACAGGCTTTGGTGCAAAAGGAAGGTGAGCCAGTAGATGCGTACATACATAAGTTTTCATTGGCATGGGAGCGAATGTGCAAGGCCTTAGCACCACAGGTACCCCCGCCTGACATGATGAAGAAGGACAGGTTCTTAGCTGGTCTTTGGGAGAATATACGTTGGAGAGTGGAGCTAAAGAAGCCTAGGACATATGAAGATGCACTAGAGGTAGCAAGGAACAAAGAGTGGAAGCTGAGGAAAATGAGCCAGTTAGGGGTGGAGTCTTTGCCCATGAGGTCTGAATTTCAACCTATGGACTCTTTACAAGGTCGTATGTCAGGGGTTCATCATGAACCAGTGGTTCTTGTTACTACTCAGGTTATGCCAGCAGTGGTCACTACAGCAGTGCAAGATGATGGCCTAAGGCAAGACATGAGGCAAGTGGTTGATTTGATGAAGAATCTCAGCCTAAACATGCTAGCTCAAGTGGGAAATAATCGAGGTCGAGGGCGGTTTGCAAATCAGCCAGGAGGTGAAGAAAGGCCTAGGAATGGTGTTGGACAAAGCAATGGTAGGTTTTGGAGGCAGACGCCCACATGTTATAATTGTGGAGAGTTGGGTCACATCAGCCCGCAATGTGATAAGCCACCAAGGATGGGGGTAGACATGTATCCATTGCCAAGACAGGTGCTAACTAGGTCAAATGATTATGGCATCGAAATTAAGGGAGACGAAGGAACCAGTGGACTGACCCAGGAGGAAAAAGGGAAGACAAAAGTGCTAAGTGTAGTCACCTTGGAGAAGGCATCAAAGCTAGAGGATACATTAGTGATGCCTATTGGGAAGAGGACCACAGAGAATAAGGAAGGAAGAAGTGCCCCAGGTCCTAGTAAGAAGAAAGGAAAGAGCCATGAAGGCGAGGATGTCAAGGCCAAGAGGAAAAGGAGAGCTCGTCGAAAGTTTCATTTTTCTGATTTTCCACTAGGTGATGGGCAATTAAGCTATGACTTGAAGGAGGATCTGACGAGCAGGAAGGCAGATGTTACTTTTGGGTAGCTTATAGAGATGGTGCCTAAGCTAAAGCGATAGTGGAAGAGGATGGTTAACCCAATGGAGAAAGAGCCAGAGAGAGGTTCAGTGAAGGTGTTGGCAATGGACGAGCTACCAGACATTTGTCCAATAGTAGATGTGTGGCATAAAAGGAAAAATTTGGGACAAGGTTATGTGGATGGCGGAGCCCAAATATGCGTCATAACACACTCATGCATTGAAAAGATGGGTCTCACAGTGGCTGGGGTGTCAGGTTTTCGGATCAGATTGGCAAACCATCAAAAAGTAAAATGCTTAGGTGTTGTAAAGAGCTTAGAAGTGGAGGCATACGATGCAAAGGCAGTGGTTGATTTTCATGTGATGCCAGCAGGGTTGGGAGCATATCCTATTATACTGGGCAGCAGACCATGGTTACGTGCAGTGGGAGCTGTTCAAGATTGGCGACATGGTACAATTAGCCTCTATGGAGAGACAGGTACCAAGAAGCTTTATAATATGGACACAAGGAAACGATTAGAGGAGCTTTATGAAGATGAGGATGAGTCTAGTGATGAAGACTCTTCCACGGTGACAGATGAGGACAGTGATAGCACTACCAGCAGTGATGAGGATGCTGATGTTGCATTTCTTTTGATGGACAAAGAAATCCAGGAGATTGGTTTAGTTGCATTTGCGAATGAGGTTGAAGATGAAAGTGAAGGGCCTTATGAAGTGATTGAAGGGCTGATGCAAACCAAGGTTGAGTTGTCAAAGAAGCAGGAATTAATGATGCAAATGATTAGTGGAGACCTCTAGCTATGGAGAAGGATATATATTTGCATATGCTGGCTAGTTTTCCTGATTTGTTCATTACTTCATATGAAGAGATCAGAGGGTTCAAGGGTGAAGAGATGCATATAGAGCTGAAAGAAGGTGCTAAGCCAGTGCGGCAAAGGCTAAGAAGGATGGGTCAAGAGCAAATGGAAGCCTTGCGAGAAGAGGTGGACAAGTTATTGAAGGCAGGGTTCATAGTCCCTGTGGAGACCACAGAATGGGTGAGTCCAGTTGTAGTCAGTCCAAAGAAGGATGGGAAGTGGAGAATTTGTGTAGATTTTAAACCCTTAAATGCAACCACTAAGAAGAACCCATATCCTCTTCCATTCATTGATCAGATCTTGGATTCAGTGACAGGTTATGAGAGGTACAGTGTGTGTGATGGTTTTTCAGGCTATTTTCAATTGAAGATTGCTCTTAAAGACCGCACAAAGACAACTTTTATTACGCCATGGGGCTGCTATTGCTACACAGTATTGCCATTTGGGTTGTCAAATGGACCTTCCTTCTATCAAGAGCGAGCAAATTGGGTGTTGGAACCATTCATTGGTAGTTGTGTTAAAGCTTTTATGGATGACTTCTGTGTTTATAGCAGTAGGGCTGAACACCATGAGAAGCTGCAAATGGTATTGGCTCGATATGATGAATGTGGAGGACAACTAAATCCAAAGAAATGTCATCTAGCACAGCCAAGGGTGAAGTTATTGGGCCACATGGTGTCAGAAAATGGCATTGAGGCTGATCCAGATAAGGTTAAGTCTATTATTCTTCTTCCATCACCTACGAGTACGAAGCAATTGGCAACCTTTATACACAAAGTGAAGTACATGGCAAGGTTTATTCCATTGTCTTCTCAGATTCTTTATCCATTACAACAAGTGGCAAAGCATGATCCATTGCAATGGGATGACAAGTGTGAAGAAGTGTTTCAAGAGGTGAAAGAGGTGTTAGGGGGTTTGTCAGCCATGCAGGCTCCTGATTGGGAGAAAGTCTTTTATGTAAATCCCTCAGTAGGGGATGATGCCATTGGAGCCATGCTATTGCAAAAGGGGAAGGGCAGCCATTATATGAGGCCAGTGTATTGTGCAAGCCGAGTGAAGTTGGTAGCGGAGAGAAAGTTATCGGAAGTAGAGCTAGTGATGGCCAGTGTAATATTTGCTTGTCGACGATTTCATCATTACTTGCTACCACGGCCTTTTGTTTTCTTGACGAGTTATGCCTTTTTGCCACAGTTAATTAATGGTATTAACATGTCAAATGTGGTGAAGAAATGGGTAATTGAGCTGCAAGAGTTTGAGTTCTCTTTTCTAGTGGAAGATAGTACAAGGGCTACCCTAGCTGATTTGTTGACCTACAAGGAGAATCCCCTTATTGTTAAGGAAGAGGTGGTGAGAAAGGTAGTTGAAGAAGTGCCACAGATCAGCAATGCACATGTGTTGTTCTTTGATGGTTCATATAGAAAGAGCCACGATGCAGCTTCAGGGGGTATAGCACTTTATGATCCAGAGGGGAAGCTACTATGCAAGAGAGGGTTCAAATTGGATGCGCATAGTAACAATGAGGCTGAATATGGTACATTGGAAGCCGGATTACACATTTGTTTGAAGCATAGGGTTCGAAGGTTGAGCATAAAAGGTGATGCCTTGTTAGTGGTGAAGCAAGTGCTGGGTGTGTGGAAGAGCAAGAACACCTCATTGAAGGAAATGTGCTTCAGAATTAAAGGCATGTTAAAAAAGTTTGAAGCATGGAGCATCAGACACATTGAACGTGCTCTAAATAGAGAGGCACATGAAGCAGCTCAAGGCATGATTGGGGAGCTATTCGTGTTGAGGACCACTTTACCTCTTTATCATGGCAGGGAAAGTTTGGCTCAAGAAGAGGAGTTTTTGCTAACAGGAATCATTCCAAAGGAGATTCAAAAGTCTAAGAAGTATGGCTTTGTGCGTAGAGCATACAGGTATAAATTGACTGGTGATGTCTTATACATGAAAGGGACTGATCTCGTGTTGAGACGTGTACCTTGGCGGGAGGAGCTTTACAGAGTGTTGGAAGAGAATCATGAAGGCGCATGTGGTGGCCATTTTGCTCTAAAGATCACCTTGCATAAGATTTTGCAAGAGGGGTATGTATGGCCTAGTTTGCACAAGGATGTTCACCATTGGTGTAGGTCTTGCAATAGATGTCAAGCATTTGGGAAGAGAGTGTTGGAGCCAGAGCTACGAAAAACCATTATGGCGTTTGATGTGTTTGAAAAGTGGGGGATTGATGCAATAGGCCCGTTACCTATCACAAGCAGGGGCAAAAGCTATATCTTGACGGCAGTGGACTATCTCTCTAGATGGGCAGAGGCTATAGCAGTAAAACAGATCACTGCAAAGGATGTGGCAAAATTTATGTATGATGAAATATGTTGCAAGTTTCGGGTGCCATTAGAGCTACTTTCAGATAAGGGGCCAGGATTTAGAGCTAAGCTGCTAGACTTCTTATGCACAAAGATGAAGATTAGGCACCAGCATACCACTCCTTATTACCCGCAGTGTAATGGCTTAAATGAAAGATTCAATGGTGAGTTGGTACAAATTCTTTCTAAAGTGACAGAGCACCAAGGAAAGAATTGGGATTTGGAATTGCCTAGTGCATTATGGGCTTACCGTACTTCGGTGAAGACAGGTACAGGGTTTACTCCATTTCATTTGGTGTATGGAAAGGAAGCACTATTGCCTGTGGAGGTAGAGTTGCCTGCGGTCAAGATGTTAGAGAAGTTGCTTGGGTCGCCTAGTGATGCATTCGAAGAGAGGCTCTTACAACTACAAGAGGTTCAGTTGGATAGGATGAGTGCATTGGAACATTATGGGCAGATGCAAGATAGGGCTTTGGCAAAGATAAATGAAAAGGTCAAAAGTAAGGGTATCAAGAAGCATGACTTGGTTTTGCGCTACAACAGTAAGCTAGACAACACCTTCCAAAAGAAGTTTCAAATTAAGTGGGAAGGCCCTTTCAAGGTAGTGGAGTGTTTTCCAAATGGCACATATCAGCTGGCTAACCTGGATGGTGTTCTACATAATTCAAGGGTTAATGGGTTGCGTCTTAAATTGTATCATGCTAGATTGATGATGGTGGAGCAAGATGAGCTGTCTGTGGAGAAAGCAATGTTGGTGAAGGATAAGGAGACCTGTGATGCGGCGAGTCTCATATCTCTCTTTGCTGCTGCTGATCATGAATGATCTAGCAGGCTAGGGGATGGGAAAATTATGTCAGGAGTTTTTTGGAGCAAGGGATTGCGCATATGTACATATACATGCATGGTGCATCAAATAAAGGATTGCCCATTTTCCTTAGCCAGGTGGTTATGTGGGGCCCACATGTGTACAGGTAGGACAGCATGTACATAGTGCAACGATTTTCACTATTATCAATACTAGTGTGTTTTTTCTACAATAAGGAGGAGTTGGTAGTGCGTAAAACTTCTCGAGGAAGCTATCCGCGGGCCGACGACGTGAGGTCAGCAGGTGCGTCAGATGGAATCTAGTGGCGTCAGGAGGGCGAACGAGGTCAATATTTGCACGCGGATGAGGACGGACACAACGTGGGTGTTTTCTCGTGAGAATTATGCAGAAAGTTCATCATTAGGACCACTTTTTGGGGCCACTTCACGTGGTGGTGGGACGCATTATTGGAAAAAGCTGAGTGACAGGTGTGCGTATGGATGCAAAAAGGTGACAACTATGCACTACGAGGTCAGTTTTTGGCCTGTTCGGGGTCCGTTTGAGGTCATCTAAAAGGCCACGGGTGCCCAAATAATAAAGCTAAGTGTGGGAACTGAAAAAACTGAGAGAAGACCAGAAAAAACGTGGAGAAGAGAGGAGGAACAGCCGCAGGTGTGTTTTTGCTCATTTTGGAGCCTGTTTTGGCCGTAAACTGCTCATCCGAGGTCGGATTTGAGCACTTTGACATTGTAGACTGGGGTTTTGGCCCGTTCCGGACGCGATGGCGCTGTCCATTTTGCCAAATTCCTCACTCTTTTTCTGTTGTTTTCTTGTGTAAGTTTCTCCTATGAGCGAAGTTTCTTCTCCAGTTTGTGATTGTATCTGGTATCTTTTACCCATATTGTGTGAGCTGTTTGCCCCATTGGTGTTGGCCCAAGCTCATTTGTATCTAAACATCAGAAATTCTCCTCTGTTGAGCTGAGTTTTTTGGGTGTGTGTGTGTGTGTGTGTGTGTCTGTGTGGAGTGGGCAAGTGGATAGTCTCTCTCCTCTCACTCCAGAGGTGTTTTCCCTGTCTCGGCCAGGTGTGTTGTGTAAGCCGAGTGGTGCCCCATAGTGTGTGTGTGTATCTTCCCAAGAGTGTGTGTCAGGTCGTTATAGAGGCGCTGTGTGTGTTTTCATCCCGCTACCAACGTACTCGCATAAGTACTTGGTTACATCTTTTCCATTGAATTGATCCATGCTGTTGACGTCGGCTTGTATGGCTTTGGTTGTTGAAATATCCATTCTTTCAGTGGCATGTTGTTGTTGCATGAACATTGAAAATGCTTGACACATTTGCATTGTTGTTGGGTCAAAATGCATATCATGTTGCTCAACATGATCACCCATGGTTACCCAAAAACTCTCACCCTGGCAGATTTGCGTCGAGTTCACCAAAAATATATCAAGAAATTTGCGATCTTGCGAGGAAAGAAACAGGCTTTTGGCTGTGAGAATTTGTGAAAGAACTCCAAAAACTATATGAAGGAGTTATACCATAGATGCCATGAAGTCTAGGATTTGGAAGGGAGAGAAATAAAAGAAGCCCCACTCTCTCTCTCTCTTGCACTCACACACACAAAGAAAGAACACAAAAGACAATGTCAAAACAACACAAAGATGAAAACATAAAGGCTATGGTCGTATCGTATCATGGGTGATATGAAAGGGTTAATCGATGAGTTAATGGTGTTCAATCTTTGTCGACCAAATAGGCTATAGATTGTTCTTTGGAATTGTAATTTTGTGCTTTTCATAATGTATATGTTTTGTCTAGTGATTGGGATTAATTGTGTATACAAATCCTCTTGGTTCATAGCAAGATAACTACACTTATGTCAAAAGAAAAGTTATAGTCTATAAGGGGTAGTATGATGGGATCCGCTGAAAAAAGTATTTTATTGAGCCTCTCTGGGCCAAAGAGAAACACTATACGTTGTTGAAAGTGTATTTTACGGCTAATCCATATGTTAATTGCAATAGATCTCATAGAGTGAAAGCGATAAAAATTCACATCATGTGGAGTATTCATCTAGGATAACTCTTGTATGTGCAAAATGTAGATATGAGAGGAGTGAAGAGAAGAGAAGTTTCCCTCCCAAGCCCTGTTCTTGCCCATAGGCAATAAGGATACTGCGAGGCGAGATGGAGAGACTAGAAGAGGGAAGACTTCAAGCCTTGATTGATGCACCAAGTTCAAGACCATCTTTGATTAGAGTTGATCTTCCAAGGATAGCTTACAAGATTGGCTAGTCTTCCTCTAGGACCAAGTGGAGGCTTAGGACCTTCAAATTTGGAGTGGAGATGGATATAAAAAATCCCACCAAAATGCCTATTTTTCTTCACAAAAAAGTCTTCAGTGGCCCCCCTTTTGTTGAATTTGCATATGGCTCCAAAGGTGAGCCCCTCCTTGCATTAGAGCATGACCTAATTGATTCTTAGGGGTTTGCAAATATGCATGGTTGTGGATTATGCATAAATATAATATATGGATATAATGGAAAAACCAGGCTAGTATATATAAATAATTCATGGAATCTAGAATAGTGTAGACTATATATATAAAAATATAGGGAATCACATGAGGAGGGCCCTCATTTGGTTTTATTGATGTATGTTTATTTACAAGAGGGAGAAAGAAATACCTGTAGAAAATAGAAATTTAGTGAAAGGCAATGACTGATGGTGGAAGGTATTTTTTGAGGTTTTTCCTTGGAGTGGATTCACACCAAAAATAAGAGAAGCTTGCATGAAATGATTTTTTATAGAATACATAGGTAAGAAAGATTATGGTAATGGTGAGTAAATGTACATAACATACTTAGGACAATGACCAAGTTGTAAAATCATGCCGGTAATCCACCATGTCAACTCCAAGACGGGCAAACCCCATTGCCTTTGGACTTATTTGAGCCCGCCAACTTAGGCAACAAAAACTGTGAAAAGCATCTAGCATTCTCCTCCAAGCAGCTGCACTCAAACTTCAAACTAGAATATCTTTCCATCGATAAGTTGCCGAATCCAGTTGACTTCACATGATGTCCACCACCTTCTAGAACCTGGTCAAGCCCAGAAACCACCAGATGGCATGCCTTTCGATGCGGCCCAAGTGCCCCACAACTGGCCCTCGACATTTCTTGATTTGACCATAACTTTCCTTCTGGAGATCCGATGGAAAATCCAAAAAGATCGGCATGCTCCACAACTTGAGCTCTACAATACTATCCACTTGCACTAGCTCTGACCACTCGCCCAAATCCTTCTAACTTTAGACTGGCATAACTTTCACACTATGGCTCTGTTTGATGAGCCATCTAGACGGGCTTCTAGAGAATCTTGAGCACTACATTCCAAGGTAGAATTCCCATCATTTTCAACACTTTGACCATCCATTCCAATTGGCCCTTTTTGGAGCCTTCTTGGCCTAGAAAACCACATATACCCTACATTTTCCCTACCTTTGCCTTGCCTAGGGTCCTCACACCTACTTAAACCCTTTGCCCAGCACATGTGTACACCCCTGGCATGGCTTGGAACCACTTCTAGCTTCTACCAACTTTGCATGTACCAACATAGCAAGTTCATTTGGTACCTAGACGTGATGGATTTTCACATTCCATTATGGTCCAAATATGTTAGCATGGTTTTCATATGGAAAGTAATTCCTTCTTTCCTCGTGCTCTGTGAGCATACCATTAGCTATAATCATTGGCAAGTACCGTTGTGAATATGCAGGTTTGGATCTATTTTTGCTAAATGTATGCATGCACACTAGGTGTTATGGGCCCTAGTGTTTAACAAAGGCTAATTTGGAGCGACATGCACATTCATGAAATTGGTAGCTTCTAAAGCCTCTCGCCCTCTGTGTGCAATCTCTCAATGAGATTAATTGTAGATCTATCAATCACCAATAGAGGTCGTGTCTTGATTTGGGTGCTTAAAGATCATCTTACTAAACTTAACCAAGATTGTTGTTCCTAACACTATTGATTAATCAACATTGTTGTAAAGAATTATGTCATTAGTAGGTTCTAAAGCCCCTTGCACTCTATGTGCAATCTCTCTTTGAGATTAATTGTGGATCTATCAATCACCAATAGAGGTCATGGCTTGGTCTGGGTGCTTGTAAATCAGCTCAGTAATGTTAACCAAGACGGTTGTTCCTAACATTGTTGATTATTCAACACTATTGTAAAGAATTGTGATCCCTATTTACCAATCATTTTGGTAGGCTGTCTATAAACGGCGGGGAAACACATCAGAATAATGCCAATCATCTAGAGAGGATGCTCTTCTTGATGTCATTGAACCTCCTAATGAAATGTGTTGCTCCGATCAAAAGGACAGCTGGATCCATGAAGGATGCCACTGCCAAAAATATTAGTGTTCTTTATGACGCTATCACCACTTTTGTTTTTGAGGATGAAAACGCTTCTCCAAGGGGGGAGTAATGTAATACCAAGGGCAAACCTAGGGGGGTCACGTACCCAGACCAAGGATCAACTGCTAGGTGTGGACAAGGGATTCTAAAACTAGATGGTCAAGATCCTATATAAAGGGTGGTAGGGCGGAGAATCCTCAAGGCAGCTCCCATGGGTCTCATACAAACAAGCCTCTTGTGCTTGGTACATCAAATTTCCTTCTTTAGGTCAAAGATGTTTGTCCCTTGTTTTGTAGATCTCATTATCTAAATTCAGAGAAGAGATTTATTTTATGTGGTTTTTGCTTTAAATATGGATTACACTCTTCTCTTTGGAAATGCCCTTGATTTCTAAAACTCTAGGAAGACAATATTCTCATCAGCCTTTGAAGTGGTTGATCTTAGTGAGGTTTACTCTTGCCTTGGCATTCATGTTGTTGATGATTGGACAATGTTGCCAATAAAGGTTTATTTTTTAGATTATTGACAAAGTTGGCCTTTCTAATGCTCATGAGGGAAAAAAGTCATATGTTATGACTTGTACAAGGTATAAAGCCCCCACTGCACATGATTCTCTTGCATGTCATCCATATGCAAATCTTATTGGGTGCTTGTAGTTTATTGGTCTTAATACTCCTCCCAAATTTTCTCTCTTGCAAAATTTCTCGACCAATACTTATCATAGCCTACACATGAACACTAGAATATAGCCAAGAGAGCTCTTGCGTATACAAAGGGCATAATAGAGTTTGGTCCTTTATTTCAACACCAATAAGATTCATCTACTTTGAATGCATTCTATCTCATGGGTTATTCAAATGCTCATTAGGCAAGTTCTCATTCTTATAAGTGATCCACCAATAGATATATTTTCTTTGTTAATGATTCCTTGATATCATGGTCTAGCAAGAATCAATAATGTGTTGTTGTTTCCTATAGTATGTTGCAGCATTGTTGGCAACACATGAGTTGGGGTTCGATTGAGTTGACTTCTTGTAGATCTTGGATACTCTATCTTCTAGTACTCTACACCGTGATAGCAAGTGCTACTAGTACACTTGTAGTGCTATGTTGTATTTGTGTTGGGGAGAGGAGCACTTCTTAACTATGTAGCTCTCTCTCTCTCTCTCTCTCTCTCTCTCTCTCTCTCTCTCTCTCTCTCTCTCTCTCTCTCTCTCTCTCTCTCTCTCTCTCTCTCTCTCTCTCACTCTCAAGCTTGCTACAAAGCACCACAAGTGATGTTCTCCTTGGTGCAATGTGGCCATCATTGGACTTTGTAGAGCTTTTCTTTTCCCACTTGGGAGCCCAAGGCAACCCCACTTTGTTTGATTTTCAAGAAAACGACTCCCAAGGGAGGGTGCCCACAACACACACCCCTTTCCTTCTCTCTTCTTGCAAGTGTAGTGAAGACCACAGTTGACAAAAGGTGGTAAGCAGAGTTTGAGGCAAAGCAAAGTTGTCAAACCTTTGCAAACTCAAAAAATTTCAGAAATTTCAAAGAACTGCAAAATTAAGCATCTTGTTTATTTTCTTCTTATCCAAAAGTTTTCAACTAGCAAAGCAGCATCAACAACAGGTCATGCCATATCTAGAAAAAACTTTTTTCTGTCTACAAATTGATGCCAGATGGTTTGTTTTCATCGGATTAGACACGGTCCTTGTTCAATAGGCTTTAACATATCGGCAAAGTTTGGGATTGGATGGTGATTTTTCAAAGTTTGCGATCAACATCGACAATGCACTACGACTTGACGGTATCAATTTAGCAAGGCTAATTGATTTTGTTTGCCGTTGTTCATAGTCAGTTACACTTTAGGTTTGGTAGGCAACTTTGTCTTAAAGGTACATCTTTTCTATGGCTAGCACAACATGTTACACCATGGATCTAGATATGACACGCAACATACGTTTGATTTTGAAAATCCTGCACCAATTTCATTTTTTCTACCTTGCAATCAACTACTCTCATGCTAGGTGCTTGCATGGCAACAAGGCTGGATAAAAGCAAATTGCTTAATATCCAAGAGTTTAGAGCACTGCAAACACACATGACTATTTTAGAGTCTAATTTTTTACAGTTGAATGCAAATGTCACTAAGATGACAGATATGCTTGTGCAATTCATGCAATAATCAGCCAAGGGCAAAGTTAATGAGACGACTAGGGTTTTTGCAACGCTCGTACTTGGGGGGGAGCACCCTTGGTCTACAAGAGCAAGGCTCCAATTTGGATTGGGTTGCACCTTCTCTCTCAAAAAGAGTTGGATGACTTGTTGAAGAATACCAAGCCATCAATTTTTAGAGGAGATAAAAGAGAGCGCAACAAAGATACTATGAATATATTCATGAGCAAATGAGATGAAATTCATGATCATAGACACACTCCAATTGCACTCAAAGGCATTGAGAATAAGGTTGAGACTAGAGGGTAAGGCCTACAAATGGCGGATTTTGCTCAAGGAAAAGGGCATCATACCATAGGCTTGGGTAGCCTTTGAGGATGTGTCTAGAAAGGAGTTTATGCCCACATATGAAGCGAATAGAAATTGCCTTGCCAAAGTGGGTATAAATAGATGGTGCATCAAGGTGGATATGAATGCGTATGCCTAAAGTTCTCAACTTATCATACATGTCGGTCTTTTGGATGGAAAATTAAAGTTCAAACAACCAAGTTATGAGCATTTGAAGTTTCATCGACGGCAGGTTATGTGTCGGGTTGATCGCCTCGATAGGTGTGCCATCATGGTTTTTGGAGCTTACTCGATTTTTCGGGATACTATGTGGCATGGCAAGGCTAGAATAAGTTACAAGATGTCAATTGGGGTGCACAGTGCGAAGATATGGTCGATGGAATCTGGCGGGCAGTTGCAGATGTGGAGGTGGCAGATGACTTTTGGCAGTTTGCACAACACTCCGTTCCAGGCCGTAGAAGAGTCAAAAGGGCGAAAAGTCTTTGAGGATTGAGGCCAAAAAAGTGACATATTATTGAGGTTTTGCATAATGGTTATCTAACAAAGAGTCAAGAAATGGAGGCTCTTCAAAGTTGGATTTCTAAAAAAAAAGTTTTTTGCTTAAATTTTGTGGAGGATTTTTTACCCTTGGAGGGTGCAAGTGATAAGGGCGTGCCACATGGCATTCATTGTTCCCTTAACCCACATGCAATGAAAAGGGTTGGGTGTCGGCCATATAAGGGTTGTAGTAAACTTCTCCCATTGTCATCCAAAAGGCAAGAAGAGCTCGTGGAGTTCATGGATATGCAGGTTGGCAGGCTTGCCACAATGCGGGTTTTCTTTGGGCCGTCTCCTTGCATCGTCGATCGTTTGCAGTGGTGCTAGTGCCAGTTGGTGGCAATTGATTGGTGCCTCTTTGGGCCACGTTCATGCATGGGTGTATCTAGTGGCCTCCCCCTTTTATTGAGAGCAAGGGGCCCTTTCCACCCATAGCACCAGGCGCCACTATTGTTCAGAAGGGGGGCTTCTTGTGGCTTGGCATGCAAATAAAGATGAAAAAAGAAAAGATTCCCATGCGATCCTAAAAGTGGACAAGTGTCCAATAAAAATAGGAGCTCCCAAAAAAAGACAACTCGCCCTATAAGGGGTAGCGTTTTTGTCATTTGAGGGGAGTTTTTCTGGTGGGCTACAAGAGAGAAGATTGTGCAGAGCCAGAGGAGTCGGATTTTTCCAAAGGAAACCATCAAGGGTTTCCAAGAGGGAGCTTCTTGAGCAGGAGAAGTGATTTTGGAGAGCAAGAAAGAGCTCCGAAGAGCATTGTAACCATCTTTTTGTACGAATCAAATGCACAATTCCCCCCTATGCTGTCAATTCCCCCATCCCCATTCTGCTCTCTGCCATTTTCTCTTCTGTTGTTGGTGTTGTTAAATACTATGGGTTTAACGGAACTAGGGTGGGTGATGCTAACCATAATGCATAAGTGAGATAGAGAAGTGTGAGAAAATGATATGACTCAAGAAAATTAGGTTCCAAGCTTGGACTCAAAAACATGATCTTGAGCTAAGTGCCCTTGATCACAAGTTCATATGAAGCATTGCACCTCATGTTCACAAACTTGGATGAACTTTCATTGAGAAATGGCCCTCTTTATAGTAGGCCGTACACTACTACATTGCGTATGGGATTTGTGCCCCTTCACCTCCTACCAACCTTACCATAATCTTCAACACCCCCTGTTGGAATTAGAGTTGCAGAGAAACACACACAGCTTGGAAAGACGAAGGAAGCTCAAGGCACACAATAGAGAGTGTTTTACTTAGTGTGCTATGGAAAGATAGATAGCCCTAGAGTGATGGGAGTATATACAATGCTCGGTGGAAAAAACCTCCTAAAGAGGGAAAAAATGCCCCGGCGGTCCTAGTGTGTTCACACACATCACTACCACATTGTTGGAATTAGGGTTGCCGAGAAACACACACGGCTTGGAGAAGACAAAGGAAGCTCAAGGCACACAATAGAGAGTGTTTTACTTAGTGTGCTACGGAAAGATAGATAGCCCTAGAGTGATGGGCGCATATACAATGCTCGGGGGAAAAAACCTCCTAAAGAGGGAAAAAATGCCCCGGCGATCCTAGTGTGTTCACACACATCACTACCACATGTATATGGTAACAAATCCCCCCTGGAGTGATGTGGTGAACGAGAGCGGGCACATGAGTAAAGGGAAGTGCCATGCCCTGAGGACATGGTCATTCCACAAAGGGGAGTAAGCCCAAAGCTTTGCGGAAAGCTTCAAGCTTCTCACGAGACAATGCCTTTGTGAAAAGATCTGCAAGGTTATCCTGTGTTGGCACATAAGCCAAGCTGATCTCTCCTGCTGAGAGCCTCTCCCTGACATAGTGGTAATGCACCTCAATGCGCTTTGTGCGAGCATGAAAAACTGGGTTTCTCGCAACTACCAATGCACTCTAACTGTCACTATAGATAGTGTTGGTAGTGTCATGTCCAACACCCAAATCAGCCATTAAGGCGTCTGAGCCATACACACTCAACCGTAGCTGTGAAGACTGCCCTGTACTCAGTCTCATAACTCAAAGTGGCCACAGTAGGTTGCTTCTTGCTCAACCATGATATACATGAACTGCCAAGCATGAAACAAAAACCACTTGTGGACAGTCGCATGTCAAACCAACCAGCCCAATCTGAGTCCGAAAAAGCATGTAAGTCTGGCGGCAATGATCCCCCCTTGGGATAAAACAAGCCAAGATGTAAAGTGCCACTAAGGTAGCAGAAAATCCTCTTGACAGCCTGCCAATGCTTAGACCCTGGGCTATGCATAAATCTGCTGACCTGTGAGACTGCAAACTGAATATCCAGCCTCGTGTTGCATACATAAATGTTGCAGCCAACAGCAATTTGGTAAAGAGTGACCTCAGCAGGATCGCCAGCATCATGTAGACTCAACTTCAAACCTGTTTCCATGGGAGTGGCAATAGGTTTGCAATCCTCAAGTCCAAACTTACATAACAATGTCTCTATGTAACTTTTCTGACACAAGGCAATACCACCATCACACTGCTTAAACTGTATGCCCAAATAATGATGCAACAACCCCAAATCTTTCATCTTGAAAGTAGCATTCAAATCAGCTTTAAATTCAGCAAAATGTCTCCCATTTGGTCCAGTGATCAGCAAATCATCGACATAAAGAACCACAATGAGAAGTACATCACACTGCTTAAACTGTATGCCCAAATAATGACGCAACAACCCCAAATCTTTCATCTTGAAAGTAGCATTCAAATCAGCCTTAAATTCAGCAAAATGTCTCCCATTTGGTCCAGTGATCAGCAAATCATCGACATAAAGAACCACAATGAGAAGTACATCAGCCTCACGTTTTACATACAATGTGCTTTCTATTGGACTGTTACAAAATCCTCGTTTAACCAAATGAGTGTCAGCTTTCTCATACCAAGCACGAGGAGATTGCTTCAACCCATACAAAGCCTTCTTACATCTGCACACTTTGTCCTCTTGTCCTTTTATGACAAAACCGCGAGGCTGCGTTACGTAAACTTCCTCAAATATGTCACCATTCAAGAAATCAGTAACAATGTCTGATTGATGTACATCCCAACCAAAATGTTGCCAATGCACATAGAAAACGCACAGTAGTCATACGACAAGTGGGAGCAAAAGTCTCTTCATAATCTATGCCTTTTTGCTGTGCATAACCCTTTGCAACAAGTCGAGACTTATGGCGATCGATCTCACCACCATCGGCTTGCATTTCAACTTGTAAACCCACTTCGTACCAATGGCCTTTTTGCCAAGAGGCAAATCACATAAATTCCATGTGTCATTTTCTATAAGTGCATGTATTCTGATTGCATGGTAGCCATCCAATTTTTTGAATTGTGTACTTCATCAAAAGACAGAGGCTCCTCAACATCATGTAAGCTAGACACAGCCAAAGCATAACAATCTAATGCATAAGATGCATGGCAAGAGCCTGAACGAGTATGACTAGACAAAGGTGCATCCAATTTACTGTCACGCAAAGTGTGCACCAGCCATTTTGGCATACCTCTAGCCTGCTCATTTTTAGCCCTTTCCTCATCAAGTACATCATGTACATCTGCATTATTAATAGGCTGATCTATAACATTTTCAGAAACCCCCATAGGTTGCACATTTGCCTCATTGGAACTTACGTTTGTATTTCCACCACTGAAAAGAGGCAACAAAGTGTCATAAATGTCTTGTGAGCTTACATTATTGTCTCTAGTACATGACAGCAAGGGCTGAACAGAATCTTCCACAAACACTACATCCCGTGAAACCAAAATACGTTTTGTTTGCGGATGATAAACCTGTAACCTTTGCTTTCAGCACTATAACCAACAAAAATACATTTGACAGTCTTATCATCCAATTTTCTGCGTTGTGTTTGTGGCACCAAAGCATATGCTGAACAGCCAAAAACACGCATGTGCTCAATAGAAGGCTTTCTATCATGCCATGCTTCATATGGAGTAATAGACTGCAAAGCTTTCGTAGGACACCTGTTTAGTACATAAGTGGCACACATGATGGCCTCAAGCTAAAAAGAATGCGGCAAAGCTTGACTTTTGACCATACATCATGCCATTTTCGTAACCTGTTTTTCCTCTCAACAACACCATTTTGCTGAGGTGTATAAGGCATTGTACATTGGTGTTTTATCCCACGACTAGCCAGAAATGCATTGAATTCATGAGACATATACTCCCCCCCTGGATCGGAACAGAGGGTGCCCATAGTACATTTCGAGACATTTTCAGCCATAGCCAGAAATTGTTTGAAGCACATAAAAACTTTGGACTTCGCTTTAAGCGGAAATACCCATGCATGCCTAGAGTAATTATCAATGAAAGTCACGAAGTAAAGGTAATTGCCCAAGGACAAAGTTTGCATGGGCCCACAAACATCACTATGAACAAGCTGCAACCTGCATGTGGCCCGAACTGAACCATCCTTTGGAAACTTAGAATGCCGCATCTTACCCAAAATACAGCCTTCATAAACATGTTTGACAGGTGCTTCAAGAGGCGGCAAAGAAGCAACCATATCAGATTTCTACAAACGCAGCAAACCGCAAAGTTTAGAGGACCAAAACATGCATGCCAAAGTTTTGCATCTGAAATAGCCCTTGAATCTGCAACAGCATTTGCAAAATTTTGTCCACACTTGTCATTACAAGGTGAGCTTATACAGCCCACGGCACAAAAGGCCAAATGCAACAATTTCATCACCAAAACTGAGATCATGAACTGTACATCTGTCATCCACAAATTTGACTACAAGTCCAAGTCTAGCAAGTGCGGATACATATAAGAGATTCTTCTTGATCCCAGGTACATAAAGTGCATCAACAAGTGTGAAGGAACTTCCATTTGCAGCAATAAGCACAATCTTTCCAACTCCCTGAACCGGATAAGAGGCATTGTTGGCACAAGTGACTGAGTTCCCATGAGGGACAGACTCGAGAGAGGTGAAAAATTCACAATGTGAGGTAATGTGCTTTGTAGCACCACTGTCAAAATATCACACCTGTGAATCTGCAGCAACTGACAAGCATGCATCATGGACAGCAGGATTGTAAGTGCACTCTGTGCTAAAAGCCCATTCTGCATCAACATCAGCAACACAGTCTCCTTTCATAGAAGACTCAACAATGGCTGCATTTGTAGTGGAACCAGCATTTGCACTGGAACCACCCTCTTTCTTCTTAGCCTCTTTGGCCTTCAACTTAGGACACGACTTGATCAAGTGAACATTAGCTTTACAATAATGGCAACGCATCTTCTTCTTGCTCTTATCACGAGAATTGCCAGACGAAGTGTTGCCAGCAGAAGCATTGGGAACAGAAGTTTTGCCACTCGCAGCAGAACCATAAGAAGTGGCTGCATTGTTGTTACCACCCTTTCTTTGAGAAGCAATAAAAGCCTGTTCAATTGCACGTTGTCTAGTCCTGTTTTTTTTGGAAAGGGACTCTTGCAACAGCAATGTGCATAATGCATCAAACTTGACAACTTCCTGGATTTCCTTGGGTAATAAGTCTCCAAACACTAGCAAAAGTCTGGTAAGGCATCAAGAACAGTCGGCACAAGGGAACTGTCTGAAATGACTTCACTGCATAAATAAGTTGCTCTTTGATATCCTTGACACTAGCAAGGAAAGTGTCCATATCATCTTCCTCATGCATAATCTTCGACTCCAGCTCTTTACGCAGCAAAGCAATTTTAGCCTCATTGAGACTTCATAAAGACTAGCCAAAATATCCCAAGCTTGTTTTGCAGATTTTGTTGAACGGATGTGAGGAACAATGGTGCACTTCACAGACAACGCAATTAATGCATGAGCCTATGCATCCTTTACATCCCAATGAGCTTGTTCTACCGTAGGCAAAACAACTCAAATAGTAGCAATCCTTACAGCAAGACCTGCAACATCCTCAACATCACCTACATCCTCAGAACCAGGACGTGCATCGATGCCCTGCACAATATTGTAGATGTCGTTTGACACAAGAACGTGTTGCATCATATAAGCCCACATATGGTAATTGTCCCCATCCAACCTGTCCTCAGCAGCAAACATTTTGAAGACATCTGTGTTGTTGTCCACCATGGTAAATGTTGCACCTGATGTGGAAACTGCTCGAAAATAGGAGAAACAGAGCGGGAACAACATGTAATATATAGCACAAACCGTAGAAGACTGTAAGGCACCTGTTATGAAAAATTTGGCCCTGACAAAAATTCTGCACAAAATGACAAAATAACCTGTGCAGCACTGCTTGTAGTGGAAACGAAGGCCGAAATGAGCCCGAATCAAAAATCTAAGCAGACTAAGCTCTATGAGCCTACCCAAAATATTTGTCGACCTGCGAACGCTCGCCAAAGCTCATTGAAATTGGAGAAAGTGAGCAGCCGTGTGCTGGAGCAGCTGGCGACTAAGCCCAGGAGGACATAACCTGCTCTGATACCAATTGTTGGAATTAGGGTTGCAGAGAAACACACATAGCTTGGAGAAGACGAAGGAAGCTCAAGGCACACAATAGAGAGTGTTTTACTTAGTTTGTTATGGAAAGATAGATAGCCCTAGAGTGATGGGCGTATATACACTGCTCGGGGGAAAAACCTCCTAAAAAGGGAAAAAATGCCCCGGCGGTCCTAGTGTGTTCACACACATCACTACCACATGTATATGGTAACACCCCCCCCCCCCCTCAAAGATACAATCTTTGCACTTTTCTAATCTCTTAACTCGACAATGGGTAGTATGGAAAATATGCCTCGGACTTCTATAACATAGCACGGATTTCCTATCCCTATAGATTAGCCCAAGTCTTGACATGTGCCTACATACATCATGGGGGTTTTACAACACATCCATATTTTTAGTCCTTCTAGAAGCTTCTTCCCTTGCTGGTGCCTCTTCTTCTCCTTCCCCTCCTCTTCTTCCAACGAAATTTGCTTCCTGTTGAGGGAAATCTCAAGAAAAATTTATTGGTTGTCTACACTTGTGGCAGATAAACTGTCCTCTGTTGCCACCTTGACCTTGTACTCTTCCTCTTGTCATGGTTTCTCTTTCTCCTCTAAATCATCCTTAGTTGAAGAATACTCGATATCTTGGTACTTATGTTAGAGTTGCACCTTAATCTAGCTCAGTCTCATGCTTTGAATCAAATTCCATAAGTGTAGCAATTACTTCATCAAGCTTCTTTTCCATATTTTGCAAAGTAGAAATAAGCATGTCAAATGGTGCCTTGTCGACACAATTGAGTACAATTACAATGGAATCATCATCAAGAATCTGCTTTTGTACTCTTCCTCTTGTCATGGTTTCTCTTTCTCCTCTAAATCCTCCTTGGTTGAAGAATACTTGGTTTCTTGGTACTTATGTTAAAGCTGCACCTTCTAGCTCAATCTCGTGCATTGAATCAGATTCCATAAGTGTAGCAACTACTTCATCAAGCTTCTTTACCATATTTTTCAAAGTAGAAATGAGCATGTTAAATGGTGCCTTGTCGACACAGTTGAGTACAGCTACAATGGATTCATCATCAAGAATCTGCTTTTGTACTGTTAGCACATATTGCTTTAATGCTTTAGACTTGTTATGGTGAGCTACAAGCGACGCATCATCCTTCTTCTTCAATTTTTAAAACTGCATCAATAAATTGGTCTTTGAGCTCTTTGATGCGGTGCCAGACTTCTAGCTGAGAGCATCCCATGCCTCCTTTGTGTCCATGATCCAAGCAATATGTGAGATGACATCATCTTCTAATGATTGGGCAAATAGCCTAAGAGCTTTTTGATTGGATGCAATTGTTGTTGAGCTTGATGCTTCATCATTTGGCTCTATTATATGCCATAAACCCTTGCGCATTAATAATTACATGGTTTTGCATTGCCATGTAAAGAAATTTTGATATTAAACGTAACCACACATGCTAACTTAATAGAGCATGATGATTCGTCATTTGGCTCTATCAATTCCATAAAATTGTTGCACATTAATAATTACATGGTTTTGCATTGCAATGTAAAGAATTTTTTCCCATTAAACGTAGCCACACATGCTAACTTTTGTTGCATAAGGTGGTCTTACTTGGTCGCCTCGACTCAAGTGGTGTCTATGGACCTCTTACAATTTGCACACGTTAGTGATCAATACAAAGGCTATGTGATTACAATACATGGTTCAAAATATTACTTTACCATAGGCTCGTATGTTTCCAATATTGTTTTAATCAATAGCATCAATAGCAAGGCACAAATTACTATGTCAAACTTTTTGGGGAGCCAATTCCTTAACGCTGCTAGGGTCAAGAAGATGAGATCTAATCAACCCCCACCGTTCTTTTTCTTTCTTTTAATTTTTATATAAGGTTACTTAACATGATCAAGAAACCTTAACGCTCCAATGATCAAGAAACCTCAAGGGTAACTGATCGTGCATGTCATGAGTGAAGATCTCAAGCCACTTGGTGGAGAATTTCTCTTTGCAAGGAAAAATACCCTCTACGAGTGTTGCACAAAGCCTTTTCTGTGATGCCCCGCAAGCTATACCTGCAAATCTTTGCAGTGCCTTGACTTAAAATTTCTTAAAGGTAGCCTTGCTTGTGATGCCTCTCTAATGCTTTTCCCAGCTTGTCGTCTTTGTAATGATTCGTTTACACCACCTATGTAGCCTTCCTTGCTCGCCTTGGTAGACCTGCTTCACCCTTTTCTTTCTCTCTCTTGCTTGTGCAATAAATTACTGATGCAGCATTTGATTTAGGACCACCTTCGAGTTGTTCTTATGCGGTGACCGTGCACACACACAAGCCCCAAATCAAATGACAAAGTTAACCTCTCAACTTCATATCAAGTTGATCAGACACCACTTGAGAAAATCGATTAAATATGGAATGATTCCTTGCAACGAGGGGAAAAAACCGAACACTTGAAGATAGTGTTGTACTTGCAACAGAATCAAAATCACTCAATCAAATTTATTTGCTCTTGTAAAAAAAGAAAAATTCATTGGCTCATTAAACACTTTCCCGATCTCCAAGTTGCTTTGAATGAAGGCTTCTACTAGGCATTCTCTCCACACATTCCTTAATGAGAGTTAAGAGAGCTTACTTGAAGGTAAATAGAGTGAAAGTAAGCTTTACATATACTTTATGGGGACTCTCTGGATTCCTGAATCAATATCTCTTTCCATTAAACACTTATGAGTGTAAGAGTGCTACTCAACCCTAGCTACCATGGCTCGGATACCATGTTAGATACTATGGGTTTAAGGGAGCTGGGGTAGGTGATGCCTAACCATAATGCATGTGAGATAGAGAAGAGTGAGCAAATGATATGACTCAAATAAATCTAGTTCCAAGATAGATTACCTTGTACTCATAAAAATGATCTTGAGCTAAGTGCCAGTGATCACAAGTTCATAAGAAGCATTGCACCTCATGTACACAAACCTAGATAGACTTTCATTAAGAAATGGGACTCCTTATACCAAACCATACACTACTACATTGCATATGGGTTATGTGCCCCTTCACCTTCTACCAACCTTATCATAATCTTAAACAAGTGCCGGTGTGTGTGAGTTTCCCCAGGCCATTCTTTTCTGTGGTGCAAAGCGAGAGTGGGAAAGAAGTGTTGTGTGGTGTCAGTGTGTGTAATTGAAGTCATGTGGGTGTTGTGTGCATCAGGATTCTCAAAGTGAAGATAGGCTTGTTGATAGAGTGGTGTAGAGGTTGTGTGTTGGAAATTGTATCATTTTTGAAGAGATTTTGAGTGGATTGGGGTGTTGTGATCATCCTGAGCTATAGAGAGGCAATTTATGAGTGTTTTTGAGAGTATTTGCATTCCCCTTTTCCATCTTTTGGTGCCCCCATGGAGGAACACCTGATTTCTTTTTGGGTTGATCAAGAAGGTGGTTTTTCACAAAGAAGAGATGGTAGCACAAAGTTATGGGCCGCTTTTCACATGCGAGGAGGATTCAGAGGAGTGGATGGCTGATTTTGAGCTATACAAGTTGTCGTTACATATTCTGAACAAAGATAGCAAGATGCAGACAATTTTGTTGCTGATGCGAGGAAAAGAAAAGGTATGGTTTATGCTTTGGAAGGAGAACCAAGGTTGATATGGCATGCCTTGCAGGCTCTCTTCTTGTAGGACTTTTGTAAAGAGGGATCTTTGGTTGATTTAGATGCGAAGTTGAAGACTTTAAGGTAATATATAAATGAAGAGTTTGATTTTTCCTTAACCATTATAATGAGGTGGAAAATCTTGAGTGCAATAGCCTCTATCACCACCCTCAAGCTCCTCTCACTAGGCAACAATGACCCATACAAAGGGGCACCACCTAGTCAATATGGCGGACTAAGACGCATTACCCGAGTAAGCATTAACAAGCCATGTCTTCACAAACACACACATCAACGCATAGACAGCATACATGTTTCCCCAAAAGCAATCTTTTTCTCAATGCCCCTCTCTTACTGCACAAACACAATCTCCAATCTTAGGAGCGTTCTGCTCCATTAAGATTGAGACATGTGATTGGAGGTTTCCTATGTACTATGATATGCAGGTCATACCACCACTATGAATTTAGATTACTTTGACTTTATTGAAAATGTGTTTGATTTTAATGTGTAAGATAATCCTTAAATCCCACATGGGAGCCCAAGATAAGGTGGATAGTTTTTTTGGAAAAAGAAATTAGGTGATGACAATCCCATGTGGGAGCCCAAGAAAAGGGTGTGCTGATTTTTTTTTAGAAAGAGGTCTCTGTACAAAGGAGACTCTGGTGAAATTTTTAAGATTTATATTTTATGTACAGACTCAAAATTAAATACAGATGGTGCTTTTTTAAAAGTTGCAATTTGCTTCAGCATAGATGTGCATTCATATCACATATAATTGTTTTTGTTCAAAAAGATTAATCTTTTAATGGGTTGTTTTGTAATGTGTTTTGATTTGATGAGTGAAGTTTTTCATGGTTGTTTAAGATTATGCATTATTTGTTATGTAGAGAACAATCCATTTCATATGTGTGCCTTAAATCCCATGTGGGAAGCCTACTAAGTTAGTGGCTAGTATCATAGGTTTTGAGATTGAGATTTGTATCAGTTTACAAGTCAAATGCTATTCGTTTTTTGACAAATTACATTGAAATGATTGGTTTATATTAATTTAGTAACCATTATATTTTTCATGGTTTGTTCTCTTAACATCTATTGCAAATGAAGACACACTACAATGTACACTTCTATTCATTTGCAGTTCAACATGTATTTTTGCAAAAGCATGTGCTTCTAAAATTGTTATATTACTAGTATACATAAAATAGTGGGTCATTACATTCCGTATGAAATCTGTGTGAGGGGGGATGGCTCATTGTGAGAACGTCTATATCTTGTCCGTATGTAGGGGGGTAGATTAGCATGTAAGATACCGTACATAGGGGGGTTTCTTTAATTTTGATGCATGCAGGTGACATCCCCCCATTATTAATAGTGAATCCCCCGAGGGTGTAGCTTGGAGGATCTGTGAAGCCCTTGTCTCCAAAGGCCGCATCAAATTGTTGGATGAAGACCAACACTTTGTCGGTAGCACCAAAGGTGCCATCATAGGTGAGAAAAGCGATACTCTTTCCTCCCTCTTTGAATTTCTTAGCTTTTGTGACATCCACCATGCAGGGTAAGATTTGCGATATCCTCCCCTCCTATATTCTCTAAGAGAATAGCCATAACTTTTGTCGGAAGAGGAGGAGGGTGAAGAAGAGGGTGACCTCTTTCTTGCCCTTTTCTTCCTTTGTTTCCTCTCAACAATGAGGAGAAGGACTGTGTGTTGATCTTTTCCTCTTGGGAGGAGTTGGCAATCGTGTAGACCGCCGTCTTTGTGGAGCCACATCTTCAGAGGAACTCAAAGTTTCATTGCTTTCTTGCTCTTTGGATTCCTCCTCTCGTACGGGAGAGAGTCTTCTTTTGGGGGTCTCTTCAAGAGGCCTCCTAAGCTCTCTCTCCTCTTAGAGAGGAAGGGAAATTCCATAAGCGCGAGGTTGTTGAGTAACTTTGGCTTGCAAAGCAAGGTTGCCCATAGCTTGTTGCAACCTAGTAACGAGATAATTAACAAACATGGGAGCATCTTCATTAGCACCTTCATGTGCAAAATCAAAGTTATCAATGTTCATTCTACTCTCTTGGTTATTGTCAGCCATGTTAACAAAATTTGTGTACGTACTTAGTGTATGCTTTGGCAATTCAAAACCTTAGTTGTCACTCCTCTTAGACTTTAAAAATCGGCTCTTAAGTATCTAGACCCACAGCTCGAAGTGGTTAATTAAAGAGAGTAGTGGAGTAAGTCTAACATAGCAGAGTTTCCAAGGGCTAGCTCATTTTGGACTTCTTATGGCTCAATAATGGTAAAGCCGTAGGCAAGTCTAAAAAGACTCCATTATTAAGTCCAAAGCTCTTGAGGTTGCACCATATACCACATAGTGGGCTCAACAAAACCAATAATAGATCCCAGTTCCACTTACCCTAATATAATTAACAAAATCAGCCATTTATAGGCTACTTAAGGACCTCTTCTTAAGCAAGAAAAGAGAAACCAAATGCTCTGATACCAATGTAATGGAATTGGCCTATTAACTTGAGAGTAGTGGAAATTAGAGAGAGTATTTTTTGTGAAATTACTTTGTAAGCATAGCGAGTGAACATAATTGAGGGTAGCAACATAAACATAGCATTTATTTAACTTGGCATGAACAATACTTTTTCAAGAGAGAGAGTTTAGAGAACATGACAACAATTAAGGACCGGATTTATGTGGAGCCGGTCCCCCCTCCAATAGGCATTTGTATTATGATTTCTCCCATCAACAGAGACTTGTTAGAATACAATCTTTGTGTTCCTTGTGACCTAGGTGATGCAATGAATATGGAAAGCTTCATGCATCACAAGCATAACATAAACTTTGTGGAAAGCATTATCTATCCTAAGCCTCAGTCCCAAGACCTCAAACACCTTCAAAGGTGGAGAGAGCTAGCAGGGAATGAGGGTAGGGAAGAGGAAGAAGAAACATTTCATGGGAGAAAGAATTGGTTCCTCACTTATCATCACTCTTCTTGCTAGCATACATAATGGCATAGTAATGAAGATGGAGAAGATGGCAAGCTTAAGCATTGAAGCATGGCTCTTGGTTGGATTTGCACTCCATAGCCAAGAGTGTTGGTGTAGGCTCTCAAACTCTCTACTTGCTTGGAGAAGGAGAGGGAGCTCTTGCACTTTGCACTTCACACAATGAGAGAGAGTGTGAGTGTGTGTGGGAGAGTATACCCCCTAAGCAGGTCCCCCCTACTTGCTTTGGTCGACCCCCCTTGTAGCGCATGCTTGAAGCTCATTGGACTGGGATTGGACCCCTCCATGCCTAGCCATTCACAAGCAGGAGGTAAATCAAGTAACAAGAGTAGCCTTGAAACAAGTGTCTCCCTTTCCCCTTTGAGAGAGAGGACTTGATAAATGTAAAAAAAATTAATCAAATCTTCTAAATTATCATAGAACCCCTTGGGTGGCCAACCAATAGGCTTTAGGAACACCATGAGGGCAACATAAGGAGGAACTTGATAACTATCCCTTTTGCTTTCTTTGTACCAAGCTTGCCTTGAGTGAGTGTGTGAGTGTTCTCTCTCATCCCCCCTCTTGTAGGGCTCGCCCCCTCCTTGTAGGGATTAGTGTTGACTTTCAACTTTGGACCCGGTTCCCACCACAAGCTTGGCCCTTAAGCCCCTCAAGCTTGGGCCAGGTTCCTACCTCAAGTACAACCCTAGCATCTCAAGCATCTCAATCATCAAGCACTTTAAGCACCTCAGTCATCAAGTAGGTCAATTTACCTAAGGTAAAAGGACTTTTACAGTAACTATTGGAGGTCTTCAATGCAGCTAACCCTAACGTCTTTATGCTCCATTGGTTAACCTTGCTCTTTGATAGACCATCTCTCATTTGGGTCCCATTACCATTTGGCCCCGTGTTGAGATAGATCTATAAGCACATGTCTATATCCTAACCCTTGTTCCCGTTTATTCTCCCACATTAAATGATCAGTTTAATATGAGAAAATCATTTGGATTTGTTAGATATTAGATTTTATGACAGATATTATCTATCCAACAAAGGACTCTGAGTGGGTTTCACATGTTGTTATTACACCAAAAAAGAATTAAAAGTGGAGGGTGTGTGTAGATTATAAGCCATTGAATGATGCTATGACAAAGCGGAATCACTATCCTTTGCCATTCCAGGATGAGATTTTGAAGTAGGTGACAGGGCATGATTGCTATTTTATCATGGATGGCTTTTCAGGGTATTTCGAAATTGGTATTGCTTTGGAGGATCAGCTGAAGACCACTTTCACTTCACCATGGGGGTGCTTTGTCTACTGTAGGATGTCTTTTGGTTTGGTGAATGCTTATGCGACATTTTAAGATTGGATGAATGAGGTGTTTGGGCCATACTTGGGTAAGTTTATCAAAGTTTTTATGGATGGTATTGGTTGTTACAATTCCAAGGTGGAGCATTTGTCAAAGTAATGTTATGTTTTCAAAGTCTGGACAAGTAGGGTGGGGTGGACATTTAAATCCCAAGAAGTGCAAGCTAGCTCAACCTAGGGCTCATTTGTTGGGTCATGTAGACTCACAAAATGGCATAAAAGCAGATCTAGAAAAGGTGAAACCTTTGGTTTTAAAGGAACCCTCTCCAAAAATTGAGTCCTCAGGTTCATGGGTTCCAATGGACAGAAGATGCACAGCTAGCCTTTGATAGGGTGAAGGAGTTTGTCGACGGTGTGTCCTCCTAACAATGAGATGACTTCTATGTTGCCATTGACATTAGGCTAGTCGCACCGCCCTCTAGCCCAGCTTGAAAATTTAAAGTTCTCGGTTTTTGAAACCGAGAACCGCATGAATCACCATTCGAGGAGCCGGAGGTAAAGAAAACCACAAAAAAACATTTTTTTCTTTCCTTATTGTCACTACCGCCAAAACCCTAAAGGGCACATGAAAGGATTGCTTTCTTCCATGACGGGCCATCGTTCTCCTCCATTATTTTTCTCAATCACCCTCTCCTCTCGTCGACACTCTCTTGGCCTCACACATGCCCCTCTCTCTGCCCTTGTTTTTTTCACACCGGCAGGCCGCGCCCCCTCTCTCACTATGATCTTCTCCCCCCCCTCTTCTTTCTCTCTCTCTTCTTCCTCTCATTCTTCCTCCTCTCTCACTCTCTCTCCCCCTCATTGTCTCTCTCGCTGCGTGTGAACAGCCCGCAAGGGAATAATAATAATGCACTCTCTCTCTCCCTCATTACCCACCCTTTGACCTCATTAACTCCCCCCCCCCCTTCCTTGCTCACTGTCGACCAAAAGCAACCCGGAGGCCCCCCCCAAGCTCGCTCTCTTCCTCTCGCGCGTTCTCAGGACCAGCCCAAAGGCGCGCAGAAACCGGCCCTCCCTCTCTCTTATCCACACCCACTCCCTCACCTTCTCCCTTGCCACCTCACCCCGCTCTCCCGCTTGCTCTGTGTGAAAGGCCCGAAGGCACAGCAGTAAAACAGGACGAAGCTTCTCTCTCTCTCTTATTCTTATCCACACACACACCCTCTCACACTCCCTCCCTCGCTCTCTAGGTCTCGGCCACAGCAGAACTCTCTCTTTCTCTCTCTCGTCGGCCTGTGCAGGCGCCGCCCTCATGGCATCTCTCTCTCTCTCTCTCTCTCTCTCTCTCTCTCTCTCTCTCTCTCTCTCTCTCTCTCTCTCTCTCATTATATACACACACACACACACTACACACACACACACACTCTCCCCATCTCCCATTTTTCCCCAGCGTTCGCGTTCTCTCTCTCTCTCACTCTCGTTCTCTCACGCTGTTTCCCTGCACACGTACACAGTAAGCACGTAAATAAATTTTATATATATATATATATATATATATATATATATATATTGTATATACATAATTTATAAGTAATACATTTTCCCCTTCTCTCTCGTTCCCACACATCGCACGTATACATACGCATACGCACATCTACATACACATACGCACTCACAACACACAAACACAATCACGCAGTCACCAATACACACACACATGCATAAAAGCACTTACACATATACACATACACGCACAGACGCATATACGCACCCACAAAAAAAAGCAAAGGAATAATCGACATCGATGCCAAATAAAAGAAGACGGCCAATTCTTGCGTCGCCAACACCTAAACAAGAAGTGGCACCGAAGGCACGCCCCAGCCGGCACCGAGAAGGAGTAACACGTAGCATCTCGGCTTCCCGTAGCAACTACCAATTCTGGCAACCTTAAACCTCACACCAACCACCCGAACCATTGACAAAACCCTTGTAAATGTCCCAAACCCCCACTCTTCCCTAATAACCTAGCCATGGCTAGTGCATTATAAAAAAAACACTTCCCCCACCCCACTCTTCCCTCTGTCTATCTCTACCTTCTTTCTCTCTATCTCTCTTACTAGAGAGGCATCAAGATCTTATCCTGCGACCAGTGGATATTTGCAAGGAATATTGGGTAAGGACCACCTCTCAATTCTATATGAAGAGGCCTCTGATAAGCACAAGGGAAAACACACAAGTAAGGGAGGAAAACACTAGCTTTATGCACTCTATATGGTAAACACCACTAGCACATAATGCACCCCAAGCTAGAGAGCTCATGGCATCATGTTGAGTTGAAAGCCTGGGCATTGTAGCATTGGCAACATCACCATTTTCCCCATTATCCACCACACCATGGTTGAGTCACTAGTCACGGCCACTCCATGCACATAAGGTAGTCACTACTCTCCCGCAAGGCAACATGAGCACGCTTGGATTGAATGCATCGACACCATGCTATTTTGGGCCGCTCTCGATGTGGGTAATTGACGTCGTCGATGGCTGCATCGTCTTGATGTTTTCCCTCAACTAACCTTCCCGCTAACTCCAACTTCGCCATGCACCATATGGCGCTCGCTCTCCATCATGCATCCCTAGTGCCAAAAGCCAGGTTTTGTAACCGTCAAGACCACCATTTGTAAGTATCATCATCGCCAATAAAAGGGTGCAATGTTGTCTTGATCTTTGGGGTCCATTCTCTTTTCTCCTTAAGTTTTGTTTTCCCACATTCGCGGGATGTTTCGTCTCTTGTATATCACTCTGCTTGTGCTCCATCACGTGTGGCCTCTCCAATCAGTCAGTAAGTTCCATTACGACCTTGTCACATACCTCCCTCGTATACACACTCCTAACTATTGACTAGGCATTATTTACATGTGGACGTTTGTTGTATCACCATTTCATGTTGGTTACCTAGAGGGCATTTCACTTTTACTACCCTAGGCCATGTATGTCTGCGTCCTAGCTACACTTATGCTAGGTGGTGCCCCTCTCTACCTTTAAGATTACTCCTACCTTGAGATGATGCTTGGGGATGTTCCGACTATGTGTGGTGTAGAGGCCACCCCATATGGCATGTCATTTTCGGCAATCATTTTCTTGGCGCCCCCACGGAGGATCCTTTCATGAAACCCTCCAGTTTACAAAACTGAAATCCCTAAACTTTTATGGATGGATGAATGGCTAGCAGGGTTTGCTAATTGGACAACAGAAGAAGAAGAGCTCCAAGCACAATTGGACGAACTCCGCATCTCCATCGAATCTCGAGTGCCAGGCGTAACGGTAATTGATTTGCAGTGGGAGAGTCAACCAACACGCAAAACTCAGTGGATATACATAGGCCGGGTGCCAAGAAGAAGAAGGAGAAAGTCGAAACCATGCCCGCAACCTACAACCAACCCGCAACAACAAGATGGAGGGAACTCTGCACAATAGAGAATCAACACTATTCTACTTCGAGAATCGGGTAACTCAAGTCACCGAGGTAATTATCACAGTCAGTTTCCAAGTCACACCTGATGCTGCAACACAGATAACGGAAGCACATGCTCATGCTCTCACTAGAGAGACTAGAGATCTATTGAGCTTGTTTTAGGAAAGAACACAAGCTTGGACAGTTACTAAGCACCTCTAAGATTCACATGAATCAGTACAACCTACCTCAAGGCAGATCACACATTCCGATATGAGTACGCTCAATCAACGTAATACTGGACTTGAAGGCTCACTGGGAGAGCTTCTTTGAGGTTGTGGCATCAGATCAGCCATTTGCCTTACCTTTGGTACAAGGCGATATACCGTTTGAGGTTTTAATCTATGTTCTAGTATAAAAAGGGTATACACGCCTCCTTGTAAAGACAAAAGAAGAAAAAAAAAACTTTTGATTGCAAGCTAAGCAACGTGTCTTTCTAGCTCTCTCTTAGTAATCATGGCAAGTGTAGCATTTCCAACATTTAAAGGAAAGAAGGGGGAGAATTTGGTAACAGATTTCCTAGATGACTTTGAAGTAGCATGTGTAGTAAGCAACAAAGATACATATGAATCCCGGCTTAGAATCTTTAAGCATCTCATGAAGCTAGAAGCTAGGTCATGGTACAACGCACTTCCACAAGCAACTAAGGATGACTGGGAGCCCTTAAAAACTGCTTTTAAGAGGCGCTTTGGGGGAGGTACCACTTTAGAGAAGCTGTGGGACAAGTTGAGAGACTTGAAGCAGGAGGGTCTTTTAGAATATGCCACCTATGAGTCCCAATTTGTGGATTTGTGGGAATGGTGGGTTGAGTCACTGCACTCGATTTCCTAAAAAAGGACCGGTTCACGCATGGCTTATGGCTGCTTCTCAAGGAGAAGGTGAAGAGTTCCCGGCTACGTACGAGTTAGCCGTCGAGATTGCTCGCCTTAAGGACAAGAAGCTGCGAATGAAATCCAAAGAAACCGAGTCAAAAGAAGCAGGAACATCGCGTCGACCAACAACCACGACAACCACCATTCCTCCACCACCACCGGCTCCTGGGGTAAGAGATGACCAACAAGATATGTTGGCCCATATTATTGACCAACTACAGAATTTGTATGTCCACTTGATACAGCAAGGAAGGAGTCAAGAAAGAGATCAAGACCGAGGAAGAGCACGACGACAAAACAGAGAGTATCATTGCTACAATTGCGGAGAAGATGGTCACGGTATGTACTATTGTCCCAAACCGCGACATAACTATAATAGAGGAGGTAGGAGGAACCAATTGTAACCCCCTAGAGAAATAACACCCCCACCCCGAGCACCAGCCCCACCAACACAAATTCTGCATCCACCCCAGGCACCACCACAAGCACCCATTCCACCTCTTCCACCGGAACCACCACCCGATCGCCTTGTAAACATCATAAGGCTAGAAGAGAAAGGAAAAGCCGTAGTAGTGGATCCACCCAGAGCAAAGGAGAGGGATAAGGGTAAGGAGAAGGTAACCTTTGTAGATCCATTTGAAGCCATGACTGTAAAGAGAGCTAGGAGAGAGAAAGCTACACAATTTGATGATGAGAGAAACATGAAAGTAGAGACTAGCAAGAGGCCATCAAGGCCACGACAAAAATTAGGCATCACTGACTTCCAGTTAGGGGAAAGTTCTAGGCCCTATGATCTAACACTGGATGTGACAGAGCAAGGACCAAAGATTACATGGCCACAACTGCTACACCTTGCACCAAAGGTAAGGCGGCAATGGTCCAAAATGGTAAGTACAAGGAGCTCCAAAGCAAAGGTAGCCGGAGCAATTTTGGGTTGCAACATGGATGACAACCTTCCAATTGTCGACGTCAACATAAAAGGTAAGAGGGTTGGAAACACCTACATTGATGGAGGTGCACGAATTTGTATGATGAGTGAAGCTATGATGCTTTGGTTGGGGCTCGAGGTTGACAAGTCTTCTCCATACAAGGCAAAGATGGCAAACAACGCAAAAGTAAAGTGTGTAGGTGTGGTAAGTGTTGTGAAGATAAAAGCTTTCAACATTGAGGTGGAAGTGGATGTTTTTGTAATGTCTACTAAGGGGGAGGGCTATCCATGAATCTTTGGAAGGACATGGTTGATGGCCATGAAGGCAAAATAGGACTAGGGCACTGGCCTTCTACGCATGACTGGTAAGAAAGGGGAGACAATCTACTACGACATGAAGACTGGCAAGCAGAAGCAAATGGACCTAGAGACATCAGCAGATGAAACCACTAGTGAGTCTTCCACTTCTGAGGAGGAGACCACATCCACCGACAAAAGTGTCAGTTCCATCAATGTGATGGGTATCATCATGAAGGATCCACAAAGGGTAAGCACAACTGGCGATCCGTCACCAGAAGGCCAACGCAATGAAGAGGAAAGTAAATCACCTGGCCTAGGAGAAAGTAGGTTGAAGAGTATGTTGTCTAAGGAGTTAACAATTGAGGAAAAAGATAATTTTTTGCAAATGTTGATGGGATTTCCTAACCTGTTCATTGACAACTATGAAAGAATCATAGGTATTACAGTAGTGGAACATCATATTAAGCTGAAGAAAGGGGTAAAACCAGTTGTGCAAAAGCTACGACGGTTGGAGGTCATACAAGAAAAGGCACCCCTAGCCAAGGTAAGGAAGCTACTAGAAGCACGGTTCATCTATCCTGTAGAAAACTCAGAGTGGGTGTCACCCGTAGTAGTGACGCCTAAAAAGAATGGTAAGTGAAGGGTCTGCATTGACTACAAACCACTAAATGCAGCTACAAAGAGAGATCACTTTCCTCCTCCTTTCTTGGATGAAATTTTGAATGAAGTGCCGGGTTTTGAATGCTACACCGTGTGTGATGGTTATCCGGGTATTTTCAAATACGCATAGCCTTGGAAGATCAGCTAAAAACCACTTTCATCACGCCATGGGGTTGTTTTGCATACAGAGTTATGCCATTTGGTCTCACAAATGCACCTGCCACATTCCAAAGATATGTCACATATGTCTTTCGACCGTTCTTTGGAACGTCCATAAGAGTTTTCATTGATGATTTTTGTATATATAGCCCTCGCATTTCACACTTAGAAAAGGTAACTGAGGGTTTGGCAAGGTTGCAAAGCCTAGGTGGGCAATTAAATGTGGACAAATGCCACATTGGGGAAAGTAAAGTCATTCTGTTAGGCCATGAAATTTTAGCAAAAGGTATCAACGCCGATCCAAGTAAGGTGTCCACACTCATAGCCCTACCTTCACCAACAACCGCACGTCAACTGGTCTCCTTTTTACAAAAGGTGAGGTACTTGAGTAGATTCATACATCTACTATCACAACTTGTTCTACCATTGCAACAGCTCACTCAAAGATCAACTTTCACTTGGAATGAGGAGAGCGAACATCACTACAACAAGGTAAAGGAGGTCTTAGCCACCCTACCAACTATCTCACCACCTAAGTGGGATGAAAAATTTTGTCACCTCAAGCGTGGGTGATGACTCCTTGGGCGCTGTGCTACTCTAGAAGGATACAAAAACATCGTTCATGAGGCCAATTTACTTCTCCAAGCGAATGATGACAACAAGCAGAGAAGGGTTTCACCCATGTGAAACACCTAGTCCTAGCTCTTAGATTTGCAACTACAAAGTTTAGGTCATATTTGTTGCCTAAGCAATTTGTGATTCTAACCATGGATGAGATGTTTCCCTATGTTGTACAGCACATGGATGTTTCTGCTAGGATTATTAAATGGCTAGTTCGTCTGCAAGAATTTGACTACACGGTACAGGTGGAAAGCACGACAAGGGCAAGCTTGGAGGGACTCATGACCTACCAAAACTTTGAGAAGAAGGTGAAGCAATCTAAAGGGGAAGGAATTCAACCGCTTCCAGAGCCAACGGTAGTAGAAAGAGCACACTCTCTCTACTTTGATGGAGCCTACAAATGAGCATCTGACAAAGCAGCTGCCTGCAGGCATTGTGGTCTTTGATGACAAAGGTATCAAGGTATTTTCGCTTGGCCATTTGTTAGAATCACATTCTAACAATGAAGCCAAGTATGCAGCACTAACAAAGGGTTTACAATGCTGCGTCTTGCAAGGGGTAAAGCCCCTTAATGTATTTGGGGATGCTCTACTTTTGGTAAGGCAGGTAAATGGAGTGTGGACATGCAAGAATCCTAGCTTGAGGACTCACTTAAGCTGTGTAAAAATTCTATCGGGTAAGTTTGAAGAAGTTCAATTACACCATATCCCAAGGGCTCAAAACCATGAAGCTGATGCCTAGCAAGCGGTTGGGGCTATAAAGCTAAAGCTCCCTCTATTTCAAGGTAGTGACACCTTACCTGACATCATGCATTTTGTGAAAACAGGGGAATGTCCGCTGGATTTAACAAAGGGATAGAAGCAATGGCTCACCCAAAAGGCCACAAGGTATCGGCTCATCAATGACGGTTTGTATTGTAAGGGTAAGGACCAAATACTCAGGAAGGTCCATCTCTCTAATGAAATTACGGAGGTAATTGCAAGTTGTCATGATGGTGTTTGCGGTGGTCACTTTGCCCTAGATATAACAAGTAGGAATGTCTTGCAGGCTGGTTTTGTATGGCCTAGCCTCAACCGTGATGTACACCACTGGTGTAAGACTTGTAAGTTGTGTCAAAAGGCCGGCACTAGGTCACTCATGCCTGAACCACAAACACCTATCCTTTCATATGGACCATTTGAAAAATGGGGTATAGATGCCATAGGACCATTGCCTAGGGCCAACTCAAGGAAATTCTACATCATCATGGGAATCGACTATATGACTAGATGGGCGGAAGCTACAGCCACTACTAGAATCAAGCAGTAGAGGTAGCTAAGTTTATCTATGAGCACATATGCTACAGGTTTGGTACACCATTAGAAATCATCTCTGATAGAGGGCCAGGTTTTAGAGCAGATTAAGTGGGAGAGTTAATGCAAAAACTAGGCATTACAAGGAGGCACTCATCAACATATTACCCTCAATGTAATGGCTTAGTTGAGAAAGTGAATGGAATGGTTTGTAAAATTATCACCAAGCAGGTTAACAATCATCCTGGAGATTGGGATAAGTATCTATTTCCGGCTTTGTGGGCCTATAGAACCTCATTCTGTACATCTTTGGGGTTCACACCATATCATTTGGTATTTGGCAAGGAGGCAATCTTGCCCATTGATGTGCAACTACAAAGTCTCAGAGTGATGGCAAGCCAACTTCAACGGCCCAACATGCATTTGAGAGATCACATCCTCGACTTGGAAAGACTACAGCTGGACAAAGAAGAAGTAATCAATTATTATGCGGCACAGGCAGAGCACAGACGGCTTAGCTTTAACCAACATCTTCGGTGCAAAGAATTAAAGAAAGAAATGTTGGTGCTCCGCTATGACAATCGCTTCGACAAAGATAAAAAGTTCCTACTCCGATGGGAGGGCCCTTCCATCATCAGGAAAAAGTATGCCAATGGGAGTTACCAACTTATGGAAGCTAATGGCAAACTTCATAAAACCAGGGTAAATGGTTGGCAGCTCAAACCTTATTTTCTTTGATTTAATCAGGCTCCACCTATCGACATTCCTGATGAGGATACACCATCAACCTCACCTCCGACGACAATGATCAAACAAATGAGTTAGAGGCATGAATGCCCTAACCTTAGGGGGAGGGCTAATGACACTGGGTTAGCCGCATCGCCCTCTAGCCCAGCTTAAAATTTTAGAGTTCTCGGTTTTTGAAACCGAGAACCGCATGAATCACCATTCGAGGAGCCGGAGGTAAAGAAAACCAAAAAAATACATTTTTTTCTTTCCTTATTATCACTACCGCCAAAACCCCGAAGGGCGCATGAAAGGATTACTTTCTTCCATGACGGACCGTCGTTCTCCTCCATTATTTTGCTCAATCACCCTCTCCTCTCGTCCACACTCTTTTGGCCTCACACATGCCCCTCTCTCAGCCCTTGTTTTTTTCCCACCGGCAGGCCGCACCCCCCCTCTCTCACTATCTTCTCCCCCCCTCTTCTTTCTCTCTCTCTTCTTCCTCTCATTCTTCCTCCTCTCTCACTCTCTCTCTCCCTCATTGTCTCTCTCGCTACGTGTGAACAGACCGCAAGGGAATAATAATAATGCACTCTCTCTCTCTCCCTCATTACCCACCCTTTGACCTCATTAACTCCCCCCCCCCCCCTTCCTCGCTCACTGTCGGCCGAAAGCAACCCGAAGCCCCCCCCCCCCCCCCCCCAAAGCTCTCTCTCTTCCTCTCGCGCGTTCTCTGGACCAGCCCGAAGGCGCACAGAAACCGGCCCTCCCTCTCTCTTATCCACACCCACTCCCTCACCTTCTTCCTCCCTTGCCACCTCACCCCGCTCTCCCACTCACTCTGTGTCAAAGGCCCGAAGGCGCAGCAGTAAAACAGGACGAAGCTTCTCTCTCTCTCTTATTCTTATCCACATACACACCCTCTCACACTCCCTTCCTCGCTCTCTGGGTCGGCCATAGCAGAACTCTCTCTCTTCCTCTCTCCATCGGCCTGTGCAGGCGCCGCCCTCATGGCATCTCTCTCTCTCTCTTATTCTATACACACACACACACACACACTCTCCCCCCCTCCCATTTTTCCCCAGCGGCCGCTCTCTCTCACTCTCGTTCTCTCACGCTGTTTCCCTGCACACGCACACAGTAAGCACGTAAATAAATTATATATATATATATACATTGTATATACATAATTTATAAATAATACCTTTTCCCCTTCTCTCTCGTTCCCACACATCGCACGTATACATATGCATACGCACACCTACATACACATACGCACGCACACACAACACACAAACACAATCACGCAGTCACCAATACACACACACACACGCACGCACGCACGCATAAAAGCACTTACACATATACACATACATGCACACACGCATATACGCACCCACAATAAAAAAGCAAAGGAATAATCGACATCGATGCCAAATAAAAGAAGACAACCAACTCGCGCATCGCCAACACCAAAACAAGAAGTGGCACCAAAGGCACGCCCCAGCCGGCACTGAGAAGGAGTAACACGTAGCATCTCGGCTTCCCACAGCAACTACCAATTCTGGAAACCTTAAACCTCACACCGACCACCCGAACCATCGATAAAACCCTTGTAAATGTCCCAAACCCCCACTCTTCCCTAATAACCTAGCCATGGCTAGTGGATTGAAAAAAAAACTCTTTCGCCACCCCACTCTTCCCTCTCTCTATCTCTATCTTCTCTCTCTATCTCTCTTACTAGAGAGGCATCTAGATCTTTTGCTGCGACGACCAGTGGATATTTGCAAGGACCATTGGGTAAGGACCACCTCTCAAGCCTATATAAAGAGGCCTCCGCTAAGCACAAGGGAAAACACACAAGTAAGGGAGGAATACACTAGCTCCATGCACTCTATATGGTAAGCACCACTAAGCACATAATGCACCCCAAGCTAGAGAGCTCATGGCATCATGTTGAGTTGAAAGCTTGGGCATTGTAGCATTGGCAACATCACCATTTTCCCCATTATCCACCACACCATGGTTGAGTCACTAGTCACGGCCACTCCATGCACATAAGGTAGTCACTACTCTCCCGCAAGGCAACATGAGCACGCTTGGATTGAATGCATCGACACCATGCTATTTTGGGCCGCTCTCGATGTGGGTAATTGACGTCGTCGGTGGCTGCATCGTCTTGATGTTTTCCCTCAACTAACCTTCCCGCTAACTCCAACTTCACCATGCACCATATGGCACTCGCTCTCCATCATGCATCCCTAGTGCCAAAAGCCAGGTTTTGTAACCGTCAAGACCACCATTTGTAAGTATCATCATCGCCAATAAAATGGTGCAATGTTGTCTTGATCTTTGGGGTCCATTCTCTTTTCTCCTTAAGTTTTTTTTTTCCACATTCGCGGGATGTTTCGTCTCTTGTATATCACTCTGCTTGTGCTCCATCACGTGTGACCTCTCCAATCAGTTAGTAAGCTCCATTCCGACCTTGTCACATACCTCCCTCGTATACACACTCCTAACTATTGACTAGGAATTATTTACATGTGGACGTTTGCTGTATCACCATTTCATGTTGGTTACCTAGAGGGCATTTCACTTTTGCTACCCTAGGCCATGTATGTTTGCGTCCTAGCCGCACTTATGCTAGGTGGTGCCCTCTCTACCTCTAGGATTACTCCTACCTTGAGATGATGCTTGGGGATGTTCCGGCTATGTGTGGTGTCTATAGAGGCTACCCCATATGGCATGTCATTTTTGGCAATCACCATGATCATAGGCTCAATGGCGATTGGTGCAGTGCTAATGCAGAAGGTGGGCAGATGTTATAAGACAATCTATTTTGAAATTGACGTGATTAGTCCAGGGGAGGGTGCATACATGAAGGCTCAGCAGTGGGTGACGACTTTGGATTTCGCTTGTCACAAGTTCAAAGTGCATTAGATCATTAAGAAATTTTATTTGCTCACATATCACAATTTGCTGCCTGAAGTGGTGCTTAATCTTAAGCCAAGGAATGGGTGCTTGAGTTGCAAGAGTTCGAGTTCGAGGTCACAATTGATCATAACAGTAAGTCGGATTTGGCATACATTTTGTCGATGTATCGATGAGTGGTGAAAGAAGACATTGGCGAGGAGCAAGAGTTGGAAGAACCTTTCACTATGTGGTTTGATGGAGCTTACAAAAGGGTTGTGCAAAAAGCAAGAGGAGGTGTGATCATCATACATGACCCACAAGGTAATGTAATCTTTTCCAAAGCTTATGACTTGAAAGGTGTTCACACAAACAATGAGGCGGATTACTTGACATTCCCTTTGGGACTAAAGAAATGCATGGAGTTTGGGATGTCTAGGTTTGTGGTTAGGGGTGGATGCTCTCTTGGTCATAAAGCAGCTTTTGGGTCAATTGGCAAGTAAAAAGAAATTCCCTCAAAAATTGGTTTTTTTCATAAAGAAGAGGTTGAATTGTTTTGAAGTGGTGCACTTCAAGCATGTTAGAAGAGAGCAGAATCAAGAAGCGGACAAGTTGGCTAGAAGTCGCATGCAGGCACATGTAGCAGGTTTATATGTGGCACCCACCATGTATGCAAGTAGAGAGACCTTAAAAGAGATTGATTATTTTTTTAGCACAGTTCAATGTTTGATAGGATTGTCAAAGCTGCAAAAGAGGATTATTGCTCACAAGTTCACTTTGGTTGGTGAAGATTTGATGACATATGGTCGAGATGGAGTGCTTCAAAGAATCCTCTACAAAGAGAAGATTGGCATGTTTTTGGAGCATGTCAAGAGGAGAGCGTGCATCAAGGCAAAGATCAAGTATTTTTTTGTGTGCTTAGAGCTGGCTTTTGGTGGGCTTTTCTCCTACGAGATGTGCATTATTGGTGCAAGATGTGCCATGAATGTCAAGCCATGGGTGAAAGATGATTGATAGCCGAGCCACAAGTGGCTAGCGTAGCTCAAGATGCATTTGAGAAGTGGGGTTTGGATGCTATTGGTCCGTTACCCAAGTCGGCAAGTGGTAAGAAGTACACAGTGGTGGCCATTGATTATTTGACAAGATGGGTTGAAGTTAAAGGAGTGAAAGAGGTAAATGCTTACACGATTTCTCAGCTTGTTTTTTATTGCACATGTTGTTGATTTGGGGTGCCTTGGTTGCTCATTTCTTATCGGGGTCAAGGATTTTGGAGCAAGTTGGTACGTGCATTAGTGGAAAAATTGGGTATTCAACATAGGTTTTCTTCTCCTTATCATCCATAGTGCAACAACTTGGTTGAGAGTGAAAACGGGAAGATTGTCCAAATACTCACCAAATACTTTTACAAGCAGGTATGAGAGTGGGAAGCTAATCTTGACAAGTGTTTGTAGGCATACATGACTTAAAGTTGCTACCAACTTTACCCCTTATAAGTTGGCAGAGAGGTGGTGCTGCCACTGCACATCCAGTTAGGTGCATTGAAAGTTATGTAGTGGATGGATAAAACTCACCAAGATTTTTTGCAGGATAGAATCACAAGTCTTGAAGCTTTGAAGATGGACATGGAAGCGAGCGCACATTTTTATGTAAAGCAGCAGGAGAAAAGAGTTGCAAAGTTCAATCAGCATTGGCCAAGAGTAGATAGAGAAAGGGGATTTGGTGATGAAGTATGAGAGCTACCTCGACTTCACCTTCTAGAAGAAATAGACAGGGCCATACAAGGTACATCAAGCTTCTCCCAAAATGGTACTTAGCAATTGATGCGAATGAATGGTCAAATTCTCAAACACATGTTCAACAAGGAGGTTGGGCAATGATGGTGCAGCTAAAGTTGGGTCGATGGTATGAGGAGTGCAATGCAGGGATATGTGTGCTCACAGGGACATGCCAAAGTGATCAGGCAGTTCTAAAGGTCAAGGGCAGGCAAAGGGAAGCAGATATGTATGCTTTATGAGTTTTTTGGGGCCAGGATGCTCTACTATGGTGCCCATCAAATGTGGATGATCAAAGTGTGCAAGAGTAGGAACGAAAGTGCCAGAGATGTCCCTCACTGTGGTCTATGAGTTTGGTCCAAACAGCTCCTCAATCAGAGCTACGGAGTGCAAGTTATGGTGATTTGGAGGTTAAAGTGGTTTGCAAAACCTTGCCGTGTGGGCAGTGGTAAATGGGTGGATGTGAATGCATAGGCTTGAAGTGCTTGACTTATAGTGCATGTTGGTTTTCTCAGATCAGCAATCAAAGTTCAAACAACCAAGTTATGAGCAGTTGAAGTTTCATCGCGGGGGCCAGTTATGTGATGGGTTGATTGCCTTGGTAGATGTGCCATCAAGGTTTTTTGGAGCTCGCTCGAGTTTGCAAGGAAGTATACTATGCGGCATGAGAAGGCTACAAGAAGTTACAGGATGTCGATCGAGATTCAAAGTGCGGAGATATGGTTGATGGAATTTGGCAAGAGTTGCTAGTGTGGAGATGGCAGATGACTTTTGGCAGTTTTCACACCACATCGTTCGAGGCCTTAGAAGAGACAAAAAGGAGAGAACTCTTTGAGGATCAAGGCTGGAAAGGTGAGCTATCAATCAGGTCTTGCAGAATGGTTATCCAACAAACAGGCAAGAAATGGAGGCTCTTCAAAGTTGCATCTAAAAAAAGGCTTTTTCCTTAAAGTTGGTAGAGGATTTTTGACCCTTGAGGGTGCAATTGATGAGGGCATGCCACATGGCATTGCCCCCTTACCTTAACCCACATGCGATGAAAAGGGTTGGAGGTGGGGGGTTGCAACAAACCCCTCCCATTGTCATCCAAAAGGCAAGAAGAGCTCGTGGAGCTCATGGCCATGGAGGTTGGCAGGCTTGTCGCTACGTGGGTTGTCTTTGGGTCTCATTGGCATCGTCAGCCATTCATGGTGGTGCTAGTGTCGGTTGGTGGAGATAGCTGCCCCCGTGTTCACATTTGGGGGGCCTTAGAGGCCTCCCCCTTTTATTGGGAGCAAGCGGCCCTTCCCACCCATAGCGCCAGGTGCCACTACTATTGATAAAGGGGGGCTTCCCACACGGTTTGGCATGCAAGTAAAGATGAGAAAAGCTAGTATTCCCATGCAATGCTAAAATTAAACGTGTTTCGTAAAAAATAGGAGTTGCCAAAAAAAGACAACTCGCCCTATGAGGGGTAGCATTTTTGTTGTTTGAGGGGGAGTTTTTTTGGTGGGTTGCAAGAGAGAAGAGTGCACGGAGCTAGAGGATTTAGATTTTTGCAGAGCAAGCGATCAAGGGTTGCCAAGAGGGAGCTTTTGGAGAAGGAGAACTGATTTTGAAGAGCAAGAAAGAGCTCCAAGGAGCATTGTAACCATCTTTTTGGACAAATCAAGTGCATAATTTCCCCCGCTGCTGTCAATTTCTCCATCCCCCTTCTGCTCTCTGCTATTTTATCTTGTGCTTTTGGTGCCGGTGTGTTTGAGTTGCCCCCGGTTCTTTTGTGTGGTGCAAAGCGGGAGTGGGAGAGAAGTGTTGTGTGGTGTCGACATGTTTAATTGAGGTCGTGTGGGTGTTTTGTGGATCACGATTCCCCAAAGTGCATATAGGCTTGGTGATAGAGTGGTGTAGAGGTTGTGTGTTGAAAATTGTGTCATTTTTGAAGAGATTTTGAGTGTATTGGGATGTTGTGATAATCTTGGGCTATAGAGAGGCAATCTATGAGTGTTTCTAGGTGTGTTTGCATTCCCCCAATGCTTATGGACAGTGTCTTGAAACCATATTTGGGTATATTTGTTATTGTTTTCCTCGATGACATTCTAGTGGCTAGTGCCTCTAAGGAAGAGCAATTACAACATCTAAACCAGGTGCTTGAATTTTTATAGAAAAATAATTTATATGCCAAGGAACCCAAGTGTGATTTTCTCAAGGAGGAAGTTACTATTTAGGGCTTGTGATTTCAACTACCAGGCTACATATGGATAAATCCAAAGTGGATTCCATTAGGAGATGGCCTTCTCCTTGAGAGACATCCACCATTTGTAGGCTTTACCCTCTAGTGAAACTTATTTGCAGTGCCTTGACTGCATATGGAGTGCGTCTAAGATCGTGAATCCCATCCCATTTGCTCAAGAATATATTCACAATATCTTTGTTGCACTCCCTTTTCCAATAGGAGGCGGACTTCTCCTAGAAACACATTTTCTTGGGATTTGTAGGTTTTTACCAAAGTTTTCTTAAAAACTATGCTCATATTGTTGTTCTGATGGCAGGACAATTGAAAGCCAAGGGGAAAACCTTAGAAGCTCAACAACAAAGTTTTGATGCTCTCAAGGTCGCATTAGCTATAGCTCCTAGAAATGGATGCTAGTAACCGTGTTAATGGAGTACTTTTTCTGCAGGAGGAAAGGCCAATTACGTTTGAAAGCAAGAAGCTTGATTCGGCACAATAGAGTTATTCTACTTATGAAAGAGAACTCTATGCAATAGTGTCTACTTTGAAAACGTGGTGACATTATTTGTGTAGAGCTTAGTTTGAGATTGTGTTTGACCATAAAAAGTATAAAATGGTTTACACAACAAACAGATTTAAACGATCGAAAGGCTAGGTGGGTTAAGATTCTTTAGGAATATGATGCAAAGCTTCGGTGTTGTAAAGGATGATACAATTTGGTAGTTGATGCCCTTAGTTGTATGCTCAAGATCAAATCTCTTCTTTTAACTGAGCATTCAAATGAGTTTTAGGAATCTCTCAAGGGAAAATATGAGCATGATAAAACATACTCCAAAGTGTGGAGTCATGTGAAAATGAGGGATCCTTGTCACTCCAATGCTAGTAGTGTCTTTAACCTCCACACCCAATTCTCCTCTTTCGAGTGATGAATTGCAAAGAATGAAGAATTTTTCCATAGATGATGGGCACTAATCTACAACGGAAGAGTTTGTGTACCGATGGATGCAAAAATTTGGCACATAATTCTTTATGAATGTCATGATAGTCCTAGCGCAAGACACCTAGGCTTAAAGAAAACTTATGCACTCGTACAACAATAGTTTTATTGACCAGATTTACACAGGTATGCTCAAGACTATGTCTTAAAAGTGAAGTGAATAAAGCAAAGTTCCTAAAATAAGAGGTACCAGTTACAGTGGGGTTGGCAACTGAGAAACTTCAGTAGGTCTAGGATTTTCTCCAAGACCATATGGAAATACTGAGACTGGTGTGTCAAAATGTCTGACAATCACATATCAATTTAAAAAGTATGCTAATGAGAAACATTGGTATTCTCGAGCGTGCCAAAGCATTTAGAAAGTATAAATACTATGAAAACACCTAAATTATCTCTGAGATATTGTGGGCCTTTTAAGATACTCAAGTGAGTTGGGGATATGGCCTACAAATTCTCGTTACCTGCACACTTCCACATTCATCCGGTATTTTCATGTAAGTCGTTTACATAACTACTTTGCATAGGAATGGCAATCATTGATCAATAGATTTTGGTTGATTTCATAGAACCTCCAACCCAGCCGCATGAACCTAAGTGTATTCTTGACTATCATGATCTACGTATGTGTCATCATGTATGTCAACAAGCACTAGTCAAGTGGAAAGATACATTTGAAGTAGGTGCCACTTGGGAAAACCTTAGTATTCTTAAGAAGAAATTTCTCACTTTTTTTTTTTTAGGATGAAAACGCTTCTTCAAGGGGGGAGTAATGTCAAGACAAGGGCCAAAGGCTAGGGGGAGCTTAAGGGTTGCCTATATAAAGGGGTAGAGGATGGGTGGAGAGTAGGGCTCCTAACACTTGGTCTCACACGTAGTCGTGCTTTTAGTTTTCTCTCGCACATAGCATTTCACAAACTATGCACATGGTCTTCATATGATTAATACACACATAGCATTTCACATGTCTCCACATGACCCACTTTGTATATCTTTTGCATGCATCACTCTTCTATTAAATCTTGATTAAACATTTTTCATACACATATGTAGGAAAGATGTAGGAGCTTGGGTTTTCCCTTGTACAATGGTAGCTAAAGACCTTTCTTTGAGCGAGAATGCTTCTATCCAACCTTTTCCTTGAACTAGGTCTCACATATATATAACACATAGTCAATATGAACTATATTTTTTGGGAGCATGTATGTGTTGTCTCTTCTCTCTACACTTTCAACATGAAGAACATTCATGGTGTCGTGGATTGTGTCAACCTCACGGGAGGTGTTGCATATAAGAGCTAAAAAATTTTAAAAGATTTTTACACTCTTATCTAATCTAGCTTAACTCCTCTCACATCTTGAGGCTCGATGCTTACCAGGTCTCCTCTCGAGAAATAACTTTCCTAAAACAACATGCTTGTTCCCTTTCACATCTTGTAGCCTGTAAATATGTGGACTACTACCTTACCATGTCTTAGAGAACTTATAGAGCTTATATATCTAGCATGTGCTAGAACATGTATCACCATCCAACAAACATGTATCAACCTGGGCTTAGATAATAGCATTGCACAATGTCCCAAAGACATTTTGCACACAAGGACATGCTGAATCATGTATGTCCAAAGTGGGGTAGTTTTCCCCATCCACTTTGTCCTCAAGAGATAATGTGCAAAAAAACATCGATGATGCCCGCTCCTTAAGAATTTCCCCAGAATTGCACCTCATGCAAAAGCTGCCCGTGCAGAGGAAAAATTAGATAGAACCAACTTAACAAAAGATTCTTGTCAAGCGAGTGGGTGAGGTTTCCTTGATAAGAGAAGAGAGCTGTAGAGAATTGTTTTTCCAACTTGATATCCAAAAAATTCTTCAATCGTGTATACTCTCTTGCCCAAGTTTTGCAGGCTCTATAGGTCTTGCTCTATTTTATGAGGACTCGACTCAACATCATCAGCTTTTGCTACTACTTTTTTGTGTCTCTCCTGGGCAGGTTCCTACTACTTTGACATGAGGGCCTGCTTTTCATCACTTTTATTATTTTCCACTAAGGGCCATGTGACACACTCTCTGCTCGCTATTCACACAAATAGCTCTATAGAATTGTGATATCAAGAGATGAACTCTAGATATTGGACCCTTCACATGATTCACATTGTGATGCCTTGTGTACATTCACCCCGAACACTCTTCAATCCTTGAGAGGTGAGTAAGAGCGAGGAACCATATGCATATAAGAAAGTTGGTGATTTATTACTCTCACTTTGGTGCCTAATCTTACTATCACAATTACTCGATAGTGGAAGAGCTAATAAGACCCTCTTTGTGTAGGCTTCAATTGTTGGCAAACATTTTTTTACCCACACATAACAAATCAATGCTCCTTACTTTGTGACAAGCTCTAAACACCTTGTGCCCTAATACATAAGTAGAAACCATGACTTTACTAGTAAAACAACAGATATTTATTGTCCTTTATGTTGTGTTTGATAATGCTTTTCTTGATTTTTGCCCTTCATTGTCTTTGATAGGTTTTGAATGGTACTTATCAGCTTGCTAAATTGGATGGCACTCGGCTACAACAACTTTGATAAATAAGAGTTAGAACACGCTATATATACAAAGCTCTTTAGAGTCTCTAAGACATGGTAAGGTAGTTTCATGTGTAAGGGCATAGAGTCACAAACTACAAGATGTGAAAGGGAACAAGCACGCTTTGTTACCAAATTATGGTAGTGATGTGTGTGAACACACTTAGGACCACAACCGCTCGTTTTTTCCCCCCAGGCTTGTGTATAAAACCATCATTCTAGAACAAGCCTTATCTTTGTATTAGCACACACAATAGAGCAACCTCCTATGTAATGTGCCCTTATGGTTTTTCTTCATCTTCTCCATCTTCATGTGCATTCCTATAGTCGTAGCTCTAGTAATTGGTATTAGAGCATGTTTCAACATCAGAGCATCACCAACGTCCCCCTAGATCACTTTCTCATATTGAGGTGATTTTTGGTGCACCACATATCGTGTGCGATAGCTCTAGATAGAATTGATGTCATTAGAAGCTTTACATGGGCTCAATCTCCATAGCCCACTTTTCTCTTCAACTACACTGCCAAAAGGAGAAGCAACAGGTTTGAGGTTAGACAGTCTAGAATCTGGAGCATTTATCCGTCCTAATAGACCAGTGGCTCAAGGCCCTCTGTCTTATGCACATGAAGTTCAAGCTAGACCAATCTCAAATCATCCCTCTGCAACACAACAAAACATGCAGCATCATCTCTTTAGTTCTATGTCACCTTGCCAGACTATGTACCCCTTTCCTCTGCAAGGACCTCACCAGGTAAATTCCAATCCCCTTTGCTTGATAGCCAGATTTCTATGATTTTAAATGTTTGGTAGAACTTTGAGAATCCACCTCCATTCCCTGATGATAATCAATGCAGCTCCCAAGGGAAAAATGCCAATAATAATGCCTAGTTCAAGCCCATTGGTTGGTGAGTTGCAAATATGACTCATTCCTGTTTACTGTTTGCTGACCACAACCTTTGGTTTTTGAACTGCATAAAGAAGAACATTCCTTCAAAGTTGGATGGATACATTTAGATAGTTCTGTGTTTAAGCTTGCTTCAATTAATGAAAAAGTTAAAGCAATTTTGAGAATCCTTTCACTCAGCAGAACAATGCATTCATTGCTTGTAATGTAGCCATAAAGCAAACTGAGATCTCACAGAACAGTAATGATTAACAAGCAAATCTCATTGCTTGTTAAATAGCTAAGGAAAGATCTCACATAAGAGTAATGATTCACAAGCAAATCTCATTGCTTGAGGAGAGCTCCATATTAGACCAGTCTTCCCTTGAGGTTAGCAATTCTAAAGAACATCTTAGGAAGGAAGAGCTTCTTGAGGCCCAAGGTGCCCTTGCTTGGACCAAGCAATTTTGGGCAGGTAAAATAGAGACGCCCAACAAGCATATGTTTTATCTCTTGAAGAAAGAAAATGCAAGAATTTCATCCCCTTTTGATTAAAAATGATGGTAGGCATGCCTCTTCCCATAAGGAGAATGTCGAATTTACTAGGGATTAGTTTTCAAATATTTTCTCTCCTCTTTCCCTTAAAAAAAACAACATCAATTATGTTAGAGCTAATATTTCTCAAGTCAGGAAAAGAACAATGCCAAATAATGTGGCTAAACTATTGGACTTATCCATCTCAAGAGTGGAGTTATGAGAAACTATTGGAAATTTAAAACCTAGTAAATAAACTGGAATTGATGGTGTGCCTAATGAATTTTATATCAAGATTTTTGGTTCCTTATTTTATCTTGTTTTGGCAAGAAGCCCTATCTGTAGGAGCTCTTTCTCCTTCCATAAATGCTAGTGTGGTTAAATTGATACATAAGAAAGGCTCAAGGGATGACATGGAGAATTGGAGACCAATCACCTATCTAACTTCTATGTATAAGATCTTTCTTTGTCCTCAGCTAGGAGACTTAGCCCACTTATGTATCAATTCATTATGAAAGAACAGAAGGGATATATTAAGGGGAGGTTTATCCTTGATGCAATAATTACTCTTTAAGAAGGCAAGGACTATGCCGACGAAACAGACCAAGAATACATCTTCTTCAAAATTGATTCTGATAAAGCTTATGACAAAATAGAATGGGAATTTATCATGCAAAATCTGTATGACATGGGGTTGGGGAAATTGTTTATAAAATTTGTTCACACCGTATTTGATAAAGCATCAAGCAAAATCTCTGTAAATGGTTCTCTTATTGAAGTTATTCCCTTGCAGAAATCAGATTGGTTTGACCTCTCTCCCTTTACTGTATGCAATTTCTTCTGATGCTTTGGGCTAGTTAGTCAAAGATGCTATTCTTCAAGGGAACTAAAATCCATTGACATCACTAACTTTGTGGATCAACTATGCTTGCAATAGTTTGCAGATGACACTAATGCTTTAGTTAAGAATGATGTTCAGTCTGTAGAGACTTTTTGGTAATGCCTTAACACATATTGCTTGGCTAGTGATTCTGTAATCAACCATGCATGCTAAAACAGACTCTTAAGTGGTCACTCTCCCAATATCATTACCCAATTTGGTTGCAAAACTTTTGAAGATAGACATATCTTCAGATTATTGGTATTCCTATGGATTTTAATGTTTCCTTCAATCACAAATGGAAGGTATCAAAAAGATTTTAATTCTTTTTTTCTCTTGGCAGAATCATCAACCCAACATCTCTGAAAGAGCTTTTGTTTTGAATCACTACTTATTATCTTCTTTGGTGTTTTTATTGCCTTGCTGGTCTCCTTCATGGTACCAATTGAACACAGTATTCACTTTGGCAATAAGTTTTCTCTCAAGAGGATTAGAAGAGATTAAAAAAATTCCTAAAGTCTCTTTGGAAACTTGTTGTAGACGCAAGGAGTTAGGAGGTTTGGGGATTCTCAATCTGCAGCACCTCTCAAACAAGTTGGCCACCAATGGATCATGAGGGCATCCTCCTCTTTTGACTTTTGGGTTGTACTAACGAAAAGGAAAGTCAATCAATTCCATCTAATGATTTCAAGCACAATTGGAATCCTCCTACAATCTCTTCCCAATTTTGGATGCAGGGCTCCATCTGGTTTGGATGGTTTGGACAACGATAATGTTGGCAATTATCTAGGAGGGCACACAAATCTTTTAAAACTAGAATCAGACTTTGGAAAGATGTGTACAAAGAAGGAAAATGGCTTACTGTAGAAGAGATTACTCAGGAATTCCACATCTCCCAAGATTGTGTAGCCTTAGTTTGAGCTAGGTGTCAAAAGTTTCAGGATAGATTTCAGAGATGTGCTAGAGGAGTGCTTGCCTTAGTCATTCAGCTCTGTAAGGATATTTATCTATCCAAATCTATAGTTTCCAGAATGGATCTACGCCTAATCAAGAACATCAATTACAAATGGAAGTTGTCCTGGAATGCCCAACAATGGGAATACAAATTTAAGTGTATATGGATTACCCTTTAGCTATATAACACAACTGTCTCATGTGGTTGATTCTTCATCAAGTTGTTTGGACAAGTACCAAAGGTAAAAGAATTGGGATTTCAGATGGATATTGTCCTAGATGTAAAACTCGTGAAGAATATTTGGTCCACATGTTTGTTGACTGTAAATTCAACATGTTGTTCAAAGCTAAGATTTAGAAAGCCTGCAGTGTAGATGTCTAAATGCTCAATAGGAGATCTCTTTTACTGGGGGAATGTAGCTTTATGGACTTGCCTTAGGGGTTCTAATTTATGGTAGATTTGGATGTGAAGGAAGAAGCTTTATTTGGTCTTGCTCATTCTCCATCCACAATACCTTTGTCTATCAACTTCCTTCGAGTTATGAAACAAATTTATGGTATGCCCACTACTGCATCAAGCATGGAAGTCAAAGACCTTCAAAAAGTTCCTAGATGGAAAAGGTGGAGGCATGTAATTTTCTCCCTATACGAACGTGTGACGATGTACTTGATTCTAAGCTATTTCTCCCTCCTCTCCTTACGAATTTTCCCTTTGTATCACTTCCCTCTTTTGGGCTGCTTTCGCAGCCCGTGTGACCCCTACCCTCCCTTAGCGATGACTGTAGTTTTGTCTTATCTTTAATTCATTTAAAAATTCTTCCAAAAAAAGAAAGGAGAGATCGTGAACTACGTTGGAGAGGTAATAAAACATGTGAAGGCATTGATCTCTACATCTTTTAGTTAAAATTTCAAAAGTGGCATTGTTCGGTTTGGCCCATATCCTTTCTTGAACGAGCTTACAAAACTTTGAGTAGCATTGAGACAAGGGAAATATGTGGGTCACCCTCATGGGTTTTTCACAATGAGTATTACTACCATATCATGTCTGTTCAAGACATCTTTCTAAACCTCGTTATCTATGAATCTTTTAAGAAATTTAAAATACCCTTTTCTTTTGCAATCTGCAAGTTTTTTTTTATAATTGAAAATTTAGTATCCTTCTCTATATGCAATGTAAGTGACCTCCTTGAGGGGTCACCCTGAAACCTATGCATTTGGACCGGAAAAAGAAAAGGAAGAATACAATTGAATCTAACGTGGAGACTGTGGAGTACCATTGCCTTGTTCGAGCAACATATGGCAAGAAGAACATACATGCAATGCTATCAACCAATGACATCAACAATTTCAAAAGGCATATGAAGTACTTGATAGTCCAAAGGATGAGTTAAAAGGTTTAAATTGTACAATTGATCCTACAGAAAGTGCTTTGTCATCTCCAAATTTCTACAAGAATTGATAATGATGTTTGACATGCCTATCTAATTTTTATGCATCAATGAGAGCTTGTCACATTATGACTTGACGACAAGTAAGCATTGGAATGCCTTATGGCACTATAAAAAAAATCAGGCATTCACACATGTATTGCCCAGGTTGTGCTCCTACATTCCATGGGCGATCGCACAGCTCTCTCCTTTTCCAATGTTGCTAAACCATTTGATGAGAGAATATTGTTGATGCTTGAGAGAAAACTAACTCCATGATGAGCTTGTACTAATGAAGTTTCTCCATATGAGGCAGTGCTTTCATGGGGGATATCATGTTATTGATGAGGAAGCTTACATGATCTCTAACCAGAAGCCCATCCATCCCCGCAAGCATGTCTTCACCTACTCACTACCACCCGCCACCTATCAAACCTCAGAGTGTCCTTCACTTGAACTAATCATTTCTTGCAAAGTAATCATGGCAACTAGCTTATTCCAATTATTAGAGTAAAGGGGCCAATTACGGGACGTGTCTCTTTTCAAGGACTCTCCCTACCCCAATAACTAGAATATATGGTGCACGAGTAAGTGGACGAATAAATCTGGTTGTTTTAGTAGCTCGGACGGTGACGTGAGCTGTCAGATCGCGAGATTGAGCCCTCTTGTCAATCTGACTTCTTTTGTGTGGAGCTATGTCCACCTTCAAGCACCCAACTTTGTTGAACTAACTATCAAAATGATGCCACACAATTCAACACTTCTTGAGTGCTCTCTCTCTCTCTCTCTCTCTCTCTCAATTCAACAAATAAAGCGCGCGAAACTTCCGATCTTTTGAGCTTGACGAAGTTATGGCGATGCCGAGCAAGGAGCTAACGTCGGCTTCATCGCGTGAGCTACTATTATCATCTGCCATATCTCTGGAAGTTTCGCGCCAGAGTTGCTTTTGAAAGTGTGATTATTTATGCAGGTGCGAGCTCCCTTCGCTCCGCAAAGCGATATTCAGAGGCCACTTCCCTGCAAAATGGAAGCGTGAGTAGCCCATCAGCTTCTCATCCTGTTGAGGATCACAAGAAGAAGCGTGCAAATTTTAGCAGTCAAGTGCCACCTTCTATGAACAATGGCATTCACATCCAGGCAGGGGGAGAATCTGCAGAGTATGGAAAAATGAAAAAGAAAAGGAAACTTTTTAAGGGTTTTTCAGCTAAGAAAAGATGCACTAAGAGAAGCAAGCCTCACCCCAAGCTAGGTGATGACAACCCGGTTGTAGCTGTCAGCTCTCTTGATGCGCGACTTCACAATCCTGCTGCAGTAGACTGTACCGATGATTATAACTGTTTTGATGCCAACATTGAACCTTCTCATGAGACGCTCCTGAAACAGGAAAGGCATACAACAACTAATCAGGTAAGTGTGACTCTATTTACTCTGATGAACCTGTAGGGTATGGTCTTGCGATGTCTTTCGTGTGGGTAAATTCAATAGGCTGCGTGGATCTTTTAACTCGAGTAAACTTGTAGTGTGGTGTACATCTTATAAAGTGACCCAGTCTTAGACTTTGAGCAGGTAGTGGAGTCACAGTTTGGATGTGTCAGGGTCCCATTAATTTTTACCATTTCTTTGAATATAAACCAGTTCACAATAGGGAGCTTTCTTGGTATCGAACTACTAATGTGGCCAGTAGAAATTGATTGTGGCACTTTGGGATGGTCCGAACAAAGGCTTGCATGTTTCTGGGCTCCTAGCTTTATCATGTTGAAGAGGAGTTTTAGCCCGGTTAAGTCCTAATGTATACATTGTATAGAAGAATACATAGTCCTATGATATACGGAACAGACTGGGCATAAATAAGAGTGCAGCTCTGCTTAGGTTTGGTTTGCGTAGAGTCACGTTCTTTAGAAATTTGGTCTTGTGAAGTAAGGGGCAGCTGTTTCTGATAATTCATTCTTTTGTTCTTACAGTCACATGAAAGTCCGATAAAAGCAAGGATCAGTACACCCAGACTCCAAGTTTCTACCTGCACAGCATCCCCAAAGAAGTCCTCAAGGCACCAGGATTTTGATCCATCTGGTGAGGCATGCTTAGAGATTTCTATGTTTTGAGAGACTCGTCACATTTGATGAAAGTTTACAACTTGGAGCTCCTGGATTTGCAGATTCAGGCCATATGCAGGCAGTGAAAGCTGCTTTGCATCTGTCCACTGTGCCGGATACTTTGATTTGCAGAGACATTGAGCAAAGCAAAGTGTTTGAGTTTTGCAAGGATCACATTGTACAGCAGCAACCTGGAAGTCTGTATGTATGTGGATGTCCAGGAACAGGAAAATCTTTACTTATGGAAAAAGTCAAGTTTTTCTCTTCCAAATGGGCAGAGGGGGTGAGTTTGCCCTTATGGACATCCTGTTTCCATGATTGATGCATCCTTTAGAAGGATTTTGAAGGTTAACGCTGCCTGATATTAGCTTGTGTACTTTCTAACCTTAACATAAATAGCTTCTACAAAAGGCATTATGATGCGTTCGTGGGATAATTGATTTCCTTTGCTTGTTATGTTGTTCATGTTTGAGAGTAGATGGTGCAAGGCCTGCAAGACAGACTGAGAAATTCTTTCATTTGGGACAGTTTTTAAAGGAATTGGCTGTGTTCCACCGTCGCTGTCTGTCAGTACTATTTATCATCTTGCTGAAAAATGCCATGTCCAATCGATTTCAGATTTTTGGAGAAGGTCGATCTGCCTATGCCAAGTCTGTTTATTGGCAGTGAGGCTTTATAGATCAATTTCTACTACTTAATGTGAGCTAAGCTCAAGTTGAGGTTTTGACAACATTATCACTGGAGATTGATTAGGCAAATGCAACAAGGGGTCCCAATTCATTAGGTAGATGTTTTGTGTGAGACATATAGAAACTGGAATTTTACATGCTTGTGGTAAGTGGGTGGGAGCAGGACTATGTGCAGGCCTCTTTTTCTTGAGTTTCAGATTGTTATGTTGTTAGTCTTAGTTTTATACATCTTTGAACAGTTAGGCCTGCATTCTTTGATGTGCATAACTTTTTTTTTTTTTCCTGGTGTGGAAGGTTGGAGCCGTAGCTCCAGAGATCTCTAGGTTCAATTGCACATCTTTGACGAATCCGAAGGATATTTTTGACCGGGTATGTGAGATAAATAAAGGTATGCAAGAAATTTTTATTTGTAACTCGCAATTAAAAGCATCAAGAGAACTCCTGTGATTTTGTAGATTCTGCAGCATGTGTCACCTCATCAAATAAAAAAGGAAATGAAAAACTGTGTGGGCCCCGGATTGACAAAGCTCAAATTTGCACTAAGTAAATCTGGGGATGTTTCAAATGAGAGAATGCTGTAAGAGGTTCTGAACAACATTCTTTCATGTTTTGTACTATTGTACTAGCTTAGTTAGGTCAGTGCAAGTTTGCGAGTTTTCTCTATGTACCATGTACCAAAACTCCATCAAAGGTCAATCATCATGTTATGCAGGTTGCTGATTGTTGATGAGATAGATTTTTTGCTCAGTAAAGATCAAGCAATTCTTCGTGAACTTTTTGAGCTTCCAGCTCAGAAAAAGTCACGATGTATTTTGATAGGTGGGCCATTTTCTCCTCTTTGCATAAATTGGCTCGAGTCAAAAAGCCGGATGTAACAGCTAGACATTGTTTTAATGCCGATCAGGTATTTCAAACTCTATTGATTTAGCAGACCGATGTCTCCAGAGCTTCAGTTCCCTTAGTTGTAAGTATGCCTGCCTTATTAAAACTTTTAAACCATGCAGTGTCTTAAGAATCACTCTTTACTGAATAGAACTAATGGATGCAGGTCGTCCTGTTGTTATTCCTTTTTCTCCTTATTCAAAAGAACAAGTTCTAGCAGTTCTTAACCAGCGACTAAAGGTTTGATCTATATTCAATTGTCACATTCTTTCTGCTCTCTTAGAGTCGTCTAAACATATTCTGGGACTCCTAATGTGCCCAAACTACGCTCATGTCCACTTGAGACTGATACTAATCTTTATCGACAAATTATGTCAGCGATGCCAGACTGCAAAAGTCCTGTTCATCTAAAAATTTGGATGTTTATGTGGTCTTTGTGAACTCTTTCAAGGTTTTGGCACAATGCATTCTAGTATTCTACACGTACAAAGCACCGATATAATTTACCAAATGTGGACTTTCTGTGTAGGCAGAAATTATCAAGATTTTTTATTGAAGCTTTTGACAGTTTTATGTGTAATTGGACTTCTCATTCTAGGAATTATTGATAGTTAATGTATGCTGATGACTATCTTGCTTCATGTTGAATTTTCAGGCACTTCCTTTCTCAGCATTTCATCCAGAAGCTTTGGAACTATGTGCTAGGGTATTTTTTTAACTATTCCTTCAAGTGTTGAAATATCTCCCCTTGTGATTGATTTTTTGGGTCTCAAAAATTTCCTGCTACTTGCTTTTACATTATTATTTACCTCGAAATTTATGCCGACACCTTGAGTCACCATTACAAGGATGTGTCCATCATTAAGGCATTGTTGCCTCATGGGATCAAACTAAGCTGGTTGGTCCCTTCCTTCTTAATGAGAGGGGCATATGTTAACTTTTCTTCTGTCTTTGCAGCCCACCTTAAAGATCCATTTTTTGACCAGCCTAGCTAATAATTGGATACAGAAGGTGGTTATCAAGCAGGAAGATGAAACCGATTTAATGTTATTGCATAGCTGTTCAGTATCTACCAACCATCTGTCATTGCTTGCACCGAAGTTTTTTTGGTAGAAACCGCTAGTATCCATGTTTGGAGGATGTTTCTTACTTTCATCATCACAATCATGGAGGACCAGCTGCAGGTATAACACCTATCAAGCAAACAACCTATGAGAGTCCTGGGATGTCTTGTAGGAAGCACAATTGAGGCACATGAATAGATTAGGAATAAAGTTCAGATCCTCCACAAGATTTGAAGGTTGAATTGGTCTTAAGGAGATGTTGGCTATGACAGCATAGAAGTACGGGGATCACTTGTGGACTCGAGGCAAGTAAAATTACTCGTCAATTTGGCCTTCAGCCAGTGAGGCGAGTGTGATAGGAAGTCTGGACTTCTATAGATCTATAGATCTCCAGAAGCTCTAACCAGGGACCCATTTCTTTGAAGATGGTGCTCTTCCAAGTGGGACGCTCAATGGTCTTATGAACTGGACTCCCATTGCCAACTTTAACAAGAACCTATGAAAGTTCCATAACTCTGTGATTGTATGTGTTAACAAAGGTGCTGTCATATCCAAGGATATGTTGTTATTTGTCATTCAATCTTCATGATAGCTTTTGGCTTTTTTTGAAAATGCATTTTTTTAACAATTGCAGAAGGTTGCTGCTGCCTCAGGTGACATGCGGAGAGCACTGCATGTATGTAGGTGTGTTTCTTTCACTTCAAATATCCTAGTGCAATCTTGGTATGATTCCTTTGCGGAGTGGGTCTGGTTCTAGTGCTCCTTTTTCCTGCACCTGTTTGGTATGAAGCTAGAGCATTGGTAGCTATATTCTGCAGTAAGCAACAGTTTTGAACAATCATGAGAAACAATATAACCTGGTTCTATACAAGCACCACTTGACCAGCAGGATGAAAGTACTCTCCATAGTTGTAAAACTTTTTTGGCCTGTTTCAAGCTAATATGATGGAACTAACCAGAACTTAGGCTAACCTTAGGTGAAGGTGCGCTAAAATCAAACTACAGCTCTACTTGCAAACAATAACTTGCACGCCTACGTAACCATGGTGCCGTTATAAATCGTGAGAATTGTGTTAAGAGTTCCATTTGAGCTCATTATGAGTAGATTTTACCGTTGCAGAATTGCGATCGAGTTGTTGGAGCTAGAGAGAAACCTAGGGACCGATCAAAGATCTGCACCAAATGCAACACGCGTCTCAAAAGCAGAAGCACCACCCACACCTTCAAAGAAGATAGGCAGTCCAGGCCAGAAAAAGCAGGAACAATGGACGGTAAGAGGATGCTTGTGTTGAGCTATGCTATCAAGCTGTGTGTCACTGCTTGCAGTACAATATATTGTAGCTATCGATGGTTTAAGTTGTCAAGTATCATGAAAGACTTGTTCACTTTTTATTCTATATTTCTGTAAGCAGTAAACCATGGAGACTTGCAAAGTGTAGAAATGCTGTACAATAAGACTCCATATAACTCGGAATTCTCATTATCTAGGAGCCAACTTTTGTTCCTTGCAGTGAAAAAGATCCTTCTATTGGTTTTTTGAAACTAAGAGGGTACATGATGCAAGAGAAGAAGGGAGTCTCCCATAATGGCTAAACAAGTTTACAACGTCTAGACACAAAAGGGGAGGAGGGAAAAGCCGCATAGGTGACCGATAGTGCCACTGAATAACCTGGCCCACTGTGAAGAAAGGCCATTCCCGCCACTGCTGTATAAAGGCCCGGTGCTGGAGATCTGCTCTGTCGGAGCTGCCCTGAATCCGGTCGTACTGGCCTCGGGAGCCAACTTGTGTCCGGAGCTTTAGCAACATCCACAGCAGATACTAGATCCTTTCATTCTGTTTGAGTGACAAGGTGTTTTACTTATCAGTGATTCTTCCGCTCTTTCAAATGTGGAGTTGATGGTTACCTACCTCCATTTTTAAGGATGATCTCTGAAATTCAAGTGTTTGCTCTTCTTGTTCCACCATGTTATAGCTAGATTTTCGCCAGCTTGGGACTCACCTAGGAGGCATACACATGTGTTTTTTGCTTACACGCCCTGTCAGTGGCTGTGACCGTTTATCTGCTTCTATGCACATAGATGTGCTAACAACATAGCCTAGGGGGTGGTAGAGAGGGTGCCATAGGACATGATGCTGTGCTGAGACCTCTTCATGTATGGCCCAGGTGCAGATTTATCACATGGCCCAGGCATTAACAAAAATGTTTCGCTCTGCTGCAGTGGACACAGTGAAGTCATTGCCAAAGCATCAACAGGTCTGTGTCTGATAAAACAAGGATTCAAATCTTCCATCTCTTATCTGTAAAAATTATGGGCAGGAATTTGATGGACCAACTTTAATGTATGTTGTACTGTAGATGGTCCTATGTGCAGCTGTGCGCTTGTTTCGACAGAATAAGAAGGATACGACACTCGGACAGGTTAATAAAGTTCCATGCACTCATCGTATTATTGTTTTTTCCTGCAAAGAGTTGGGTGTTACTTCTTTTTGCTTTAATGTTGGTTTTACAGCTCAATGGAAGATATGTAGATTTCTGCAAAGCAACTGGCATGCCTGCACTTTCAGTACCAGAATTCTCGAGTGTGTGCAGAGTTCTTGCCGATCAGGTAGAAATTGTGCCACCTTAAGCAAACCTGATGCTCTAGCCCTCTTTGATGGATCATAATCTGTTCGTTTGGGAGATGCAGGGGCTTCTTAATCTTGGTACGTCACGAGAGGAAAGGCTAAAGAGGGTAACATTGCAAGTGGACCAGGATGACATTGTATTTGCTTTGCAGGTCATTAGCGATGTTTTGAGTCTGTCTTCAGTATTAATTCTTCAGTATGAAAAATGTTGAGAGTTCCCTGAGGTTAGACTGTCATTTCACAGGCTATACGATTCTTCTGCAACAACCTTACTTGAGTCAATGCGGAACTCGATGGTCACATTTTCAGCGAGCCAATGCTTTGAGTTTGATCTTGACGAGCAGCACTGCATTGGTATCCAAACAAAAATTCATGAGATTGACAGCTTCACAATAACTGGCAGAAGTGGTTGTCAGAAAGGGCAACTAGCCTAGCATAATTGGGCAAGAAGCCTCAATCTTGTGGGGAAACTTAGACGGCTTCCTTAACTCTATTTCAAATGTCATAGAGAAAGTCAACTGCGGGCGCAAATGGTGGTCAGTAGTAGCTCAGTGTAACCAGAAATATACCCAAGGCATCCATGCCTTCACATATATGGACGGATTGCTTACATTGATGAGTCAAATCCCCTTTTCCATGATCTCAAATAATTGCCCTCACCCTCAACTCATCATATGCCTATCAGAGACAATAATATGAGAAGTAAGGGTGCAAGATACTCATTATTCAGTACACTTGAAAGATTATGCTGCTCTTTGCTTTTGGTTAGACTCGTCTTTCTGCTACTGGTAATTCAAGCTCTGGGTAACTGGCTATTATGGGAAAGAATTAGCCCAAGGAACACAAACACTCCAGTCTCATGTTTAGCTTCCTTTAATGCTCCCTCTACCTTCTGACAGTGAAGATGCATGGCATCATGAATACTGCACCTGATTATTAAAGGTGTTGATCGAAAACAATGAATTAATCTTACTGAACTCCGCATGTGCAACAGCGCAAGAGAAGTGGATCATGTCCCTTCATTGCAATTTGTAAGGATGTAAATACCGAGCGAATCTGATTGTCATTGATGTTCCCAAGAACTTGTTTACTAGTTATCAGGCTGACAGTTCAGGCTTAAAGCTTAGCTGCTAGAGTGTCGTAGACGCAATGCCAAACCAAATAGGGGAATCTTGCAATGAAATGAATTTTTTTAACGACTAGCCAAAACCAAAGGACATCCACACCTTGGGAATTGTTTATCGAACACCCACATCTTGGGCAGTGTGTTTCAGAGAAATCTCAGGTGAGTCCTTAGCTTTCATGTTTAGAAAACTATGTTTTTTTAAAGTGGTCCCTCTTCCCTGCCTCTCCCTCTCAATAGGGAAAGCTAGCCCTCCCAGCTCTGAGTAGAGCTATGTGGGTGTTGTTTTGATTAGAAATGTTGGCCCTCGGGACTATGCCTCAGAACCGTTGGTATGATGGTGAGTGCAGAGGGCTCTACCGCACCTTCTGAGCTCAAAGTGCTCTTGAGAAACTTACAGAGCAGGACGCCAACAGATAGATGAAGACTCTTTTATTCAGTAAGCGGTGAGTTTTCCAGGAGGTAAGAGGAGCTTAGCTGCACAACCTATTCATGAGCATTGATAGTGTGAAAGCATGGCCGAGTCCCGACCTTTTTAGAGCCCCGCTTGACCAGTCACCTCAGCGCACACCCATTAAGGATCCACAAGCATGACATGAATATGCTGAGAGGCTATAGGTACTTGGGCAGCCTTCTACCCTAGAGCCTCAAATCATCGTCACTTTCTTCACCATAGATATGGTAACACGAGCCATCAAGACTACAAAATGAGCAATTCATTTATACAATTGACACCATATCCCCGATGGGAGAGAGCTCATAGAGGAGTGTACTAGATGCACTATTGTGCCTATCCACAAGTCTAGTGACATCTTGGACAAGGAAATTAGAAGACCATCATGATTGACCACACCATGGCCAAACACTATGGAGTAGAACCTGAGGCAAAGCTCAACTTATGGAGAGAGAGGAGCTTAGAGCCTTCGACTAGAGAGGTTTCAGACGAAGCCTTCTCTATTATAAATCACATCTTCATTTTGCATTGCCTTATTGATGGGACAAAATTTTGGAAGAAGAGACCACACTATTGCTTTGTGGACTTTTGCAAAGCACTTGATACAGCTCCACATGAGGCTCTATTAGCACCTCCAAAACTTGGGTGTACCTTCACAGATGATTTGGAGTATATATGCTTTATATGAGCAGGTGGCGGAGAGAGTACGATGTCTCAACCTATTACTAGCACCATTGGTGTGAAGCAAGGAACTCTCTTTGACTCTCTTCGGGATTGAGTTGGGATCTACATCGATAAGATCTCAAATTTTGTATTGAGTTGGTGACGAGGGTGCAAAAGGGTACCTTGATACACATCTTGCTTCTATGTTGATGACATTGTTTTGGTATGTGAATCACAAGAGGACTCACAACGATGCCTCAAGGCCCTCGACGACTTTTGTACACTAAGATGATTGACGGTGAACCTTTGGAGAACCAAGGCCATGATCTTTCATACTTCCAGTTCCAGGGTAGTTAGGATTGTGGTAATCTTTATGGTTGTAGGTGGAAAGGTAGAGGTGGTGCAATCTTATGTTTACTTGGGAGTCACCTTTGCCACCCCACCCGGATGCTTAATCACGACAAAGGCAGTTATGGATAGACTCACTAGAGGTTATGCAGCTTTAGTCATGCTAGAGAGATGTCATCAAGCACACTTTTAGGAGCCTTGTACCAAAGGATGGCTCTTTGACACCTTAGTCACCCTAGCTTTGATGTATGTTGTAGTATGGGCCCCTAGACTATTAGCCACCTCATGGACATAGATATGTATAATATCACGCTTGTTTCACAATAAGCCCACAATACCACACACAATACCTATGTTAGCCAAGGCCATTAGATAGCCTCACAAGTAGAGCCTTTGAAGCCTCACACGTAGAGCCTTTGAAGCCTCTAGACAGATGTTAGAGTCAAGTGAGCAAAGTCTTGGTGCTCACATGTGAGAGTGGTTTGGATCACATGGATGGGTTACCACGCTTCTAATACGACTCGGACTCATCCTTCATATAACTCTCACACAATGAGAGGAACACAATACTTGAATAGGATCTATGGAAGCTCTATATTAGAGAGACAGGGATCGCACCTGGAGAGCCTCTTCCCTCGAAGATGCTGTATTAGAGTGAACGCTTCTTCACTAAGCTACACGAGGGATTCATCCAAAGACCATGCTACATGGACACATAGCTTGCGAGTGGCGATTGGTCAACTTCAAGCACTAGCTAGAAATAGAGATAGGAAGAGTTACTCACATCTCACGAGCTAGGAGATTTTGCCAACTTTGCACACAGAGGGTGATTGAGCATGAGGAGGAATTTGTCTACAGATGTAGACTTTATGATTGTATTAAAGACATATATGAGGCTCTTTTCATAGGATAGTCCACTCTATGATAGATCTTGGAGTATAGAGATTAGCATTAGTTTGGTTGTTTTCTAGTGGAGATACATAGACATAGAGAGACATTGCTGGCACCAGAGAGTGGTAGATAGTCATAGCTTACAGACTTCTTTCAGAGGACCACCACCCCATCGCCTCCTTCACCACACAAACATAGTGAGGGGTCACCCTACAACAAGCTAAGAGATGACCGTGAGCTCTAGGATACATAGATCTAAGACTCCATCAATGAAGATCACCTCCAAGCAACCCAAGAGGTTTTCTCTAATGCTGGAAGACCTAGCTACAATCATACACCGAGTCCTTACACCACGCCCACCCTTCTACTAGATCTTACACTCCCAATGAGCTCCCCATTGAACACAGGATGGAGCTAGTTGTTATTGTGTATATGATAGTGATGTGCTAGAAACAGTTAGGACCGTCAAGGCACTTTTTTCTTCACTAGGAGTCCCCCCCCCCCCCCCCCCTTTTTTGTATATACACCCATCACTCGAGGGATATCTTATCTTGTATTCACATACTTAGCAATGTGTGTCTCAAGATTATTCTCCATTTCCAAGCTCTGTGTGCATTCTTGCAACCACCCTAATTGCAACAATTGGTATTAGAGCAGGTTGTGTCCTCTCGAGCATAGTCACCAGTGTTGCCAACAACCCCTTGCTCACGTCCTCTGATTAGGGTGAGCTTTGGTGAGCGTTGGTAGGTTCATAAACATATACGTAGAGAGTCACTAATGTAACCTTTCACGGCACCAAAGGTTGACTGATACCCACATCTTACAGTCTTCTAGGGGTGACCCTCCAACTGAGTGAGACAGTGAAAGCTAGAAGATTCCCACGAGCTCTAGGATACATAACTTTGAGACTCCATCGCATGCAGATATAAGAGAACTAGACTCCACCACCAGGCATCCTAGGAGAGATTTGCTATGATGTTGGCGTACCCAACCATGATCATACATCTACCAACCCTTACACTACATCCACCTAGGTACTAGATCTTACATCCCCAATTGGACATAGGATGGAGCTAGTTGTTACCATATATATGGTAGTGATGTGTGTGAGCACATCACTACCATATACATGGTAGTATGTGTGTGAACACACTTAGCACCGCTAGGGTAAATTTTCTTTTATCACTATGAGGTTTTTATCCTCGTGCTTTATATACGATCATCACTCTAGGGCTATCTTATCTTGTATTTTCACTCAATAATACACTCTCAGTTGTGCACCTTGAGCTTCTTTTGCATCTCCAAGCTATGTATACATTCTTACAATCCTTAGTCCAACAATTGGTATCTTAGTAGGTTGTGTCCTCCCGAGCATAGTCGCCAACATTGTTAGCATCCTTATGCTCATTTCTTTGATTTGGGTGAGCTTGACGAGTGTTAGTATTTTAATCCGGCTCCTTTTGATATGTGTTCCACCACTACACATACACACACACACATAGAGAGAGAGAGAGAGAGAGAGAGAGAGAGAGAGAGAGAGAGAGAGAGAGAGAGAGAGAGAGAGAGAGATCTCTTTATGTCTATTATAGACTGAAGTCAACGCCATCCTATGGGGCAAATCAAATATACATGTGTGTGATCTATTGAGAAAGGACAAAAATATAAGTAACAAAATGTGGTCCTATGGTAATAAGGGAGAGGGTGGGCAATCCATGGTGGGAGGCTAGGATACAAGATACATTGTAATTGGGTCGGGGGGGGGGGGGGGGGGGTTGTGGGGGGGGGGGGGGGGGGGGGGGCTCATTGTGATACTTGTGGTTTAGTTGTGAAGCTTTTTATATATCTTATTTTTTGAATTGCCTATGGGAATTTTTTGCCGCACGTGGCATCCATAGCCCTCCCCACCCTTGGTTCCAAAGTCTTATAGAAAACAAGAAAAATTCTCTTACTTGAGCCATTTTTGGCCCTATTTTTTTTTACCTAGAACTCGAATAGAGCCCGAAAAGTCCCCCGGTCTTTCAAACTCTTTGCACTCATTTCAAGATCCAAAATTTTCCATGCACAAGACTAGAAAGGTTTTTGTACTTGAAACTTAAACAATCCTTAAAATTTCCCAATGACATCGTAATTTGCCTTCAACTTTGTTGTTTTAAACCCAAATTGGGTGCTCTAAAAATCAAACTTCTCCAAAAATCTTCATGCACACAAAAGTATAAATCTAATTACAAAACCTCAAACTTCTCCCACCCTTGCTCTACATCTTTCTTGCGCGATGAAGCCCAAAAACAACAACTACCCCATATTTGACTGAAATGAGAGTATCCGATGCCCAAATGGAACCAATTCGAGCATTGTAAAGCACACCACATAGATCATGTTAGAATATCATCCAAAACTCTAGCAAACTAAAATTGATAACCTAGAATATGGTCCAAAAAAACTATAGACCCAATCCTAAAAAAAGGACAATCCAGCCAAAACTTTCCTATCTTCGGACACTTATTGGTGAGTGGTAAAGAAATGCTTGGAGAGTACATTGAGAAATACTTTTTTTCTACTATGAGCTTTATCTCTTTGCATTGCACCGCACGATTGTTGCATTGAAATTTTGAGGTCACATTGTGTTCGTCTCATCGAACTCTACGTGTGGATACCTACATTACAAGCGTTTTGCGAGAATTGGGCAATGATTTTTGCAACCTCCCAAGTGACACAAGTTTTGGCTACCACTCACTAACCCTCATACCTATGAACTCCTGATTTTTGGTAAGCTTCCCTCATACACCCTTGTCTTTAACCATTGTAATAATTTTGTCCATAACTTCACCACCCGTCCCCTCTCTATAAACGAAAAGAAATGTTTGGATCTTGGGCTTAAATATATCCCCCCTCCCTCAAACCCCCCTCCCGAACTCACTTAAAGGCCCACGACTCCTTAGCTAGGAGCCTACAACTCAAAACGTTCTTCCAAACTTCTTTTTCTAACACACACTCCCCTTTTAAAACCCCTAACCTCTCATGGATACTTCCCACCATGGATCCTACTCTAGAGAGCATCACTTCCCTTAACCGCCTCAACGTTGGGAATACTCTTTCACACTACAATCCCTCCCGCTCCAAATTCCCTAACTTTGTCAAACATGCCCTTAAAACACTTTCAATGGACCACTCCATTATCATTAAACCGGCAGACAAAAACTTAGGCCTTACAATCCTACCAAGGGAATGGTATGAACAAGAGGCTCTTAGGCAACTCAGTGACCCCTCCACATACCAACCCATCACTCCACTGACACACAATTTCCTCGCCTCTTTACTCCAATCCATCACCGTTAAATATACTCTCCTCTCCCATGAGGAAACCACCTTTATCCTCACACTTCTCTCTAAACCCTTCAAACCTTGCCCTATCGAATTCTTGCCTAAGATACACAAACCTCTGCTTATAGCCAGCCCTATTTGCTCATACCGAGGGTACTTGATTGAAAATGCCTCCAAGTGGCTACACTACCAACTTTATCCCATCCTTCTTACACAAAAACAACACCTTAAAGACTCTTTATCCCTCATCATCGATCTCCAATCTAAAACGTTCCCTCCACATAGTCTCCTTTTCACCTTTGATGTGACCTCCTTATACGCTAGCATCCCCATGTCGGAGGGACTCTTGGCCCTCAAAAACACCATCACCAACTCCTTTGATACCCCTAAAACAGAATTTATACTTTCACTCGCCACTCTTATCTTATCACACCATTATATTTGCTTCAAAGATAAAGTGTGGAAACAAATCAAAGGATCCGCAATGGGATCAAACATCGCAGTGGTTTACGCCTGCCTTTTTTTATGCCATCTAGAAAACCACTCCCCCCTTATTCATAACCCAAACTTATCATATTACAAAAGATACATAGACGATGCCTTTGGAGTTTGGACAAGCACTTTCAAATCCCTCACCGTTGCACTTGCCTCTTATGCCTTCCCTCTTCAAAATCATATTGTAATCACACCCGTCATATCCTCTTTTGAAGCCACTATTCTTGATATCCATTTTTTCAAGGGTCAATCATTCAACATTTGTTGTATCCTTGACTCCAAATGTTATCAAAAGCCTCTTAACTCGTACCAATATATACCTTGGATCTCTTGGCACCCTCTCCACCAAAAAATAGCCTTCATTGAAGCCGAATTAAGATGTTATATTCTTAGAGAATGCACTCCCAAAGGACTCTCTCTCTTAAGAAACCTCTTCTTCCAAAGGCTCCTATACAGAGGATATCCTAATAATCTCCTCCTTAAGGTGTTCTGTTCAATCTCATACAAGGAACGACCTACCCTTTTAACAAAAACCCCCACTTCCAAAAATCCTCTCCCTAACATCCTGAAACTACCTTTCTCACCAGAAACACGGAGATTAAAACCTACACTAACCATTACCAAACCACTCCATCTCTCCTACAACATCTCCCCTAACCTTTCACATCTTGATAAACCCGTCCTATGTTGGACTAATCGACCAAACTTAGCCACTCTTCTAAACCAAACAAAGGATGCTAAATTCGTATGAAGTTGTCTATATTTTTTGGATTCACTACCTCACCCTAATTACTACATCTTCTTGTGTAGGTTGATCCTCCTCCTCCTCCCTTTCAGTACTCTGGGATGATACTCCCTCCTAGCCTAAACCCCCACTTCCTAAAGATTGTACCCCCTTTTTCCCCCCAGGAAAAGCCTCAAATTTTGTTCCTCATAACCTCAAATTTTGTTGTTCCTCAAGATGTACAACTTGACCCAAATTTTTGTTGTTCCTCAAGATATACAACTTGACCTCTATTGGTTTTGCTATAACACCCTCTTTCTTAAAGAAAAAGCCTCATACTTTGTTGTTCCTCTAGTTGTACAACTTGATCACTAAATTTTTTGTAACACCTTCCCCCCCCCCCCGTTTTCGCGTCTACGAGTCCTCTACCACTATTCATTCCTTACCCAATTGTTTATTTTGAGAGACACCATTTGAAATCACACCATCAATTATTAGCCATACCTTTCATTCTTAATGCCTCCATTTGAGTCCAACACTCCACTACACCAATCAGTCTGGACCCCCACCCTTCCCTTAAACATTGTTTTAGCCAAAATGGGCCCCCACCATACTTTCTCTTTCCCCTCCCGAGCAATCTAACACCATCACTTCTTTCTAGCCAAACTGGGCCACCTTCACCCCCACTTTCCCCTCCCAAGAAACATAACACCATCACCCCGTTCCCCCCCCCCCCCATGTATACCCCGTGAAATTCCCTCAAGAGGGTAGTCTCCTCCTTCGTCCCCTTTTTTCTCTCTCTAAATACCCTTTGGTAAATTATACTTCCCCCCACTTTACCTCAATACTACACCCTTCACTCTTGTTTCCTTTAATATTATAGGGAAACTTCCCAACAAATCCCTTTCTAGTACTCTCCTTTTTAGAGTACACTTCTTTCATGAAAGATCCCCCCCCCCCAACACCCTCTTTTCCCTATATAAACACCCCTCTCCTCCCCTCTATCAAGTTCTAAACCCTCTACTCTTATAAATTGCCATTGATGAGCTCCACAAGGAGCGAAACGCGTTTGGTAAACCCCACCCAAGCCTAGTCTCTCTTATCCTAGTGCTTCGCACGCTTGAAATACTACTTTTAGGCAAGTATGATATTTGAGTTGACAACCTACAATCAGCCTGCTAGAGAAAATGGTGTTTTTCCCAGTGTTCATGTTGTGAGTCTGATGACCTAGTTCTGTTTTTTGTTTCGAATAGATTAAGGAAGATGCTTATTATAATATTGTTGACTCGTCAGCCATGCTGAAAGGTATTGTGATCCCTATTTACCAGTCATTTCGGAAGATTGTCTGTAAACAGTGGGAAATCACACCTTAGTACTGCCATTTATCCAAAGAGGATAGGCAAATTACAAGTATAATCTTGTGCTAAAGGATATGCGAAGCGCGTACGTTAGCACCAAGCTCTCCAATTAGAAAACATGTATCGCTCTAGTTGGAGTTTTATTACCAAAAGGTAAAGCACGTTTACGACTAGGTTTAGTCTCTTCATGTGTAAGTTAGGTTCTCAACCTTGAACACTAGTTATGTCAGGACTTATACTTTGCTGATGAGTTTTGTCAGCCAATTACTTTCATGGAAAGTCAATAGAGGTACTCTTTTGGGTACATCTTAGGTGTGATAACTCCTTTAGCATACTCAAGTGAGTTCTAAATGGAGTACTTATGCTATGTTGGACATGGGCCGGCTACACAAGATGCTTGCAAAGGGACAACAATGCAAAAAATCAAGATGTTATTCTTGATTTCATTGAGCCTCCTACTTAACCGTGTTCCGACCAAATAAATAGCTGGATCCATGAAGAATGCCACTGTCAAAAACATTGTTCTTCTTATGAAGATAATACCACTTTTTTTTTGAGGATAAAAATGCTTCTCCAAGGGGAGAGTAGTGCCAGACCTAAGGTAAGACAGCGGGCCAGGGCCAAGGGCCAGAACTCACATGCAGTACGGGGATCTATATGTAGCTAAGAGTCAGAGGACTGTTGGAATTAAGGTTGCAGAGAAACTCACACAGCTTGGAGAAGACGAAGGAAGCTCAAGGCACACAATAGAGAGTGTGTTACTTAGTTTGCAATGGAAAGATTGATAGCCCTAGAGTGATGGGCATATATACAATGCACGGGGGAAAAAACCTCCTAAAGAGGGAAAAAATGCCATGGCGGTCCTAGTGTGTTCACACACATCACTACCACATGTATATGGTAACAAATCCCCCCTGGAGTGATGCGGTGACCGAGAGCTGGCACATGAGTAAAGGGAAGTGCCATGCCCTGAGGACATGATCAGTCCACAAAGGGGAGTAAGCCCAAAGCTTTGCGAAAAGCTTAGAGCTTCTCACCTTTGTGAAAAGATATGCAAGGTTGTCTTGTGTTGGCACATAAGCCAAGCCGATCTCTCCTGCTGAGAGCCTCTCCCGGACATAGTGGTAATGCACCTCAATGTGCTTTGTGTGAGCATGAAAAATTGGGTTCCTTGCAACTGTTAATGCGCTCTGACTATCAGTGTAGATAGTGTCTTGTCCAACACCCAAATCAGCCATAAGGCGTCTGAGCCATACACACTCAACCGTAGCTGTGAAGACTGTCCTGTACTCAACCATGATATACATGAACTGCCAAGCATGAAACAAAAACCACTTGTGGACACTCTTGTGTCAAAACAACCAGCCCAATGAGTCCAAAAAAGCATGTAAGTCTGGCGGCAATGATCCCCCCTTGGGATAAAACAAGCCAAGATGTAAAGTGCCACTAAGGTAGCGGAAAATCCTCTTGACAGTCTGCCAATGCTTGGACCTGTGAGACTGCAAACTAAATATCCGGCCTCATGTTGCATACATAAATGAGGCATCCAACAACAATTTGGTAAAGAGTGACATCAGCAGGATCACCAACATCATGTAGACTCAACTTCAAACCTGTTTCCATAGGAGTGGCAATAGGTTTGCAATCCTCAAGTCCAAACTTACATAACAATGTCTCTATGTAACGTTTTTGACACAAGGCAATACCACCATCACACTGCTTAAACTGTATACCCAAGTAATGATGCAACAGCCGCAAATCTTTCATCTTGAAAGTAGCATTCAAATCAGCCTTAAATTCAGCAATATGTCTCTCATTTGGTCCAGTGATCAACAAATCATCAACATAAAGAACCACAATGAGAAGTACATCACCCTCATGCTTTACATACAATGTGCTTTCTATTGGACTGTTACGAAAGCCTTGTTTGACCAAATGAGTGTCAACTCTCTCATACCAAGCACGAGGAGATTGCTTCAACCCATACAAAGCCTTCTTACATCTGCACACTTTGTCCTCTTGTCCTTTTTTGAAAAAACCGCGAGGTTGCGTTGCAAAACTTCCTCAAATATGTCACCATTCAAGAAAGCAGTAACAATGTTTGATTTATGTACATCCCAACAAAAATGAGCTGCCAATGCGCATAGAAAACACAGTAGTCATACGAAAAGTGGGAGAAAAGGTCTCTTCATAATCTATGCCTTTTTGCTGTGCGTAACCCTTTGCAACAAGTCGAGCCTTATGGCGATCGATTTCACCATCCGGCTTGCGTTTCAACTTGTAAACCCACTTGGTACCAATGGCCTTTTTTCCGGGAGGCAAATCACATAAAGTCCATGTGTCATTTTCTATAAGTGCATCATATTCTAAATGCATGGCCGCCATCTGATTTTTTGAATTCTGCACTTCATCAACAGATAGAGGTTCCTCAACATCATGTAAGCTAAACACAGCCAAAGCATAACAATCTGATGCATAAGATGCATGGCGAGAGCCTAAACGAGTACGACTAGAAAAAGGTGCATCCACTTTACTGTCACACAATGTATGCACCAACCATTTTGGCCTACCTCTAGCCTGCTCATTTTCAGCCCTTTCCTCATCAAGTACAATATGTACATCTGCATCAGTAATAGGCTGATCTGTAACATTTTCAGAAACCTCCATAGGCTATACATTTGCCTCATTAGAATTTACATTCATATTTCCACCACTGAAAAGAGGCAACAAAGTGTCATAAATGTCTTGTGAGCTTACATTACTGTCTCTAGTCCATGACAATAAGGGCTGAACAAAATCTGTCACAAACATTACATCCCGAGAAACCAGAATACGCTTTGTTTGCGGATGATACAACCTGTAACCTTTGCTTTCAGAACTATAACCAACAAAAATACATTTGACAGCCTTATCATCCAATTTTCTACGCTGTGTTTGTGGCACCAAAGCATATGCTAAACAACCAAAAACACGCATGTGCTCAATGGAAGGCTTTCTATCATGCCGTGCTTCATATGGAATAATAGACTGCAAAGATTTTGTAGGTCACTTGTTTAATACATAAGTGGCACACATGATGGCCTCAAGCCAAAAAGAATGTAGCAAAGCTTGACTTTTGACCATACATCGTGCCATTTTTGTAAGTGACCTGATTTTCCTCTCAACAACACCATTTTGCTGAGGTGTATAAGGCACTGTACATTGGTGTTTTATCCCACGACTAGCCAGAAATGCATTAAATTCATGAGACATATACTCCCCCCCTAGATCAGAACGGAGGATGCCCATAGTACATTTCGAGACATTTTTAGCCATAGCCAGAAGTTGTTTGAAGCACATAAAATCTTCGGACTTTGCTTTAAGCGGAAATACCCATGCATGCCTGGAGTAATCATTAATGAAAGTTATGACGTAAAGGTAATTGCCCAAGGAAAGAGTTCGCATGGGCCCACAAACATCACTATGCACAAGCTGCAACGTGCATGTGGCCCTAACTGAACCATCCTTTGGAAACTTCGCCATAGCCAAAAGTTGTTTGAAGCACATAAAAACTTCGGACTTCGCTTTAAGAGGCAATACCCATGCATTCCTAGAGTAATCATCAATGAAAGTTACAAAGTAAAGGTAATTGCCAAAGGACGGAGTTTGCCTGGGCCCACAAACATCAATATGCACAAGTTGCAACTTGCATGTGGCCCTAACTGAACCATCCTTTGGAAACTTTGAACGTTGCATCTTACCCAAAATACAGCCTTCACAAACATGTTTGACAGATGCTTCAAGACTCGGCAAAGAAGCAACCATATCAGATTTTTGCAAATGCAGCAAACTGGCAAAATTCAGATGATCAAAACGTGCATGCCAGAGTTTTGCATCTGAAATAGCCCTTGAATTTGCAACTGCATTTGCAAAATTTTGTCCACACTTGTCATACAAAGTGAGCTTATATAGCCCATGGCATAAAAGGCCAGATGCAACAATTTCAACACCAAAACTGAGATCATGAACTGTAAATCTGTCATCCACAAATTTGACTACAAGTCTAAGTCTAGCAAGTGTAGATACAGACAAAAGATTCTTCTTGATCCCAGGTACATAAAGTGCATCAAAAAGTGTGAAAGAATTGCCATTTGCAGCAGTAAGCAGAATCTTTCCAACTCCTTGAACATGATAAGAGGCATTGTTGGCACAAGTGATTGAATTCCCATGAGGGAGAGACTCAAGAGAGGTGAACAATTCATGATGTGAGGTAATGTGCTTTGTAGCACCACTGTCAAAATACCACACATGTGAATCTGCAGCAATTGACATGCATGCATCATGGACAACATGATTGTAAGTGCACTCTACATTAAAAGCCCATTCTACATCAACATCAACATTATAGTCTCTTTTCACAGAAGACTCAACAATGGCTGTATTTGTAGTGGAACCAGCATTTGCAGTGGAACCACCCTCTTTCTTCTTAGCCTCTTTGGCATTCAACTTAGGACACTACTCGATCAAGTGATCATTAGCTTTACAATAATGGCAATGCATCTTCTTTTTGCCCTTATCACCAGAATTGCCAGACGAAGTGCTGCCAGCAGAAGCATTGGGAACAAAAGTTTTGCCACTCGCAACAGAACCATAAGAAGTGGATGCATTGCTGTTACCACCCTTTCTTTGAGAAGCAATAAAATCCTGTTCAACTGCACGTTGTCTAGTCCTGTTTTTTTTGGAAAGTGACTCTTGCAACAACAATGTGCATAATGCATCAAAACTTGACAACTTCAAGATTTCCTTGGGTCATAAGTCTCCAAGTACTAGCAAAATTCTGATAAGAATCTGGTAAGGCATCAAGAACAATCTGCACAAGGGAACTGTTTGAAATGACTTCACCTACAAAAATAAGTTGCTCATTGATATCCTTGACACCAACAAGGAAAGTGTCCATATCATCTTCCTCATGCATAATCTTCGACTCCAGCTCTTTACGTAGCAAAGCAATTTTAGCCTCATTGCGACTTGCATAAAGACCAGCCAAAATATCCCAAGCATGTTTTGCAAATTTTATTGAACGAAAAAACTATAGTGCTCAACATGCTCTCTAAGCCTATCTTTACGACATATCAATCGAGGTCCATACGAAAATGGTAGTTTATCATTTTTGGAGGCTAATTCTATAGTTTTTTGGACCGACCTTGAGATGTGGTTGGGTTTGTGGCTTTTTGCTTAGCACCAACAACTGGCATGTGAGAACCATCTCTTGTATATTAAGTAGTCCAGTAAGCGTGTAAGCATGTGAAAGCACATAAATTAGCACATGTGGCAGATGAGTTTCATAAGATTTTGAATGCCATCCTAGTTAGAATGGGTTTTACATTTTATGGATCCACTCTTGATCCTTGGAGAGGTGCCCTTTGATCCTTGGGAAAAAGCATCTATGACCCATGAGAGGTACATCTAGCCATATGAGCTACTATATAAGTAGCAGACCCTTGTACACAGTTTCACCCGAGTCACCCTAATTAATTCCATTGTATGCTTCTTGCTAGTTAATGATTAATCAAATCATGTTTCTCTCTCTCTCTCCCTCTCTCTCTCTCTCCCTCTCTCTAATTACTAGTATAATTATCAATGATACCACCATGAATGCTAGTCTGGTCAATCCATCCTAGCCCAACCAATGGTATTAAAGCTTTGGTGAGATTAACATTCTCTAATTAATCTCCCTAATTGCACATCTCAATAATTGAGCCCTAACCTATGCATGTGTGGGCTTGGTAGACCCAAGAGGCCACTACCCACGATGGGTTGAATTAAAGAATAGTAGATAACACTAATTATCATTTAGTGTGTGCACTAGTTCACATTTGCACTTATGTTTGATTAACATGAAATTAAACAATTGTATATGGTGATTGGAAGAACAAAAATCCTCAAGTTTTAGTTGATTTTGGAGCCACAAGTATCCATCCATTCACATGTTTTCAAAGAATTATTTATAAGTGGAACTAGTGCTCGACAAGAGCTTCCCATTGAGCCTTGGAACACTCAATTTTGAGCACTAGAGCACCCTAAGCCCATTCTCCATTTTTTTCTATAATTAGGTGTGTGTGGATATTTGTGTATGTGTGCCCCCTACTTAAGTGAACATAAAACTATTATCTTCGGCCTCCCTCACACGTTAAAGCATGTAGTAGTAGTAGAAGCATCTGAATAGCGGGAGTGTAGAAGAGATGGATCCAAATCTCGTAGCCCATGACATGCCAAAGGTAGTGGAGACTTGTAGGAAAAATATGGGTGAGACTGTTAGAGGGTCGCTGCGCGATGGACCTCTGCAGCATAGCTCTTTTGTATTGACATAATGTCAATATGCAAGGAAGCGACTCGAGATGGGACACGGAGACTTAATGAGAGTGTCAATCTCACCAAAGTGAACTAAGAGGGCTACTCATTCTATTACAAACGCAAATCAACCACTTCTTAGTCAGACAATCAATATGCGTCCAATCTCACCGCTCTAGGTCATCACGCCATTTTGGCATCCAAACAAATTCGGAATGCAACGTAACTTAAGGAGAGGTATCACAACACCTAAGGGCTAAATCCTACCAAGTTCTGTCACCATCTGGGAAGGTACATGAATCACAATCCATCACAAAAAATGTGCAGAAAACTGAAACAAAAGTACTTGGAAAGGTCCCCCTTAAGCATAGAAACACATATCCATGGTCAAAACATCAAGAAACAACCATTTTAACCTTCAAATCAATGCATTTAGCTCACAAGCAAAGTGTCACGAACCACAATAGAATTGAAAGTGATTACACTTAGAGTGTAGAGCAAGAGACAAGGAACGCAATGTGCTATTCGAAAATGAATTTTGATTACCAGTCCAAGAGAAAAGAGGATTACAATTTGTAGCAGTAAGAGGCTCCCACAGTGCATGTTTCAAATCTTCCAAGCTAATGATAATTCTTTTGCCCAAACTAAGGGTTTTGACTTAAAAGTTAAGCGAGATTTTCCACAGCCATCCGGCCTCTTACAAGGGTGTAGACTCAGAGAGGTAGAGAGGGTGTTGTCTAATTATACCACAATTACAACTCATCATAGACTAAATTACATGGCTTTCTTCAAAAAATTGAGTGAGTGTGTGGTGTGCACACCAAACATTCCCCCCTTCCTATTCATTGCACGTCCTCATACAAGCCGTTTTTGAGTGTATGCTTCTATCTTCTCTCGAGTGTTGTAGTGAGGTTCCTGAACTTCTGAGCTCTTGCTTCAATCTTGACTTTAGTGGCCAACTCTTTGAATGGATTTTTGCTGAGTGTACTTTGATAGGCAATGTGTCGTGCTGGCAGATCTTTTGTCATTGGATTGAATATGGAAGAGTCCACTTCAAAGAAGCCCGTCATGAACGCCTCTTTGAAGGTCTGCATGTAATGAGATGGGAGGAACATGACTCTTGCATATAATCCCATGATGACATTCCTGCTTGGGATTTCGGTCTCCATATTCCAGCATATGCCTCGCGTGCCTTCGACAAATATTTGCCATGGATGCTCTACTGCTTCTATCTCTTTGAAAGCTGTAATGTAGGTGATGAGCATCTTGGCAATCTTTACAAGCATCTGATAGGTGAGGTCGGGGATCTCCTTCATCATGTTGATCATCCCCTTGAGGGTTTGCACCATATATTGCTTTGACAGTGGGTTGTTGTTGAGTGGCTTCGTGAGTACCGGGTAATTAAGCACCACTTGCCTTTTGCTTTGCCAAATGTAAAAGCTGTCCCAGAATCTCTATCTGTTGATGGCACAGTAAGTATCCTTAGATGCTGGGGAGTGTTCCTGTAATAGGTTTCATCTGTTGGCCTTTGATCTAACCATTTATTTCTCGAGAGTGGTTGATTATCAATGATTTTCTGGATCTGAAGTGTCGTGATATAGGAACCTTCCTGTAATCCCCTCTACTATTTGGTGCAAGTTCAGGTAGCATTTTTTACTACCATAACCTAGCCTCTTGCCACATCAGTGGGGCAGGGCGATCATCTCATGTTCGAGATTCTTAACCACCTCATCTGGAGTAATCATGAGGAGGGCAGCCGATTCTAGCACTTTTAGTTCGTACTGCATATAAGCTTTGTGCGAGGGATCCTTTACTTCTGAGATCCAACGCTAAATTTTGTCCTTGGCCGACTCTAAAGTGGATGTCATGGTTGGATCTGCAGATTCTTGCATTGCTTTTTTTGTGCTATCAGTGGGCACCTCCATTTGATGAGCTTCAAATGCAGACTATTTGAATCCTCCTTCTTGCTCAAATTTCATTGGGACCTGTTGATGCTTTGTCTGATTGGCTCGCAGAGCCGCTAAGTCCCCTCTTGCCTCAGCCAATTGCTTTTTAAATTCTTTAATTTCCTCATCCTTGGCTTGTTGTAGGGCCCTATGTCCTGTTGTCATGATCTGTCTGTCATACTTTTCTTGAGCCAGGGCTTCTTTCAATTCCTTAATTTCTTGATTTAAGGAGGCGGATCATCCAGTAGTCATTGAGGAGGAGTGGGTCTCTTGTATGGCAAGAAGCTAAGTTAGAGATCTACTAACCACAATATACGAGCTTTGCAGCTTCTCATTTTAATCCCTTTCTTTGGTTACCTCCTCCTTGAGAGATTGTCGCTCGACTTGTAGTGCAAAGTTTGCCTCATTAAATTGTTGCACCTCCTTGTAATAGTAGGCCGTGTTCTCTTGTTCTCTTTGCAACTCCGCTTGTGTCTGGAGTTGTGCCTTCTCTAGTGCCTCTATTTCTTGCCTTAGCTGCAAGGACTTTACTGTTGTCTTAGATGCTTCTTTCTTTGTATCTTCTAACTCCAGTTCTCGCAGATTGTAAAGAGCCCTTTGACATTGAAACTGTAACTTGATTTGCTCTAAGTGAGCATCAATGTCAAAGGACTTAATTATTTTTGCTCCTTCAGTCATTGCCGCTTGTGATCAAGGCGATCTTGGCCTCTGCTGGCTTTTATGGACCTAATCCGATTGTTTAGCCTCATCAGTTTTCTTTTCACTCCGTCGCTAATCTTCTAGAGCATAGAGGTTGCAGTGGGCTTTGTTTTTGTGGTCTCCGTTTCTTGATCTGCTTTCTGTTCCGCCTACGTTCTCTCTGCTTCTTGCTTTCATAAGTCTTCAACTTTTTCCTTCCCTTTTTTCGAAGTCTCTGGAGGTGCCTCAGTGTCCTTGGGAGAACTAATGTCTTGACCCTGCTAGTCCTGGGTGTCCTTCTGTCCTCCCCTTGCGAGTGACTTTCCTCTTTTTTGCTTCGATCAGATTCATTAGATGATTTGAGATCATTAATGCGTGGCTTCTTGGATTCTTCTTTTTGCCTTTGCTCCATCTTTCGCTTGAGTTCATTATGGATTTGCTCTCGCATTGTGCTGGCAATCTTGCATTTTTCTTCAACTTCCTGCCTCTTCTACTGCTTGATACTTTCCAAAGCAGTTGTTTGCTGGCATAACAATGGAATGTTTTTGAATTATTCTTCCTCTTTCTCATCATTGGCTTCCATTCCTTGGATTTGTTTTTCATCATGATTTTGTTGGCGGAGCCTTTCCCTCAATGCTTGAGATTCTTCCATTGTCCTCCTGACATATGTAATGGGAATAGCCTCTGCAACATGCACAACTTTATTTCACAATCTTGTATATCCAAGTGTGTATTGGCTGTCATACTCCTCCTCTGAAGACTGGTACTCTAAAGGAGTGTCTCTTTGCTGGGACCCCATTTCTTGGCTACTTCGAGCATCTGACTCGGTCTTTTCGCTGTCAAAATCCTTTAAAGGTGCACTTTCCCTCCTCTGTTTAACTTCTGGTTTTGGCCTTGTGGAAGGTCCTACCACTGGTCTTACTGCTCTTTTGGATCTGTGGATCAAATCTATCTGTGAATCTATGTGTGCTTCGGCTTGTGGTAGATCATCGATCATCCCTAGTGCTTGATAGGCAATGCGCGTCAGCATTGGTCCACCATTCATGTAGGCTTTGCTTCTTTGGCTTCCCTTCAAATTTTCTTTGACAATATTGTCAAGGAGATAATTGCCGAAGTCGCAAATGGTCACTCTTCCCTCTGCCAAGCCTATTGCCATCACCACTGCCATGTGCAATAAAGGTTCCGTATATCAGGGCCACTTCTGCACTTTGAAGTGTTGTGATATAAGGTGCAATGGTAGTTTAGTTTCTGAGTATATCAAATCTTGATACGTCAGCTTGTGGCCTCATTGCTTCAAGAAGGATTTATCATTGTCTATTGCCTTTGTCTTTTGCAAGAGATTGTGTGTCCCTTGCGGTAGGTGTAGGGCTTCATTGATAATCTCTGCTGTGATCTTTACCTTGAAAATTGCGCCATCCTTGTCGGTCAGTATGGCTTCTCCATTGTACTGAATTGAGCTTATAAGCTTGTGAGCTCGTCTGAAGTCCGTTCCCCAAGGAGGCAGTCATATAAGAAGCTGTCTAGTTGTAGGCACCTGCCCCCTGCTTGCACTTCTAGCTTTTGGTGCAATGTCCACATTTCCCGTGAAAATATTGTGGCCTTTACTATTTCCCCGTCTGCTGCTTGAAACCTTCCGATGAAGATGTTCACCGGAATTGCTTCAAGTAACTGTTCGGTGATGTGAGCTTTCGAGGCATCCTGCTGTCAATTTTAGCATTGAAAATAGGTTTTAGCCATTGATGAGAACTGTCAAAAAGTGTAAACTTGACCATAAAATGAAAAATGAGCATAACTTTGTCAAAACTACTCCAAATCTGACCAAATTTCACCAGTGCGTCCAGGGTTACTATAGGCACAAGGAGGTAATGTAATAGATGAATTTGGGCAAAAAGGAACATCGATTGCGATCCATGTTGGGAAGAATTTTGAAATTCCAACTAGGGGAAATTGCTCTTGGGCATATGGAGATGCTACTGTGTAATTTTCTTCGGATTTAGGATCTGAGGTACATGGATCGTGATCCATGTTGGGCAACATTCTAGAAATCTGATGATACCATCTAGTAGGGTTCATCTAGATGACGTCTTGATCCAAGAATTTTGGGATTTGGATCAATGGTTTGACACTTGGACTAAATTTTGGAAATCTTTTGCAGACTTAGAGATTTTTGGCATTTTGAAGTAGATTTTGGGATTCAAATGGCTTGAAACTCCATGGCTTGTCTCTCTTGAACATACTGAATCAAATAGCATGGTTTTTACTTTGATTGGGCAAAAAGGTACATGGATCGCGATTCATGTTGGACAAAATTTTGATACAGTTCTTATGCACATATGTTCCTATAGGTTTTCCTAGTACACTGGTGAAATATTTTCAACTTTGGACATGTTTTTTCTTCGTTTGCCCCATTTTCCAGTTTATGGCCATGTTTTTTCCGTTTTGACTATATTTGTTTCTGGCAACCATTTTTGGATACATGTTTTGCTTGAGATTTATCATTGTCAGTGTTCCTGATGATTTAGGTCTGTAGTTTATAGCTTTGCCTGGCTCCTTGTCGAATTCCACCAGATATTGAATCCATTTGAGAAGACAAATTGAATCTTGGAATTTTCACCATTTTGCAAGTAATCCTTTGCTTTGTTTTAATCCTACCACTATCCTTAAGTTACATTTGCTAGTTAATAGGCTCCGAGGAGAGTGTAAAGTCTCCCAATTGGCTTTAGCAGCAATTTGCAAACTTGTCAAGAACTCTGCCTTTAGCCCCTCTTCATAAGTTTTGCTGGCATCCCAACATTTGACCTCTCCTTGAGTTTCTTTTCTGGGATCCCACCCTTTTCCTTTTTGAAATTGACCAAAAGACCATTTGTAGACTGAAAGTAGCAAACCAGGAGGATTTGATGATCTTAAGAACAATTTTTGTAATTATTCTTGCAACACCAGTACTATTTTTGCATTCCCAAGCTAGTGAGCCACCCCTACCTTGATTTTGGCAAAAAGGAACATGGATCGCAATCCATGTTGGGATGCATTTTGGAAATCCAGTTTATAGGAGTTTGTTCTTGGCCATCAGTGGGTGCTCCTGTACAATTCTCTCTGATTTTAGGGTTTGGGGAACATGGATCGTGATCCATGTTCCACCACCTTTTGCTGTTGTTTTTGTCCTGCTTGGTTCTGCCAGCTATTTGGGGTCTACTTGTGAAATATTTTGGTTTTTGATGGGTTTTGGACTTCCCCATTGACCCTGTTAGTTTATCGATTTTGTGACTTTGTACTGCTCTGATATGTTGTTTTGGCCATGTTGATGTAGTATCGGACATAAACACATGCTCTTGCAAGGTTAATGATCATACCTGTCAAATCTGGTGTAGTAAGATCCATCGAGGTGGTCACAGCAGGCAGAACAAATCCGGAAACTCTATGCTTCTCTCTCTCTCTCTCTCTCTCTCTCTCTCTGAATGCAAATGAGCTTATGTTGCCCCATTTGATTATATGTTCCTAGTCTACCCGAAATGCCCCATTTATACTTACCTCCATTGATTATATCTTGTTGTTCATATCACCTACGGTTTGAACCGTTCATCATTCTGACTCTCGGTTGACAATTGGCATTCAATCTGCAGTTTTGATCCTTTAGAAGTTGGGTCAAAATCCATCTTGACTCGAATCTTTCCATATTGGCCATGTTCGAAGTCCTTGCTTTGAAGTTTTGACGTTTGCTTTCAAAGTCAATTCCGACTTTCTTGGCTCGACATATCAATTTTTATTGATTATCTGTCATTTTTTTCTTTTTTGTAAAAGAAAATTATTTACAATCATTATTAGTCGGCCAAAAATTAGCCAAAATTAGTGTAATCTCCCTTATATACAAACTCTTATTCTGGTATTGGATGGTGACGGTATGGCTCATGATTATGCCAACTAAGAGTTTGTAAGGTTCTGAAAAAGAAAGGAAAGGAAAGGAAAGGAAAAGAAAAGAAATAATATGATAATAATAATATATACAAATGATAGTCCTGCCACATTTCCCCCCCTTCCTAGAGTGAGTCGTCCCCGACGAGCATGTGGTAGAGTGCATGGGAACAAAGTACGTGTCTATGCATAGTTGTATAGTGTCGCTCTATGATGCTGATGGAGGATATGCATGGGGAAACAAAATGCTGTGCAAGAGAGAGGTGCTGAACAATATGTTCAGTGGATGCTAGTGGCAAGGTTGCTTTGAAGCTGCGTGGTCCAAACAGTAGTAATTGGAGAAGACGCGCCCTGTGTTTGACGGTGACCTGCAGAAATTTTGATTTTGTTGGTTGTTTGGCTGGTTGGATTTGCTTTGGTTGCCATTGAATTTTTTTGCTTGTGGATTCTCTAGAAGAGGCATCTTGTGAGCGAGTTTGCTTTGGTTTCCATACCCACTTGTCATTTTTGGGTGGCCGAGGATGGTGTCGCATTGGCCTAGTTTGTCTGACAAAAGCCATAGGCAATTTGGCAAGGTCTGACTTCTGTGTAGGCGGACTTGTATTGTTTTGTCGCTTTGGTATCCACAATTGCTTAGGATTGGTTTGCATGATGGATTTTTTAACCCATATTCTCTTGACCGCTGTTGTGGAATATTGCTGAGCTGGTGCCTATGGCGATGGTAGAGGTTCCCTCACATGGTCTGTTCGTACGAATGGTGTGGCAAAAGATTGGCCCTCTTTTTTAATCACTAAGGTATTGTCCTGCCATTTTGGTGTTGCTTGATAAGTGCGCATCCATGACTCTCCCATAATAACTGCTTTGTTAAGATGCTAATCGTTGACCACATGAAATTGATGCGGATAAACTGTACTATCAATGGTGATTGGTAAATTGATGTGGCCCAGACTGTCCATAGTGCCTTTGTTTGCTACCTTAAATTCTATAGTGTTTGGAATTAGAGGCTCCCGCATTATTTTTCTGAAAGTGGAGTAGTTACCACATTAGCTCTGGCCCCAATTTCCACATTAGCTCTGGCCTCAGTGTCCACTAATGCTCGCTCTGTAGTGCCATCTGTAAGTTGTAAATTGGTGCATAGATCCATTCCTCCTAACCATGTAGCTACTGTTTGTATGGATGCTATCGGAGTAGTCTCAATAGCATCGTTCGGTTGTGCTTTTCTCTAAAAGTTTACTTGCTCCTTGTGCTTTAATATTCTGATTTTGGCTTCCTGCTGTGCATGTTCCCGAATGTCATGTGCTTGACTTCTGCGCTGAGCTGCTGCATGTATTGTTGCGAGTTCCTCTACTGTCAGTGGAAGAAGATATTTCTTTAATCTGTAGCCACTCGTCTAATTAGGCATCTCCTCTCTTGCTAATGTTGCAAGCTTGATGGCGCCACTCTGTGATATGTCATGTATTACAAAAGGCCCCATCCCTCGCCTTTTGAGTTTTGTGGAGTGTTGTTTGAGGGTATACATCAAAACATAATCCCCTTTTTGGAACTCCTTGCCGATCACGTGTTGATCATGGAAAGGCTTCATTTGTTTTTTCTTAGCATATATCCCAGCTATGGCTCTCACTCGGGTTTCACCTAATTGTTCCAGGGTGTCTAGTCTTTCTGATAGCTCATGGCCCATCCATCCTAATTGTGTCGCTACTCTTAGGGTTTTGATTAGGAATTCCAATGGTAGGATCGCATTAATCCCAAATACCATGCTAAAGGGTGTCGTGCCGATGGAAGTCTTAAAAGCTACTCTGTAAGCCCATAAGACTGTGTGTAGCTTTTGATCCCAATCATTTCTTGAGTCACTGAAAATTTTGGTGAGTACTGTGCATAAGATTTGGTTGATACTCTCTGCTTGCCCATTAGCTTGTGGTGGATGATAAGGTGCCGATTCGCGATGGACTACCATGAATTCGTCAAGGAGGTTTTCAATGACGTCGTTTAAAAAGTGTGTGCCCCTATCACTCACTATTTTGATAGGTAGTCCATATCTCGTAAAGACGTTTTCAAAAAGAATTGAGGTGTAGTTCTTGCATCATTTTTTTGGGTCGCTTTTGCTTCCCCCATTTCGTCATGTAATCTGTTGCTACTATGATGTATTGTGCGTGAGTCCTGTATCTTGGAGGTATGATGGACCAATGAAGTCAATGCCTCATTTGGTGAAAGCACGTACCCCCATCATTGGCCTTAGTAGCATTTTGTCTCTTCGTAGGGGTGGTTTTGTGTGTTGGCATTCAACACATTGTTTAACATATGTCTCTGCATCCATAAATAGGATTGGCCACCATATGCCTGAGTGTAGCACGAGCTTTGTCGTTTTATCAGTAGAGAAATGGCCCCCTGGCTGTCCTAAGTGTGCTTGGTCTAAGATAACGTAATATTCGCTTTCTATAGCACACAACCGTAGTTGTTTGTCCTCCCCCCCCATATACAGTTGATTGGCAATGAGCAGATAGTGTTTGGCCTCTTCTTCTATAGTTTTCATTCTTGCTTTGCCCCATTCCACTGGGAAGGTCTTGTTTTTTAAGTACTCAACTATGTGAGCACTCCATTTGGGTGCTTGGACTACTTGAAACAGGGTGACATGTTCCACTAGAGGTTGTTTTGTACAACTATTGTAGGATTTTACATATGTATGGACACTGTGTTCCATGTTTGGCCAGTAGACTCCTAGTCTCTTTAGCCATTGGCCTGTCTGTGTTTCTCCATTGTGAAATCTCGTATTTTGTATATAAGCCTGTTTGAGGTAGTAGTTGGATTCTTCGGGCTATACACTTAGTCTTAGTATCCCATCCTTACCATGTTTGTACACTCATCCTTCTAAAACTTGGATATTTCGTGTTTGATGTATAATTGATGGTTGTCTTTCTATCTGTAGTGAGGCGATTGTGAGTAGAGGAATAACCTCTTCACTCCATCTCGGTACCATTTCGATGTTAAACAGATACGAATCAGGAAGATCATCATCAACACCCTCAGGTTCTTCCCCATGAAATAGTCGTGAAAGATGATCTGCTCTTGTGTGTGGGTCCCCTTTTTTACGATGATTGTGAAGTCAAACTCAAGCAATAATATAAACCAACAAACGATTCTTTAGTGTTGCAAGGTTTGTTTACTAGATATAGCAGTGCTTGGTGATCCACGAAGAAAAAAAATTTGTTTGCTAGAAGGTAGTGTCTAAATTGTTTGACAACATAAATCATCCCCATACCTTCTCTTTCCGTGGTGGTATGATTTTCTCTATGTTGTTTAACTGCTGACTAGAGTAGCAAATGGGAAAATCCATTTTCTTCTCTCCTAGCTGGGCTAATATGCACCCGATGGCATAGGCTGATGCATCCACATGAACATGAAAGATTTTGCTCCAGTCAGGGGCTTGAAAAATTGCAGCAGAAATTAATTGGTACTTCAATTTTTGGAAAGCCTGCTCGCATTCCTTTGTCCATTCGAACTTAGCAATGAGGGTGTACAACAGCTTAGCTATTACAACACACATATATATGAAATGCCTAGAGTACCTGCAATGCCCCATAAATGCTTGTACTTCTTTCATCTTCGTTGGTCGCGGTAGTGCAACAATTATTTGTACCTTCTCTTGATCCGTTGAAATTCCGTTTTTCGACACAATGTGGCCCAAAATTTTACCTTGTCTTACCATGAAGATGCATTTTTTTGGGTTTAAGCAAATACGATATGTTCTGCACTTTTCAAAGACTTTTCCCAGATGAGTGATGTGGTCACTTCTTCGATGAGAATAAACACAAAGATCATCCATGTAAATATCCAAAAATTGTTTGAGATATTCTTTGAATGCGTGGCTCATTAGTCTTTGAAATGTGGCAGGGGCATTGGTCAGGCCAAAAGGCATTACCCTATAGGCAAATACACCCCACTCTGTCACAAAAGCTGTCTTATGCTGATCTTTTGCTTTAATCATCAACTGATTGTATCCTGAGAACCCATCCAAGAAACTATAGGCCTCTTTTCCTGCTACCCTCTTAATAATATAATCTGTTATTGACAGAGGATAGTTATTCCTGATGGTGGCTGCATTTACCTGTTTGAGGTTTATACACACCCACAATTTGCCATTCTTTTTGGGTACCACCACAATAGGGGACACCCAATCAGTGTGTTCAATCTCATAGATAAACTCAGCATCCTTCAGTTTGTCTATCCCTTCCTTAATTTTCTTGGCAAAAGTTTCATTGTACGTGTAAGGACGTTGTCTGCGTGGTCTGGCATCACTCTTAAGGGGTATAGTGTGCTAACAAATCTCAAGATCTATCCCCTTCAGATCTTTGTATGAGCATGCAAAGACATCTTTGTATCGTCTAAGCGTATCGACTAGAAGTCGCTCTTCCTCGTCAGTAAGGTCCATGGCAATGTATGCCGGTTTAGGCTCCTCGCCTGGTTCTGCTAAGTTGATGTATTTGGCTTTTTCAGGCCCATCATAAGAAGTTCCTGGTTCCTTGGGATCTCGTTTAGGTTTTTGCACCACGATTTTCCTATCCTGAATGGTATACTTCTTATAGTGGGAAGGTGCATCGAATTTATCATCATTCGATTCCTCGTCAGTTTCCATTTTTGTTGTCCAAACTTCCTTCAAGGCTCGTTTCAGTTCATTGTATTTGATTTTATGCTCCATTTTGGACAACTTTATTGATTTCTCGGAATTGTCCTCTTTTTTTTTGTTTTTGTTTGTTTGCTTTTTTTGATTTTGTTTTGGCTGAGTCAGGTTTCATGTATCTCTTTGATATCCCGTCCTTGAGGCAGTTCACCGCTTCTACTAACCTTAAGTATTGCTTTTTATCAGTTAAAAAAGGTAATGAGTCCTATTTGTGTTTGTCTCGGTTGTTTCTGCGTTTGTCTTGATATCTGCGTTGTCTTCGAGGATTTTGGTTTGGAAAATCATAGTAAATCACCCGTTGATCCTTCCATTTGATGCTCTGATTTGAGCTACTAGATAGCTTGTCGTCTGCATTATCCTCTAGCAGCTTATCAGTCGAGTCTTGGAAATCTTCTTCATCCATTTGTTCAAGGTCTTACAGAGATTTCATCCACTAGACGTTGACACTCGGCAAACCCGTCTTTGTCAGGGACTTTCCACTCTCACTTCGGAGTTAGGCTGACACCCATCATCTGGAATGGAATGATATTATATCCTTCCTCATTGCAGAATTTGGTGAGGGTCACCTCGTTGACACAAACATCAAGAGTGGCTAGTATCTATTGCCATCCAAAGGGTTCAAACATATCTTCTGGAAAAGGATTTGGTATATATGCCTCGTCTTGTGCAGTCCTATCAAGAATGCAATTCTCCCTTTTCAAACTTCCACCTTCAGAAGCCTCTCCTGTCCATTGGTGAGCTTTGTTCTGTAGCCAAGCTGGTATTCCCCCCTCTGGGTTAGTTGTGGAGTTCGAGTCTTCTCCTGGGATTCATTCTACATCAAGAGTGGCTAGTATCTATTGCCATCCAAAAGGTTCAAACATCTCTTTTGGAAAAGGATTTGGTATATATGCCTCGTCTTGTGCAGTCCTATCAAGAATGCAATTCTCCCTTTTCAAACTTCCACCTTCAGAAGCCTCTCCTGTCCATTGGTGAGCTTTGTTCTGTAGCCAAGCTGGTATTCCCCCCTCTGGGTTAGTTGTGGAGTTTGAGTCTTCTCCTGGGATTCGTTCTACATCTCTATAGCTATGATCTGTGACACTAATTTTTGTAGTGATATCCTTGTTCCTTAGATAGATATAGTCGTAACCCCAATCTTGCACCATTTTGAGCTGACGCATGAATGGTCTGCCCAATATGATATCAAAATTTTTGCTCTCATCAAAATTCATAATAGCAAAAGTGTGTTCATATGCAAGGTTACCGCAATCTGCTCTAAGATGCCAATGGGCCTTTCCAAATACCCACCTGCCAATTGAAGTTTCATCCTAGTCTTTCGGAGAGCAGGTTTAGAGGAGGATATCAGCTCGTGAAGAGTTTTAGTATCCATCATCTTAGGATCGGCTTTCCATTGAGATGGTACTTTTTTCTACCTCCGATCAAGTTTCATGCTTACCAATAAATGAAGGTAAAGTCTTCAACGACTGTGGTTTATTGTCTTCCAATATCGCTGTACCTGCATCACCATACAGTGATCTGATGTCATTTGGGTAGAGCTCATGCTCTAAGTGAATCTCTGGGATGGGAGCTGACAGAAGTGTAGCACTTCCATCTTTTCTATTCCTGATCTGTTCCCATAGCTCTTGAGGCCATTATTCTTCTACTTCCGGAATTGACAATGGTGCTTGAGAATACACTCCATTTATTGTATTGGCTGCCACCCTCGTATCCAATGGTGCTTCATCTACAGGATCTAATCAGTCCTTCTTTTCAATTCCCCCCCATCTAACTCTTGAATCTTTTCTCGGATTAATACCTCAGTTTTTGGAGCAGTAGGAACTGATGGTTCCATAAGCGCTTGAGCGGCTTAGATGAGCTCCTTGCACATCTTTAGTCTCTCTTTCTCATAGCTTGGATGAGGGTACTTTAACCACCTATCCTCTTGGGTTTGGTTAGGCTTTAGTCTTGCCTCGTAAGCTTTTAAAATTGCGTTAAAAGGTTTGAACACCTTGTCTACCAAGAAATAACCTCCCGATGGTATATCCGATGGTTTTTTTATCTCGTTATTTCCCTTTGAAGTTGTTCCTATGTTTTCAATAGTTTGGTTTCCAATTTTATTTTTTCCTTTTCTCTCTTGGCTTTCATCTTGTCTCATTTTCCCTTCCAGGATTTCCTAGGGGTTCGGATAGGCAAATTTTTTATCTCTATGTGGCTGGCTTGGATGTTCTGTACTGCCTCATGTGCTTGAGCTCTAGTGACCGTGTTTATTGGAATGTTTGGTTCTATTTTTGATCCACTGGAGCTTGACACAATCCCCATTTTGTTCATGGTTGCTTTCCCTTTGTTGTCAGGGTTTTTTGGACAGTGTGGAATGAAATGGTCGGTCGTACATCCATCATTGAATCCAATTTTTTTTTACCCGTTCGCCTTTGTTTGGACAAACTCTCACCCAATGATCACCACCACATTCATAGCACGGTCCTACAGGTGGTGGAGAAGCTAATGGAGCCCCCATCAGTTGTCCTGCTCTAGGAGGATACCCCCTAGGTTTGTAGCCCTGATTTACCATGAACATGAGCATATTCTCATCGACGGCTCGAGCATCTCTTCAAGAATTATCCATGGATTGTGTCCCTCTGGAGCATATGCATTCCCATCAAATCCCCTTTCGTAAAGTATTGTCTGATTCTTCTCGATACGAGACTACTTGAACCGTACTTTGATTAGAAGGTGGTTCTATGGTTGAGAAATCCTTACCATAGGCCTATTTTCCTAGGGTAGGGGAGGTTGATATCCCAACATAGGTTGATCTTTTTCCTGCCCCAAGATTGCGTTATTTGGCCCTACTTGGTACCTTGGAGGGGGCAAAAATTGTTGCCCTCCATGTGGTCCGTATTGTCTCTCTCTAACATAGTTATGACTATAGAAACACTTGTGAGTTTCATGGTTTGTCCATTTTTGTTTAGTAGTACACCACTTCAATATTCGTTGTGCATTTACTCCTAGCCTTTGTTGAAGGTTGCACCACTGGGTTGGATGATCTTCTCTACAGGTGTCACATTTTTGGGTGGGCGGTTGTTGTGTATTCGGGTTTGTCCTGTTTCCTTGGTTTATCCTCTTGATCACTTCCTCAATCATTTGATCAACGTCCGTCACAATTGGGTTTTGCCCTCCCAATTTTGTTGTGGACTCACTAGTGGTTGAAGAGGTGCTACTCGTCCCTTGATCTGTGTCTTCAGTCACCTCTCCATATGCCTTGCAATTATCTACTAGATACAATGCCTCCTTCGTGACTTGCTCAAAAGTTACACATGCCTTCAAGTGCAAGTCCTTTTTGAGCGTGTCATTTCGGAATCCTTCTGTGAAAAGTACTGATAGTCTTTCATCTTGAGGTAGTTCTTGAGTAGGGCATCTCTTTATGTACTGATTGAAACGAAGTGATGCTTCCTTCACTTTCTCTTTCTCCTTTTGCCTAAATGCATAGATCTAGGAGACAGTGTTATGCTTGATCCCCCTCTTTGAGAATTCCTTAGCGATTTCTTGGCACTACTTCTCACAAACAATAAAACCCATAATGCAAGGAATATTCTTATGATCAAGAAGGTGCAAAGAGGGCTAAGGACCCTTAAGGCTCTTTTTATATTGAATTTTTTTCCAAGAAAAAGAGGATAGTTTGTGCCTCAAATGCCTTTCCAAAAATATTACAAAGCAAAATTGCACTTTGAATAGAAGCACAAAGTTGGAAAACAACAAGTGCATTAACAAGGTAGATAAAGGTAAGGACAATGCAGTAAAATCCAAGTTTAAATTTTTCTCAAGTGGAAGTCTGTCACTCCATAGAAGCATACAAGTGATTGCTTATAGATTCAATGTGGCAGTAGCCAGTTGGTCCACATGATATAGTCTACTATTGTGAAAGATTGTGGGCATGGGGAAAAGACTATCGGTAGACCCAAGAGGCCACTACCCACCATTAGATGGGTTGAATTAAAGAATAGTAGATAACACTAATTAGCATTTAGTGTGTGCACTAATCCACATTTGCACTTATGTTTGAGTAACATGCAATTAGGAAATTGTATTTGGTGATTGGAAGCACAAAAATCCTCAATTTTTAGTTGATTTTGGAGCCACAAGTATCCTTCCACTCACATGTTTTCAAAGAATTATTTATAAATGGAGCTAGTGCTCGACAAGAGCTTTCCATAGAGCCTTCGAAAACTCAATTTTGAGCACTGGAGCACCCTAAGCCCATTCTCCATTTTTTTCTATAATTACCTGTGTGTGGATATTTGTATATGTGTGCCCCTACTTAAGTGAACATAAAATGATTATCTTCAACGTCCCTCACAAAAAAACCATGTGGTCAAGGTGGAAAAGGCCACCAAGAATAGCGTTCCTATTTTTAGGAATGAAAACGTGGGAAAATTTAAAATAGCGGTCCAATTGTGGCATTGGCACCTTAGGTGGGTTTGTAGGGGAACATAGTGTAGCCTAGCTCCTTTCCTTGATTAACGCAGACAAAAATTTCTATCAAGCCCGATTTTCTGGACCAATTTTGGCTCTACAAGACGTGGTTCTTGCTCCACCTAACTATAGCACTTTGGTTCTACTGGCTTGCATTCTGGCATGAGCATCCTGCATAGTGCCCATTCCCCTTGGCTCCAACTGACCCTTGAGAGGGACATATTACCATGAGACATTATCCTTAAAGGCTTCCACATATGAGCAAGGTAGCAAGGAGTCTTTCCCACCTACAAAAAATCTACGAGCAACAAAATTCTCGCTTTTCAAAGGAATTTGTCCAAGGCTTTGAGAGGCAAGAAAATCAAGCCTAGAGAAAATGCTTCAATCTTTTTAAGGACAATCTTAAGAGAGAGCTTTATAATAGCCTAGCAAAAGCATTGACTTGAAAGCTTCAACCAAAGGCTCCAAAAGGGGATTTATGAGCTTCAAAGAATTTTGTCTAAAGGCAAAAGGAACTTTGAACACATTCAAGCAAAAGGCTATCAAAGCTGAGTTTGAAGCAAATGTTTCTCGAGCATCAACAGTTTCTTCGAACACACAAAGCAAAGCTTCAAAGAATTTCTCTCACTAGAATAATTTGTCATTCAAAGTTAAATTTTTCATTTGAGCACAATAAAGCAATGTATGCCATAGTCATCATCAAGGATATGACCATGTGAAATTGTACGAAGTTCAAAAAATGTCTTTGGGTTTAATATCCAAATGCTAAGACAGCTCCAAGACACATTTGAGTAGAGAAAAAACACTTCAAGGAGAGGAGCATATACATTAGCAGCCTCTCATTTTAATCATTATTTTCCTGCATTACATATAGTCTTGCATCAAATAAAAGTGTCTAGAACTACTATGGGCCCAAATATTTAAAGGATTGGTGCGTTTTAAAGCATGTAGTAGTACCAGAAGCATCTGAACAACAACACTATAGAAGAGATGGATATAAAGCCAGTAGCCCATGACATGCCAAAGGCAGTGGAGACTTGTAGGAAAAATATGGGTGAGAGCCATCATGGAGTCATCTTGGTAAAGAGCTTGGTCTATAGTGGACAGTCTGGTCCTAGGAGACTCTCGTTAAAGGGGAGATGTGTTTACAGCGTTCGTGGCACCATAGCCCAAAGAGTCATTATAATTTGTGTGGTTTCGTCTTCATGTCGGTTGAGCTCTTTGTAGTTGGTCACTACTCTATAAAAAAGTTCAAGGGGAGCTTTGTTGGGTTTGTGGTCATTTTCATATCACTAACAATTGGCGTGTGAGAACCATCTCTTGTACAATAAGCAGTCAAGAAAGCATGTAAGCATGTGAGGGCACATGGCTTAGCACATGTGGAAAATGAGTTGCAAAAGAGTCAAAATTCCATCCCAATAAACATGGATTGTCCACATTTTATGGAGCCACTCTTGACCTTTGGAGAGTTTCCCCTTGACCCTTAGGAAAAGGCACCTATGAAACCTTGAGAGGTGCATCTAGCCATATGAGCTACTATATAAGTAGCTCATAAGGCTACTACAAGGGTTTTGTACTATATAAGTAGAAAACCCATGTACACACTTTAATTCTCAGCCTAATCATTTCCATTGTATGCATCTTGCTAATGATTAATCAAACCATGTTCTACTCTCTCTCTCTCTCTCTCTCTCTCTAAGTTCTAGTATAATTATCAATGCTACCACCATGAATGCTAGTCTCATTGATCCACCCTAGCCCAACAAGTGGTATTAGAGGTTTGGTGATATTAGCATTCTATAATTAATCTCCCTAATTGCATATACCAATTATTGAGCCCTAACCTACCCATGTGAGCATTTGGTAGGCCCAAGAGACCACTACCCTCCATGGATAAGATGGTTTGAATTGAAGAATAATAGGTTGCATTAATTAGCATTTAGTGTGTGCACTAGTCTGCATTTGAATTAAAATTTGATTAGCATGCAATTAGGCAATTGCATTTGTTGATTGGAAACACAAAAATCCTCAATTTTTAGTAGATTTTGGAGCCACAATTAGTCCTTCCACCCACGTGTTTTCAAAGCATTATTTATGCGTGGAGTTAGTGCTTGACAAGAGCTTCCCATAGAGCCTTGAACACTCAATTCTGACCACGAGAGCATCCTAAACCCATTCTCTGATGATTTTATAATAGTTGCAGTCAGAACAAATGCGGCAAGTAATAACAGACTTGGCCTTAGCTGGCAAAAATGACATGAGGATGGAGAGATATAGAGAGAAACCTGAATCTCCATCAAAGGGTCAACCAGCTACCAGACGCATGAGGCCAATAGAGTCAGTTGGAAGAGAGGTCTTCTAACTCAAATGGCAGTTTTGGTAACAATCAAGATGAAATATATGTTAAGGTGTGTGAGTGGATTCATAAGATCATGGTTTAACTGGATGATATCAAAAGAACCTTACCAAACAACAAAATTTTGAAGGAAGAAGAGACAAGCAGCAGTCAAATCATCATTTCTAAATCTTGTCTAAGGTGTTAAGGCAAATTTTTGTAAAAACTCTTCAAGTTTTTGGTTGCTATATAAGCAACCCCTTGCCTCCATTGTATACACATTCAATTATTCATTGCCAAGGTTGATTGGTTTAGGAGTCTCTCTCTCTCTCTCTCTCTCTCTCTCTCTCATGATCACTCTCCTTGGTCTCTATGATTCCGCATCGCTGACTTTGACATGGTGTTAGAGCCTTGGTGAGGTGGAGCTACCCTGCAAAGAAGAGAAGGAGGAGATAATCTCCCTTGTTGCCAGTGTCCTCCTTCCCTACCCTGTACTACCTATGTTTAAAAACGCTACTACCAAAGCGGCATTGGATCGTCATTCTCCCCTCCTTTGATGATGGCATCCTTGTCACCTCCTATTGTGACAACGTTTTAAAGTGCTACTCCAATGTTGTTAGTTGATGTCATCCCCCTTCCTTGCCTAAGGCATTTTGAAATGCGATTTACGTGACAGGCGCTAATGGCACCACCATTACTCTTAGCGCGTTAATTTTAAAATGTGTTGCTACCTGGCCCTCCTTGGCTACACTGCTTCTGGCCTGCCCCTAACTTGGTGACATTGGATCTTATCCCCTGGCCCCTTGAATTTTAAAATGCCCTACCTGACCCTCCTTATTGACAACCCATTTGGTACCCTCCCCCCACCCTTTGCTTCATTTCTTGAGTGCCAACTTGACACTCCACTAGTGGTCAACCACTAGAGAGAGAGAGAGAGAGAGAGGAGTTTAAGAGGCTATTTTGAGCAAAGAGGAGTGAAATTGGTGTTAGAGAGGGGCACCCAAGGATCTTCACTTGGCTTGGGCAATGAAGAGGCAAAGTTTTTTATTGAGGAGCCTTGATTTTCTTAAGGGCTCGCATAGGCAATGACCAGGGGGATTTTTGGAGCGGAATTGTGTGGCAACCATTGTATGTGGGAGCCGTTTTGTGCTAATCTTGTGGCTTGGGAGAGGTGACCAATTTGTAGTTTTGGACTCCAGAGAGGGACATCCGATTTTGCAAAGTGGCTTGGGAATAACAGAGGAGTGAGACTGCTCGGGTTTTTCTTTTGCAGACTTGGATTTGTGAGGAGTTCTCAAGGAAACCAGAAAATTGTTTGGCTCAAGATTGTGAAGCCAAAAGTAAATGCATGAGTTTGCTAGAGGATAGATAAGAATGGAAGTTTTAGTACTCAACTAGCTGCTTTGGTACCCATGAGATTTGAATTTTTTTGTTATAAATGTGACACGACGCTTTGTTTTTCTTGCGAGTTTGAAGCCAAAGGCACAAGTAGGAACTCCCAAGAAGACAAAGACAAAGGCAAGCTAGACAGAGACTATGATAATAAATATTTGATATAGGAGATCGGCATGGCACACATGGCAGCAACCATCATGGCCTCGACATTAGATTTTAGTCAAATGGTAGTTGTCAACACTAGCTTTAGCCAGAGAGAGGCCTGTGAGTGGCAGAGAGGGGCAAGCAATGCTCCCTATAATTAATTTGGACCGTTGTGTTGGAGTTCAAGTTATCGATGTTTGAACCCATAGGTCTGAGTTCAATGCACATGCACATGGCAGGGAACGAGTCATACGTATCTAAAACACTATGGGTGAGTGCACCAACCCATTGTTGTTGGTCAAATCATGGACAAGATGTGTTCCACGGTTCATTATCTAGGAGTATTATATTTTGGATTTGATGTGTTCATTGTTCACGAATGGGGATTATTGGACACAGTGTGGTCTACAATTCACATTTTCTACAAAGGCAACCAATGCTCAAGATGGCATTATTCTCAAGTACAAAGTTGAGGGTAGCAAAACTAGGTGTATCCAGTAGTCCAAAGCCTTCTACTAGGGTGTTCATTGATGTTGTCTCACTATTGTTGTCCACTATGAGCTGCAAAGAGGGTGTTATAGCTTTGGAATCTCAACTGAACTACCCAATGTGATCCCATTATTTCTTTTGGCTATTAGGTATTTATTTTACTTATTTGTCAAAGACTGGGAAGGGAAATTTATTGAGGTTGCTATAAAAGCAACCCATTGCCTCCATTGTATACATATTCATTTATTCATTGCCAAGGTTGATTGGTTCAAGGGACTCTCTCTCTCTCTCTCTCTCTCTCTCTCTCTCTCTCTCTCTCTCTCTCTCTCTCTCTCTCTGGTCACGCTTCTGCATCATCGACTTTGATAGATGTGGGTAGTGGTCTCTAGGTAGTGCAAGTAGATATAATCATAGCCCTAGTCCTGCACCATATTTTATTGGCGCATGAACAACCTTCATAGGATAGAATCATAGTTATTCTCAGTACCAAATCCTACTATAGCAAATATATGTTCATACTCAATTCCACAAGAAGTCATTACCACCTGTTCTAGAATACTAATTGGCTTTGCAATATATCCATTTTGCTAGTTGCAGTTTCATCTGAGTTCTTATAAGGCAAGCTTTCCCATTTCTCCCAAATCAATTTAGTAGCAATGGCAACCCCCAATCCACTATCTAGGATCACGATGGTTTTTACTCCTTGGTGCTTTATGGGTAGTGTGGTGTTCCCTTCTTCACCTGCATTCACCAATTTTATTTATGGGAACTGGCTTTGCATCTTTTTTGGGTTCGTTCCACTCCTCCATTTCCCGGTTTAGAGTTTTAGGTGGGTTCTTTATTCCCATTTTCTCAAGATATTTCTTGACATCTTTCACATGTGCAATTTGATTTTTAGCATCTCAGCCACTATTGGCGTGCATCTCACTGGTGTTGACATGAGTTCTTACAACCCTTGAGAATCTATGGTTGGTATGGAGGTTTCTCATTGTGTTGGAAGGACCATAACATCAGATTTCCCTTCACAAGGACCCAACTAAGAAGGCATCTCCTTAAAGATTTCCTCCCTACTATCCTCTCATTTCTCTTTACCTTGGTCACCATACATGGATTGTAGGTTGACATCCACCATGCCTTTGTCAAGGTCAGCTTCAACAATGGGTGCTGACCTCCCATCGTGATTCTCATCTCACGTCTTCCTAACTAGGTCCCAATGTTTTTCAGGCCAATCGTCTTTGACCTTTGGCACATTAGGTGGTATATGATAATCAGAGTTATCCGTAGTGTTCTCTACCACTTGATTTGTCAAGTCGTTTTGACATGTGTCTACTTGTTCTTCCTCTGTAATTTGTTTGAACTTTTCTTTATTTTCTCATTTGTTGGTTGTTTCCTTTTGGTTTTCACTTCTAGCTAAAATTTTGTGATTTTGTTTCTCTTCACTCTCGTCTTTGGCGTCATTGGGGTCCCTAAGGTCTACTAATGGATGAGGGATTATCCTCTCTTGGGCAGACATGGCTAGTGGAGGCTCCATAAAGATTTGAACAGTCTCAATCAACTTTTTTCACATGTCCATCTTGGTCTTTTTCCATTCTGCATTAGGATTTACGTCAGCCATCTATGTTCCATCATCTAGTGATTGTCCACTTTGGCTTCATATGCTTAAAATTTGCTTATAATGGCTCGAATTTTTTGTCGACTAGCACCGAACCTCCAAACTAACTTCCTTTGGCTTGATTTCACAGGGATCACAATGCCTTACAACATGGATGAGGAATAACCAATGCTATAATAACCATCTTGGTTAACTTGAAAGATCCACAAGCACCAAAACCAAGCCATGAACTCTATTGGTGATTGTAGATCTATGTCATGAATGTGCATGCCACTCCAAATAAGCCTTTGCTAAACAATACGGCCCATAACACCTAGTGTGCATGCATTTATAAAATACAAACCTAAACCTGCATATCCATGATCACACTTTCCAATACTTGTGGCGAATATGATGCTCATAACACACATGAAATTGAAGTGTAAATAATTTTGAAAAGAAACTAAATACCTGTTACTACAATCATTTGCAAGCCTCGCTGAAATGCTTGAACCATAATAGACTGTGAAACATAAGTCACTTCTAGGTACAAACAATGAAACATTTTCATTCATAATACATAGCCTTGCTATATGCATAAACAACCATATGTTAATGCTGTTTAGTGGCAATTGTAACCTTAACAAGCCGCTCTAAGTATCCGACAATGTTTGACCATTGAAATTGTTCCTAATACCACATGTACAAAATGGTCTATTAAAAAAAAATTGACTAGCACCTAGGGACTTTGTCGTAACACATAATTAAAATAGTGGGTGCCAATGTCAGTCCTAGAGACTCATATTCTCTACATGTGGAATATGTCTCAACTAAGGATGTCTAAAAAAAGAACATCCTTCAAGTATGAGATGTACTTGTGTGTGGAGGGACATGAGTGAGAGGGACCCTCATATAATTTTCTCCATACTGGCTAAACCAAACTGCTTAAGTTCCTAGACCATGTTGCATCCCATGTGGCAAAATGTGCCAAATAAATCCTACAGATAAATCCATAACTGCATAATGTAGAAATGTTTTTGGGACACTGTGGCCCAAAATTCTTTGCTCTTACATTACCTTGTCATATCTCTGAAGAGCAAAATGGATTCAAGCTTAGTCATTTGACTGAAAAAAGTCAAGCAAAGCATATTCAAACGGAATAAACCTTACCCAGAGTCATGTGCACTTTGCAAACTTGAAAGAAACAATTGGAAAAAACAAGCAGTAGAAACTGGTAACCCTGGGTGTTGCCTTTACAATCCAAATCATGTTTAAACATGATTTGAAACCAACCAAGAAAATTGAAATTGTCCACTACCTCTTGGTATATTTCGGACTGCTTTCCTTGAAAGTACAAATGTGCTAAGCTCAAATCATGGTTATCAAAACCTATGGAGTGATTGTGTATTAGCTAGGTGTGAAATACTCCCAATGAAAATAGTCGTACCATTATTTTTTCATGTGTCTACACAAGAGATTACCTGCGTGTAGGCTCTCTTAATATATATATGTTGTACCATGAATTGGTTGCTTGATAGCTATGCAATGCCTACTTGCTACCAATAAAAACTGTCATTTGGATTGGCATCACCTTGTGCATAGAGCCAATGATATCAAGTGCTCAGCGTTGTACAATCAAAAGCCCATCTGATAGCCTAAATTATTCTTGGACAGAGTAGCAATGTTATTGCAGAAGTGTATACAATGATGGGGTGTTGTACGTCCATTGTCCTAGTATGCCATGCATAATTAATTTTTTTAAAAGAATAATAAGCCCTTGGATTCAATGAAAGTCTCAACTGTGTGAGCCCCTGGTATACGTGCCTTTAACAATTACATTAGCATAGATACATCACACTAGATCTTTGTGTAAACTGTGAGCTTATATAGTGCCAAATATGTGTGCCATTATACTTGATCTGAAGTCAATTGATAGTACCCTAGCATGAAGTCTAGCAAAGCACTTTGCTTTAGAGAAATCTTTTGGAAATAAAAGAATAAAATAAAAAAAAACAAGTATAACTTGAAATTTACTAACCTTTGTCGCCCCGCTGAGACGAGTAAATGATGCTTGAATCTAGCTCATAGCCATTGAGGCGGTCCGGGGCGGGCGACAAGAAGAGTGGCCTCTAACCACCCTTCTAGGCTCCCGTGCTGCTCAATTGCGTCGGGGTTGGAAAAAACAACAAACACACACACAAACCCGCAACCTAACCCTACACAAATTTGGGGCACCACCTAGTTTTGGATGCGAACTAGGACGCGTAGAGAGAGAGAGAGAGAGAGAGAGAGAGAGAGAGAGAGAGAGAGAGAGAGAGAGAGAGAGAGAGAGAGAGAGAGAGAGAGAGAGAGAGAGAGAGAGAGAGAGAGAGAGAGAGAGAGAGAGAGTGCTCGGACTGCTTTGAAATGTATCGGCCGTGATCAAGCAAACACAATTATATATGTAAGAAAGAGAGAGAAGGGGGAGGGGATGCTTGTTGCATTAATACCTTCTTACAAATCTGTCACGACTAATCAAAGTGAGATTAGTATTTTTTCAACATAGCTTGAGTAAATTACACCACAAAACATCACAAGAAAAGCCACCCCAATCACTATCTTAAGGCCAGGGGAGTCCTCTCCACCCTGTTGCCCTCTTACAGTATGTGGAATTTATGGCTGAATTGATGACAACACCCAGAGACAAGCTATCAAGAACTTAAAAACCACTAAGACACTTACACATCATTGTTGTCCATTACTTTACGTTGGAAGAGAGACAAAGTATCCAAGCTTAGTCCAAATCCACCCTCCTTGATTCAACAAATGTTGGGCTTACACTAGTAAGAGAAATGATAGATTTCCTACTCTCAATTGAATGATCACTCTCTCTTACAATGGCATAGAGTTCCCTTGCTAATCACCCCTAATACAACACATGCATATGCATAAGACAATGAGCTTCTACTCAAGAGCTCCTTCTAGAGAGGTTGAGCTTGGCTTCTCAAGCTATAGCATAGTGCTCTTGCTTATGGCTCCCCCCTTTTTGTGCTAGCTACACCCTCCTTTTATAGAAATTTTGAGGGCAAGAGTTACTCCTCTAACCATGGTTGAGTTAGATTTTCAGCACTTATCTAATTTCTTTTGCTTGGAATTATCAAGAAGTTGGTGGGGATAGATGAAGAAGAGAGAGAGGAGAGAAGTGGAGGTGATAGGACTTTTCATAGTAGGTAGTGTTAGTAAACTAGTAGAGTTAGTATTTTTATCGATTTACAAATGGAATTGGATATTTACAATGGGACTATCCATGTAGGATACAAATAAGGAAGAAAAAACTCTTAATAGGTAAGAAATTATGGATTTCTTACAATGTTGATGCTCCAAGTGTCATGAGTAGGGTCAATTTTGACGCTTGTTGACGGTCCACTAGCTTAGACGGTACGTTTTTTCTCCACTCTTTACCTTACTTAAGAGCCAAGGCGATTGAATATGAGTAATCAATCAACATGGTGTTGTCTTTCAAGAGAAGAGGCTGAATTTTGTGGTTTTCTTGATAGATATGGGTAATATGGACGAGGAAAAATGAGACTAGGTGGTCAATTTTGGAATGGAAGTGTGTGTAGGAGACATGAGTTCACCATGGTTTCTCTTATTCTTCAAGGTTGAGAAGAAGGTGAGTAGTGTGCATAGAGGAGTGGTGAGAGAGGTGGGGATGATGAGTGGAGAAGTGTGTGTGAAAGAGGAAAATGATAAAGTGAAAGAGGGAGTGTGGCTGCATAGCATGGGCAAACTGGGGTCCACCAATAAATTAAATAGCTCACAACTTGTAGCTTAAAAAAATATGAAACAATTTGAGGTAAATGTTCAACTCACGAGCTACAACTTATGTTTGTATCACCTTTTCAAATTCGGAGAGAATGCGATCTTTAAAAATTCAGCAAAACCGACTGTTTTTTTCCATTGCACAAAGTCCTTATGAGGTCCTTCTTTGGATGATTCTTTTGAATACCTCCAAGAGTGAGCCCCCCATAGTGCATGCATGCATGCCACATACCCTTGACCTTATTTGGTAGGTCTATAATTGAAGATATTGTTAAGATCATGATATAAGTGAATAGTACAACTAAGAAAATCAAATATTGAGGGATCTAAAAAAATATGTACATGTCAAATATAAATAATATAGGTGGAAAAAATATAAAGGGGTCAAAATAAATCCCTCTCACTATAAGCCTACCATAAAAAGATGAATATTTTTGGTGGTCTAATTTATGAGAGTAATAGAGAATAGATGTAGGAAGGAAAAAATCACAATAGTGAAAAAATATAGAACTAGTTTTTTTGGATTTTTGTTGGGATGGAGTTACACCAAAAATAAGAGAAGCTTGCATGAAATTATTTTTATATGGAATAAAGAGTATGCAAAATGGTAAGAAAAAATATGATAATGGTGAGTCAATGTACATAGCATAAATAACACACCATAGGTAGAAATATTTAAATAAATACCAAAATAATTATGAAAAATCCTTTTATTTAGGCCCTATATACAATGAAATATTTACACACAAATGGGACATAATATACTTATATATATATATATTTTGGCTCAACTAGCCTAGTGATTAGCTAATTGAGGGTTTTTAAGAAGATATGGGAAAAGTCCCCTAACTCACACACACCTATATACAATGAAATGGTAGGAATAGCCACAGTGTTTGGATGATTTTGGTAGGGTGGGTTAACTCACTATAGAAATTCTGAAGAGTCGAAAAACGGCTATCATTAGCCCTCCCCCAGGATGATGGTATATTCATGTACCATCATAAAGCATCTTTTCCCAAGAGAGTGCTTCAGAGTCCTTGACAAGCTCTTCATTGTTTGGCCCCTTGGAATTTTGGTTTGAGTTACACTCATGCTTCACGGAACAATACTTATATGAGATAGCTGCCTTTTGACAGATCTTTGGTAGATCCTTTGGTAGAAGGCGACTCAAATAAGGCTTCAAGCGATACCCATTTACCTTCCTGGAGTGCTCTTTCCCATTGAAGTCCATAAGTTGATAATAACTTGAATTGAAAGCCTTCTTGACTATGTATGGCCCCTGCCATCTAGTTTCAAACTTGGCATCAAAACGATTATCGAGTCGATTGTCATACCTTAGCACAAGATCTCCTTCATTGATGCCTTTGTCCTTCAGTTTCTTGTCAAGCTTTTCCTTCGTCTGTGTGGATTTCCTCTTGAAGCACTCGTATGCTGCTTCTCTTTTCCACTCAAGCTCAGCTAAGGTAAGAAGTCGATCCATCCATGCTTCTTGATCATCTTGTGCTACTTTGCCATGAAGTCGCATTGTTGGAATGTTGAGCTCAATTGGTTGTAAAGCCTCTTGATCATAGACCAAGTGAAATGGTGTGAACTCCGTGGCTTCCCTATATGTGGTTCGATACGCCCACAAGGCACCATCCAAGAAGTCATCCCACAACTTTGTCTTGTTTTTCACCATCTTTCTAATGATGCCTTCAATAACACCATTAGCTTTTTCTACCAAACCATTTGATTGGGGGTAGTAGGGTGTACGATGATGATGTAGAATGTGAATTTCTTCACAGAATTCTGTGAGCAAGCCCTTTTTAAACCCTGGACCATTATCAAAAACAATCTCCAAAGGTGTGCCAAATCTACAACAAATGTGAGTGTAGACAAATTTGCTCACTGTCCTCTCATTTACCTTTGCTACACTTTGTGCTTCCACCCACCTAGTCATATAGTCTACAGCCACTAGAATGTAGAGTTTACCATTTTTTGTCCTAGGCAGAGGATCCATAGCATCAATGCCCCACTTTTCAAAGGGTCCATTTGCAAGCATGATTTGCCTTGGACCATAAACCAATCTTCTATTCCCATTTACCTGACAATTGTGACAACTTTTACACCAATGTTGGACATCCACATGCAGACTTGGCCAAACATACCCCGCAAGCAAAGTTTTCTTCACAGTTAAATCTTGGGCAAAATAACCACCACATGCCTCTTCATGAAAACCTTTTAGAATGGCTGGAATCTCCTTGATAGTTGGTACTCTTCTGCACACTTGATCCTTCCCTCTTTGATAGAGGGATCCTTCTAGGAAGAGATACACGCTTGCCTTCGTCATGAGTCTCCTCTTCTGAGCCTTCGTGAAGTCTTGTGGAAACTCACCCTCCAAAATGTAGCTAATAATGGGAGTCAATGACTCCAATCCCTAGTATCTCGGTTGCTTGACAGTTGCTGCCACCATGATGACCTACACTTCTTTCTCAACACATGTAACTACTTGCTGTGCAAGTAAATCGGCATCTTCATTCTGTTTCCTAGGAATATGATATAGTTTCACTTCTTCAGATTGATTAAACAATCTACGAATGGCATGAACTTTTGTCCTGAGGCTTTCATTCTTGCATGCCCAAATGCCTAAAATTTGCTTCACAATGAGAAGTGCATCCCCTTTTACCATGAGACGTTGTATACCTTGGCCAATGCATATCTTTAAACCATGAAGTAGTGTGTCGTATTCTGCTTCATTGTTGCTAGTTGAACCTGGTAGATTGACCTTCTCTTTCATGACCACCTTCCCACTTGGGTTGAGCAACACTAGCCCTACCCCTGCTTTTCCTGTGGCTCGTCGAAAATCTCCATCAAAGAACAAGGTAAAAGAATTAGGAATACTTTTAGGTGGTGGCAATGGTAGGGTCTTTACTTCAGGCACCTTAATCTCCTTCTCATGTACCCTATAAGTAAGGATCCCTGCCAATTGTGCACGCACAATATCTTCTACCTTGAAAGAGTATTGGAGCTCTTGCAATTCCATAATCCACTTTGAGATCCTAGTGTTAAGATTCATTTGAGATGACACCCAAGGAAACAAATTTTTTGCAGTGAGAATTACAAAAGGTTTTGGTAGCAAGTAGGATCTAAACTTTCTCACCGCAAACATGAGAGAAAGCATCATGAGTTCTGCCTCCGTGTAGCCTCTCTCCAAAGAATTCATGACCCTACTAGCAAAGTAGATGGGTCGCATCCTGGTAGTGTGGGGATCTTGTTGTAATAAAACTGCACCAATTGTTTCCTTCCCAACACTAGAGCTAACAAAGAATGTGTACTCCCAACAAGGAGGCATGAGTGTTGGTAGCTCTGACAAAATGACTTTAATGTTACAAAAGTACTCTTCAAGCTCATAAGACCATGCAAATTCTACTTGTTGTGTCAACTTTTGCAAAGGATGAAGAAACTCCGAAGCTAAGTGAATAAAGCGTGACATATACTTCACCTTTTGAATGAATGAGATGACCTCTTTGAGATTCTTGGGTGATGGGAGCTCAATAAGAGCCTTTGCCTTTGAAGGATCCACCTCAATGCCTTTATAGGAAACCTTGTGACCAAGCAAGATCACTTCATCCTCACCTATGTGACACTTGTCGTGGTTGAGTTGACCTCCCATGTTGTAGAGCTTCTTTAAACCTTCTTCTACCCTTTGTAGATGCAATGATTTTGAGCTATAAATGCCAAAGTCATCAATAAAAACCCTAGTGGACTTTCCAAAGAATGCTTGAAACACCATGTTCATGAAGCGTTGGAAAGTTGCAGGAGCATTTGTCAGTCCAAATGGCATGACTCTAAAAGCATAACAACCCCAAGGAGTGATGAAGGTTGTTTTCAACTGATCTTCTAATGTGATATCTATTTGAAAGTAACCCGAGTAGCCATCACACACAGTGTACTTCTCATGACCAGCTACCTCATTTAGTATCTCATCTTGAAATGGGAGGGGAAAGTGATCTCTTTTTGTTGCCTCATTGAGTGGACGGTAATCCACACACACCCTCCACTTGCCATTTTTCTTAGGAGTGACAACAACGGGAGAGACCCACTCTGAATTCTCCATTGGATAAATGAAACCTGCTGCTAGTAGCTTTCTTACCTCCTTGAGTAAAGCCTATTCCTTGATGACTCCTAGCCTTCGTAGCTTTTGAGCCTTAGGTGTGGCCTCTGGCTTCAACTCAATTTTGTGTTGAACAACATCTACTCCACGCACATCGGTGTAGTCTTTAGCAAAAAGCCTAGGAAACTTCCTTAGCACACATTTGAACTCCTCTCTTTCACCCTTTGTAAGTGTTGTAGATAGCATACCTTGTAGCATTCTTTCATCTTCCACTTTTTGGTTCTCTTGGGAACCTACCTCTTCCAAACCTGGGCAAGAGGTCTCTTGGTTGTTTGTCTTAAACCTTACCCCCATGACTTCAATGGAAGACTCCTCTTTAGTAATGCTGCCGCTACTTTCTCCTTCTGAAGTGCTATCGGTCCAGCCTTCCTCCGTCTCACTTTGAGATGATTCTTCATGGAGCTCCTCTTGGAGTTGCTCCTTCATGTCAAAGACAACCTTCTTATGATTGTCATTCCTGCAAATTAGCTTTCCACTCTCCCAATCCTGCAAAGCTCGCATTTTCATTAGCCATGGTCTTCCTAGGATAAATGGGTAACCATTTCCTTTGGTAGACATGACATAGAAATCCACTACCTTCTTAATGCCAAAGGCCTCCACAAAAACATTTTTACAAATGCCTACGCACCTAGCCTTGCTATTATTTGCCATCTTGACTTGAATTTCAGGTGTCTCATGGATGTGCATGCCTAGTCTTTGCATGAGCCCCTCTGTCATGATGCAAATTTGTGCACCCCCATCCACTAGACCTTTCCTAACCAATCTTCCCTTGATGTAACAATCTAGCACATGTATAATATCCTCATTCATTTCAGCTTGTGCAATTTTTACAATAGGCACACTCTCTTTTACCTTTCTCCTCGTGCTAACTACCTTTGTTAAATCCCTCCTAACTTGTGGACATAATGCAAGAAACTGAGGCCATGAGATATCAGGACCCTTACCTCTCATGTCTTCCAACAAGTTGTATGGAGCTATTCCATGTCCAAGAGGGATGTCTTGGAGGTTGATACGACGTCGAGTCCTCTTGGTTTCCTTGGTCTCCTTTGCCTTCTTTTCTCGTCCATGATCACTTTGTGACGTGACTCCTTCTTTCTCCTTCCCTTTTCCACGGCCACGCTTAATGCCATTTGCTTCCATGTCAACCTCTCTTGAATTTGTCACCTCTACCACATACACATTTGGGTCTGGCAAAAGTGGAACTCCTTCCACTCCTTGTGGAGGTGGTCTTGCTCCATTTGGCCTTTGTAGAAGCCGTGGTTGCTGACTAGTCCCTTCACTTGCATTAATCACTGGGTAATTCAAGTTAGGTCTCCCTGGCTCCCCACGGGGCCAAGGACAATTATACATCTCATGTCCATACTCACCGCAATTCCAACATTGCAAGACTCTCCTAGGTTGTGAATCTTGCTCTTCAGACTTCTTAGCTTGTCCCTTTGGACCTACAGCTTGTGCAAGGTGAATTGACAGGCTGCTTAAAGATTCATTTAACTTCTCAATCACTTCCACCGTTACGTGAGAAAGCTCCCTAGATGTTGATGCTTGTGACTTACCTTTGGGTCTAAGACCCTCTATTGGAACCTCCCCCCTTAAGTACTTGAGTTTCCTATATTTCTCAGCAGCCCTAGTTTCAGCTGCATCAAAGGTAGCAGGTGCACCCGCCTCAACTTTTACCTTAAGGTCAGGAAAGAGTCCGGCTATGAACCTCTCCTTCTTTAGGAACTCTGCACCATCACCAAGGTTAGCAACATTTCTCACCCATACAACCCAAAGACGTAGAAACTCTTGCTTGTACAAGTAGTAGTCATCTAAGTCTTTTTGCTAATGAGAAACAATGTCTTGCCATAGTTTTTGAGTGTTTTGGGGATCAAAGAAGTATTTCTTGAAACGATTCAAAACTTCTGTGTAATTCCCCTTAACTTCCTCAGGCAAAGAGTCAAACCAAGTGCTGACATCTTTCCTAAGGACCACCTCAAACATTTCTACACGTTCTTGATCAATTACTATCCTCTTGATACGGCAAGACATCTTGAAATTCGCCAAAAATAATTCTGCATCCTCTCCAGGCTCTCCAAAGAAAAGAGGATATCCAGACATTTGGCGTTGGCTCTCCATTGAATTGATTCCAAAATGACGCACGTTTTTGTTTTTTCAATAATATTTTCTAAATTGCAATCTATTCTACAATAAAATAAAAATATTCACATCAAATGACCTATGATAATCAATTAGAGGTAGGATGACAGGGTTTGGTGACGCGAGAATTTCTCCTACTCTTTGGGCACCAAACATGAACACTATACGTTGTTGAAAATGGATTTTTCTACTAATTGCAATGTTTACTCTAATGTGTGGAGTGACATGGAAAGGGAAAACCTCTATTCTTGGGCCATTATCCATTGTCTATGCATGACCTAATGCTTAAAACAAAACAAAAATATAGGCATCCAAACTAAGGTCGTATCTAATGAGGGGTAAAATAAAAGGATTTACTGAAGCGTTTATCTTGGCCAACCTAAGAGGGCCCAAAATTCTATGAATTACCGTTGAAATTGCAACTTAGTACTAACAATTATGTGTACCTTTTGCCTTGCAATAGGAATGAAAGGATCCTACAAATTTTCGTGATTCATGAAAACTACTTGACTATGCTAAAGGTTGATCCTATATGAAAATACACAAGCCCTCCTCAGTGGGGGCACCAATTTGAGGTGCTCCGGGGCGGGCAACAAGAAGAGTGGCCTCTAAGAACCCTTCTAGGCTCCTGTGCTGCTCAATTGGGTTGGGGTTGGAAAAAACAACAAACACACACACAAGCCCGCAACCTAACCCTACACAAATTTGGGGCACCACCTAGTTTTGGATGCGAACTAGGACACGTAGAGAGAGAGAGAGAGAGAGAGAGAGAGAGAGAGAGAGAGAGAGAGAGAGTGCTCGGGCTGCTTTGAAATGTATTGGCCGTGATCAAGCAAACACAATTATAAATGTAAGAAAGAGAGAGAAGGGGGATGGGATGCTTGTTGCATTAATACCTTCTTACAAATCTGTCACGACCAATCAAAGTGAGATTAGTATTTGTTCAACATAGCTTGAGTAAATTACACCACAAAACATCACAAGAAAAGCCACCCCAATCACTATCTTAAGGCCAGGGGAGTCCTCTCCACCCTGTTGTCCTCTTACAGTATGTGGAATTTATGGCTGAATTAATGACAACACCCAGAGACAAGCTATCAAGAACTTAAAAAACACCAAGAAACTTACACATCATTGTTGTCCATTACTTTACGTTGGAAAAGAGACAAAGTATCCAAGCTTAGTTCAAATCCACCCTCCTTGATTCAGCAAATGTTGGGCTTATACTAGTAGAAGAAATGATAGATTTTCTACTCTCAATTGAATGATCACTCTCTCTTACAATGGCATAGAGGTCCCTTGCTAATCACCCCTAATACAACACATGCATATGCATAAGACAATGAGCTTCTACTCAAGAGCTCCTTCTAGAGAGGTTGAGCTTGGCTTCTCAAGCTATAGCATAGTGCTCTTGCTTATGGCTCCCCCCTTTTTGTGCTAGCTACACCCTCCTTTTATAGCAATTTTGAGGGCTAGAGTTACTCCTCTAACCACGGTTGGGTTAGATTTTCAGCACTTATCTAATTTCTTTTGCTTGGAATTATCAAGAAGTTGGTGGGGATAGATGAAGAAGAGAGAGAGGAGAGAAGTGGAGGTGATAGGACTTTTCATAGTAGGTTAGTGTTAGTAAACTAGTAGAGTTAGTATTTTTATCGATTTACAAATGGAATTGGATATTTACAATGGGACTATCCATGTAGGATACAAACAAGGAAGAAAAACTCTTAATAGGTAAGAAATTATGGATTTCTTACAATGTTGATGCTCCAAGTGTCTTGAGTAGGGTCAATTTTGACGCTTGTTGACGGTCCACTAGCTTTGACGGTACGTTTTTCTTCCACTCTTGACCTTCCTTGAGAGCCAAGGTGATTGAATATGAGTAATCAATCAACGTGGTGCTGTCTTTCAAGAGAAGAGGCTGAATTTTGTGGTTTTCTTGATAGATATGGCTAATATGGACGAGGAAAAATGAGACTAGGTGGTCAATTTTGGAATGGAAGTGTGTGTAGGAGACATGAGTTCACCATGGTTTCTCTTATTCTTCAAGGTTGAGAAGAAGGTGAGTAGGGTGCAGAGAGCAGTGGTGAGAGAGGTGGGGATGATGAGTGGAGAAGTGTGTGTGAAAGAGGAAAATGATAAAGTGAAAGAGGGAGTGTGGCTGCATAGCATGGGCAAACTGGGGTCTACCAATAAATTAAATAACTCACAACTTGTAGCTTAAAAAAATATGAAAAAATTTGAGGTAAAAGTTCATCTCACGAGCTACAACTTATGTTTGTATCACCTTTTCAAATTCGGAGAGAATGCGATCTTTAAAAATTCAGCAAAATCGACTGTTTTGTTCCACTGCACAAAGTCCTTGTGAGGTCCTTCTTTGGATGATTCTTTTGAATACCTCCAAGAGTGAGCCCCCCATAGTGCATGCATGCATGCCACATACCCTTGACCTTATTTGGTAGGTCTATAATTGAAGATATTGTTGAGATCATGATATAAGTGAATAGTACAACTAAGAAAATCAAATATTGAGGGATCTAAAAAAATATGTACATGTCAAATATAAATAATATAGGTGGAAAAAATATAAAGGGGTCAAAATAAATCTCTCTCATTATAAGTCTGCCATAAAAAGATGAATATTTTTGGTGGTCTAATTTATGAGAGTAATAGAGAATAGATGTCGAAAGGAAAAAATCACAATAGTGAAAAAATATAGAACTATTTTTTTTGGATTTTTGTTGGGATGGAGTTACACCAAAAATAAGAGAAGCTTGCATGAAATTATTTTTATATGGAATAAAGAGTATGCAAAATGGTAAGAAAAAATATGGTAATGGTGAGTCAATGTACATAGCATAAATAACACACCATAGGTAGAAATATTTAAATAAATATCAAAATAATTATGAAAAATCCTTTTATTTAGGCCCTATATACAATGAAATATTTACACACAAATGGGCCATAATATACTTATAATTTTTTTTATTTTTTTGGCTCAACTAGCCCAGTGATTAGCTAATTGAGGGTTTTTAAGAAGATATGGGAAAAGTTCCCTAACTCACACACACCTATATACAGTGAAATGGTAGGGATAGCCACAGTGTTTGGATGATTTTGGTAGGGTGGGTTAACTCACTATGGCAATTACGGAGAGCCGAAAAACGGCTATCACCATGTATGCTGCAAAATTTAGAGCTATTGAATGTACCCTATATGCCATCATGGCTTGTGTCCTATTGACCTCCAAAGATAAAATCAGATAGACATGATGGCATGTTTCTCGAAGTCCGTATGTTAATAACATATTCCAATGTTCGGAAACTTCTATGCAAGATGCCCCGAAGTGAAGCCTTACTTTACATAAGTTCATTAAAAAGATGAGAGAGAACCCATCCTGAGTGCTGATAGCTATCAGATGCTCCTGGTGATACAAAGCAAAAAAGAGTCGACCTTGTTGAAATTTCGTAAAGAAAATAAGCGGTGCCAAAGCGTACGTCTTATTAAGAATCCTTAGATTTTCCTATCATGATATAGATAGCTCAAGAAGCTTAGCTTTCAAATTTCATCTTATTGCCAATCTCTACTTGACTGAAACAATGTTTGCTTGTCAAGTTGGCATTGTAGAAAATCCTGCAAAGGTGAATAATCTCAAAATTGAAACTTAAAATTAATATACTTACCAATTTTGATAACCACTACCTGTGGCATCGGAAGTCAGAACATCTAGTGGCATGATTGCGTTTTCAATGTACCGATTTGCCTACACGTTGCCAAGTTACAATGACTTTGAAATGATTATGCATCCAATGCATACATAAATATGGAGCCTTGATCTTGAAAGCCTTGCTTTTGACTAGCCTATCTTTAGGAGACCCATAAACCTTGCATGCTTAGCATAAGTCCATGCCCCCTTTGTCTTACCATTTCCCTACTCCTGAACATTGCATGCCTAGCCTAGGGCCGTGCCCCTTGGTCCTACCATTTCCTTAACATTATAACTCCCCCATTTGAGAAATTTTTTTGTCTTTGAAGACATTTTTTTAAATTGCTTCTTAAGAACATAAATGGTTTCCCACTTGAGCTTGTTGATTGCACAAAATATCCTATGCAAGAGAACTGTGAATGCCATTCTTCACCTAGCCTCTCTCCTTTTGTAGACTCCTAGCCTATTCTTAGGAGAGCCTTAACCTTTCATGCCTAGATTCAAGCCATGCCCCCTTGGTCCAACTTTTATTGTATTCCAAAGCTTGGCATGCCTAGCCTAGGGTTGTTCCCTCTTGGTGCTACCATTACCGTGACACCAAGGGTTTTTACTATATACATGTACTTGAGATTCCACTCCTTGAATTCATGATTCTAAGCACACTCATTGTAAGCACAAAAGATGGGAAATGAAGCCTCAAACCCAGGACAAAAAAGATGATTTTTTTCATGTAGAATAGGTGTTTCGAAGGAGGATGCCCTTGGGAGCACTACACAAGCCAACCCCATCAACTGAATGGGTGCAAGAGCGCATTGTTTGTGTGCACTCTTTTGTTGTTGGATGTTGCCTTGTGGTTCATGTACATGGAGATCAACAAAGTGTTGAGCCCCAAACTTTCACCCAAACGGCCTTGTGTGTGCATTCTTGCAACCCTAATTACAATATCCATGCAAGCTCTTGAACAACCTTGATCTTCCGACAAGGGATAGAGAGTGAGAGAGGGAGGGGGGGTTGTTTGCATGCGAATGGTTATGCATGCCAAGGGGATGGTGGGCTCGTTACTAGTCCCTGATCATATTGCACGCGACCATGCAACTCGAGCTGCATGGTGGTTGAGGTTTTCTACCCTTAGTACAACCCAAAAAGGTGAGAGGATGACGACTGAAGTTGGGGAGAAAAAGAGAGAGGGTTGGTTGGGTGCGGCTACATGTTGGTGAGAGGGAGAGAGGTGGTTGACCAAAGGGAGACAACGAGTGGCTACTAAGGAGAGACAGAGAAATGGACGGTAGAAGGAGCGAGAGAGAGAGAAATATCTTGTTGCATAGCCATTCAAAAAAGATAAAAAGTGGCGGCACTTGTTGAGTGATTTGATTGCTTGGGAGACCATGTGTGCAGGAGTTGGCATGCACTAGAGTGGCAGCGAGGGAGTTGAGTGGACTGATGTTACTTACTACATGTTGGTGGGGAGGTGATAAGCTAAAAAAAAGCCAAAAAAGGGTGGGCTAGCACCGCACAACCCCCCAATTTTCATGCACCCATGGATGGTCCACGTAGGCAAAGAGTTGGCATTGTGCATGACAACAAAAATTATAACGAAAAAAAGAGTGGTGTTGCGAGTGTGATGTGTGTTTTTGCAGTCCAAGGGTAGGTAAGTTGCAACCACCTCTTGTGTGTGATGACAATGACATGGTAGGTCTTGTGTGTAAGCATTCTGACCCGGGTAAGGAGGTTCAGCTGTGTAGCTCTAATGCAACTCTCTCCTTCTATTCATCTGATCATCACTGAGAGTGGATGCGCTTTGATGAATATCCCCCTGGCTCAATCCATTGGTGGTGAAGGTTGCCTTGTAGTCTGACGAGCGCCACCGTATTCTATTGCTCCACTCAAAACACAATAGAAAGAACAAATATATATATACATATTTTCAAAAAGTTAAGCTTTTCAAGCTACAATGTTTTCATTAGGGATGGTTTCCCACAAGCAACAAACTCATGATGCTAGGAAGGAAAAAAGAAGCTTTGTCTCCACTTTCTTTATACTTGCTAATCTAGGTTAAAATTTCATGCGCTTATCACAAGTTGACACAAATTGGCAAAAATTAAAAAAATTAATGAAAAATAACTTAGCTCCAAGATTTGGTTGCTATGCTCTTCGCAAGCTCCCCACCATCTCTTATTGAAGTTGCAATTCCAAGGACCTTTTTCTACACTCTAATACTACTGCTACAAATGGGAGCATGGAGAGCCTTGCAAATATCAAGAATAACATAATACAATCCGTAAAATTGACAAATCTGCATACTTGGCACATGCACAAGCAGGTGATCAAAGCTATACGCAAATAGAGAGAAAGAAAGAGCAAGATAGAGCGAGAGAGCACGTGCACCTCCTAGAGCAGAGTGCTACACCGGCACGACGAGAGAGATGAGAGGAGAGGAGAGAAGAAAGACACAAGCATTGGGCACAATCTCCCCCCGTGCAAGAGTGAGCATTTTTCTCTTGCACATATTTACTTATATATTTTTAAATGCTAAAAATGAATACACATTGTGTGCCCGAACGTAAAGTGACTATAGCTCATGAAGAGCTCTTTTATAATACAATGATAATGAATCTACTGTCGTTTGCACATATCATAGAGCAGCTATTCATTTACGACTTGCCTGCTGCAATAAATACGATTTACCATGTCCATTACACTTCTACTAATGCAACACCACTTAATGACGCCTGAAATGCTTCATCAAAGATAATTGTTACACCCTTTGACATAAGGACAAAGATCATCATGCAAGCCCACATTGGTTAGTTATGCCCATCTAACTTTTCCTTAGCAACAAACATCTTGAAAACATCTATGTTTTTGTCGACCATGGCGACTGCCTGTACTTGATGTGAAAACTAATCTAAGAGTAAAAATAAACTAGGGATAACATGTACTATGTAGAAACTCAATGAGGAATTCAAGGGGCCTATTATGTAGAGAAATGTGCCAATAGAAATTGATTAGAAATAAAAAACAAAAGGACAAAATTGTATGTGTAGTACTACTTGTAGTGGAAATGGAGGCCAAAATGAGCCTAAAAAAAATCTTAGCACAACAAGCTCTGCAAGCTTATCTGAATTATTGCTCAACATGCTCATGATGCTCACAAAATCACACCAGATTTGGAGAAAGTGAGCATAGGGGTGCTAGAAATGCTAATGACTATGCTCGAGAGGATGCAACCTAATCTGATACTAATTATTGGAATTAGGGTTGCAATGATGTGCACACAACTTGGAGAAGGCAGAGAAGATCAAGGAACACAACAAAGAGTTTTAGTGTGCAAACTAGAAAGATTTAAGTTATCCCTAGATTGATAGGCATATATACAATGGATGGGGGAGAAAACCTCTTACTGATGGAAAAGGTGCACACACACATCATTACCACATATATGATAGCGTTCCATTCCTTTCATCTTCTATGGACTTATATTGAGCATTCATTGAAGCTTTGAAGAGGATGAGACTGACAAACAATAATCAAGGAATCCTCTTAGCTGTTTGGATAATGTAGATCTTAGTCTCCACGGTCCTATTTATACTAAAGTTTCTCCGATATTGTAAAGAGATTTAAAAGCACGAGTAATGAAAAGAATTTTGAATAGGGATTGGTCTCATGAAATTTGGCCTCAATTATTGTGTCATTTCATGTTAATAATGTTCTCCTTGATTGTGCCTACAAGAATTCTGGTTTAAATATGTATATGGAAATGATTCTAGGTTAGGCACCTAAAAATGTAACCTATGCTAATGAGAGTTTATGAATAAAGCAAGCTAACGCTCATCAAGGTTTCAAGAAATCCTCCTTGGAGTGAAAGGCCCAAAAGATCTTTGAATGAAACCCCTAAAAGGGCACCCAAAATGAGAAAGGGCTTTCAAATATGAAGCTATGGACTACTATAGAGGTGAGAGTCAAGCGTGCGTAGATGAAGAAGACCTGAAAAAGGTTGATCTATTACTCGATGTGTGCATCAAATAAGGAATAAATTTTCATGATGGAAACACTCTCAGATTTGGAACTAGCCTCACATGAGTCTGGGCAAGTCGTTCCACCTTTCTTGTGTATGCAAGACCACTTTCACACACCCCCCTTGCTCTATCCAATCCCACCATGGGGAGCATGTGAGAGATAGAAATAGTATGCATGCACATGCAACTCATCCAAGTCTCATGAAACTCCTACATGCCCCTCCTTTTCCTCTAGACCAACCTTTGCTCTCATATGACTATAAGGACAAAGGTCTTTTGGGTGATGACAGACACTCCTCCTAGCCCAACCTCCCCTAGCTTAATAGCCATTGGCCTAGGGAGAGACTCCATGTAGTTATGCTAGACCATGCCCACTAGCTAAGATCCTTATCTTTACAGGTATTTTTCTATAAGTATAAAGCCTTTTAAGTACAAAGAAAAAGGAAGAGTTTGCGAGCGGTCAAGCAAGCATCAAGATCTAGACGTGAAAGGATGCATTCCCATCTGAAACCAAAGAGGATCAATGATTCCATGTTGAAAAATAAAAAATTCTCAAGAAAGAAGATTCACATGGAGCATACGGTTTTCCAAAAGAAGAATTTTATCAAAATAATACTACATCATCCTTTTGAGCATTATAAGTTTTCAGTTCTTACCTTCACGTCTTACCTTACATATGGAGAAGGATAAAACTTACTAGACATACGATGATACATGTGGTACAAAGACATGGAGAAGAGGAATTTTATACAACTCAACACAAAAAATCATGGCTACTACAAGATGACAAGATCCATGCAAAGAGGTCCTTATTGTCAAGCGTAGAGAACCACTTTGGCATAATGGAGCTTCCTTTAAGGGAAGGAGTTCGAAAAGTAAGGGAGGGATTGTCATGGATTCAAGGGAAGTCTAATTATAATTCTATTGTAAGAAATTAATCACATTATACTTTCTTATTTTCAAGTCTCTCCTATACATGATGCCTGCTTTTTCACAATCCTCCATCTCCCCAACTTTTTCACATGTTATGTATCCATAGCTTGCTTAAGGCCCTGACGTTTAAGTGGGAGGTTTTTGGGTCTAAAGGTCATAGTCCCAACAATTACCCATGTCCATTGGGCATAATAACCATGTAAGTATACATTATCATTTAATACAATAAGAAACTACTCTATTGTAGGCTATGCTCCCCTCCCCTGAAAGTGCTCTCTCTCTCTCTCTCTCTCTCTCTCTCTCTCTCTCTCTCTCTCTCTCTCTCTCTTTTTCTCTTTTTCCAACATTCAAAATTCCCTTGCAAGGATATGTTTTGTGATAAAATTCTAGAGTGGGTAGTTGTATAGAATAGCTATATATATAAAAAAGTGGCACAAAGCTAATGGGTTCAGGTGCTACATATCATAGCTCACAAAGGACCAACTTTACGAGAATTTTCACTATGGAAAAGTTTGTACAAAAGAACAAAAACTCCTCCATCATGCTTTTTCTAATAAAAATAGAGGTCAAATGAGATTGAGTATAAATTTTAAGAGTATGAAAATCTATGATATTTTTGAAAGGCCATTTCACCTAATGAATGTTAACCAAAGATCACCTAGATGTGAGTAAGTGATATAAGGGCATCGATGCTCACAACATTGCTTAGGATGAAGTCATGTTTCTACCGTGTGCTCAAACACCATTTTTTGGAGTTAAGATTGCAAGAAAGCCCATCCACATCGTAAAGAAGATCAAGAAGTTCAAGGGCACACAACATAATTGTCAAGCTATATTACCTAGTGTTGTGCAACTAGAAAGTCTAGAAAAGTTTCATGGCACTGCTCGCATGTTTAAGCGTGGTGAAATTAACCTCCTAGTAGGTTGAAGGGGAGAAAATTGTTGTGGTAGTCACGTGCATCATTACCATATAATGTTCACAAGTCTCATAGGTAACAAGGTTTTTGTATAGGTGTGGGTCTAGGAATTAACAAGTTGCTCGGTAGACCCGTTTCCACTTGATTGACACTATACATCTCTAGTTTCTTTATCCCAAGAGGGATTGTAATTACCATGTTTGGATAGTTTTTAAGATTCAGAGTGGGCTAGTAGTTACGACACTAATGTTTCCACATGCTTTTGGTTGTGTGCTAGGATAACTCTTGTGTATCACGTTTCACAAAGAAGAAACATAGTCAATAAGTAGTCAAAATTGATGACGAAGCACCAAGCACATGGAGCTACTATACCCATTAAGTCTAGGAGGAGAGTCCCTCTCCACCAGAGATTTGTCTCGTTTATGTGCTTTCATAGGATAACCTTATGTTTTTTCACATAGCATTTCCTCACAAGAAGCTCAAACATTTTAGCAATCTTTGGTCTTACTCCCTTTTGTGGACTGATCACCCTCCAAAGGGTTAGGGAGTTTGCTACACATGAGTATTGGCACGTGTTCACTATATCACTCTGATAGGGATCTACTCCCATGATATGGTAGTGATGTCAATCAACAAAATTAGGAACATTCAACACTTTTCTTACTTCTTAGGAGGAGGTTTTCCCTTGATTGTTATCCTTAGATAGTGAATACGTCCATAACCCTAATGTGAGGCACGAGATCTATGCATGGAATTCTCCATCTAGCCTCTCTCCTTTTATAGACTTCTAGTGTGTTTTTAGGAGACCCGTAAACCTTGCATGCTTAGCCTAAGTCCAGGACCTCTGGTATTGCCATTTCCTACCCTTTAACCTTGCATGCCTAGCCTAGGGCAGGGCCCCCTTGGTCCTACCATTTCCTTTTGACATCAGTCCCCCCTTTGCAAAATTGTTTTCTCCTTAAAAATAAATTTGGGTTATTGTTTATTAAGAACAATAATGGTTTTTGACTTGAGCTTGTTGATTTCATGAAACCTCCCATGCAAGAGAACTATGCATGCCATTCTTCACCTGGTATCTCTCCTTTAGTAGAATCCTAGCCTATCCTTAGGAGACCCTGAACTTGCATGCCTAGCCTAGAGCTATGCCTCCTTGGTCCTATTGTTAGACTGCCCCAAAACCTTGCATGCCTACCCTAGGGTTGTGCCCTCTTGGTCCTATCCTTGTTGTGACACCTAGGGTTTTTCCTACACATGTACTTGAGCTTCCACTTCTTGAATGCATGATCAATCCCTCTAAGCACAGATGATGAGAAGTGCAACCTTAGGACAAGGAGGGCATATTTGATTTTTATGCAAATTAGGTGTTTCCACAGGGAGGGAAGTCCCTACATAACTAACACATAAAAAATCTTGCCTTGGTTTTGTCTAAACACCCAATGCTAGGCATCGGAGAGGTGTGGTACCTAAATTGGTATGGTTGGTGTTGATTTCCTACCACCTGTTATTATTTCAAATCCTTTTAGAGCTCGGGTTTATGGAGAGAGGTGGAACGGACTCAACTCATGTCTGGCTCATGTAACGCTCCCTTGTGAAGTGAAATTCTCTTTGTCCGTAGTAGGAGAGGAAGGGGATTGGTGGACCGGTCGATCGCTACAAAGGGTCCGATGCTTCGACTAGTCATTTATATTTTAAGGTATGGTATATCCAAACTTTGTACTTGCATCAATTCATGGTTGCCCGTTCATTTAGGTGGGGTCTTCAAAAATTCTCTTTTTGCGTTCTCTTGTGTCTATACGCACTCGATTTCACCCGGCCCTCCACTCTCTCTCTCTCTCTCTCTCTCTCTCTCTCCCCCTCTATTACACTAATGTGGTGTGCATATATATTCATCCTCCACTTGGTCACTTCTCTTGAATATGCTTTCATTCATACTACACATTTAGAGGTAACACCAGTCTGTACATGATTAAATATGGCTAATAGCTTAAACTCCATGCTAGGTCGGGTGCTAAGAACTTCTTCCCTATGCAAACGCTTTTGCAACTCTAATGTATATTGAAATTGTATAATTTTTCCATAGACCCCTAGGGAGGAGTATCTCTCAAAAAGGAATGAACCTAGTGCTACATGCTCGTGCTAAGCACATGGAGCTACAATACCGTTAAGTTTAGAGGGAGAGACTCTCGATATCAGAGGTCAGTCTCGCTTATGTGCTTGTATAGGATAACCTTATGTTTTTTCACAAGCCATTTCCTCATAAGAATTTTAAATATTTTAGCAATCTTTAGACTTATTCCCTTTTGTGGATTGATCACCCTCCATAGGGTTAGGCAATTTGCTACACGAGTATTGGCACATGTTCTCTATATCACTTTGATAGGGACCTGCTACCAGGATATGGTAGTGATATCAATGGACAAACTTAGGACCATTAAACACTTTTTTACTCACTAGGAGGTTTTTTCCTCCATTTTTATGCTTAGATAGTGAATATTCCCATAACCCTAGCGTGAGGTAGGGAAACTATTTCATTGCATGCCATTCTCCATCCAACCTCTCTCCTTTTTATAGACTTCTAGCTTGTCTTTAGGAGACAAGTAAACGTTGCATGCTTATCGTACGGCCATGCCTCCCTAGTCTTACCATTGCCCTACCCTTGAACCTTGCATGCCTAGCCTAGGGCCGTGTCCCCATGGTCCTACCATTTCCCTGACATTACTCCTCCCTTTTTTTGTCCTTGGAAACAAAAGTGGGCTATTTATTCCACTTAATGACATATAAAATGGTTCATGGAAGATAATTGTTGCTCTCTCTCTCTCTCTCTCTCTTGCACACACACACACACACACACACACACACACACACACACACACACACACACAAGAGAATATCTTTCTCTCACACACACACTCTCTCTCTCTCTCTCACACACACACACACACACACACATAGAGAGAGAGAGAGAGAGAGAGAGAGAGAGAGAGAGAGAGAGAGAGAGAGAGAGAGAGAGAGAGAGAGAGATGTAGCTGGATGGTTTTTTGTGCTTTTGACATCGAGTTGGCGGTCACATAGTAGTGGTTTTGTGCAGTAGATGCACAGTTAGTGGAGTTGGCACATTTATGCGTATTTTGGGTTGAGTTTTGACTCCTCATACAAAGGAGACTCTGTCGGATTTCCTTCCTGCGAGTCGTGACTTTCATTGTTGGCACTTTTGAGCCTATTTTGGTTGAGATTTTACTTTAGATACAAAGGTTACTTTGCCCAAATTTTTGTAGCATCTCGCCATAGTTTGGCACCCCTCAAACCCTTTTATCAGTGATGGCTTCTTCTTCAAAAAAGGAGGAGTATTTCATTCGCAAGTTTGATGGAAGCAACTTCACCATGTGGAAAGAACGCATGAAAGATGTTTTGACAAACAAAGGTCTATGAGAATCGTTGAAAGAGCGTGCAGAGGATGATGACTATATACAAGCTCAGTGGGAGCTTTTGGATGCGAGAGCCATGGCTACGATATGGCAACCTCTAGCCGAGTCAGTGTTCTTCACTATCATAGGGAAGACAACAAACAAGGAACTTTGGGATAGCTTATGTTCAGCATGGGAGAGAAAAAGTCCAACCAACAAAGTTTTTCTCATGAAAAAGCTTATGAAGCTCAACATGAAAGAAGGTAGCACAATTTTGGGTCACTTAAATGAGTCCAACTCCTTGTTCAGTCAGTTGATGTCTTAGGGCTTTAAGGAGTTTGACGAAGAACTCAAGTCTATATTCTTGTTATGCTCTCCACCCAGTTCATGGGACATCTTTTGCACAACCATTAGCAATTCGGCTCCGAATGGAAAGTTAGTGTTCAATGATGTCCCAAATGCGTTGCTCACTGAAGGAAATCGATGTAAATCTCTTGACGGTGCTAGTCATGGAGATGCATATATGGTTGGCATCTCAACAAAGGCAAGAGGCTATGATAGGAACAAATAAAAAACAAAAGTAGAGAGCAAAATCCTCGTGGTCCTAGTAGACACAGGAACTCAAGTAGAGACTGCCATGCCAGAAATGTCGAGTGTTACTATTGCCATAAGAAGGGCCATTACAAAAAGGATCGTTGCAGTTTCCTAAGAGATCAGAAAAACATGCAAAAAGATAATTCTGGCAAAGATAAAAGTACAATAAGGATTGAGGAGCTCAATGTGGTTGAGCCTCCCATACCTACCACTGCAGTAGAGGATGCTCCTCCTCCCGTGATGAACGTTATGCCAACAAAGATTCATGCAGAGGTGACACCAGATCCCTCAGATATTCTCATTTTCACTTCAGATCTCACTCTAGATGCTTTGGTTGCACAGGATGAGGGTTATGCACAGAATTGGATTCTTGATTCTGGTGCAAGATTTCATGTCACACCGAATAGAGAGTGATTCTCCTCTTATGCATCCATGCATGGCATAATCAAGGTTGGTGATTTCTATGAGCTTGACATTATTGGCATTGGTGATGTGAAACTTTAGATGCATAATGACATTACTTTTGTGTTGCAGAATGTCAGACATGTGCCCATGCTTACTTGCTTTCTATAGGGCAATTGGATGATCTTGGATACACTACAGTTTTTGGTAATCATTCTTGGTTGATCCACAAGAACAACCTTATCATGATGAAAGGTGGTAAAAATGGATCCCTGTACTGTATGTTTGTTTTGAGTGTCGGCGAACACTCAAAAATGGTAAAAATGGATCCCTGTACTGTATGTTTGTTTTGAGTGTCGGCGAACACTCTATCTATGTTGCCGAGCTTCCATGTACTGAGTCGTTGTATAGCCGGCTAGGGCATATTAGCCAAAAGGGAAATAAAACACTTCAGAGTTTTGGGTACTTACCTGTGTTAGATTACACGGACTTTCCATTGTGTGAGCATTGTCTATACGGCAAACATACTAGGTTAACATCTTCACCATTGAACAAGAAACTAGGAGAACCCCTAGACTTAGTGCACAGTGATTTGTGTGGTCCAATGCCACGTATAACTCTAGGGGGGGCAAACTTCTTTCTCACGTTCATAGATGATTCTACCAGAAAGGTGTGGGTGTATCTTCTTAAGCGTAAGGAAGAGGTCTTTTCTACGTTCCAAAAATTCCTCGCCATGGTTGAGAACCAATCAGGAATAAAGCTCAAAGATTTTTTCACGGACAATGGTGGAGAATACGTCTCCACGGAGTTCAAGGATTTTTGCAATCAAAGAGGCATTCGTTGGCAGTTTACTACTCCATACACACCTGCACAAAATGGGATAGCTGAAAGAATGAATCGCACGCTTCAAGAGCGAGTTATCTCTATGATGTCTATGGCGAAGCTTACTCTAGAGTTTCGGGGGAAGCTGTTCTGACTGCAGTGCACATCATCAAGAGGTCACCTAGTTCTCCTTTGAATTTCAAAATTCCAGAGGAATTATGGACTGGGAAAATGCCAAGCTATGAGCATTTATGTGTATTTGGATGTGAGGCCTATGCACATGTGCCCAAAGAACTTCGTTGCAAGTTAGATCCCAGGTCACATAAATGCATTTTTATCGGTTGTGGTGCAAATGACGAGATACGCTATCATCTCTGGCACCCATAATCCAACAAAGTCATTCATAGCTCACACATGATTTTCAATGAATTAAAAATGCACAAGAAGCCCATTAAAGAAGTTGAGTACAGACGCGTACGTTTTGAGGATGTAGCCTTCGAACCAACTCAATTCAGTAGTGTTGCACCTAATCCTCAAGTGCAAGATACTACTATTTCTTCGCAGAGAGCAGAGTCCAACAATCATGCATTGTGACACTCTGTAAAGTATCACATGTGCCCGAGCGGTTTGAGCCGGGTATACACCACATTTTGGTCACTGCTGACAATGGAGAGCCAACCTGTACAAAGAAGCTATACAAATGGACGATAGCATTAAATGGGAGCAGGCTATGCGATGGAAATACAATTGGATTTTGTCTAATGAGACATGGGATTTGGTTGAATTACCAAAAGGAAAAAATGCTTTACCACTTGCAAGTGGGTGTACAAGAAGAAGTATAGAGCGGAAGATCCCGAGCCTAGGTACAAGCCTCGTCTAGTTGCCAAGGGCTTCAAGCAACAAAAAGGTGTAGATTTCGATATGATTTTCTCTCCAGTAGTCAAGATGAGTACATTTTGCACTGTGCTTGGCTTGGTTGCTATCCAGGATATGGAACTTGTCCAAATGGACGTGAACACAACATTTCTTCATGGGGATCTAGATGAAGATGCCTACATGAAACAACCAGAGGGTTTCATATGTGACACCCAAAAGCCAACGAGGACAGAATTGGTTTGTTGACTCAAAAAGGCACTCTATGGCCTCAAGAAAGGTTCCAAGCAGTGGTACCAAAAATTCAACAAATTCATGCAGTCTCAGGGTTACATAAGAAGTCAAGAGGATCATTGCTTATACACAAAGAGGTTGAACGATGGTTCTTTAATCATCTTGATCTTGTATGTACATGATATGTTTATTGCAGGCAAATCAATATATGAGGTCAATCAATTGAAAAAGATGCTAAACACTCAGTTTTCCATCAAAGATTTGGGAAATGCCAATCACTTTCTTGGTATGCAAATCAAGAGAGACAGGCAACGTGGAATTCTTGAATTATCTCAAGAAAAGTATATCCACAAAGCCTTACAACGTTTTAGTATGCAGGGGGGAAGTCACAAAGTACCCTAATGGAAGCGTACTCCAAACTTTGCAAGGATGATTCTCCCAAGACAGTGGCTAAGAAAGAGGAAATGGTGAAAGTGCCATATTCTTCAGAAGTTGGCAGTTTGATGTACCCTATGGTAGCCACAAGACCAGACATTGCACATGCAGTGGGAGTGGTTAGTAGGTACATGGCAAACCCTGGCAAGTATCATTGGGAAGCATTGAAGAAATTTCTCAGATACTTGAAGGGTACAACTAGCAAATGTTTACGCTTCGAAAACAACGATGCATCTATTGTAGGTTACACGGATGTGGATTATGTGGGTTGCGTGGACCGTAGAAGATGCACATCTGGCTATGTGTTCATGTTTGCAGGAGAAACTATCTCTTGAAGATCACGTCTTCAAGATTGACTTCTGCATCTACCACTGAGGCAGAACATGTTGTTGTGTCTTACGCAAGAAAGGAAGCCATATGGTTAGTTCGTCTAGTGGGAGATTTGGCCATTCACACGAGGTTCCAATATTGCATTGTGATAGTCAGAGTTCCCTCAAAGTCGAAACACATAGAGGTGAGATACCATGTCATACGAGATGCATTGGCTGACAAGCGCATCGAGCTTGTCAAGGTTCACAATGACGACAGCCCCGCAGATGCTCTTACGAAGAGCCTAGCCTCGGAGCGATTTGCACATTGCATATATACAACTTATAGGTGCAGGATGAAGCATAAGAGATTCTTCATGAACTTTGTATAGACTAATTATATTGATGCCACTATTGGCCACCATGACCTTCAAGTGGGAGGTTATTGGGATGTAGGCTAGGTGGCCGTGGGAAACCACCCTTACACTTTTTCTTCCTAATCAGTATAGGGAGAGAAAGTGAGAGAGTTGACCATTCTCTCACTTTCCTCTCCACTAACCCACTATGCTGTGCAGCTTCTCCTTCATCCCCTTCCCCCTTCTCCTTTCCTTCTCCTGCACACTCCACAACAAAACCCATGACTAGGTACCTTTGGTTGCAATCTGGCTAATAGCTTAAACTCCATGCTAGGTCGGGTGCTGAGAACTTCTCCCCTATGCAAATGCTTCTGTAACTCCGATGTATATTGAGATTGTATAGTTTTTGCATAGACCCCTAGGGAGGGGTATCTCTAAAAAAGGGATGAACCTAGTGCTACATGCTCGCGCTAAGCACATGGAGGTACAATACCGTTAGGTTTAGAAGGAGAGACTCTCGGTATCAGAGTTCAGCCTCGCATATGTGCTTGTATAGGATAACCTTATGTTTTTTCACAAGGCATTTCCTGATGAGAATTTCGAATATTTTAGCAATCCTTAGACTTATTCCCTTTTGTGGATTGATCACCCTTCATAGGGTTAGGTAATTTGCTACACGAGTATTGGCACACGTTCTCTACATCACTTTGATAGGGCTCTGCGAGGTCACGATATGGTAGTGATGTCAATGGAAATACTTAGGACCATTCAAGTCGTTTTTACTCACTAGGAGGTTTTTTCCTCCATTTTTATGCTTAGATCGTGAATATTCCCATAACCCTAGCGTGAGGTAGGGAAACTATTGCATTGCATGCCATTCTCCATCCAACCTCTCTCCTTTTTATAGACTTCTAGCCTGTCTTTAGGAGACGAGTAAACCTTGCATGCTTATCGTAGGGCCATGCCTCCCTAGTCTTATCATTGTGCTACCCTTGAACCTTGCATGCCTAGCCTAGGGCCGTGTCCCCATGGTCCTGCCATTTCCCTGACATTACTCCTCCCTTTTTTTATCCTTGAAAACAAAAGTGGGTTATTTCTTCCACTTAATGACTTCTAAAATGCTTCATTGAAGATAATTGTTGCTCGCTCTCTCTCTCTCTCTCTCTCTCTCTCTCTCTCTCTCTCACACACACACACACACACACACACACACACACACACACCGAGAGACTCTCTCTCCCTCTCTCTCTCTCTCTCTCTCACACACACACACACACACACATAGACACAGACTCTCTCTCTCTCACACACACAGGTTTTACC